>NC_089699.1:10459468-11659468 GCF_031753505.1 Anomalospiza imberbis | reverse complement strand
TTTTGGTGAGGGCAAGCAAAGGCATTTCAGGGTGCTTTGTGTGGGTTGCATTTGAGTTCTTACTACTGGTGTTAGAAAGTAGCCAAGAAACCAAATCTGAAGTGCTTCTACCAGTTACATTTTACCTGGTTTTGTGTTTGTGTGTGTGTGTGTGTATGTTGAAACCCATGGGCACACGAAATACGTGAGAAGGAGTCAAAACCAGGGAGGAATTCTTTATTTCAGCTCTTCCTGTTCAGAGTTCTGCTGTTGGCCCTGTCCCAGCTGAGTGTGAGGTGGCACCCCACCGCCACCATTTGAGTGTCACAGTCCATCTCAACACACAAAATTAATTGCAGTTTCACAGTTCACTTCCTTTTCTGCCTTAACATGCACTCATATTCCTTAAGCTAACTTTTTAGAAGTAAGATGTAGAGAATTCCATGGATGAAAACAGAGCTCCTTTGCAAACATCCTTGATTTGTGAGAAGGAAAAAATATCCCAAACATGTCTCAGCTTAGTCCTCCAAGTTGTACCAATTCTCTTTCAAATGTAACCACAATTTGCATTCAGATGCCACATCTTTAATAATTCTTTTATTATCCTAATAGTCAGTCTTCAGTCCAGAGACCGAATAGGCACAGGAGGACAAGTTGTGGATTGCAGTCGGTTATTCGACAACGATTTACCAGATGGGTAAGCTGACATCACTGTGCTGTGAACACAAACACAGCTCATACAACAGACTTCTGTAGTAGGGAGAGCTCAGTGTGCAGATAAATTATTTTAAATCTTGCACTCAGAGTTCTGCAGTTCTGCATTCAGAACAGGAGCTGAGCCAGCTGGGGTATGCAGAGCAGTTGATAGTTTGGCTGTTGTCTTATCTGCACTTGGAAAAGGGGAGGTGACATATGTAAAGAAACGCTTGGAAAAATAACTTGTCCAAGCAGACACATATTTCAGATTAAAGCACAGCCAGCAAAGTGCCTTATGCATGCAGTAGTTTTGTAGCAAGGAAGTGACCACTCGGCCTGGCTGCCCTTCTGCAGCACCATGCAGAGGTGTAGATCCACCGTGATAAACATGGATCACTTCTTCTTCATGCACCTCTTAGGGAAGAAAACGTGCCTGGAAAAGGTAATACAGCCCAAGTTTTTGCTGTATTTACCTTCCAAAGACAGGGTTTAGGATTCTTGTTTGTCCCTGTGAGAGTTAATGACATCATTATCACCTAGAACAGTTTTGCAAACACAGGAAAATACTCTGGTTTAGGTTCTGGTGCTGTCAGCAACTTCTTCAGAGCAAACACAGACTTTCTGAATGTGATTCTTGGCAGATAAAGACAGGAGAAAATTAGTTTTCAGAGGATGAATTTTGAAATGCAAATCATCATCCTAGTATGTAACAGCATTCTTTTGTTAATTTGGAGTCCAGATAAGTCAAAAACATTTTTGAAAATGCTTCTAAATTTTCACTTTAGAATGTTTCTTGCATAAATATTGCTCACTTAATTGTGTAACTGCAAAATTTGCTGTACAGCCTCGTGTATTACAGAGTGCAAATTTAATGTTAATTCAAAAGTCACATTATTTGAAGCTGACTTTTTAATGAAAGCAAGTAGTGCACGAAGATGCTATGAAAGCATTTGTTAGAGTCAGTGGTCAAAAGAAGTTAAATGCATTATTAAACATGTTTCCAAGAAGTTCCTTTATGTGGCTGTTAGGATTTAATTAGAATTCAAGCCGTTATTGAATATGAAGGTGTGATATTGTTAATGATGTGCCTGGTTCCAAGGGAAGAATATGTTAAACCATTTCTGAGTTGAACTTTTAGTTGTTTCCTGTCACCTCGTGCAGCTAACGTGATTCATAGCAGTGTAAGTCTTCCTGAGCTGGGCATTTCTGTTGGAAACGTTTTGTGCCCTGGTTTCCTGGAAATACCACGCAGTGCCTTATCTGTGCCTGTCTGAACTGCAGGTGGGAGGAGCGCAGGACTGCTTCTGGAAGGATCCAGTACTTAAACCACATTACACGGACAACTCAGTGGGAGCGACCCACGCGGTGAGGATTCCTTGGGACGCTGTGGGGAGGATGGAGTTTGATTATTGAGCAATTCCAAGTGGCTCTCACAGGGGGAGTGGATTGCTCAGTCACTCTGCACAAGCTGAATGATCTTCTTTAGCATCCTTCTCCTTCAGTCTGCCTAATATTTAACTCAGAAAATCATTCTGACTCCTTTTTTCCCTGCTCTAGTCATAACATCTTTGCTTTCTTGTAGAGATGCTATGGTAGAGCTCTATAAATACAGACTTTACATCTTGCAGACATCTTAAGGGGTGAAGGAGTGAGACTGTGAGTAGCTGTCAGACACTGCTCTGTGACCTTGTAACACAGAACAGTTACAGCTGATTGCTGCAGAGTGTGTTTGGAAATCATTGTGCTCACTTCTTCTGATCACTGTAGATGTGTGTTGTGAAACTGTTCCTCGAGCCACTTCTGCTGTTGCCTGTGTTGCAGGCAGTGTCGTTGCATTTTTATCAGACTCCTGTGCAGACTGTCTGTGCCTGCAGATGTTCTCTTCCATTCTCAATGTCATTCTGGTCTCTGCATGGATGTATTTATTTTAAATAATCTGGACTGTTAACACTATCAGCCTTGATACGTGTTTGCAGTTTTGGATTGAAAGGACTGAACAATTTTTTGTTTTCCTAGTTCTGTTTTTCCTGGTATGTTGAAATACCCATTCTAAGCTCTAGACACAGCAGAAAAGCAAATGCAAAATGTATAATTTGTGTCGGGGATTTCTTGTGACCTTGTCAATCCCCCTTTAACCCACTTAAAATCCTTTTGAAAGCAGCATTGTGATACAAAATCACACAGGTCAATGTTGCTCTCATGAGCAACTGCTTTTATTCTTGCTTAGCCCTTTTTCACCATCCTGGCCTAATAACCTTCCATAAAAGTTAGAAGGAATACCAAGGCCTGATCACTTCCTCAGCCACACGAAGGCAAGGTGAGAAAGTTTGGAGGTGAGGAGGTTCCTGATTCCTGTGGTGAGCACGGAACAGGAGCGTCCTGCTCCAGCCGAGGTGTCCTGCTGGGCAGGTCTGAGGTGTCCCCAGAGCCCGGCTGCAGCTGCCCCCAGGTGTGCTGTGTGGCCCGTGGACATCAGCACTGAGGTTTCCCCGCTCTCCCCAGGCCAGCATCTGAGTACTCGAGCCCGGGCAGGCCCCTGAGCTGCTTCGTGGACGAGAACACTCCCATCAGCGGCACCAACGGCGCGTCCTGCGGGCAGGTGGCGGATCCGCGGCTGGCCGAGAGGAGGGTGCGCTCCCAGAGGCACAGGAACTACATGAGCAGGACACACCTGCACACCCCTCCCGACCTGCCTGAAGGATATGGTATGGGAGTCCAAGGGGGTTACGTGGGGGGCTCTCAAGAAACCGGAAAATGGATTGTGTCTTCTCATGTGGAAGATACTTTCATTCCTTAGTTGAAGGAAATCGGTCTTTGTGAGTCTTCATGCTGCATTTTTTGTTCTTACATTAATTTGTCTTGATTTCACAGAGCAAAGGACAACTCAGCAAGGTCAGGTCTATTTTCTGCATACTCAGACTGGTGTCAGCACGTGGCATGATCCAAGAGTACCTAGGTAAGAAATGATGGAAGTATCCTTAATATTTCAAATCAAAATCATTTAAGCAGTGCTTTCCTCCAAGTTTTCTCTGGCTTACATTTCAGATTCTTGGCCCCTTATACATTATTTTAACACGTCATTCATCAAAATGAATTAGTCTGTCTTCCCCAGTTCTTTGAGTTGGTATTGTAATGAAAAAATGGTAAATTAGCAAATAAATTACAGTAGTGTTTTGGAAACAGGTACAGTTCACTGATTCTAGATTTTGCATATGAATCAGAGCCAAGTCCAGATTTTAGTACTCTGCAACATAATGAAAAAACAGTAGAATCTGAACATTTCCAAAAGAAGTTCCTTCAAGATACTTTGGTGAAAACTGGGTTGGATTGAAAAGTCAAACTGCTTTTCCTGTTGCAATTATCTCAACACTTGGAAAAAAGCAAATCCTAAGTCTTTTAAATTCATGGACATATTTACACAATATGCATGTACATACTGTTCATGAAAGTACATGTGATTATTGCTGATGTGTTTGAAAGGAAAGGATGATAGTGGATATTATTGGTAGCTTCTGATTGTCCTTTAAATAACCAAGAAATCCTGTTGTAAATTACAATAAATCTTGTTGTAAACCTTTCCTCCCAAAGTCCAGGAATGGTGGTGTGAGATTTGTGTGGTTTGAAATTGGCAGCCTGTGCTGACATTTGTGAGAACCAGAGGAACTCTGTCAGTTGCTGCTGGTGTTCCTGTGTTCTTTCTCATGGGAATGGGTGTCCCAGGAAGGGTAAAATGCCTCAAGACCACACTTCATTGTTCTTTGAGTTACTCTTCTGTTCCTGTTTCTGTGTTAGAAGATGGTACCTTGCTTTGATACAGCTTTGACTCACTGCCTGCAGAGCTGAGGCTGCACTTGTGTAGGAAGTCAGTGACTTGTGTATTATGCAGAACCAGGCTCTAAAAAAATAATATGAAGATCTAATCCTTAAGTTTGGGGTGTGATAGTTCTGTGTGCAATCTAAGTCAGCATTGCCCTGAGGTGTGGCAGCACAAACAGCAGGAGTGTCTCTGAGAACAAGAATTGTTTGCATGAGGATAGAATTTATGTCATTTCTAAGGCATACTGTATTTTTGAGGCTAATAGCCACAGTCGTGTAGCCAGCAAAAGTAATCCCTGCAGTACAGCAGCAGTGTGTTCGTGGGGAATAGCAGCAGAAGTTCAGTCCCAGAGCTTCATGTTTCCATTAGTGGCTCCTCAAGTCTTTGGAAGCCCTGCAGACTGCACCTTTTAAGACGTTCTGACCCTCGGCTCGTTCCCCCCTCAGCTCCCATGATTTTGGGAGAGCTGAACGCCTTTGGGAAGAGCTGCACTGGACAGTGTGAGGGGTCTGAGGTGTGAATTGCATCCATGAGTAATCAGTGTATATTTTTGGAGACCAGCATTTGTTTTCAGTGAGGCTCTGGAATGAATTTACATCTTCCTAATTTCAGCAGAATTTTTCTTGAGACCTCCTGAGCCACCTCTGCACTGCTCAGGGCAGAGCTGAGTCATTGTTCATGTACTCCTTGATTTGGAGTAGTTTGTTAGAGAGCTGTTTGCTTCCACAAGCTCCTGGGCTTCTGGGGCAAAACAGCCAGTGCCATCCACATGCCATGTGTAATTCTTCATGGAAAGTATAACTCTTCAGAAGTACAGTTTTGTTGTGTATGAGTTTCTAAAGTGTGATTCACAGCTCCTTACGTGACTAATGTTGTTTGAAAAATGTTTTCTGTCAGAATTGGTGCAGAACTGCAGTTCCATTTTGACAAATATGGCAATGGCCTTTATTTTTGTTTGAAGCCTTTATTAATTCAACATCTGAAGTTAGTTTGTAAAATGAGGACTATTTGATAAGAACTTTTTTCCCCACGGCATGTGTTCTGGGGTGTGTGTTTTTGCTGTGGTGGGCTTGTACCTTGGGAGCAGAGATTCCAGCTGAACAGATCAAGTTTCTGAAACAATACATTTTCTCAGACTTCATGGAATTGTTCTGTTACATTTACACTTGTTTGGCTCGGAGGCCAATTGCTGAGGTATTTTTCATTTTATATTTGTTTTCACAGGGATCTTAGCAACATCAATTGTGAAGAGCTTGGTCCACTGCCTCCTGGATGGGAGATCCGAAATACCGCAACAGGCAGGGTTTATTTTGTTGACCATAACAACAGAACGACGCAGTTCACGGACCCGCGGCTCTCTGCAAACCTGCACTTGGTGCTAAAGTGAGTCTGGAGCCGGGGCTCGGTCGGGATGCACTCTGCCAGCCCGGGAGGCTTTAAGGAGGAGTTCTTTGACACACCACCAACTTTCTCTGTTTCACGGCAAAGAGGAGTTTGTAAAAAGTCTGCAGGAGCTTTTAGGCAGGAATGTGGCTCTTGTGATGCACAGGGGGAGGGAAGCAAGTGCTGTCTGGTGGGAAAGATTGGCCCATAGATTTTTTTTTTTTTTCCTAACAGCAAGAGAGACACTTTGTTTTCTTTATACTTCATTCTGTTTTCAGCTGCGAAGAACTTGTTTTAAAATAAGAAGTTGCATGTGAGCCAGTGGTGTGAAATACTGACGAGTGAGGAAGGGTGCACAAGTGCCCAGCTATTCTCCTGGAGTAAAGGAGAAATAACTCAGCTCCTGCCTTCAGTTTTAGAGTAGGACTAGTTGATACGTTCTCAAAATAAGGCCCAATAATTTAACTCAGTTTTTTTTTACAAAAAAGATAAAATAGGAACTGCATTTTTCTGCCTTTGTGTTTTGATAGCATAATTTCATCTCACAGTTTTAAAAAGAGAAGGGGAAACTTAAAAGAATTCTGGCTCGTGTTTTATTCCCTAGGCACTCATTACACACTGGGGATTTTCTACTAAAAATGGAAACCTAAAAGCAAACAAATATTTCTTTTTTCTCTCGTTTTTTTTTTTTCTCTCAGACGGCTTGTCCAGGAACCTGGGAGTTTATTCTATTGTTTCTCCTGCTAATACCTTTTAATACTCTTGGGAAACACCTGTGAAGTATTGAGTAGGTGTTAAGTGGAAGAAACAATGAAGAGCTGGTTAGATGGAAAGCCAGGCTGCCCTGGGTGAGGAGGCAGTAGGAGGAATAGTCCTGAAAGGAAGTGAATCATTGGGAAGAAAAGCTGAAGGAAATAATAATGGGAACAAGCACCGAAAAGACAAAGCTGAGGAATGGAAAGTCATATCCAGGAGACAGCATGTCTTTTATGCATTACACAAAAGCTGTCTAGCCTCTACCCAATATACACTTGAACCTCACACCCCAAGAGGGAGAGAAGCCTAAATATAGAAAACATGCATTTTATTTAGAGAAATCATTGGTTTTATATGTGTATGTTACAGGAATGTAGTACTTTAGTAAGCTGTCATCATCCAGACACTTCAGGTGCTTTTTTTTTTCAGTTTAAAACAAACCACTACTCATTTTAGCTGAATTGAAATTGGTGGTTTGAAAATAAAAGGATCTTGAAAATAATCAGCAGTGAAGGAACATGTTCGTGTTTGAAACACAGAAAAGTTCCTAAAATCAATTCAGATTTAGGTATTCTACTTCAAGAAAAACTTCAGACCCTCTTAGCTACAGCAGTGCAATTCTGAAGCCGTAGAAAACTCAGGGAACTGGGCTGTATTTGACAAACTGGCCTCCTCAGGTGGGTTTATTTTGAAATAGCAGAGGGGGCACAGTAGCCCGTTCTACATGGTTTGTGGAGGACAGATAACAGAGGCACCTTTGTTAGCTGGAAAATCCAATTTGACTTTTAATTTCCAGAATCACAGAACCATTTAGCATTTATTTGAACTTAGAGTTCTCCTGCAGTGTGCTGAAGTTGTTCATTTGTCCATCTGTCTTTCATTAGGAAAGGATTTCAGAAACTCACCCAACAGTGTCATCGGCAAAGTCTGCTGCCTGATAAATCATTTTTGGTGTTTATTCTTTTATTACACCAAACAGGATGTGTGAAAGTTTCCCCTGCCTTGAGCCCACCTCCTTATTTGTTCTTTAAAAAACAAACAAAAAAAGTAGCTTGCCTTAGGCCTGTCATTTTGTAAATTATCTAAGAAATAAGTTTAGACTTCGTGTGGGATGGGTGTGATAGAGTTTTAGGTTCAACAGCACGAGAAAAAGTTCACTCTCAGTGATACTGACTTTTCTACTGAGCTGAGTAAAGCCATTTGTTCTTCCAGTTATGACATTATAAGTTATGAAAATAATCAGACTTGTTACCCAGTTCTGTTCTAAGACATTGACCAAGAGTTTGTGATAATTTTGATAAGTTATGGCACCTGAAAAGTATTTAGTTGTATCCTTAAAGCACTGTATGGAATCAAGCATAGCCACTCAGCTGTGAAAACAAACTGAGAAATGAGATTTAATGACCTTAAGCACTGCAGGTTGTTTAGCTAATACTGCACGATCATTTTTAGTCTAATCTGGGAGATGGCATTTTATTTTTCTCTTCCTAGTACTTCCTTATTTTGGGAAGTACTGTGTGGAGAAAAGCAATTATTTCATTTGATGCTAAAATCATGCTCATTTCAGAGATTACATTTCCTTTAAGAATGACCCTATCTAGCTTTGTGCTTTGGGGAACTGTGACTTTTTACCCTTAAGCATGGTATGGAGGGGTGCACACTTTAGTATATAAATATGGTCCTATACAAGGAATATTTTCACTTAGTCCTCCTTATGGAATTAGACATTCCAGAAGATAGAATAAGGATTTAGCTTTAATATTGTATCAAGTAAATACAGTTTAAATGAGAATCATATTTAAAACTAATCACAAGTGAAAATTACCATGCACATGGCACAAATGACATAGGGCCACAGAACCAGAGCCAGTGTGTATCTAAATTATTGCAATGGTTTGTATTTTTCTGGGTGTGCCTGTGGAAAAGTCTGGAGGTGATTTTGGTTAGCGAGGAGAGTATTCTACTAGGCCTTGTCTCAAAACAGACAATAGGCTGAAATTACAAAATACATTAAAACAGTGTTTGGTTCTATCTGTTAGTTGTTGATCTTTGATATTTAAAAAAAAATGAACTAGCATTCCACTGGAAAATATTCTAAATTGTAATGTTTCTTATTTATCCAGTAAATGTAGGGTATTCTCATGTGCTCCACAGAGAGATGATATTCTTAGGCTTTAAAAATACAGTTTTTATCCTGTAGTGCTTGGGAATGCCATACTAAAAAGCTATAAAAATATTCACTCACTGTGTACAAGAAACAACACAGAGAGAACATCTCTGCAACATGATCCATTTACTTTTCCTAGTAAGAAGTCAGATTTACAAAATCTCGTAGAATTGCTAGTGAAAATACTTGTTTATCTGTGCCAGTTAGTTCCATGTGAACTCCCACATTCCTGTGGTCCAGACTAGGCCAGGTACAAGGGACAAGGTCCTTGCCAAGCTGCCAGTACAAACATCTTTTTGTAAGCTTACTCTTTTCCAGACAAGCCATTTAAAACAGACGATGGTATTGACTGTAGATTAGAGGCAGAGTGTTTGGCAGATCCCTGAATTTTAAAATGGAGGAAGGGAAAACACGCAAAGGAAATATGGAAATGGTCTCTGAGAAATTCAGTGTCAGCAGCTTAATAGTAAAATTCTATGGATAATACCTTATTGTATGTGCTGTAACCTTTTGCAGACTTTGTAGAGTAGCACTAATAGAAATAACAAGCCCTAAAAACACCTGATAGTTGCCAAGAAAGACAGACCCATATGTCTTTAGTCAGGATAAAATCGCTCTGAATTTATTCTTTACTGGCCCCAGACGTTTTCAGCGTAATCACAGTAATAATCACAGTAAATTGAAAGCAGTTTAGGTACAATGCCTGAACGTCTAAGGAGCGAGCAGGGGATGGAGGAAGGTGTCTGAGGCAGCTGTGTGTGCTTGCAGCCGGCAGAACCAGCTGAAGGACCAGCAGCAGCAGCAGCAGCAGCAGGTGGTGTCCCTGTGCCAGCTCCCGGACGAGGCCGAGTGCCTGACGGTGCCGCGCTACAAGCGGGACCTGGTGCAGAAGCTCAAGATCCTGCGGCAGGAGCTGTCCCAGCAGCAGCCTCAGGCTGGCCACTGTCGGATCGAGGTCTCCAGGGAGGAGATTTTTGAGGTGACTCGAGACTCTGACCCGTTCCTTAACAGGGGGGAAGGGGAGGAGGGTTGTTTATAGCTGTGCAGAGGAGTTGTTCACGTAGACGGAACCTCGGAGGCTGCAGTTAAATCTGGGATTTTACCGTGGTGAAGAGGAAGCATTCCAGGGGGATACCAGGACTGTCATGTCATTGAACTAGATGCATTTGCCCTGTAGAGATGAACTAAATCAAGGAGAACTTTCTCTGTGCCTGGAGATGTGCTGCCTCTGTCAGGGACTGTGGAGGGAGTCTGAGCACTTGATGTATCTGAGGATCCTGTCTCACTTCTTCCTTGTATTTGAGAAGCTGATGACTGTTTTATAGGGGATGTTACAAATTCAACACTATTATTAGTGATCTTTGATGCAGTGTAACTTAAGTAAAACTACTACTGAATAGGATTTCTCTTCAGAGTTTGGATTTCTTCTCATCGATCTGAACTCTGTCTCCAGAATCAGACCGGTTTTACAAACTGTCAGGGCTTCTGAATGGCCAAAGATGCCCACAGTGGGGTCTCTGCATTCTGTTTGGAGATGTGATTCAGCAGAATCATTCTGTTGACTTGACTAAGCACAGTTATAATTCATTGGCCTTTTCTGGAGAACAGTTTGTCCTTTTGAGGACTTTCACCCCTCCCACCCATCCCTGCTGCATTTTTACCCCACCCACAAACTTGATTGCCCCAGTGAATTGTCACAGTTTTTCCCAGCCAAGAAAGATTTGTGTTGGTCTTCCCTTTGGAGAGTCAGATCACTTTGTAAGCAACTGAAAGAGGAAGGGAGGGAAGGCTACAGGATTATGATGTTCTTGTTCATTCCAGTGTGTTGGGTCCCCACACACCCACCTGCCTCCTCTGTCCTGTAGAGGCAGAGCTTGGGGCTGATACTGGACATAAATAAGAACCAGTTTTCTTTTTTCTCTAATTCCTTAGCATTTGTTCTGCCTTTCAACGTGCTTTCTGTGTTCTTTGGTGAACACTTAATGACAGAGGAATAATCCTGTGGATTTACTGGGATGGCATTACTGATTCCATTCTTAAGGTGCTTCTTGAAGGCTGGCACATGTGTTTTTCCCAGAGAACAAACTCCACTGCTGGCTTTTCAAGCTGCAAAAACCAGGAACCCTTATGGAAAACAAAAGGAGTTTACTGACACAATTTTTTAATAAGTTATGTGAGAACGAGGGAGAATGTTCTGATCACTGTTCACCCCTGGAAATTTAATTGGGAGGTGGTTCTTCTCGTCTTCTCATCACTTTATTTGACAAGTGTTATCACATTTGGAGAAAAGGGAGAAACAATCTGTGATTTGAGAAACTGATGAAGATCAGGAAAAAGAATGTCCCCTTTAAGAGTGCTCCCTTTGGACTCGAGTCTGACACTCCCTTTGCTTCCAATACACAGCAGCAGCTTTTACTCTGTAAACTGCAGTTAATAAAAGGATGTGTTGTGTGTTTACAGGAATCCTACAGGCAAGTCATGAAGATGAGGCCTAAAGACCTGTGGAAACGATTGATGATAAAATTTCGTGGGGAGGAGGGCCTTGATTATGGAGGTGTTGCCAGGTAAACAGTGGCTCCTCTGTCCTTCCCCTGCACCCAATCCTGCCAACAGCCCCTGTGCTTTGAATCCTGAACCAGCCTAGCTTCTTTCTATTATTCTTATTTATTTTTATTTCTGTAACAGATTAAATGTCAGAAGAACATATGGCTCTAGGTAGTATTCTAAAAGAAAAATTGCATCAAAAAAAAAGAACTAATTTATTGAAAAAAAAACGCAAATTACACATTATGTCAAACATCTGTCATATGTGAGAGGTTTTGGTATCTATTGAAATTAATATCTTGTTCTTTGGTTAGTGAAGTTTGGGGATCTGAGAATATATACCACTAACTACTTGGCTTTATGACAAAATTTTAACCAAAAAAGATGCTTTATTGCAAACTGTTGCTGCTGTTTGAAGCAGAATGTTGCCACCAGCAGTTGGTGGGCAACTTCAGTCTGTCAGCAGTCTGAGATTATTTTTCCCTTATAAAAAAATGACATGCCCAATTCTAAGACCATTATTTACTGATTTGTGAACACATAATTAAAACTTGAACTAAATATATCCATTACCTTAAAGATGGTTTATATCAAAAGCTTTGATTCCAACATCTTTATATTCAAGTGAATACATAATGTCTTAGTGTGTAATGGCTGTAGGAGAATCACAGTCAGAAACTCTCTTGGAAATGAGTAACCTGAAGGAAAATCTTGGAAAGCTGGAAATCCATCAGCTGTCAGATGTTGTGTGGTTACTGAGCTAGTAAAAATAATTCTGATTTCATGCATATCTCAGCACGTTCAGAGATAACTCCCTTCACATTTATGTTTAATAGTAAGATTTTAAAAAATCAGGCTATTTTGAAACTATTCTCAGTGAAGGAATGCATTTGTCAGTAGAGTACCAATAAATTACTTTATTTTCTAGGGAGTGGCTGTACCTGTTGTCCCATGAAATGTTGAATCCATACTATGGGCTCTTCCAGTATTCCCGAGATGATATCTACACCCTGCAAATCAACCCCGACTCCGCCGTCAACCCGGTAGGGCTGGTGCCATGGGCTGTAAATCAGTATTGTCTGACCAGAAATCAAACACACACCTGGAGAGGGTTCAACACTTAGGAGCCAAATTCTTACAACTGGTACTGCTGCACACGGAATTTCTACAATTATATGATAGTTTATTTTTTGCACTGATCAAAGAAACTTCTCAAATATGTTCTTAATTTTCTGTCAGATGTCAATTTCTGTTTCCTTTGGGAGAAATTCGGTTTGATTGTTACTTTTAAGACTCCTGGACTGGAAGTGAAATGTTCAGTGTGCCATGCATGAAAACAAAACAAAACCTCTACACAGGGTTTGGGCTTGGGGTTTTCTTCTTTTCTGGGTGTTGAAACTTTGCCTCATGCTCAGCAGTGGGTGTCTTACTTAGCAGAATGGCCTTGTCTCTGCTCTGTTGCAGGAACACTTGTCCTATTTCCACTTTGTGGGCCGGATCATGGGGATGGCTGTGTTCCATGGGCACTACATTGATGGGGGCTTCACGTTGCCTTTCTACAAGCAGTTGCTTGGGAAGCCAATTACTTTGGATGACATGGAATTGGTTGACCCTGATCTCCATAACAGCTTAGTTTGGATACTGTATGTACTCTGTAGGGTACCTCAGGATGCTAGAATGCTGTCTGTGTTACGTGATAATGGTCTAAATCCTGGAAATGAGGTGTATTTTGATCTCCTTCTCAGGCAGATTTAAGAAACATCTTTCACACAATTCAACTTCTTTAAGGCTAAAAATGCTCAAGCTACTCAAATTTTAGGGGGGAGGTGTGTGGACATAATATTAATTTATTAATTCTACCTATTATTAACAGTAACAGGTTATTAAAATGTAACATTGAAACTTTGATAAAGGTTTTTTAATGTAACATAGTAAAACTGTGTGTTCACCTTCTGCATCCAGGCAGGACTTTGAAATGCCATTGAAAAACGAAATTTTGCTTCTGTCAGATAGAACATGGCTGTAATATATTTGCAGAATATGTTTTCCCTCAGTCATTTGCTGCTTTCTTTGCACCAGTGAGAACGACATCACCGGGGTCCTGGACCACACGTTCTGTGTGGAACACAACGCCTACGGGGAGATCATTCAGCACGAGCTGAAACCCAACGGCAAAAGCATCCCCGTGACAGAGGAGAACAAAAAGGAATATGTCAGGTACATCAGTAGCTTTTTCCAGGGCTCTTTTTCTGTTTCCTGTGGTGAGGAGCAGCCATTACTCGTTGAAGTAATTGTCAGTGTTGTGCTGTTGGGTTTTGCTGCGGGGCTGTGCGGTGCTCTGGTGTAATCCTGTCAGTGGGGCCGTGTTTTGGGGCTGGATAAATTGCAGGTTTGCTGTATTTCAATACATCCTCCACAAACCCAATTTGCACTTGCTTGCAGACTTTATGTGAACTGGCGGTTTTTACGAGGAATTGAAGCTCAGTTTCTGGCGCTCCAGAAGGGATTTAATGAAGTAATCCCACAACATCTGCTGAAGACATTTGATGAGAAGGAGTTAGAGGTCAGTGCACCAGTGTTGTGTTGTGCTGTGTCGTCAAGTGTAACGAGGCTCTCGGAGCCGCAGGAACGCGGGGCTGTCCCGGCAGTCCTGGTGTGCTCTGACCTGGGATAAGGGGCAGGGCAAGGGCTGAGCAGCTCAGGGGGACCATGGCTGTGTGTGCCTCCCATGAGAGCTGAGGGAGTGTTCCTGGAGGTGACAGCTCACAGCGACTGCAGCCCCTCCCTTGTAGCTCAAACCCCTCTGAGCCTTCTGAGGACCTGCAGTGACCTCGGGCTCTATCACTGCTCCAGCAGAGTCCTGGTGCACAGTTCTCACAGGGCAGCTTCCTCATGGAAATCCAGTGCTGCCAGGAGAACAGGCTGGCACTGCCTCCCAGCCCTTAGTGCACTGCCCTGAATGGTGCCAGGCACCTGGGGTTTGGCAGAGCTCAGTTTTGCTGGACTCCATTGGCCCTGTAAATCCAGCAGAAGGAAAGGTGCGGTCACAAGTGTGCTACAGAACGATAGGCTCAGCATCCAAACAACACCCTCTGAAGGCAAATCCACAGATCCCAAGCTTGCTTTAAACTGAAATGTAACTGCAGTCTGTGGAGTTGAGGGGTTTGCCATGTAAAATGGCCACAGGTAAATTATTCACGTGTGCTTCTGATCCCTGGGCTGGAACGTGGTGATTGCTCCTCCTTTATCCCGAATATTCTCACTCCCAGCAGTGAGCCAGCCATGCTGCTAATCCAGAACCACTTTGCAGCTGTAGAATAAGAAAGGGGAAGGTCCAGTGTTCTTAGTCATAAAAATGTCTTCAGAATTGTGATCACATCCTCACTGAGCTTAACCCGATCCATTGTGGATCTCCCTTCAGGAGCACTGAAAGCTCAGTGTCAGGAAAGGCTGCTCTGACTTTTTTGTGGTATCACAGGAACAAGGTTCCTTTTAGGGGTCCAGAGCTGGACCAGGCAAAATGCACCCAGGGCCATGCTCCTGAAAGAAATACCGAGGTCAAATGTGAGTTATTCCTGCACTGTCATACAGGGGTAGAATCTGTGCTTCTGTTTAACTGAAAGGTCAAGGCCCTTTTGTCTAAGCTCGAAATGGTTGTTTGGGTTCTTTTTAATTTGGATTGAGACCATTTGAAAAGTGCTTTGTGTACAGAGGTAAAATTAAAAAAACAAGAAAGATATATTTCTGCATTGCTTAAGATGAGGGAGAATTTATAATTTGCCTTTGGTATAAAATCTGTCTGTTTTTCACATCATTTCTTCATAATTTGGTTCCAAACCCATTTTTATAGTGATCAGTGATGAAATAATATAATAAATCTATTTTAAATTTACAGCTCATCATTTGTGGACTGGGAAAAATCGATGTTAACGACTGGAAGGCAAATACCAGGTTAAAACACTGTACCCCCGACAGCAACATCGTGAAATGGTTCTGGAAAGCTGTGGAGCTCTTCGACGAGGAGAGGAGGGCGCGGCTGCTGCAGTTCGTGACCGGCTCCTCCCGGGTGCCTCTGCAGGGCTTCAAGGCACTGCAAGGTAAAGCCTGTGCCTGGGAGCACGGGGATCAGCTGGAGATGAGGCTGTGAGCGCCTTGTGACTTCTGAAGAGCCATTCTAATGGTCTGATTGCAGTCACGAGTGTCTTTTTTGTGTCTGGTACCTTCTTGTGCAGGTGCAAATGGCTCTTTGATTTCATTTCCTCACTTCCTTCTCTGGCAGGAGATTCTGATCAGCTCAGATCTTAGAGGGGTTCCAGAAGCCAGAGTTTTAATTCCTAACTTTTACAAGCCCTCATCAGTTGCACAGCTCTGGGGGTTCTTTTAGACTCAAATGCAGTAACACAACTCAAGCTCAGACTCTTATTTAACAGCAGAGTCCCCATGAGAAACCTGACCCTCTGAAGTGTATTTTTAATGGCTGCTCAGACCAGGAGTCCAGTTTTGCTCAGGTTAGGACATTTATAGCTTCTTCTGTCCTTTGTGGCATCTTCAGTGCACGCCAGGTCTAAACAATGGCTGTGCTGCAGTCTTTTCTTTAGCAGAGACATTAAGGGGATTTCTCGTAGTCAGATGAATTTAATAAAATGATAAGGAATTGACATAGTGACACTGTGGGATTTCAGTGGAATTGGCCACGGCTCAAGACCTGTTACAAAACAGGGACAGGTACAGCTGTGTAAGCTTTGCTCTGTAGGAGGGGTGAAAGAAGAGAAATTAAAAACTCTTTGAATTATGCAGTACACTGTGTGGAAAAGGTGATTTATTCTTCCTCGTCAGTGCTTTATTCCTTGCCTTTCCTTTAAATAACTGCAGGGCTGTCTGGGTGGGCAAGGAGAGGTCTGTCCCACAGCCACTGGGACTTCACAGTTTTTTCCTGCCTTTTTGTGGTTTTATCTTTCTTGGTGCAGAGCTTCTCTTTGTATTTTAGTTGCTCTCTTGTTCTTGCAGTGCAACAAAGACATTTCATGTTATTCCACACAGTAATAGAGATCTCCTCTGGATTTTCAGGTGCTGCAGGCCCACGACTCTTCACAATACACCAGATTGATGCCAGCACTAATAATTTGCCGAAAGCTCATACCTGGTAAGACTTTTTCAGTTCTCTGTCGTGATCTGTAGCTTGAAGACCAGTCTGCTGTCAGAGTATTTGGAGCAGTCGTACTCGTTTTGTCTTTTATGACAAAATCAAAGCTGTTCCTTAGGGAGCAGCAGAGGTGTGCAGGCTGGAGATGGCTTTTGTTTAATGGAGCTGGGTGGCTCCTTAAGCCTTGCTGGCACCATCTGCAGCTCAGTGAGGGGTGACAGACCTGGCAGTGGTGGCTGGAGAGCTGAAACCTCTCTGCTTCCCCCCAGCTTCAACAGGATCGACATTCCCGCGTACGAGAGCTACGAGAAGCTCTACGAGAAGCTGCTCACGGCCATCGAGGAGACCTGTGGCTTTGCTGTGGAATGACCCTCCCAGCCTCTCCCAGACTCTATTTATACTCCTGTCAGCCAGAAAGCCCTTCCTTCCCTCAGCCAAGACTCAAGAAATGCTTGAAATACAGGAAACTTTCCCTTTTCTACACTAGGACATTGGGAGGGAAAGGACAACTTTTGGATTTTTTTTTAAATTTTTAAATTTTTTTATTTCAAGAAAATAGGTTCTGTGGTTCCTGCCACAGGATCATTCAGCTGCTATTAAAAACTAATATCTTGAACATACAGAATGCTGACTTTTCCTACATTTCAACAGTTAAGCAGTATTCTATACTTAAAGACTACTACTATTTTTGTAAGAGGTAATCTATTATATTTGCCTACCTGATTTCTATTCTCAGATACCAAGACACAACTTCAGCAGTCGGTACAAGTCACGTTTCAGCCTGTTTTAAATGTATGATACTGAACAGCATCTATACCTGCTATTTTTGGAAAAAAAATATTTTGGATTATTCTAACTTTGCGTAAAATTGGCTGAAAGAATCATTAATCTTTTTAATGAAAGCCACTTACATGTTAACTGCATTTTCTTCTAGTAAACCATTATATTCTGCAATGTAAATTCCAGGTAAATGTTACCACAGGGGCTTTTTAAAATCTTTTTCAAGCAGGAATTCCGAATATGACGTTTTGGGGTCCTATTTATATCACTTGTCAGATTCCTCCAGCAGAATTTCTAGTGAGTGACACAGACTATTTGGTACAGTCCTTGTGTTTACACGTGGAAGAACCTTTTCTTAATGAACAGTAGATGTTTTGATTTTTTTTAAAATAGCATTTTTCTAACAAGTCTGTCAAGAGTACTTTTTGTTGCTTTTGACCTTAAATTGAAACACTGCATTTTTCAGCTGTTGAAGCACTGATGGGCTTTGCCTGTCAGTAGTTTGTTTCAGAATTCATCCTGTCCAGTCAACCAAAGTTTGTTTGAATGCAGCCAAATCATATTCTATATTTGTTGATGCTAAAGATTTATCAGGTAAAACATGTTGTAATCTCTGTCCAGCTGCTCATGACACGTGGGTTTAAGTTACAGCTAAGGAAAAATGGTGTATTGACTGAAATATGTGTAATGTGCTTTGGAAATGAGGTTGTAAGAGCACATAATTTATTGATTGTAGGGATGGAAGTAAGTATATATATGATTTATAGCATGGGTTGATCTCTTCAAAGGGGAATAAAATGCACTACCAGTAGAGGGAACTGAACTTTGATGTTAGTTTGGAAATTCTCAGTTGAGATCTGTCTGATCTCGTGGTGTGTGGATAAATCAGGCTGCTTCAGACAGTGCCATTCTCCTCTCAGCCATGAGAATATTTGGAATAAGTAGCAGTTTTTTTCCAAACAGTGTTGTGTTTTTGTAACTTAGGTTACAATTAATCATCAAATCTGCACTATTTTTTCACTGCCGATGAGAAGAAAGTCAAAGGTATTGAAAATGCTAAAGGGATGGGATGTAACCAGCTGTTCCATGTTTGCAGTGTAAGTCACAGTGAACCAGCTCATTTGCTGTCTGTTCTGTGGAGCTTAAACTAAATTTTGCTCTGCCAAGTCTGACTGCCACAGTGAGTAAACTACTACTGGATGTTGTGTGTGAGAATAGTGGGCAAGGGACTGCTTTTACAGAATTGTGGTGAGAGTCTGGTGAGCCAAAGCCACATGTTGGTTTGATTATTTCTTTTGTACAGCTGTTGCTGGCAGGTTTGTTCCAAGGGACTTGCTTCCCTTTCTGGGCTGGCTGCAGGATGAGGCTACTTAGGGATGTAAACAGAAAGCCAAGAGACTTGCTGTGACAGCCAGGTTTGAAATACTGCAGAGCCTTTTCATTTCAGTGGACTCTTGCACTCCTGCTGAAGGGCTGCTACTTCTGCATCCAGGCTGGGCTCCCCATTTCAGGGCTTTCAGGTGACTCTGGTAGCAGGGACGCTGCCCCGTGCCGGTGCAGGTCTGGGGGAGCACAGCAGGTTCTTGCCCAGAGTTTGTCACTCAAAGTGCTGCCCGTGGCTGGGGCCAGCTCCAGCCCTGCCCAAAGCTGTGCTCAGCCCCTGCCAGGTCTGAGTGGTGTCAGTGACTGTAGCAGGGGTTTTACAGAGAGGTTCTTGGGACTGTTCACAGGAGAGACCCCAGTGTCATAGAACTGATAGAAGTGATTTTATAAGGGTTTATTTTTATTTATCCCCCTGCGCTTGCCCAGCCTGTGGCCACAGCCTCCCTGGGCATGGAACGTGGCAAATATAAAATCTGGCTGGTGGATTTATTGAATGCGTAGTTAGGGTCACCTTGCTGTCACCAAAGCACCTTTGGGGAGAGAGGAGATGAGCTCTGCAGAATGGAGACCTGAGATCAGCTGATAATTACATTCATTTTCACAGCAGCCTTAGCAGCACATCTGTTTTTCTACTAAACATTTTGGTATGGCATTGAGAATTTTCTTAACTGCTACAGATCTTGTAAATTTAATCTATTATAGGCCAAACTAGACAAGTCTGCATTGAACTTTCCATAGCTGACAGATGAGGATGAATATACCAAGTATTTTGAGTGCCTTTCTACCTTCATAAAGACTGAGAGCTTTAACTAAAGCACCTCATCACCTAGTCAGATGTTTATCTGAAAGCGGTAAAGGGTTGATTCCTTTCCAAAATTTTGTTTCAAGAACATGTCAGCTACTTTCCCCTCAAAAAGGTGCTAAGCCTAT
Organism: Anomalospiza imberbis; assembly: GCF_031753505.1. Lineage (NCBI taxonomy): Eukaryota > Metazoa > Chordata > Aves > Passeriformes > Viduidae > Anomalospiza > Anomalospiza imberbis. The sequence continues at coordinate 11,639,890 of NC_089699.1, read as the reverse complement.
TATTGCATTTTAACCTTGGACTTTCACCCCATGATTAATGTGAATATTTATTTCAATGTGTCCCTCTTACTGGGTTTTACTTTATCCAGTCTTTAGTTGTTTTAGAGAGATGTCACATCATGGTTTTATGCTGTTGCTTTTCATTATGAATGTTTAATTATGAACAGTGACTTTTGTAGATTTCAAATATACAGTTCACAGTTGAGTTTCAGAGGATTTAATTTCTCGGTGTAAAGAGTTTTGTAATGGTGCTTTGTACAGTATGTATTCTAATTTTTTTTTTTTTTTTTTTTTTTTTGCACATAGGTTCAGTTTCCCTAAACTGATTTATTTGTACCAAATTTTTGTGTTGTACTAAAGTCCAGAGCACACAAGCTGTTTTGAAATTCCTGTTCCACAACACTACATGTGTACTGAACTCCTGGTGCGTTTAAAAGGCTGCATTGATGGAAGTTCAAGCTTTGCTCCTCTGTCACAGCACCATCCTCCAGCTCGATGTAGCATCTTTTTAAACAGCACCACACAGTTAACAGGTGCCATTTGTTGTACTTTACACTATGTAGTAGGTTCCTGGCTCTACACATCCTCAGAGCTTTGTCTGTAGTTGTAATTAGTTTATACAAGTGTAATTACTCCTCCACCAACTGACAGTTCTTAGTTTATCATTTCCATTGTATTTATTACAGAGTGTTTTAGCATTGGTATCATTGTATTTTCACCCAGCTGTTACATGAGCTTTAACAAAAAAAAAATCTGTATAAAATGGTTTTTAAGTACTTAATGTATGTACCCATGCAGAAGTTGAGCAATAAATTGTATGCTGTTTGCACTGTCACAGCATCAATGGTTTTAAAAGTTTTAAGTTTTTCTTAATTAAATCTGTAAAATGTAACAATGTCTTTTTCAAGTAACTCGACTTTATTTCAGGAGAAAATACTTGAAACTTGGTGACTTCCTACATGCTGTTACCTACAGTGAGCAGTGTGCTGAATGTTCTAGTCAAACACAGCAGGTCTTACTTCTGGCTCTCAGGTACTGGCATGGCTTGGCAAGGACTTGATCTCAGCACTGGTGAACAGATGTCTCCTCAAAACTCAGCAAAGCTACACCATCTTCCTAGAGGGAAATAAAGGCAAATTTGGTAAAGACTTGCTCAAATTCATCAACTTAGGTGATAAATATTGTCCCTTAAAGGCTTAAAGTTATCCAGGCTTACAGCAGCTCCCTGAAAAGGTTTGGAGAGGTCAGGGTTTTGTGTTTCTGGTTTTGTGGAGAGGCTTTGGTGTGTTTTTTAGATGTTTATTTTTGCAGTGAGGTGTCTCATGCTGTAACAGCTGGCTGGTTTGTTTCATCTGTAGAAGAAGCTCCTTCAGATGTTGGAGGCTTTTTTCCCGTTTAGCTCTTTTTTCAGTGAATGAGTGTGAATTCTCTGTGGTGTCAGTTCCATCACAGACACCCCCACATGGCAGCCTTTAAAGATTGTATGTACATGGCAGTTAAATCCAGTGTTCCTATATCACTTCTCTCACAGCAGTTTTAAGCAAGAACTGTTCTACTACCAAGATAAACTAATTAAGAGTTGCACGTTTGTCAGACAGCCTGTATGAGCAGTGGACTTCATTAGTATCAGCTTGGTTTTATGTAATTGTTCTTGCTTCAAGCCCTCATCCCTCTGTGTTGGCTCCTCCACAGTGTCTGGCTGGTGAAACCTGGATTTCCTGCTGGGCACTGCACTGTTTATAGCACTGGAAGATGCTACAATAGGTGCAGTGCCTGCTGTCAGCTCCTGCTCTGCCTGGAAGCCGACCTTAAACCTGAAATAAGGTAAAAGCTGACTGGTGAAATATTTAATCATTCTTTAATTCTGGTTCTGTCAGTGTGAAGATGGAGTAAGGCTGCACCTGTGAGTGTGGCCCTGTGGAAGACTAGGAATGCTGTCTACAGCTCCTTCCCAGGGTTCACCTCTTGCGGAAGCTAATCATGTACAGCTTTAGAAGAATCTGCATTGTTTTATATTTCACATTACTTTTCCCAGTGCATTTGTAGCATAGAAAGAGTATTTTATAGGCCCTTGTATTTTATCAAGCCAGCAACACCAACACTGCAAATACAACTGAAGCAGGAGAGGAAGAAGGGAGTCTTCCCTTGCGTAATGTATTCAAATTCCCAGTTACTTATGTCAGGTTTACTGCAGGCATTCTCTAACTTGGCCTTTCACAGGAAACCTGAGCCTCTGATGTTCTTTTAAAATCTTCTTGTGCTTTGTGAGCTTTCCAGTCCATGATTTCTGGCTAATGGTGTTAGATTGGCTTAGCAGCAACAGCCCCAGCACAGATGCAGAGGAGCCTCAGCATCCAACTGTTCCACCAGGAAAACTTCACTAAAGCACTCCGACTTCATCCCAGCTTCCTCTGGGTAGAGCCCAACATGACCCCAGCCTTGCTAGGAAGGTAAAAAGTAGTTCAGAAACTTTATTGGTGATCATGAAAGTGCTGTGGAGATCCCAGATCCCAGCAGCTACTCTCCTGACAGGTCAAAATGACAGAACAGATATTTCAGAGGAAAAAGCCAGCCTCACACCATCTTCCCATTATAGCAGCTCTCAAAGACTCTGATCATCTTAGCCAGGGAGCACTGCAGTGACATTTACCCAAGTCTCAGAAGAAGTGGCTTTGGCTGTACTGGAAGGAAGCCATCTGAAGTCTGGATCTCAGTCTGTCTGCTTCTAGTTCTTGAAAAAAGGTGTCATCATCATTGTGCATGATTGCTGCTTGCAGTTGCTGTATTTCCTTTTCCATCTTTGATCTCACTTCGCTTTTTGATTTTTGTAGCATCTAAAGAAAATACTGACATTAGCCACAGCATGTAAAAAGAAAAGGCAACTGGAAAAAATTAGGAGTACTTACTTGTGCTTGTGCTTTCTCTCTGGTTTGGATTTCTTGGAATTCTTGAGATACAGCTTCTGCTAGCATGGAAAACTAAACATAACACGTGTGAGTTGAACTAATTAAAGAAAGACATCTGAGTGGAAAAATATGATCTGCCTGATCGAGATGAAGCTTTACCTGATCTTTGTAGTAGTTCTCCAGAGACTCCAGCTCAATCTGGTGTTCTCTCCGTTGCTCATCACGCTTCTCTCGAGCATAAACTCTCAGGTCCCTCAGTCTTTGCTTCTGAATTTCTAAGCCTTCTTCAAATAAGTTTTTAAATATCTGCCAGCAATTAAAAAAAGCAAACCTGAAACTTTCCTAGGAACCTGTAAGTATACATTTACATTTCTCAGCTGCTTTAGCTCCTGATGGAATGGTGTTTACATGAGGATAGGCCATAGCCCATGAGAAAGCACAATTACGTACCTAGAAATGGTGGTGCAGATACAGCTGAGCTGGATTTGTATTACTCATTTAGCTGAAATTTTGATAAATAATTTTTCATGTCAGTTTAGTCAGATGACCCAACTGTGCAAGCCAGGGCCTTGAACATGCACTGTGATTTACAACCCACCCTGTGCTCTGCAGTCTGACTTCAGGACCTTCATCCAGGTTTCCAGCAGCAGGAAATCCAGCCTGGAGTCAGGCTTTCCATTCCTCCACAAGAACACTTACCAGCTGTAGCTCACAGCTTGAGGCAAACAGTTCTCAAATCCCTACCAGTGGATTATGCAGTAAACTTCTAATCTTTTATTTTGAAAGGTGACAACTGTGTATTTGCTCTTGCAGAGTGTAATAACTCTCCTTGCTTTCCCTCATTCTGATGTCCAGCCCTAATTAGATCATATCTGTCACTAAGTCCACTTTGTTTAATAAACACAACTGAATAACAAGGCTGCCTGTTTGATCAGTTCCCTTAACTGAAGATTTAGATTGTTTTCTTTGGATGGTGACTGTAGGAACAACTTCTTAATCCTACTGTTTCTGAAAACTCATTTCCCCAATTTCTCATGTTACCAACCCTGTTTTTCCACACTGATACTTCACCCTTTCTCTCCTCTTAGCCCCATAAATCATCCTTTCTTGTCTCACAGTGGTTTGCCCTGCACTGGATCCACATTTGCAGAGAAGGAACCATTTCATCTGTGGCCCTGACTGATCAACCGCTTCATCCTGGCTCTGTGCTTTGGTCACTGCACGTGCAGCACTGAACTACCCGACCTCAGCTCTGGGAAGAATTGCACCCTTGCAGGGCACGGCCCCTCGTGCTCACCTTCTCCTCGCGCGTCCTCGCCCGCAGCAGCTTGGCCCGGAGCTGGAGCCTGTAATCCTCGTAGTATTTCCTGGCCCGCGCCACCTGCTGCCGCTTCTCCGTCACCTTGTTCTGAGCCCACTTCTGGCGGTAGATGCGCTGCTTGATTTCTTGCTAAAGGGAGAGCAGCAGCTGTCAGAGCACCAAACTGCCAAGAGATACTGCTGCAGGCAAAGCTTTGTTAATCATTGCTAATTAGGGTCCTTTACTAAGGACCTTCTCCACACTCCAGCTTTGCAGTTAAGGTTTAAAGCCTTAATCACCACTGAGGTAGCAAAGTCTGTCAAGGGAGCTGCAACACAACCTCAAGTTTCTCCTTGCACTTTTTTAGAATTTGTTTTACCTTTTAGAGCAACAGTGCAGTGTAATAATAATAATAATATTCCATTCCCATGACCCCAGCAGCCACACAACAAACAGATTATGTGGCATTTTGAGACCACAGCTACTCAAAAAGTGTAAAGTTGTCTTAAGACAAAAAGCTGCTTTCATGATGTGCATTTTAGATAGATCCATATGAAATCTCTGCATTATGTAACAAACAGCCTTCAAAGAACATACCAGTCTCTTGCTGTGATCTTGATCTCGCTTAATAATTGCAGCAAGCAGCTCATGTTTCTTCAATGCTTGTTCAACCTGGAGGTTTAAAAAAAAGCTAATTACTTGCATCATGCTGCAGGACAAGCTGTCCTATGTAGCAGATTTAAATATTGCCCCTCTGCTATCTTTTGGGGTTTGTGTTGAGAGTTGCCTTGTATGAGTGAATCAACTGTTGCATCTCTTAATTCACTTTTAAACTAAAAGACTGTTCAGAACTAGCAGTGGAAAACTACAAAACGCTTTTAAAAAAGCAATAGCAACCCTAGGCAGTACTCAAGAAACCAGACTCAAAGAAGGTCCATAAGGCTCAAGTGGCTGATGAAAAGTTGAACTTAGGTATTTAAATCTGTACATCCCTATTTAAGCAAGCTCCCAGAACATCCTTCCACACTGTGCTTGGGTGTGCAGGTGCCCTGTCAGGGTATCTCTGCTGACATCCAGCAGCTGAGAATGAGAACACTCACTTCATTCTGGAGTTTTGGCCTAGGTCTGGCAGAGGGTGCCTTGAGGTGCGCAGTTTGTGCAAGCTGCTGATGCCACATTTTATTCAGAGTACAGGGGGCAATGTGCAGCTGGGGAAACTCCTCCAGGAGCTGCAAGAGGAGGTCATTGTCTCTTACTGTCACTGTAAGATAAAGAAAGAGTCAAGCAATAAGTTCCTGGAGAATACATTTAGTTGTAAATTCATCCAGACAGTATCAGCATAAGTCAAGAAATATTTTATATTGAACACTGTATAAAATCACCATGCTGCTGTTACCATGTCAAGCTAAGCCCAGCAGGATATACCATCCTGCCAGTACAGCAGCAGAGAAAGCAATCCCAGTCTTTTGTTGTTTTCTCTGAAGAATTGATTTTATAGCTCAGATGTCATTTCCCTACCCCCACCACATCCAACTAAAACAGCTATCCCCTTCTTTCTTCACATGGTTATGACCATCACTAATCAGTGATTGCCTTCTCTCTCTCTCTCTCTCTCTCTCTCTCTCTGGTTGCAGCAACTTAAAATAAAGCTAGCACAGCCATGGCAATGACAGATCCAGGTCAAGTAAACAGGTGCAAAATAAACTGGTTTGCAACCAGCTCATTCCCGTTACATCCTTGATCTTTCTGGCAGGAAAAGATGGGGAGATGAAATAAAAGGGTATTTACCAAGTATATGGCCTTCAAAAACTGGAAATAAATAAGGCAGCGTAGCTGAGCAACATCCAGATATGTAGGGATTATCTGGTGATGTTATCCATAGGCATGCAAAGTGCTGGTTACCAAAACTGGGCCTAGGATTTGCAGCTTGGCTTTATTGGAGCATCACTTGCTCAGCAGAACCAGTGACAGCATGAACACCACAGTGGCAGGGTCCTGACAGATCCTGCTCAGTGACCTGTACGTGGCTCAGCTCTAGCCACAGGCCCAATTTAACATCTGATACATGCTCAGAAAAATAACAAAAGGAGAGCTCAGACTGTAGTGGAATAAGCACAGGAGTAGCAGCAATGGAAAAAAGCCCTGAAAATAATCCAAGGGATTTTAAGGAAGTAGCAAATGGGTCACAATTTGATTGTGCACTGATGGTTTACATTTACTTAAAGCATTATCTTCCCTAACAAAAATCCAGACATATAGAGGTCAGAAGAAGGGAAAATGCTACAGCTGACTGGTATATGTTGGACAGGTGCCTTTATTCTTGGAGTTCAACACATGCTTTCAAAAGATGCCAGTTTTCCACCAAGTATAGTTTTGCAGTTCTTACTTGGAGCTGCTTGCTTTGGCTTCATGATCCCTCGTTTTGGAATCCACTGGCTGTATTTGGGATACTGAGGTGTGGTTTTTCTAGAATAAACTTTCACTCGCTGAGACACTTTTGGAGGTTCTTGAAAGACATTTTCTTTGTACTCTTGTTCCTTAGGAGCAGATGTAAAACAGATGGAGAACAGGTATGAGAAGGGAAACACTGACAGAACACAGTTTGGCCATCAGAACTTAAATGTCTTTCAGACTTTAGAATGAGAACTTGGACATATTGCATTGGATGCTCCAGGAGGCCAGAATTTACAAAATGCAGGTCAGGGTTCAAACAAAGGTTAAATCTCATCATTGCATAACCTCAGCTCTTCTGCAGCACTTAACATTAGTAAGTTACTACTTCAGTTGTACAGTGCTGTAACTATGACACTGGAAGTGAAGGAGGTTTTGTTCCCAAAAGTGTCTGGACAGAGCATCTAGACAAATTTAAAAAGAAAAAAAAACAAACAAAACACAAGCAGCAATCCCAGCAGTGCATCACCTACCATTTCCTTGGCAGCTTCTCTGAGCTTGGAAATTCTACGCTTCTCCCTCGCTTCAAAAATTCTTAGCTCATTTTCATAAGCTTTAGTGACCAGCTAAAAAATAAAAATAAAAGGACTTGTCAGAGGAAATAATCAGTCCATCCAGCCACCGTGTTAACTTGGTTGCTGCATGGGCCAAAGTAGCTTCTTCCACTATAAACTCTTTTTTGCAAAAGTCGGGGTTTAAGTCTCTTCCTCAGCAGGCTACAGATAAAACAGCATATGATTACTAGAGGAGACCAGATGCCCCCATTACATAAAACTATTCTAGTTTTGTGCTTTTAGTAAAACTGTTGGTAAGAATTACCACAAGGTCCAATCTAAAAATGACCTTTGCTTTTCTTGTTCTTTCATCCCTTTCTTCCTGCAGGTGCCTGCGTATTGCCTTTATCTGGCCTGTTCCACTGCCACTCAGTTTATGCTCCTGGTGCTGAGATAAGGGTGAGGCAGGAGAGAGGGATCTTGGCCTGCCTCGGTACCTTGGACGTGATGTGCCTGTAGGGAAAGATCATTCATTGAGTATCAAATTTGAGACAAAAAACCCCAGTGAAGTGTATTGTGACTAGGCCCTCATTTCAGAACCACGTCCTGTGAGTTTGTATTCTGTCCCTCCTCCTACTTGCTATACATTTTTATTGCAGCTGTGTTTCACTTGTTTTTTTGGTTTTTTTGGTTTTATTTTTTTTTGCAAAGTTTTACCACTGTTTTTTTAGGTGTTAAACAGAAACTTGGTTGCAATTCTGTTACTGTAGCTCAGGTTTGGATCAAAGAAATGAACTAGCAATAGAAATAGAAAAAAAAATAGAAATTAACTAGCAATAGAAAACTTAGTAACTAACTGTAATTCAGTGTAGCAGCTTTCTTTTACATTTGTTTCCATCTCAACACTGGCACAAGGATTGTTACCTCTCCCGGCTGTCCTTCTGCCATAGTCCATGACACTGTCACTGTGGTGGGACAGGCTGTCCTCATCTCTCAGCTCCTCTTCTCTTGTGTGCTCACCCAAAGCTCTCTTCAACATCTAAGGGATAGATTTTTTTTTTTTTTTTGGTGGGGTCAGGTTCAATAGACAGTTTTAAAGTTTGAATGAACTAAAGCCAGGTGTTAGTTGCAGATTTCCTTTTCATCCATACTGCACTGATATTCTTAATTGTCTCCACTGTCATTACTAAAGCTGCATTGCTCAGCTCAGCAAAGAAGAAACTGCACTTACTAAATCAAGTTCATTTAGCCTGCGAGACAGATTTTCTGATACTTCATGGAACTCCTGCTCAGGCACCTTCTCCTTTGTTCTTCTGTGGGAAAGTGAATCTTCAGCTGAGTCTGTGGTGGAATTTTCGTATTTGCTAAAGCAGAAAACAGACAGATTTAATTTCTGTTCTAAAAACTTGATGGTGAGCATTATCTCACACAATTCCAGTTCACTTTTTGCCTAAGCATGTTTTTATAGGATTAAGTAAAACAGAATGTGTAAAAGCCTATAACCATATTTAACAAAATGAGTATGTCAGGAGAAACAGGAAATCTTTCTGTTAGAATTATTCTTTCACTGTCACACTGCCAAGGAAAGAGAGATCTTATTTAAAAAGGGAGGAGGGGGCTGGCTGGCCATGGAAATCAAAGTGCCAGTGTGATTCAGTACCAAAAATCTGAACTTGCCTTGTTGTTTGAGGCCAGTGCTGAGATTCAGGTCTTGGGGTTTGTGTTATTTGCTCAGCACATGGTGAGAGCTTTTCCTCAAAAGAAGAGGTGGATTTAGAAGACTCACATACCAGAGGCACCTAGGAAAATGAGTAAATGAAGGTTTTATAGATCATGTGAGTAGAGATGCTGTAGTACAACCATCCCAAACCCTGCGAGTATAGATATATAAAACCAGTTATATTTCTAGGCTCCTGACTGCAGATAGTGTGCTTTAGAGAGTTAATGTTTAAAGAAATGAAAGCAAAAATATGGAAGATCAGTTCAAAGCTAAACCACGGAACCAGAACAGGGTTAGGTTAAGGTAATGAGTATCTCCACATTGCACCTCAGCCTGGGACTGGTGCCAGGTAGTGGAAATAAGCTGAATTTCCCTTAGTACAGACTGAGCTGCAGTTCACAGTGAGCCAAAAGAGAACACTCCTGTCCTTGTGCCATTTAGCTGCACTGGTTTAGTTCTGCCTGATAACTTCTCTGTTCAAACTGGAGTAGCTTGGGCTTGGCATGGAGATCCTGGGAAATGCACCAATGGAAAATGAGTATCAGAGACAATGTAGAAGTAAAAGCTGTTTAAACTATTGGAACAAGTGAAGTCTGTGAGTACCTCTTGTGGTTGAAGAAGGCAAAATTGTGTTTCCAGAGAAAGAAACCTCCTTTACAGACACATTTCTATGGGCACAGATTGGTAACTGCTGATCAGTTTGTGGGTTTTGCATTATTCAGTTTTTGAAAAGCAAAGCACAATGCAAGAAAATAAAAGGAGATAATATAATAAGCAGTTTATGGATCTTTAAAAACGGAGTACATCTAAGTCTTATTGGCCAAAACCCCCAAAATTCTTGCTAGTGTAGAATGCTGATACACTTCAAAGAAAGGACATGACTGTACTCCTGTGCTTTGTACATTTTTGATTAAAAAGCAAGATAACCAGTAACTGGTTGGTTGTGATAAACAGAACTCTGTGGGTGCTGCCTCTGTACATTTTGGAGCAAACAACTCCAGGAAGAACTAAGAACTGACATGACTCACAGACTGCACATAATCACAGTCTAACAACACTGCATCACTGATTGTATACCGAGGAAAGAAAGTCTAAAGCAGGTTTGAAATAAGCCCAGAAGTGCCACAAGATAACAGACAAATTAAGCAGAAATCAAAACATTCTGATTGAAATTCCAAAAATAAAGATACAACATGTACCTTTGTCACATTGTCCTTGGCATCATCTCCCAGCATTTCTCCTGTTGCAGAAGCAGATGACAGGTGAGTGTGAGTTAATGGCACTGTGCCTACTAATGTGGGCAACGAGGAAAAAGAGATGTAAGCCAGGGCCTATGGATCCAAATTACTCAGAGAATAGAATGACAAAGCAACTGTGGTTACCCAGTTGTGAATTCATTTTGGTAATTTCTCCAGTCTTCAATGTTCAGTGTCATGGAAATGCTATGGAAACTAAAAAAGGTAAGCAGTGTTTCCAAGGCAACAGGGAAAATGACTACTGAAAAAAATAGCTTCTAAACCTTTTTACAATAGCACTTAATGGCTTTTTCTTAGAATTGAAACTGGCTTGTTTGGTCCATGTTTCTCTGCTCAGAATAAGCTCAGCCATGGGACTTATCTGCTGGAAGAGGTTTCTGTGGTATAGACCCATCTTAACAGGATTAACTAAGAAAGGAGTTGAACTGGGGACATGGATTACTTTTTTCCAGTAGAAGGAACAGATTAAAAGTAACCTATTTTTGTTTATCTGTAAAGCAGAGATAGAAATATGAACTTGTGGCTGAATTTTAAAAAATGCACTAGTAGATTCAAAACAGTGTTTCTTGTGATGCCAATAAAAATAAATGCAAAATTATAACACTTATGAGTTACCCTAAAGGATGCAAAATTTTCTCTCACCAGGGATCTTTCTGGATAGAGGAAGACCATCAGAAACATCATGACATTTTTGGGTAAGTGACTTTTCAATCTGAAATAAAAAGCAAGGTGTGTTCTATAAATTCACTGGAGAGTGCTTAAAGGAAGGTCATACATTAAGTCTGTCTGCAAATGGAAATCAATGCTGATTCTAAAGACAGATAAAAATCACTGTAATTATTTTGTTTACTACACTCTGGCATTGACTGTGGAGATGTGTATGTATATATCTATAAAATAAACACACCCCTCGAACTAAATTCCTTTCTGGACACTTAGTGAAGAATGAATCCACAATCCAAAAATCCTGGAACTGGAGTAAATTCTGACACATTCAAAAGTGTTCTTCAGAGACCATCTACTCCCATTCTGCAAGTAAACTAGGAGGTTTTCAAATGAAAGGTTACTAAAAGAAAATGAAATAATGAAGGGGTAGGTTTTTCCTTACAGTAGGAATGCTCACTGCTTGACTGCAAGCCAGAGCTGCTGCCTGTCTGTCTGAGCTGTGGTCATCTCTCCATCCCGGATCCGAGGGCTGGAACGGGGGCAGCAGAGGAATTGCCTGCTGGATAGGCTCCCCCAGTTTTGTAGCACTGACACTCAAACTCCCTTTGTGAGGCTCGGCAGCATGAACAGACTCCATCCCTCCTGAAGAAGCAAATACAAAGAACTTGAAGTGGTATCTGGAAAAGCAGAGCACATTTTGTGCATTGTGTGTACATAACAAAGGGAAGTGTCTCGATAGCTAATGTGAGCTGCCACCTTTGTTGGATTGCATAGGACAGTGCTGTAACATTTTTTAGCCTTGAGAACAAGATTTTGGATGTGAAGATCTTACACAATGACTTTTTAGTGTTTTGAACCACAAAAGAAAAGTATACAAACCACAATACAAATTAGAAACAGCCTAGCTGAAGCCAAATCCTAGCTAAGCAGAAATACCCCAGATAATGAAAGTTTGCCTACTCTGAGAGACTAAAATATCACTTTTCTGAAAAGAATTTATTTTAAAACATGACTAAAGTGTTTCCATTCATGACTAAAGCTCTCCCCCACACTACCCTAGTTCCCTATGCCTCTAAATCAAAATCAGGTGGATGAGCTGTCAGAAGAATCAATACTCACCCTCTTCCCTTTCATTTACAGTCCCCCTTCCACTTTCTGAGAACTGTCTGGGCAATGCTGCAAGAGCCTCTGTGCTTGCAGATTCTTCTACTCCCGTGTCCTTTTGTGCTACACAAAGTACAGGCATGTGAAATTCTAGAAATGGATGCTTAAAAAAATTAAATGAAGATCTCTAAAGGATCTTGCTAAGAACTGTTGTGATGGACAGTTTTAATGTCTGCTCATTGCTTGGTGTCAGCAACCCATACTAAGCTCAAAAATAGGTCTGTTAAATTCTTATTTCTAACTCCAGTCAATGAAATGTTCATAATTCATAATATTTCTTTATGCCTCTACTTGAGGAGATGAATCATCAATAAGAATAGGAAGAATCGGAATATTCTTATAAAAAATATGAAGTAAGAATGAGCTCTATTTAAGTCATCTGCACACTACTCCTTTCAGAGCCATCCATGAAGTTTTGAAGGGGCACACACTCCTAAGAAGTCTTTAAGAATGAACTTAATTTTTTACAATCTTGAATAATACATGTTACACTGCAACAAATGAAACAAAGTCTTCAGAATTCTCCTGTTCTATTGAACAAGATAAAATGCCTTTGCAGAACTGAATTAGAACCCAAGCAATAAACCTTTATCCACATAAGGTACTGCAGAAGTCATGAAAAATAACACCTGGAATATTTACTTCCAGAAATTTTAACTTCAGCAAGATATATTTGCTTATTGTGGGTTGTCTGGGGTTTTTTTTTAACAAGGATTTTAAACAGTATTCATCTGAAAGAAGCAACTTTTTAAAAGGAAACAAAAAATAGCCTAGAAGTATTACTAGAGAATAGTCCTAAATTTTTTTCCCATCCAAACTCACCTTCCCCTCTCCTGGAAAATGAATAAGCAGTATCTCCAAGTTTAATTAATTCACTGGTAGATCCTGAGCCATCTGTATCACAAGTTGGAATAAAATATTCTGACTGGGACCTAAGGGGGAACATAAAGCCATCAAATATTTCCTCTCTCAGCCTCTGCCCATTCAGCCCACGAGATGGAGCTGCCGAGGAGCCGTGCAGGACACGGCCCTGCTGCCACAGAGCAAACCAGAGGAGCCACAACCACAAACTGAGCTCAGCTTAAAACCAGAGCAGGAGTCACACTCACAAACTGAGCTCAGCTTAAAACCAGAGCAGGAGTCACACTCACAAACTGAGCTCAGCTTAAAACCAGAGCAGGAGTCACACTCACAAACTGAGCTCAGCTTAAAACCAGAGCAGGAGTCACACTCACAAACTGAGCTCAGCTTAAAACCAGAGCAGGAGTCACACTCACAAACTGAGCTCAGCTTAAAACCAGAGCAGGAGTCACACTCACAAACTGAGCTCAGCTGAATGAATCAATCTTTAAAATACAGCCTTAAAAACTGATCAAAGTTTTCAAGTTGTTTCATTCCACGTAAAAAGTAAACTTAAGGGAAACAAAATCAGCAACCCTTCAAGGGCAAAAGAAGGCCCAGATGTAATTTTAGCCCAACCAGAGGAGTCACGTCACATTCCTTTTGGCATATGTAATAAGTAGGTGTCTATACCATAAAAACCCTACTAATTTCTCTACAGATACACAGTCAATCACTCTGTGAAAGCAAATACTCAGAACTGCTCTTACCTTTCAATTGATGAGAGCAGTGTATGTTCTGTAAGTTGATCAGCAATGCTTTCCAGCTGCTCTTGAGATGCATTTTGAATTTCACCACTGGACAGCACATTTATCTCAGCTGTTAAGAACCAAAAGGCAATTATTTTCAGGAAAACTACTTCTACCTATAAACTAACAGGTACTACTTCTAATATCATCAAAACAGTTTATGTGTAATATCAACATTGTAGTGTTTCATCTAAAATGATGACATGCAATGTTCCCTATGACAGGGGGGAGTAGGGGAGGTGGGGCAACTTTTATGGTAAATTTTGAAAAATTATACCACTACCATATATCCCCTTGTTCCAGTTGTTAATAAATATTTTTTCTTCATCCAAATAATTAAACTGTGGACTTACAGCTAGAAAATTCGAGCCACTAGCCCCCACTGGGTAACAAAACTGGCAGTCTGAGGGGAGGGAAAAGCAGTACAGGCACTGAACATTCCTACTGTCCTCTTTCTTCTGGCCACTCTGGAACAGGTCAGGAGGGAACTCGGGCACCAAATGCTCCCTCTCCCCTTACTCACAGAGTGCAACAGCCAGTGGTGACAGCTCTTATCAGCTCTGAGATAGGAATACCAGTGCTGCCTGCAGTAAGACACCTCTGCAGGGCTCAGCAGCTTCTCTTCCCATTTTCCTCATAATAACCCTGCTATGGACCTACTCCTGAGACCCTCCTCCCAGGAAAGGCTGCTGTACCCCTTCTCTCCTAGCAGGTAAAAGGGACGATTGCTCATTGTTCCAATAAAAGCCAACATTTTCCTCCTTGAATCCTAATCCTAAATCATCTACTTATAGGTTGAAAAGCAACCAACAAAGGATGAATTGTCTAGAGTAGGTTTGTGCCACAAGAATGAAGCAGAAAGGTTATGTAAGTTTGGGGGGAAATTATCTATTTCATTATTGTTTATGAAAATAAGGAATGTAAATATTCAGCTTTACTCCTGAAATTTCCTCCCCTGGAGTCAGTTTTGTTTTTCTCTTCTCTCCACTGTCAAGGCTGTAAGTAACAAAAAAACACAAATAAATCTTTGCTACGTTGGAAACACTTTGGGTTTACATCTCACCTCCAGTCTGAGAAGACGTTTCACTGACTTCTCTAAGATATTCTAACAAACCATCAAATATTTCGAGGAGGTTTTTGATAGATTCCCTGTCTCCTTTCACAATGTTCTCACCTTAAGAGAAAGTAATGAAACATATTAATAATTAGTACTTCACAGAAGAAAAATTCTCAAAAGCAGGAATTTTCTGTAGAAGAGTGCTTGGAAATTCTTGTAAAGGTGGCAGCTCAGAAGACACCTGGTCACTTCTTTATGACTGTGTAGATAAGCTTAAAGTGTATTTCACGTGTTCTAAATTTGCATCTTTTCAGTTCTAATAAGTGAAAGTTTATTGATGCAGTAACTCCTGACACACTCACAACATAAATATTCTGGGATGTTTTCAGGGACAATTGGTATTTAACATTTTTCTTATACATAAAACTATGTTATGAAGCAGCCAGGAATGGCGGCAGGATTGCAAACACCAGCCACGGTGTACAGGCACCAAGTCAGATACTTCTTATCAAGCAGTTTTCATTCTTTGCAGGTTATGCTGTGTGAGACCACACATAGGAATACTCAGGGAAAGCCATTATCTGTGTACAGATAACACAGTTCAACTCTTTACTCACCAGCTTTTAAAAAATCTAATAACAAGTTTGAAGCTGCAGGGTCATGTCTTAAAACCCAGTGTCCAACCTGAGCCAGTAGCAGATTTCAGGTAACACTCTGGCAGGCAGGTGAAACATGGCTGGATGTTTACTTTAACATTTCTTACTCTTATCTGTTCTCTGCTTGCTGTTTCAATTTATAACCTGATGTCCAAGGCAATGGGTCATTGTTCTGATGACATCCACTACCATAAGAAGATTCCATGCAAGTATGAAAGCAAGCTGTGTAACACCTGGTTCTTAAAGTGTTTAAATTAAACACACAAATCTTCAACCGAGTTTGTCTCATTAAACCAAGTACTTACCTGTGATGTGAGACAAGCTGACCTGCAAATAATCCAAAGCCAGGGAATCTATTACTGCTTGTACATTATGTGCATCATCCTCTTGGCTTCTGGGAGTAGCAATGAAATCTATTTAAAATAAATAATAGATTTTAGACTATTTAAATGGATACCTTGTTGCAAATACCTTAACAATGAAGCTACTTTAACTTCTGCTTACAAGATAGTGTTTTTTCAGTGCCTTGTGTCCTTGATGAAAAGCCTAAGTATCATATATGGCCCTACAAAACCTTTTATAAATACTGAGCACAAACTTAGAACACCCCTTGGAAGATGTGAGGGTTTTATCAGGATTAAATTCGTGAACAGAGATTACTAAAGCATTTCTCCTCCTTCACTCCCAGCACACACACCTAGTTCAGATCATCAAACTGGAATTGCAGTTTATGTTAGGGCTTCCTTCCCTGTCAGGCACTAATTGCACTGCAGTGTATTCTACTTAATTGGGAACAACATTATTTTTAGTTCTGCACTTACATTTAACGAGACTTCTACCTTCAATAGGTGCCAGTAACCTCAGTGCTCTTAAAATCTTCTGCAATTAGTAGTCTGGCACTTCCTACAGATAACAGTTTATAAACAAAGCAAATGCATAACTGTAGAGCCTTTGCTCAGTGGCTGTCACTGACGGCCAGTGGAGTTGCGTTAAAGCAGGGTTAAATCACAGCTCAGCTCTTAGCAGACTCCACTATCAAGCATTTTATGAGAGCAGACTTCAGTGTTAACACTGCTGCAAGATAAAATGAGCCAGTTCACACCCTTCCAAAGTATTATGCCCACAGACAGTTTTCAAGGCCTAATTTACTGTAGCTTTGTTGTGGCTATCCTTACAGATGCAAATACTTTAAATCCCTACATCTGTAGGAAGTTCTACAAGTTTCAGTTTTCTTTAGCTACAAAATACATAGAGACAAAAATAAAAGACATATTTAGCAATTATCATTCCTACCTGGTACCTTCTCTCCTAAGATTGACTCATAAAGACGAACAAACAGGTCAGCACTACATTCTGAGAGATGCTTTATGTGCTGGTTTATGTGACAGGTCCTTAAAAGATCATTGGCAACATCAACCCAATCTGTTCAGAAGGAAATCACTAATGTCAGAGCTGAAAGACCCAGGAATAAAGATGTGGTTATTTACAGTGAAAATAATCTGTAAGTGTCTTTGACTCCACCAGAGGTGGCCAAACACAGGCGGCTGACCCATCCATCCAAAATATTGAACATTGTTAAAGTGCAATCATAGCCCAGCTGGACTTGGGAGGTGAAAAGCACAGAAGCACCACAGGCTGGGCAGGTTAATATTTTTTTCATGAAAAACAAATTTGCATGTGGTCTAATAGCCAGGACCTCCAAACCTTCAAGACATTAACAAGCCAAGCTTTCATACACCATTTATCAATGATCAGAAATGACAGGTTCTTTTTTTGGAAAACACGAGCTTCTCTGACAAACCCAGGTGCTCTAATAGTCTTAGGCAATGTCATCACTGCTAATGCAAATACTCCGCATAAAAAGTAAATTCTACTTTAATTATTTAAGGATTAGGAGAATACAGAGGTGGTCCCCAAGTTCTCTGTGGAGCACAATGAGATGTGCATTAACATTGTGACTTTCCCCGGACTTTGAGTCCTGAGATCAAAGTGCTTAGAAGGACACATATTTTAACAAGCCTTAAGAACTTTCATTTATTGGAGAAGGCGTAAGTCACCTTTGGAAGAAAAAAGTATAGAATTTCTACAACAGAAACAAATGTGTACAGCTTTCAGTCTTCTGAACTGAGAAGTGTTACTTTTCCATCCCTCTACTACTCCATCAGTTCCAGACATCACTTTAAGTTTCAGATGCACGAAAGGTTAAAGCAGCATCTCCTACATTTCAGGCTGATGTCTTGGAACTCTTGAATTGCTGTTCATCTGTAACTTTATTAAGTGGAAAGGAACAAAGAGGGGAAGGTGGAAGTTAACACAAAGAGCTTCAAAAGCCGTAACACAAGAAAACGACAGCTTTATAAACGAATAAACGTGAGCTGAGTGGATGAGCTCTATAAATCAATAAATAATGAGCTGAATAAAATTGTGCCAGCGATGCGAGCAGCGGAGGGGGTGATGAGGGAGAAGGAGGCTCTCCGGCCCCGGCTCTGCGGGCGCCAGGCCGGCCGCTGCTCCGGGAGCGGGACCCGCCCCACCGCAAGACCCCGAGGGGCCGGGGCCCCGGCGAGCCGTGGTCCGAGCCCCCCGGGGCCCCGGCGAGCCGTGGTCCGAGCCCCCCGGGGCCCCGGCGAGCCGTGGTCCGAGCCCCCCGGGGCCCGGCCCTACCTGCGCCCTCAGCGCTGCCCATGGCGGCACCAACGCCCGCGGCCGGGCCCGCCCCCGCCATTTAACCCGCGGCCTGCGCGCCCGTTGGGCAGGCGCCGCGGGAAGGGGCGGAGCCGCGCGCGCCGCCGTGGCCGGTGCTTTCGGTCGGGTGTTCGGTGTTACGGGAGTGGGGCGGTGCCGGGCCGAGCCGATCGCCTCTGTAACGGGGCTGGGAACCGGCCTGTGTTTGGATTGGGAGCGGGAACGGGGAGCAAAAGAAAGAGCCCGTGCGCCGAAGCCAAGCCGCGGCGCCGGTCACGTGCCATTCCCCGCCGCTCCCCGGTCCCGTGACGTTCGCCCCCGGTGCGGCCCCGCCGCTCCCCGCCCGGGCCCCCCGGTTCCGCGCGGCCGGTGCCGCCACGGCCGCAGGGCCCCCCGGGCAGCGCGGGCCAGCCCCGCGGCGCTCCGGCCGCCGAGCGCTGCTGGCGGCGCGAAATGGCGGCGGGGGAGGGGGGGCTCGTCCGAGAGGTTCCGCCTTCGTCACCTGAACGGGAGGCGGAGGCGGGCGTTTCCTCGGTAAAACAGGTGGCAAAGGGCCGGCCTGGGGCGGGGCTGCAGCGGGGAAAGTTGGAGCACTTGACCTTGCGGGCGGGCCCGGGACGTTTGCTGGCCTGTATGCCATTAGCGGGGATTGGTGTTAATTGCCACGGTACCGGTTTGACAGGGTAATCCGAAGGCATTTCTGCAAGAAAGGAGAGCTAAAACCTTCATTAAAAATAAGATTCATCAATGGCAGTTACTGTACTAGCTGCTAGCATGCAGTTTATTGGACAGTTTGGATGGTGAAAGTCTGTTATTTTCCTTTCTGAGCAACAGTACTGCCTGCTCCTCAGGAATCCTGGGTTTTCCACGTTGAAAGAAAAAATGGTGCCCTTTATCGTTAAACTCCTCAAGCACGGCAAAATCAGCTGAGGTCCCAATTTTGACCATAAGAACAATGACTGGCAGCAATTAAACCTCGGTGCTGTGAGCTCCAGCAGCCCACGGGTGTTATTTGTCGATCCAAATCCAAGTGCACACACCACCTCAGGAACACAAAAGAGCTTTTGTTGTGTAAGCAAACACAGATCAGTGCTATCGAAACTAAACTAAATACAGATTTTAGTTTGCTACATACACAGCTCTGCAAAGCTGTGTTGATTTGTCTCCATGTGCTGGCTTAATTAAGAGAACATGGGAAAATCAATGATGTTTAACTTAGGAGGGTGGAACAGAAAAATGAGGAAGTTTTTTTACAAAGGAAATTGAAAGGAGTTCCTTGCAGACTTAACTGCGTGTAGACAAGGCAGGGACTGGGTTTTTGTTTAGTCTTTTCAATTCTTTAAAACCTTAGAAAGATTAAACAGCACAGTAACAGGAGCCACAAGTTATACACAAACAAAACCAAATTAATCTGTGTTAAGATAAATGCAATAGAACGAGAAAAGATAATTTATTTTTACAGCGTTTGCAAAAATCTTTTTCAGACTCGCCAGGAATCTTTTTCAGAGTCTGGCCTGTAGGGTCAGAAGGTGGAGAGCATCAATAGGGGTCTTTGGGGATAAAAATCTTTCACAAGCCATATTAAATAAGTAAGTCTCTATTGAAAAAAAACAACTGGGGTGATTCCTCTACTACAAATTTGCTGGGATAGTATTAACAAAACCAGTCAAGTTGGGGTGCTATTGAAAGAAAAAATTAATTACAACAAAAAAAGGCTGAGCAAGGTGGAATTCCAAATTGCTGGGGGTTGGTTGAACAGTTTTGGCTATTCATAAACAAAATAAGCCTGACTTAGGTGTTACTTTTGAGGATAATATCATGCAGACCTCTAGTCTTTGCAAACCTTGCTCTATTCTTAGCAACAATTTTAAAAAATCGCTAGAAAATAATACACAGCAGATCAAAAACATCTTTATGTAGATCTGTATGGGATCCAGATCTTAAATGCTGTGAATTTCTTGTCAGTAAAGAAAAAAATGCCAATGATAATTAGAAGTGTGGAATCGCTTTAAAAGGAGGAAAAATTACACTGCAGTTTTGGTTTATTATAAAGGAGGTGACTTAGAAGATATTGATGCCCACAAACAGTATAAATAAACAGAAAGTTATTACTCACCATTTCTACTAACTCATTGTTTTATGCCCCTTGCTCTTATCCAGCAGTATGTTGAAAATGAAGGTAAATGTTTTTCAGGTTGCACACACTGAAACTGTAAAACACATTGTCATGGTATCTTACAAGCTAAGGGCATAAATAGAACCAAAATGTGAAGAAATGGCCATCAAATACAGTTATTTTTGTCTCAGAAAAGCCTTAAAGCACAGATTGGTAGAAGGTGGGAGGATATAAGCGGAAATGTTGTTATGGCACCTCTCCTTCCTTATGTTGTTTTCATTTCTTCCCTCTCTGCGTGGAGCAGGTGGCTGCGGGTGTTTGTGCTTAAAGCTTTAACTGCTGTGTGTGTAAAGCTTCAGGTCGCCTGACATCGGCCTGGCAGAGGCGGTGGGTGAGCAGCAGTGTCCCCCTGGGGTATTGAGTGTTTTTATGCCGTGCCTTCGGAGCGGCTTTTCAGCACCGCTGCACCTCATATGACCTTTGACTCAGGTTACCGGCCCTGCTGTGGAATCCAAAAAGATAACTCTGGTAACTTTACAGACATATGTTTATAAATACTTCTGTTGATGTGTATGTCTATAATATTTTTAAAAGGCAATGGGTAACAGCATAAAAGAACTAGCCTGGAGAGGCTTGATGTTATTTTGCATCCAGCTTCAGGATCTGCACATCTGGCTCCTTCCGAGAGCGAAAGTCACAGATGGGCATGGGGCCAGTCTACCGTGAAGTATCAGCTATTAGTTCAAATGTTTATTAGTTAAAAGCCTGGGCTCATCCTCCTATTTCAGGAGGATTTTTTACAAACAGATGTGTGAGAACTGGGGGACTGCACTGCGGACATCAGGGTCCGGCTCTGCCCTGCCGAAAGTGATCAGGATCTGAGCTGCGTTCTGAACACGCCGGGAGGCGGAAAGCCTGCGCTTATGGAGGCTGGAAGAGAGAACTCTCCATCTCCATTTCCATTTCCATTTCCATTTCCATTTCCATCTCCATTTCCATTTCCGTTCCCCTCAGGCCGGGATGCCCTCAGCGAGAACGAGGCTCCCGCCCGCAGCGGCCCCGCGCAGGCGCGGCAGGGAGGTGGGGGCGCTCCCGCGGAGGGGGGGGGGGCACTTCCGGCCGCGAGCGCAAAGCCGGTCAGCCGGGCGAGCCGCGGCCACGCCCACGCGGAAGGGGGCGGGGCCTCGGGCCTGTTCGGGCCGCTTGCATAACGGCGGGGGTGGGGCCCGCGCGTGCGTCACGCGCCGGCTCCCGGCAGCCCCCGCTGCCCCCTATAAAACCGGCGTCCGCGCGGCCGGGCGCCCACAGTCAGCGGCCCCCACCAGCGGCGCCGGATCTTGTTGAGCCCTTCGCCACCCGCTCTAAGTGACCGGAGTCGCCTCGCCCACCGCCACCATCGCCATGCCCGGGTATTCCAGCGACAGGGATAGAGGGTGAGTCCGGGGGCACGGCCGGCGCCAGCCGCCGCCAGCGTCCGGACTCTGAGCCTTCCCGTGGAGCTCTCGGGGTTGTTTTTCAGACGTTTTAAGATGGCGGCGGGGCGGGGGTTGGGCCCTGAGCCCTTCCCTCAGCGCTCCCGCCGCGAGGGGTGGCCGTGGGAGGGTATCGGGCTTTTTTAGGCCACCGATTTTGGACGTCTGCGAGTTCCTTCGCCTCAGAGCACCCTTCGAGGGTGTGCTACCGCTGAGAAGGACGCGGGGGAGTTTTTAGGGGTTTTTTTTGGTTTTTTTTTTTTTTTTTTTTTTTCTGTTGGGAAGGAAAAGACTCGCCCCAACCCCCTGGGGACGGTGCCCCAGCACAGACGATCCCTGCAGAGCCCGATTGCCCCCGCTGAGAGCGGCGGGCGGGCTGGAGGTTTGTGGGTCAGTGGGTTGGCTGTGCCGAAGCCTTGGGGAGCTCTCGGCAGGGCGGCTCCCTCCCTTCCCCCTCCCGAGGCTCGGGCTGTGGCCGGCAGGAGCCGGCCGGCTCCGCTTTGTGTTGTGTAAGCGGATGTTAATGGCCGGCCCCGCCATGCGGTGGCTGAGGGGAATCAAAATGCCGGCTATGCTGCTGCCGCCTTTGTTCCTCCTCCTCCCCCCGCCCAACCCCGGCTCTAAAATGGCAGCGGCTGGAAAATGTGGCGTAGACAGAAATGAGAGACAAAGGAAACAGCGCTGGCAGGAAGCAGCGGCCGCTCGGGAAGCGCTGCGTTGTGCTGGGAAGGATCGTTCCCAGTGCCCGCCCGGCCAAAATTGGGAAGTGATCGGGGCGGGGGAGGGAGCCCTGCGCTCGGATCCAGTGCACGGCTCAGCGCGGCACCGAGCTGCGCCTCGGGGCTTTCGAGATCGGCCTTCTCCGAATGCAGGGACCGAACCTGAAATGCTAATAAGGCGCCTGGCCTCATAAAACACCTTTGTTAAAAGAAGTCTGTCTTTTAGGACACGCAAAAGAACGGTTTACCGGCAAGTTATCTCAGGGTTTCGTAACTGCCCCTGCCCCCTTTCAGTAATAGGAGTGTCACTGGGACGGGAAACCATTTTGATCACGGGGTAGTGCCAAGGTTTTAATGCTTGTTGTAACTTGCGGTTCAATTGCATTGTATGGAAATGGGAAAGACACGTTATCTTAGCTTGTGAGTAAGAATTGTGGTCAGGCAGATTGTGGCATCTGCAGCTTAAAGTATGGTTTTTGAAGTTCTAATGTCCTGAAACTTAAGTAGGTAAGAGTTTATACATCTAAATTATAAAGTTAATGGGGGTACTGCAGAGATGGTGGTGAAGTTGTTCTGGAAGAGAACAGAAATGTTCCTCTTGCATTCTATGATGTGTTCTTTTTGCCTAGGTTTGGAGCCCCTCGTTTTGGTGGAAGTAGAGGTGGACCTCTCTCTGGGAAGAAATTTGGAAACCCTGGGGAGAAACTTACAAAAAAGAAATGGAACTTGGATGAGCTGCCCAAATTTGAGAAGAACTTCTACCAAGAACATCCGGATGTAGTTAGGCGTACTGCGGTATGTACCTGACCTGGCTCAAGCAAAAGTAAACAGAAAGTGCAAACATGCTGAGGGTCATGAGGCCCAGCAGGCACAGATGGGGTAACTTAAAATATAACTTTGGTATCAGAGCTTATTTCCAATAATGGGTGTTCTATTTTGCAGCAAGAAGTTGAACAGTACAGAGCGAGCAAAGAGGTCACAGTTAGGGGCCATAACTGTCCAAAACCAATTATCAACTTTTATGAAGCAAACTTCCCTGGTAAGTGAAGACCAGCTTACTGACTGTTCTTCAGACTGGATTAGGGCAACATCTGAATCTGTATGTTTAAATTTTCTCTTCAAGCAAATGTTATGGAAGTAATTCAGAGGCAGAACTTCACTGAACCAACTGCTATTCAAGCACAAGGTTGGCCTGTTGCATTGAGTGGATTGGATATGGTCGGAGTGGCACAGACTGGATCAGGGAAAACACTTTCTGTAAGTTTTGCTTATAGCCTGAAATACTGCTGGACTGCAGCAGTGACTGTATGGCTTAGCCTAGCGCGGGGTGAGCACTTCTGGGAAGGGATTGCAATGAGATTTTTCTTTCTTCCAAACAGTACTTACTGCCTGCCATTGTGCATATAAATCATCAGCCATTCCTGGAGCGAGGAGATGGACCCATTGTGAGTATTCCCAAACGAAAGGGGATTTTAATTTTTAAGGACTGTATTTTATAGTCTCAGTTGGCCCTGCTCATAAGAATGCATAGCTGCATTCTGTTTCTCTGCATGAATAAAGTGGTTCTCTACTGGGGTAGTTTCCCAGGCAGATTCTATAAACTCTTGAGTGGGTTGTCCTGAAAATAGTACAGAACAGGGTTTGATTTTGGGTTATATTTTGGAAATTGATATCCCTGGAAGCTAGTGAGTTTCAGATAATCTTTCACATGCTTGGTCAGTGTTTGGTGGTAGTTAAGATGCCAGGTAAATTGGTTTGCTAGTTTGGCTGCTTAAATCTACTTCAGTCAATCTGGCACTGAACTTTACACTCAAAATTAGTCTCAGACTAGGATCTTCCAATGGGTATTGAACTAAAAGATGGGCATCCTATTTCCAGTGTCTTGTGTTGGCACCAACCCGTGAACTGGCCCAACAAGTGCAGCAGGTAGCTGCAGAGTACAGCAGAGCATGTCGTTTGAAGTCCACGTGTATTTATGGAGGTGCTCCAAAGGGACCACAAATCCGTGACCTGGAAAGAGGTATGGATCAGCCTTGGTGCATCTCTGTCTGAGGCAATGTAGAAACTGCTTCAGCTGATAGGACTGCTTGATTTTAGGTGTGGAAATTTGCATTGCAACACCTGGAAGACTTATCGACTTCTTAGAAGCTGGAAAGACCAATCTCAGGAGGTGTACTTACCTTGTCCTTGATGAAGCTGACAGGATGCTTGACATG
The DNA here is from genome assembly GCF_031753505.1 of Anomalospiza imberbis. NCBI lineage: Eukaryota > Metazoa > Chordata > Aves > Passeriformes > Viduidae > Anomalospiza > Anomalospiza imberbis. The sequence continues at coordinate 11,615,363 of NC_089699.1, read as the reverse complement.
GGATTTGAACCTCAGATCAGAAAAATTGTGGATCAGATAAGAGTGAGTATAAATGGTTCATGCATTTATCTCTATGGCAGATACAAACTACTGCCAAGTACCCTTGTTAAAGCAAGGGTGGTGTAAGCCTAGGTAGTTTTGGTTGGGCATTTAACTTAACCCTGTACTGATCTTTCATTGATCTGATCTTCTCTAGCCTGACAGGCAGACTCTGATGTGGAGTGCCACATGGCCTAAGGAAGTGAGGCAGCTGGCTGAAGATTTCTTGAAAGAATACGTGCACATCAACATCGGTGCGCTGGAACTGAGTGCAAACCACAACATTCTTCAGATTGTGGATGTGTGTCATGATGTAGAGAAAGATGACAAGTAAGTAGCCCTTGGGGGCAAGCCGTTCTGTGTTTCGTCAGTTTTATTTTATGAACTGTGAAATGAATGCCTTATTTTGATGGATTTTTTGACATCAGTCCAAGGCAACTTAAAAAAGGCAAGAAATCACTTTAAACTCATACAGTAGAAAGCAGTTGAAGTTCTAACCATATTCTCTTGAAAATAGGCTTATTCGTTTGATGGAAGAAATCATGAGCGAGAAGGAGAACAAAACAATTGTTTTTGTGGAAACCAAAAGGCGTTGTGATGATCTTACCAGAAAAATGAGGAGAGATGGGTGAGTAGTCGCTGGGATTTCACTGGGCAACCCCAGTAGTGTTGTGTGTGCTCTGGACACCTCAGTTAAGGATCAGAACTGTCAGATGATACCAGCTGTCAGCTACAATGCCTGGACAGGAATCTGCCAGTAGCCCAGTCTTTGACTAACGAAACCACCAAAGGAGTATTGGTGGGTCAGTCAAGTTCTGTGTTTTCAGGTGGCCAGCGATGGGTATTCACGGTGATAAAAGTCAGCAGGAGCGGGACTGGGTTCTAAATGGTGAGTGTTTCAGCAATCTCTTCAAGCATCTGATGTGTGCTGCTTAAGGAAAAAAATTTATTAACTTCTTGTGTTACAGAATTCAAACATGGAAAAGCACCAATCCTGATTGCTACAGATGTTGCATCCAGAGGTCTAGGTTAGTAAAACTTGTAATGACAGTTGCCCAAAGCTTTTAAAGAAAGTCTATTGCTTTCTTTAACCTCTGCATTTTTCTAAGTTTTCTTCACATAAAGGTGCAGTCTTTGTGGCAAGGCCTAGGCATGACAATCGGAGGACTCGAGGGGGATGGAGGACTAGTGGAAATGATCGGCTGGCTGCTTCCAGTCAAATAGAGAGGTGAAAGCTGAGAGCATTGTGTGCCAGTAATCTTCAAAAAGCAAAGATCATCCTTTAAACTACTACCCCATAAACTGTTCTCTCATGAAATAAGCAGTTTCATTCACAGTTCACTTTGCCCTGGTATTTCTCTTCTCTCCATGCTTTGCATGATTTGCCATGGTGCAGTACTGTTAGTTTTGTGCATACTGTCTGCTGTGATCTGTGGGTCTTTGAATTTCAGTGAGTTTTTTGAAATGTTGAAGAACATAATTTTAAACTTCAATGTTCAATGAAATTTTTTCAACCATGAAATGGAGAGAGCAGCTTTAAAATGTACTAAGCCTTGTACAAATTGGTGAGTACTGGCACATGAAATCTGAGAATAAAAGTCCACCTCTCACTTTAACAAGTGGGGCAGGAAAGCAATGGCTTTTCAATGCCTTTGAAAGTCGAAGTTCCTCCACCTATACATAGTCGTCATGTCGAGACCTGCCAGAGAGAGACCCATTCTCAAGTGAACCCTGGCTTCTTGGAAGCGCTTGCCTAGACGAGACACAGTGCATAAAAACAACTTGGTGACTTTGGGGGGACAGGTATGTTTTTCTTGCAGCTGCAGTTCAAAGGTCTTGGCAAGACGAGCAGTGTGGCCCTTTTTTTTGAGCTTCTAATGAGTGTGTATGTGAAGGACCTTGTATGTTTTTACTCTAAGGTCCTCAAATGAGCACATGAAGAGGCTGCTGTGAGCTTTAGTGGCCCTACTGCAAGAAGCTTTCAGATGTCACTTGATGATTTGTAAAGGGGACACTTGAGTTGGGAATGACAAGCAAATGCACACTCCTTATGGTAAGGTTATTGGATCACAGGGTGGGTGCTGAGAACGGGATCAGACGGAGTGTGCGTAACTTTCCTCTTCCACTATGCTCTTGCAGAATTGGATGATTCTAACACTGTTCTTTGCAGCCATTATTCTCTTTAAAATACTCTTGTCTAATGTTTATCTTCGATTTGGCTGTTGTGGTGTGCAAAACTTTGTACCTCGCTTTTTGCCACACTGCAACACTTTACAGATGTGGAAGATGTGAAATTTGTCATCAATTATGACTACCCTAACTCCTCAGAGGACTATATCCACCGAATTGGACGAACTGCCCGCAGTACCAAAACAGGCACAGCATACACATTCTTTACTCCTAACAATATTAAGCAAGTAAATGACCTCATCTCTGTGCTTCGGGAGGCTAATCAAGCCATCAACCCCAAATTGCTTCAGCTGGTTGAAGACAGAGGTTCAGGTAAGGGCTGTTCTTGATCTTGGTGCATAGCTTTCCTCTCAGAACAAAATGGAAACTTCAGATTCCACCTCAGGCCTCTCTTCAAAATAAATCTGGAAGGTGGTTTAATTACCAGTTCCTGTGATCTCAGAAGGTATTTATTAACACAAAAACCAGCACCCAGATGCTCCCAGCCTATGCTGTGGTGCACCTATGGCTAGGGCAGGCTGAAGAGGTGCTTCTTACTTGCCCTGAAAGGACACACTCATGGACTCAGTTTTGTGGCTTTGTTTCCTATGGCTTGGAAAGAGAGATGGACCCAAGTGTCCTGCTGGCAAGGTAAAAGTCACTTTTTGCCTTGATGCCACAACTTGTGTAGTGTGTGACTCCTCAAAAGTGAGACAGCTTTATATAACTGGAGTCCAGCAAGCACCTGGAATGCTGTTACAGTAGGTTTGAGTTGTTGGGACAAAAGCTAAATGCTGCTTAGCTGAACTAAAGAGCCTTTATAATACATGTAACTGTCTTGTCTCTTTCACTAGGTCGTTCCCGAGGTGACCGACGTGACAGATACTCTGCGGGCAAAAGGGGTGGATTTAGTAGTTTTAGAGAGAGGGAGAACTTTGAGAGAACCTATGGTGCGCTAGGCAAGAGAGACTTCGGAGCAAAAACCCAAAACGGGGCTTACAGCGCCCAGAGTTTCAGCAATGGAGCTCCCTTTGGGAATGGCTTTGCAGCTGCAGGCATGCAGGCCGGCTTCAGGGCCGGCGGTAACCCCACAGGAGCGTACCAGAACGGCTACGAGCAGCAGTACGGCAGTAACATTGCCAACATGCACAATGGCATGAACCAGCAGCAGTACGCCTACCCTGCCACTGGTGCTGCTCCTATGATAGGTTACCCCATGCCCACAAGTTATTCTCAATAACTTAGTGTATTTAAATGTCTCAGTTTTTCATAATTGCTCTTTATATTGTGTGTTATCAAAACAGGATAGTTATTTAAGAAATGGGAAATGCAGAAATGACTGCAGTGCAGCAGTAATTATGGTGCACTTTTTTCGCTATTTAAGTTGAATATTTCTCTACATTCCTGAAACAATTTTTAGTTTTTTGTACTAGAAAATGCAGACAGTGTTTTCAAAGTAAATGTACAGTGATTTGAAATACAGTTACAGAAGGCAGTGCATGGCCTTCCAATAAAGATATTTGAAGACCGATTTTTCTTTCAGATGACAATTTTCTCAACATGTGCACAACTTTACATTAATGAAATGTCAAATGTTTTTATATTAAATTCTAGAAAGGTTTCTCAACTGTGTCTGATTAAACATTTAAGCTTATACAAATACCAGCCTTGCCTTGATTGGGCTAGATTGCTTAGCATGGCAGGCTCTGCTTCGATGGGGAAGAAAATTTAAGCTGGCTTCTAAGAAAGTATTGGAAGCAGTGTTCTTCCTTGTCTCACTAGTGTAGGGCCAGTTCTTGGAAAAGATCAAAACTCTGTAGTGGTGTTGCTAACAAGCTGCTACAAGCGTAGGAAGCTTCTGCAGCACCGTAACCGTCGCCTTCACACGAGCATATGTGCAGACCAGGCTTGAGTGTTGTGTACCCACAGCTGCCAGGCGTTGTGAGTTAGCATGCAGGCTTCTGAGCTTCAGAGAAACGGGAAGATCTTAGTATTAAAACTTCAAATTACACTTAAACTGGTATTGAGCAGTGATTTCTTTGTGGAGGCGGTGGGAGGGAAGTGGGCTGTTTATCTATGACAATGCCTCATGGATTTGTTTTTTAAGGACTTCTCATATGTGCAAATGACTCTAATCTCAAAGCACTGCCCATGCTGAGTGAAGGAACAGCATAATTTTTGATCCTGGGGTTAAAGTGCTTAATGCTTTCAAGCACGGTGTATTTAAATCCTGGTTAATACTAATTTTCAGTTCCTCTTGTTTATCAGTAACAGTGATGAGTTTTAAGTTCAGCAACACTTAATGTGTTCAAGGTGGAATCTACAAGATTTTTTTTATGTTGTTTTGATCCTGAGTTAACTTTGTTTTGCACTTAGGATCTTTTTGCTTAGTCTGTGCTCAGTCCTTGATTACTTGTCCTTGTTTCCCTCTGAGGCTCAGCTTGTGATGTTCTCTAATGCAACCTGATCTGCCTCTTCTATTTCCTCCTTTTCTGTAAGGTTCTATCACTTGACAGTATTAGGTGATATTTTACTCCTGCGTTGAGAACTCCAGCTGGAGGCTTGGAACTGCCCCACTGCAGTCTAAAACTGCAGGTGGCAATGTATTTTGGTTTGGGTTTTTTTGGGTTTTTTTTTGGGGGGGGGAGCAGGGGGGGTGGGGCTTTTTCCTCACTTGTTTTGGAACAGTGCTCAGTGTTACCAGGGGTGAAAAACAAGGAAGTAGATTATTTATCACTGAACTATGACTTGGCACCTAAGTTACTAGGTTAGTGGCCTGAAACAAAACGCATTGAAAAGCCGGTTTTGTAAAGGTGCTTTTTTTTTTTTTTTAAAGTATTTCTAGCTTGTGAATTAACAGTGAGAGATGAGAATCTTTAACAATTATGCAAAACCTAAACCGCAGAAAGAGATTTTTCTCCGTATTTTATACTCATTCCAAAAGACCCTTTGTGTGGGGCAGTGTTTGCTGACGGGGAAGATGTAACATTTGCACATAAGATAACGAAAAGAAACGAGCTCTGAGCAGCTTTGACATTACTGCCAGTGCTACTCTGGCAGAATTGAGTCCATGGCAAATCTGCCTTGGAACTAGACTTGCCTGCAGTTCTGGTTCAGGCGGCAGTAGCAGCTGCCCCAGTGCCCTACTAACTGGGCTGTCAGCGCCGGGCCCGGCGGAGGGGGCTGCGCCGCCCGAAGCGTGCGGGGATTATCCCAGCCCGAGCCCTTCCTGCCCGCGGCTCGCGGAATGACTCCCGCCTCGGCCCCGCCTCCGGCCCGCCGCCCGCTGGTGCTGCAGCGCTGTGGAAATTTCCACTGCGCTGCCAGCGCCGGCCCGAGCGGCCGCGGGGAGCCGGGGCCGCGCCCGCGCCCTGGCAGCGGCCCCGCGGCGCCGCCCCCGGCCGAGCTCCGCCCGCTGCCCCGGCCGAGCTCCGCCCGCTGCCCCGCTGCCCCGGCCGAGCTCCGCCCGCTGCCCCGGCCGAGCTCCGCCCGCTGCCCCGCTGCCCCGCCGCCCGCTGCCCCGGCCGAGCTCCGCCCGCTGCCCCGGCCGAGCTCCGCCCGCTGCCCCGGCCGAGCTCCGCCCGCTGCCCCGGCCGCGCTGCTGCCCCCGCCGTGCGCTCCGGGGGCTGTTCCGCAGCGCTGGCCCCGTGCAGCTGCGGCGTGTTCCGCCGACGGCGAGGGCAGGCTCTGCCCCGTTGGCCCCTGCTGCTGGCGGGCTCTGCACGTCCCGGTGCCACAGGGACTCTGGCTGCTGGGAGCTCTCCAGGCGAGCGTGCTTTCTAAAAGAGACATTGTTTATTCTGCGTGGGGCTCAAGGTTGATCCCGCGGATCAAGCACGCCAAGGGGTAAAACGTTACACCTTTTTAATAGTAAAATGTACGCGAACCCACCTACCTAACGCACATTCTCCGCCTACCCAGCGTACGTTTATTTGTGGGATGTAAGCTTACCCAGTACTGAGTTCTTTTAATAAACAACTTCTACTGTAGAAGTTACCTGACAGCATTAGTTATGTTTACAGAAAGAGAGAAAATTCATCTCCGAGCCGTCAGTTTCTTTAGCAGAAGCTATCTGACTGCATCATTAGGGTCACAAAAGGTGAGAGGATTCAGCCTGGGCACAGGAAATTCACCTCGGAGAGTCCCCGACCTTCGGCCCGCGGTCGCGGCAAGGCCGCCGTGCTTCCACTGCGCATGCGCGACCGCCATGCCGCCCTCCTCCCCCGCTTCCCGCGCGGGGCACTGCGCGTGCGCAATGGCTGCCACGGCCTCCCCTCACACCCACGCTTCCCCCCTCCCCTCCCCTGCAGCCCCGCCGTGAGGGAGCGGCAAGATGGCGCTGGGCTCCCGCCACGGCTGCCGCTGCTGCGGCCGCGCCGCCCTGGGACAGCCGAGGCGGCGGCGAGTCCCGGAGCGGCCGGAGCCGGCCGGACGCTCGGCGCGGCCGTACTCGGAGGGCGGCGGTGCTGCCGAGGCGGCGGGCGGGGCGGAGCTGCTGGAGGTGTGCTGGCGGCGGCTCTTCCTACGGGGCGGCGCGGGGCCGCTGCCGTGGAGCGCCTACCTGAGCGGCCGGCACCCCGGCTTCGGGCCGCTGGGCGCCGCGCTGCGCGCCAACCTGGCGGCGCAGTGGTGGGACTCGGCGCTGCCCGTGCGGGAGCAGGTGTTCCCCGTGGACGCCCCGCTCCACGGCCCGCCCGGCGCTCTGCGGGACGCGCGGGGGCTGCGGCTGCTGCACCCGGAGACGCTGCGCGAAGCCCTCCAGGGCCGCGGGCAGAGCCCTGGCGGCCCGGCCCTGGAAGAAGTACTGGGGGCCGCGGGGCTGCTGCGGGAGAGCCTCCTGCCCGGTAGGTCCCGGGCGGCTCCGCTCAGCCCGCAGCCTGCGCACGAGCTTCTTGCTGGCAGCGAAGCAGCTGCTTTTAAGAGGTTTTTCCAGCTGCGTTGGTGCGGTGGGAATGTTCCTTCTGTAGGCTGTGAATATGTGTGCTTTTCAAAGACCTGACCAGCACAGGTGGACAGCGAATATGCTCCCTGTAATTCGGGGAAAAGCGCATTAAAATCAACGTTCCCAGAGGAACCAGCCTACTGAGCCCATGTCTGCAAAGCATCAATGCTAGTAAAGACAGTGGGACTGCATGTACAAACAACACGTGTATAACATGTGCTTCATTTGTTCTTGGTAGACTTAAAACATCAGAAATTTTCCTGTGGCCGCTAAAAACAGGGCTTTGTGTTTTGTAGGTGTTCTGGCGCAATATGTCAGCTGCTTAGAGCTGGTGAACAAAAGACTGCCCTGTGGCCTTGCTCAAATTGGAGTGTGCTTTCATTCTGTTCCAGAAAGTGACCATTCTGTTTCAGGAAATGAACAACACAACAAAAACCTTACAAGGTAGAGTAATGGAGATGTTAATCCCTTATCATACCTAAACCAACTGTTTCACTTTTGGATTATTTTTGAATACTGTTTCTTGCTTTTCCCCTGTTATTTCCCAAGGTGTTAACTTGCTGCCCTTGCTGTTGTTTAAAGAATAGGCGAGAGGACAACGTCTCTGCTTGCCTGGTTTAGTTCTCCCAGAACTGCAGGACAGTGGCTCGATTACTGGCTACGCCAGAGGCTCCAGTGGTGGAGAAAGGTAACAGCAGCATATCCATGGGGAATCTTGGCCTGCTCCTTTATGTCTCAGTGGGGCAATAGTCACCCTGGTTGGTTTTATGGCCTTACATTGTTGGCCTGTTCTAGGTGCATTTCTGTGGAAATTGAGAAGCCACTGAAGTTGATGACAAACCTGTTAACTAGTTTATAATGTGATGTGCAGAAAGGCAAATGTTTGTGTTTGTCAGTGATGTGAGATGAAAATGCCATAAAACAACCAAGAGATTTAGGCTTTAACTTATAAAAACCTTTTGCTGAAAATCAGAGACTTCCGTTTGCATTGCAGACTTGTTTTTTGTAGTTACTATAGGATTTGCAGTAGTGATCACCTCTTGTACCTCTTATTTTCAGTTTGCTGTAGGCCCATCTAACTTCAGCAGCAGTGACTTTCAGGATGAGGACGGCAGAAGAGGATTTAAGTTGCATTACAGCTTTCCTTGGGGGACAGAAACAATAGAAACACTGAAGAACCTTGGTGATACTGAGCTGCTACAGCTGTATCCAGGAGAGAGATCTAAATTACTGGTAAGCTTTACTGTATTAAATAGCTTTCCTGCTAAAGGTGGTAATGTGTGAGAGAAAAGGATTCTTTGCTGATCCAGTTGCTTAGCACGTGGCTGGCTTTTTATTAATTTGCTGCAGGAATAGTACAGTTGATACTCTGCAGTCCGACCTTCATTTTCAAAGCTGATAAAATAGTGTTTGGTACTTTTTTTTTTTTTTTTTTTGCAAGGAATTCTTCAAAATTAGAAATGAGCCCTGTTGACAAGACAGCTGTTGTCAGTGGCATAGCTTTTACCTGTGTCTGTGAGTAGATGGAAACACAGACTCAGACTGTGTTTAGCATTGTTCAGTTTGCATCAAAAAGAGCCTGTAAATGTGAGGGGTTTTCTTTCTTGCTGTAGCTTGTTCACTTTCACATATGTAGAAGTTTTTGTAGATTATTGGGTTATAAAATGGCTTTATAGAAGAAGAAGGGACGGACCAGAGGAAAACCTTTCCACTGAATATGTTGAAGAGGGACAAACCTAGTAAATGGCAATGTTTGGAGTTGGGCTGAACAGATAAAACCAGAGTAACTTTGTATTTGTAACTAGTAACCTTCTCCTTCTCACGACAGTCCTGTCTTTCGTGCTTTTGCAGTTTATTTCTACAAAACTGGATTACGTAGGGATTTCTCAGAATGTGGGGACTCATGGTCACTTGGAAGTAATCTACAAACCTCCAAAAGAAAATGCAGAGTTTCAAGTGTATTTGCCATAGATTTAAATTTATGATCAAAGTGGCAGAGCAAGAAACTAATCCCATCTTGCCCTGACCTGCTTTCCTCACTGCTACAGCCTTACCTGGTTACAGATACACTAAGATTGCCGGTAATGTTTTAAATAAATGTCTGTATTTTAAATGAAATAAGAGTGCTTGAGCTCAATGCCTCTTTATATGTTTAAAGCAAGCAAAAAGCTTTTGGGGACAATCTTTGATGTTTTCCTACATGGGTTTTTTCTCTTCAGGGCCGAGATGGAAGGAAGAATGTCATCCCTCATGTTCTGTCCGTTAACGGGAATCTGGACCGAGGAGTGTTAGCATATCTCTTTGATTCTCTACAGGTAGTTGAGAATCCATTAACGGCAAAGAAAAATTCTCAGAGAAAGGTAACTTCATGTAGAAAATGCCAGAAAATAAGTACAACCACCCCAGACAATGTGGTAAATTCAAGCATGGCAATGTCTCCTTTTCCCACGTGGCCATCCTGATCCCTTCCCAATGGGTGCACACTCAACCCTCTCACTGGGAGCACCAGGCTGGCCCAGTGGCACAGCCCCTGTGGTCCCTATCACCCACATAAGCAAATTTTCTCATTCTGAGGTCCCCTTTTCCTGTTTTACCCTTGTCTCTGGTCAGTAGGTAGGATCTTGCCATGCGAGTGACGGACTTAAGAGAAATTGGAATGTAGCTGCAGTTTGTGGGAAAGAGCAATTTGCCTTTTCCAGCAGCATTTGAAAGTGGCTGAGAAGAGTAGAGAAAGTGGGTCACAGGTGGTAATGGGGCATCTCCCCAAGGACCGCCATCCTCCCCACTTTTACCCTGTTTTCTGGAGTTTGAGTGCTGGCTGTCAGTGCCTGTTACCGAGGCAGTTGTCTGGGCTTTGAGGACAGGCAGTAGACTGGATGGGAGCTGCCTGCTGGGCTGTCTCTCATCACTCTGGCTCCACTCAAGGTGATGGAACTCTGCTAACAAATCTTCATCTCTTCTCTGGAGTTGAGCCAAAATAGAGTAATTTCTGCCATGTGAATGTAGCTGGGCTGTGTGCTCGTTGCATAAAATACAGCTTGCTTCTAATTAAAGATTTTGTGCTGTAAGAAAATTCTTGTATGTTTAGAACCTTAATTTAATTTTTAAAAAATTGCTATTTCCTAGTTCTGTTTAGAATTGCATGATAAATACATTTAGTAATCTGATGGTTTTTGTAAATTTATTAGGTACTTAAGCTTCATCCTTGTTTGGCACCCCTTAAAGTGGCCTTGGATGTAGGAAAAGGTCCAACAACGGAGCTGAGGCAGGTATGTTGTGAGAGAGTATTTCAGTCTTGAGTCCATCTTGACTCTCCATGCAATGTGTTACAATTCAGACACTGTTTATGTTGAGGAAAATCATGCTGCTGCTTTGACTCCTGGAGATTCCTGGTTGTGCAGAGTTCCTGGTGCTCCTACTCTGCAGCTTGTGGGTCACAGCCAAAGGAATTCACTGCAGGCACTTCCTTATGTGAACACAACTGCTTTTGGTACAATAGAGCTGATGCTTGTCCCATGCAAAATTAAGGAAAATGAATAACACCATCCCTCTCAGCTTCTTAATATTTCAGAATTGTCTTAATGCATGAATCACATGTTCAGAAGGATTTTTTCTAAGTTTTCATTTAAGTCAGTCATGAAGTCCCTGTGGAAGGGAGGAAACTTACACTGGCATGTTTTTAAACAGAAGTGGAGACAGAACTGCCAGGCTGCTTTCTGATTTGAGATTATTTCAGCCAGCAAATAAACACCAGCTAGGAATGTTAATACCACACTTGTTAAGAGTTTTAATGGTTTCTTTGTGTAGAGTCTCAACCCTCACAGTCTGTCTTTTAACTTTTGTTTTTAAATGAACACAGGTTTGTCAAGGATTGTTCAATGAACTGACAGAAAATGGAATTTCTGTATGGCCAGGTTATCTGGAAACTGTGCACGTGTCTCTGGAACATCTTTATACAAAGTAAGGAGAAACAGTCTTTCGTACATTAAACTATGAAGGTCAAAGATGGCTTTCTGTGGAGTGCTGTAAATATTCCTTTTTTCAGTAGGAAGTCATTGAGTGCAGTTACTGACTCAAGGTGCGGATCCCGAACTACAGACTTGGATTCAAGTAGTGTTATTATGAAAAGCATATATCAGCTAATATTTAAAAACTCTCATGTAAAAAACAAATTTCTTCAGATGAAGTACAAACTTACAGAACTGTTTCCCACCTTCACCCCCATTTTTGCGTCTGGTGTGGTTCTGTGTTTCATTCTTAAGCGTTCTTTCAGACAACCCACTGTGTCTAGTCTTGAACTTGACAGTTCTTCCAAGTCTGGAACCACTGCCATTAGTGATGTGATGGAACTGTTTGTGGATATAAAAACAGCTCTTCCATTTGGTGGCTTCGTTATGATTTGTTGATCAGGAGTGGGTTGGGGCATATGGCTCCTCTTGTCAAAGCATCTTGAGCATAGTGATGAGTGTTTTTTTCTGAGAGAAAATAAATGCAATTTCTTGTTCATGTGCAGTAAAATGAAGTCAGAAAGATAAATTCTGCTTGTAGAAAAATACTCTTTTAATAGGTTACTAAATAAGATGCTTTTTATATACTAAAGTAGCTAAGTAATTTAAAGAAATGTAATCAGGAAAGCAAGGAATGGCAACAAGAAAACTGGAGGTGTCACACCGGACTTAGTGCAATATAGCAAAACTACATATATACAGTTTATGGTCACTTATATGTAAATTATCTGATTTTTTCCATGCACCAAAAGCAGTAACAGGTGGGTTCTTCTCTCTGCAGGTACGATGAGATGAGTATTCCCTTCACGGTCTTGATAAGTGATGGCACTCTAGAGAATGGAGTGGTCCAGCTGAGAAGCAGAGACACCACCATGAAGGAAATGATGCACATTTCCAGGCTGAAGGACTTTTTAACTAAGTATGTTACATCAGCCAAAAATGTGTAAACTTAAACTTGTTGAATAAAAGGATTTTCTTAGACATCTTTGCCTGAGCTGGTTTCAGCATTGTCATGGACTGAGTGGTTTCTCGGCAAACAGTTCTGCTAAAACTTCGTAGTGCATCTGTTCTCTGTCAGATCTGGGTCTTCCAGGTTACCTTGGAAAAAGGGAAGAGAAAAACTTGTCCCTTATTAGCAAGGCTAACCATATTCTTGTTCATGTCTTTGGTTTTAATATCATACTGAAAGTGCTGCATTCTAAGCTAAAAATTCAGCTTTCTTCTGTATTGCTGACACAATTATTATCTCTGCTGGAAAATTGTATTTTATAGAAAAGATTTCCAAATCTTAAATATTTTAATAACATCAGTATCTTTGTACTGTTTGTAGGAATGTATTTTAGTCACATGGCTTCAGTTCTTAAACATGTAAGCTACTTCATCTTGCACTTGATAAACATAAAAAAATCAGAAATATATTACCGAGAGTAACAGAGGAACAGATTTAAGTATGTTTTTTAACCAGTATTTTTTTGTGGACAAAGTATCTGTGTGTACAAAATGGTGGAAAAAGACTAATGTGTGATCATATTTTTCCTGTACCTAAGCACAGTGGTTAAAATCAGATACAAGAGTTTGATACAGAACTGCGTGTTTCTGATCTTGTCTAGATTTCCAGTGCCTGTACAGCTTGTTCAGTCCCTGTATAAAGTGCAGCAAGGCTCATGGCCTCTGATAGTCATCAGTGTCATGAAACACAAGAACTTGCCTTAAAATCTTCTGCTAACATGGTGCTCACTTAACTATAAATGAGTTATTTGTAACAGCAATAATAATTGCAGTATAGAGTATGTATGCTAGATATAATCAATGTTAGCGTAATGTTACTAATGGAATTCTAAATAAGCTGGCTATGGAATGGTATTAAAACAACCCCGCAACGTCTTAGAAACAGTAGCAGGATACAGAATTTATTTTGAAGTCATCTGTCCCAAAATTAATTTTAGCAACCTGTCCCTACTCTGAGAGCTGAAGTACTGTTGAACTGAGAAATTGCCATCCTTGGAGGCATATGGAGGCCAAATACAGATCCTCTAGTGCCTAAGAGGGATGTTTTTTCTTTTTTCGTTACACTAGACAAAAGCCTTTTTGATTATCTTATGTCTGCAAACAATCCAGTTTCTGCTTTAGCAAAATTGTTAAATGGTCAGGAACTGAAATCTGTGTGAAAGCTTTACATGTAATTCTAAGTTTTATCTGTTTGCTTTTTCTCATAAGTTGAAATCCTTAGATATTATAGCTCAGAGATTTTGCTTCGAAAGTGAGCTACACTGTCTGTCTATAAACTGGTTAGGCCAGGAAATTGGTATCTAAATATCATCTCTTTGTATGCAGCTTACTGGAACTTAGCACATTTGAGGGCTGAAAAATTCTTTAAAAAGTATGTGATTAAGTTAATCAGAAAAAATTATAATCATACCTGGTACTCAGTCTCTGATGAGGACCTTTGAATAGACTGTAGAACATGCCCTCTTCCCTGCAAAAAGCCAGAATAACATAATTCATAATTGCTTTCTTGGTACAGATGCACAGAAGAAGAATTAACATTACATCAGCAATGTGGTTACTAATAACATCTGTGTGGTTTCATAGTGAGGCTGTTGAATTTGCCATAGGATGATTTGCTGGGGTTTTTCTTCCTTCTTTCCCTCCCCTTCCTCAAAACAGTTTTAATGCTATTTTAGTTTTTCCATAGTAACTAAGCAATTTCATAAGCAATTTCAAGTATTTAAGCCCTGCCTCCACCTAGCAAAGTTCCCTCAAAACATATTTGTGTGCATCAGATATTCCAATATTATAGCTTGAGGTTTTCACCTTTTTCCTCTTCTCTTCTAATAACGGAGAAGTTGATGTATTCTTCTTCTGGTCTCAGAGGCTCTGGATTAAAGATGATGAACAGCAGTTAACTCAATTACAGACAACTTGAATCAGACCTTTTTGTGTAATTTTGAAACAAAGCAGTGAGATTCCATATTGAATATAAATCATGGAGTATCCATGGGCCTTATCAGAACTCTTCTCACTGTCCTTGCAGACTGAGGCCTGGCACAAGCAGCTGCACAGCACTGAGCTGACCCAGCAGGGCAGTGAGAGCTCTGTCTACTGCATGAACAGGAAGGCAGGTTTGTTTGGAGACAGTTACTCCATTTGGATACTTAGAAATTGGAAACAATGCCTTTGCTCTTGGTTTGTTTGGTGGGGGGGATTTTCTTATTCCCCTTGAAAAGAGGCATTCACATTCAAGGCAAATATAGAAATGTGCAAGTTCAGAGCATTGTGGCTGTCAGGTAATGTCTTCTTTATTGTGTGTTTTCTGCAATTCAAGTACTAAAATGTCTTAACATAGGTCAGTTGCTTTGTTGTCTCTTCATAATTTCAGTTTGAATTGACTTTGAATCTTGCCAAACTTAAGAAGGATTTGAATAAATAACTAAAGTACTGAACCATTTTGAAGAGAATGCAGGAGCTGTGCAAGTTTTATTTTGCTTCAGCTTCCTATAGCTCACTGTTGTCTCTTAGGTCATTACACCCTTTTTTATTAAAACCTCAGTTCATTTAACCAGCTGCAGTTTTGGCTGCTTGGCTGTCAGATGGTGGCAGACATGGATTCTGAGGGATTTCAAATATTGCCTCTGCCAGGAGGGTCAGTAGGTGTCCCCTTCCAGAACCTGAAGAAACCTGCCTGACTGCAGGGGGTGACAGGAACTTACCAATCTCTGAGTATATGACTTCATTTTCAGTGTATGACTCCTCTGCATTCACTGTTGAAGTAAGGCCAATTGAGGGCCTGGTAGACTTAAATTTTTCTGCAAATTGTAAAAGAAAAACGTGTGTGTGCGTATTTATATCTAGATATATAAAATATTTCTTAGAAATAAATGTTAGTTTCAATGTATTTTTTAATATTTGGAGATCTCAGGTAATGTAATTTTCACAGTCAAAATTCTTCTTTAACCAAGGGCATTTTAATAATTTCCCTTTCCAGTGTTTTTGTGCATTACATTAGCTGTTGCTTTGCCTCCCCCACCCAAGATCTTTCATCTAAAACACAACTCAGAGATTTGGCCTTGTCAAAGTCTTGTTAAGCTGCTGGTGCTGCTTCAGAGGAGATTCAGCAACATGTTAAAATACCAGGAGCTACTCTACTGAAAACGTGATGTTTACACACTGAAATATATTGACCATATAAATGACCTTAGGAGTAAGAAACAGACATTCAAATAACTCACTTGCTTTATACAAAGGAATTACGAAAAATGGAATTGCCAGAGCAAGTCCTATTATAAATAGTAGCAGGATCAGCCCAAGAGCAATTATCAGAGGCTGAGAATGACTTCTCTCTTCTGCCAAAAAGAAGAAAAAAAAGGTGTTTATGCAGTGAAGTGTTGTTTCGTATTTTCTGTACATTGAAATCAAGACTTTAAATTTCTTTCAGCTTTTAGATTAACTGCGGTTAATGTAACTGCTCATGAGAGTCCCAAGGGCTCTGTGCCCCAGCAGAAGGAAGGCAGCTTGCTGGTGCCAGTTAAGCTCTTTTATGGGACCAGAGAGGAAAATGAAACCAGACTCTCTGCAAGGTGGACCAGGGGTCTCTTGTAAAAGTGAGTCTTTTACAGACATCCTTCATGGTCACTTCAACTTCTACTGTTATCTAGGATGTATGGAATTCAATGGTTTTGCATTAATTTTAAAACATAATTTTTTTTATAATTTAAGAAATTGTATTTTGAACATCACATTGCAAGATCAAAATATCTGGCTAAAACCTTGCACATTTACAACATTCTGAATTTTGTGTGATCCCAGTTTGTCAACAGTAGTAACCTCTTTTCATTCATACCTGCTAATGTAAAGTTGAAACCGTTGCTGTATTTGGTATTATTGGGAAAACTGTTATTAGCTTTGCATTTATAGGTTCCAAAGTCACTAAGGGAATTGATAAATAGAAAAATCACAGCTGCTTCCCTCTTCTGCATCGTCTTTTGGGGAGAAATGTTTTGTGTTCCTTTGAAGAATAGATAGGTGATGGGAAGGGATCCGTTCTCTGAGAAACAGGACAGGGTCACATTCTGGCCTTTCTTTGCCTGAGAGGTCGGTGAGCTCAGCACTGGTTTGGAAACTGGCTCTGTAGAAAGAAAACTGAAAAGTCTGAATCACAGAGTACAGGACAAGCTCCCGGCAAGACTAGGAGAGAAGTGACAACACTGGCAAAAGAGCTGGGCATGGAGCACGGAGGGGTCGTGAGCACAGGCGTGAGAGCACTGCCAGCTCCTGAGGTAAGAACAGCAGTAAGGTTCAGCTCCTCAGTCCAGAAAAGAGATGGCTGTGTGCCCCTGCGATAGCCAGTGCTGGGAAGGTGAACAGCAAGACGTACCTAAGAGGGTGAAGTTGAGGCTGTTGCTGTATTTTCCACCACTGGAGTTGTTATACTCAGCTTTGCACTTGTACTCCCCAACATCGCTGGCAGAGCTGATGGTCAGGGTGAACCGTGCAGGGCTCAAGTCTGACCTGTTTAAAGCAGATACCTGCTGGTTGTGCTTGAACAGAGCATATCTAACAGGTGGAGATCCAGGCTCAGAGAGGCAGGCGAGGGTCACATTCTGCGTCATCACCACGTTCAAAGTCCCCTGAACCAGTACAAGCTTGGGATTGGGCACCATCTCTGCAAAGAAAAAAAAATTCTGAGTGAGTTGGCTGCACCTATGACCCAAGAAAGCCCCAGATTTTTCCCAAAATATGTTGACAACCAAGCTATGCTTATTTGTGTTGAAATGGGCCATTATACTTTTTCCACCTCTGATAGCAGGCAAATCAATTACTTTTCAAAACCAGAATGCAGCTTCACACATGATGAAAAGTGCCTGTATTCATGCAAGAGGCACAGCCACACAGAGTCCACAGAAGTGTTCAGATGAACCAACAACAATAATTTTGAACTACAACAGCAATTAAAAAAATAGAAGTGTAAAAGATTAAATAAAATATTGTAGAGTATTAATTGTAGGAGAAGGTAACCTTATATGTTAGTTGAGAGGTAGCATGTGAACCTGAAAGCAAAAACAGTATTTTATTTATGGCTGTCTATTAACAGACAGAAATAACCTTGTGTAAGTAGAATGAACATATGAATAGCAGCAGTAAGGGCTTTGATGATCTCTCAAATTTGTTCCCTTTCATGATCTTATACAAATGAATTTGCAATAAAAACCTGTCTTTCCATAGAAAATGATACTGAACTGGTCATGACTAAAATAAATTACAACATTTCCATGGGGGAAAAAATATTTAAACAAGTTAAAGCAATTTTGACTTTATATACAGGTCAGCAAAGAGATAGTTAACTTTGTATAGAAACTTTTAAACTGACTCACTGCAGAGAGAGGCAAAAGATTTAATTTGGCATGAAACTTTTGGACATTTTTAAATTCCTCCCCCATTTTTTTGGCTAACAGTCAATCTGAGCACATACCTCAAAATCAAGAAGAGAACCTACCTTTGCCATTTGCAGTAGTTTTCTGTTTCTGCTGAGACATTTGAGCTATGAGAAGAAAAAGAGAAGCTTTCAGACAAGAAACGATGGTTCTGCTTTAGAAAGATTTGTAATATGAAAGAAACATGTCCTTAGCTTACGGCAGGAAAACAGCAGAACTGCAAGAAAAAGCATTTTCTGGGTACTGGGCAAGAGAGCTGGTGGAGTTACATGACAGAGATCTTTCTTCTGAAGGAGATGGAGGAGTGGCTCTAGAACTTGAGGAAGTTCTAAATATGGAAACTGTGCCAATCGGTGCTAATCTTTATTCATGTCTCTGTGGAGAATTTTGTCATATTTCACATACATTTATCCTATGGCTGCCAGAGGAGTGGGCAGAGAGAGGACCAGTGGGGTGGGGAGCAGCAGTTGGACACAGGTGGATGTTGTGAGCAGCAGTTGGACACAGGTGGATGTTGTGAGCAGCAGTTGGACACAGGTGGATGTTGTGAGCAGCAGTTTGGGACAGGTGGATGTTGTGAGCAGGAGTTGGACACAGGTGGATGTTGTGAGCAGCAGTTTGGGACAGGTGGATGTTGTGAGCAGCAGTTGGACACAGATGGATGTTGTGAGCAGCAGTTTGGGACACAGGTGGATGTTGTGAGCAGCAGTTTGGGACACAGGTGGATGTTGTGAGCAGCAGTTTGGGACACAGGTGGATGTTGTGAGCAGCAGTTTGGGACACAGGTGGATGTTGTGAGCAGCAGTTTGGGACACAGGTGGATGTTGTGAGCAGCAGTTTGGGACACAGGTGGATGTTGTGAGCAGCAGTGGGACACAGGTGGATGTTGTGAGCAGCAGTGGGACACAGGTGGATGTTGTGAGCAGCAGTTTGGGACACAGGTGGATGTTGTGAGCAGCAGTTTGGGACACAGGTGGATGTTGTGAGCAGCAGTTGGACTCAGGTGGATGTTGTGAGCAGCAGTTGGACTCAGGTGGATGTTGTGAGCAGCAGTTGGACTCAGGTGGATGTTGTGAGCAGCAGTTTGGGACAGGTGGATGTTGTGAGCAGCAGTTGGACACAGGTGGATGTTGTGAGCAGCAGTTTGGGACAGGTGGATGTTGTGAGCAGCAGTTTGGGACACAGGTGGATGTTGTGAGTAGCAGTGGGACACAGGTGGATGTTGTGAGCAGCAGTTTGGGACACAGGTGGATGTTGTGAGCAGCAGTTTGGGACACAGGTGGATGTTGTGAGCAGCAGTTTGGGACACAGGTGGATGTTGTGAGCACAGTTGGACACAGGTGGATGTTGTGAGCAGCAGTTGGACACAGGTGGATGTTGTGAGCAGCAGTTTGGGACACAGGTGGATGTTGTGAGCAGCAGTTTGGGACACAGGTGGATGCTGTGAGCAGCAGTTTGGGACACAGGTGGGTGTTGTGAGCAGCAGTTGGACACAGGTGGATGCTGTGAGCAGCAGTTTGGGACACAGGTGGATGTTGTGAGCAGCAGTTTGGGACACAGGTGGATGTTGTGAGCAGCAGTGGGACACAGGTGGATGTTGTGAGCAGCAGTTTGGGACACAGGTGGATGTTGTGAGCAGCAGTTTGGGACAGGTGGATGTTTTGAGCAGCAGTTTGGGACACAGGTGGATGTTGTGAGCAGCAGTGGGACACAGGTGGATGTTATGAGCAGCAGTTTGGGACAGGTGGATGTTGTGAGCAGCAGTGGGACACAGGTGGATGGTGTGTCCAGCTGTCCTGAGACGTGGCTGATGTGAGCAGCAGTTTCTCCCATGATTGTGTGGTAGAGCCATCCTGCCCTGCAGTTCGGAACCAGGGAGTCACTGAGGGTGGACAAGGCCTCTAAGAGCATCAAGTTCAACCATTCCCCAGCACTGCCAGGTCAACCACTAAACCCTGTCCCCAAATGCCTCATGTGCATGTGTTTAAATCCCTCCAGGTGACTCCACCACTTCCCAGGGCAACCTGTGCCAATGTCTAACCTTTTCCATGAAGAAATTTTTCCTAATATCCAATCTAAACGTCCTCCAGTGCAACTTGAGGCTGATTCCTCTTGTCCTATCACTTGTTGCTTGAGAGGAAAGACCAACCCCCACCTTTCTCCTTTTGGGTAGTTTTTCCAGCACTGTTCTGGGAAAGGAATTAATGAGATCACTGATCCATATCGAAGAGACACATATTTGCTAGAGATAGGGCAAGTGATAATATAGCTGAGACTAAGGAAGTACGTGGCACTGGGTGTGTTTTTAGCAGCAACATAATTTTTAAAAAACAGTCTAAGAAAGTCTAAAATCTATAGAAGTTTTAAGATGTTAGTAAGTATTTATAGCTAGCCAGCTAGTTGAGAAAATATTTTCATTGAGCTTCAAATATTAAGCTATAATGAAGTGAGATCTTGTACTAGAAGGTACAAATCTCATAAAAAATTTGAGTTCAACACTACTGCATAAACAAACCTGATGACTAATTTGATGAAGTAATCAGTAATACAAAGCTACATAATGACAGGCTTGGCAAGCAGATGTTTTTTCCTCTTGGGTGAAGCAAATGTCAGCTATGCACGGGCAATGCCTTCTGCAGGACTCCAGGCCCTGTTGTACAATTGCTTGCACAGAAAATTACTTAAGAGTAATCTTTGTCTTATTTCTTTCTTTCTTTCCACTTACTGAAGGCAACAAAACAAGCCCTGCAGCCCTTCCCTGGGTCATACAGAATCACTCCCCAATCCTTGGCTGTTGCAGCATTGCAAAATTTCCTCACAGAACGTTGTGTACACTTCCTTCCTCCTTATTTTTTAAATTTTGGTGGAGGTTTACTTGTTTGGGTTTGTTTTCTTTTTAAATTTCTTTCTAGACAGTCTCCACCCTCCTCTCAGAAATGTTTCTGATGTGGAAACGCTGTCAGCAAACCGCAAGAGCAGAACATCTTTTCCCAGCTGTCAGGAAGCACGTGTGAAAGTGCAGCTGTGGGAGGGAGGATGGGGCTGTTTGTGCATTTTGCTGTTGTGGGAGCCTGCTCTTGTCAGAAACCTTCACAAACAGCCCTCAGGAGCCCTGGCTGCTGGTGCTCACCTGCAACCCAATGCTTTTTCTAAGAAGCTGTGTGGGTAAAGGGGAATAGTTACACAGCAAAGGAGCTGTGAGTTTAGCCACTTCTAAAAAATAAAAGTTTAGGTGTCACCAGAATCTGTCATGTACAGCAGCTTTCATGGTGTGCAGGCTCCCTCAGGATGCTCAGCCTGAGTGTCCAGGGAAGACAAGTGCTGGTCCAAACCCCTGGTTTCTGTTTGGAAGTGAGAAGTTTGCTTCCATCTGGATTGTTTTCAGGCAGAGCTGGCTATTGCCTTTGGACTGAGAGGATGTTGGTTTTTTCAGCATGTGTACAAAGACTTTTATAGCAGCAGTGAGGTACTGTGTGAGCTTGGAGTTCCCTTTTTAATAGATTTGCAAATTTCCTGCCTGGAATTAATGTGGTTGTACATGTAAAGAGAACTGGATAAACTTGACAAAGAATAATGAGCAGAACATTGCAGAACAGAACAGAAGTCATCCAGCCAAAACAAGTAAGTTAAAACATCAGAAAGGGAAATGTGTATCACTTGGTCTGTGACAATATTCTGCCTCAAGTGAGCAGGTGGAAGGGAATAAGCCCAACTGAGGTCTCATTCACAAGGTCAGTTCTTTTAACTTGAGGATGAAAATGCTGGGATAATGTTCTGTAGTAAGGCTGTGATGGCATCACACTGTGTCTGTTCTGTCACAGGCTTCCAAGAAATGTGTGTGTTTCAGCAGAATTATAAGAATTATTATATATAGTGTAACGAGCGTGGATCTCCAGGACGGTTTGGATGGATGAGAGATCTCTGAAGTCAGGTCTTAGAAAATGTGGTTTATTAAAAGGGGGAAAGGCCCTGCTTGGAGTTGCCAGGCGCAACTCGTGGCAGGCCCAGGGAGAGAGGGAGAAGGAGAGAGAGGGGGCGAGGGTTCCAGGTGAGGGTCCCAGGGCAAGGTCCAAGAGAGAGTCTGGTCCCTCGGGCACACCTTATCAGGGGGCTTCAAGGTGGGCTGGAGCAGGACTTGGGCCAATGGGGTCCCAGATACCTGATACTGCAGGGGAGGGTCACAGGTGTGGGATGAACCATACATTGGGGGTGAGACAGAGCATTCCATCTGACCTTTGGACCTATCTGCAGGTAAAGGGCATTGTTTAATCAGAAGGGGGATTGCTTTCAGCCTGGCTATACTATTGTTTTCTAGTTATTCAGTAGTCAAGGTTTGTTATTTCAAATCTAGTTCTCAACTCGATGCCTGGATTTTCCAAATCTTTTGCCAGGCAGTCATATTTATAAGGTTTTCCTATTTCATCTTCCCCAACAATGTAGTTATTCCCAGTCCCAGTTTCTCATCCTGAGAGGTCCTGCGTTCTGGAGGAGCATCTGCTGCAGTGGATGTCTGCAGAAGGTTTGCCAGAAATCACACGGACTGACAGTTATGTCTGGTGATGAATTAAACCAAGGCTTCTGTTTTGTCTGCAAAAAGGTTTTACTTACATAGGCAGGTTACTCAGTACTGGATTTTCACACTCCTACTCAAAAAGGCTGTGGGGGCAAGTCTGCTGTTTATTTCAAGTGCATGGTGTTTGATTGTGAGAGAATTGTTTGTCTGGAGGACACATAAGAGAGGAGGAAAGGATCTCTTTTCTATGCATATTTAAGGTAGCTTTAAATTTCTTCTGGTTATGAATGAGAATTTTGACATAGTGAATGCTTTTCAATTGATTGCAGATTGCAAAGATCCTGTCAGCAGGTGAAAGGAACTTTTGGGTACCCAATTTAATAAACCTACAGCTCCTAAATCCCCCAAAGATGAAATATTTTTAAATGGTATGTCTGTCCTCCAAATCATCTCCCAACAATAAAAAAAGAAAGAAAAAAAATGAAATACTGAAAACTGCATTTCTCTTGGGATAAATTCAAACATCACTGCATGAAAAGTGTTCCAGACAAATGTTTTCAGGAATTGCTCTAGGAGTGCAGCATAGAGTGCTCTGTTAGCTTAATCACTCAGCTTACTCACAGATGTAATTTTAACTTTTTTCTGCTTCCTAACTTCTGATAAAATTTAAACTTCCCCCCCGCCTCCCCCAATACTTAACTTATTTAATGAAAAAACTATTCCAGGACTGACTATATCTATTTTCCAGCCTTTTTCAAGCCGCTCTTGGTGTACTCTGAGGTGTATCTGAGGAGTATCTGCCCCTCTGTGCAGTCATCCATCAGTTATATGAGCAGCAGCAATGGCTGGCTGTGTGTGGGCACCTGCAGCAGATCAGGAGCAAATCAATTCTGCCTCTTGGTTTGCACAGGCTGCCGAAAGATTTTCTGTCAACTTGGATCAGCTCGTTGAGTCACTGCCAACTGAATTTTACTAATGAAACCGATGTGGAATAATGCTTGTGGAATCATCAAGCAGTATTAAAATAATGGTAAGAGAAGGAAAAATATTTCTAGGATTAATTCCCTCTGCAGCCAGAAGTTACTGACCTCTTGTCTGTCGCTGCTGATACTCTGATGGATATTGCTGCAGAGCTTGAGGCTGTTTTCCAGCTACATCTGGAAATGCTGGATGTTAAAGAAATCCTGGTCCATTGCCAGTAAAGGGCACTGTGTGACAGAGACAGGGTGTGATGTGTGTTTCTGAACTGAGGAACTTGTTCATCCAGTAGTGGACAGCAGCTAAAAATGTCCTTGAGGAGCTGAATCAGTCACACACTACTGGCACAGAGAAAGTTCTAGGTGTTCCCACAGACCCTGATCATATTGTAAAGATCAATTGATTTCACATCTCTGAAAGAAGGAATTTCTCCAATTTGTCTGAAAGAATTTCTCAGGTATATGGAAGTGTGTGCTGTGTGAAATACAAGTCAAGATAGATTTCTAGTGCTCTTTCCAGCGTTGCACTGCATCAGTGAGGAAGCCTAAAACCAAATAGTAATAATTAGCTCCTGTTGTATTAAAAGGAGAAGTTCCAGAGTGAAAGCCTCAGTGATATTCTGCCATTATCAGCCTTCTCGTTCCTTTAATTAATTTAATTAAACCTCCAGGTTTAATTTATGTTGCTATTTGGAGGAGGTGTTGGATATCAGTCATCCTACATTTAATTGTGAAAGGGGGCAGTGAGGGAAGCCCAGTGTGCTTCACTGGCTTGCTCAACTCCCAGCAGATGGTGCCATTGTGAAATGTAATTTATACCCAGACCAACTGGGCAATCCAGAGTTTCTGTAAATTGCAGATTGTGGAACTTCCAGACTTCTCAAAAAAAGGCAATGTTAATTTCTTTAATGTTCTTGTAAGTATTCAAATCCATGGAGAAAAATTAATTTTTTATTCTTCTCTAGGGAGGTATAAAGACGTGCTTTTAAAACAAAAATAATTGATGCAAATGTCCCACTTTCAAGCGAAAACAATATGCCCTGGAAATGTATGTAGAAAGAATTTGTTTCATTCCCAGCTCACTAGGGATTTGTCTAGACTTGTGAAAACAGCAATGTTGTTATAGTTCTATTATCTGTGAGTATACTGAAACAGGAATTGATAAGTAAGCAAAACAGTTCACAGCTGTAAGGAATCAAAGCAGTTAAACCATTATATGTGTCAGGAATTGAGGGATTAGAAATCAGAGCTGTTCTTGATTTAGTTACTGGAAAATTGTGTTGACTTCAATGTAGATAGACATTGATTTCTAAATTTTTAACATAAAATTTAGAAAAATCCTAAATATTTGTAGATACACCTCTATAGCAGTGAGCTGTATTTAAAATCAGTGAACCTACAGATGAAATGATGAGGAGCCTCCATGATCAGTGACAAGATTTCTGAGCCCAAAAATGTTTAATCAACAAATCAGTCAGTTAGAACTGGAAGGTGACACACACAAAGCCTTCATCTTTTCTGAAGAAAGTGAAAGTGCCATCAGGAATGGGCATTTGAGACCAGGGGACCAAGTCTGGGGGCCCCAGCAGTTTGGCTGCAGTTGGTGTGTGAGATGCGAGGTGTCCGTGCTGCAGGCCGGCACCGCGGCTGCTCTCTGCTGCGAGCGCGTGGAAACAAACAGCTGCAGTGTGCTGGGAGCTCTGAGCTCCCCTTCCTGTCATAAGGGACTGGCTAAAAACACTCTATTTGCAGAGGGAAAAATTTAAATCTTATTCAGCATTTTTCCCTTAGTTAGGGAAATAGGCTTTGCCTCTCATTTCAGCAAGGCTCTGTTCAGTTGCCAGAGCTGGTGGCTCTTAGGAAATGTCACATGTGAGCAAGTAGCAGAGGATCCAGCCAGTAGAAACAGGGATTGTGAATTCCCAGATGAGGTTTAGTGTGTAAGGGTCCAATTCATTGGCAGTAGATTAAATGTGATGATTCCCGTGGGTTTCCAAGGGCATTTAGTCAGATTATAATGGCTATTCTGGCTGCTTCAGAAGGTGTGTTGCACTTCTGAGGTCAATCCTGCTTTTCCCACAGATATAATAGGGATTGAATAGAGTTTTTTATAGGATGTGAATTAGAATAAATTCGATCTTACGTAATTCAGAAATATGTATCACGAGTGATGGCATTAAAACGGCTGTTAGGAAAATATGCATTTGTGTTACTGGCACAGGTACTTTAAGTTTACATCCTTTAGGTCAATATGGTTTCCAGTTTAAGCATGGAAGATGGTATCAAAATGTTCTTGTGTGTTTAAAATGTTTTTCTCTCAGATTTAATGTTATTTTGGCCTAAATTCCTACAGTAGAATTTAATTATTGGGTTTTGGTCAATAGCAGCTTGATTTTCCTCTCCAAGACATGTTGAGGCTTGTCAGGAATATGACAGTTTAATCAGCCCGTAGAGTCTTGTGAAATGGACTTCACTTGGGAGTGACATCTGGCGACAGCCTCCAGGTTTGGCACCATTAAACCTTAATCCTGAGCTATTTCATCCTAAAGCTGGCCTTTCCACTTGAACCTGGCTCTGACCTGAGCCCTGCTGGTCCACTCTGAAGGATATTGGCCCACCCTCACCCTCCTTCCCCCACTGGGGCTCAGAGGAACCTTTGTCCCCCTGTGGGAAAGACTGATGTGGTTTTGCTGAGCTTTTTATGTCCTGCTGAATTCTTCTATGGGGAGAGAGGGAAGGGGAAAATCTCCTTCCTTCCTATTTTTTTTGTTACCAGTAGCAAAAGTTGATTTACCTTTGTTCTCCACCTGCCCTCTGTCCTCCTACTCTTTTCCTTTACCTGTCTCTGGGGACCATGGTTGGCAGCTGGCCAAGCCACCAGTCTTTTGTTGGTGGTTTCAAACAGCCTGGACTGAGCAGGACAAACACTATTGCTAGTTACCAGCTTAGTCTTAATTGCTGTGACTATTGTGCCATTCTGTAAAACAGCCAGACAGGCCTCGTTCATGCAGCCCATACATTGTTAAATAGATGAGTGTTTTCCTTCTGTTTCCTTTTGTAAAATTCCATGCTGAGGTGGGTAATGCCATCACTGATGTAGACTTATAGCTTTAAAATAGTGGTCTGGGGGGAAAACTACAGCTTTCATTCACCCCAGGAGGAAAGAAAGGGATTTCATATGAACAGTGAAGCTTATGAGAACTGTCTCATTTATAGACTTCTGTGAATGTATTTTGTATTGTTTTATGCAGAGTTTTAACAAGCCTGGAAAATGCTGCTGGATTTAAAGGAAAGCATTGGCTCTGTCCACAGGGGAAAGAACAAGGAGCTGAGCACTCAGTTTTCAAGAATAACTAAATCACAGCTTGGGGAGTTCTAGGTCACACAACTTGAGCAACTTTCTGAAGGGCTTGGTTTCAACTCACTTTGTCCGGCCTGCGGGCTTCAGTCAGTATCAGGGCTGGAGGGAATGGCTTAAGTGTGACTTGAAAGTAGGCTGATATGCTGAGAGGAATATCCTGGACAATGGAGAAGCCTTCTCTGTTTCAAATTGTGCCAGTGCTGCTGCAGATTTCTGCTGAGAATTGCAACTCCATCCGATTCTTTCCTGAGGGGTTTAAGGTTTGTGACTGTGTGTCCTGTGCGCTGTCCTAACTGCATAAAATCAAATCTGGTGCAGATCCATGTTTTTGATGTATGATGGTAGTATGAGAGATCCACCTGTCAATATTCTAGTCTTATGCAACAGTACCTCTGCTTTTTGAGATAATTTGAATTTATTGCATAACCTACAGTAAAGCTGTTCTTTGCCACAGCAAAAATGGAAGATCTAGAAACGGAGGTAAAGGGGGGAAATGAGTAATTATGTACATCTATTCTCTGAAAGAGTCTTCTGTTAGGATGAAGGGAAGTATTTGCTCAAGTATCTGCTGAGGTCAAGTAGCAAAGTTAATTTGTGTTCCTAAATGGTTAATCATGACTTAAAAATACCCATATTGACAGGAACTGCAGGATAATGTCATTGGAACTTCTTGTTTTTTTAATACACCTTAAGAAATTAAACAAAGCAAATGCATTTGGTAGCGCCCTCAGGAAAAGTCCAGTCACTTCCTGACCAGTAATCTGCCTGGGAGCAGCAGATACATTCTCATTGTTTGCCATTTCCAGTTTCCAGTAATGGGAACGATTACTTGATCCAGCCAGTTTCTGCTGAAGATCTGGGAAAACGTACAAATTTTAATGGCAAATTTTTATCTGTTGCCATAAAACAACAGGGGAAAAAAGCATAACGTGGTTTTGGTACCTGGGGGCATCACCTCTGATAATGAATATTGGTTTATTTTGGAATTAAAGTGTCTGTCCTTCAGGAACGAGATGTATCTTGCTCTTCTGGTGATTTTCTTGCAGTGTAAGTTCGATAAGTAAATCTCTGGGTGGGTACATGTGTTTCTGGTTTGTCTGGGGTTGGTTGAGGCTTTTTACTGTTTTGCATTACTGTCTCTCAATTTGTAAGCTTTGAAAATAACATTTCTTCTCTTTTTTTTTTCCCAGGTTCAGAACTTTATGCTCAGGAGAAAGGTAGGGAATGGTAGATTTTTGTTGTTTTGTTGCGGTTTTTTATGTAGAAATTTAATATTACTAATTTAACTAATTCCTCGGTTGTAACATCTGTAACAGAGTTTATTTGGATTTGCTGTACGATAGCTCAGTATGAAATTTGACTAGATGAAAAAAAAATGGGCTTACTTGGTAGTGTTTCTTGGTATAGTGTTTAAATAAGAGATGTGCTACTTATACCTGAATAAAGGTTTTGGTGAAATCTTTCCTAGAGTAATTTGCTTTACTGAGCCACAAAAGAGGTGGGAGAGAAAATGAGCATTTTGTTTTGATGTGTAAAAATCCCTCTCATGCCCACAAGGAAGAAGGAAGGATAAAATTATAGAATATAAATTAAGGGCACTATCTCCTGGTCTTGCAAAAGAATTGATCATGTCTGAGCAGAGTTCAGAATTTGTGTTCTGAAAGGAACAGGTTTACTTTTTATCTTATCATCCTGCTAGCTCCCAGCACGTACATTCTGTATGCTTCCTTTTTCCCATCAAAATGGAAAGAAATGGGAGAAATGTTTGCTCCTTGCTGTCATGTGGTTTATTCACATGCAAAGAAATTCTCAGCTTTTCACTGATTTTATGGCCCAGACTCTCTCTAGCAAGGACACACTATAAATAGCTGGAAGACAAGGGACTTCTTTAGATGCAGGAAAGTTTTCCTATTTGAGTAGCAATTTCTAATACAAATCTGACCAAAATGGGCATAGCCCAGAAGTGTAAGTTCTAAAGGAAGAGAAAGTAGATGAACGAATACATCTTTCCCTATACTTGTTCCTCGAGATGTGAGAATATAAATATCAATTATAGGAGTCTAGCAGTTGTAACATTTAAACTACAAATTCTTTTTCTTGCTGTGGTTATAAAACCAGAATATATTTCTATGCACGTACATTTCTATACACATATATGTATTTATATAAATACTACCATGAAGTTTATTTCTAAAAGCACTTATCAATTCAAATGACAATATTCCTATCAAATGAAATGTACATTTTTAAAATTAATATTTGTAATTTAAATGTAGCAGCTTGAGATAACTGTGTTATGTTGGACCAATTTAAAATAAATACAACTTTTTCTTTTTTATTTTCTATCAAGTTTTTACTTTCAACAGAGTTGAAATCAAGGTTCAGCCGTCTGTCAAAGTGAAGAATGGAGCTCCAATGTCAATCATCTGCCACGCTGATATTATCAAAAATACTGATTTCCAGCTGAAGCACAATTTTACATTTTTTAAGGATGGGAAGCTTGTGTTTATGACCATATCAGACAAAAAAGATGCACAATATGAAATACCTGTGGCCAAATCTTCAGATACAGGAGACTATGAATGTACTGTGAAAGTAGATGGCAAGTTGGGTTTCAGTAACACCACCTATGTTTGGGTAGCAGGTGAGTGTTCTGTCAGACATTGCAGGTGAGATCTACAGAGAGAGAACAGCCTTAAAGGGAAGGAATAATAGTCAGTGCTTAAACAGGGTGTCTTGCAAAGTGTGTTTTGTCTTTGACATCACAGTACTTGACGAGAGTTTGGTACCAACCCCCCGTGTTAAGGCACAGAAATGAACTCAGGACCCCAAGGCTCCAGGACAGATCAGTGCTAGTCAGGAATACAGTCTGTGCCACCATCCCTACTATCCTGAGCCTCTGTTCCCTAGACTAGAGAAAGAATTATTTGTGGAAGTTGTGCCCACCCCAATAACCATGATGAGGGGTGGGCAGATTCCTGGAAATGCCAGGGATGCTCAGGGTGTGAGAGCCATCACCAAAGCCAGCATCAGCCATGGGCCCCTCTTGTAGACAATGTTGTCTCAGTCTTGTTCTTTCATCTCGTATGAGAACAGAGGCCACCTCCATCCATACACTCTCTAGACGTGTTCTTGACTGCAGGTGACATTTTCCCTTTGGAAAAGCATCTTGGACAGAATTTGTCAGCACTGAATAGTTACAGGGTCATCTTTTGGTTCTTGCAAACTATTTGCATCTGTTAATCAGTATAAATCATTCCCACAGTCACCAGAGATACTGTTTATTTCAGGATTATGCAATGTTCTGTTTCTTTTCTTGTTTTCTGTTGTAAGGAATGACCAAGCCAATCCTGACTGCTGACAAAAAAGAAGTTTTAGAGGGTGAAATTGTGAAATTACGTTGCGAGCTGCCAGAAGAAGTACCTCCTTTAGTGTTCTTTTTCCGGAAGACAAAGACAAATTCAGCGCCTAAAGAAAAACGCATACTTGAACAAAACCAAAATTTTTCTGAAATGGAGTATTATGTTGAAGCGGAAGATAATATTTTACAATTTGATTGCTTTGGCAAGAGACAAGTAAGATCTGGATGGGATAGCTCCCAACACAGCAACAAAACACTCGTTACAGTCAAGGGTAAGTTGTTTAACTTTTCTTTTTACATTTCTTTGCTAGCCATAGATAAAAATTGGGTCACATATTTATATGTATATCCATCTGTATGTTTATATGTATTCTTTTGCAGAATCATTTATAAAGCCCACTCTGATCACCAGGCCCTCCAAAAACATTACAGAAGGAGACCGAATAGAATTTGAGTGCTCAACTGTGGTAGCTCAAATGCGTGACATTGAAATCATCTTCCAGAAAAACAGAACGATACTGAACAGTGTACGAGATAGGAAATCCTTGAAATACTCTACAGTAGCTACTCAAGAGGACAGTGGTGAATACCTGTGTAAGGTGGAGCAAGGAGCAGTGTCTAAAACCACGAAACTGAATGTCTTTGTGTCAGGTAAAACATCTTAGATTTTACTCAAAGTATTAATATTTAAATTTGGCAGAACTCAGGATCCAAGTGTAACCTCCAGATCCAAGTGTAAATTTTCTGTAAGTTAAAGGCTAGTTAGATTTTAATTTCTGATTTTTGCCCACCTATACTCCCAACTAAAATAATATCCTCAAACAACCTGTGAAAAGTGGTTTCAAGCAAATGCTAAGCTTCTGTTTTCCCTGAAAATACAATAATATTAAAATAACACGATTGTTTTGTTCCCAAATTATAAACTATCAGTATGTCCTTTACTCTGTATACTTTGAGATAAGTAGTCATATTCTTCCAGGCTCATTTTGAATGAATCAGCTCTCTTTTTATCTTGCAGAATTATTCCCCAAGCCAACACTGTTTGCTTCCATGACTAAGTTGGATGAAAATAAAGATTTAATTTTGAACTGCAGCATTAATGGCTTACGGAGAGCCAACTTCTCTATACTACGCAGAAGTTCCAGTGGAGACATCCTGCTGAAAAAATCTAAAATCTTAGCAATTAAAGTTAATGTGAATGATACTGGATCTTACATCTGCAAAGCTGAAGTAAAAGGAATAGTCAAGGAGAGCAAACCTGTAAGGATAAGTGTTTATGGTGAGTTGACACAGAGGCTTAGAACCACCAGGGTGGGGGAAGGATCTAAACCAGAAACTTATAAATAAGGACATCTAGTTAAAGAATCAGTCTCTAGTACATGAACTAGCAGGTGTCTATTAGTTCTTATAACATGAATTCCTGTTGGGATGTGCTTTAGCTGCAGCGCATTTGGTATATTGTGATATAATCAAGTCATACTTTCCAGGGCTGGCCCTCGGAGAAGGGAGTTGGAATGGTTTCCTGCTGGTCCCTAGGTTCTGCTAGGGACCAGATAAACACTCATTCACTACCATTTGCAGGAGCCAGGAATGTTCTGCAAAACTTTGATCTGAAGCTCTGTCAGTGTCTGCCTTGAATCCCTGCCCCTGGCCCTCCAGGCAGAAAGCCAGGAGAGCCAGAGGTCAGCTGCTTGGCTCTGCTCTAGAAAAGCCAAGGGTTCATTGCTATAAACACAGCCCCCTCACCAGCTCACCGGGTACGAGTACTCCAGTGCCCTTCCCTCTCATGGAACAGGCACAGTGGCTCTCCAGTCTGTCCAAGGGATGAACTGGATTGTTCACTGTGCTGCTGGAACAGGGCCCTGAGGAGGAGCTGTGCAATCTCTCTCAGGTCTTACATGGAGCAGACTTGTTCCTTGGGTCAGAGCTACTTCTGCAATTTGGATGATCCACAGCTGTGTCACTGATCCTTTCCTTGTTTTGCTTCATATTGTCCCTGTCTGATGCTTTATTCAAAGTCACATATGTTCTATTATCTATGCTATTGATTTGTTCAAGTCCCCTTATTTCCATTCTATCAATGAGGAAGAAAGAGCTTCCCAATATTCGACTGTGTGTGCAACTAGCTAAATATTGTATATTTATGTTTTCTACAAAATAATATTGTGTCTTTTGGCCTTATGCAGTGTAATTTGCAGCAATTTTTTTTATTCACCTTTTAGCTCCAGTCTCCAAGCCAACTCTTTCTGTTGTCAGCGGTTCACCGGAGGTGGTTTTAGGGAAGCCTCTACAATTAATCTGTCATTCAGTGATGGGAACACCACCAATAACATTCACATTCTACAAAGGGGATGAAATGAGGAAAAATGTTACTAATGACACATATGCCATGTTCTTGGATGAAGATATTGGACTAAATGATAATGGAGGATACAAATGTGATGCTAGAAACAATCACTCCAGTGGTGTGAAAACTAGCAATATTCTAAATGTCACAGTGATAGGTAAGTCTCTTTAATTCTTCTTCTTCTTGTCTAATGTAATATTTAGAGTTTTGAAACTGTAGCAGCAAATGGTGGACTAAGCAAAATGGATGTGAAATGTTTACAAGTTCTTGCTCACTTGAGTTAAAATAGTTGCCTATCACAGCACAGTAGACCAGGACCAGAGCAGAAGTCAATTCTTGATCTTTGAAAAAGAAGAGGTAATTTTTCTCTGCCAAGGAGTTTTCAGCTTTGCATCCTGGTTTAAACCCAAACTGTGTTGGTCTTAATAAGATAAACTTGTTAATAGGCTGTTTTCCTTCTGAGTTTTGACACTGAGTTATGTATGACTAGAACAGATAAATGCAGAATTGTTGCATTTCTGTTGAGTCTGTTGGGTTACTGCACACTCTCCACTTGCTGAGCTCCCAAACAGGGCTTTTTAATACAGTATTTGCATTCACCCAGACTACAGCACCTTAGGACTCACCTTAAATTCATCACTTCCACTGTTTACTAAGAGTAGGGAAAAGCTGAATGATAAAACTCTGAAGAGTTTTATCTAGGGAGAGTTAAAGTCAAGGTATTTTGAAATAACAAGGTACAAATAAACAAACACAAAGCATAATCTTAGTCCATTAACAAATGGCTATTTGTTTGCTGGAACCGTGTATCCCAGCCGTCAGAGCTGTGGTTTGGAATATATTGTGACACTGTTTAGAAGTTTTGAAGAGAAGGTCGTTGTTTGGAGCCCTGTTAGCCAGTCTTCCACACCTTCCATCCCTCACTGGTGAGGTGGTGATTTCAGATTCTCTGTATTCTGTCCTGTCTGTACCAGATCTGGGAAAGGACTTCTGTTTTCCAGAGCAATTCTGTCTGTCAGGGGCTCAGTCACAGTAATCCATGTCTTATATCTAAATCTGCTTCCTAATACAAATACAGCTTCTATGACCACCATCTTTTCATATCAAATCTGGTTTCCTTCCTCTGCTTCTGTACCAGTGTTGCCTTAATGATTCTTTCTTTACATCTGCCTTGTTTTATCCATAGCTCTTCCCCAAACACATTTATAATATTTCCAGAGAATTTTCTTTGGGGATTTTAGCAAAACATGCTTCATATCCCAAACATTTTGCAAAGCTGCTGACATTCTACATGTTTTGCATCACACAATGTGTGTCCATTTTCTCCCCCTGTAATTACAAAGGCTGAAGTTCATCTGCTCCTAGGCTAGCTCTGTGTATGCTCATATGCTTCATTTGTAAACCAGCAGTCTTAAAAACTATGGTTTGGCTATGCATATTCTTACAACTTCTTCAAATGAAAACTAACTTCTCTCCTTGTGTTTGCTCTATTCTGTAACCATGGAAATTTGGGTTTTGCTTATGCTTTTGGAGAACTCGATCCATTATCTCCTGACACCCTCTAGTGTATATTAAAAGTTACAAGAACACACCACAGACTTCGCATAAACCAGCATAATTCTACATAACTATGAAAACAGAACTACATAAATTACACCATAATTATTTAAACAATGGAACTGCTGAGTATATTATTCTGGAAATTAAATCAATTGTAGGCTGAAGCCAGAGGGGCATCCAAAGGATTTTAAGGAAAGAGACTGACTGACCTCTGTGGAATGGATATAATTTCTTCCTGTGTCTGCTTTGTTTCTTTATCGTGCCCTCTCTATTTCTGGGTGTATAAAAATATTTACTAGAGGATGCTGTCTGGCAAAGACTGTTCAGAAAGATTAATACTGTGCATTCAGTCTCTGTTTAACTAAGCATTAAAGCAAGCATTTCTACAATACAATATTTTGTCATCAGAGTTATTTCTAATAGTGCTAATATTTGTTTTCTTTGTGCCTTCCTCTGTAGTACCAATCAGGGGTGCCAGTTTGGGCAGTGTTCCGTATGGAGAAGTAGAAGTTGGCAGTGATACTGCTTTCCTCTGCTCTGTGAAAGAAGGATCTTGGCCAATTGACTTCAAGTTTTTTAAAAAAACTGATCATGAAGTTCTTCTACATGAAGTAAGGGAATATTCAGACAGAGCCATATGGCACAAGAAAACAATGAAGAGGAAGGACACAGGGACCTATTACTGCATGGCTTCGAACCGAGCCAGCATGGACGTGAGGAGCCATCCCATAACCATCAGTGGTGAGCTCATTAATGATAAGCTGCCTCTTCTGTCACCTTTACCGGTGAGGCCATCTGATTTGAGATGTTCCTCAGTATAACTCCCTTACTGGAGTGGTTAAT
Source organism: Anomalospiza imberbis (assembly GCF_031753505.1). Classification (NCBI taxonomy): domain Eukaryota; kingdom Metazoa; phylum Chordata; class Aves; order Passeriformes; family Viduidae; genus Anomalospiza; species Anomalospiza imberbis. The sequence goes on along the minus strand of NC_089699.1, from coordinate 11,580,813 downwards.
ACCACCTTCCTGGTGGTTTTTGTTCCACTGCTGTCAGAAGTTAAACAGAGAGATGTCTTTATAAACGGAGGTAGAAAAATTTAGGGAATGCCCAAAAGCCAGAGGAGCAAGATGCAAACTAAAACCAAGCTGTTGATGTACTGAGCTTTTGGTCACAAAGAAGAGGTTCACTAGAGAATGTGGCACATAAGTCTTCTTCCAAGATCTTCCCAAGTGTGTAAGAAGGTTGATGTGTAGTAAAATGAAAGATCATTACACTGAAACTACAGAATTTGGTAGTGTTGACCTGTAACTACTCTCTTAAACATGTTTTTCTTATTTGCAGTCATCTTAGCAGCTTGGCAGAAAGGAGTCATTGCTGCATTTGTCCTGACAGCCATGGCAGGAGCAGGAGCAGTTGCTTTATGGTGGTTTTTGCATAAGAAGAAAAAGGGTAATGAATGGTTCCCTTCTCTTTGTTTGGGGACAAATATATTACAGTTAAACTTGCTTTTGTCTCAGCAGCAAAGTCTTGTGGGGGTGAGGCTTCAGAGTTGACTAAACACAATTAAAACAATCTACTTAGAAATGCTAGGTGACTCAAATTAGGCTGCAAATGTGCTGAAGCTTTCCAAGCATATTGGGCAAAGCATGTAACTAATAGAGCTGGCAGGCACTAGGGAAGCAAAGTTATAAAATACAGGCCAGAATTACACTGTTCCCATACAGTCCTAGGTCTGAAATTCAGCCTCAGGCAATGTAGAGGCAGACAGGGTCTGAGGAGGTTTCTGATCCCTTATGGAGCTATAACAATTTGATTTGGGGTCCCAACTCAGGTGTAATTGATCTACTTCTCTAGTTCTCATGAAGCGAACTTAGATTATTAGTTTATGGGATTAGGGTTTTTTTTTCTTCCACTCTGTAATACAATTTCATTTAGGGATTTGTCTTTTACCATTGAGATGGTTTTTTTTAGGTCTAGTTATTTCAGAAAATAAATAAATCTGATTTATCCTGTGATATCCTGTGCATGAAAAATTATTTGGGAAAATTTGGAGCATTTGGATGTCCCAGATTGCTTAAATTGTCTAGGTTAAAATCTGGGGTTTGGGATCTAGGGTTCTCTGTGAAAGAGAGATTTAAGGGACCTGGGAGATAATCAGGATATAAGACATGAGGTAATTAATTTTGTGATAGCCAGGAGAAATTACTCTGACAGGAGTAGACAATCACTATATTTTTGTTTTTAATTTTTATTTTTAAATTCTTTACTTGTACAGCCTATTAATAGATGTTTTGTTTTTCTCTGTCAAGCTAAAGGACCATCCATGGAGATGTCTGGGTAAGATGCCTTCCTGTCAGGGTTTCAGCTGGGATAGAGTTAATTTTCTTCTTAGTAGCTGGTACAGTGCTGTGTTTTGCATTTAGTGTGAGAACGATGTTGATAACACTGCTGTTTTAGTTAAGTAGTGCTTACACTAAGTCAAGGACTTCTCAGTTTCCCATGCTCTGCCAGTGAGCAGGGGCACAAGAAGCCAGGCAGGATCATGGCCTGGACAGTTGACCCGAACTGCCAAAGGGGTCTTCCACACCACAGAGTGCCATTCCCAGCAGAGAAGCTGATGGGGAATTGTGTGGGAGGCACTGGTCAGTGCTCAGGGCTGGGCTGGGCATCAGTCAGCAAGTGCTGAGCAATTGTATTGAGCATCACTTGTTTTTCCTGAGTTTTACTCCTCTCTCTCTCTTCCCTTCTATTATTATTACTACTATTATTATTATTATTATTATTATATTTTACTTTATTTCAATCATTAAACTGTTCTTATCTCAACTGTTCTTACCTGGGTTTTACCTTTTTCCAGTTCTTCTCCTCGTCCCACTGGGAGTGGGGTGGGTGAGGGAGGGTGTTTAGTTACCAGCTGGGGTTAAACCACAGCAGCCCTTTTTGGCACCCGCCGTGGGACTCGAAGTTAACAACAGATCTGACCAGTGCATGTTGAAACAAGTTTGTTAGAAGAATTCCTTGTGGTTTAATAGCCACTGGTCACGGTGTTGATTTGTTTGCTCTCAGAGCTGTGTTCTCCAACACCTTGCTTGCACTACTGCACCCTGTTGTGTTTGTTGCCTTCGGGGCAGGGCTGAGGGCATTGTTTTAATTCACCTGGTCAGCGCTGCCATCGCCTGTGCGTGGGGAGACACCTGTTGGGAATTATTCACAATTACATCTTTTACCCGATTCCCCAGACAACCAGCCTTTGGAGGAGAGACGTCTTCCCACGGCCTCCCTTTCTTCTCCAGCCTAATTACCAGAGCATTTGAGAATTAGGAAAATTTTGAATACACCTGGGATGTTGGAACCAGCATGGTCCTGTTGGTAGGAACCAGCAAGTGGCTGAATGTGGTTCAGCTCTTGTTTAGGGTCAAAAAGTCATTTGCAGCTACTCCAACCCCCACGACAGGCACAGTGGGCACTCAGACTCCAGTTACCACAGACACTGTGATCACTCACCCCAGGGGTGGGTGATGCAGCTGAACCAGAGGACCAGCCCCTGTCTGTAGCAGTTGCCCCTCAAAAAAGGAAGAAAATTGCACAGGAAAGATGGCTTGTTTAGTAAAGAAGGACAAAGCAGGGTCCTAACAAGAACAGGAGGAAGAGGCAGAACAAGAGGCACTTGATCCCTATCCCTGAGTGAGCTGTGGCATATGCAAAAGGATTTCAGCCATCATCCAGGTGAGCACATTGTCACTTGGATGCTCAGATGCTGGATAATGGGGCTGGTGGTGTGGAATTAGAGAGTAGGGAAGCCAAGCAGCTGTGATCATTTTCTAGGGAAGGGTGAATTGACAAGGTGATTGGAAGAGTAACACAAGTCCTCAGCCTCTGGAAGCAGCTCTTGCCAAGGAAAGGTATTTCTTCAAGGAAGATATTCTGTTTCACCCAGGCAAGTGGACCATAATGGACAGAGGTTCCCAGTACAGCAGGGAACTAGCCATGCTTAGAGGTAGATAATTTATTATGACCCAAACAACACATGGTCACTCACAGATCCAGATGAAGCCTAATGTGCACAAACCGTGTATCAGAAACAGGTACACCAGAGTGGCGTACTAACTCACTGGCAGTGTTGTCTGGACACACAAAGAGGCACCAGTGGTGAAGGCATGGCTCCCCAACTCTAGCAGTACACAGAAATATATCTTCCTCCCTTGTCCCTGCTGTGGAGAAACTGGTTGAGCAGCTCAAAGAGGATCTAGAGGCTACTCCTCACACAGAAGGTCTGAAATCTCAGCTGGTAACAGAAAGTCGTCTTGTCAAGGGAGGATATTGAGGGTACACACCTGGGGAGACCCTGGCTTTTTCTGCAGGCCTACAGAGACAATATGAGGAAGTGGGATAGAAATTCTACTTCAGCCCTACATGAATTGCAAAGAAAAATAATCACAAGATGGGGTTCTTCCAGGAAAGCTGCCACTGTCTGCAGTGGGCAGTTCCTAAGACAGAGTGGAAGGGCTGATCTTACTCCTGATCCTATGGAAAGGAATTCTACTCCATTTTCACAAGAAGCGAGTTGGATAAACCAATGGCCAAGACTAGAGGGGCTCTGCCTCCAGCCATGTGGAAGAGAGGGACAGCCTTGTTTACTGGACTCTGTGGACCACGTGGCCCAGAACGTCAGCCCCCCTGGAGTATAAGGCTGTAGCAGATGCAGGCGCACGGTGTACCCTGATGTGATCAGCCTGTGAAGGGGCAGAACCCGCTTGTGTTTCTGGAGGGGGATTCCAAAAGCTGACTGCTAGAGGCTGAAATCAGCCTGACTGGGAATGTGTGGCAGAAGCCCCACTGGGACTGGCCCAGAAGTTCCATGGGCATAGACTGTCTCAGGAGTGGGTACTTCAAGGACCCAGAAGAATCCTGGTGGGCTTTCAGTATAGCAGCCTTGGAGATGGAGGAAATGAAGCAACTGCCTGGTCCCACCTCTTGGAAGACCCTTCTGTTGCAGGGTTACTGAAGGTTGAATAAAGCAGGTGCTGGTCGCTATCACAGCACAGCCCCAGCGGCAAAACCGCGCCGAGCCTGGGACTGCAGGAGGTGCTGCTTGGGGCATCCCTTGTTTTCCTTGGGGTTTCCCCCTCTCTCTCTCTCCTTTTAATTGCTATTAATATTATTAACTTTATCTGAATTATTAAACTGTTCTTATCTGAATCCATGGGGTTTATCTTTGCTCAATCCTCCCCCCCACCCCTCTGTGGCAGGGCGGGGGAGTGAGCGAGTGCCTGTGTGATGTTTAGCTGCATTTGGGGTTCAACCACGACACTTGCTTTATGATAGTTGTGCAATATTTCTGTGTATAAAGGGCTGTAAGCCTTGCTTCACATGAATATAGCTTGTTACACCGCACACCTGCAGACAATAGATGGTTGTGCTTCATATTCCACCTGCTAACACAACAACAGGATGAGGAAGTACTCTAAAAATAGAAAAACAGGCCAGCTAAGTGAAATAAAAGAATGTCAGGTCTGTATCTGAATGCATTTAAATATGGAATAAAATTGAAAATACAGAGGTCTTAAAGAAGAAAAATGCAATAGGGAACATTTTTGACCTTAAAGTTTCCTTGTGCTTCTCCTAAAGCAAAGGCAAAATTTTCATTAGTTTCAGTGGTTAAGAATATATGGTAGTCAGCATAGACAGTGACTGATCTTTGCAACAGAATCATGTTGTTGGTTTTATTGACTGGTTTTGGATAATTACATCAGATTTTATTGGTTTGTTTTTCAGTTCTGCCTTGGCTGCAAACTTGACAAGTGAAAAACTAACAAGACCGCCCAGTGATGGAAACTACTATTCAGGTAGGATATTTTGCTAAAAGACTGTTAGTAAGTTGGTTTAATTAAACATCTATTTAAAGTTTTGGACTTCATAGTTATTGTTTGGATGGGGCCCAATGTTTTGGGAATACAGAGGGATACCAATAACATTGTCCAAGGTATCTTCTGTCATTTTGTCTTTGTACAGTTTTTATGAGCACGTCTTACACAGATTGGTTTCTAAGTCTGCTCAGACACTTCTCCCAGGCAATCAATTGACAATATCACAGATGGAGAAATCATGGTAAAAGAAAATTACTTTCTGCTTTTGACACAGCTGCAAGAAAATTATTTCAGAGAGGAAATTTGAGCTGTGGCACATGGCCCTGTGATGTGACCACAGTATAGAGATGCTAACTTGCCTGGGCACCTTTCATTGCACTTGGCAATGACAGGTGGACATAATGTTTAGAGCACCTGACATAGAAAAAGTTGCCCCTTGGGTGTTTGTTAGCTGATTATTTAAAAAGCCACATTCTTCCCACCTGAATGTCTTAGGTGGGAATCGAAAAGTAGAATGTGTTGTATAGCAATACAGATAATGACAGTAGGAATTGCAGCTGTGTAATTCATTTATTTCATTGATTACAATAAATATTTTGTCTGCTCAACTTTGGCGTTCATATTTTAGGATCAGGTTACATTGAAGATAATGAAAACCACATGAAATCAACAGATGAGAGTAAAGGTAACTCCAGACTTAAATAATAGATTTTAAAATTATTTTATAATTGAAAGTCTTGATGTTTTTTAATGGTAGTAGAGAGGTAGTAATGATAGGGCCATCCCTTTTTTCCCATGTCCAAAATGACACCAATAGGACCCTTTTATCAATTGCCTTATGGAGTGTAATTAGCTGTGCTAGATCCCAGGCCATCTAATGATGGGTGGTATAAAAATATAAATTATACTCAAAATATTAAGTTCTATATAACAAATATTCTGATTTGTTTAAAAAACCCAATATTTTCTACAGATTTCTGCTTGTTTTACTTCTCTGTCCTTTCTTCACTTCTCTGTATCTTGAAATATTTAAGAATTAAATCTAAAAATCACCTGCTATGAAATCTGAGTAAAATAATCTGCCAAATCAGTTCTGCAGGATTTCAGTCTGAATGGTTGTTGTGGTTTCTTCCAGCTCTTACAGAAATGTAGTAGAACACCATCCCCAGTAGAAAGCAGAGTAGAAAGCAACAGCTGTTTCTTGTGTCTGCTGTACCCAGGTAGCCAGTTTCTGTCAGCCGGTGGTCCTAGGAAGTCAGATGTCTGATCATGGCCAGGCTTTCTGTGGGTATTGTGGCAGAGAAGCATTCTGAGGAGGAAAATGGGTTCCATTCCAAATGTTTTATGAGGGGCTTGGAGGCAGCTTAGGAGAAGAGTGCTGAAATGGGCTAATTGGCAAAGCAGAAATTTGGAGAATGAGAGGTGATGAGGGAGGCCATGAAAGACATAAAGATGGCTTAAAATATGAGGAAAGTGCAGAATGGAAGTGTCCTGCCATAGCAGCCACAGAACACAAGAAAGTAATGGCAGGGAGAGAAAGGGAAGAGCAGCTGGAGCAGGAATATGGGAGAAGCTCTGGTAATTTCCCAGAAGCTCCCTACTCCGTTTTGTGTTGTGCCACTTTTGAAGGTGTTACATTGCAAGTAACCGTTTTAGGCACAATTTGCATGTCCCGTAGTTTCAGAAATCTGCCTTTAGTTGGTCTTCTGCCCTTTGGAGTGGGACGACCCTCAGGAATGGGCTGGCCTTACAACTTAGCAGAATAACTCCCATCTGCCATCAGCAGGGCCTGGTCCTGCACCTATCACAGTCAGCTGGGACTTGTCCATGATTTCAGTGGCAGCAGGATCAGACCCACAGCTCAAACAAAGTGTGCAGTCCTACAAAGAAACATCTTCTTGATATTTTTGGGGCAGGACCTGACCTTGAGAGTGCTGAGGTGGATTACACTGAAGTTGAAGTCTCCACGCTTGATCCTCACAGAGGTAATGAACTCTCCAGCCTCTATGGGTTATTTCTGGGAGCAGCTCTGGGGCTGTTGCTGCTCCCTGACACTGGCCTGGTGTTGGCACCTGGGAATGCCAGGGTTGTGCTTTGTGTGCTGACAGTCTCCTGCCAGGAGTGCTTCTAAACCTGGCTGATGCTGTGGCTCCTGTGCTGCTGTTCTTGCAGTGCTTCCCCTGGGATCATTCCCATTTACAGGAGGTCTCTGTGGACCAAGGCTCCCAGCTGGAGCTGTGGCTCTGAGCAGAAGGCAGCCTGCTGTGACATATCCATGTTAAAGAGACAGAATTCAGTGAGGGCCGCTTGAGTTTGCCACAGGGTAAGATATTGGTGAGAACAGAAGCCAGTGGAATTTCCTCCTTTGTAAGGGAACTGGTTGAAGGGTCAAAGCTGTAATTTGCTTGTGATAGAGGAGGGACACCAGTGTTGATTTTGTCTCTTAGTCTGGAGAGACCTGGAGACCATCCTGAATTTTGTGGCACTTTAAACAGAGAAATGAGATATTGATGCCCAGATAACTTTGTCCTCATCCCTGCAGTAACCAGACCTCAGAGCGTGGAGCTGAGGTACATGCTGCAGCCTTGAAGGAGAAATATCCATGGAAATTCATTCACCACTCAAATGCCCACTTCAATCATTCTCTGTCATCTGGAGAACTCTGATGCCATTATGGCCTTGTGTTGAAAGCTGCTAAACCTTTCAGAAATTTGCAAAAAGCTCCAAGTAGGTTAAAGTGAATGAACCCTGCAAGAGAAGTTTATGCTCTGCTCTTGCTTCTTTGCTTCAGCTGAATGAGAAGCAGACGGAGGAAGAAACGGATAAATTTCCTTCTTCCTGGTAGGAAGGACTAGTCACTTATTTCAGAGACCAAAGACATGATTGTTTAGCTGGAAGCACAGATGTTTGGGCAAGAGTGCTCACTCTTCAAGCTTGGCAGCCAAGCCCTCCCGGAACAGCCAGTCCTCCTGTCCTTCTTGTTTTCACTTCCTGGTATCATTCATCAGAGTTTCTGAGTGTGCTCTACAGTTCTACAATGGTGGTGTGCACACCATTCTACAGTGGTGTAGAACAGTAAGGTATGATAGTGCATTATTTAAATTAAAAGCCCTATTAAATTCAAGATCAACATCTCTAAAAACAGCCTTTTCATCCACTCTTGATATATAACACTATTCCTGTGTATCAGACTAAGTAGTAAGATAGTATCTATGCTCTGTAGATAGAACCCCATTAAACCACAGAATAATGTTTGCTATGGTTTGTAAATGAGATCAGACTACATTAACTGAGTGCTGCCTCATGCTACAGACCTATGCATGGCACACAGAACACAGATTCTGTAAGACTGAACTGTGCTTGAGTGTACAGAGACATGAACAGTTCCCTGATCCATTTCCTTTGTTGCCCCAGGACACAGTGGAGTGCTTTGGTTATGGAAATGGAAACTGCACTGAAAGTATTTAATGTATTCGTCTCTGAGAGCATCCTGAGGATGCTGCTTAAATAGAAGGAGTTGTATGAAACCAAGTTATCTCTTGAGCTCTGCACTGCCTATCACAATGAAAACAGGATGAGATTTATTCTTGGGAAAAGAGAAGCAAAGCCAAGTTTCTTAATATTCCCTTGTAATAATCATGTACACCCACAGAGAGAATTTGGCCACAGGACTGCTGCTGATACTTCTGCTACGTTGGTGTTATTGTAAGGTTTTGTTCCCAGTCATAATATTCTTTCATGTCTGTGTGTGGGTATGACCAGCCCTTCCTAGGGAACAGAACTTTCAGATTATCACCTTGCTCCAAATCCCTTTTACGCCTCTTTTGATCCCTCCTATTTTCTACATGAAGACAAAGCAAATCACATTTACTTTTTCTCTGGGCACACATTGCTCATCCAGCAGCTACACACAGCGTCTGATTCCTTCTGCCTTTTGAGGAGCTGCAGATTTCTTTGATCTCTCTGGCCTAACCTCAATTTAATTTATCTTTCCAATCGTTTGTTCCTCCTGCCACTGTTGTCAATGTCAATACTAATGTTCTCAGGAGCAGAAAAGTCATATTTTGTGTACTGTGAAAGGCTACTGTGTACTGCAATAAATGCTGCAGTATCTAAGCTGTAACAGTTGCCTTTTTGTCACTTGTAGGAATTGGGATTGATTGAATGTCCCTTCAAACCAAGTTGAAATTATTGTATTAGGATGAACACCTTGTCTTTATCAGTAAAGAATTACTTACATTTGAAAACACTGTTCTACCCTGGTTTCAAGTAATGTCTGAGCTATCTGGTAATTTCTGGAATGTTTTTATCTGGAATTATTAAGTTCAGTACTTACTCAGTTTGTATGCTTGACAAAAATATAGCGCTTGTCTTTTCTAAAGCTTTGTTGGGGGAAAAGATGGCAAGGTGGTTTAGACCCTTTATTGGGAATCTCAGAAAAACCAAAAGCAGAGGCTAAAGTCAGATCAGGAAACATCCCTAAAGTGACAAGGCAGAAACTGTTAAGCATGGCTGAGTCAGAATGTTCTCCTTATTTTACTTTTATATCTGGTTAGTTATCTGCAGGGTGGCAACATTATAAAATTAGTGGGAACAAAATGTCAAATCATCCAAGTAATTTCTCCTGGCACATTTTTTTCAGGACAACTTTTGGAAGGTTGACAAAGGAAATAACATGGGCAGTGGCATTATACCACAATATAATGAAATGGGTATGATAAAAAATAAAAAAGCAAACTAAGGAAATGCCTCAAACCAAGTCTTTGCACAGAGTCAATAGGAGTAGATTTACCCCTAAAAAAGAGTCCTAAACAATATGAGCTACCTTTTATTAAAATTCCAAGAAGATTAATTCTTCACTAGAAACTGAATTGATCATTTAAGCAGTAGCTTGTAAGCATTTGAAATATGCCTTGAGAGCTTCAAATTATTTTGCAAAGAAAGTTCAAGTTTGCTTGAACAACTTGCTTGAACAAAAGCTGCAAGTTTGAAAGCTGTGATTAGACACTTGGGGAAGTGTAGCTGCTAATGTTTAAATTAATAGCAGTTTTGCAACTCCATTCTGATGTGTTAGCTCACAGCATATAAAGGATGCTGAACAGTATTAAAAAAAAAATTAATGGAATTAGCTTTGGGAAATCAGAATGTGGTGCCAGAGACACTTGGGTTCTTCTGGGCAACACAGAACAGTACCAGTCCTGACTCTGAGTCTGCAAATCATTATGTCTGAATTCTTTAAGTGTTGGGGGTTTTTGGTAGCTAAAGCACAGGATTCGGTTTACCTGAAATGAATGAGTGTTTCTGAAGCACTTTGAGATCCATGAACAGCAAACTCCTGGACCCTGCCATCACAGACCTTTACAGCAAGTGAAGAAAGTGGTTTTAAATACACAGTTCTGGAGCACTTTGATTGCCAAGGGATTTGTTAAACTACAACCATTCAATAAACCCAGGAGATTGTTCTGTTCTCCTACTGGCCAGAAGTTTATGCTGACCACAGAGAAAAAGATTCTTGCTATTTTCAGGCCTTTAGACAGGGCTCTGTCCAAAAGGAGACCTTTCCCAGACAGCACTAAATGGAAGCTGTGCAGTGTGAAATCTGCAGATATTGTTCTGAGACTTTTCACAAAGCACAGCAATTTCAATTATTTTTTTGTCTGTAAGATTTAGACAGGCTAGTTGCCAAAGGGGTTTGTAGTTTGTCCTTCAAGTGATAGATCTCCTCAGGGCTAAGATCCCTAAATCCTTAGAAGAAACTGAAGAAGCTCTTCACAGTGATCCAGAGAAACTGTTCTCTAGTGGTAGATGTCTCTGTGAAATTAAAGCAGTATTAGTTCAAGTTCAGAAGAAGATTAGGAGAATGTTGAAGTCAAATTTGGAAAGGGAAGCAGATTTTCATCATCATTTTTGCATAGGAGACATCCTTCTCTCAGATCCTTACAGGCTGGTTTGGGGAGGGGGTTGTACTTGCTTTTTCACACAGACTCCACAGGTTTATTGCTGCTTATGTAGCTGCTTCTTTTGAAAGTAAAAAAGTGTGTTCTGTTTCTTTAAGGAGCTTTTCATAAGGTAAACAAAACAAAACAAAAAAAAAAAAAAAAAACAAAAAGAAAGAAAAAATTAAAAAAAAAAAATATTGATTCTGTGCCAATACATTTTCCAGCTCCTGAACAGAAGGGGACTGAAACAGTTTATAGTGAAATCAGAAAAACTAATAATGGTAAGTAAGCTAGTGAAAAATTAAACACTTTAAGGAAGCGTGTATGTAGAGGTTAGGGGTAAATTTGTGACTGAATATTTTATAAGATAATATTTAGACTGAATATTTAGAACATAAGTGGCATAATAAAGAAGAGCTGCAAGTCACATAGGATAGGAACATACCAAAGTGCAGCTACAAAATCACAGAAGTTGATAAATTGCATGAAATCTTCATGGCTCCTCGTAAATCAATGATATGAATATTTGTAATATCTACTTCATCAGCCCATTTGTGCTGGATCTGCTGAATATTTGGGCCATACATCTGGATTTGAATCAAGATCCCCATTAGGGATCAGGATTCTAGGTCCTGTTATCTCAAACTGCTCAAGAGAAACATTTGTCTCTTAATTGACCATGTTAGTCGCATGCTATAAAATATTCCAGTTGCTTTGGGTGTAACTCCAGCAAATATCTATAAAGCCCCCAGCAACAGCCTCTACAAGCCTTTACAGCAATATGATCATTTCAGCAGCTCCTCCAACACAGATGTGTGTGTGGGCAGTGGCAGCTTGCTGGCAATTGCTGTCTGTAAATGTTCTAATCAGTTCAGAGGCATGGCTTAAAAGAAGGTTATTTCATCATACTTTGTCAAAGTCTAAATCGGAAAGGATTTCCTCTCCCCTCTCTGTGTAAGGAAGTATAGATTTGTAAATATTAGGGCTGCAAACCGTTCATATTTTTTCCCCATTCAGGCTTTGTTGTGTGCCATTTTTAATTTTTGGTTGTTGTGCTTTAAGTTTCTATTTTTTCTATAAGGCATTTCCCACCTCTGACACAATATGTCTCTGGGGAATCTTTTATGTGAGGGTCTCCATGTACTTTAGAAAACGCTACTTAATTTTCCCTTGTTACATGGCAATTTTTATCTCCATTTTACAGCTGAATAAACAGGGAGATTAGGTCATGCATTTAAGGCAAAGTGTTTAGAGAGTGACAGCAGTGGCAAAGGAATTTCGGAATCCTTGGTGCTGTGCCTGTGTGTTGTACTCATTTTTCACAGCCTTGCAGTGAAAATCAGAATATCGTTCACACTTAATGGCCAGGCACTTCATGCAGGACCACCAAGAGAAAAAAACCGGTTTATTTTAGGGCTGAGCCCCAAGGCCACAAATGTTCTGAGATGTTCTCCAATGAGTGTGAACTGGACCTATAAAAAGCTGCAGAAGCTCCTCACCTGCTCTGCCCAGGTGTGAGGGTGACTTCACACCACTCACCAGCCCTGTTTTTTTTCTGGTACATCACAACAGAATGTGTTATGTACCAGAAGGATGTAAACTCCAGGCTGGTACAGCAGAGCTGAAATTCAAAGAGCACTTAAAAGGCTGTAATGCCATAAAGTGGGAATTGCAGTAAAATGGGATATGATTGAAAGACTGAGCTGAATTAGCCAGAGGGTCTGCAAACATCCCTTAATCTTGCAGTCCACCTGCTCTTTTATGCATAACATTCTACAGTTTCAGTTATTCTTGGAAACACAGTACCAGTTTATTGTTTCAATCACGTCTGTTTTTCCTGACTGATACACAGGAAAAGTGTTTCAATTAGATAAGCAGTGCATCACCCAGCAATGCAGTGCTAGGTTACAGTTAATGTAACACTACCTAGGATTTTTGATAGGCTGTGTGATTGTGAGGTGGAAAAGTGTCAGTGCAGAGGAGGATGCCTATGAAATATTCTGTCTTCTTTAATCTATATTAATATATGCATATTAAATGATGCCAATTGTGACAGATGTTGAAGATGACTAGAGGGTGTAGAAGTTGATTTACCATTCCATTCTTTGACTTTTTGGAGCAAAAGCCCAGGATTACAACCTACTTCAGGAAGGCAATGATTCAGACAAATGTGTCCTTGGGGAAATCACATGAGTTTAGGAATTGGTGTCAGCTACACAGTTTGACAGATTTAGCCCCTAAGACCTATTGTTGTTATTTGTTTGTAGGTAACTATTGTGGTTTCATTAGAATTGAGGGCAGTTTTGTCTTATGAAGGGGTTGTCTGTGCATTCCAGAAATTGTGTGCACTAGAGAGGAAGCTGAAGAACAGTCTGTAGTTGTTGTGTCTGACACAGTTCTTTGTGACTGAGCTAAAACATTTTTGCTCTTCATTTTTCTGACAACTCTCACTGCTACCCCCAGTAAGCAGATGCCATAGCAGTAACCAACTCCTGTATTTTGAGCTCTATAGCTGTTGCTTGTTCTTATGCAAAATCTGCACCATGAATCCATAGTGCTGATAATGCTCTGAGCTTTCCCAAGCCCCAGGCCTTTGGCAGTGTGCTGAGCATCTGTCATTATTCCTTTTCTTTTTATTTTCCTGGTGCTGGCTATGTTGTCTCCTGCTTCTACCATTTGAGTGCCTCCACCACACTGTGGATAAGGCTCCCCATCCTCCCTGCTGTGCTGTTTTCCTCGTTCTGAGTGCCAGGACTCAGGAGGTGGTTTTCCATTAGAGATAGACAGAAACAAACTGTCAAATGCACATCTCAACTCCCAAAAAACCTGCATGTGGTTAACTACAGTTAACTCATTTGCAGTGGGAAAAGCAGGTAATTTGTGAAATTCCATTCTAGTCAGGTATGTTTTGATTGAAAGTCAAATAATGTCAGTGTCTGTTTGGTTGGATGCTGGATTTCCTCTGCTGTAATGAGAGTTTAAGGAGGATGCTGTTCACTTTGTTCTGCAAGCAACTGTGAGATAAGAAGTTGTCCTTGCATCGTTATTGAAAGATTAGTTTAATTCAGAAACATATTTGGTGTTCAGGATGTTCACCCAGGTATTGCTTTAAAGCCTTTTCTAGAGCAATGGGCTGTTACTTTAGTATTTTACATAAAATACCGAAAACTTCAAGCCTCAGCTTTAAATCAGACCATTCATCCAAATGGCAGTTTGGGGAATGGTCAGTTAGTGCCATTCAGGTCAGTAACAGCTTTGTGTAAAAGTCCTTAAAGCTCACCAGAATGAACTAATTTCTTTAAAATCCTGCTTTCTCTGATTTCTCCATGAAAAGGCCAAACCATATTGTGAGTCAGGAATAGCCAGCCCAGTCCCAAAGCTGCTGCTTTTTGTTCAGAAAGAAGTGATATAGTCGAAAACGTAAGCAAAACAGGCAATTGTCTAAATCCACAGACTGCCAGGAAGGATAAAATGGCTGTGGCCCTGCTGCCTCCAGGGCCTGTGCTGGAGTCCAGGCTGGCAGCTCTTCCTGAGGGAGGGTCAGGATGTCTCACACACGAGTTCAGCTGCCTGGGTGGAGGCTTTTCGGGCATGATTTATTTCCATCGCACCTTTCATCTTCCCAAGAGGCAGTAGGGATAGGAAGCCCAAGCATCTCCATGCTGGTTCTTTATCTCATCTCCAGCCCTTCCCTGAACGTTGATCCCAGTTCTTGGGATTGCACAGTCCTGTTTGTGTTGCTGAGGAGAATTTGAGCCAACTCCAGCTCACAGATTTCCTCACGTTTTTCCAGGACACTTCCTGTGGAAGATGATGTTATTGGTATATTCTTTCTCCTTCAGTGAACTCTGTCTTTGCTGTGTATCAGACCCAGAAGCCAGTGGTAGGCTTTGCACTGATCTTATGTGCTCTGGAATGAGTTCACTGTGGCTTATTGCAAGATAACAATTCCCAATTTCTTATTAGGAAAGTGGAAATCCAGCAAACAAAATGCAGAACCAGCCTTTATGCTGCTAAGTCTGGAAAAATGAATTGGTCACTTGGAAGCAATTGCAGCAGTGAGACAGGAAATTCTAAGAGTTCTACAGCAACCAACAATGTACTGTGGAAAAATAAATATAGCCCAGTGGAAAGAGGCATGAGAAATCCCCGTTGCATTCAGAGGGTTGGAACAAATCTATTCGAAATCAGCTCTAGCAATCAGGAAATCTGCTCAAATACTTTCCTGCTTCTGAGCCTCAGGCTTAACACCTACATTTTAGCCAGAATTTCCCACTGAATCCTCTTCCAGCATAGGAAGAACTCACAGGGTCTGGGGATTCATTGTGTTGTTCAGAACTCAGGTATTATGGGCACGTGATAGTTGCAGGCAGTCCAAACCCATGCAAATAACTTGTCCTCTCTCCAATATAGAATCTCTTTGGATCTTTGGGTTTCTAGACATATTCTAGACTGAGGCCTGGATCTGTGAGACATTGATTCCAGAGCCAAATGCTTACCATAGCTTCAGCCAAAAGTCAGGCAAAGCCAGATGGTTTCAGTAAGGCACAAATATGCAGGGAGCTTCTGACCTTGCTTGAACCTCCAGTGCAGAGCTGGATTACGTGCATGCCCCGTGTCAGAGCTGTTCCCAAGCTGCCTGCCAAGATTCCCTGATGGAAGCTACTGCTCCAGTAAAGGCCTTGGCAGAACGTTGTGTGTGTCTGCAGCTCAGCACCTTTGGTTCATAGTCTTGGCTTTCACCAGGGCTGGGGTGCCTTGGGGGTGGATTGACAATTGCAGCTGCTGTTTAGGCACATATTCTCCTCTCCATAACCCCTAACAACAAGAAATGGTAGAGCAGGTGGGGGTGGCAGTGTCTTAAATTCCTGCTATATGTACTCCTTTGTAAAAGTATGTTCTTTGAATTAAAATCCCATCAACTAGAAGCAATACCAAGAGTTTAGATCTATCAGAAGTCCATAAAACCACCTACCTTTTTTAGACTCGGGAATGTTTTAGAAATCACCAGTATCAGACCTTCAGCTCTGATTCCTTTCACAAAACATGGAGCTTCTACAGAAGCTTGACCAATTTTTCTGTGTGTCTAGAATGCAGCATTTCTCAATTCCCCAGTTTTGGCAGTAAGGGAAAGCAAGGTGTTATGTCTCGGATCTACAGTAAAAAAGTAAAACCACCTCCTTTTTTATTATTTTTTTAAACAAAAATGAAATAAAAAGATTGTGAAAAGATTGACATGGTAAAGAATCAGCAAAAGCACTGTATCACTGTGCCTTTATTAGAGGCTGCCCTGAGTGGTACCTGGTAGAAATCACCCAGACTTCCAGCAGCACTTCCCTGACCCAGAGTGTGACATTTCCTGGCTGGGCTGTGACACTCAGCTAGAAAGCCCCAGAGCTGTGGATGTGGGTGACAGGTAACAAGGAGGCAGGATCGCTGGCACTGTGACCTCCAAGCCTTGGGTAGCCAACATCCCGTTGTTTGAAGTCTGGAATTTACACAAAATTTCTCATTTCCTCCTTCCTGTGAGAACAATACATTGTGACAGAGACTAAATGACAGCTTGTTAATGCCTCACTTCATAAACCTTATGTATGGTTTTGTCCACTTAAACTGAGCTTTGATGTAGCACTGGGTCAGCAGTGGTTTTGTTCAATTCTGTTGGCTTTCAGGACACAAAAATGCTTTTGTGTGTGTTCCATGTAACTTCTTATTTTGTTTCCTCATGCCTAAACATATGTGGATCAATCTTGCCAAACACTGAGAACAATTGTATACTGAATTTGAGTTCATGCTGTAAGGTGCTGTAGTCACCTCAGTGTTTAATCCTTTGCTTAGGCTAAAAATTCTGGGTAGAAAACTCTGAATGTACCATGCCAGAAACCTTCACCTGTGTTCAGTTTCCTTGTTACTTTTGCTGGCTCACAAGGGAGTTTCTAAAAGGCTTTTATTAGGGTCTAATAATGGTGGTAGTGCTCTGCATAATGTCCTTCATTTAGTGATTTCAGGGAACTTCTCAAAATTTGCATAAGTGTTCTGCCTATGGAAAGCTGATTTTAAAATTTGGTATTTAAAAATATATATAATTAGAAAAAACAGATTCAGGAACTAACCCCCATTTATATAAAAAATACCGAGAAGATTTATGCAAAGGCCCAGTCCAACCCCTTTTTTGAACATTAGATGAATTTCCTTCACGCAGCCTCTCTCCAGTGAATCTGATACACTTTCCAAGAAAATACCCTACAAGATTCAGCACTTACTTTTGTCACATGTGAAATATCTCAACAGAACATACAGATGAGCATTTTTAACAAGACTTGAAGTCCTGTCCTAAAACTGGAGTTACTTTGAGAGGGAAAAGAAATAGTTATGTTTTGGTATTTGAATGGATTCTGTGAAATTTCTGAATATCTAAATCCACTTTTTTTAAAATAAGTGTATGATCCAGTCTTAAAGTTCACTGACCCTAAAAGGAAAGAGCTTGCTGGCCCTCAGGTTTTTCATTGGGAACAAGCAACTTTTTATTAATAAAATGTCAGGTGTCTTTGATGTCAAGATGTTATTTTTGCTCTGAAAATTATATCCTCTACTGGAATTCTGCAATACATTATTTTCCTGGCAAGGAATTGGATTAGGAAGTAAAATGCTGATGAGAACTTGCCTCTAAAAGGAAGACTCTCTTGTCCAGTAACAGACTGTGCCCTTAGTAGAGACTTCTGCTCTAGCACGTGATCAGGAAAGCTGCCAAACAGGTCCTGTTCAGTGTGGGCTTTGAAATGTCTCACCCCTGCACTTGGATTAAACTAGAACTTGGATACTCCTCAAAGCCCAGAGCTTTAACCTTAGATGTAGCTAGGGATTTTACATCATTGCAAAGTGAACAAAAAGGTTGAAGTACCTATACCTGTATTTTCTAGAACATAAAACTGGCCACTCTGCAAGGTGCCATTTCATAATTTATACATTGTATTTTATTTTGCAGATTCTATGGAAAGCAGGCATTCTGTAAGTATACACTTTATGCAATCAGTTAAATGTAGTGGCATGGGTTGAGATGACTGTGCATCTGGTGAGATGGTGTTCGAAGGTTGATGTGGTTTTTTTGTTGCTCAGGGCCTTTGCAGGACACATAAGGGGCAATGCCTTTGTATCTATTTTCATGAATGAGGCTATCAGTCCTCTGTTTGTGGAATGGTCAGTTTTAGGAGTCTGTGGAAGGGGCTGGAGTTTGGTGGTGCTGGTGCACAGATAATGATCTCCCAGGAGTTTGTGTCGAGCACCTGCACAGCTTTGTGTCTGCGCCCCCAACGATGGCAGGGTGGCACAAGGTGAGGGATGGCTCTGCAGGCACAGGAGATTTGCAGATGAAAACTGCTGACCTGGGAAATGCATCACTGGAGACAGAGCTGTGTTCCAGTCCCATCTGCCATGCCCAGTGCCAGTGGCTGTGCCAGGGAAGCGCCGGCTCACACACAGCCCCTGTGACTGGAGTGCCCAGAGAGGGGAGCTCCTTCCTAAGGTGTGAGCAGCTGAACCAAGCAGGGATGGTGATCACCCCAGCTTGCAGAAGTCCCTTCTGTTCACTCTCTGTGGCTCTTTCCTCCTGGGTTTGTTTTCATCCACTGGCAGAGCAGGTAGGATGACTCCAAGGGCTGGTAGTAAACTGAGACCTGGTAAGAAATTTGAAGGCAAACAATTTTTATTGCAGAGTACAAAGCTGCGTCATAGCTGGGTCGCAGAAGTGGGACTAATACCATCCATATATATGGAGGATCTCAGCTAAAAATGTGGCATTTTGTGAAGGGCCTGTAGGTGGTGAACAGCTCCATAGTGCTAAGAAGTGACAAAATATGGAATTTTTTAAAATAGAAGGAATATGTTGAATGAGCTGTTAGTCTGCCCTCAGGAGATCTGGGAGGCAGGGAACTCACATTTCAGGAGTACTTTTATGAATGTTAGATATGCTATCTAACTCAGACTAAGCAGACGGTTGTTTTTTTCTGCCACCCACTTTGTGACTTTGGAGCTTGTACTTAAAAAGAAAAAAAGGAGAGACTCATAAATAAGAATCACAATAGCACAATCTACGTCAGCTCATGGCATCCATTTGAGTTTTGAAAGGCTCCATCAGCACTCCCATCCCCATGGGATACACAGGCAGCCCATTGTATTATTTACAGACACTGGCAGTGCACTGAAGGTCACAGATTGTGTTACAATAAACAAACTCATATTAACACAGGCCAGGAGGCTTTATAGTGTCATTGTCTCTCTTAGTTAAAAGGTCTGTTTTTATTCTTTGCTCTCAGTTTTCTAAAAATATGTTGAGCTGAACCCTCCCCTGGGTTATACCAGGCATTCCTTGGAGAGTCATGCAGAAGAAATTTTGTCCCTGTCCAACACAAAAGAAAAAATGGTCAAGGGTGGCCCGTGACAGACATGAAGTGTAAGCTCAGGGAGGAGGTTTTGTCTTTTTTTTCCACAGCCTACATAATTTCTAAAGGACATGAAGATGGTTTTTTGTTTTCCTGTGGCCAAAAGTGAGTAAAATATCTCTCCACGGAAGTATAATAAAAAGAAAGTGAAAATAAACTGACCACCCCGTGCGAATCACTTTCGTAATTAATTGGGCTATTAAAGCTTGCTAAACCAGGCAATCCATGAAGTAATGTCAGACTCAAGGAAGAAAAGTGTCAGCTGAGGGCAGTGTTTTCTTTGTGCTTCTTTTATTACTCTGGTGTTAGCAGTAGAAGGGTAATAAAAGTAGTCATTCTGTAAAACTAATCTCATTTTCAGAAACACCCAGAGCAAAGTCAGTTTTATAACACTTGCACATCTTGCTTGAGTTTTCCTAGAAGCTGCCTTATTCAGTTAATGTCTGAGACATTGTCCCCTCCTTAGGTGTACTGTTAATGTATTAACATAGTAACTATTCCTTTTTTTCATTATTAGTGCTTTAAATAACATAGCAAAAGAACAGAGCCTTGTCTTCTGCTTCTTAAATTCCCACTTCTGTTCCCAATAAAGCCTATGACAAAAGCAGCACCTCCCTCTCCAAGTAAGGGACCTAAAATTGGACTGGACAGGTGAATTTCTTCATAGATTTTCCATTCCCTCCACTTGTCTCTCAACACTTTACAGGCCACACAGATGAATACAGAAGAGGCAGGGAGCTGCTAAGATGCTTTTTATCGTAATTTTCTTGCAACTGTTTTTTTTTCAGTAGCTCATTTTCACACATGCTTAACTGCAATGTATCTCAGAGGTTTGGTCCAAATGAGGAGTTGTTGGTCCTACTCGTGGAAAGGAAAATGCTCCTTATAAAGTGATCAAGTGGCTTAAACTTCCTTCCCAGCTGTTCTGCTTCTTGATAGGCAAATGAAGTGTTTGGCTCAGAGGTGAAGTTGCATTTGATCTGCTGCTCCCTTATTTGTGAGTGGAAGGAGCCTTCAGGAGTTGGGCTGGTCAGCTGGCATCTGAACCCCAGGGAATGCCAGATGGATCACCTAGCTGGAGTGGCCTGTCAAAAAACTTGTAGAGTTTGACTCTGTTTAGGAAGTAATAGATGTTCCAGAAGTGTGAGACAAAGGACCACAGCAGAGAGGAGTATTTTGCTAAGAGCTCTGTTTTCAGGGAGGATATGCAGCCTTTTTATTTCAGTAATGGTGGTGGAGACTCATCAGATCCTGATGTCCTTTTAACTCCCTAAATTCCAATAATGTGCATTCCACTGCTCAGATAAAGTCTGTTAACATTCAGTTCTGCATTGCTCTTCCAGATGTCACAGGCAGAACAGAAAACTGCACTGTAGAGAAGGAAGATGTAGCAAATCCTTTTAATGGTTGCTAGTCCTGCTTTTGTGCATTTGCCCCTACATAGTTTCTGTCAGAATAAATATAATCCAGCAGGGAAATTTAGGAACTTTTCTTCTTCTTCACTGAGAGACCATGACAAAACTGAGTTCAGGGTTTTAGTAAACACTGTGTACTGGCACAAGTGCATTGAAAGTGTTTGTATTATGTCAAGAAAGGTGACACGTTAGAAAAATAATTAGTCAAAGTTTGAATTACTTGAACTGTATAAAGGCTCAGCTGCAGTACAGGTTGTGACTGATTTGCAGTCCAGAGTACCTTGAACCTGAATGTCTTGGATTTTTAGGTCATTTAGAAAGAAACCTGAAGTTTTATGTCAGGGGTTGCTTCCCTCCATCTCCTCTGTTTCAGAAATTTGTATCTTAAATGCAGTCCATAGGAAGTATTTGCAAAAGAAATGAATTACTTAGAGAGGAACTGGGAGGAGGTTTCCTTCCTGAAATCAGAGCTGGCAATCTTTCTAAGTTATTTAATGGTCCCAGTTTCTGAAAACATATTGAAGGAAATATCTTGACAATGAGATAGCCACTTCGCCAAACACTAATTGGTATTGTGTCAAATTTACCTCAGCAGTACGTTCTGACTTCACATCTCCTCCTCTCCTGCTACCTCCTAGATGTGTTTATTTGTTTGGTTCTGTCCTAGGCGTTCAGGAGGACTGGCAGTACACAAGGACATTGTGTACTTTTAGCTGCCTATTTGTCCAGCCTCAGCATGTGCCCTCTGAGACAGAAACCTGTACAATTTACATCTCTTTGCAGGAATTTCTAGGTGTTATTCAGCTGCTTTCTCATCTTACTCAAGTGATCCCAAAAGTATTTTCTCAGTGTTAAAGGAATTCGCATTGCCAGCTCCAAAGGGGGACCTGGCCTGTGTTTAACTGTGCACAGTAACATGGCACAATAGTTTCAGACAGGAAAGGAAGATGAAGGATGTGTCCAGTTAAAATTGGGGGGAGGGGATTTCAGGCAGTCAGGATATGAAAAACAAGGTGATACTCTGAAATAAGCACTGAATTATAAACCAGGAATTCCTCTGACTCATGGGGCAAATCCTTTGGGGTAAGTCCACAAAAGGAATGAGGCGCCTCGGTGCTGACAGACTGAACTGTTAGGTTAGAGGCCACCACGTACCCTGAGCAGAAATTTGTTCGAGGGAGGCTTTGGCAACCGATGCCAGGAAAGACTTGACAGTTGTGAATCCCCAGGGGACAGAATTGTTTCTGTCATATAATGTAAAAACAATGAAGTTTGGACTCTCTCTGTGCCCATTCCCATTGGCTGGAGTAGAGGACTGCTGTGTCTGCCCTCTGTGCCAGGCAGTGCCAGGGTTCTGCCCCTGGAGATCACCCCTGGCACAGCTCTTGCAGGAACACGGTGTCCAGCAGTCGGGTGCTGCATTGCTCCCTGTGACACACCAGCCCTTAAGGAAAGGTTTTCATTCTCCTGGGCCTGGCACTGGGGTCTGACTGTGGCAGCTGAACATCTCCTTGTAAATAAGGGATCTGACTTCGAGGTGTGCTTAGTGCCAGCAGTTCCCTTAAAAATCCAACTTTTGTCAGCAAGCACCCACTTACATATGTTGATGATTAACAGTTTTGGGGTCTAGGTTGCAGTTGTTACTCTGAATCTCCCACTGTCTTATTTCTTTTTCTCTCTGGAGAAGATAATACCAACATCTCCCCAGAGAACAGTGAGCATTTATTAGCTCACTGTGGAGGGTTCTAAGGAATATGTTACAGGGCAGAGGGTAGGGGCACAGCTATACTCACACCTTGGTTTTTTCTCTTTTGCTCTTTTTGCCAGCAGAGAATATATGGGCATCCTGATGCTACCTAGTACAGTCACCTTAAAGATCAGCTGGGAGAAGAAAACAACACAAGATGGAAGATGTTGCAAGTGTTCCAAAGGCTTTGCAGCAGTTATTTATGAGTTAGCCAGACTCGTCTTTTCAAAGTTTATTTCCCTAGGAAGAACAATAGAGATATTCCTAAGCATTTAACGGAAAAAATTACGAATAAAAATTCTCATAGGAAAGTGGCTCTAGAAACCACTGACCCAGGTTCTCATCTGTAATTTCTCCTGCTAATGCAATTTTGCCTTTTTTGCCTCCAGTTCATCATGCTCTAAGGAAACAAAGGGGGAGCTACAGCTGAGGAAGTACATTTCTACAATGCAGCAACTACTGTGATACCAGTAGGACATAGAAATATCTAAGCTTGCTTTAAACTTGCTAAGTTGGTTGTCAGTGCCACCACTGTGGCAGAACAGAGCTCAGCACAGCCTGGCCAGCCATGGATGTACCTTGACATGATCTTGCAGCTTGTGCTGAGCTCCCTGTGCTGCAGCAGCTGGACTGCTACCAGGCTTGGAGCCAGCTCAGTTATAACCCACGGGGATGTGACACTGCAGGGAGGGCCTGAGGGAAGAGTGAGCTCTGGGCTCCCTAAAAACTTGAATAACTGTTCAGAGATTCAGACTTTACCAAGTGCTTCTATCAGAGACACAGTCTTTATTCCTCACTAAATTGCTTTTCCCCTTTAAAAGTTCTGATGCTTGTTGGTCTATTTGATGTGATGGGTCTTCAAGAAATGATTGTCCATCACGGTTATTTTGGATGATTCTATGATAAGTCTTCATTGAGTGGATATAAAACACCCAGGTCAGTGAGTTTGTACCTGAAAATCCTGTTATGTACAATCCTTACTCCTCTGATTTTATGAGACATCTGAAGTTGTACTTGTGCCCAGTTTGTCCAGTATGGAATTCCATACCTATCCTTTTTGTCTGTAGTATGATAAAACATGGAGTAAAACTAACATGGATCTAGTTTGGACACAGGTGTAATCCTGCAGCCCATGTTTATCTTGGCTGCAATAATTTAAAAGAAGAACACAAAACAAAAGAGAAAAAATACTGTCCTCAGCCCCTTAATCAGATGGCCTTTGACATTGCAGCTGCTCCCTTTTTCTTACTGCAAATTAAATTCCTACAACATCTGGGCCACAGGTAAGAAGGTTCTCATTTTAATTAGAAAATAGTAAAAAAGAGGTCATGGGTTTGTATATAGATATACAATTACTGCTTTAAGCACTGCATCAAAGGTGCAAAACCAGCAAGAAACACAAAAGGGGTTTATATCCTCCATTCCAGATGTTTAAAATTTCAAGCTCCAGTTACTGATTAATATCTCTAATTTATTGTTCCCTGTGCAAATGTTGTTTGTATCATGAGCCTGTCACAACTGACTGACTTCATAGCTCTCTTCTGTTGACAAATGTTCTTTCAGCATCCCATGAGTGTCCATGCAAATGCGTTAGTATAAGAAATGTGAAAAGGTATTTTAATAAAGAAACTCTGGATTGAAATTTGCACTGCATCTTGCACATTCATATTGCAATGAATGCCTGTGAAGTTTTTTATTCTTGGTGAGCCACAGATCCATCATATGGATTGGCATTTGGAAGATGCCCTCTCTGCAACTGATTCCAGGCTCTTGGATCTGCAGTCAGGAACCCATTTAACAGCAGGTAAGGGCACTGAATTGCTTTAAGAACTGAGTGGGGGAGTGCTTGCATTCACATAAGTCTTTTACTAAATTACAAAGGTAAAATTCCTCCACAAATTCTTCCCAGCCTTTGGCAAAGCTTGGGAAAACAGTGGGGTTTGGAAAGCTTCAGAATATCATCTGGGCATGATGGAGCAGCAGTGGAAGAATTCGTTGCTCGCTTTCCGCTTGTCTCTTGTCTGGAATAATCCTAAATTATTTTGGATTTAGTTATCCAGTACAAGTTGTTTGCCCTACTGAAACGTGTGAACTGTCCATTTCTCAGAGTGCTGTGCACTGCTTTGAGCTCTTCTGTTTTGTCTTGCAGATAACAAAAATATTTCAGAGTATGGGACAATATTCAGCAGAGTCGCCAGTGAAGATGAGGTAAATGGGCCCATGAGTAAACAACTACACAAGGAGTCCTGATATGAGCATGTGCCAAACAAGCATCACAATTCCATTGGAAATATTTGGGAAATAAGTCTTGAATCTGTTAGTGAACAAATCAAAGCTCAGGTTAGAGCTAAAACAATACATTATTGAAAACAGCAACAACAAAAAAGAGATTTCTGTGTTGTGACCAAGCTGAGCTCAGGAAACAGAAAATGAGGTAGGAAATGAGGTGTGTTGGTAAATATTTATTTTTTGAGCAGAGTAAAGGGACGGCACACACCCAGGTCCCTTGTGCCATTCCCGGTCGGGGCCCTTCCATTAGGGTGGCACATACCCGGGTCCCTAGTGCCATTCCTGGTCGGGGCACTTCCATTAGGGTGGCACGTACCCGGGTCCCTAGTGCCGTTCCCGGTCGGGGCACTTCCACTAGGATGGCACATACCCGGGTCCCTAGTGCCATTCCTGGTCAGGTATTTCCATTAGGGTGGCACATACCCGGGTCCCTAGTGCCATTCCTGGTCAGGTATTTCCATTAGGGTGGCACATACCCGGGTCCCTTGTGCCATTCCTGGTCGGGCACTTCCATTAGGGTGGCACATACCCGGGTCCCTTGTGCCATTCCTGGTCAGGCACTTCCACTAGGATGGCACATACCCGGGTCCCTAGTGTCATTCCCGGTTGGGGCACTTCCATTAGGATGGCACATACCCGGGTCCCTAGTGCCGTTCCTGGTCGGGGCACTTCCATTAGGGTGGCACATACCCGGGTCCCTAGTGACATTCCTGGTCGGGGCACTTCCATTAGGATGGCACATACCCGGGTCCCTTGTGCCATTCCTGGTCGGGGCACTTCCATTAGGGTGGCACATACCCGGGTCCCTAGTGCCGTTCCTGGTCGGGCATTTCCATTAGGATGGCACATACCCGGGTCCCTAGTGCCGTTCCTGGTCGGGTATTTCCATTAGGGTGGCACATACCCGGGTCCCTAGTGCCATGCCTGGTCAGGTATTTCCATTAGGGTGGCACATACCCGGGTCCCTTGTGCCATTCCTGGTCAGGTAT
Source organism: Anomalospiza imberbis (assembly GCF_031753505.1). Taxonomy (NCBI): domain Eukaryota; kingdom Metazoa; phylum Chordata; class Aves; order Passeriformes; family Viduidae; genus Anomalospiza; species Anomalospiza imberbis. The sequence continues at coordinate 11,555,145 of NC_089699.1, read as the reverse complement.
TTCCATTAGGGTGGCACATACCCGGGTCCCTAGTGCCATTCCTGGTCAGGGCACTTCCATTAGGGTGGCACATACCCGGGTCCCTAGTGCCATTCCTGGTCAGGTATTTCCATTAGGGTGGCACATACCCGGGTCCCTAGTGCCATTCCTGGTCGGGGCACTTCCATAAGGGTGGCACATACCCGCGTTCCTTGTGCCATTCCTGGTCAGGTATTTCCATTAGGGTGGCACATACCCGGGTCCCTAGTGCCATTCCTGGTCGGGCACTTCCATTAGGGTGGCACATACCCGGGTCCCTAGTGCCATTCCTGGTCGGGCACTTCCATTAGGGTGGCACATACCCGGGTCCCTAGTGCCGTTCCTGGTCGGGTATTTCCATTAGGGTGGCACATACCCGGGTCCCTAGTGCCGTTCCTGGTCGGGTATTTCCATTAGGGTGGCACATACCCGCGTTCCTTGTGCCATTCCTGGTCAGGTATTTCCATTAGGGTGGCACATACCCGGGTCCCTTGTGCCATTCCTGGTCGGGCACTTCCATTAGGGTGGCACATACCCGGGTCCCTAGTGCCGTTCCCGGTCGGGGCACTTCCACTAGGATGGCACATACCCGGGTCCCTAGTGCCATTCCTGGTCAGGCACTTCCACTAGGATGGCACATACCCGGGTCCCTAGTGTCATTCCCGGTTGGGGCACTTCCATTAGGATGGCACATACCCGGGTCCCTAGTGCCGTTCCCGGTCGGGCACTTCCATTAGGGTGGCACATACCTGGGTTTGATTTACTGCGGAGCAGAGGCCTTAGGGCAGCGCCGGCACCGCGGCCTCTCCTCCTCTGCACGGTTACTTTCCTCTCCCCTTCGCAGCCAAGCGGCACCGCGAGTTCCCGGTGTAACGGGAGTTCCCCGGTGTAACGCGAGTTCCCGGTGTAACGGGAGTTCCCCGGTGTAACGCGAGTTCCCGGTGTAACGGGAGTTCCCCGGTGTAACGCGAGTTCCCGGTGTAACGCGAGTTCCCGGTGTAACGCGAGTTCCCCGTGTAACGCGAGTTCCCGGTGTAACGGGAGTTCCCCGTGTAACGCGAGTTCCCCGGTGTAACGGGAGTTCCCCGTGTAACGGGAATTTCCCTGTATAACGCGAGTTCCCCGTGTAACGCGAGCTCCCCGGTGTAAGGCGGGTTTAACGGGAGCTCCCCGGTGTAAGGCGGGTTTAACACGAGCTCCCCGGTGTAAGGCGGGTTTAACGGGAGCTCCCCGGTGTAATGCGGGTTTAACGGGAGCTCCCCGGTGTAAGGCGGGTTTAACGGGAGCTCCCCGGTGAAGGCGGGTTTAACGGGAGCTCCCCGGTGTAATGCGGGTTTAACACGAGCTCCCCGGCGAAGGCGGGTTTAACGGGAGCTCCCCGGTGTAAGGCGGGTTTAACACGAGCTCCCCGGTGTAAGGCGGGTTTAACGGGAGCTCCCCGGTGTAATGCGGGTTTAACACGAGCTCCCCGGCGAAGGCGGGTTTAACGGGAGCTCCCCGGTGTAAGGCGGGTTTAACGGGAGCTCCCCGGTGAAGGCGGGTTTAACACGAGCTCCCCGGTGAAGGCGGGTTTAACGGGAGCTCCCCGGTGAAGGCGCGCTCCGTGCGCGGCCCGCGGCGGTGCCGGGCTGCCCCCTGGTGGGCGGCGGGGGCGCTGCAGGGGACAGCGCCGGGCTGGGCCCGTCCCGGCTCCTTTTCGCATCGAACAATAAACGGAGCCGGGGCAGGGTTTTTTTTGCCCTCTCGCAGGGTAGTGAATTGTTTGTCAATGCTGGGGCGCTGCTTTGAGCAGTTCCTGATAAACCTCAGCACTTATTTATTTTTCCACGCTGTTGTTCCACCTGCTGCTTTGTGAGCTTGGCTCGGTTCGAGTTCTTTGTGCTGCAGTTCATCACTGAGCTGTATTGAGCCCAGCTTTTGGGGGCAGGGGAGGTGACGCTGTCCAACAGTACAGCCCATCTCCTGCGAGGAGAGGGCAGGCACAGGGAAATGCAACAAAGTTTGAGAAAAACAGATGTATCAAATGGGAAAAAAACCCCAACTGAAGGCAATAAAGTATCAGTACGTATTTAAAATGCTAGCACATTTTGTTGTTTAGAATTTCAAGGCCTTTCTGAATAAGTGAAAGCATAATAAACATCACTTCTGCAGTTATTTGGGAGGTAATAAGCAATTTGACATATCTAAGGAATCACAAAAAGTGGGGCTTATTGCCTTCATGCTATGAAATGTTCCACTGTAAATCACAAGTGCTCCCAGTAGAGAGTCGAGCAGTCATGAGAATGTCGCTTGCATGGGAGGTTTCAGCTAAATGTGAGCATTTATTTATACAGGTAATTTATTTTCTCACCAGCCACAAACACGCTGAGAGGGAAGGCTGAAAAAATTCTCGCCATTACAGGAAATAATCACTGTAGTTAAATTTTAAATGTAATAGCAAAAGAAATCACAGTTTCCTTGGGGAAGGAGTCACTGCAAAGTCTGCTGGCAAACAGAAGAGCAGCATGAAGCTGAAATGAAAGATTGGGCACAAAGCAGCAAAGGGCAAGGCAGTCACTGCAAAGGCTCTCAGGCTCTGCCCCCATCAGCCTGCATCTGGACTGCGTGTGAAGCTCTCATGGTGATTGTTAGAAATGGACCTCACACTGCTTGGACCACAGTCTCATGGTTAAGAGGAATTCGGATCCAACAGGTATTGTTTGAGGAGAAATTCCACAACTAAACTGTTAGTCATAATAAAGATGGATTCTGCCTCTGAAATTGATAGATTAACAATATATTTCTGTGTAATCCTGAAGATGTAGGAGTGAGAGAAGAAATCAGGGTCTCCTTTGGGCCAATGATAAAAAATATAACAATTTTTTCACTGAATGAAAACCAGAAGTGACCAGTGTGACAGTTCATTGTCCTCTGGCTACTGCCCTGATTTTTCTGTAGTTGTCTTTTTGTTTTAATGTTTTACTCAGGAGATAAAAGGAGATTTTGGCATGAAGGCTTCGTACAGTGAAGAAAGAAAATTAGAAGAAGATGAAAGGAAAGACAGAGGGGAATGAGCAGGGCTGGTGACGAGAAATCCTCCAGGCTGTGGAAGGTTTGGAAGAAACAACCCATCAGTCCTGTTACCTTAACAGCTCCACACTTCGTGGTGTCGGTGCTGCTCTGGGGAACGGGCTGTGACAGAATCAGCGTTGTGGAGGTGGCTTGTCCCAAACATTTCTGTGTTTATCATTGTCAGGTGACCACTAGGAGAAGCAGAAAATATATATGTTAACAAAAAGCCCAGCTGCAGGTAATGGCACCACTGACCCAGGTTTCTGCTGCTCCCAGTGTGTCAGTCCTGGATGGGGATGTGGAGTCCCCAGGCACCAAGGGGCCTGTGTGATGCACCAGCCTGGGGATGTGTGCTTCAAAACATCCTATTACACTGTTATTCAGCTGGCATAATCCAAGCCCTGTTGGGTGCTTGCGGACGAGCTGTGACTGCTGAAATCACCTGTTTCCACAAAGCACCGTCAGCTCTTCATAGGAAGAGCTTGGCTTTAAATCCTGTGCACTGCCTTGTTGTTTATTCATTGTTTAACTGCACGCAGAGCCAAGTCTCCACTGACTTGTGACTGACACAATTTCACTTTGCAAATCAGTGAGACAGCACTCCAAGGGCAGAAGAGTCTTTCCTGAAATCTTGTGTTGCTCAGAGCCCCGAGTGAGTGCAGTCCTCATGGAATTAACCTGAGCCAAACTCCTGAGCTCCCTGGGGCTCTCACCAGCCTCCCAGCCTGTCTCACAGTGCGACCTTCTGGAGTGGCTCAAGCTCCCACCAGTTAGGAAACTCTCTGTCTTGTGTGGGGAGAAGTGCTTCCAAGGCAATGATAAGGAGGGCTGCTGGTCTGTCCCAGGAGCAGAGGGGACAGAGAAGTTGACAAAGGTAGGACAAAGATGAGAGCTTTGTCTGAAGTGGGCTGAATCACGGTATTACTGGAAGGGTGAACTTGGCATCCCTCCTTGGCTGTGAGAGTGTAATAGGAGAAAAAATTGTCAAGTCTATTAAGATGCGGTCAGAGTGTAAGTCAATTCATGAAAATTACAGCCACACAGGTTATTAAATTAACATGAGATTGTCAATAGGAAATATAGATTGCTTTTGAATAATTTTAAATTATTTAAAGCATGATGAAAATCTCACAGTCTCCCATAATGCAAAGCTTAGGTTTGATTTTATTACTGCTTGAGTTTTTTTTAATATTTTTGTTGCATGCTGATTAAAGGAGCAGGAGTTTTGAAAGCGCGTTCTTATTCGGAATGCTGAGAGCTGCAGCAGCTCTTAGGAGGCAGAAGCTCAGGGGTGGCTGGAGGTGAGCTGTGATTCTGCAGAGTGATCCATGGCAGAGCTGGAAGCACAGAAAGCCAAGGGTGAATGCAGCTCTTGCACACAAAGTGATGGATTACATTTTCTGGCACTTCCTCAGGGCTGCAAGAACCACTCTAAATGGGCTTACAGCACACATTGGCACTGTTGAAAAACTGGTTCTACCTGTGAATGCTGAGTCTGAAACAGCCTCCAGATGATCTGTTCACCCTGGCCAAGAGTCAGGGACCTTCAGACAGCAGAGGGGGAGTTTTCAGCCCTCTGAAGAGAGATTTGCGTTCCTCCCAGGGACCAGTTGATCTCTGCAGAAGGATGGTATGTTCAGCATGACTGAAGGTATCAGCTGGCTCAGCCCTGGAGCCTCAGAACATCGTGTACACTGCAGAAATCCAGTTTAGTCATGGCTGGAGGGAGGCAAGGGCTGGTCCGTTAGAAACATCCCTGTGCTTTGTCAAACAAGGAACACCGAAAGGGGTGTCTTTAGCTATCATTTCCTTTTCCTTTTTTATTTTCCTTGAAGCTAATCTTTTCCCACTGAGTTGCTTCCTTTCTGACTGTTCCAGAATGAATCACACAGCCCTACATGTCTATCTGTATTCCCAAGAGGACTGTGGAAAGCAAACCTGACTAATGTCCCCTGCAAGGAGAAAATGATAATTGATGCTTTTTAATTACAAGTTTCCTGCATTATGGTCTAGTTTTCAGCTTATAATCATTAACAGTATAATAGAGGCTTAAGTAAATTGTTGCCTTTTTCTCTTTTGTAGCATATGTAGGTCAGATTTTAATGTGTAAGAGTTATTATCTCTGACACACTAATGAGTGCACTGACTGCTGACAAAGGTCACATCTGTGTTTTCTTTGTTGCATACAAACATGGAGAGGGCTGTGTGCTCCCCTTTGCTGTATCTTCTGGAGTCATTTCATTGGTCCAAAATCACTTGGTGCTTTTCACAAAGCACAAATCACAAAGCTGCTTTACACCTGCTTTATACTTCTGTCAGTGAAAGATGATGCTGAGGCCAGAGGAGTGTCAGCATCATCATGTCCCCAGCACATGTCCCCTTCATGCATCCTTGGCTTTTCAAGATCTATGCATTTGCAGTCAAAGGGATGGAGTTCCTGCCTTTCCGTGAGGAAATGAATGGAGCTTTTAAGTCCTGTCTTTGACCAAAGCACTTAAAAGGTTTTATGCCCAGTAGATTGTTTCTAATAGCAGGGAAAATTGATCACTTAGCCCTTTTATTTACAGAGAAAGTACAAAACACTGTTTCCTCTAAAATCAGAGGAATCAGAGAATATTCTCTTTCTCTGCATGCTATTTCAATCATTTTAGCCAGCACTTATCCAGAAGCACTTTTTTATTCTCAAGGTCGTTCTTGTAGGGTTCATCTGGTTCTGCCTGGTTTGGAGACAAGGCTGCTCCTGTAGGACCTGGGGGCTCCCTGTCACCCCAAGCACTGCCCTCCTCCCTGCATCCTCCAAGCCTACGTTTTCCAGCTGGCAGAAACCTTGAATGCACCAGCTTCTCCTCCAGATTTGCCCTTTTGCCTTCTTAGGATGGCTGTTCCTCTTTCAGCTGCCTGCTTGTGTATGAGAACTTGGTTGTTTCTTATGCAAAACAATATCCAGTGAAAGGCAACATTAAACCTGTTTGGGCCTGGTAAGCTTTTTCCTGACTCTGTGTCAATTGGGGTTACACAGGCAGTGTGTGGCATTGTGCTGAGAAGAGTAAGACCTTTGCACACTTATTGTCAGTAACAAGGAGCAGGAATAAGTGATGGGACTGGGGCAAAATGAGGTTCTCACTGTCCAAGTGTTTTTACTCCATACTCCCCTTCCAATAGAGAGAAATACCCCTTTGACCAACCAGCAGGATGCATTGCTAATAGCCATTTTAATTTCTCTGCATTCCTTGCCCTATTTATCGTATTTAACTTTGGATTTATTTGTAGAGAACTGCTCAGAGAGTCTTGTTTAACAGAAGAAGAAACCGGAAGAAAGCCTGGACATGGCGTGTTTTCTTGCAATATTGTCCTGGACAGTTTCCAATCTGTTAATGGATGAACACTGACATCTAAACCATCCCCAGGGGAGGTTCAAGATCCATCTGACTTCACTAAGAGGTTCCTAAATAGCTGTAACAAGCCTATACTTCAAGAGAAATAATTTCTCTATTTTTGAAACATGAAGATTTTGGAAGGCTTTGAATATCAAGATTAATTCTCTGTCTAAATGCAGTGGAAGGCAACACAGACTGGTGAGTCTCACTCAAATCTGGAAGGTTTTAATATTGTCTGGAATCTGGATTTGATGTTCTAAAAGCTTAGCTGTGTTTAGTTTAGTTTTTATTCCAGCACAGACTCTGCATGTACATATCAGATTCCCTAGAATATCTCATTGGATTTTTGTGGAAAACATATACATTATCCATCAGCACTTGAAATTTTGACTCAGGAATTATTACTGGATAGAATACTGAGCAATATTTAATTGAAAGATTTAATGGCACTCTGAGAAAACCCCAAGGTCACACGGAGCCAGATGCTGCCCTGCTCAGTGTGATGCTGCTTGCAGAAAGTGGCAATAGGGGATGGCTGCAGGAGCTGGACAGAAGGGTCAGGGCACCTGGGCAGGTTTGGAGACTGGATTATGCATCAGGTCATGAAAATTACACAGGGAAGGTGAGCAGAATATTCTCAGTGCCTCACGAGACACCTACCTGGCATGTCTGAGCTAAGAGGCTGCTCTGCTCTCCAGTCTTGCCACTGAGAGTCCTGTTTGGAACCTGTCCCTTTCATTGCCTATAACAGATATCCTAAGGAGCACAGGTTCCTTATTTAGCCACCTGAATGATTAGCACAGTGAGATGTTATTTGATAAATCTCTGTGCTGAGATCTTCCTCCTAAAGTGCTAAAGGAGAATGTGAAGTCCAGAACAAGAATCAAGTTGTGGAGGCACTGAGAACTTTTGGCTTTGGAAGCTGGGTCAGAATCTGTTGGAGAAATGGGCCGGGATGGAGCTGCCACTGGTGGTTGGCTGTAGGGAGAGCAGAGAAGGATTGAATCTTGGCTGTGGTCATTTTGTGTGACTGGACAGGCACTGAGTGCTCGGTCAGAGGCAGTTCTTTAACCTGGGAAAACATCAGTCTGTGTTTGCTTTCAAAGCTGGACTCTTGTTTGTTCCAGGGTGTGACTGCACCTTCATGTTCTCATTGTTTATGCCCAGCCTCCCCAGCAAAGCTCAGCTGGAAAAAGATGTGCAGGTATGGGCCACGAGGATGCTACTGCTCAGTGGAAGGTTACAAGTTACTGTCACAGAGACAGCAGTTCCTCACACCTCTGTGAAGTTTGAGAAAATAAAGGTTCTAGCAACTTTCAGGTTTGAAATTACACTGTCTAGAACTGCATAACAGCCTAAATTATATCAGCCTTATGAAAACAATGCATATTGTTTACACCTTCAGAACACGGAAATGACCCTGACTACCTATGCCTGTTCTCCATCTCAGCTGGAAAAACCAAAGTCAGAGTTTTATCCCTCTTTTGTAACTAAGAGTTCACCCCATGCTGCCATTTCTGATTCTGTTTCAGCAGGTATACATTCAGCTCTAGGTCAGGTGTTAATGCTCTCAGAACAAAGACATCTAAGCAAGATGTGGCTATTTTTATGAGAGTGATGTTTTGATCTCACGCCAGCACAATCGAGGAACAATTTCCATGAAGTCTATTGATGTGTCTTTCCTTGAAGGGGACACTCAGGGAACCTGAGCTGAATTATATTTTAAAGTAAATTAGTTAAATTCTAGTAAGACCTATGCAGATATTCATATTCAGAATTAAGTGGCATTAATCTGATTTAGTGTGCTTTACTTGGAAAATGAAGAAAGCTAAATCAAATGAAGGCCACTTTAACTCTAAATAACAAAACTAGCTCTTGTAACTTTCAAGTCACAGGTGTTATCAATTCAGATTAATTTTTCTGACTTTCCCTGTGAAGACAAGGAGCAATAAAATCACCAGAGACAGCCCGGCCATATGTTCTCCTCCTGCCCCCAAAAAAACATTATGGACCTCCTGACAGTTGGTTTGGACTTGTGTATGTAAAAGCTGCTGTTCATTTCTAGTCTATAGTCAATGCCCCTTTTCTTTAACTAACCATTTAAAATAGGCCCATCAGTGTAGAACCATAGCATCTGTCCAGGCAGGAGCAGGAAGGTGCTGCTGCCTTGGTGTTAATGCTCCTGTGCATGTGGAAAACTTGCAGTGTATGTGGCTGATTTAAACATGTATCTTCAGCTGTTCTGTAATGTCAGAACTAAATTTACTTGTAGATTTAAAATAGGTGAATGATTTGGCTGTTGAAAGGTCAGGACACACTGTTTATTTTGTGCTTTGCTTGCCCTGATTACCAGAAAATTGTAGCATCTGACATTATTGTCAAGGCCTTGTGGTGTAATCCCTGCACAGACAAACTGCAGCCTTAGTGCCACTGTATCCCCCAACTTTACCCAGCTTTGGATTTTGCCACAGTTGCACTCTGGAGTGCTCCAGCACTCAGCCACAATATCCTAGCTCACCAAGGTCTCGGTGGAGGGAGGAGTATTGACTTCTCCACCATGTGCAGATCAGATTTCAGGCTTTTAGAGTTTTGTACATTTGCCAGGTACACTGAAATACAGATACCAGCTCATACAACCTTGCTGTGACTTTGGCAGCAGGCACGTGGCTATTCTGGGTGGCCCAGGGACACCAGTGATGGGTGGCATCACTGCAGGTGTGCTCTGGCCATTTCCCCAGTCTGGATTCAGTGTCAGGGAGAGACAAACCCATGTGAGAACCATCCAGAATGTTTTGCAGGTCTGAGAGAAACCAGTGCAAATTCCCAGCACTGAAACTGCCCGACCCAGGCTGCCCTGCAAAGCACCTTCCCTGGGACCAGCTCTGCCTCTGGGTGTCACCTCGGCAGCACCAGCACACCTTGACAGGCTCTGGCCCTGCACACCACCTGGCCTTGCTTTGGCCTCTCCCGTGAATCCACCCGAGCTCCTGGCAGCCACCAGAGGCTGTGCCGGACACGGGTGCAAGCTGGAACCTCCTCTGGCTCTGGCAATGTGTCTTCTCTGAGTGCAAGGACTTGACGTGAGCAGCTGCATAGAGCTGTTTCTGCACAGATACTTGGGAGTCTAGAAGCCTTAAACAAATAAATAAATACATAAATAAATAAATAGGAAGATCACAAAGGCAAATGAGGACTAAATTCCTGTCATTTTTTAATGTTGTTTCTCTCCACCATTCTTTTGGATATTTTGTTTTACAGATGGATTTGAGACCTGCTTTTGTAATTGAGGGGTTATGAATGCTCTGGTCTAGCTGACAAGGTGATGATCAGTCAAAAGTTGGACACAATAATCCTGGGTGTCTTTTCCAACCTTATTCTGTGATCTATCCTCAGCTGAGCTTTAAAAATGAAGCAGCAATAAAAAACCCCAAACCCCAGATTAATGTGCTTTAGCACAGGAAGCAACAAGAGCTCAGAATTTCTGCAGTTCCCAGGAGGATTTTAGAAACAGAGAAGCAGATTTGGAGCCAGGCGTGGGGAGCTGACTGGGGAGGCTCCCTGGGGAGGGTATGTTCAGGCTGTGCCCCTTTGTGCCAGCAAGGAGCCAGGCCCAGGGGCTGGGATCAGAGTGGGGAGAAGTGATGGGGTGGAGGACAGGATGGGCAATTTCCACGTTAGACAACTCATATCCAAGACAGCAGTGAAACCACTGGCAGAGAAATGATTTGAGAGGTGCTGAGAACACTCTCACTGGGGTGTTTGACAAGCAGAAGATGGGCCCACAAGAGCTGTGGAAGGAATGTGGCTTTCAGGAAGCTCATACTCCCCTCCATAGGCGCAGTCAGAGCCAGCTGAAGCACCGGGAAGCCCCAGCGCCGCCAGTCCTTGCTGGGCTCTGTACACACTGGGTGGGCTGGAGCCTTGGTTGGGTTTTTGCATGCTAAGCTTCTTTCCGTTGCGTTTAATGTTGCACTGGTAACAACCAAACAAACCAACAGTAAAGCTGCTCTCACACACACAACCCTGTGTTTGCCAAGATTCACACGTTCAGGCTCAGCTGCTGCCTCATTCCTCTTAAAGCTTCTCAGCATAAAATTCAAGCAGGGCTGTCCTGCAGCTCTCGGGTCTTCCCCAGGATTTGTGAAAACCATGTGGAACCCCAAAGCTCATGTAATGCTCTTTTCTCACAAAAACAGAGGCATTAAACTGCCCTGAGCTGTGAAATTCTGAGGGGGGCATTATAGAGAAAAGAACTGAGCTTCACAGTAACTCTGGGGGAGAAATATTACCTATTATTTTACAGCCTGCTCAAGCACTGCTTTTAAAGGTATTTAAATGTCTCCCTCACATATTCCAAAAGATTAAAGTAATTCTTTTCAAAAGCAGCTCCTGACTGTAGATACCAGTTTCTAGAGCCTGCAGGCTGCCGCTTCTCAGAATGACTGTACACTTATACGTGGGACACTGAAATATTAAAAATAAATAAGCGTGACTTTATTCTTGTCTTTTTGTAGAATATGTGGAAGGTAAATAATGCAACAAAAGGATTTACTCTTACAGCACTGAGTGTTTCAAATATTCTGAGATTTTCCCTTTTGTCCCCCTTCCACCTGACTTGCCTTTAGGATTCCCATGAAGCCCAGAGCGTGGTGCCCTGGTCAGACACAGCTTGTGCCCGGTTTTTCCCAGTGGCTGCCTCCAGACTTTCCTCAGCACATGCCATGCTATGGAAGAAGCCTCTGCTGAGGACCTGACTCCAGGTGCACAAATATTTATCTTGAGGTCAGGAGTTTTAGTCCACGTGTTGCCTAAGTTACATGCAAAGAGAGGGCAGAAAAAGCTTCAGAGAATCCAGTGAGTTGATTGTAGTTTAATACAGCCAAACCCAACCCATCGGCCACAGCTTCAGGTGTAGGCTCTGTTCCTGCAGGGAAAACCTGTTGTTAAGGAAACAACCATTATCTTATCTCCAGACTCTGGAAACATTAACATCAGCTCTGTATAAGGATTCAAAGGTCTTCCTATATACAAGGACAGCCATGAACAGAAACGTGTCTGAGATGAATACATGTGTATCTGTATTACAAATAGAATGTTGTCTTTGTCATTAAAAAATCAACACTAAATTGAGGTTCTGCAGTGACACTCACATACTGCAGTCTTTTGCACAGTTCCTTCAGTTCCTTCAGCTGTGAGCCTTAAGACTGCTGAGTTTAGTGCTTGGACATCCAACAGCTTGAAGGCTCTGACCATCCATTTGGTGAGCTCAGGCCATTCCTCACTGAAGCAGATGTTGGCAGGTGCTGGCTGCTCTCAGCAACTCTGGTTTTCCATTACATGCAGGAATCCTGCTTTTTAAAACAGAACTCAGAGATGCCTGTGAATAATTCACTTCCACAAGCACTGAACTGTTGCTGCCATTTAATGAGAGAAGCAGTCTGAGTGCTACCTGCACCTACTTCTCACCTAGACTGCAACCCCTACTACGTACCATATGTATAATGCCTGGTGCAACAGCACCCCCGACCTCAGCACAGCTACAGCTGCAGATAACACAGAAAACTGTTTCAAAATTAATAATTTACATTTAACTCTTTGCAATGGCTTGTTTGGAATAATTTGAATTCTGCTCACATATCCCTCTAAATGTTGGTTAGTAAATAAACTTTGTCCCATCACCTCATAAAGTATCATAAATTTAAAGGCTGGTATGAAATAAAGAGTCTGAAAGATCTTGCAGGATTCTTTATGCTTTAATTTGAACTGAAAATATTAAAGAGAAGATAATTGGCACAGCCAAATTAACCCAAGGGTTGACTAAAGAAACCTGGGCCAGCATCAGTCTGACCCAGTGTAATGCTGTAATGTCATCATTAACTGCCTTCAGAAGCAGGAACAGTTAAGTAAAGGGTAAAAGCAGTAGAAAGGCTGTAATTTATTGCATAAGACCATTATTGAGAAAACAACCTTTTGACACAGAGAGAATTAATTTTTTTTTCTCTGTCTGCTGCAAATTGGGAAATATGAAGGGTAAATGAAATGACCTCTGCCAGGGCATGTTCTCTGGGCTAAGTGCCTGCTCGGTGAGGAAGCCGATATTTTTGGGCCATTTCTGCAACGCTTGGATACCAAGCGGCTTCTCCGAGCCTGGTCGCGCACACGCTTCCCGCCGCAGCCGCTCCCGCGGCGATGAACCCCGCACGGAGCCCGTGACACAAACCCGCCCCGAGCGCCGCGGTCCGGGCACCGGCGGATTATCGGGGCGGCCCGCACGGGGCGCGGGAGGCTCGGCACGCCCGGGAGCGGCGGGAGCCGCGGGCCCGAGGGGCGCCTCGCCCCGGGGGCCGTTCCGGGCGTCACCACCACCGGCCGCTGGAGCACCGGCTGCGCCCGAGGGACGGCCAGGGCCGCTCCTGCTGCCAGGGGTGCCCCAGTGCCTGTCCCTCTCCTCATCCCCGTCCCTGTCCCGTCCCGCCCCGCTCCGTCCCGCCCCTCCCCGCCCCTCGGGCCGGCGCTGCGGCGGCTCGGGCAGGCCCGTCCCCCCGCGGGGCCCGGATTGGCGGCGCCGCCGCCTCCCCGCCGCTGCCGCCGCCCGGCGCGGGCAGGAGCGGCCAGTGCCATGAGCCGGGGCTGAGGTGAGGGGCTGGGGCAGTGCCGAGAGCCGCGGCTGAAGGCGAGGGGCTGGGGCGGTGCTGAGCGCCGCGGCTGAGGTGAGGGGGCCGGGCAGTGCCGTGAGGGCGGCCGGCAGCGCCCGCCGCTCCCCGCGGGCTGCGGGCGGGGAGGAGCGCAGGGGCCGAGGGCGGCGGTCGGGCCGGGCCGCGGGCGGCTCCCGGAGCCGGGCAGGGCGGATGGCGGCCGGGGGGGAGCCGGGAGCCCGCGGGGAGCGGGGCCGGGCCGGGCCGGTGCGGGGCTGGGCGGGATGGAGCCGCTCGTCCTCGGCGCGGGAGCGGCGTTGGCCGAGCCGGGGGTGCCGCTGGGCAGGAGCTGCCGGAGTACGAGCGACACCTTAAAAACAAGCGACAGGGGAGGCGGCAGCGGCCGCTCCTGCTGAAAACGGGGAGGGTTTTTCACTTGGCTTTTACCGCTAAAGGCGAGAGGTTTCCTGTCTGCTAAAATTTTTTCCTCTCTCTTGCCCTAACTGTCAGCTCCTTGGCTTCTGCTTCTCTTTTAATTCTCAGTGTCAGCTGTGTTATCTTCATTGCAGTTCAGGGGCTAAACCCGTGTCCTGTGTCTCTTCAGCATGTGCTAAAGTTCTTTCTAAATGTTTGTGCTGAACTTCTTGGTGATTTGTATCTGTCAGCAAACGTCTTGAGGAACTCCTGACCAGAATTTTGGGAAATGAAGTACACAGCAGAGGTTGATTTAAACTTTTGTATGCCGCTTAATTATTATAACCATAAGATAAACTAGCGTAAGTCTTCAGTGCTGTAAGATTATCTTCTGTTAAGATGCTTTGTCATACTCCTCTTTCAAGATAATATTGCCCGTGCAACTCCAGAAAAATAAGGCATACTCACAATTTCAGGGGTGTATGTTTTTACAAGAAGATGTTGTCTTTTTAGTGCTAAAATAACTTAATATTCCTAAATTGAATGAAATTCAGGCAGTGTGAGTACTCTGTTTTGGTTTTCTTGGAGCCGAAAATGTGCTAAATGAGAGGTAAAAGTACTTTGCCTTAAGGGTTAAATGGTAAACTAGTGATTTGGGGTGTTAAAATTGACTTTTAAAGACTCTGACATGATGCTGTTTTTTGATTTATGAGAGGTTACTGTTCTGTCTGACTTCAGAGCTGATCCAATAAGGTGCTGTGTTATGGGTGGCATATTCATTATGCTCCAAGTAGGTGCTGAGGCTTGAGGTGGTGTTGCTAAAGCAGTGCAGTGTGCTTTCTCCCTTGAGTAAAAGACCAAGAGTTGATTCTGGGCTCAGAGATGTCTTACACTGGAGTTTGCTGGGGTGTGATATTGCCTGGGAATTGTACTGGCAAGGTGAACACTTCTGTTGTGAGCAACACTTCTGGTCCATGCAAAGAACTTACTGAAATGACCTATTTCAGGAAAAAAAAGATCATTGAATAAAATCTAAAGTTAAAACTTGAAGAAGGACATGGCCCAATAGTGTGTATTAATTGCATACTTCTTTTTGTGTGATAACAGCTCTTAAGACTTCCAGCTTTTAATACCAAATGCTTAGTTGTTTCTAAATAAAGAACTTCTAAACCAACTCTTTTTCAAAGTAAAAAATGTGGAGCAGGAAGCCTGGACATAATGGGTAATGCCAGCAATTTCTCTGTTGTGGTAGGTGTGTAAACAAAGTAATGGGAGATAATGAAACTTACTTAGCAAATGAAAGGCTGATAGAACTGAAATACATTTCAAATCATGGAGCTAGAGGACTGAGGATGCAGGGCTGATAGAACTGAAATACATTTAAAATCAAGGATCTACAGGACTGAGGATGCAGGGCTGATAGAACTGAAATACATTTAAAATCATGGAGCTAGAGGACTGAGGATGCAGGGCTGATAGAACTGAAATACATTTAAAATCAAGGATCTACAGGACTGAGGATGCAGGGCTGATATAACTGAAATACATTTAAAATCAAGGATCTACAGGACTGAGGATGCAGGGCTGATAGAACTGAAATACATTTAAAATCAAGGAGCTAGAGGACTGAGGATGCAGGGCTGATAGAACTGAAATACATTTAAAATCAAGGATCTACAGGACTGAGGATGCAGGGCTGATAGAACTGAAATACATTTAAAATCAAGGAGCTAGAGGACTGAGGATGCAGGGCTGATAGAACTGAAATACATTTAAAATCAAGGATCTACAGGACTGAGGATGCAGGGCTGATAGAACTGAAATACATTTAAAATCATGGAGCTAGAGGACTGAGGATGCAGGGCTGATAGAACTGAAATACATTTCAAATCATGGAGCTAGAGGACTGAGGATGCAGGGCTGATAGAACTGAAATACATTTAAAATCAAGGATCTACAGGACTGAGGATGCAGGGCTGATAGAACTGAAATACATTTAAAATCAAGGAGCTAGAGGACTGGGGATGCAGGGCTGATATAACTGAAATACATTTAAAATCAAGGAGTTAGAGGACTGAGGATGCAGGGCTGATAGAACTGAAATACATTTAAAATCAAGGATCTACAGGACTGAGGATGCAGTGTTTCATTCAAACAGCTTTTTAGTTGATCGATCTGGGGTCTGTGCTGCTCTACCCCACCTTCTGTGCCAACTCAAGCAATTCCCTATGATGAAATCAGAAGGTTTCTCTTGTGGCACATCTGAAAGGCCACCAGAGTTACATTGTGTAGGTGAAGGTGACCAGTCACAGGCATGGCACTGGGCATAGGTAAGGACATGTTCCCCTGTCCTGCTCTCCAGGACTGAGCTTTAGCCAGTTTCTGCCCGTGAGATGAATAAATTGTGGTGCTGGGTGTGCAGAGTGTAACTGACACCTGCCCAGGAGCTGAGGAAAAATGAAGGCTGTTTATTAGGATAAACTCTAGGTTCCAAAAGAATGGAGGAGAGGGTAAGTAAATTCTGGTCTTAAAAACAGTTTTGGAGCTTGGAAAAGTCCCTCAAATCTCTGGATTTTTATTATTTTTCTTTGGTAAGCTAGAAATTGTGGTATCAGATGTCCACAGTAGTAATGCTAATTCAGTATGCTCTAAAACATTTATCCATGAATAAGGCCTCATGTTCTAGAAACCCTTACTGCCCTTAATGAAACAATCAGATGACAATGTATGCTGGAAAATGAGAGCATAATGTAGGCTTAGAGATTAGAGAAAAAAAGATAAGAGTTAATACTGTGAGCTGTCATGAGTATGTACTTTGTATTAGAAGAGATGTATTCAGCATAGAAACCAACTCTGGAAGTGCACAAGGGTGCCACATGTGCCTGATAAAGGGCATGAACGTTTTTAAGTAATGCAAAATGGATACTTGAAAGGATGTGTTGTGCTATCAAGGTGGAGGAGGGTAGAACACTGAGCTACTGAGAGAACAATATCATGTCAGAACTGTTGATACAAAAAAAAAAATGTGTACCACTCCTTATTGTAGAGGATTGTGCTAAATGGTTCAGATTCACAAAGTAAATTATTTGGTTTGGGGGCTTATTGTACTGCAAGTGGTTGAATTAATCATCTTTGCTGGACAAAAATCCCAATTATTGTGTCATAAAAATATATGATCCGTTGTTCTTGACAGAATTGTGAATTATCTCTTCTTAGAAGTTGGCTTCTATAAAGCTTCTGTTAACATGGCAAGTACAGAAGTTTGAAGGCAGAAAGTGAATAATAATTTATCAAAATCCCATTTCCAGCTTAAGACAGCAAGACCTGAAGGTTGTGCATTGGCTGGGAGGGTTTATCCTCACCCAACAGCCTCAGCCTCTGCTCCCTCGGAGCATTGTGAGGGATGAGGTTTGACCTCCTGCAGAGATAGCACTGAAGTAGCATCCTCTTCAGAAGAGCTGGAAGTGAGTGGATTTGGGCCAAACTTCGTGTGTATCACAGGTCCTAAAGTATTTACGTACTTGACAAATGGAATTTTCAGTCTTCTAAGGTGATTTTTATGTTCTTTCACACAAGTCCTTACTGGAGTTTTGCACTGTAGGCTGCCTTGTGCTAGCTTGGTTTCATGATTATGAGTCTGCAGAGCAAAATCTCCTTGGTCACTAACAATGCAGCCAGTGTAGTGCAGGACTCCCAGTCAGACCAGTTCAGTAATGCAGAATCTGCCTATTTCATCATTTCCTTTAATGGACTCCTTGATGACCATTATCTCTGAAAAATAAAAACCACGTGTCTTAGGCTGAAACTGCTCAGTTGAAGCATCTGAGAGGCATTGCTGGAAGGCTTCCTGTGTTATCCACGGCCAGTCTTGCTTCTGTTGGGAATGGTGAGAGAAAGGAAGCAGAGGAGCAAGTTTTGATGGTGGAGTAGGTCAGAGTGGCTGAGGTGCCTGCACTGTGCAGTAATCCCTGTAAGTTTTTCTGGTGTTTTTTCTTCTTGTTTCACCCTCTGGGAGGAGAGAAGTACCAGGGTGTTGTTATTTGACAGTCATATTTATTCCGTGGTTACTGTTGTCTCTGTTGAAGCCAATTGTTAGTGTTAGACATGAGGATATAATGATAAAGCAGGGTTTATTCTCTGATCTTGCCTTTCTGCTCCTCAGAACTCCTACTTCTCTGTTCATTGTCTTTCCTATTTGTTTTAACTCTCTCCTCTCCTGACAGTGAATTGTGTTACTCTGCTATGCAAAGTCCAGATCAATACCCAGTACAGTTGGGGTTCTAAAAGGGAAGAGGACTGATGGACAATGGATAGCAGAAGATCAATAAACATGGTAAACAGTGGTGTTTCCCCATAAAGGCCAGGAGGGCCGTGGAAATGAATCGCTGTGTGAACCAAGCTTTAATATTCATTACCCAGTGTCTCAGTGGTTTATAAAGTGTTGTGCTCTCTGACCCTGCTGGTGTTGGATGACAGGACTATTGCAGAAGAATCTCCCTTAGTGCTGTGACTACGTTGCATATTCTGTAGGATTATTATCCTGGAGCTCTGAGAAGACGGGATGCTCAAGCTTAGAACAGGATCTCTTTCAAGAGTATGAAAATGGCTATTCAGGCATTGGAGTGCTTGTTTAAAGGATCTGTTTGGTCCAGAAAATTGCTGTGTTGGGTTTTAATAGTGGAAATAGAAGACAATGCAACAAGACTTTGGATCTTACTCTGGATTTCATGTGTTTTGTTTAAATTACACTTCAGTTGTAAAATAGGACTGCAAAATTATAAGCACAATGGTAGGGACTCCTTTGATACTGGAATTTTCAAAGCAGATGGCAGAGGAGTGAAATGTGAATGTTACCTGTCATGAGCTGCAGTGAAGTACTGATCTGAAATTAAATAGAGAGATGTAAAAAGCATTTTGTTTCCCTGGCAGTCAGGATTAAGACTGAGAAAAGAAAACTGTTTGTTTTTATGAGCCCAGACAGGCTGGAAGAATGAGGGTTCTGTGTGGGGACGGAGCTGGCGGTGCTCACACGCCTGTGTTGTGGGAGCTTGGGTAGGAAATGTCACCAAACATGTGACATGGAGAGACAGTGGAAGTTGTCCGAGTTGTGCTCGCTGTCTCCTGCCTGCGAGCTGCAGCATGTTCTGCTTCCTTATCCTCTGAAGCCCCAGGTATCCAGAGCCTGCCTGCGCTGGGCTCTGCCAGGGATCCATCCCAGACTCCCCTGGCTAAGGCCAGGAGTGATGCCCTTGCAAGAGCAGAGCATTGCAGAGCATTCCCACAGCCCTGCCTGCTGTCACCTCCCACTTCTTGTTCCATCTCCCTGCCCCACTGTGGCCAGGGCAAGGTGGAGAGTCTCTCTGAATGCTTTTCAAGCCAGGCATTGCCATTCTGCTTGCTTAGTATGTGTCTGTCATCCCTCTTGCCTGGAGGGACTTCACTTTTTTTCCTAGTACTCTTGTGTAATACTTGGGGTTGGTCACATAAATAAATGTACTTTGGTGGGAAATGAAAGTGATCTGTACAACTCTTGACTTGTTTGGAGCTGCTGTGACGTTTGATAAGGCTTATCTTTGTAGGACCTCCTCAGTAGCATTTCTTTTTGTCTAATCATTTCCACACTTCTTCCTTTTCAACTTAACTTGAAGTATTAAACAAAGGAATTAGGAGAAGTGGAAAGAACTAAGGGGGAGATAATCCTGAATGTCTGTCAACTCAGAAGCGTGCTGGTTAATAAATGTTCTGCCAGGTTTTGAATAAACTCTATGAGCAAATGCGTGACAACTTTACAAAAGTATTTTTATAGGAAATAAAAAAGTGTTACTCTTCTATTTGTATGTTATTTTTAGCGAGTAGCAAGAGATGTGGATGGAGAACAGACCAGCTGTGCATACAAACGTTCTCCTATTTTGTAATTCCCCTTATTCCCTTTTATCATTCCCTTTTTGACAACAGGTTGAGTGTTCCCAGAAACCTTAACACTGCTGAGAGATTTCAGGCAAGCTGAAAGCAGTGCCTGGCAGTTTCAGAAAACTCTGTGAGTGTCTGAAAAGATGCATTAAGAGGTGTGTTGTATTTAAAAGCGTAAATATTTAGTTGTTTGGCTCTCCATTTCTTTTATCGTGCAGATTTGAGATGTGGATTGGCAATGGTTTTGGAGTATTAAACAGATTTTGTGAACCTTTGCTTTTCTGATGAGTTGGGCCAACTTTCCAGTTTCACTTTTAAATCCTATCTACATCCTAGCTATCATTCTTTCTTCCACATTAAAACTTCACAAGTAAAATGATAAAAATGAGTAAATCGTGGTGCTGCCCCATGAGTGGTTTTTCCTTCTCGGGATATATTTTTTTAATCTGCTTCTTCCATCCAGCTGCCCTAAGCAGTGCATTTACCAATGAAAATGCCATGGACTGACTGTTTTGCACATGTCTTTGTGGACAAAAATGGGTGAGGTGTGAGCAGTGGCTTCTCGAGCCTCCTCCTCCAGTAACCCCAGCCAGATCAATGCTGGTTTGTGTGGTCTGTTCAGATCTCGGGCTGCTGAGGAAGGGATTGTCTGTTGGCATAACACTTCTGATCCTTCGCGGAGCTGGGAGAGCTTTTGGGGGAGTGTGGAGGCTGTTCCTGCTTTTCACAGAGAGGAGCTTGTGGTGAGGAATGGAGGTGAGAGATTTTCATCCCGTGTGTGCATTTCCACTTGCGCTGCTCAGTTTCCCCAAAAGAGTGACCAATGTTGTCTAAAGCCTTTGCTGTACAGGGCAGGGCAGGGGTAGCTCTTCAGGGATGGGAGCAGCTTCCTCACCCTTCAGTCCTCACTGTTTTGTCACCTTATCCTGGAAGACAACCTGAGCTGCCACTCCTGCTTGGCTTCTCAGCCCTGACCTCTCTGAACAATTAAAAGCCTCTTTGCTCACCCACACCCTGATGAGTATGTGCTGTGCATACCCACAAACCTACTCAGGGTGCTTGTAATTCAGAGCTTGGCTCTCTTTGATAAACAAATGCCTGGTGGATGAATTAAGCATGGATATAGGAACATTGCCCTATGCTTGAAATTGGACTTGCCTACATAATTCTGTAATTGGACAAGGCAGGATATGGCTCAAAGACACTTATTTCCCTTTGCCCTTTTGAATCCATCTGGTGGCTTTTGCTGTTCTTTTATCTCCCAGCAAATCAAGACCTTAAAATTGATGACCTAAAATTAATTTCCTTGAAGCTGCTTTAATGACACTTCCCTTTCTGTGCATGTGTGTGCACAAAATGTAACCCACATAGAGGGGAGTGCATTCACCCTTAACTGTTTTTTTACTGGTTGAGACTATAAAAAATATTTCTAAATGCAGTAGTAGAAACTTTTATGGTGTTGAAGGCATTTCCTGGGCAAATTACACTGATGATACCTGTTTATTGAATAAAAAATATAGGATAAGAAAGGGAAGAGTTTAGCTCTTTTTTACAAGGAAGTAACTGCAAAAGAGAACAACAGTAGAGAGTGTGCATGAATACAGCTTGAATGTAAAGTAGAACTGGAGTTCTTAAAAAGTCATTAAAATTTTTGAGCTGTTCATATTGTGTTGTGAATTCAACAGGTAACTGGTGAATTCTGGTGTGTATTGCTACAAGACACCCACCTGCTGACTTTTTTACTTTACAGCCTGTGAGGTTGTCAGATTAAATTCCTGGAGACAACTATGCTGATTAATGTTCTCAGAAGTGAGAACTGTGTGTGTGTTTTACAGGTCCCTATGAAGCTGGTCAAAATTTAGTATGTGCCTCTCTGAAACAGAGTTTTGGAGGAGTGATTTTATTTACAGAAGTCTCATTGTACTGGTCTGCCTTCCACTAAGTTAAGGACCTGTGTCTGTGTGCGATGACTGAATTATACCATAGAGGAGCAAAGGTTGAGAGAAAATGAGTAATGGGCGAGAACACTTCTCAAGGAGTGCTGAAAAGTTCAGAAAACCTGTAATGAACTTAAACCTGTTAAGAAAAATTTAATTTTTCTGTAATTTCACACTGGTGGCCTGACTCACACGGGGAATTACCGTGTTGGGGTATCTTATTTTGTTTGCCTTTTTTTTTTTTTTTTTGAGTATTCACATGACTAATGATCCTTCCAGGTTTGTTATCAGTACCACATTTTGAGAGAGAAAAACAGAGTAGGAAGGATCCCCATATGCCCACAGACCTCACTTTACCCTCTCAGTGTACTGACTTCCTTTCTCCTTAGGAGCAATACGGTGTCTTTATGTTCCTGTGAAATGATCATTTAAATTCAGAATGCCAGCAAAGCTGGGTTGTTTTTGTTTTTTTTTTCCATATATCTATCTCCCATGGTTTCTTAGCAATTAGGCATTAAAAAAATATGCTGTGGGAGGTGCTCATCATTTTCTGACTCAGTTGGTTTCAATGGGAGTCAGGCCTGTAAAGCAGCTGTTAAGGTCAGGCAATCTGTAATTGACCTGTCAGATGTTGCAATTAAAGTGTATTGCAGCTGTTAGAAATAGGAGTTACCTCCATTGCTCCTGAAAAAAAACGAAAAATAACCTGAAACCAACCCACCAGAAAGCTTCAATAAATTTCACTGATTCATTGAGTACCTCTCTCTTCTGTGTGTAATGCAAGAAACAGAGGGGAATGCAGATGGAGCTGCTGCCTTTGATTTCAGTGCTGTTTGTGGCAAGGCCTCTTTCATGTTCTGAATAACAAAGTCCAGGGAAAATTCTTGCCAATGTCTGTCAAATAAGAAGTTTACACCTTGAAACGCTTAGAGTTATAAATACTGTGGGGAAACTAAGAAAATGTATCTACATGAAAACACATATGGGAATGCTTTTGCCACACACTGGTTTTTGCCTTACTGCTTTTGTGGATTTTGTGAAATATTAGAATGTAGTGTAATTGAATAACTAGGAATTGTATAGTTGCTTCAACCCTGTGCACTTGAGTGAGTGTTTTTGTGTCTGTCTCATAGTCCAGTATTTTTAATAATAAAATGCTTAAGCTACTCTTTAATTCAGAGTTAGTCATGGAGAGATTATAGTGAAATGTATGTAATAGTTGCAAGGCTCTAGAAGCTTTTGACCAGCTGAAAAGCTCCCCGGAGCCCTTACATCATGACAGTCATTTGGGAAGCTGGGGAGGTCTGAGTTGTCTGTCCTAATGTTTTTATTGAGCCTCACTTAATATCTGTGCTCACGGAGGGTCTGCAGTGTTTTTGTGTTGTGTATTTGCTTGGGATTTTGGCTTTTGTTAATGAGCAAAATGCTTTGTCCTTAGCATGGTAGAAATTCTGGTCATTTGGGGCCATCTGGGTTCCATTTCAGTGTCTTGGATGTTGTCCTGTGCTTGTTACTCTGTCCTCCAGCTGGAAAGCCACAGTGGTGCTGAACTTTTGCATTTTAGTTTCTAGGTATCTGAGTTGAACATAAATCTGAATGAGATGAGTGTTGCCTTAAGCAGAGGGAGAAATGTCTGGTACTCGCCAATTCTAAATCTGACATTTTATTTTCTGGCTATTCTTAGGACAAGGATTCTTTAGAGTTTGTTTTGTTAGCCTTCTATGGATCTTTCTATGAATTAGAAGTTTAAGTATTTTATGCACAGAAGCTGTCATCAGTAGTTTATGATCTCTGCACAGTTCTTGCTAGAATATGTGTGATTCCAGAGCTGCATTAATGTGGTTCTCAGTCTTTGCTGTTGCTGCTTAAAGGTGTTAGTGACTCTTTATGATCTTACTTGTTCCATAATCTGTGTGAACATTGCTCTTCAGTCAGGTTAAGTCAGAGCAAAGTTTTTCTAACCCTCCTAATAATACTGAAACTAAAAATAACATGATTACCTACACAGGGCTTTCAGAGAAGTCTGGAATTCTAGTCCATTTTCTTCCAAAATTAGATGACAAAGAGCTTTTCTGTTCATGTGGTGCTGAATTATGTTTCTTTTGCAGTTTCCAGGTAGCAGGGAATGCTGGTAATACCTTTCTCCATTAATTTTTTCATGGAATCCAGTGACAGGAGAGACCATTGCATGGCATGGAGTGATTGGCAGGACTGCCTCTCTTGGGTGCTGGGAACAGTTGTTTTAAAGAAACTACAGAGAAGTTT
Organism: Anomalospiza imberbis; assembly: GCF_031753505.1. Taxonomy (NCBI): domain Eukaryota; kingdom Metazoa; phylum Chordata; class Aves; order Passeriformes; family Viduidae; genus Anomalospiza; species Anomalospiza imberbis. Next base: position 11,531,538 of record NC_089699.1, on the reverse strand, counting down.
GACTTTTGGGTTGAATTACTTTTGTCCCACCTAACTAAAACTTGATGGCAGCTCTGGAAAGACTTGCATGTTTTGAAATCCTGTTTATTGGCCTTTTCCTACCCTTTTCTGTCCTTTGGACCTTCTGGGGATTATGCTTGCAGAACCTTCTGAGGAATCCTGACCTGTCATAAATGCATTTTCTGCATTTATCAAAGACACTTTTCCTTGGGTAGATGAGATGCAAGGAGGTGAACAACTGTAATTAATGTGCCCTCTAACAGCAGTTCCCTGTGTTAATATTTGCAGCTTGCTCTGTATCTTCAGGTGCCTTAAGATAATTAATTTTCATGTGTTAAGTACAACTGCCTTTCTAGTTAGGTATGAGTACTTTATTTTCATTAAATGTAAATGTAGCTCTCCTCCCTTCCTTAGACAATTTAAGCTTTCTGAAAATAGCCTTGTTTTGGTTTGTTGTTCTTGTTTCACTTTGTGCCAGCTGCCTGGTCTGTAGATATTTTCCTGTTTTTTTCTAATTGTTTATTTGATTTGAAGAGTTATTACCTTGCTTCTTAAGGATGTGCTAGGTCTGAAACGAAATACTTCTAAGTATTAAAAGCTTGAGAGCTATTTAATAATACCAGAGAATATCTCCTTCTGTAATTTTGAAAACATCCCTGTGACCTAAGGAAACTATGATTGTGTACTGTGCTTTGTCCTGTCAGCTTAAAAAGCCACCAGGCACCTTGCATGCTAATCTTCTGCAGAGCATGACATTAACATGAAGGCTGTACATAAGAAATATGAAATTTGATTGATCATTAAAAATCCCCCGAAAAAAAAAAAAGTCTTTAGATACCTATGGGTAAATCTGTAGATTCCATTCCTTTTTTAATGATCTCTCATAACTACATCTTACATGGGGACCTAGAGTTTGAGTTACTAATTGGTGCTGCTCCTCTGTATCTGAGCTCAGCCTCATGTGGACAAACCTGTTTATTTTTAAAACCTTTTCATATGAAGGTATGTGATGGTTGTTTTACCTTGGCAGGTACTGTGGTTAGCGCTGTAATTTTTTTGTTAGGGAAATGAATGTAAATGTAAGAAGAATGCTCGCTTGCTACCTGTAGGCAGTTCTACCTATTGATGTGCATTTGCACTGGGAAAAAAAGAGCCTGCAGAACAACTCTGATAAGCTCTTGTTAATTTAGGATTCAGGGCACCTTATTTTACTTAATTGTAGAAACATGCTTTTCTCTAAGTCACTCGGTCAAAATTTCCCCTAAAGATTTCATAGTGACCTTTAATTTAATCAGAGATGTGGGCAGAGTTTTCAGCTGTGGACTAATCCATGAAGGTTTTAGATAATCTTTTATCAGATTTATGAGGAGGTGATTTTTTTCCCACCGCGATAAGAGAGGAAGTTACAATTCTGCACAGTTTATCCTCACCATTTACCCTTTCCACAGGGTGTATTTTTTTACGTGTAAACTTTTGATGCTTTATAATTACAGAAACCCAGCGTGTTCTGTTGAGGTGCAGAACTTGTGCAGCACCAGAAGGTTCTGCTGTAGACTCTCCTCTCTTTTAGAAGAGAGCAAATGCAGCAGTTACATATTTATTGCTCAGAACTGTAAGACCGTTGTTGGGGTTTTGAGAACCCAGCAGTTTGAGAAAAGTGGGAAAAGCTGGCTTTAGGCTGGCTCTGAGTTTGCCCTTGTTTTAATGTGTCTATTTCTGAATCCCTTGCTGCAGAAATTTCAGATTTAGGTCTATAAACTTGTCTTTTTCTGGGGCATTTCTCTTCTCACTTGTGGCCAAATGAGTTTTTTAGGTAATTTTGATGCCATCAGTTAGCTACCTGGAAAAACCACATATTTTAACATAATTTTAAAGACGGCAATATATATGTTATAGGAAGTGGCTAAAACCCCAAAATCTGTGATGGAGGGCGAGGGGAGGGGATATGGTGGTGGGTTATTACTATTTTATTTTGTTCTGGAACCTAATGAAAGGTCCCTTTGAGCTGTTAAATGTGGAGGGTTTTGGAAGGAAAAAGTGCTATCTGTTGCTTGCAATTCCAAATGATAAACAAGAATATAGTTCATAAGAGGAGAGCATGTGAATGGAGAAAGTATTATGTATGTACTAGAATTTTTATTCATTATTATTGTGCCAACTGGGAGTGAATGTTCTTTAATATAATTATACTCTAGTGCAGTTTGAATTTATTCCAAAGAGCAGAGCTTTGCCTAAAAACTTATTTTATTTCTTCTGTTAGGGAAAATGTTGTATTTCTTAAAAATACCGCTTCACTTCAGGCTTCAGAAAATCATTAAATAAGAAGAAATTAGATTTTTCTGAGTTTCTGGAGAACCTTTAACTGCTTAGTTTTTTTTGTGTTTGTTAAAATGAGACTATTGCAGCTTTTAGAGTTTTGGTAAGTGGTGTGTCATGGAAGGAGAATAGGAAATAATTATTCTTTTATCAGTAAAGGCAGAGGAACTAATGTGGTAGCTGACCTTTCTTAGGTCTTTGGGGAAAATGTTAATATAGAATACACTTGCTTAGCTAGCATTAAACAATTTTTGCTTGATTGTTTTTGAAGTGTTGTAAAGACAAGCTTGGGGACCTCAGCAGCAGCAACAAAATTTCAGTAATTTTGTCTGCACCAAAATTCCAGTAGTTTTGAACACTCCTTACTTGCCATTGCAATTTAATTTGACTTTACTGTCCTGGACTTAAAATGACTCTTACTCATCTCTTTGATAGGTTTACTATTTTCATTAAAAGTATAATCTCATTGACAAGACTTTAAAATTTTGCCTAGGATTCTCTTTTTTAAGTATACCTGAGCACACTTAAATGCAGATTATTGAACTCAAATTTTTCTGAACTTAAAAGCATTTGCACAGAAATGTTTGGATTTTTTAATGATGCTCAGAGGTCTCCTGCTGGAGGTGTTTTGGCTCTCACCCAGCTTAGTTGTGCTGACCTGGGTTTCTCTGGCAGGGGTATGTGCTGTGTGTGTGTGTTATGATCCATGGTGGGTGGCACCCTCAGTTTTGGCTATGATCTGGGATTGACTTCTGCTCAACACCTTTGACTACAGTCTTTTAATAGTACTGGATATTGATATCAACTTTTTCATTTCTGCCCTTGGATTTGAAACGGGTTTTGTTGTTTTCTTTTTTTTTTTTCTTGTCCTCCCCACCTCTGTATCTCAAATCCTGTTGCATGAACTTGGAAAGGGAAGGAAACTTCCTTCTTGTTCCTGATGGAAACTGAGCTTTAAAACTTTATCTCCAGGCTGGGTAACTGGATCCCTGACAGGAAGGTTTCACAGGGCTATTGTGTGATAGTAATTACCACCCCTGGCTCTGTAGTTCATGTAAAAGTAATGACTAGTGGATGTAAAAGGAACAATGGATGTTAACTATGGAATACATTAACTCATGGAGATGCCAGGGGAATTTAATTGATCATAATTAGAAATTTGGATGGGGATAGGAAAGAACGTTGAATTTTGCATTTTGTATCCCTTCATTTTTTTGTCTTATGATACAGATCTGCTGAATGAGATGAAGTCCATGTGACAGATAATGTCCCAGCAGCTGTGCTCTCTGCTTCAGGGAGGGCATTCTGGGCTAAATGGGAACTGGCTTTCTAGAATACTTCTGTGGCAAAGCAGTACTTTTCACTAATACTGTGCTTCCTTTTGAAAGACCTGAAATGAAGACTTCTTACTCTTAACAGGAAATTTTGTCTGATGCTGAGAGCTCTGTTACTTATTTTAATTAAGTACAAAGAATTGCAGCAGTTCTCCCACATATCTCAGTGTTGGAAGGCAGATACTGGTTGAATCTCTAGTAAATCATACAGAATCTAGAATTTCTGGGAGCAAATATGAATTTAAGATCATATTGCCTTGTGTAGGTGTTTCCTGTCTGAGAAAGATTTAATGTGCTGCTTGGCCTGGTTTGGAACATGACTGTAATGTGTTAGTGGGGTGCTGTTTCTGTTAGTATAAAATCTCTCACTCCATAAGTAGGCTGCAGAGATTGTCTAAAACAAATATACTGCTTCTTCTTCTGCCAAATGGAGGGTAGATTTAGAGTATGAAGTGTCTACCTGTTTTGAGTCTGACACTTGAAAATTACTGTCATGTAACCCAAAATGATAAAAAGGCCCCATGAATCCTAAAGAGCAACTGGGTGTTTTTCCCAGTCTGCCAAAGCAGGAGCTGCCTGTTGGACGAGTGATGGCCCAGAAGGGCTGCTGGGGAAAGCAGAGGCATACCCAGTGAGAAACATCTTTCCCTGTGAACAGCTGTGGCAATCTGCATGAAGTTGAATTGTAGCATTATCAGTAATCAGATTAGTTGTTTCTTGAACAGCGTTTAGGACTTGTTCTTCTGGTGCAGCTGACAGAGACAGGGGAAAGTATTGCAGTGCTGTTTAATAACCTGTGAGGCTTTTCCTTTACTTAGGAGGAAAGGAATTTCTGTTTTGTGGAAAACACTTTTTTTGGTATGTGTTTAGTAGCAACAAAAATACAAGTGCTGAACCTTGCTGCGCGTTTTTCTGAAAGCATTTTGCTAATACAGTGTACTGTGTACCCTTTCCCCCTCAGGAAGATGTTGTAATAAGTAATAGCAGTGTGATTGGAGTAGTTGGCTGCTGCAAAGCATGTGAATTTAGTTACCCAATCTGGCCTGTTTCTCCAACTAAATGATTATGACTAAGTGTGATATATGCAACTTTGACCTTTTAAGTTAGTTCCTAGTTTGCTGCTTTGTTGTTTGAATCGCTTTCTACATTGTTAATATGCAGAGAATTGCTTTGCTGTATAAAGTTGGTGGGATAATTGTCTAAGGCTCTTGGATGGACTGTGTGTTTCCTCAGGGCTGTGAACAGGTGCTTTCTGGGGCGCAGCTGAGCAAGGGTGGGGTGTGTTTGTCCACTGCAGAAGAAGGGAGCAGAAGGGTGTTTATGTGCTGGGCAGGAGGACACATTGCTGGGTGCTTGGCTCTTCCTGTGAACTCCCAATTAGTCATTCCTGGGGAGAGCACAGTTACTGCAGTGACACTTAGAAGAGGTGTCATGGCCTAACCCGCTCCTGGCCTCTCCCGGGGTATCCCTGTCTGTCACCAGGTGCATCACAGCGTGCTGGAGATGTGTTGTCACCCAGGCAAAGACCTCAGCTCCAGCACTGCTTCCTCCCTGCTCACAGGAGAGGGCTGGGTGAGGAATGTTGTCTGTCCCAGGCAGCTGTGCTCCCTGTTTGCCTGCCTCAGTGTTTCCTGTTGCTGGAGCTTTAAAAGCAATGCCTGTGGGTGAGGATTATAAACTGCTCTTCTGTGAGAGATGGGGATGCAGTGCCTTGAGGTCAGAAGTGGAAATGGCAGCAGTTGGTTGGCAGCTATCTCGTTCCACCCTGCAACAGCATTCAAAGTTCAGACCTTTGGGGGAAAGGAATTATTTTCTGAGCAGCCTTCTTCCCTTCTGGGTAAAAGTTCATGTTCTGAATTATTTGAAGCCTGAGGATGTAAGACTGTTACTCAGATCTGCCTGCCACATAAATAAAACTGATACCTTGCATCTTCAGAATCAACAGAAAAACCTTGAAGAGGCAGCCAGAGAATGGGGAATAGTGTGGCCTTCAAAAGAAGGACCAGTGAATACCTGTGTTCCTGCAAGTACTAATATAATCTGCAAACAATCAGTTTGGAATTGTGCCACTTCAGATAGTGAGGCTGGAACATCAGGTTTTCAAAAAGCTGGAAGAGGAGCTGAGGAGAAGGGGAAAGAAATGAGTGAGGAAAATGTTGCCAGAAATGAGTAAGAAGTGAATCTGTTAAAATTATTTAAGGAGTAAAAATGTATGGTTCAAGAGCCTGATGAAATAGCTTTATCAAAACCTAACACCTACTGAAAGAGCTGTCAAGGAAAAATTTCTCAGCATCTGCTTTGGGAAGAAAAAACAAAACAAAAGCCTAAATCCTCCACAATAAAACCGAGATTGTGTTCAGGAATGGATTGGAAACATGTTCTTTTATATGACATAATTTGTGGTACAGTAACATGCTTGAGGTAGGCAAACACCGGTTAATCGAGAATTTTCTTCCTTTCTCTGTTAAGTTAATCATGATGTTAAGAAAATCTTGCTTGTTCAGTAAGCAGTAAAATCTCTTTTCGGTACATTTGGTGTGTGCAAGTGAAGTTCATCTGTTTCAGGTCATTAGCACTGCATTAGCACAGCGTGGCAACTGGTGTTTAAACACCAGCTAATTAATGTTCAGTGTAAACACAGTGTGCTAAAGAGCTATCCAAACCCATGAAGTTCTAGCTGACACAAAATGCCACGTGAAAATGCTGTTGTGGGGGGAGGAATTGCTAATCTGTTTCTCCTGCTTTCCTAGATTATTGATAAATGGTTGAAGCTGAACAGCAGAAGAGAAAGGGTCAAACTGATGCCAACGGCATTGAGTGCAAGGGGATTTTGTCATTATACTTGTGGGGTTTTGATGTTAGTTTGTTTTTTCCTTCCTTAGTGTTTAGTGTTGTGATGGCTCAGTGACCTGGAAAATGTGTAGGGTTTTTGTACTTTCAGATTTTGGTGTGTTAGTTTTGCAGTTTCACAACTGGGCCAAAGTATTAAACATGTGTGATAGCTGATGGCCCAGTACTATGGAAATGAGATTGGATACGTATTTTGTCCAGTAGCACTTTTTTCCCCTCTCCAAAATAAATTTGGGTGTGTTTGTGCAAAAAAATCTGGTAATTTGAAGTCTGAAATATGTGAAATGGAACCATGTCTGTGGTGGACAGCAGACAGAAGCATGGATTCTGTCTGCTGGTGGTTCCCTGGTGTGCTGATCCAACAGGGAAATGAGAGACCAAATTTCTTACCAACCTTAGCACTCACCAAGTTATACATACAGGTGACTGAGAAGTGTACATGTAAACTTCAGGTAGCTGAGAATTCTTAATATTTGGGTAAATAACTTCTTGATCCACAGATGCAGTAAGAAAGGTAGCAACCTGCTGAGCCCTCCACGTGGGCTGGAGGCACAACTCCATCACTGGAAGTTCTCTGCTAATGCTGCTACTTGGATGGGTCAAGTGGATTTTGGGGAGGACAGAAGAAAACTGTTCCACGGTAAAAGTTGAAGGCAGGAAGAATTTTTGTCTCCTAAGCAGTCATCAAAGCAAGGGTGAGATGTCAGTTGAAAGTTTGACCTGGGTCTGAATGTTTCTTTTGGTCCTTTGACCCCAAACTGGCTCTCTGTCACATGGAGCAGAAATGAGACTTAAAAAAACAAACAACCAAACACGGAAAATGAAATTTCTGAAGGCTTTGCATGAAGCAGGTTAACATCCAGCCCCTTCTGTACAGCCTGCTTGGGTAGTACACAAATGCTGGAAGAAGCAAGGAATTGTCAACAATTTAGGAGCCATAAAATGGACAACATGGTGCATAGGAAGCTGTGGACAGATACTTGCTCTGAATAAGCTGTGTAGCAAAGATTTGCTGTTTTAAAATGTTTAACCCAGCTTAGTTTAGTGACAGGTTAACAAATGAGTACATGAGCAGCTCTGCTAGGAAGTAGAAAGGGCTACAATATTCAGTAGGAAGATGACGCCGAGCAGGTGGCACTGGCTTGCTGGATAATACAATCTGATATCACAACTGTTTGTGAAGTGCAATTTCTTCACCACCAAATAATCATTCTTCTGAACGGCTCTTTAAACGTCAGCAAAGGCCTCGCATTAATTCCGCTTGACAGTTTGATTACAGCATTTTAACAGCTTCTGAAAAATAATTCAGTTACTGAAGTGGTAAACTCGCTGTCTTGGCAGTGGAGATAAAGTGCTGCCTCCCAGCTGGTGAGGCAGAGCTAATCCTGTAATTCCTGATCCATTTCTGTGTATGGTCCAGTTAACCAGTGCCTTGGTTTAAATGCATGCTATTTCCTCTCCATGAAAATATATGCTAAATTCACTTTCATGAGTCAATAAAATGCTTAAATAACGTGTTCCCCACACCTTTACATATTTCTGACCTTGCTTTGAGGTTCAAATTTTCTTTATTTATAAAATATAAAACATTAAGTGTTGCATATAGAAGGGACTGAGAATTAGGAGTGAAGAATTTCAGTGTGTTGGGGTGGGATGGGGCTCTGGAATTCAGAGGTACATCTGGCAGGGAAAAGAGTAAGGTGGTGCTTCAGAGATGAACTGTAATTTCAGGGCACTTGAAGATAATTTTAACAGCCTGGTGTATTTTAATATTGCCATTTTGTGGTATGTGGAAATATGTTAAGTAGCACACAGTAACCTAGGTCTGTAATTTTCAGCATAGGCATCTCCTGCTTCTTGTTTTTTGGTCAGTGTGAATTGGTTTGGCATTTTTTCTATGTAAAATTGTGTTTGACTTAATGCTTGAAAATAAAGGTATTTGAAGTGGGGAAAATGCATTTAACGTGGTGTTATGTTTTCTTCCCAGACTCTGACACATCTCTGGAACCTGCAATGACAAGTCGGAACAGTAGCCATGCAGACAAAACTGGTGAAATGTCCTCAAAGCAGTCAACACCAAAAGTGCAGGTCCAACGATCCGTCTCCCGAGAAACCATCACAATTCATTTCTCTGCATTTGGGAAGGAGGAAGAAGAGGAGGAAGAGGAGTTTAAAGAGTTTCTTGACGAGGAACTAGATGACCAAAGCATTGTAACAGCACTTGAAGCCAAGGAAGACCTCTGCTTTGAGCATAGCGGCCATGACCTTTTTGGTCCAGCTACCTCGCTTAACATGGCCAACTCTGCATCACCGCTGTCCTCATCGCCCGCAGTTCTGCCAACTGCAGAAGCTGTAAAGCTGTTGGACTCTCCTTCCCCATCCCAAATAGTCAGTGCAGTGCCACCAGTCCTGTCTCCATCGTCACACTCATGTCACACATTTGGCGCATCAGGTGCAGCAGCACCACCTGTGGAACAGAAATCCAGTCTGTCTTCCCCATCCTCATCCCCTTCCAGATCAGTTGCCTGCTCTAGCGGATCATCCACAGTTTCTAGTTCAAAGCCTTTTAAGGGGTTAGTCAAGTCCTTTTCAACAGAAGTGGAACCAAAAGAGCCCACCCCACCAATGCGACACAGACACTTAATGAAAACCTTGGTGAAATCTCTGTCTACAGACACTTCTAAACAGGAGTCTGAAGCTGTGTCTTACAGACCACCTGACTCGAAACTGAACTTACATCTGTTCAAACAGTTCACTCAACCTCGAGCTACAGGTGGCGATTCTAAAACTGCCCCCTCCTCTCCATTAACATCCCCCTCTGACACTCGTTCCTTTTTTAAAGTACCTGAAATGGAGGCTAAAATTGAAGATACAAAAAGACGCCTTTCTGAGGTAATCTATGAGCCTCTTCAGCTGCTCAGTAAAATAATGGGTGATGAAAGTAGTAGCCACAGGCCCAAAGCCTTATCTTCAAGTGCTTCAGAACTCTCAAACCTTTCCAGTTTGAATGGCCATTTGGAAAGCAATAACAACTACAGCATTAAGGAAGAGGAGTGTGATTCGGAAGGGGATTTCTCTGGGGGTGACTTTAACCTGACAAAGAGCGATCAGTCAAGAGGGGCAGAAGAACATGCAAAAGAGATGGAGACCAAAAGCTCTCAGTCGGCAAGCACAAAGGATGTGGGGTCAAAACCTTCACTTGTACTTGAAAAATGTTTGTTGTCTGCACTAGTGAGCAGGGAGGATGAGGAGTTTTGTGAACTGTATTCTGAAGACTTTTTCTTGCTAGAGGAGGAAAGCAAAAGTGATAAACCTGCTGAAACTGTGGTGGAGCCCGAGATGACTGAGGAAACTGTTACTGTGCTCAGTAGTGAAGATGAAAATAATCTGGATGTGCAACGGTCTGAAATACCAGTGAAAACTTTATACTTACTAATACTGTTAGTCTATGCTTACCTTATTATCCCTCTCCCTGGCTATTTAAGTGGACTTTTACTTGGAATGGCCCTTGGATTTATGGTAGCTATCTGTATGATTTGGCTTCTTATTCCACGTACTCATGAATATCTCAAATTGCATAAAAGCATGAAAACGCGATGGAATACAGGAGCTCTAGACATCAAGGAACCTGAAATACTGAAGGTGAGGTCCTGGCATTTTGTGTGTGTGTGTCTGTGTGCATTATTTTGGGTAGAAGGAGTAAACTAGATTTATCCTGAGGGTGTAAATGAGCTGAAATGTCCCCGTTTGTAAATAGTTTTTAGGGTCAACTCACTTCGGCAGGGGCACGAATGCTTTAGTATCCAAGAATATATAAGACTTCAGTGTCTTTAGGGATTAGTAGAAAATGGAATTTCTTCAAAAGTAAAAGGGCAAATAGCTTTGCTGATAGATTTGAAACGATCCAACTGAACTACTGAGAGCAAGTAGTGTCAGAGTTTAGTGTGAAAAATAACATTTGTGCTTGAAGCTGCACCTTGGGAGATGTATTTTGTTTCTGGGATATTTTGCTGTCTAGGCAGTCATTTGTTTGTCTGGTCTGTTCATAAGCAGAGACAAAAGCATTGTGTTCAAGTAGAGCATAGAGAGTTGGAGAGCATATGGGTCATCCTCAAACATGAGCTAATTGAAATGGGAGGAGGAATTACAGTTCAGCAAAATGTGTCTGAGAGCTGGGTTTTGAATGAAAGTTTCTCCTACCTGTTCTCTGCCCTCCACTTGTTGCTGAGATATTGCAAGTTTGCTGTCACTTCGTGTGTCACTGCTGCCTGTCCAGCTGTGATCCATCCAACCCCTCTGCTCCTTTAGTGCTTCTGGTCCCTGTCCTGCCCTCCTAATCTCCATCTGTGATGAATTAAAATAATATTTTCCCAATTGCAGAATTCTGAGCAGTAAAACTACTGGTTTCTGATGTGCAGCAGAAGCATTTCTGAGTGCTGGTGGTGTAACGTTCACTTGATATCACATGCTTATCAGAATATTTGTGGAGGCATTTTTTGTATTTGTGTAAATATTAAATTGAGCTTTTTGAAGATGAATCCCCAATTGTAATAGCACAAAGGTTTTATTAATTTAAATTCAGATGGGTATATACTGTAGAATCTGTAATGTATTGATGGCTAATTTCATGTGTCTTTAGGTAACTGAAAAGTTACAGAAACAGAATATAAAACTCTACTTTTGTTGCATAACCATGGCAATTGCATGTCTAGCCCTTATTCTATCTTGGTGTTCCTTTTTTTTAGGAATGATATGAGTTGTGGTTATTATTTGCTGTAGTGAATTCAGACTGAACACTCCCGTCTGCCCAATTCAATTACCCGCTACTGCCAAGTACAAATTGTTACAAACTTTCACTTCAGTCCTTGTAATTTGGAGCCCAGACCCTTCCTCGATACTTGACAGCTGGTAAAGATCCTGATGTTCATTATTGGCTGGTGTTAGGCTGTCTCTGAGATGTCAGCTCTTACTCAGGAACATTTAAACTATATTTTAATGCCTTTATTGAGGAGTTACATCTGATGAAAATGGCTGTAGGCAAGAAATGAACAGTGCAGAGAAGTCTGCATAAATGTAGATTAATGGTTTTTGTGACCTGATGAGTATTTTTTGTGCTCATAACACACAAAGTAATTGTCTTTAATATGTAAATGCTTCAGGAGTTTACATATCAGCTTGATGCCCATATTGTAGTGGAATATAATGTAATATGATTTAGCAGATTGCAGGTTATTATTCCCACTTCATACAACTATTTTCTGTTTGAATCTGTCAGAATGAGTACTGGACAGCTTAGATCCTCTGAAAAGGCAGCTAAAGTCTTAATCTGTAACAAAACTCAGGGGAAGATAGGGAAATCAAACTTGATGATCTTACATAAGAATGTTCTCCAGAACTTGTTGGTCTGGTATTCTGGGCTGGACTGCTGTTGTGCAATTATGATAAATGCTCTGAGTAAGATCCCTTCATATGGGGCTCACGGAGCTGGGATTCTGCCAAACTGCTGTCAAGTTATTTTTGTACAAGTATGTGTGCATTCTCCCCCATGTAAATGTTGTTTGAGAAGTTTGCATTTCCTAGGTTTTGAAAACTAGTGCAAAATTCCCCTCAGAAATTGCTGAAATGCTTGAACAGGTTATTGTCTCCCACAAAAGTGTTCCTGGCAGTGGGAAAAAGTAAATGTTGTGCTGCTAAGTGTGTGTTTCTCTAGGTGTCTGTACTTACTTCACTCAAATGTCCTTGGTACTGGGGGAAACCATGCCTCCCACCAGAAAATGCACAGAACCCCTGCATCTTCATTGCATGTTTTTGTGTCTGCCTCTTCCCATAGCTTTCAGTTCTCTGGCTTCCCTCTTATCTTTTTTTTTTCCCGTCCACATTTTTTCCTTCTTTAATCCATTAGTCTTTTCTAACTTCCTTCTTGACTTTTCAACTGTGCATTCTCTTGTGTTGTGCTGGCTGATAGGAAAGGTTTTAAGTAACAGCTAAAATGAAAATGATAAATTTACCCTTTCCATTAGAAAGAACTTTTAGGAGAACACAGTGGCAGTGCTTGCTGGAGAAGTGGAGGCTTTGAGCCACAGCTGTATAGAAAGAGGAGGTTTTTTATCGGCGTACTATTCCTGAGTACCAACCTCAGGATTTCATGGTTGATAGTGGCCTCTGGCAGAAAAATGTTTTTTCCATTTAAGGTGATGGTTGCTTCTCCTACCTCAGACCTTTTTTTGTGTCTTTGGATTCCCTGTGAGAGAAGCTCCAAAAATGCATTGTATTTTTCCCTCATTTATGAAGCAAAATACTATTGAAGTATTATAAAATAGTGGTAATAAGAGGGATAGTAATAGAATTGTGCGATTTGAGTGATCAACAGTCTTGAAAAAATGTTGGTGCTAAAGCATTTGATTATATCATTTAATAATAATGGCTATTAGCCAGTTAATATCACTAAGAAACTTTAGGGACAGCTTTAATCCAGATTTGGGCTTGTAATGTGAAAATGGCTTTTGCTGATTATTTTATTTATGTATTTGAAAGTATCATAAGTAATGATTTTAATTTATTTTTACCCACAGACCTGGTTTGTGCCCCCAGCCCTCTGGGTCGTTCATAAGGATCTTTTGCAGTTCTCCCTATCCTCCCCTCTCAGGTTATGTTGTAACACACCTGAATCCTTAAATAAGTAACACTAAAAAGTTGGTGCCTACACGGCCTGACTGTGCAGTTCTTACATGAACTATTCTGTTGAACTGCAGTTCAAATAAAATACTTGGAGGCAGGAGTCAGGAAAGAGGAAAATTAAACTGAGGGGCCTTTTGAAAGTGTTCCTGCAGGTGGCCATGTCCCACGGAGCCGAGCGTTCCAGGGCTGGGCAGTGGCAGCAGCTGTGGACTGGAGCGGTGACCTGAGCTGGGAACGCGCGGCGCTGCCCGGCCGTGGAGCCGCTCCGTGTCCAGGGGGCTTCCCAGCCTGGTGACCAGGCACCTTCTCCTGCTTTCAGCTGGGAGTGTGGAGCAACTGCTGACCTTTAGAAATGGAGATCACAGGATCAGTGTAAATGGCCAGCAGCTGCACAGTGGCATATGACTACGGTCATTGTCCTCCCAGAATTACTAAACTTCTTATTTGAACAACTCCACTAGAACGGAGAAGACCGATCCTACAGTCACTCCTCTCCTACACAAGGAAATCCATTGTTGCTTCAGTAGTTGGGAGAATTTATCTGTTGCTAGCACGTTATGGTAACACAATTCCTCTGTTTGGGTGCATTGCAAAACGGTTTCCGTGGGCTGTGAATCTTTTGTTCCGGGTTGGTTTTGCAAAAAGAGAGGCGGAGGTATTTCTGCTGAAATTGTTCTTAAAGCGCAGGAATTCTGGAATGACTTTAGGGGTTTCTTGGATAAACTTCTCAGTGTTTTTTAAGCTAGGTGAAACAATTTACAGAATTGAAGAGCACTGAAGTGAGAAGGCAGGTGGTGTTGTTACCTCCTTTAATGCTGTTAGATAAAATTCCCACAGCTGCCACAGATTTTCAGATTCATTATTAGAGCGAAGAATCACCGTTCGTGAAGCATTAACATTTTACTGTCAGCCGTGCAGTGTACCTCAGTAACAAAATAACACGAAAATCGAGTGCAAAGATGAAACTTCATCCTTAGAAATTAGAAAACTAAAATTTTATGTTCAAGGAGGGTTTGCAGTAATGTGCTGTCTCTTTCATCCTGCCTGTTGTCTGAAAATAAAACCCCAAACACTTAAACGTGAACTTGGTTCTCCAGTTGCTGATAACCTGGTGGTTGTGTTGTGTTTGCACTTCTGTTGGGTTATGGGTGAGCAGGGGAAGGCACTACAGGGTGTGAGAATTGTGTATTTGGCAGACTGTACAGCTAATCAGCTTGTTTGAACTGGAAAGCCTGGGCACATGGTAGGGATCAGAAAAGCAGGAGGGATTTTTACTTACTTTGGCACAGGGAAGTCAAGATTTTGATGGGTAAATCACTCCTTGTTTTCATCACAGTGCCATCTCAAGCAGGCTGTTAAAGGAATGTCAGGTGCAGTCTGACCTTCCTGGGTACCACATGTACCCATAAGTTCCCAGCCTTTCTACTGAAAATAGAAAGCTTATTAGACGTAGAGAAAGGGCTCATGTGACTAATCTTCCTGTAATGACCCCCTCTCCGAGCAGCCCTTTCCTCTGTGCCAGCTGGTGTGGTGCTGGCTGCACGGCCTTCCAGGAGAAGGCAAGAAACTTCTGAGGGCAAATTCCCATCTGTACGTTTGGCTGGCTGCGGGCTCCAGACTTTGTCTGAGCTAGAAATAGCTTGGAGATCTGATGGGAGCAGGTGGGAGGTGCTCCAGAGATCTGTGGGCCATATGGATATTCCAGTTCCTGCACACAGTGGCTTTGGGCAACTCACGTGATGTTCTTGTGCTTCAGTAAGTCCAGCTGGAGTTCCCGGCTGAAAATTAATTGCTGTCTGTTCAAAGATGTTTTGGCTAAATAATTTCTAGGAAGGAGATGGGATGTGCCTCAAACGTACATCATCTCTGCTGTGCAGTTTGATATAAAAACTCTTCCTCATGCATTGTATTTCCTATATGGGAGTTGTGTATAATCCAATGTAAGAAAAAAAACAACCATAAAGCTTCTTCAAAGCGTATGTCCTGGTATAGGCATTTCTATTAATAAAAGAAATAATCTGCTTTGGAGCTGAGCAAAGATGAATGACTTAATCTTTCCTGAACATAAAAGAAATGCTAATTTTTCAGGGTTTGTAGTGGAAATGGAGCTAGATGTTGGAGTAAGCAAAACAGATATCACTGTTACTATGGCACCTAAGAAGGTGTATGCCATCTACTGTGGGAAATTATGTGGCACTGAAACTGAAGAAAATTAGCATAAAAGTAAATTTTGCATTTCTCTGTGTGTGTGGAAACTTTAATAAGTTGAAGTTTTGCAGTAGTTTTTGGGATGTTTTGCTTAAGTTAGTTACAGCTTTTTGTTTTGAGAAATACTGGCGTTCTCATTCAGCTCTCCCTACTTCCCCCCACTGTAATCACACTGGTGTTTGTAAAGTTGCCATTTGACTTTCTGCTTCCCTTCACTTTCTGTTGACATTGATGCGTATTGAGTATGCTGCATTTAAGGTTCTGATGTGCTGATAAAAACAATGATCAAAGAATGTTGTATGGTGGGTTAAGAGAAGGAAAACTTCTCCTTGAATGAGTATTCTGCCTTCCTTCTACCCCATTTATCATCTCTATTTCTGTAATCAGATGTTGGAGAAGAGAAGCAACATCACCCCCATGCTCAGAGTCAGGCTTGTTACAGCAGGACTGGCTGGTTTGGTTTGTGTTTGTTTTACAGCACAGAAATTAATTGAATTTAATCCACATGTATGACTCCTGTGTTGTAGCTGGGCAGTTACACAACACGTTAAATGATCTCAAACAGTGATGGTACATGAAAGTAAACTCCATTGTGGTCTTCCACTGAGTCCTTAATTGTGGTGGTTACAGTGTCAGTGCTGTCTGTGAGCAGACAGGCTGTTTGCTCTGCCTGGGCTCTGGGTGATGGAAGTGTCCGAGCTTGCTGGGAGCAGAGGGGCTGCTGTGCTGCCCAGCCCTCCTGCCCTGTGGCTCTTCCGGGCATCCTGTGTCTGCAGATCCCACCGTGGCTCCTGGGGAGGAGGTGAGAGCACCCTGTGCTACACATACAAAGTGACTGAGTCAGGAAAAACACACTGTGGGCTTGAGATCTCATCCTCATCTCCTGCTCTGTTGCTTTGGTGCTGCCTCGTTTAGGGCATTTATTGCCTCGTTCTGTTTGTGCACTAAGTGAAATAACTTTGGCAAAAGCTTGGATATAATTTAAAGTTTTTAGGTGAATGCTGTACTTGGCTTTCCAGCAGCTTAAAAGCCTTTTAACAGTGTCTTCTTCTCTAGGGATGGATGAATGAAATTTATAATTATGATCCAGAAACGTACCATGCTACGTTGACTCACTCTGTCTATGTGCGACTCGAAGGCAGCACCCTACGACTTTCAAAACCCAATAAAAATATTTCTAGAAGAGCTGTGTACAATGAGCCAAAGCCTGAAGTCACGTATGTCAGTCAGAAAATTTATGAACTAACAGACAGCAAGGTGAGTGTCTTACTTATATCTGATTTTAACAAAGAATACTTTGCAAATTCTTTCTAACTCTGAATTTTTTTTCACTCCTCTATTTTAACATTCTGTCATTATTTAAACAAAACTGTTGTCGTGACTAACTTGCAAAAGATTGTGCTGGGGAGGAAGATTGAGCAGGATTTGGAAGAAAGTACATATTGACACAGTAAGGGAAAGGCATGATTTTCCTCTGGCAGTTGAGAGTTAACTCACGGGAGCTTTGAGACTCGTTCCCAATGCATGAGATGACTGTTCTGAAGGTTACACCAAAATGCCTCATCTTTGGTGGCTGTCTCTACTCCAAGGCAGCTGAGACAACATTTGCATTTCACTCAAAGAGGGAATGTACATCATAGGTGAATGTGAAAGAGGAGAGTGAGAGGTGTCTGTAGTGTGACCTGCTCTAGGTACCCCCAGTCTAGGGAAGGAGATGGGGGTTTTTCCAGTTGGAAGAGTGCATCAACAATGATGCTAGGACAGTTTTCCTACATGTTGTTTGCCTCCCTCAAATATGTCAAGAGTTGCCATGTGAAGTTGATTCCATTGGCATTGTTTTAAATAATACATCAATACCTAATTATTAAGGGAATGGATTTTTTTAATGTGCTGCATCAGTCGAGGGCCTTGGCAGTACAGATGTAGGAGGCAACCACACTTCATTTGACTGGAAGTGAGAGGGAGAGAGGGACCAAGGCAACAGTGAGGAAAACCTCCCTCCTTTTCTCTGAGTCTGTATGGGAAAGGAGTGTGCTGTCAGCTCTGCTTTCCATTAAAGGAAGACAGTGAAAAAGATAAAGAAAAAATTAGATTTATGCCTTTTGCAGATTTGTTTTCCCATCATGAAGACAAGCAAAGCTGTCATGTGGGAGCACTTGACTGATGGTGATTCCCCATGGTATCTTAGAAAAACTTCCAGTACTTCCCCCCACCCAGCCTCAATTGATTACAGAAGGGCCAAGTCCCCTGACTGTAATAAACAAAAGATGCCTATTCTTCAAGGTGTTTGCTCACAATTTTTGGAGAACCCTGCTGAGTTTAGACCCTCACATAAGATTTTCTAATTCTTTTTTCAAACCACTCCTCTAATCACTTGCATTGTCTTAATTTGATATAAATATACTGAGTTTAGAATATAATTATCTGCAAATCAGTCTTATGGCTTGACTCTTATGTATTTGATGTGGCTGTCACCAACTTCAAATGCTCAATTTCATAAGGTGGGCATGAAAAGTTTGTGTTCAAAACCCAGTTTATACTCTGATTATTTTATCTTGTTACCTATTTATCTCCCCATGGTCCCAGAAATAAAGTTCTTGAGTTTTCAGTTTTTTTCTGCAAATCCATGAGAATAAGATCATCTAAATGAAAGCAGAGTTTCTAATCCACATGGCATAATCTGCTTAAATGTCCTTTGTTTTAGTTCCAAAGACTTAGTGATAGCAGTGGGTTGGTCATCCACCAGCAATTTTGAGTCAGTTAAACTGGCAGATCCAGTGTGGGATCTTTATCTCTTGCATTCCTGTGTTCTTACTTGAGAAACATAGAGGATACAACTGAAAAATAAATTCATTTAACCCTTTCATATATCCTTCAGATTTCCCTGGTTCCTAAGAGCCTGGCACGGAAACGCATTTGGAATAAGAAATACCCTATTTGCATTGAACTCGCCAAGCAGGATGACTTCATGGCCAAGGCCCAGACTGAGAAGGAGACTGCAGAGGAGAAACCTGCTGAAAAAGTGGACTCAAACAATGAGGAATCCAAGAAACCTCAGGAAGGAGCGAAGTACACTTGCCAAAAGGATCAAGTGCTTTACCTCTTTGGAAGGACGGGTAGGGAGAAGGAGGAGTGGTTCAGAAGGTTCCTTCTCGCATCAAAGCTCAAGTCTGAAGCAAAGAAGCCACCCAGTTTGTGTGGGAGCAAGCCAGGTACTCAGATTTTGTATTCTTGTAGGAGTCTGTCAAAAGAAACAAACCAAAGTTATGTTTTGGTGGTGCCACAGTGAAGCACCACCAAGCAAAAAATAATAATACCAAAGATACTCTTCTCCTTACCATGGCCTATCATTGCCACCTTAGCCCCCTCTTCTTCCCTCTTGGCTCTATGCTTTCAAATATTATTACTGTTTTTAGACTATTTTATTTGAATACACGGTTTTTCAGTGACTGTAATAATTCCTGTCATATTTGTAAGGAGGTATTGTTCAGTCTCTTCTTTTTCTGTATGTTAGAACTGATGTCAACATTTGCAGTATTAGACTCAGTTGTCTCATTACTTATTCTTCCTCCTCCATCCTTCCTTCCACTCTAGTCTCCGGTAAGGATAGAGCTTTCTCTTGGGTTAGTGTCACAAGAAAACACATTT
This sequence comes from Anomalospiza imberbis, assembly GCF_031753505.1. Classification (NCBI taxonomy): domain Eukaryota; kingdom Metazoa; phylum Chordata; class Aves; order Passeriformes; family Viduidae; genus Anomalospiza; species Anomalospiza imberbis. The sequence continues at coordinate 11,512,504 of NC_089699.1, read as the reverse complement.
CTCTGTTTAAATAAAAGATCCTGCACTAATATATATTAAAATATATATATATGAACCAACAGACATTAGTCTATAGTATTGATCAATTGTTTGGAATATTTATTTAAACCCATCCTCTGATACGATTTTAAACCTGAATGACTCATGCTTTTCTGCCTTTATTCTCAGAGTAGCTTTTTAAAAACTAGTTAACATTATTGTTTCTGGCACATAACTTCTTGAAATGCAAATGCAAAATTCATAGCTAATTAAAATTCCAGTAGTCCTTCTAATTGTAACAGCCTATAATTAGATTAGTAAAAAAAAGAAAAACTTTAGCCATAGGTGCATTTCAATCACCTGACTTTTATTTTAGGCATTTTCCAGCAGGGCTGTTGGGAGTTCTGCCATGTGTTGCACATATGTGAGTGTCCATATTTAAATATGCTATTGATCAGCTGACTCCTCCAGTCCCACACCCTGCTGAGTGCTGAATCATAGCAAATACTGGCTGATTTGGGTTTAGGACCACCTAAACACACAGCAATAGAATTTACTTTTAGCCTTGAAAATAAGAAAGCACCATGCTAGTCTTTTTTTCAGGAGGAATATCTGTGGAATAAACATGTTCCTTTAAAGTTTGATGATACACTGTGGTATTTGGCTGTCAGATTTGTTCTCTGTTGAACAGGTATTATTCCTTTGAATTTAGGGGTGCTGCCAGCACACAGCAGGACGGATAGTCAGTCTGGAGTTCTCACACACAGCCGGAGCAGCAGCAAGGGAAGTGCAGAAGAAATCACATCCCAGCCAAAGCACAAGGACCTCTCTGGCAACGTGAGGCAGAAAATGCTTCTGGACTACAATATTTATATGGCAAAGTGTGTTCCACAAGAAAAGAAAAGCCCTTCAGGTAGTCCAGTCCTCAGTGCAGACAGCAGCCCTACAGCTGTGAAGAAGGTAATACTGGTGCTCCAAAGGAACCCTGACCAGCTTCTGTAGCTCTTACTAATCCTTTGACCTCCTGGACTGCATTTGAGTCACTCTCAGTAAACAGGACCTTAATACTAAGTACAACACTCCTAATAAACACATCTTTAATGTTAAGCATGACCACTTTTTATTTAAAATAGTAGTAATTCATATTGTGCATCTTTGTTTCCAGGCTTTCTTATGACACCCAGAAAAGGGAACAGGAGGCCATGGTGTAATGTATGAATAAACACATCCTGTGTTCCCCCAGGAAAACATATTCTAGCCCCCAGCCACTCCTGAAGCTGTGATGGATTTGCTGCTGAGTCTGGCACGTGTCAGAAGCCATTCTATAAATAGATGAGCAGTGCTGGAGGGAACCTGCGTCACAGCAGAGGCTCCTCACCCTGGCAGAGCAGGCTGCAGCCCTTGCAAGCAGTAGCTGCCAAGAGATGATGTTCAGAACTGCAGCATCTACCTGCCTGTCTTAGAAAGTGCTGCCTTTCTGCTAGCTTCAGGAGTCCTGTCTGGAATAATGTAGGGTGGTGAATTCTTCTGTCATTTCAGGCACTTAATATGTGTTGTGTTTCCTTCATGGAAACTTCCTGCTTTTTGTGGTAGTGTGTGTACACGCCCAAAATTATATCAGCTGCCTTGGCTTTTGTGTGTGTAGTCAGTGAAGCAGCATCTGAATGTGTAATATTTCCAGGTGTTTCAAGATGGTTCTCAGGGAAACCAAGACAGAATTCTCTTGGAGCATAAACAACACCTTTAATGCAGCAGAGGGGACAACATGGTTTCCTGACTCCTATATGCAATTACTGATTCCCTGGACTGTGTTTATCATCTCTTTGTGGTGTTTCTGAACTGGATTTAAGGATGTAGTGTTAGGTCTTGCTTTCTAATTTTTTGATAAAACAAAGGAAGAGTAGAGTACCTGTTCTTCCAGATCTGACTGGCAAGAGAGAGTATCTCTTACTGCAAACACAGTTTATAAGTCTGCACACTCTGGGTTTATCTGCTTTTTCTGCCAGAGGTTAAATTACATACAGCTTTCTCGTTTCATTGCCAGAGGTCAGTCTAGATCTGTGTGGTCTCATTCCCTCTGCTGCATGTCAGGATGATGACAGGCTAGTGGCAGCCCAGCTGAGGTGTTTGTAAAGCTGCTCCCTGTGCTGAGCACTTGGTGTTCTGAGTTGACCCAGGCTCTTAACACTGAACTTCCCATATAAATCAGGCATTTTCTTTCCTTATTTTATAGAATTTGTTGAGCTGAATAACCTGCTTTATGTTTTCAGTTGCCAGATGCCAATGTGGAAGCTGAAGAAGAAGAACAGGAGGCCTGGGTGAACGCTCTGCTTGGAAGAATATTTTGGGATTTTTTAGGAGAGAAGTATTGGTCTGATCTAGTGTCAAAGAAGATCCAAATGAAACTTAGCAAAATAAAGGTACTTGATCTGGAGACTTGCGTTAGACGCTCCTTTGAAGGAAGTGAAAGACATAGTCTTTGAGTTTTAAAATAGTACAAGGAAGATTTATTTCACACTTACATGTAAAAGACAATGAATGTGCTACAGAATGGCTGTTCAGTTTCTGATGCATGTTAACTTTGCTGCTTCTGTTTAAAATGAACTACAGATGGATTGGCTATTTGTATCTGTCAAATTTTTATGTAAAAATTAAAGTATTATTGTATTTACATTAGGTGTGGTAAGTACATTTCTTTTTTTCTCAGGATTTTTTCATAGAGCAGCACAAAAGACAAAGAGAAAACAATTTCTATTTCTGCTCCTTGTTTTTCTCATGTGGAATGTGTTTAGAAAATTGTTTGCCTGGGGTGATTGTTTGATTAGATTCTGGTGAGGATTGTTTGAGCCAGTCAGATCCACCTGTGTCGACTCTCCTGAACAGGGTCACGGGTTGTGAGTGTTAGATATGGGAGTTACAGAAAGCAGGTATGTAGTTTTAGTATCTTCTTTTATATAGTATATCAATGTATTATAGTATAGTATAGTTATAGTAAAGAAATCATTCAGCCTTCTGAATTGGAGTTAGATCAGCATTTCTTCCCACTGGGTTTGCCTGCATTTTACAATAATTAGGGATGGACAGAACTGTATATAGATGAGGAAATCTTCTTTGGGAAATAGTAGATTGCTTTTAAGGTGGAGGACATCAGGGCTCCACAACTGTAGTGTGTTCCTGTTAACTTCAGACATAAACTACTTGCAGGAGGTCAGTGGGAGCAGTCGTTATGGAAAAAGCTCTGTGGGGTGACAGGACACAGCTTCCATCAGCTGCACCATCTCAAGGGTGAAGGGAGGAGTGATGCTTTTGAGTCGCTTCTCAGTCTTTCCCTTGCCTTCTGTAGCCCTTCTGAACAGCAGCAGTTCACCAGTCTTCAGATCCTGATGTTTGGGGAGGAGTTTGTCTGTTCCTAAAGGCAGAGGAAGCTGTTGTCTTGCTTACAAAAGTTTGGAAATTTATCTGGCAGCACCAGCTGTGAGATAGTGATACCTTTGCTTTGGGAAATCACCAGTAGCCTAAATCTGCCCTGTCTGCTTCCACAATTGTGACAGCAGGCTACCCAGACATCTCACTGGTAACTTTTTAAGTGGAAAGACTGGCAGTGGGGACTGGGTGTATTTTTTGATGTGTTAAAGCAATGTCTATTCACAGGAGATATGTCTTCTGTCTGTTAGAAGAGTAAGATACCTGAATCATGATTTCTGTGCCTCTGTTTTACTAAAACTGTGATACAGATTTAAAAGGTAATGTTCTATGAAAGAATTTGCCAAAGATAAAAGAAGCCGAGACATTGATAAAGCATCAATGATAAAATATATGACTGAAGTTAAGATCCAAAGAAGTCTTTGATTTTTATTCACAGTGAAATAGGATTTACACTTCATTCTTGAGCTTTTTACATACTTTGACTAAAAAGCATGCTGATGGTTTAAGATCAGCATCTAAACTTAAGCATAATTTAAAAAATAAGTTCAGATGCCCAGTCTTTCCCTAAAAAGTGTTGAAACTGGCAGCTGTCAAATTCTAGAACAGTAAGAATTTTGTGTTCTTTCACTGGTGACACTTCAGCTCAGTCCATTCCTTAAGTTTAATGAGCTTTCTTCTCTCAGGAAACTGATATCTAGTTCCATAACATGTATTTGATTTTTTATATTCTGTCCTTTTAGCTGCCCTACTTCATGAATGAGCTGACTCTGACTGAGCTTGACATGGGGATAGCAGTGCCCAAGATCCTTCAAGCCTTCAAACCTTCTGTTGATCACAGAGGTAAAATACAAAAATAGCGGGTGCTGGCATTGCCTTTGTATCTGTGGAGAACAGAATGTGGATCTGTTTATCTTGTGCATGTCTCAGGTACATGTAATAAGAGCTTATTCTGAGATACTCGGGGGTCTTTATCTCAGGTTTGGTGTAAATTCTGTATATATGGAATTATGATCATGGCTTTCCATAGGAAATAATTACTGAACTAAACTAAAATTCGCATGCAACAGAGATGCAGACACTTATCTGATACTGTCAGGGACTGCAGAGGGCAAAGCACATCTCCTTGGGACAGATCTGATTCTGTACCACAGGAGAAAACGGGTTTGTCTCTCCAGGAGAAGCTGCCTTGTTCTGAAAACAGGGATTCAGAAAATAAAATTGTAATCACTGGAAAAACAAGAATGGTGTTGTTTTGAAAATAAACTTCAAAATACAGGATCATTTTATGTTCTCAATGTTAAATCCAGCTTTTTTTAAAAGCTGGATGAGTTTTATACTGCTGCTTTATGAATTAGAACTGTTTGTTTTCTATTCCTTCTGGCTTGCATATGGTCACATATTTGAGGATACTCATGTCACTTCAGTAGTCTTGCAGAAAAGAAAAACTTGGTGTAATGCTTTTTAGCTTCAAAAGCGTTTATTCTACATGTTGAGGAGAGCTAGATGCCATCTAAGATGTAATCATAGCAGTTTTTAATCTTAAATTGTATCCGAGTTTCTCCACTCAACGTGAAGATATTTCTAATTGGCCTAAAGGGAAATATTTCCTTGGAAGACCTGGTGTGGTGTCACCTGACCTCTGCAAGAACACCAGATGCAAGGACTTTAGGAGGAGATTAATAAACTTTAGTATTAAAACCTTTGTGCCATTCAAATCACTGACCAAAAGCACAAGGATAGTAAGTGCTAACCTTTCCCTCATAAAACTGAACAAAACAGACTTTGAGGAAGTATTAAAATCTCCTTGGACACACATTGTTTAATACTGCCTGTTGCATCCAAATGCTGTTGTTTGCCCTTATCTACTTGAGACTTGCAACTCTTTGGGGAAAAGCCTTATCTGTAAAACACTGGGTACTTTGCTTTCAACTTTTCCAAAGATTATTTTCCACTGAGCTTTATAAACAAAGCGTGTTTGAAAAGAGCAAACTGTTTGATTGTCTTTAGGAACAAAATCTGTCTTTTTTAAGAGTAATAAGAGTTGAGTAGACGGAATAAGCTGGAGTGCAGTCAGAATTTGGGGAACTAAATCAAATTGTTGCTTGTCTTATGCTTCCTGCGTGGGTCAGCAGGTTCTCCTTTAAGAACCTGCTCAATTAAGTTCTCAATTAAGTGGTTGCACCATTGGTAGGAGTTTTATTTGTAGTTACAGAACAAAGGAAAAGTTTTTAAAATCTTTACGTGTGTGTGTCTTGTGGAGTGATTTTATAATTTCTTTTTAATCAGGCTTTCCTTTCAGGGTTCTTGTCAGTGTGTTTTCCTTTGCCTTGATTTAAACATGTTTGGAATTCCTTGCTCTGTTCTCATAACTTCAGTTGTAACCAAGGACTGTAGCTGTAAGTCATGAGATGGGATTAGGAGCCGCTGAACACTTGGCTTCAGTTAATTGCTGAAACAGAGTGAGATCAATTAGTTCCTTTAGTTTCTTGTTCGGTTAAACTGTGACAAGCAAACATTTATGGTAGGATTTCTAATGCTTTTACCTTCCTCCATACTGTTGAATGTGAACATGTGAACATACATGTGAGCTTTTAGGGTTTTTAAGAGCTTGTAGTGAGTAATTACTGGAATAACTTGTTGTCTTATTATACTTAAAAGGACATAAACAAGGGGATGATAATTGGAAATGCTTGTTTTCATAAGAATAAATGTATTTCTTGGTAAGTTGACCTATGGGTAAATGACTTCATTTATTGGGAAATGTGGGGGGAAAAAACTCTATAGTTTCAGGGCAGTATTCAGAATGAACACTTCTAAGTTTTTGGGTTTTTTTAGTAAGTGTTTGAGGCAGTCATTTGAGGTAGCCTTTTGTGAGGCTTTAAAGTGCAGTTACTAATTGTGATGTGCTTTGTTTCATCAGTATTTCTTTTTACCAGTTCTTGATTATAAAGAAAATACTTTTTTTGTTATATGCCTTCTCTAATTAGCTAAATTTAACACACAATGTTAGAAAAAAAAATCTTGTTTCTGTTAATACAGTCCTGCTTGGGTGACAGCATATGCTGTGGCTTTTACTGTAATTCTGTCAAGGCTAGGGAGCCAGAAAACTGAATAAACTGTACCATCTGCCCAATTCTTTACTCCCTCTTCCTCCATTTTTCCCCTCTGGAAAAAGTGGATAAACATTTTCTGGTCAGAAGGAATTTTCCCTCTCAGGAATGGCATCCTTTGCTTAATTTGATCTGCTGTTAAAATGATACTGATGATTGATTTCTGCTGACTTACTGATTATCCAAAAAGTCTGTTAAGCTGTTTTCATGATTTTTATGATCTTACTGACACTTTCCTACTGTAAAAAGAAAAAAATCCTTATACGCTTGTGTTTGAGTTCTTGTGTTTGGTTTTTAGAACAGTGTTAGAAAAAAATGTGATGGAAAAGAGTTATTTGGGTTAGTAAAGCACCAATTTGCCTTCATCCTGCTTCCAGCATGTAAGCTCACAGGGTGCCAGTGACCAGGTCTTTGGGAGCTGCCTGTGTTTCTGTTACCACAAGTGGGAGGAATTATGATAAGGATATGTTTTTGCAGAAAAGAAAACAGTAATTCTTTAACTGATAAAGCCTGACTTTTCTAGAACAATAAAACACAAAGAGTAGTTATCATTTGTCCTGGTTTCAGTGTTATTCACCATTAATTGCTGCCAAATAAATAAATAAAAGTGGAATGGGTCAGTGGTTGATGTGCCAGGTACTGGTGAGGGAATGTTTTGTTCAGCTGCAATATCTGGAAAAGGAAGAAGTATAATCTGTGTTTAGTGGCATCTGTTTTCTAACCCCTGGGTGACAAATCCTACAGCTTTGGTGCAGGGTGTCACTTAAAAGGCTTGAGCTAATCTTAAGGTATTCCCAAGGCAATTCTTTTGGACATTGCAAAAAGCAAGCAGACAATAGGATTTAACTTAATATTGCACGTCTAGAATTGTCTCAGTAATGACCCTGTTTACACTGAATCATAAAAGAATGCCTGTAGCTCAGTTACTGAAGGAACCTTGTCATAGATCTTCAGTACACCACTGGCAAAACGAGGGGCAGCAGGCTGTGGTGTGAGAGAAGCAATATTGCTCTGGGATTTCAAGTTGTGCTTCACTTGGACAGCGTCAGTGATGCAGAGGAGTGCCCCATTACTGCTTGGCTTGGAGCAATGCTGTAAATAGTTTTGAAGTGGATCCCTGATGGTATTCTATTTCCCTTATCTCATTTCACATCTCTTAAGCAGTTTAGGTGTGTGTAAATCACCGTATTTTTTTTTAGACCATTAGCGATACTCGCTGCTCTCTATAAATCCAAGTGTGGCTTGGATTTATATCTGGCTTTGTTCCATGAACTTAATGTGATCAGAAAGCTTGCTTTGTGATTGCTCTTCAAGTGACATCTTTTCTATTGTTTATTTTAGGACTATGGGTTGATTTGGAAATGTCCTACAATGGATCTTTTCTAATGACCCTGGAGACCAAGATGAACTTGACCAAACTTGGTAAAGAGCCGCTTGGGGAAGCGTTTAAGGTTGGCGAGATCGGCAGGGAAGGGTAAGGGATGGCAATGGTGCTTTCATTGTGAAAAGATGGGATTTTCCTTGTGTATTTGCAGCTCTGGCTCTGCAGTAGATTGAAAGGAGTTTTGGGGATGTTTCATACAAGTGGGTGTGGAGCGTGGCTTTTCTGTGCAACTTTAGTGTTTGGTTATGCTGTTGATAAATAATTTTTATAAAAGGCTTCTGCGGTACAATTATTTTATATATACATTTCAGTTGGGTTTTAAAATGTCCTGTGACTAAAATTTAGTTTTGTCTTATGCTTGATTTGGGGTTTAGTCAGGCAAAACTCAAATACTGGAGATACACACATGCAGAAATAAAGATGGACAGGTGTAACAGGCTACTGCAGCATGGTACAGCTGCAGCTGGAAACCATGGAGTAGTAAACAATGTGGAAGGTAAACAGACTCTAATTGTTATGTAAAGACCTTTTCAAAAGCTTTATTGCATCGTGGGAGTAATCACATCCCTGCTTTAGTCTCTATTTTTCCTCCTAGCCATCTTCTGTTTGCTGGCTAAGCCTAAGTGAAATGCCTTATGTAGATGAACTAATTAGCAGACCCCACACAGTAACTTACCTCCCTTGTATTTGTGCTTTCCCTCTCATTTTGGCAATGTTTGAATGTCATCCATTGTCCATTTGTATTAACCTAGGGAGTGGCAGCTATCAAATACCCATCCCTGGATGGATTCACTCCCAGCTCTGAGGTCCATTTTTTTTGGTGCTGTATTCTCTTTGTACCTATATCTGCAGGCCCTGAGCAGTAGGTGGTCTCTGATTTAATGTACAACCACTGCCTACAAATCAAGAAAATAGTCTCTAAATCTGGCCATTTGTTTAGCTCTGAACAAAATGGTATGGTCTTTCACAATTAAGGTACTAGATGCTTTGTATGTCATAGGTCTGACCATTTATTCTGAGATAGCTTGAAGTAATACTTATAGCAGCACTATGTTTCAGTGCAGTCATGACAAGAAAATAGATGTGAAAAAAACTAATGGCTGAATGATCTCATACACTGGTGGAAATTCAGAGGATTTTAAATCGACCTAGATTCTCATTGTCACTGCTTGAAATAAATATTTCTGAATTTACATCACTATAACTGGTAGGTGTGAATTTTTCAAAATCTGTTTAATCCTGCCTGCCCAAAAAATGGGGGATGGAGAAGGAAATGTCTATACAAATCAAATTCTTGCTTTTCTTCTCCACCCCTTCAGGATTTTCTTTGTCTATTTTCATATCTGTTCAGTGCAGGAACAGCCTCAGAAATAATTAGTGAACACTCTGATTCATATTTAAAAACCAGGTTACTGCTGGCTGAGCTATAGGCACCCAGCAAGGCAGATTTAAGTGCCTGTAGCCAAGCAACCAGTTACTTGAAGGTATCAGCATTAAGTGCATTGCTCCCTGCACAGGGCTGGGATGTTTCAAAGCTCAGGGCCAGGTAGCAGCTTTACATAAAGTCTAATGTATTCTAGTTTGGATGGGGGTTTTTTTGTTGCCTGTTTTATTTTTTTTCCTTAAACAAAATGAATATTAAATAAATTAAGAACTGAAAAGTATAGAACAGTTTGATTCTCATCTGTGCCTTCCAATGTGTTAGTTAATTGTAATTCTACTGGCTTTTTAAATTATCAGTTGACAGTTGCTGTGACAAATCAAATTACTCTGCGTGTGTTTGCATCCATGGGGATGTTGTCAGTAAGTGATGCGTGTTGGTTGCTGAGCTCATTTTTGGCCCTTAGGAGCTCAGAACAAACCATCTCTTGAGATGCAGTGACCACAAAGTGGTGTGAGAAAGGCACCTACTCATCCCGAGAGGAGGGGGGGACAGCTCTGGGGTTTAACTGTCTGTGGCTGTTGTCAGTGTAAAGCAAGACAAATGGGTCACTGTTGCACTTGCTGTTTGAAATAGAAGTGAAGTGTGCTGAGACAGTCTGGTAATGCTGTCTTGTATGCCTTCTCAGGAAAATGCTGCTCTCAGAAAGGGTAGGAAACTACTTAATAGGCAATTTTATAAAAGTAATACATTACAGATGCTGCTAAACAGGAGTTGAGGCAAAAGCAGGCAGGTTAACCCAAAGTTGCTGCAGCTTCTTAACCTATCAGTCCTTTTGCCTTTGTTGAACCACATAAAAACAAACAAATGGCAATTCATACAATATTGTGCAATCTTTACAGGAACAATACAGTAGCTCCAAAGTGATTTTTTCTGCCAATGTTTGTGTCATATAAATGGTCCATTGTAAACAGAGCTCCCCTGAAATCTCACTCAAGCTTATTTATTGTTGCTTTGTTTAATGCGAGGAAATCCTGTGGTCTGAGCCACTTGGTGCTTGTGAGGCACTTCAGAGGACCCCTTCAACTAGGAAATAAAACACCTTGTTGTAAGAAGGTGACACCTTTGAAAGACCTGGGAATGCCCTGAGCACGCTTTGTGCTGCCTGCTAAAACGTGCACAGGAAGGAGAAGTGAGGTCATACCCTGGTGGAAAACGTGCAGTTTGAATCTGACCTAAAAATGTGAGTTTCTGGGAGGAACAGCTCCAGCATTGCTATTTGGGCCAGTGACAGGCACCACCCACCACCCCCACGTCCTCAGGGAGGTGGCTCAGTTTGGTTTGCTCCTCTGCAGGTACAAAATGCTGCTCTGGATGGGAAGAGGTTTGCAATTCTGATTCCACAGGCTGGGTAGGAAATGCTCCAGTGTGGGCAGGTCCTGGGATTACTGCTCCAGTGAAGAAGGAGTCTTGTGCACTGTGAGCTGCACCTGAACCGTCCCTTGTTGCCCTGATTTCTTAGGATTTTCTAAAGCCTTCTGAATTTACATTCTTGTAGAGAACTTTCTCACGCAACTTTCTGTAAACAACCTATCGTTATGCATTCTTTCATAGAGGCAGAGAAATTTGATAGACTGGTAGTTTGTCCAGTGTCATTGGAGAGGTGGCACGTTCACCTTCCAATCCACTGGCACCTTTTGAGAACTATAAATGATTGGAGTCAGAAAAAATAAATTAGTCTCTTCATGGTGACCAAAGCTGTGGTGCGTCGTTTTTCCTTGTGTCCTCTGGTGACAGTCCCTTTACATTAGGACTTCATGCAGCAGCCACCAGTTTGTTCTGTGTACAGAATGACAGGCAGTGGCCTCAGTCCATGCTTGTCTGAGGCTATTAAAGCTTCAAATGCATTCCAAGAACACACACACACACAAAAAGAAAGAAGACACAGCTATAAAGTGTATTCTGAACATGCTGTAGAGTATTACATTCCTGGGTATAGCCCTGGGGCTGAAGCCATATGCTTTTGAAGCCTGTGTTGTGTAACTGTTTCAAGCTCTTGCATTCAGCAGAGATATGTTAATTCTGAAGTGTATCCACTGTATCCTTCTCTCATTTAAATCCATTTAAAGATGTGAAATTTGTCTTCTGTGTACGTAAAATCTTCCACAGTTCAAGTCTAGGAATTAGTCACTACTGTGTGGTATTTTGTACACAAAGGGCAACACTTGTTTATTACTACACTTTTTTCTCCGTGACATTCAAACTAAATGGTATGTCCAATCCTAATTCTGCTCAACTCATGAAAAACCATGAACAACAAGAGAGATGCTTCCAAATGTATTTTGAATGATCTCCACATGTGATTTGAGTATGTAGAATAGCCACCCCTGTGCCAGCCTCTTTCATGAAGGATTATGTTCCACTGGGGAAAACAGATTTCTGTTTTGAAAGCTGGTTCTGCCAGACTGGCTTCAGAGTGGTTTTGGTTTTGTTCTTTTAGATAGCATTTATAGAAGAGGGGAGGGGACAGTTCAGAAACATGTAGTGTCAGCCAAAGCTGTACAGGATGAATAGCTATTTAAGGATATTGCATTTGACCTGGAAATTGCATTGTTTCAGTTTCAGGCCAAGGGCGTATTGTCTTGCAGACAGCGATGAGGAATCCTCCAGCGCTGGCTCTTCGGAGGAAGATGATGCTCCTGAGCTGGCAGGAGAGAAGCAGGTGACCCCAGGAGCAGAAGGGTGAGCTGATTGTTAATCCTTCCCTCCCCCCACACCTGATAGCTGGTGCCAGTCCTGTGATGCTCTTTGTCCCCAGAAAGGCAGAGTGTGAGTCTGTCTAAGCACTGAAGCAACCCCAGTTGCCCATTTCCAGAGCAGAGGGCAGCAGTGGAGCCCTGCAGGGACTTCTCCCAGCTGGCCTGGGCTCCTCCCAGGCCCTCCTCTGCTGGATTGCTGGGAGGCCAGAGAAGCTCTAGGGACCTTCCCCAGCATGTCCTGCCTGGTAGCAGAGCCAAGAACAGGATGTTGTGTGAAAACTTGAAACCCTCTCTATGCAGCATTACCCCGATGCTTATCCTGCTGATCCCTTATTTCCAGCATTCCATTTTCTTTTCTTCAAGAAAACAACTGTTACTCAAGCCTGTTTTTCTTGCTCAGTTTTTTTTTTTTCCTTGAGGCTTTCATGTGTCTGGGCTGTGCAATACTGCCCTCTGATGCTATGCATGGATTTCAAAGAAAATTTCCCAACATCAGTGATGCCGCATCATTCCTTGTTTTGGCTGCAGCTCTGATTTTTTTGCTTTCTGCATCTGATTGCAATTATACCATGCAATGAGAATGTCTGAGCCCAGAATGTCTGAGACAATCACAATGTTTTCTATGTCTGAATATATCTAAGTGATTTTTACAGTGAATATAACAGCAGACTCATGACTTATTCAAAATGTTCCAGAGAATTTTAGTATTTTACTCCTGAACACTTTTGAAAATTGTTTGAAGAGTTGTTTGAATTATTGCAGTTGATGCATTTTATATCTTGAAATTCATAGATCATATAAAGAGCTCTTTATCAAGAGATCAAAGAGGGAGAATGAAGAATCTTAATGCAAAATACTGAAAAAATTTACTTACACTATTAAAAATCTACATTATTACCACTGTAGAATCTGATGGGAGAATAACTTATTTCTCTGGGTAAAGATACAGTTAGTATAAAATCCCAAAGTCAAAATTTATTTTCCCTTTTTATATCAGCTGAACAGTTTTTTGTCTAATGTTGTGCTAAGGACAAAACAGCATAAGCTTGTGTAAGAATAATTGTATTTTTTCCCTGGATAGGAAAATGTCATTTCCTTAGGAAGGTTATCTCTGCTACGTAACACCAAGAGCCACAATTAGACATGATATAGTGTGTGCAAAATACCAAATGTGCTATTTTTGGAGTGTGTATTTCCAACATGAGATGGGGGTAAGAAAAAACATATTCAGCCCTTAAAGCATCTGTTTCAAAAGCCAGGAATGCTGTCTGACACAGTTGCCAGGAAAAGCCCACTTTCTGCAGACATAGTTACCCATTTTTGGAATATCGTTCCATCCACTGCCAAAACTGTTTGTTTCCCTCTTCTTTTTTAGCATACTTATACCTGTAAATGCTACAGTACCTTAAAATGAAAACATTTTTGTTCAGCACACACAGTTAAATAATTAGACACAATGGTTGGGCCTTCTGTGCTAATGATTTGTGCACATCTTGGTGTATCGGTGTCTCTAGAATTTTTTTTTGGAATGGTAGTAGACAAGTTGTCACTTCTCATGCCAGCTTGCTGGCATTACTGATCGAAGTGTATTTGCAGCTTTAAAAGTTGTGTTTCCAATGCTATCTGGGAAGGAGTGTTCAGACTGAACAGTTTCTGCCAGACACTTGTAGCTGACAGAATACAGCTGCTGGGTGCAGGCCCTAGGATGTACTGCTTGGCCATATATCTGTTCAGAATTTTTATATCAAAAACTTTAATGCTTTAGTAGAAAATCCATGTCTGTCTTAGCAAATAGGTTTAAGAAAATAATCTTGATGTCCTTTTTCTATTCTCTGTCTAAAGGTATGTTGGAGGACATCGGACAAGTAAAATCATGAGAATTGTGGATAAAATTACGAAGTCAAAATACTTTCAGAAAGCAACAGAGACTGAGTTTATTAAGAAAAAAATTGAAGAGGTCTCCAATACTCCATTGCTGCTAACAGTTGAAGTACAGGAGTGCAGAGGAACACTAGTGATTAACATTCCACCTCCACCCACTGACAGAATATGGTAAGAGGAGCTCAGAGCAGAGCTGGGCAATGTGTCAGGTGTGCTACGTGAGGGGCTGCAGCTAAGAAAAAAGGCTAAGCCTGGCTCAAGTGGGTTGTGGGCAAGGAGCAGTAAATGAGTTGTAACTGAGGTAGGAACACTTATTAAGAGCAAATTGTTACAGGCTTAAGTACTTATTTTCTTGGGGTGTCTATAGTAAATCCTGCTTTGTGTTCTCTCCCAAGGTACGGCTTCCGAAGCCCTCCCTACCTGGAGTTAAAAGCGCGGCCAAAACTTGGTGAGAGAGAAGTGACTCTGGTTCATGTAACAGACTGGATAGCAAGGAAACTGGAACAAGAGTTCCAGGTGTGTTTCCTTCACATTCTGCTTTCATTGCTGATAGTTTTGGTCAGTTAAAGGGGTGGGGGGTTTAATTTTCACTTGTTCCCTATTTCATTTATAACTAGTCATGTCCTTCACTGCTTCAGGCCAGTGGGACGGATGTTGAGAGCTCAGCTGAAACTGACTGCTGGGACAGTCTCAAGACCCACATGTAGACCTGGGTGGAAATCTGTTTTAGAGATGAAAATGACATTTCTTTGAAATAGGTACCATGGTAAAATTTGCAGTACTCAAATAAGAACATGATCCTACATGTTCTTAGATGATAGGGGGCCAAACTGTTGCCTAAAATTAAGAACAGATAAGGCACTACTTCTTCTTACTGCTTTTTTTAAAGTAATTTTAAAAAAATCACATTGACCATAGTGCAAAAAGAAAGAAGCCCCCTCCAAATACATGTAGGATAGGAATAGTGACCAGCTTGATTCTGGACCCCAACCTGTACAGTCAAGCAGAAATCTAAATCAGTTATTTTACTAAAAGTGCATTTTGAAAGTATATGGATGGTAAAAGCTGAGAAAGCAATTAGGAAAAGTTGGTGATGTTTCCTGTAGTGCCATTTTAATTGAATGAAATATGCAAATATATTAATATTTGAGTTTCATGTACAACTGTAACACAACAAAATGGTTTCAGTTAACAGGCACTGCACTGACTCAAACAATGCTGAGCTTGAGAACCTTTTCTCTGTAAATGTGTGGCATTTTTTAAACTAAAATTGGAAAACTGAGGTTTCAAGTGACATATGTAACTTCATTTCATTGCATCTTTTTCCTAGAAAATCTTTGTCATGCCAAACATGGACGATGTCTATATTCCTTTAATGCACTCAGCCATGGATCCCCGCTCCTCCACGTGCCCTCCTCAAGATCTGAGCTCGGAGGCCTCTGATCAACCATGACATGTGAAGACTCTTGCAGTTTACAGTATTATAAAAGTTACTCTCATGGTTTTATAAACTGTGCTGTAGTTCTCGTCCTTAACTTGTGCCACTCTCCCCCCTCCCAAGGACTGCCTTTCCCCGTTCCTGTGTGCTCACTTGCCTGGTTATTGTTCCGTGTACTTCAGCTACATGAGGTTCCATTCCATTAAGCTGTTGATTTATTTTTGTGCTGGCTGCCATCAGGATTTTAACTGGGAGGCTGAGGTGACCTGTTCTTTGTGGGGGAGGGAGGAGGAACTCAAATGTAACAGATCAAGGAGCTTTTTGATGCACCTTTTGTTCAGCTTGTTTTCATGCTATGTTAATGTGCATTAAAGCATTGAGAAGTTGTTTGGCAGCAAAGGAATTGCGTGCCAAATGGAAAAAATCCTAAATAAGGAATGAATTTATAAAACTGGAAGATTTTTCTTTCTCAGGCAGTTGGAGGTGTAGAATGAACTGTTTTATGTTCTTTCACTTCTGCAGTCAATAGCTTGTGTCAAGCAATCGAAATATGAAATGCTTTCAGGATAAAAGAATGTAAATTGGATGTATAGGTAATATTGTGATTCAATGTGCTGTATACACATTACTTTTTTCATACAGAACTTGTGCTTTTTTTGGGAAGCAATTAGCCATAAAACACACAACTATCAGTGAAGGTGGGTGGGACTGTCAGATTTTTGTACACGAGGGAAAAAAACTGGCAAAGCCATGAGACCAAACCATAGCAAGCCGCCTTATAGTGAGGTACAATCACCTTGGTTCCCGATTAATTGTGAATGTTTATAGAGACAGGAGCACACACACCAAGTGTCAACACTGCACATCTCCAGGGGTAGTGACCCAGCTGTGCGCAGAGCCTCTTGCTGATGGAGCGCCCAGCTCTTGCTGACAGTTTGTTGCTGTGAGTCTTCTCCATTGCACTGTGTTTGCACCCAGGGCACGGGCTGGATCCTGTTACAGCCCCCGACAGGACAGCACCTGCTGCTTGTGGAACCAGCTGTGGCTGACAGATTTTGACCCCCAGGCACTGGTTTCTTGGACTTTATGGCGTAGGAATTCAAGCACTGCAGTTGTCTGAGCTGATCACAATTAAAAGACTTTCTGCTAATTAGTGGCCAAAACTAAAGGGGAAGGGGGAACTGCCTTTTGTCAGGTGTAATGAATCAAGGCTAAATGTATGCAGTAAATTCAAGGTTTGAACACTACATATCCACTCCTTAACACTTAATATTTTTCTGATACTCAGTGTTGCCAACTGTTCATGGACGTCAGAAAATGTTTTAGTTTACAGAGAAGGCGAGCTTTGGCTCTCCTTTTATAATATGATTTTCTTTTTTTTTTCCAAGTAATTTTTTAAGAAATTTTTTGTATGTTGTGTTGTCACATTTGATGTAAATCAAAACTTCCATGTATAACTTGATGATTTACCATCTCTAAATGAAGCTATTATATTGAAGGTTTTTTAAACAGCACCTTGCCTGAAACAAAAGCATTTAATATATTTAAAATTAATTCTATATTTGAACACCTATTTTGGTTACCTTTAATTAAAATATTAGTAGTTATATTTGTTACCTGAACTCCTCCTTGACCATTCCAGGCTGTGTGTATTCTGGGGTTTGCTGATTTTGTAGGCATTATTTGCCTTTCATGAAGTCTGCATGTCTTGTACGCAGGTCTTTTATATGAGTTAATTTCTATGTGCAATAACTAAAGTCAAAGGACTAGATGCACTAATGTGTAAAGATTTAGACTTACTACACAAGATTGTCATACTGCACTTCATAAACTGTGGGTAACTACAATCTGCTTGCTTTGTTTTATTAAATAAATTTATCCCATGTCAAACAATTTAGTAAATTTCATTTCTACAGCATTTAGCCACTATGTAGTGCAAGCTATTTGAAAAATCTCATTAGAAAGGCAGCTTCCTAATGTGAGCGTGCCCTGTGCTTTGCAGACATATACATATATGTATATACGTACTTGGTGGTTGTAGCATGTGGTTGTTTCAGGGTTAACCAGTGCTGAGCTCTGCAAGGAAAAGCTAAATTGAACATCGTGAAACTGAAGTTCACCACAGCAGCTGGTATTCATGAGGAATATGCTTTAAGAATGTTTGTATAGCTGGTAAAACTGTGAAAGGATTACCAGCAGTTACACAACAGAGCTGACACACATCCACTTCTGCCACCTTTAAGAGCCTCTGGGTGCACGATGACCCCTTACACTCTGCCCTGTTCCTGGATGTCTAGTCCTGTGTGGTTGGTCTTGGTACTGACAGAAATGCTGTACCGCCCGGTATTACCACGTGTAAAAAAGAGCAGCGCTTAAGGAGCTGCAGCTTAATCACGGCAGTCTTTTGTTTGGCACCACAAGCTCAGTGACTCCCAGCCCTGCGTACATTCCTCCCGCCTCCAAGCTGGTTCACCCAGCTGCTGTGCTGCAACAGCTAGGCAGGAATCCCAGGACTTTGTTCCTTTTCTGAAGTCCTTTTTGTAACTTAACCCTGAACTACCAAAGGAAAACTACAGCCGTCACCTCAGCTGGGTTCAGCCACACAGAACCACGATGAGTGACGCGGCTCTGCGGCGGCCCTGGCCCCGCGCTCGGGCCGGGAACGGGCTCCCCTGGCAGCAGGGCAGGCAGCAGGAGCCTCGGAGCCCTCGCACACAAATGTCGCTTGCTTTTAAAAGCGCCGCCCGGGGCGGGCCGAGCAGCGCCAGTTACGAGCAAGCGCTTCGCTGTAGCACTGCTGCTTGGCCGGCGGCGCCAGGCGGGCACCGCCGGGTCAAAGGCAGTGCGGTCCGCGCGCAAGAACCAGCCGGTGACACAGGCTCTGGGTGACACAGCCTTTATTTACCGCCGCTCCCGGCCGCCGGCCGCCGCACGGGCCCTGCAAAACACCGCGAGTAGAGGGGAGCTTGGTTATTGATGCGCGACACCCCGGCCGCCCCGCAGGGCGGACGCAGCCGGGGCGCTCAGCAGTAGTTTTGCTTCACGTATATCAGCAGTCTAACACGTGTCAAGAGACATCACCGCGGCCCGGCCCGGCCCCACCGCCCGCCCGCTCCACTCGGCCGCCGCCACTGCGCTCACCTCGCTGGTCACGCCGAGAAAAGGACCCAGCGTCCGCCGCGCTCCTTTTTATAGCTAGGACAGCCCCGCCCTCCTCGTCTCGCCCAATAGACTTGGAATCTGGGGTCACGTGCCGGTCCGGTTGATGTTGCGCGCGAGGCTGGGCGGGGCGGCGGGAGGGCAGCGGGCGGGGCGGCGCCGGTACTGAGGGACTGAGGGGCTGAGGGGCTGAGGGGCTGAGGGGCTGCGGGACTGAGGGACTGAGGGGCTGAGGGGCTGAGGGGCTGCGGGACTGAGGGACTGAGGGGCTGCGGGACTGAGGGACTGAGGGGCTGAGGGACTGAGGGGCTGAGGGACTGAGGGGGCGCGGTGGTTTCGTGTCGCCCCCCGCCGCGTGAGGCAGCTTTTCGCCTTTTCTGAACAGTAGCACTTTTCTCTTTCTAGTTTGCTCTAGCGCTTTGTTGCTGTGAAGAAGTAGGGCTCAGCAATTGAAAATATAAAAGCTGAGGCCCCGGTCAGATCTGCCCCTGCAGAGCGGGTGCTGAGGTGGATCCTGAGGGGAGCAGCTGGGAGCTGAAGGTGCTCACCAACACTCGGCTCCCCTCCTACCTCACACGGTTTTAGGGTTCTTTTTTTTAATCTCCCGTGAGGCCTTGGGAGACACTCGTGTGAAATAATTCCAGCTTGGATCTGGCACACTACAGCGTTTATACAGCAACTGATAAATTCCTCCTCTAATGCAGCAGGGTGCAGAGTGCTGCTGCTATGGCACACACAGTGGCACAAATTCTTAAAAGTCAAGGCCGCCATAAACAAACACATCGGAGAACTGGAATCACAGTGTGGTTTGTAGCTCCAGCATATTTTTATGTATTCAGACGTTTGGGTCAGGCCGTCATTCGGACAAGGCTCTGGGGCACTGGCTGGGATTGTTGGGGTGTACTGTGCAGGAGTTGAATTTGATGATCCTCGCTCCCTTCCAGGGACGGATATTCTGCGATTCTGGGTGATTATTACATCTCCTGCCCACCATCAAAGGCACGCTCACTGTGGGAGCTCGTGTGTGCATATGGCATGCCCAGAACTCCGTGTGCCCTGCAGCTCCATTAGTGATATCACTGTTAAAAAACAAACAATATGTACAAGGACAAAGCGGCTTTGTTATATAAATAGGTGGCTGAACACTGGACCTTTGCCAGGCACTCTAAATTTACTCTCTTCTGTTTAAAGCTTCTTCCATTTGGTTCAATACTTTTTGTGTTTATCTGTTCAGAGAACCTGGACCTGTTTTTTTGGTTCAAAGGGGCATGTTGGGGCTGTTTTTGCATTTATTGAAGGCCTTGCAAGGCACAGCGTTAACAGAGTCTGTCAAAGGCAGGAGCTATGCCAAATACATTTGGCATGATCTGTTCTGAAAACACAAAATCAGTAGGAAAACCAGAATCACAGAGTCATCAAGGTTGGAAGAGACCTTTAAGATCATCAAGTCCGACCATCTACCCAGCACTGCCACTGTAGCCCCCAAACCATTAACTATCGCTCAGTGGCAGATCCAGATGCCTCAAGCACCTCCAGGTACGGTGACTCCAGCACTCCCTTGGGCAGCCCCTTCCAACGCCTGACCACGCAGTTATTCCGGGCAGGGTGGTGTCGGGGGGGGAAGGCGACTGACTGGTGCTGCCTGGAGTTAGGTAGTTTTTTTTAATAAAAACAAAGCAGCAGTAGCCAGCTGCCACCGCACCCCGCGGTTCCCATGGGGCTGCCAGCCGAGCCCCGGAGCGGGCGGCGGATCGATCACGGCTCACACGAACGGGGACACTCCGGCAGCGGCGCGAAGCTGCGGGACATCTCGGGCGGTCCCTGAGCGCCGGTCCCTGAGCGCCGGTCCCTGAGCGCCGGTCCCTGAGCGCGGTCCCCGGCGCGGCCCGTCCGCCCGCGGGTGACGTGCGTGTCCCGGCCGGGCGGTCCCTGAGCGCCGGTCCCTGAGCGCGGTCCCCGGCGCGGCCCGTCCGCCCGCGGGTGACGTGCGTGTCCCGGCCGGGCGGTCCCTGAGCGCCGGTCGCTGAGCGCGGTCCCCGGCGCGGCCCGTCCGCCCGCGGGTGACGTGCGTGTCCCGGCCGGGCGGTCCCTGAGCGCCGGTCCCTGAGCGCGGTCCCCGGCGCGGCCCGTCCGCCCGCGGGTGACGTGCGTGTCCCGGCCGGGCGGTCCCTGAGCCCGCCCCGCCCGCCGCGGGGAGCGCCGGACGCGCCGCTCCGGAGGCAGCGCCGTGCGGGGGGAGCGGCCCCGCGGTGCAGCTATGGAGCCGCTCCGCCGCCTCCTCCTCAGCCTGGCCGCGCTGCTGCTGCTCCCGCCGAGGCTCGCGGTAAGCCCGGGCCCGCTGGGCCGGAGAACGGCAGGGGCAGCCGGGGCACGGGGAGGGCCGCGGGAGGGGAGCTGGGGGGCTCCCGTCGGGGTTAGCGAAGGTTTGCCGGGGGTGCCCGCAGCCCGGCGGTGTCCGCAGAGCCAGCACACCTCCTGGTCCACTGTCGCTAACGCCGTGTGCCCTGTGGGCGCAGGCGAGGGGCTGCAGCCCCACAGCCTGTCCCACCCCAACAGCCGTGTACCTGCAGCTGTGCCCCACCTGGCATGTAACCTGGACGTGTCTATCATAATCCTCACAATACGAAAACACAGTTAATTTCACACAAGGCGGTTGTAAAAAGTAGCACAGATAAACTTTTGAAATAGTAGTACAAAGAAACTTTTGTAAACTGAAACTATGTAGATGGGTCGGGAACCAGTGAGACATGCTAGAAGGTCTGCTCTGTCCCTTAATAAATAAGGGGGTTTGGTTTTTTTCTGGAAAAAAGCCCACACATTTTATTGATATATATTGATAACCAAATACATGTGACTGTCTACATACCCTCTATACTGTCATGGCATTTTGATCATTCTGTTTCCAGAGCAAATGCAACAATGTGCATTAATGTACATGTGGTTGGTTGGGATCCAAACCCACAGTTTTAAATTCAAAGGTGGAAGACAAAGTGCACGAGTCACTGCCCTACAAAACCTCTTAAGAAATAACCAGGTTGGTTATAAGGTATTGCAGTAGGTGGAGCAATAAAAGTGCATGGAATAGGGAAACTGGTGCAAAGCAGATGGAATGCTGAGCAGGTTATTTTTACAGAGGTAATAATTTTAAACAGTGTACTTTACAGTGGGTGCTGTCTGCTGTGTGTGTACTGAGATGGATAGCTGACTTCAAAAATTCACTTCTGAAGGGTGCGCTTGGTAGCAGGTTCTCCAGATCAGGAGGCAGTGAAAAGGCCATCTGGCATTCACTGTTTCCATTATAGTCAAGTGTAGCACAAGAAAGCTTTAGGTTATATTCTTTGATGGATTGTTCATTGTTACCTGAAAAAACTGCTGTAATATATGGGGTTCTAGTTCAGGTTAAGCAAAGCTGAAGGCTTTGTTTTTCACCTGCAATGTAATAACTCCACTCCCTTTCTTTAGAAGTAAAGTAAACACATTAGCAGTTAAGCTGGCAACATACCTAGTCTTGTTACTTCATTAGGAAACTGGAAAAATTAAATGCAGGCTGTCAACAAAAATCACTTTACAATCGTTATTGTAGAGGGCTAATGTGTTTGTCTTAGACTGGACTGTAAGGCTGGACTGAGGTCTTTTCATGGTGCTCACAGGTTTGGGTTTCAGATTTTGCAAGGAAAATACTGATTTGCAACTCACTGAGTTTTAAAAACAGTCCTGAATAAGAACATTAAGAAATATTTTTAAATACCTAAAATAGTTTTGAAATCAACAGAGTATTGCTAAATTTTATATAATTTTACTTGCATAGTCACAAAAGACTGGACTCATGTCCTGGTAGGATTCAGCCCATTTTTTCTCTAGATTTCCCTCTTCCCTTGATTTCCCTGCTCTGCCATCTCACCTCAGGTCAGTGTCTGAGTTCTCCATTTCTGTTTCTTTTCTTGGCTCTTATCCTGGTCTTTTTGCTCTGTGAGCTGCAGATCCTCACCATGACTTCCAAGTTGAAATCTATTCTGTAGTTCAGTTGCTTTTCAGAACTAGTTTTCATTCCTGTGAACCTAGTCCCAGTCATCTCACCTGTGAATAACCCATTTAACTGTGGAGGCTTATTTAAAACTATTCATGTCACTTGAATAATAAACTCCCATGAGAAAGACTGACATACAAGTCCAGTGTTGAGGTAACTTGAAAACACGAGGTTGCCTAAAGATTTTGCAGGTTGTTTTTTATGTAGATTTCTTTAAAGAGTAGTGGTGGTGATCTGCTGTTTTGTAAATTCTCTGGCTGATAAATGTACTCTTTGTTACCTAATATCCCATCTCTAATATTGTTTTTTTAGTTTGTATAAGTTCATACAAGGTCTTCCTTTCGTCTTCCTTTCTGACTGTTCTTTACAGACAGGAAAATTCTGTTTCTTGCTGTTTGGGTGGCACAGTTTACAGCTCTTGGAACTGCCCTCCAATGGATGGGAGCACATTAAAAAGTGAAATCTCATATGAAGCAATGAGATACGCAGTAGAGCTGTCAGTAAATTACAGTTACCATCAATATTACACAGTAATGATTTACATCTCTCTTTAGAGTGAAAAATCTGTTGTTTTTATGAGCCCTGGGATGTTCCAACCTGTGCTTGTTTCTCTTTTAACGTGGAGTCAGTGCAACTGAAAAATACCAACCTCGCTGGGATTAAAGTGGCATTTGGAACATGGGTCTGTCCCCTCCTGCAGCCAGTGGGACGGGTTTCAGTGCTGGGTTACACTGTGTAGGCAGCACCTGACATGGAAAAACCCCGGCCTCAGCCAGGTGTTGTTTCTTCTGGTGTGTTCTTTATGTCAGCATGAGGTGTTTGGCCAGGGAACTGATAGGTGTGAAAACCCATGTGAGACAGCAGAAGGTTTACAGAGGACGTGTTCAAGCACTGAGTTAATTAATATGTTTTATTTGATGCAGATCTCCTTAGTTGCTCAAGAAAATAGTATAATAGGGTTTAGAGGTTTTTTTGGTGGGGGAGGGAAATGTAAATTTGTCTTGCACAGCTAAATTATCATGAACAACTCTGTCCTGGAGTATAAATTCATGTGTTTATGACTCTGCTGTCATTTGGGTTGTTGGTGTTCTTGTGGCTATTGAAATAATTTTGGGTTTTACACAGAGAATCAAATGTGAAAGCTCAGCTGGAAGTTGCTGGTGGAGAGACCACTCCAGGGTGAGTCCAGGCAGGGAACAGTTGGAGTGGCTCTCCTGTACTGCTCAGTTTTTCCATTGCATGGAGGGGTGAGTGTATGAATGGGTGTTTGAATGAGAACTCACTGAACTGGGTTACAGCATGATGAGAAATCGCTAACAAAGACATGTTAGAATTCAGTTTAAGATTAAAAGATCTGTAGGTTTGATTTTGCTTTCTAAAGAAGATAAAACATATTTTTGTCAACTCTCTTTCATATCTTAAATTCATTATTAGTTATCCTGGAAAACTCCCCCCAGTAGTTTACTGAATTTTAGAAAGACTTTCTTCATGGCCTGGTTTTATCATGCACAGGGTGTTTTAGCCTGTAGCCTGGCAGTGTAATGAGATAGCTGTCAAAACCAGGGTAATGATTCATAGGCTATCTGTGATGAATATGCCAAGTGCTTGCAGTGTGTGCTAATGTCTAAAAATATTTTGCTTTGCGTCCTTATTGGTTTACCAGCTGTGGTTCCAGTAGCATCAATTATGGTATAGGCCTTTTGTAATTGTGAGGATTGTGTCTGGTGCTGTCAATGCTGAAGTTGGTTTTTAATAGTTTTTGAGTAAAATATGAATGCACGGCCTGATGTTTATGAGGCTAAGTATGGAGTGAGGAATATCAGTGTGTTTTTTTCCTTGAATGATAATTTGTATCTTGTCAACATTTTGGTTTGGTAAGCCAGGCATTATCAAATAAATTAGAAGGCTGTTATAGTTAGCAAACCATCTGTTGTTTATCATCCATCAGCCCCAACACATTAAGTTTGGTGCATATGTATTCCTATTTCAGACTCCAAAAAGAAAATTATTTCCCTGCTAAGACATGGCACAGTTTTGTTTACTTGTGAGCACACAATTATCTCTGTGAAATCAGTAGCAGTTCTTGAAATCAGCACACACTGTCACTCATGCTGGGTCACTGGGAAGTGTTTTCCTGTTCTTTATTCATACTTGAAGAACCTCTTGTGGTATCACCCCCACAGCAAAACGTATTTCTGGGTTGCAGAGCTGTAACCTCAAGGAACTCAGTGGCCTGGTTTTTTATCTGCTCTTCCCACTGACTTAGTGCGATTTGTGCCTTTATGGTGACCTTCATTTCAAAAATGGTGGTTTTAGGCAGATGAATTAATAGAAAAAAATATTGCCATGGGAATCTGTTTTCTTCTAATGCAATAAAACAAACTAAGGCATTGCTTTGCTAATCCTTAGAAAAATTTGAGCTGTTGGGGTGAAAGATGTTATCACCTTTGACACTGAACTGCACCACACACACACACCAGAACTTGTTCTACAGCTTTCACTGACCTTCGCTTGACTGCCGGGTCCTTCAGAATTGTTTGGAGTCATTTTGTTACTTGGATTTCTAAAACATTTTATCTAAAGATATGGTAGATCTAGACTGAGGGGAAGATTCTTATGGGAGACTTAACCACTATATATAAAGTTAATTTCTTTTTCTATTAGATAATATATTTCTATTCTAGCTTAAAAATGCTGTTTTCTACTTAGTCACAAATTTTAGGCTGTTATAGATTATTAGCAGTCAGCTTTAAAACTTTTGTCAAATTTAAATCCAATGAGAGCTTGAGAATTTGTCTTTTGAATTAAATTATTAAAATTAATTCTAAAGCAGTCCCCGTGTAATTTCAAAATATTGTAAACCGTTAACCTTATATTGCTGTTGATGTGGAAGATTGTTATGAGGACTGTCAAGGCAGTAGAAGCTCTTACTGAATTCCAAAGAGGGTATGTGTTAAAATAGATGTTGCAGTTTCAGATGAAATGAAACAAGGAACCAAACCAGGTTTTCCTTCCGTCTCATTTTCTTTGTTCACTAAATTATGTTCTTTTTGCTTAGTTGCTTCATGTCCTGACATATTTTTTTTGGAGTCAGTTGATGTATCTTCCTAGAACTAGAATTGCAATATGAAATAAAAGTCTCTTAAGAATTTGTATTGCATCACAACAGTAGGGACCTCACCCTTGCAGGGAGGGAGGACAGGATCTGTGTTACCAGTTATTATAGAGTCTGTCTCCGGACTGAGTTTATGATGTCTTTTTGTGGTGGTGAAAGCTCTTACATACTTCACAGAAAAATCAAAACAAGTGTGTCTTGTACATACAGATTTTTATAATTTTTGTAGTTTTTCATCTGAGTGCTAATCCCAGGCTTTAATTAATCCATTAATCAAGTAATTACAAAGCTTTGTGTTCAAAATAAAATCTATTCAGTATCTGCAACCTTGATACTTCAGTCTCTAGCCACTGATAAAAGTCACGAATAAAACCAAGAGAAAGTATTTTTAATTTCTCAGTCTGGGTGAAACACAAGTAATTATTTAAATAATCTGTTCAACTTTCTATCCATTACTTGATTAAATTTGAAAGAATAAAGCCTTATTTCCATATTATTATACTAACTCCCTTGCCTTCTCCAAGTGACTGCTGTAGATACTGAACAAAGTAAATGAGCAATATTGCATAGCAAAATACAGAGTCATTGGGTTTTTTTAATTTAGGTCAAATGCTTCACCAGGGTCAGTGTGCTACTGAGCTGGGTAACGTCAACTGCATGATAGCATGTGCTATGAAAATTATGAGTCAATGGATGATTTTAATAATGGCATTTTATGTATTTCATCTGTGTTCAAATACAAATTTAGAAGTAAGGGAAGAACTAATGAAATTGGCCTTTATTCAGTCTTTCCCCCAAAGGAGATGTTATCTTCAACACACAGGGTTGCAGTGACCACATCAATGTGACTTTGATAGCTGAATATAAGAAAGCCCTTCAGAAGAAGTGAAACTTAAACCTAGACCTGAGGTGGCAGGGGGAGGGGTTTGAGGGAGAGCATCAGAAGATCTGTGTATTTTACAGGGAAATGATGCATGCATGTGGCAGGATCTCCTTGTCAGAGGAATCCCAGGCCCTCTGTGCTGGTTCCTCTCCCAGTGAAACTCCTTGGACGGGGAGCAGAACTGGGCCCAGAGCAGGTGAGTTCCCTGGCTGGAGAGACCTAATGACTCTTCCAGGGTGCTGTTCCCGTGGTGCCTGTGAATGCCACAAGTCCTTCCCATGCCAGGAAAGTTCACATCTCCCTGTTAACCATGCCAGACACCAGGGGATGGTAGCTGGAAGTGGTGCTTTTCCCCTCCCACGCCAAGGGTCCTACACTGAAAAGCTTAGAAAAAGCTGTTGGGATTTCATGATCTTGGTCATATCTGAGAACTTTCTGAGAACTATCTAGAACCATCTAGGCAACAGTCAGGTGTTCGTTTGAGTTTCCACTGAAACTTTCAGGAGCACTTCTTCAGCTACAGTTTTCTTTCTCTGTTGTTCAGCTTGCAATTGGAGGGAAGTACAGAAATGTTTTCCTGCTCTGAGTGCAGTGTGCAGAGGAACTCTTTGCATGTCTGTTCTTTCTGTTTGGTCCCAAGTCCTAGGAACCTGCTAAAACACCAACAATCCGGAAGACAATACTGGTTACTGATGTTTTGATCAGTGTTTCAGGGCTCACATTTAATTCCTTAATTTCTGTATCCTTGATGCCCCAATAAATAGATATTCAAATGTTAAATACGAAAGTGTTAAATCTACAATCTACAACAAGTAATGTTCTATACACTGTGTATTCCTGATACGTGATACCCAACCATACTCACGGTGGTTATTTTACAGGCAAATTTTTAGTGAAAATGTTACATGCATTTATTTCTTAATCAGAAGACAGGAAGAGAGCATGGTTTATGAAGAACACACTGATTCTGTAAGATAAGAAGATAAAAGATAAGACTTGTACAGAGAATAAGAAGTAGCCTAGAAAAACAGTCTTAAGTCTGTATACACAGACAATGTTGTGGATTTGCTGTATGTTGTATTTTAGTTGCAACTAAACTTCTACACTGTTCATTACATTCTGGGTGTCAAATTCCCACCTGCAATTTAAAGGAAGTTGAATAGTTTTAATTTCCTGTCTTTAACAGTTATATTTTCTTGCTCAGCTTACTCTAGGTGCAGTTTCACTGTGTTTGTTGAGCCTCACAATCAGATGGTTTTCAGCCCTAAGGGTTGTGATAGTGGAGTGTGGGTCGTGTCTTCCCCCTCTCACTGCAGAATCAGTGAATCTGGCTTGTTAAATGCTGATTTAAGGAAGACTGGACTAATGATGATTAATCAACTACACCATCCTAAGTGTAGTTTTGTGTACAAAAATACCTAGGGGACAAAATTTTCCTTAATTACTTTGATACAGTGGCTACAATAGTTTAACAAAAGTAATAATACAGACGACTGAGATCTCCTAACTTTACAACAGAGCCCCTCTGCCCTTACACCAATCAGGTTGTTAGGCTTGAAAGGTACTGTGAGTTCAGTTCTGATCAGGAAAATCTTGAGGTGCTTTTTTATAGGGCAACGTGAGAGGAACTGTTATGCACTATCCCCGTTTGAACAAACACTGCAAAGTTTAATTTCCAGATGTAAATATTTTATCTAAGTGCAGATGGCTGTGCAGCCCACATAATTTACAATGTCATGTAATGAATATTATATTTATGTGTTAAGATACTTCTCCCATTTTTTTCTGACCTCCCAGCAATTATTTCTGATCTATGGTTGGTGTACTGTTGACTTGTACTTCCATTTCTTTCTGCACTGTGTGTTTTACAATTGTGTGCTCCAGCTGATTATGACTGGAAAGAAGCATGTGAAATATTTAGAGGTGCAACCTGAGTGTTGGCTAGTTAGCACTGTATTATCCTTTTAGCTCTGTGCTTTGCCTGAAAGTCTAATGCTTTGGTTGGATTGCACTAAAATGTATAGCTGTTCAAAGAAAGTTATTCTTTGTATTTTAATTTGGCAATTAAGTATTTTGCTTTGCAGTAATTCTAACATGACCGGTAATTGTTTTTTACAATAAGTCATTGAGGACATTAATTATGTAAAATGAATAGATTTTCATTTTGTGTGGTAGGTTAGAACTATATTTAACTGTGAAACTTTGAAACGTGGCAGGTGTCACGCAGATGAGCAATGCAGATACAGCCTGCAAATGAAAAGTTACTTGAGCGAAAACTTGAGCCCTGGAAAACAGGAATGGCTCAGTCTTAGGCTGTCTGGGATCATCTTTAGGCAGGAAGAGAAGAGCAGGCATTAAATTAACATGCTTGTTCTGCTTTGTGTGATGGAACACCTTGGACTTAGTCTCAGTTCCCACAATAATTGCATAGTTCTGAGTCCTTGGTGTTTGTGGTGATGCCCTTTTAATAAAATTCCTTTTTCTGCAAGGGCCAGGCTCAAAACTTGCTAGGGCTGAAGGAAGGGAAGTGGCACCAAACTGCTCCCCAGGGGCAGAATGAACTGGAATGTGAAATGGAGGTTTGAACCCTGCAGCCAGCTGCTTTCTCAGAGATGACTGTGGATGTGCTCATCCTTATGGATCATATTCCTTAACAGTGTTATTTACTCTGTACTGCAGACAGACAGTATTGGGAGACATGAGGTATAAAACCACAATTAAGAGATTTACCAGTATGGGTCTTCTCCAGCCTTTAAACTGCATCTATGCTAAATATTTTACCCTTGCTCAGAGGCAGCTGACAATGCTTGCAGCTCCATCTGTCTCAGCCGCATTGTTCAGCCAATATTGGTCATTGTTCAGTTGTATTTATCCGGGTTCCACCCAGCCGATGTCTTCATTTCTGAACCTGGCAGAGTGTATTCTGTGTACCTGGGAGGAGAACGGGTTTGACATTGACATGTGAGTTCTCTGAGCTGCTCTGAACTTCCTCACTCTTCATAACTTACTGCATGGTCTTTTTGTCAATCCTTTCCTAGATCAGCCCTGTCTCTGGTCTCTCCTAATTCTAGTGCAAGAAGACTTTGATATCAAATTGAAAATGGAGGTGGAGTTAAAGCATATCCCAGTCTGTTTCCAGAGGAACTTAGCACAGTAACATCTGCAGTGTTAACAGCAAATTAACCAAACCAAATCAAAAATCAATCACTGAATTCAAAGGGGCAAGAAAATTGTTCAGTCTTTGCATTTAAAAGAAGGGATGTTCTAGCCTATGTACTGTCTGACAGTTATGAGTAAACTCTGTAGTAAATAATCACACTCATCATATTGGTTTTTCTTTTCCAGAACACCAGCTCAGTAACTGTGCCAGAAACACTGTTGTTTGTTTCAACCCTGGATGGAAGTTTGCATGCTGTCAGCAAGAGGACAGGAGCAATCAAGTGGACTTTAAAAGAAGGTGAGCAGGAGGTGTCCTGATGCCCTCTACTCAATAGCAGAAAGAACAGTCAAATTAATTGGCAATTCCAAGTGTTGTAAGATCTGGTGAATACTTTCTTTTCTTTTTAAATTTTGTTCTTGTTCCAGATTTAAGCTACAGTGTTTCTAGAGTCATGTTCATCTTCATAATTTCACTTGTAGGTATTTTCCAGGTTTTTGTGAGGTTTTTTAGGTTGATGGGGGTTTTGTTTGTTTTTTTCCTCTGGATGTTTGAGGTGTGGTGGTATAACTGGTAGGTGTCATGTTTTATGGGAATGACTGCAGTATAAGCAAGCATAGAACAGAATAGTTGGGTCAGCTGGTGGAGCTGATGGCAAAGGGATTGCATGATTATGTCTCTGGAATACCCTACATTTATTTTCTGGTGCAGTGCATATCATGCAAACCTTGGGGATTTTTCTATAACAGATGTTCAGGAACACTGTTTTTTAAATAAAAGAACTGCACTTGTATAAAGGAATTTAACACTGTTCAGTGACAGGAAGTGATTTTGTAATTTTAATTACTGAGCAGAGCTAGTTCTGTCTTGATGAAAAATTTGGTATTTGTAAACAAAATTAGCAAATTTTGTTTAGTGGGACTCTGATTTATGTATGGCAGAGGTGATAGTAGCACCTTCACTTCTGGAAATAAATTAGAGGGTCAAATGGAAAGCGTCAGTGACTGCATCATTCTGTCCTCTGTTTTTAAACCTGTCAGTTTAGTAGGTGAGCTGAAGTGGTGGGAAATGGATTGTGCCTGTCTGGTGTCTGCAGTACCAACTAGTTGTTCTTCTTTGTGAAGCTATTTGTATTTGAAAGCAGATCTATCAGACAAAAGGTCAACTTTTTAAATGAGCAAAGAAGGCTTTTGTAGCTCTTACAGTAGGAAGGGCTAAGCCAAGTATTTTCTTGAAGCATCTTGGTTTTCTCTCATCTGCTGTTTAAATTTAGACCCCTCCTTTTCCTGAACAGCCCTGCCTAAAAGCAGGTTGTCAGCTTCCTGATTTAGTGCTGCTGTAGGCTAAGAAAAACTTGCTGGTCTCTTGGTCATTCCAGTGATACAAACATGCCCTGCCTAGTCCTCGTCTAGAAGGGTATCACAACTGACATTGCTTTGCAGCCACACTTAGTAAGTGGCAAGAGGTTTTTTGAAGAAGAAATGAACACACTTTGGTAACGAAAATTATCTTGATCAGAGCATGTTGCTCAAGGAACTTCTCTTGTTTAAAAAAGAATTGTTGCAAAACTCTTGATGGTTCTGTAGAACTGCCAGGCTGGATAATCTAGTTTTATGGAACTTCTTGTTTCCTCTGTGCTGCTAACTTCTGCATCTTAAGTACATGAGTTGTGCTCACTCAATTTTTGCAAAGCACTTACTGCTCCTTAGTTTATTTCTGTGTAATAGGGCAGCACACAGGGTCAATGAAAGAAGAATTAGTGGTAGGTATCACGGTTCCAAGATGCCTCCTGAGTTAACTGAGTTAGGTGGACATGGAACAAGGGTGTGTACATATAAATTGGTGAATTAATTTGTAATGTGAGGGGGGTTATATATTTTTGCAAATGTGTATTTGTTGGTCATCACCCTTTGGGTGGGAGGCCCAACAGACAAGACAGTGTTGGAAACAAATGGAAGTCCATTCAGCTTTCTGTGCTGAACCCCTGGAGAAACCTAATAGTGCAGAATTCATTATTAATATTAGTGTATAAACACAGTAGTTGGGTGCACTCTGTCTGTCAGCAACATGCTGCTGCTGTAACAGAGACTACCTGGCAGGAAGCTGCCTGCACTGCAAACAGTGCTCTTGCCGGTGCCATTTTACCCTGATTACAGCAGATAAACCATGTGTTGTAGCTCAGGTGCTTTGAGAAGTTATGGAGGTCACATGAAGCACTGCAGTGGCACTCACCAGGAAGGGAACATTTTATTACTGCACTTGAGCAACAAGGTATTTAACAAAGGGCAATTCATGTACATTTTATTTTCATTAGGGAAAAAAAACCAAGGCCGTGTTCATTATCAGGCAGTGCTTAAACAAACATGAATATCTTGCCATGTGTGGCTTGTTTTAATTTAGCACTGAAGCTTATCCTAAGTGTGTGGAGTAAATGAGCCATTGATTATCACCACAATAACATGTTTGGGTTTCCTTCCTTCATGGAGTGCTGTCAAGAAGGGCAGTGAGAATAGTTGTGCTGCCCATAAAGCAGGCAAAAACTAGGTCAGTTAGGAATAGGACTTTCCACTGTCAGAAATAAGCTGTGTCCCTGCAGTTATGTGTGATGAGACTGCGGACTTACTTGTTGAGGGTGCTTAAAATCTTAATTTCCTGTTGGCTTCAATGGGTCTTGTTCTCTGACAGCTCTCAGGATTTTTCAGTGAGCAGGTAGCTGATGCTACTCATTTCCTGGGCCTTGGAAAGCTGGCAAATGGTTGGAAAGTTTAGAGAAAAAGCCATATTCCTCCTCCCCTGGAATTTCTGAGAGGCACCTTTGCTTGTGCTGTGACCCCACACAAACAGCTGGTGTTGAAGGCACCCGGTGGAAAGGCTGTGGCTCACATTTCACATCAGTGGCTGAATGAGGCTCTTGGCACCCCTGATCAATACAAGGAGCTGTCAGTCCTAAGTGGGACAGGAGTGACAGTGGGACAGGCTCCCGTAGGCTCCCACGTTTTCTGCACTTGCCGCTAGCAAGATACTTAGCATCCTCAGCAAGGTTCCTTGGGATGAAACCTCTTTTCCAAAATTGATGGAAATAAAACAACTTCTGTCATTTCCTACAGACCTCTTTGAAAGGTACAGAGGTGCAGCACTTCAGATTTGTGTTTACATGCAAGTGAACAGAGAAAGAGAGGGTCATGAGAACCTGTTGGCAAGGCAGAATGTGGAGAAAGCTTTCCTCCTTGCTGTCAGACTTTATTTCACAGTTCTGATTTCAGTGTGAGCTTTAAGAGTGTGATTTTAAGACTGTGCTGTTCCTTCACATCTTTGTAAAACTCACCTTGTATGTCTCTGTTAACTCAAGAGCTTGATTTATTGAACACAATATTGAATTTGAGATGCTAAGGCTGCAGTGTTTCAAGCTGTACTCTTGGGCAGGCTGTTCCTCTGTTCTCTCTGTCCTGCTGTATTGTTCAAAGAGATCTATTTTTTTTTAAATTCACCAACTCCTTAAAAGCTTTCCCTTAAGAACTAATGCAAAGTATTTTGCCAGAAGAACATTTAATATATGCAGATTTGGATCCTCATTTAGAGCCAGTAGAAATTTTGTTATGATCTTCAGTTCTTTGTAGCAGTCAAAAAATGATGGCCCACAGTCAATTTAAAAGGTTTTGATTTCCAACACCTCACTCAGAACCTGTAGATTTTAGAGGGCTCTTATCATAAGACAAAGGTATAAAGATTCTATCTATTTATGGGATCCAATATACAGATTTTAAAGGGCAAGTCTGAGGTCTGTAGGTCCTGCTTTAGTAACAGTGGTTTTTCCCATGCAAGAAATAATATCTTTGTGCATAGTTGTAAATTAATAAGGATTGTTAGAAGAAAACAGTTGTAGAACAGTACTGTTTTCAGCAAATTCCAGAGCATAGTTTGTGTCTCTAGCCTCATTTGTTGTCCCTGCAGCAGCAGATGAGGCTGACTGGGTTTAAATTGGCCCGTTAGCCCAAGCCTTGTGGTAGGGCCTCAGGGCAGGAAACCGTTTTTCCAGCTCATCCCAGTGGGGCAGTGGCTTACTCACTGTTTCAGTCTGCCACTTCTCCTTTCCAGTCATTGGCTCTAAGGACGCATTACAGTGATGACAACATGCAACTTTATCTTTATCTTGTATGTTAAAAATGCTCAGAGTTTGGGCAAAGGGCATATTTATCTTGCAATGTATTTGTGAAATATGGAGAAAAGTCAAATGCATTATATTTAGCATATGGGTACAGTTTCATAAGGCTTTTTTTCCATGTACATATGCTAAGTGTGGGTCAGAACAATCTGAAACATGTTATACACTTCTGCCCACTCACAAATATATTCTGGCCATGATGCAACCAAAACTGGATTGGGACATCTGCCTGCTGCCAGGTCAAAATGTTCATTTTGGGGAAGTGGAATAGAGCCAAATTACTGGGCAGACATTATGTTAACAGGCTTCTAATAACTGCTGTACTTGTGAATAAACCCTTGGAGTTCTAGAATAAATCTTAATAATGTAGGATCAATCTCCTTTAAATTTTTTTCTCAACAAAGGTATTTTACAAATATTTTACTAACAGAGGCTGTGTTACCAGTTCAGAAAGCTAAAGCTGGTGTGTGCTGAATTATAGGTTTTTAATGTAGGAATCAGTAACATAATCTGTCTTAGTGGAGGCTGCAGGAAAAAAAAAAATTGGAAACCCATGGAAATATGTATAGAAAACTCAATCTTGTCTCCAGCACTGGAGAGAAGCACCATATGCCTAGAGCACCATATTTACAGGATGGTGTCCTCCTTCCTAACTCACCCCCACCATACTCCAGAGTTGTTTTGACATCTGTTTTCTTAGTCTAGAAAGTGGAAAAAACTTTCTGTTGGACCTTGCAAGAATTTGGCTTTTCCCTGCTACATGGAATGAACGTTTGAGGGAGAGGGAGATGCATTTTTCAGTTTTATCACATTTTCTGCCCAGCTTTCATTCCAGTACAAAGTAGTTGCTGCTTTGTTCAGTGGTTGTCACCGCTGCTGTTGGTATTGGAACAGATCAGGCCTGTTAGAGGAACTTTCCCAGTTACAGGGAACTGCAGTCCAGGGAGTTTTGAAAGCAGGGTGACGTGGTTCAGTCCCAGCATGTCAACACTGGAGAGCAGAGGAGAGGAGAGCTCAGTGCTCTGACTTTTGTAAGAACTTTTTCTGTTTGATCCCTTGTGGAGCAAAAGGTGACTTCAGTCACAAGAGGACTCACTCTTTACTGGGCTGTGTTCAAGCCATGAAAACTTTTGTAAGGACTGGTAACAAGTAATTGAACTTAAGATTCTGTTTTTATCTCAGAGCAAGTTCTTATTTCAAAACAAACTTTGAAATAGAGGTTGGAGCACGTCCCAAACCACATGAAAGTGAATGTGAAGAGTTTATTGTCTGTCTTCAAAGGATCTCTGCAGAGCCACAACCTGGGTTCAAGATCATGAAAGTATTAAGAAAATGAGAAAATTTACATCACCGCAGTAACTAAAAATGCAGAGAAATGGCTTTCCACAGCCTGTCTTTCCAGGTGGATGGTGCTAGAAGTGACAGGAGAAATCCTTTCACTTTAGAAAACTAACTCCTCCATCGTTGTGAAGAGCCTCATGCGTGGAAATTAATCAGAAATCCATAAATGCTTTCTAACAATTAATACACAACACTTCAGTGTGCAGGAAGCCATCAGAATAATCAGTGTTCATGAATCAGTGGTTCATGTGCCACTAAGTAGTAAAAAAATTCCTCCTGCTTTGTCATAACTTCTTAATCTGTTCTATCTACTACTTTTTTATCTTTGCTCATAAATCGAGTTTCAGTTACTAAGAAATCAAGTAAAAACGGGAATTTTTTCATTTCTGATGAAGTACATGATGTTGAAGACGTGGTACTAAAGAGAAGTTCAAGGACTTTCATGACAATGATGCTTCTGTGCACACTGAATTGCCATAAGACTCCTTGTTCATGTCATCTGATAGGCAGCAGTGCTTCAGAAAAACACCGCAAAACACAGCGACATTCATGAGACTTCTGGCATTGTTTATTAAAGTGTAAAAGACATTTATTGATGGCATTGGAAATTACTTTAAGTGACAATTTCCCAACAGCTTTCAGAAATACAAGCTGAGGGATAAAAGCTCAATGCAAGTAATTATTGCACAGATATGTGTGTGTGTCCTTTTACTCTTGTGGTACTGTGTGGTCAATAAAACCATGCAGAAATTCTCAGATCTTTAAGTGGAGCAGAGGGGAGCACTATGTTTTGGTTGATAAAAATAGATTGCCCAGTCTTAGAAAATTAAGTAAAAACAAGCTATTAGCC
Source organism: Anomalospiza imberbis (assembly GCF_031753505.1). NCBI lineage: Eukaryota > Metazoa > Chordata > Aves > Passeriformes > Viduidae > Anomalospiza > Anomalospiza imberbis. The sequence goes on along the minus strand of NC_089699.1, from coordinate 11,476,452 downwards.
CAAAAATGCTTCGCTGTATTACTACTATCCACTGTATTTTCAGGATAGAGAAGGAACTCATGGGAAGCATTACTAATCAGGCTCTCCTGGAAATGGTTGTCATGGACAAACCAGGATCAGTTGCTAGAAGACATAATCTACCTTTGAAATTTCCTGTAATTGTTCATGTTTTCCTGAGCGTTGTTTGAAAAAATCCCTGAAATACTGAGGTGTTTGAGGCAATCCCACTCTGTGTTGGTCAGCTGAAGTGTCCTGCCAGTAACAGTGCAGTTAGCAAAGTTGGAGATTGATTCAGATTGTAGTAGTTTTACATTGTAATTTCATATAACAGCTTCACACCACCATGTAATTCAGAGAATAAACAATCCTCTAATTAAAAGTTTCTGAAGATTAGTCTGACAAGAAACTATTTATGTTAGTTAGTGTCATGTTTTGCCTAGGTTGACTAGAAAGCGATTTTATAGAAAATCTGCATTGTTGTACTTACACACTAAATATGCAGTCACTTCAAAAACAAGTTGTGCAGCTTTGTTACTCCTAGTGATCACGGAGGGCATTTTTAGGAATAGGAAAGAGTTGCCCCAGTGCCGCTGGTGAAGCTGTTGTTGTCTCACAATAGTCACTGTCACCACAGGTGAGAGTTTCTTTTCTTACCATGTAAGACACTCTCTGTGTAATCAGTTCATCAAGAGACTTTACTAAGTTTATTTGGCTTTTGCCTTTAGCAATGCTTGTAGCATTTGCATTGAATCTTACTTAACTGAGCCAGGTGTTGCTTGTTCTGAGCCAGGTGTCACTTGTTCTGATTCATGATGCTGTTTCTTTCACAAAACTGAGCGTTCCTTTCCCGTGAAACATTTGTGATTACAAAACCTCTTGCCTTTGGTCTTGAATGTCTCTCTTATTTTAGGTAATTTAACCCAGACTTAGGGATACCCTGAGTTCATAAACTTGGTCTCAGTTTGCCTTTAGTAGTTCAACCCAGCAGCTCAGCTCAAGTCAATCCACTGTATATGATGGGCAAAAAATATTTTTTCTTGTTTTCCCCAGCGATGGAGAGCTGGTAATGTAAGTTACCTTGTGTTGTATTAGATATTGTAAAGTTTGTGGAATACTTCAAGCAAACACTGAGAAATAATTGACATATAATCAATGAGAGCGAGGGTCCCTCCCAACATATCCTGAGACCAATTTCTTCACACAAGGGATAGAAATGAATTGCTTGATGTAGCTAATATAATAAAAGGTCTGACTAAGCAGCCTGGTCTGTAGAGACAGATACAGAAGATGAGTCACTAAGCGCCTTGGTTTGAATGTTAATTATTCTTACGGCCTTTGATGTGTGTTTGAGTTCTCAATGAATTAAATGGAGTTTATTTTGACACCTATGGGAGTGTATCATGGAACATTTTTTAGGCTTGAAGAGAAAAAAATTACATGTAGTTATGTTTTGAACAAAGCTGCTCTGAGGGTATTTATTGTTGTAAGAAGAAATCAATGAAATAAAGATAACTATACTGTTATCCCTCATATACTGCTTTCTTTCTGTCTCTGGCATTAAATGTGCTTCTTTAGGTGGCTGCTGCTTTCAGCTGTGTTGCAGCCAGAGATCTGCTTGGGTAGGGGGTTATGTTTTTTAATCCATGTAAAACCAGGTCATCCTTGCAGGCCATTGCCATCAAACCCAGCAGCTGGTGTGGTGCCATGCCCTGCAGAGTGGTACAGACTCTGTAAGCCTTGGGTACTGAACCCTGAATTTCCTGTTCTTGTCTTGCTTAGCTCTGCAGATATCCCAGTACACTCAGGCTGCCCAGAATCTGTGCCAGTTTCCCAGTCAAAGGCTGTCAAAACATCAGTGCTTTTGTTATTTCCTTCCTGTTGCATCATTATGTTTGCATGGAGACAGAAGAGGTGAAAAACAATGTTTGCCTTGTCATTTTCCATAGTCTTACTCAGACTCATTCCAGTGGAGTTTGATTTTCCCTGTGGAAGTGGAGATACTTAGAGGATTGCATCCTCTTCTGAGGTATTTTCTGCCATTATACCCATTAATAACACGTTTGTATTGGAAATTGTAGAGCATGTCTTATAAATCAGGATACTTCTTCTATGGTGTTTGCATCAGGAGTGAAAATTCTGTGATTCAGGATTTTGTAAGCTCTCAGTAATTTTGAGGTATTTAGTGTTGGTAAAACTGAACAAAGGACTTCATAAGACTTTCTCAGGTGCTTTGTAGTTTCCCATTTTATGAACCAAGTTCCAGGAACAAGAGGAGGCTGTTGAAAGTTTACTTTCAAACTGTGAATCAACCTTTCTAAAAGGAGCAAGATGCTGCAGGCCTGGCTTAATCCAGTATCTGGTGAGTTCAAGGGACTGAATTGCTAGTATTTTGACTTTTTTTTTTTCTGTGTGTGCAGATCCTGTCCTCCAGGTGCCGATACATGTGGAAGAGTAAGTCTGTTTCCTTTATCTCATTTACAGCTTGTTTGATTTTCATTGGCATCTTGAAATTTGGTTTAATTTTAACCAAACCCATCTGTGTTCTAGACAAGCTGCACACCTTGCAGAAAGCCATTTAAGGTGGCATGAGGAACAGATAAAAGGATAGAATTAGCTACATATAATAGCTAAGAAGAAACATCCTGTCTGCAGCCTGTTCTCTGGAGCCCTTGCTGGATTTGGACATCAGGGCTGTGAACCTGTGCCGTGGGTGGCAGGGGGGGAGTGACAGAGCCAGGACTGATTCTGGGTTCTGTACTTATCCCCCTCAAACAGAGACTAAAAACAGTGAAACACAGGAAACTACAGCCACCACCACAACCAGAATCTGCAAATGACATCCTCAAGCTGTGAATTCACATTGGTCCCTGCAGCAATCTCACATTTAGCTAGAAAATTTGGGGCTTGAACTTTGTCTCTGAAGTCAGTGGTGACTTCAAAAAAAAGAAAGAAATCCTTTCTTTTTTTTTTTGATCATAGAACCATAGACATTAGGGTTTGAGTGAGTTTGGGGGTCTTTCTGTATTTTGGGTGTAGGGATCCCTTTACCTCTCAAATCTACTTAATTCTGGCAACTCTTTCACTGTTTCTTGCCTTCCTTATGCTCTCTGGTTTTGTTTATTTGCTTGGGCTTGTTCTACATCTGTGTCATTTTAAGAGCTTGTAGGTTTAGTTTAAAAGCTTTCACCTGAGTCAGTGCCTGCCACATTTGGATCTTTGTGCATTCAAATGCATTAGTGGTCTTATGTTTTATCAGTTCTGAAACTTCCTTATATTTTCTAATTTTCACAGTTAATAAATTAAACTTCAAAAAATTTAATGTCAGATGAACTTCTCTGTAAAGCCAGCGCAGACCACAGTTTCTTTCCTGCTTTCTGAGAGGCACAGTACATTTTTATCATTTATCATTGCTTCAATTCTAGGCCAGCATTTCTTCCAGACCCAAATGATGGCAGTTTGTACACGCTTGGTGGCAAGAACAGTGAAGGCTTGACTGTAAGTATATTTTTAAATTCTCTCCTAAAAAGTGCTCCAGTCAACCTCATGCCTTTGCAGAAGGAAAACATTCTTAATATTTTGTTAGAGCAGAATGTTGCCACCTTGTGATTCTCAGGAAGTGATTTCTACTTGAAAATATCAACACCACGTCTTTTCCTCATGTATGACTTTTCTGTAACTTGCTAAAATAGTGATAATTACAAATAAAATTTATGTTTTGTTATCCAAATTCTGAATAATCTCTGTGTGATTTGATGGGAAAGGTGTACCCAAAATAACACCAATCAGATGTGTGAGTCTCTCCAAACACATTTCTAAAACCATCTGCCAGAAGCAGGATTAATAAATGCTCTGTGCTAACCCCTTTAGAAGATCTTTATAGGATTTAGCAAGCAAACAAAAATGCTGAACCTTTCAAATTAGTCACCAATCCATGTAGGCCACTGCTACTGCCTAATGCTTGACTTTCATTTGTAAACTTTGTGGTGATACTCAGATAAAATGTTTGGCTTCCTACAAGATTTTTTGCCTCAGCTGCTATGATTTCCCTTAGGAACTTCGGTGGTGTTACATATTTTAGTATTTACTCTGGCTGAATTCTCAGGTATTATAATTATAGAAATAACCAATACAATTGTTGCTTGCTTGTTTGTTTTTCCCCTAGAAACTTCCATTTACTATCCCAGAGCTGGTGCAGGCATCTCCCTGTCGCAGTTCTGATGGGATCCTGTATATGGGTGAGCTCAAATTTTATCTCCTTTAGATTGTAAGATGTTCAGCAACTACAAAATGTAGAGACTCCCAGACAGACTGAAGGAAGACTTATTTTGGGTATTAATTATGATTTTTCATAAATCTTTCTGATAACAGAAAATCTGATTAATATAGAATGCAGTTCCTGTGTGATGATTAAAAACATTTTGTTTTCCTGAAGGAGAAAGTACCTTTTCTTAGCAGTGAAATGCCTGTATGGGAATTTTTTGTTTCTTGAGATGCAGTCTCTCAACATAATATGACTTCTACTTAAAATCTTCTTATGATTATAAATGTCATTGACTGCCTGACAATTAGGATAAAATTAGAAATCCCATTGCACCACAGTTAGACATCCTCCATTGTCTGACATACAGTCAGTTCATTTATAGTACAAATAATACATTTATTGCTCACTGTCCTGACTCATTCTAATTGCAGATGGATTTGGGAGGAGAAAAGGAGAAGAAAGGACAGTTATTACTTATCACAGCAGTAAAATATGTGAAGATCAGAGTGAGCTTAGTTTGGGGTTTCTAAATCTCCTGAAGGGCCAGTGCTCCTTCTGGTTCTCTGCTTCATGTCTTGCCAGGAAATGAGAGAAAAATGTTTATTTCAAGCTTCTAAACACGACATTCATGTATTAACTTCTAAGAAATTCTTAAGGCCATGGCTCACATAGTCTTGAGTGAGATGTTTGAATTACAGTCCTTAAGCAATTTGAAAGGTGTAGACCCTCACTTTTTTTTTTCCACCTCCTGTCTTTCACCATGAGCACTTCAGTCTCATCATCTGAGAGCTCCTGGGATCTGCTGCACGCAGAGCTCTGTTAGATTTTATGTGTGAAAAAAATCATTCAGCCAATAGTACTTATTCTTCTAAATACTGTGTTTGGGGTTGGGGTTTGTGGTCAGTATTTGGGATTGGCCAGTAGTGCTAAATGATAAACCTAACTATGAAAAACTGTTTTATTAAAAATGCTTTATTTGTGCTAAGTCCATGAGTCTAGTAAAGAAAAAAGAAGACTGAAAAGCTGAATGGAAGTGCAGTTTTTCCAACTGAATGGTAATTGACTTCAATTATGATTTCAGGTAAAAAGCAGGATATTTGGTACGTGGTTGACCTCATGACTGGGGAGAAACAGCAGACCTTGACTTCCTCTTTTGCGGAAAGTCTTTGCCCATCAACATCCCTCCTGTATCTTGGGAGAACAGGTCATATGCTTTTTTTTCCTGTAGTTTAAAAGAAAATTCTGATTTTTAAAGTTTAGGCTCCTAACAAATGACCCTGTGGTCAGTTCAGATTTTTAAGTTTATTTCTTGGAAAAACTTCTGTGAATTATGATTTTAGACTGTACACAGAAGAATTATTGACTTTAGCAGCAGACAGATAATGTCTTTTAAACTTTGGCAGTAAGTCCATTATTCTTTTTGTTGACTAAGTGGCATTTGTATTGTAATTAATGGTGTATTCCAGTACCAGCTGTGAACTGTTTGTTCTGTACCACACAGCTAAAAAACTGTTTAAAGAAGCTGGAAATAGAGCAGATCCACTGACATCACAAGTGCAGTGTGCTAAATAAGTGGTAAAGTTAGACCAACACCATGGAGGTGCTGACTAGAAACGGGAATAAGTGTTACAGACTTGTTCTTTGACCTCTCTATCAATGTGTCCCTTTACATTGGATAGTGTTGGGGAAAAAGGAAATGCTGCCAGCCCTGAGTTCTGTGTGGTGTTTGAGGAGTGTCTCAGATTTGAGAAGATTGATTCTATTCTCTCATAGGTTTTTTTGCTTCACAGACTGTATATTTTTTAACAGAGTACACGATCACAATGTATGACACCAAAAAGAAGGAGCTGCGATGGAATGCCACCTATTTTGATTATGCAGCTACTTTGCCTGATGAAGACATAAAATACAGTAAGAATTTAATTGCTGTCTCCCCCTCCTACAATGGAGTTTTGTACATAGGCAAAAATATTCTGATTTTTTTGTGTGGTGCATGTACTTCAGCCCATTTTTATCCATCACATACTGCAATATCTAAGTTAGGTAGCTTCAGGTAAATTGCATCCAGCAGGGTGCAGCTCTTGAAGGTGTAATTCCTTAAAATCAGTGAGAAATGGCAGGAGAGGCAGCAAATGTGAACTCTGGTGTACAACCTGATTGCAGTGCTCTTGAATGGCAGCTGGACTTGTGTCAGCCCAGCTGTGGCCGAGGCTTTGCTGCTCCGCTGCTGTGCAGTGAAAGGTGTGGTGGTGACTGCAGTCCAGAACTGTTCTGTGCATGATTGAAGCTGCAGAATCCAGGTAACCTCCACATGTTTGTGCATTGCAGAAATGTCCCACTTTGTGTCCAACGGGGACGGGCTGGTGGTGACCGTGGACAGCGAGTCCGGGGACGTGCTGTGGATCCAGAATTACGCGTCCCCCGTGGTGGCCTTTTACATCTGGCAGCGAGAGGGGCTGAGGAAAGTCCTGCACACCAACGTGGGCATCGAGACCCTGCGCTACCTGACCTTCATGTCGGGGGAGGTTGGACACATCACCAAGTGGAAATATCCCTTCCCAAAGGAAACAGAGACCAAGAGCAAACTAACGTAAGCCTGGGATCCTGCTGTTCTCACTGTCCATTTTAGAGCTTTGTCATTAAACAGAACAGTTAAGGGTTGTGCTACAAGTTGCAACATGGTGAAAAGAATGCATAAATGCATTTCTAGCTCCCTAGGAGTTCTTTTATATAATATTTGATCTTTTAGTGTGTAAAGTCAGAGACCAAACCAAAAAACTTATAAACTTAGGAAGTGTATATTCCTAAGTTTTATCAAATGTTCTGTGTTGAATAGTTTCTCACAATGTGGAGTTAAATTTGATTTCCTAACAGGAAGCCTTTCACACTATAAAAATGGCGCACAGCATTTTGGGAAATGCCAGTTACTGAAAAATGCAGAAATAGGACATGAGTTATGTCAAATGAGCGGCAGTGCCGTGCATAATGAACTGACAATGCTTTCATAATTAAAAAAAAGCCTTCATAGTACAGCAGTACGTCAAATAATTTTACAGATCAAGGCTTTTCAAGATACAAATACTGATGATTTGGGAAGCTCCTGCATTGGTTCTGCAGGGTTGTGCTGCCCAGGTTTTAGCTGAGATGTTAACACATCCATTTGCCTGCTGCTAACAGTGACTGTGTTTCTGCAGCCCAACCCTGTACGTAGGGAAATACTCCACGAGTTTGTACGCGTCGCCCTCCATGGTGCACGAGGGAGTCACTGTCGTGGTAAGTGGGGAGCTGCTGGGTGGGAAAGTGCCTTTCTGAAATTAGTGCTTTCCTGGGCTTGGAAGAAAGGTTGAAACGGAATCATGCATAAAATTAAATTAAAATAGAAAATAAAACACTGAAAACTGTACATCTACAGGAGTTTGAGGATTTTGAGATTTTTATCAACAAATGGATAGCAAATTAAGTGTTTCCTGAAACAATTAACAACCACAGAATACATGACCATACTTCCAGAATAATTTCCAATGCTGCAAAGCATTGCTGCAAAGCAAAGCTGCTGCTGCAGCTCCCTGGGAACTGTGCCAGGCAGACTCAGCAGGAGCAGACCTGAGGTTACTGCTATTGCTGGTGCATTGTGGTTCATGTTAAAATTGCTGGTTTGTTCATCAGAGTAACTCCCCACAGGCAGGAAACTGCATCACAGTTCTGTTTTGCTCATTGTGGCTGCCAGGTAGGAAATACAGATCCTGCTTAACTGTAGGGGAAAACAAAAAAAGAGTAATCTCATCTCCCAGGCAACATGTCCCTGAAAAGGTCCAATGTCCAAGGTTGTGGAAGCAGCTGCTAAGGGCATAATGGCTGTGTGTAGTCACAGTGACTTTGCTGCTAGTAATCTTTGCTTGCCCACCCATTTTGACCTCCAGATTTTAAATTTAGTTGCCTATTGAAATATGGTAAGGTCACAGTAACAGCAGTTGTAACACTGATCTCTCTGCAGCCCCGCGGCAGCGCCATTCCCTTGCTGGAGGGTCCAAAAACAGAAGGAGTCACCATTGAAGACAACGGCGAGTGCGTGATCACGCCCAGCACCGATGTCAAGTTCTCGGGCAGACTGAAGGAAAAGCACAAGCTCAACTACTGGAATGACTGGCTGCTGATAGGTGTGGGAGCCCAGCCTGGCCATAATTTCTGAATTCTAGTAATAGTGTCTCATTTATCCTCATATAAAAGAATGTGTTAGATATCCACCTGCCTTCTTTTTTCCCAAGGCTCCTGCCTTATTCTGTGACAAGGTGAAGTGCTCCATGTGTGGAAAGTTATTTATTGCTTATTTGCCCCCTTCCTCAGAGAGGGGTATAGTAATTTATTATTTACTGTAAATACTGTATTTGGGTGCATTTGGATTTTTTTATTGTGCATGCTGTTACCTTAATTCTCATCATATGGATCAGACAGTCCATTTAATCCATTTTGTAAATGGATTAAAACACAGAGGCTGAAGATAATGTTTATTAATTGTCAGCCTGTCCTGTGCGTCCCAAGTCCCTGAATTTTGGAATTGACTTTTCAGTGCATTTACAATTTTACTTCAAAAATTAGGAACTGTCTGAGGTTCAGTTTGATGATTTGTGATAGTTGAGTGATGTATGTGACAGGGGCTCTGGGGCAGGGACAGTGTGCAGCTTTCAGCTTTTTTAAGTGCCAGCTTTCTCTTCCCATGATCCCTCTCCATGCTAATACCCTCTCTCCTGGATGTCAGGCAGTTCCCTGAAGCAGTTAATGTTCCTCTGCAGCTCTCAGTGACCTCTGCCCTCCATTTTCCCTCTCCTTTCTCTTTCCTGCTCTATACATGAGCATCATGTTTTGTGATGTTCTCACTCTTCAGCAAAGATGCTGCAATCAAGGATATCTTTCCTAAAAAAGGACAACTTTCTGTTTCAACAAATGTATTTTATTTAAAGGGCACCATGAAACACCATTATCTGCCCCCACAAAGATCCTGGAGAAATTCCCAAGCAACTTACCAAAGAGGCCTGAAAATGTGATTCCAGCTGACTCTGAGAAAGCCACTATTGAAGAGGTTTGTGATGAGAATAATTCTCTTACTGCATGAGAAAAGAATATAAAGGAGTGGAAGTTGGGGAAGGATACAGAAGGAGAATGCATGGAATTACTTCACATGTTTTGTGTCAGATGTTTGTGTACTTAGCACATAGAATCACTGGTATGAGGAAATGTCATTCCTTGTTTCAGAATTAAGGCTTTCTGCTGCTTGTTTTTCCCCACATGCAAACTCTGACTTTGGTAGGTTTAGAAATGACTAAAAATGATGTAGCAGAAAGGCTGGCTATGAATGCCTCAGTACCCACAGAGATACTGAGCTAACAGAGCTTTCTTTGCCTCAGGTCATTGACATTGTTGAAGGTTCCTCAACAGAAGGGCCTCCAGCTGCTCCAAAGGATATCGAGGAGACTCCTGCTCGGCCCATCCCACGGCCAGAGGCTCCAGTGGACTCCATGCTGAAGGACATGGCCACGATCATCCTCAGCACTTTCCTGCTTGTGGGCTGGGTGGCTTTTATCATCACCTACCCAATGGTAATGCTGACCTGGCTTGATGTGCTCTTGAGTGTTGGGAGCATCAGGAATGTTCTAGAGCCCAGAAATGATACAGGAGTTAGTGAGACACTCCAGGGACATTTCCCTCTTCACAGACGTGCACTGGGGAGCAAAGGCACAAGTTTGACTTAACAGGGATTTCTCTGGCCATACGTGCCAGCTCTGGAGAGGTTTTCTTTGCCATCCACCAGTTGTGGTTTTTGTAGGTATTACTCTTTTTGGATATGATCTCAGCACTATTGGTTTCGTTCCTCTCTTCCTCACCTGAACCACTGTCAGGTTTTCCAGGTTTTGGATCAAAGCCTTTATCCTTCTGTGGTTTAAAGATTCCTGGTCAACCTAGTAACAGCTTTTTTAACCAAGCCCTGTCATTTCTCATGTTGGCAATGGAAGTCCAGAATGAAACAGAAATTATGAGTGAACGTTCCCCAGCCTGTGTGATTGGCAGGGACAGGGCAGGAGAGTTTGGCTCCCACCTTTTAGAAGTAGCTCCCCAGTAGCTGTAGAGTTCCCTTGCATGACCTGACTGCCAAATCTTCACTGAGACCCTTTTTTGCAGAATGTCCACCAGCAGCAGCAGAGGCAGCATCAGCTGGAAGAGAAGATCCAGCTCCTGCAGCAACAGAAGCTGCCCTTTGGTGCTCCCGGTGACCTCCCGCCCGAGGCAGATTTCCTGGACACGTCGTACGGCCGGACGGAGAGCTCAACTGCCAGCACCCCAAACCTGTCCCCCCGAGCATCAAACCACTCTGCCTATTCCAACATCTCCACGTCCGATGTTGGGAGCTGCCTCTCCACTGAGCAAGAAGAGGGAGGTAAAGTTGACTCAGTGTGGTTTATTGTGTTTCTGTTTCCCCAGTCTGTGTGGTGGTACAGTAGAATAGTTATTGGTGATCCTTCATAGCTCAGCAAGATGAAGAGAACTATTCAGGCTGAGCCCTGCACCTCAGCAGGATTGTAGGACAGTTACAGCCAGCTGCGGGCTCGTGCCGCCCAGGGCAGTGTGTTCCTGTCACTTGCAGCCTTTCCGGGGAGATCCTCATTTAAATAAAAACACGTATTGAGGTGATTAACTGGACTCAAGAAATGGGGATTAGGCAGCACAACCTTTCTGCCTGGTCTCCCTGTGCACTCATTGTCCCTTCAAAGGCTATTAAACCCGCTTCCATTACTGTCAGCCAGCATTTCCTAAATGCAACATCAGCTTTTAGAAAGAGTTTGGCTGCTGAGAACCACTCATTTCTCACAACCATGAGCCATAAGGTGTGTGTAAGTGTGTTTTGATTCTTGATGTTGGCTCATTGGGTCACCACAGACTATTTGCCTACTCAGAGTAAGTACCAATGTGGACATGTTTATTTCTTTTGATCATATGTGTGTTAAATTTAAACATGAGCTAAAAGACTTTTACAGACTGGTCCCAAAGTCTGTGCAGTTGTAAAAGGCTGCCTTGCCCCATCCTAAACTAGTGCTTGTTTTTCTTTTCTTGGTCAGATGAAGAAGCAAACCGAGTGATTGTTGGCAAGATTTCGTTTAACCCTAAAGATGTACTGGGACATGGTGCTGAAGGGACAATTGTTTACAGGTAGAAAAGAATGTGTGCATTAAACAGACCGATGTTGTGTTTGCATTAGGTCTTTTTGTTTTTTATAAAAGCCCTCACATCTACTTTGAACAGAAATGAAACTTTTTGCATGTGTCTGGAATATTTTCATGCATTTTCTTCACTAGCAAAAACTACTTCCCTAAGAAGTGTTTACTGGCCAAATGTACCTGTTTCCAGGACAGGAAATGCTTTCATTGACCTCTACATTGGCTTCTGTTGTCGTGTTTTCTGTACGTGCTCTGGCTCCAGAGCGTGAAGGGCTGTTGTGCCTTCCCTCCCTGGCTGCAGGGGCTCCTTTGATAACCGTGATGTGGCAGTGAAGAGGATTCTCCCCGAGTGCTTCAGCTTCGCAGACCGGGAGGTGCAGCTGCTGCGCGAGTCCGACGAGCACCCAAACGTGATCCGCTACTTCTGCACGGAGAGGGACCGGCAGTTCCAGTACATCGCCATCGAGCTGTGCGCTGCCACCCTGCAGGAGGTGACCGTCAGGGCTGGGAGCACCTTCTCCCTGCGAGGCCTTCACTTCCCTTGAGCTTAAGTTGCTAAAGTGCCTGACACGGGGGATGTTGCATTTACTCCCACTGTCACCTCTGTGACCATTCCATGTTCCTAGGACAGGGGTGTTTTCAGAGCCGTAGAAAGACATCCCTCACCCTGGACTGATTTATGGAAGAAGCTGTTGTCCTTTGATTTTTAACTTCTTGTGAAGGACTCCCTTCTAGTCATCCTCCCCCTCCTACCATGCAGACTTTGAAGACTGTTCTTCTTTCTGGAGCGCAATGCTATACAGAATTCTAGCTCTGAATGTGACTTTAGAGATCATCACCTTCAGCCAAAAAAAAGCTGTTTGCAGTGTGTTAGCAGCTAGCACAATTTATCCAGTCACATCTCTTTTGGTGGGTGAAGTGCATGGATTTATTATTTATGCAGCTTCTAAGCAGTGCTGTGGTTGACTCTCCTGGTTCTCTGTTGCAGTATGTTGAGCAGAAGGCCTTCAGCCACCATGGCTTGCAACCCATCACTCTCCTGCAGCAGACAACCTCTGGGCTAGCTTACCTGCACTCCCTGAATATTGGTAAGAATGGCTCTCCTTTCAGGACTGGATGGAGAACTACATTTCCTTAGCTGTAAAACAAAGAGAAACTGGTCTGGTTCTGTTCATCTGGCCTATTGGAAGGTGACCCTGCCTATGGCAGGGGAGTTGAAATGAGATGATCTTTGAGGCCCCTTTGGCCCCAAACCATTCTGTGGTTCTAGGATTTGACACTGGCCTTGTCCCTGCAACATTCTGCAGCCCTGGAGTACTAAAGCAAGTCCTTACTGTTGGCGCAGGGTGCTGAAGTTTTTAGGTAGGGGTCATACAAAGCATGGTGGAATAAAAAAAAAAATGAAATTACCAACGAAAAGCATTTGAAGTTATGACTTGGGTTTCATGAATGGTGGCTCAGCCTTATGAGAGGTCCACTTAAAAATTTACAAAGATTGTCGGGACTGGCTGAGTGGATAAGTGGGTGTTTGTAACAGTCCACAGGGACCTGAAGCCCCACAACATCCTCATCTCGATGCCCAACGCTCACGGGAAAGTCAAAGCCATGATTTCAGACTTTGGGCTGTGCAAGAAGCTGGCAGTGGGCAGGCACAGCTTCAGCCGCCGCTCGGGCGTGCCGGGCACTGAAGGCTGGATCGCCCCAGAGATGCTGAGCGAAGACTGCAAAGAGAACCCTGTAAGTCCTCACCCTGCCCAGGCTGCCCAGGACCAGGCCAGACCCTGAAATAGGCAGCACCTGGTGCCTGGGCCTCCAGGCTGCCTTGCAGCTCAAATCTGCGAGTCGGAAAATTTCCTTCTGCTCTCAGATGCAAAATAACCACCCTGTGAGAATCAGAGCTTTCAGGGGAAAAAGATGTCACTGCTAGTGAAGGCTGTTTCTTTGCAGACATACACCGTGGACATCTTTTCAGCTGGCTGTGTCTTCTATTACGTGGTGTCTGAAGGTGGCCATCCCTTTGGCAAGTCCCTGCAGCGGCAAGCCAACATCCTGCTGGGAGCATACAGCCTGGAGGCTCTGGGGGCAGGGAGGCACGGTAAGGACTGCACTGCAGGGATCACTGGGGGCCCAGGCTGCTAAACACCAACACCAGGGACAGCACCAAGGCCCACAGTTACTCTCAGCCCAGCAGAGAGGAAAGTTGTACTCCTCAGGTCCTCCTGAAGTAAAGGGCTTCAAGTTCTTGGAGTTAGTACCCCGGAGCAACCCTGCAGTCTTGACTGTGAACTTATTTCCTGTATTTAAAGGAAGAGAGAGCTGAGCTTTGATATTCTTAGTCTTTGATAGTCTTTCTGCTCATTGCCCAGCACATCTGTGAGGGCAGCTCTTGATCTAGCAGGACAGGAGGAAGTAGAGACCATAATGAATTTCTGAAGTACAAAATATTATCAAATTACATAATTTTACATTTCACTACAGTCTAAGAACATAGAGAAAATAAAATAATTTCCCTGTACACTCTTCCTTGCAGAAGACATTGTTGCTCGTGATTTAATAGAGCAGATGATAAACATGGACCCTCAGAAACGGCCATCTGCCAGCTGTGTGCTCAAACACCCCTTCTTTTGGAGTCTAGAAAAACAGCTCCAGTTCTTTCAGGTTTGTGATGACCTTTTCTTTCTTCTCGGTTCTCAGGGCTCCTGTAGACTTGTTCAGGTCTTGAATTCAGTGTCTCTTTTGTGCCTGAGGTCACAGAATCTACAGCCTTACTGTGAGGAGTGAGGCAGCCCAGTTGTAAAAGCTGGGTGGAGCTCCTAAGCAATTGGCTTAGTCTTACAGCAGACCTTTCAAAGGGAGCCAGAGCTGATGTTACCAAGGTCACTTGGGAGGAAGGTCTCCTCTAGCAGCTGCACTATCCGCAGAGAGCGTGGCCAGGAGGGTTTGCAAGAGCAGGAGGGAACAAGCACTGAACCCTGATGTGGGGTGGGAAGTGGCTGAGGGCTTGAGATCCTTTCCAGCCTTATCTTCTCCTCTGTGCTAAAAAGGTTTTGGCAGAGGGTGAAACAATCTCAGGAACTTCTGTATCCTATTCCAAAGCATTGTCATGAAGTGGAATTCTAACTTTACTACCAGGACAGGCTCTAATGGGCCAGAAGCAGCAATTTGAAAATATTGGGAAAAAACTTGGAAATTGAACTAGAAATAATCTGAATGTCTCTTCCAGGATGTTAGTGACCGGATAGAGAAAGAATCTTTAGACGGTCCAATAGTCAAGCAGTTAGAAAGAGGTGGAAGAGAAGTGGTGAAAATGGACTGGAGAGAGCACATCACCGTTCCTCTTCAGACAGGTAATGGACAGCATTTTGTCAGAGTGGGAATTACCTGCTGTTCCCAGTTTGCTGGGACAGGAAAATACGGCCAGCACTCTCAGTTTTGGCACATCACTGTTACTTGTCAGTAAAGTGTTTCTTCAAATGCAAGTACGTGTTTATGTACTGAAACACACCTACAAGGATCTGAGGCTGCAGACATACACCCCAGCACCTAAAACTGCATCACAACACAAAAACCAAAAAATTGTTTCTCTTGCAGATCTTCGAAAATTCAGATCCTATAAAGGTGGCTCCGTCCGGGACCTTCTGAGGGCGATGAGAAATAAGGTAAAGGAGTCTTTCCTTTGTGCACTCTGGGTTCCTGCTTCCAGTTGCTGTTGCCAGCCTGTATCAGACCCTGGTTTAGGTATTGAGCTCCTTTACAAGAGCCCAGTAGGGGTTACTGTGTGCAGGAACACCAACAGCTCTGTTTACAAGAGGCTTCTGAACAAACTCTCTGACTGAGCTTTTCCCTCTCCTGTTTTCCTCCACAGAAGCACCATTACAGGGAACTGCCTCCCGAAGTGCAGGAGACCCTGGGCTCCATCCCAGATGATTTTGTGTGTTACTTCACAGCTCGTTTCCCTGGCCTGCTCCTGCACACCTACCACGCTATGCGCATCTGCTGCCAAGAAAGACTCTTCCAGCATTACTATGCTGAGGACTCTGCAGAGCTGAGCCTTACTGCTGACACGGTTTGAGAGGAGAGGGATGGAGCTTTCTTCTCTGGGACCAACATTCCAAGCACAGGCCTACCCTTAGCAGGGAAAAGTGGGATCAAAGAGCTGAATTCTCTCTCTCTGAAGAAACCAAGCTTGCAAAAAGTGCCTTGTACCTGTGGCTGTGCTGGATCGGGAGATGGTGGAGTTCAGGGCGCGAGTGGTAAAGCAAAGAACCCTGGGGATGGAGTTACTGACTCCAAGGCAGTTTTCAAGACTGTGGAAATGAAGAGCAAAAGCTGGATATAACCATCACCCAATATCCCTGTACTGTACGTGATTTTGTAATGGATGTGTTTTACTACCAAAAAACAAAAGTCAAATTCAGTGATTCAAATAATGTAATTACTTGGGACTGGGATGTGCAGAAGGAGCCCTTTGGTTGTAGCAAATTATCTGAACCTGCCATTGCACTGCTGCCACATTAGGCACACCACAGTGATTGTAAAGGGAATTGTTCGTGATTATCCAAAAAATGGTATGAAAGTACCATTTCTGTTTAACCAGTACTCCTCTGGAAAGTTAGTCCCTTATACTTGAGCAGAAACAGTTTTTAAAAATACTGACTTGAAACATCAATTCAAGGTTTTCCTACTCTGAAAATAAGCCTCGTTGTTTAATATGAAGCAGTATTCGCAGAACAGGTTGAACAATCCTCCACTTAACTCACAGTTTGAGAACAGATCTGCTCAAGTACCTGCAGCAAACACCAATGGCAGCTGGAGCTGCCTGTGACTCATCACCTGCAAATGTCCCTCGAGGGCTTAGAGAAGGCGCAGCCACAGAGCCAGGGGTGAGATGAGTCCTAGGAAAAAGAGCTAAACAGGAGCCAAGAGCTGTTCAGAGCGGTGAAATCAGGGCAGTGTTCAAGGGGTGCGTAGAGCTGTAGAGCCCCACTTCCTGTGCGTGGGGGCTGGTAATTCCATCCATGGGAGCCTGTGTGGTTCAAGGTGCAGTATTTCTTTACACGGGCCCTGAAGCTGTGACAAAGTGTCACTTGTGCTAGGATGAAGAAATGCTGAATTCTAATGTAACTGGGGTGTTCTTTTACAATATATTTATTTAATGTATTTATATTTATTTAATTTTTACTACAAAGTGGTATCAAATCCACATGGTACAAGTATGAAGCATGCCAAATCAGTCTTAATCAGTTTTGTGTTTAAATTTAATCATCAGATAACAACTGGAAGAGGAAAGTGATACTGCATCTTTCAATGGAATTAATGAAAGGAGAAATTAGAAAGTGAGAATATGTATGACTGTGCCATTGTGTCTTAAATAAATTATTGCTAGTAATACCCCATGTATGATGGGGTACGTACAGCTGTTTTTCTGGAGATACTTTACAGGATGTTTTCTTTCTGTTTTACAATGTGTGAGAGCAATTTTCCTAAGATGCCAAACTGTGCAGGTTACATGTTCTAAAGCTTGAAAAAATAATGGTAATTTTACCTAAAAAGATTCAAAGCCTATTTCATATTTTTGTATTCCTCATGTAAAGGACTTTTATAAATCTACTAAATAAAGACTGAGATTAAAACCGCCCAGCTTTTAGTGCCAGTGTGTGCCCAGGGAATCCAGCAGGCCTGGAGCTGGCAGGACTGAGCAGGGAAGGGGCCAAGGCCTGCAGCAGCCTGGTCCTGCCTCCCTCGGGAAGGGACGCGTGCCCGCTTTGAGCCCGCTCAAACCCTTGCCTGCCTGCTGATCCAGCGGAGGACGCAGGAGCAGATCGGGCAGGGGGGAGCCTCCCTGAAGGCCCCAGAGCCTCGTCTGGTACTCTGACAGTCCCCAGGCACCAGCCCTCTCCAGCCTGGTGGCTGAGGCGGGTGCACACGTGAGAGAAAACGGCAGGACTTTGTGCTGCTGTGGGATAAAGAAATACCCAAAACTAAACTGATTGGTGAAACTGAGCTGACACTGAGCTTTACAGGAAACGGACACCAAGAGAGTTCTGCTGCAGCCCAGCCTTCCTAGGCCCCAGTGGCACAGAGGGCTGGGCTGGGGAGCCTCTCGACCCTGCCAGCCTCTCCACTACCTGGAGAGGGGGCCTGGAGTGAGTAGGCAGCTCATAGAGAGGGCAGTAAGTGAGAGGGACCTGAAAGTTTAAAACACAAAACAAAGAATAAATACATCCTGTGAAAAACGCCAATCACTTGGTTTTTAAATTTTAAAAAGTTTAATAATAATAAAATGGTTATAAAAATAGTAACACAATTAGAGTAATGAAATTGAGAGTTAGGACAATTACAGGACAATAAAAAGCAAAGACTTACCGACGTCCGGATGCTCTCGGGCACTTAAGCCACAACAAGCATGCCTTGTGAACAACGGAATCACTCTTAAAACAATACATTGTTGCATATTCATACAAACTTCATGGTTATGGATACATTCTATTTAAAACAAGCAACTCTGTTGTATGTCAACTGTTTCCTTTAATCCCCACGGCATCTTCGAGTCTGAGCAAGGCCTGAAGAATTTAGCTTCTTCTGATAAGAAAACCATAAATTCCTCTTCTCTGGAAGATTTATATGTTCTGTGATGGTTACCTCGAAGCAAGTATCTCATTCCTTTAAAAAAACCCCACATACATATTTTCTATTTCAACTACTAGAGCTTCATTTTATCGACAAATCTACATTTACCATACTATTAGAATGTGAATACAGCACAACTAATCAATACAGCATAATACATGTAGTAACTATCTGCGTAGAGCCAGATAATATGCATTTTTCACATATCCCCCACCCCATCCTGACAGCCGGTTGTGGTGGGGCTAAGGCTGCTGGTTTTGTATCAGCAGCTCCACCCAGCAGCAGCACTGCCCGGGAAGGGGGTGGAGACTTGATAACTCATCGGGCCGAACCGCTTGCCTAAAGCAGTTTCCTCTTCCCCGGAATAACTTTCAAGAGACCCGGAGGAGCTGCAGAACACCCGCAGTGCTCAGACTGCCCGTGCAGAGCCTGGCACGGCAGGTGTTGGAGCCGCTTCCCTCCGTTCCTCGTGTGGAAGCCTTTCCCCGCGGGCAGACCCTCGGCCGCCCGCGGGCTCTGCAAGGTAAGCGCTCGGCGCGCTGCGACCCGCGGGGTCATTCTCAGCCGGGCGGGTTACTCTACTGCTATCGGCTTTAAGGAAAAGCGAGCCTGTCCCTCCCCAGCTGTTCCCCGGCCACCCCACTGGGCTAGGAGCTGCTCGGCAGCACTGCACGGGACTGTGTGAGCAGCTCGCAGGTGGGAGCGGGGCGCAGCTGCACCCCCTCCCTGCCCACGCGTGCAGCCCGGGGTACCCAGAGCCCCCCGGAGCCGGCGAGCACAAACCCCGCCTGCTCTTAGAACCAGGAGGGACCAGGGACCCGCGGGCCCCTCCAGCCCTGGGGGCCCGGCCCGGCTCAGCCTCCGTTCCAGTTTCGATTCCCCGGCAAGGCTCTTCGTTCTGAAACGCCTTCCTGACGTCAGCTGTCACAGCGGACTGGGGCAGACACAAGGGCGGGGCGCGATTCCACCGTACAAGCCCAGCCCTGGGAGCTGGCCAAAGGCGCTAAAAGATCAGTATTTCCAGGGACATTTTTAACCCCCTTTCTCTGCACCAAGTGTCCGTGGAAATCCATCTCCCACTATTTTCATAACCAGCCCGTTTACACTGACTCTGGGGGATGCCTTATACCTACAGCACATCAGGGCAGTCCCGTAACAAGCAGAGCCACCTGCTCATACCAAAGCTCCAGCCATGCTGGTGCCTCAGCCAAGGCTGCCACAGGGCTGACCGGATGCAGAAAGGGTTAATGTGCACTTGTCGGCCTTTTTCCAGCATGCCCTATTCTTCCAGAACCAGTGTCTCCCCCAACCACGCCCTTCTGCTGGACCCACCTCCTGCCAAGCCTTGGTCCTGGGGAGTGAACTCTTCTTCCCCCAGTCACCACCTGCAGCTGCACTGGTGGCTGCTCCTCTTACACGTGCTGAGAGCACAGTTTGGCACCACGAGCTGCAGGGGTGGAGCTGGCTGAGCTCCTGCACCGGCTGAACCAGAGAGTTGAGCCTCCACAGTGCAGTAAGAGAGGAAACACTAACACCACCACAGTGCACCTTTTACTGTGATCCGCTGATGGTTACTGCTGTGAATGTCACACTGAGCAGGTGCATCTAACCCATTCCTCCTGCAGTACAGAACAGGTTGTCCATGCTGCCACTCATCTCTGAACCACTGGAATGGACGCTGGGCACAGGAAGGATGCCATGACTCAAGGGAGGACAATGCACTGAACAGAAAACCTTCTGCTGGGTTGGGCAGTGAGTCGAACTGCTCCTTGGAAATTCTGGTAAGCACCAGAACAGATGTGGGAAAAGAGCAGGAGCAGGAGAGAGTGTACCCACCAAAAAAGAGAGGGGAAAAAAGTGAGTGTGAAGGAGCAAAAGGCAGGGAGAGTGAGAAAAAGCAGTAAAAAATGAGATATGTTATTAATGAATTTCTGTATGTCCAACTTAATAAACAACAAAATTGAATTTAGCAGCAATTTAAATTGAACAGCAATTTTGTATAAATGAATAATCAAGCATATACAAAAATTTGGCAGTGATTCATTAGGTATGATTAAGGTTCCTATAAAGCATAAGCAAAACCGACCGGGGTACGGGGAGGGTTTCTCACCCTGCCTCACGTAGGAAACAAAGCAATCCAAACTAAACCTTATGTACTGTATGCTAATACATATTCATCAATAATTTTCCATAATCTCCTATTTTCAATTCTTGAAATCTACATCACTATACTGCATAGCGCATGCTCCGCTTGTTGCTGAGGGGTCTTGTGGCTTTTTGGTGGTCTTTTCAGAGGAAGGCTCACCCTCTTCCTCGCTGTCCTCTGAATGACCTGGCAAGCTGTGCATGCACATTAAGCTTTGTGTTATGTAAGTAAGCATTATGTTCCAAATAAGCCTTATTATTTCAGAGATAAGACCACTACTTTAGATTCCATATCTGGAACTGTCCCAACTTTGCTCATCCCAAGGCTGATTCTGCTTTGGGAGTCATCCCAACTTTGTCCCAAGGCCGATTCTGTTTTAGGACCTTGCTTATCTCAATAAATGCATCCTGTTTTTCACATGTAACATCTGCAAAGAACTCCATCTGCTTTGTAACACTAAGCACATATACTTTTCCTTTTTATTTTATAACAATTATTTTCTAAAATGATTGATATCGTTACAATTTAGTTAGCATGAGTCATATCCATTTATCACAGATAGAACCTGGGAGATACAGTGCTGGGGGCCTCCTTTTCTCCAGTATGTAACAGAAGGAACTGTTGGGCTCAGCTGTCAGCACAAAACTCTACAGCAACCCCCTATTTCTCTCACATCCATGTGTGTGTCAGAGGCAGGAGCAGCTGCCTTCACACAGGCACACAGCAGCAGCACAGCTGGCAAGAACAGGCTTTTAGAGGTACAGAAATGACCTTGGACACAAAGGTGGGGAGGAAGTTAAGAAAACAGAACACCAAAGTCACCTTGAATTATCACTGGAACCTGAACTGTAAATCTGAAGACTTATTTTTTCCACTCCTCTAGGGTTTTGTTCATTAACAGCAGGATTTCCTTCACCAAAGACAATGGGTATGTATTGCTTTCAGAAAATTTCTACTTTGTATGTAGCAACTTGCTTTTTAATATCTGCATTTGAAGGATTTCTCTCTAGAGGGGAACTAGTCAGTACTCCTATCATCTTAACTGTCCTCATTTAGGAAAAAAATAATCAGACTCAAGTGGGTAAATGATCTACCCAAACCTGTCCAGTTTAGGGAATCCAGCCCTGTCAATTCCCATAAACCTTATCATTCACTGCAAAAAAGCATTTTGGGTTATTTCCTTGAGTCCCTTTGAGGATCCTTCCTAGTTTCCCGCTTTGCTGATTTGTCAGTCTTGCACCATTGTTTAGAGCTGCTTCTGATTAAGGCTATGGATACTTTGTCATCAGAAGTGACATATTTGTGAAATTAAGACCTGCTCTCTCACTGTGACTGGTATCAAGACAATTTAACATTCAGTGTGGCCAAACAAACATTAGTTTGTATTAGTAATGCGTGATTTTTAACTTCTAGATTACAAAACATTACCTGTGAGGGAATGGGTTGAGAACCATGTCAAATGTTGGCTGGAATCTACCGGAATCAAGAAAGAGTATGTAGATAAACTACATGCAGAAGAAGTGACAGGTCCAGCACTAATGGAACTGGATGAGTCTTTCCTCAAAGACATAGGAATGAAGAAAGGCCAAATCCAGATTTTAATCCACAAGAGAAGTGAACTTCTGCGGCTCCAGGACAATGCACAGGAAGCTGAGGACTCCAGCAGCAAAACACCCGACAGAAAGGATGCACAAACAGGCCCTGCCAGAGCCAGCAATGCCCCTGCTCAGGGCACGGCGAGTGGAGGCATCTCTGGTGCTCCGGGTACAACCAGCAGCGAGAACACAGCTCCTACTTCTGGCAAGAAGCAAAAGAGAAGCAAGAAATCCCAGCTTCAAAGAGCTGATGAAGTTTTAGAGCTCAGAAACTGTCGGCCTTTTAGAAGTCAGGATACTGATTTCAAGTATGTGAAAGACACAGTTCTTGCTCCAGAATCAGGAGTCAGTGATTTAATCACTCCTTGCCATGAATACAAATCTTGTGACACTGCTGCAGAACTGAACAAACATCAACTGCAATCAAAATTTGCCTCTGAAGTGATACGATTTGCTTCGGCTTGCATGAACATTCGAACAAATGGCACCATCCATTTTGGTGTCATGGACAGTGTTGAGGACAAGGGCTGGAAACATGGACAGATCGTTGGCATAAAGATCAAAAACCGAGAAGACTTTGTTGATGCGCTGGATTATATAGAAAAGTGCTTCTGCAGTAATTTACAAGAAATTGCAAGGAAATGTATTCACCCACCTGTGTTTGTTGAAGTGATTTCAAAAGACTCTCAGGAACAAAGATTTGTAGTGGAGGTTGACATTGAACCAACATTCAGCTTGGTAAAGAACAATTGTTTTGAAGTTTATTTGCCAAAATACAATGAAAGCAGTCAGAAGGTGATCCTGACCAAAGAACCAGCTCTCTACCAGAGACTGGGAGCAAAGTCTGAACCTGTGCAGCGCAACAAACTCACTGCTTTCATTCAAGCCATGCCAGACAGGGATGCTCAAAGAGAAAGAGCTGAGCTCTCCAGCACACAAGTATCTACAGAAATAGCTCAAGATTTAGGAAGAAAGTTATCAATTCTATTAAATGATGGCAAAAGCCACATGGATGATTCCCTACGGTACATCCTTGTCACAAACAGATGTGAACGGGATAATTTGAACTACATCAATTTTTTAATGCACTTGAACATCTTCTGTGTCTTTGACTTTGATGAACATTCTAATGTGTCAGGGCTGTACAGCAAATACAAAGAGCACCATGAAACAAGTTCTTATTTTTTACAGGATTTTTTCAAAGAAATTAAAACCGATAATTCTCCCTCTCAGAAACTGTTTGATCAGACCAGCTGGATATTCTGCAATGGGCGCAGTGACTTCCTGGGGGATGAAGAACCTTGTGACGAAAATACATGGATTAGAACAAAAAAAAAATACCTGAAGAAAGTAATTACTTGTATCTGTGAGGAAATTCTGCCGGAGCGCTCTTTCATTGTGCTTTTTCTATTGCTATCACCAGTGCAGAAACCACTTGTGGACACTTTTCAGGAATTCTATATAGAGATGAATGGCATGGAGTACATCATCTGCATTGCAGAGTCCAAAAAAAATTACAGAAAGTGGGCCAATCTAGCTCAGGAATCCTGCAGCATTGAGACACTAGAACAATGCAGTATTGTGGGTATGAAGCTCAGTCACGTAGATGCCACCATCCAATCAATGCTGCCTTCTACAGCCCAACCCAGACACCTGCCAGCTTCCACTGGAGGCGTGTGTACACTTCCCTTGCGGGAAGAAGAGAAACTGTATTCTCTAGAAATCCTTTGTGCTGACCAGTGTGATGATATCAAATGTAATCTTTGGACTGATAAAGATAAACAAGAAATAGAACAAAATTTTTACCGTGGGGGAAAAATCAAGTGGGAAAACTTGTGGCTTGCTGATAATAAACACTGTGGGGATATCATTGAACGTGAAGCATGTGCAGAGGCATGCAAACTCCTGGATGGCATTTTACGAGGAAGTGGATACAATTATTCTGTGGCTAAACTGAAGATATTTCACCATCCTGGGAGTGGTGGAAGCACAATAGCAAGGCAAGTTCTATGGAAAAACAGAAAGCGCTTTAGATGTGCTGTTATCAAGACCTCATATTCACCCTCAACTGTTTGTAATCACGTGCTCGCCCTTAGAGATTATGAAGAAAAGGAAATCACTCACTGTTTTCCTGTGCTGCTCTTGATCGAAGATTACGATGATGAGTACTCTGATGAACTACAGAATGGCTTAGTGGAGGCTGTACGAACCAGGAAAATGAACACCTCCAGGCCTTACTTCATCCTCATATGCTGCAGACGATCCAATGACCCTGAAAGGCTCTGCAAGGCTTCGCCACTAGACACAGTTGCTGTCACTCACAAACTGACAGAGTCAGAGAAAAATCTGTTTAACACCAAACTTGTAAAACTGCAGCAGAAATATGCTGAGCCAGAATTCATACTTACATTTGTGCTGATGTGCGAGGAGTTCAATAAAACGTACGTGTCTGACATGGTAGAGCACATACTGCAAGGCATCGACCTTTCCTCTCGTGACACCTGCTTGATGCGTTACATTGCTCTGCTCAACTGCTATGTACCAAATTCATACATTTCACTGTCACACTGTGAGGCTTTTCTGGGGCTGGGGGCATATACAGAGAGTAAAGCAAGAGCATACGATTTCAAACATCATTTGAGTGAACAAGTAAGAATGATTTTTATTGAGCTAAGGGAAAGTACCCCTTACATTTCATCTATTCGGATAATACATTGCCTGGTTGCAAAAGAAATTCTGCATCAGCTTTCAGGGAATCAATCACTAAGTCAACTTGCAATAACTCTTCTTCAGGAAAAGGTACTATTTGAAAACAGATTTGGACGAGAAGAATTCATAAAGTTTATCAGACATCTGTTTATTCGACGCGATAAAAGAAGCAGGGGTGACAATACTGATACTCTCTTCTCCCCGTTCATTGAACACATCTGTGAAGCTGAAGACTGTGAAAAAGCCATTGCTGTTTTAAAAGCTGCCTATGAACTCCTTGGAAAAGATGCTTTTTTTGCTCAGCAGCTTGCCAGACTAAATTACATCAATGAAAAATTTGAAGATGCTGAATACTGGGCAAAGGTCGCAAAAGCACATTTGCCAACTGATTCGTTTATTTTGGATACAGAAGGTCAAGTCTACAGGAGATGGTTTAATTTCTCAGTGGATAAAATGACAGAGGAGGACACCCCTGAAAGGATCACTGAGAAGATATTGATTGCTCTTAAAGCTATGAAGTGCTTCAGAGCTGCCCAACAGGCAGCAAAGGAAGAACGTGAAAATATGAACAACGCTGGCTATTTTGGAGAAGTAGAAGTAGGTTGTCGCCTTCTTCGATTTTTGTCCACACTGCCTGTATTCCACAGAAGTCCAGAGGGAGAACACACCGAACTTGTGAAATATCTCACCACAAATTACATTCCCGAAGACATAAAAAGACCATGGGAAAGGCTTCATTCCTGCTTAAAAGGCTTGCAACAGAACCTGTACAATGCTCTGGAATGGATTTCAGAAGAACTAAGTTATTTCCAAACAGACAAAAACCAAGAGAAGGATGATGAAAATGATAAGGAAGAACAAATTCATAATCCCAGAAAATGGTTGAGAAGGCAGTCAGCAGTATATGCTAAATTCTTCATCTCAGCATCACTTAAAGATGGCAGCAACAATGGTCCTGACACTCAGCTCATGAGACGCATGAGTATTTATGGGAGTGGTGGAGGAAATGTCACCAATATCCTGTCATTCTTAACAGATAAGAAAGAGAACAGGTCAGCTGAAAAGCTAGAAAAGATCCTTGATTTCTATCCAGAAAACCCTCTGAGGAACAGGCTGGAGGACAATGATTTAATCAATTTTATTTTGTGCCACATCACATTAGCTTGCTTAGCACCAGAATCAGCCAAACTCCTTCCACTGCCAATTCTTCGTGAGCTCAGTCTAAGATTCTGCAAAGGAAAAAGACTATTTCCATCAAGTGCCTATTTTTTGCTCACCTTGCTGTACTGGCCAGATGAGGTATTAGACAAAGAGCCTAATCCTGAGAAAGATGAAGTTTTAACTTCAGCCCTTCAAACCCTGAAACGCTTATATGACATCAAAATGAAAGATGTTCCTACCAGAAAGAAAAGAATCTACACCCCTTTTTTTCTGGGAAAGGGTTATGACTTACATAAGATAGTGCACAAAAATAAAATTGAAAAATTGATGGTGGGGTCCTTAGATGAGAGGAGAATGAAGTGGCTGCATGGAAGTGTATGGAGTATTTCCAAAATTCGTGACAATCTCACAAGAGTTTCTGGCTGGACCAAGGACAGAAATTTATTTATACGAGGTCACGTGAAGGAACTCCGTATCTTGCCGCTCCATCATGAATCAGTGCCTGCTGGAAATGAAAATGTGACCTTTTATTTAGGCTTTTCGTTTAATGGTCTTGTTGCTTTCAATATTGAGGTTGAAAATGATCCAGCCAGCGGAAGAACCTAAGGTATGTAGCACAGTAGAGGGTGCAGCACTGGAATTGTCCAGTCTCATATTTAAAACTAAAAGTGGACTGTTCCTGGGTAATTACCAGGCAACAAGAATATCAGAATTAACAACTATAATAGTGACCAAATAACTAAAATATTGAAACTATGAGTAGAGCGAACTTTGAGCCAGGCCTTTGATAGTTTTGGAGTTCCAGAAAGTAAGATTTCAAACCAAAGACAGCAATTGATCCCTTTCTTCTTACTTCACAGATTAGGATTTTAAGTTAATTTCTGCATAGTCTTGATCAGTAAAAGCATTTGTCCAGTGTAACTAAATTTTTCTTCCTGAATCAGCAAGAGAAAAATGAACTCACAGCACATGCACTGCTCTCTTAAATGTATCATGCATGAAATAACTGCAAAACCAGGGTCAGTATGGAAGCCATTTTAAAGCTGACTTCACAATCAGACTGATAAAAAACAGGTCTCAAAATTCTGCATAATCCTACATTGCTTCTCTGTGTAAATATTGCCTTACTAGACATCTGTATCTGGGGTGGGGTGGAGAGATATGTGAGCAGAGTCATGGGTGACATAAAGATGATTTGTAAGCACTATTATGTGTTTACAGTCCAAACAATTCCTGCACTTTGTGAAATTATTTTGCATTATCATCCAAGGAATGCCACAGAATAGAGAACTGAAATTTGACTAGAGCATACAACCATGATTTGAAAAATGCAAAGGAGGTTTTCAGTGCTGTGTCCGCAACCATGATGT
The DNA here is from genome assembly GCF_031753505.1 of Anomalospiza imberbis. Lineage (NCBI taxonomy): Eukaryota > Metazoa > Chordata > Aves > Passeriformes > Viduidae > Anomalospiza > Anomalospiza imberbis. The sequence continues at coordinate 11,449,372 of NC_089699.1, read as the reverse complement.
CACATTCAGCTTCTAATAAAAGTGTGTGCTGGTGCAGTTTCACATTGTTTGATATAAGATACTGTGACTAAAATTGCCAAAACTCCCTCTCATATAAGTTGTTTTAATCAAATAAATATCTTTTATGAAGGATTATAATTTCTATGTGAGCTTTATTACCCTACCTGAGCATGTATTTCCAACAGTAGCTAGGTATGATTTGCTTTTCCAACTGCAGCCAAGATCTGCAGCCAGAAACTGTAAAAAGAACTGCAAGCCATGGTGAATTCAGAAGGAAGAGGGAAGATTTTTGTCTAGTCCAAGCCTTCACATTCTGGCCTCAGGCAGGAGAAACAATTGCCAGAAGCAAGAGCTGAAGGGCCAGAGAAATCCCCCTCTGCTCCCCAGCCATGATGCAGGGGACAGGAGTACATGTGAGAAGGTAACTGGGCAAAGGCAGCTTCCCCAAGTCTAGCCTGGGGCATTAGGATGGCTTCAACCCAGAGCAAAAACAGGACATGTAAACTTACTGAAAAGCACAGGAGTGAAAAGCAAAGCATTGACTGCTCACCACATACACAACCTGCTCAAATACTGTGACAGAAACACAGACTTTGTTTTTGAAAAGGATCTGTTACCATGATTAAAAATTACAGCCAGCTTGGCCAGGAGGGTGTGTTTGTTTACTGCCTGCACACACCCAACTCAATTCTGCAGACAGCAGTGCATTGCCCTGCAGCCCACACTACAGCACAAGCGTGAGTCTCTGAGGTATAAATAGGGGTCTTGCTTTTCCATATATGCCCACTTTTACCTTTTAAGAAATTAAAAAGTTTAGATTCAAATTCTTTGTCCACCCCCAGCCCTACAGAAAAAAAAAAAAAAACAAAACAATAAAAAACACCCCTGAAACAAATTTTAGAGAAAAAGTGTAACCTTACAGACTAACTCTTGGGGTCCCACATTACAACAACCAGCTGAGGCTCACAGGGCAGCAAGTACAGACCCACCCTTCCTACTTCCTACCAGTCATGTTCATATTTAGGCTTAACCTGCCAGACAACACACAACTGCCCTTGCTCTAACTAGCTCTCAGTACAAAGCAGTTCCCAATTGCGTCTGAGATTTCCCTACAGCTGAAAGGGCCAGAGGACAAATGCCCATTAAGAACTTCTGCACAGCAGCAGTGTTCACTTGAAGGGTCCTCTACTTCAACTCCTCCTTGTCACACATACCCAACTCAAAAAGCCTGCAAGTGGTCCATGTCATAGCACTAAAATATCTGTTTATATTCCCTTTACCACCTCTCAGAAATTAACCTATGAGTGAACAGGGTTCACTAAATAAGACCAACCAGCCTAGCACAGTAATCCATTCTCATCCCATACACAGGAGGTGCAAGCATACACACCTCCCAAGCTACCTCATCTCTCTGGCACTTTGCTCAGAAAGGGTTTAGAGCAAGAGCACCTCCCAGCATGCCCAGGCCACCAACTTTTATGAAAACACTGTTAGAAACTTTTCCTCCATATTCCAACTCTTCCAACTTCAATGGCTTTTTATAATCTGCTTAGCAGCAGGACAGCAGATCAACAGCAAAAGGAAGTTACAGGTTAGTAAGATGGATTCACTTGTCTTCCACTTTAAGTCAGAGCTCACACAAATGAGTCTCTGCAGCTTACAGAGAATCAAAAAGCTGGTGCCAAGTTATTCTCACCGTAACATTTGTTGCAATAATAATTTAAATAGGTTTTCAACAGGAGAAAAAAAAATACACAGAAACAGTGGATCACTTCTGTTTAATCAGAGACTGTTACAAAATGATCACACATTACAGATGGCTATATGAAGAACAGTTCAGAGAGGGTGCCCAGTGGATGCAAATGTTGTTAGCGCCGTATTTTCTTCTCGTCTTCTTTGTAAACTGAACACTATAAAATTAAGCTTGTTATTGTTACTACGATTTGCATGCATTAAAGTGATGCACATACTTACCAGTCTCTTTCTTGAATTAAATTCAACATCAGTATTTTGCCACCACCTGTCTTTTGAAAAAGATCAGTAATCCCAGCCCTTTCATACCAGTTAACACAAAAGCAGAATCAAGTTACAGAAAAAACCCCTTCACAACACACTAACTTCTGTGGCCATACTGCTACTGAGAGGGGACACTATTCACTCATGTGCTTAAAGGTCCTTTATGAAGCTACTAAAACCAGCTTGGAGTTTGCTCATTTTGAGTTTGCTGCACAGTGACCAGAAACTCTAAAAGGGCAATTGGGAGTCAGCAAGGAGTCTAAGGAAATAATAGGAAATGACAAACTGTTCCAAATACACAGTACCAGAACTGGGAGGGAAAACTGCTGAACCACTTTACAATGGACAGCTGCTCTAATGGTGTGTCAGAAGTTGAGCTACAATTTAACCTGGTAATCAAAGTCCAAATTTCCAGTTTTGTTTTGGTCCTATCTCAAAAGAAAATAAACTTTATTCTACCAAAAAGTACCGTAAGTAATTGCCATTTAAAGTTTCACAACAAGATGACTTTCTAGCAGAGCTCTACTGTGATCTATCCTGGAGAAATGCACTTTTTCTTTTGTTAAAGACACTATGGAACACACTCTGCCCTTTAGTTATCCCCACTGACTGCCAGGCTGGTGTACAAGTAGCGCAGGTCTGCATCCAGCCACGGCAGCACTCGATAAGGCAACTGAGCAGCTAAAAGCAGTTACTCACTCCAACTCAATACTGAGCATTGCAGTAATGCTAGCACTGGCTACGGTCAACCACAGATGGTTTAAGAAATACAGATACATTCTGTTAACAGGGTATGCAAGAATAAAAGGGATACCTACACAACAACATATCCCTTTCATTCTTGCAAACCTGCAATTAAGATTAAGCACATGGAGATAAAGCTAAACTGTAAATATTAATGTATGACTTCCCTTTTTTCCCCCTTCTAGGAAGAAAAACCTATGCAACATTAGTCAGAAATTTGCCTGTAGCTCATTTTGAAGACAAAGCCACTGAATGTAAATTACCAAGAACTGATGTAGAGAAGATGGCAGGCAATGGGCTGCAAGAGTAACTATTCTAAAACCTGGGAAAATATAATTGCCTTCAAACTGTATATATTTTTATGATGAATTCTGCAGCAGCATTTAAGTTTTCAGAACCCTAAAACGAGCAATTCTGCTGGAAGTGGCAAGTCACTCATAAACCCATCTCAACCCTTCAGATGAGCTGGCGAAACTGAAATGTCTGTTCAGCTACCATGTAACTATGACCCTCCCAGTACCGACTAAGTAATTACCCACCAGTGATGTCAAAAGCCCCTCAAATTCAGAGTGGGACCTCATGGCCTCAAAAGTGAATTAAAGCACAATCTTACAGCCCATCCAGCTGTGGATCTCTGCTTCATGCTACAGCATGGAAAAAGTTTTCATCTCTTCTACTGATATGTAGAGATGAGATATACAACGTCTAAATAGAAAAAATGTGTGCAGCCATTCCAGAGAAAGCTGCATCTTTTATTCATTCACAAAGAATCTTTCCTATTTTAAGGTATAAAATGTTCTATACAATAGAAATAAAATACAAGAGTTTCTGGGAATATAGAATAGAGCAGAATTAAAGTAGAGGCAGAGCAGTAAGTCTGATGTAAGACAAACAGTTGGACAAAACCATGTTCGTAGGTAGCACCTGAAGTGCTGAAATGAACTAAAAAGTAGTAATTTAAAAAGCACAGAAGAACAAGCTCCTGGCTTACCAGCCTAACAAAGTAAAAATCTGTGGGTAAAAAGGGTAATTAGCAATAGCTAAAGAAAATGGAAAGATTACAAACTGCTATGGATTCTTAGAAACAGAAATGCTTAATCCCCAACACAACAAACACAGGGTTCTGCTGGTTGGCTGATAAAAAACAGCCTCATTAATTACTGGCATGTTACCACACTGATTTTGACTTTAGATTTTCACATTCTTCAGTAACACCAAAGGCTGCTTGTCAAGATTCTGTATTAAATTTTCCTTAAAGGTGCTTGCAGATATTTTTTAACTGTCCACAAGCATAGTTAAATCCATTACAGATCTTCCAGAAAAGTCTAGTCTGTTCACTCACTACTGGAATCAGTAGTAGGAAACAATCACATTTCAGAGACCAAAATTCCCCTCAGGTATTTAAGTGGTATCATTTGAACAAATTATTTCAAATAGGAACATCAGGTACTTACAGATTAAACTAACCTGTACTGGCAGTTCTGTGGAATTTTTCTTCTCTACCAGTAAGTAGCAAATGCTGAAATTCTGCTGCTAGTTAACAGAAACACAAATTGTATTAAACCAAGGTGTTTTATCCATAATTTAGTTTTTTATTAAAAAAAAAAAAAACCTGCCAAACTTCAATTACTGCAATTTGTTGCTTAAGAAAAGCATGTGAAGTAAAGGCAACTGTAAAACTACTTTCAATTTGCCCTTCCGATTTTTTTATATATAACCCATGAGTTTAACAAGGTCACCTGTTGCCTACTAAAAACATAAAGGAAATTACAATACTTACATTGCCAGGTTCCTTCATTAAAGTCTTAAAGTGTGTTTTCTTATTCTGGACTTTACAAGTGAAAGAGCAAAATGTATTTTTCCCCACTTAAATTTATAAGAAAGAAGCTAGAGAATTCAGTTCAAGTAATTCAATGAACAAAACAGAAAAGAAAGAAGTTCTGCATGACATCTTTATCTCAAAGCAATATATAACCTCCTAAGTTGGGAGATGGTGAAATAGTTTCCTTTGGTTGCACTGCATTCATTTCAGGTAACTAAAATTTCTGTTAGCAAAAACCAGTTCTACATATTGGCTACTATGCACAGCAGAAACTGTAATTTACAACCCATGCCCCTTTTCTGAATATGGTAGAGATTTAAGACAAAATTTAAGGGAAAAAAGTTTAGTATGTCAGAAGCTTGAACCTTATATAAGGCAGTTAGCTGTCAGAGACACGCACTGTAACTGCTAACAAGAGAATTTATAAGGAAGCTTTCAAGCTCTCAATGTCATGTGCTTTTCTGCTTTTAGTTAGGATGATACTGGCCATTAAAATGCTACTATTTTCTCAAAACTTTTTCACTGCTTTATACCCTCAATAAAGAAAAACCTTAAGGTAAGTAAGTTCAAGACAGTATTTCTGCAGAAGTCAAGTTCACTGCCATTAAAACAGCACTGTTGCTGTCACTACTGCAAGGAAGCCCGCAAGAATTTAGGAAGCTATTGTAAGCTTGTTCAGAAGGTACAAGGGCCTCACTATTCACAACGGTGTCCAGGTATGTAAGAATCAAGCCTGACAATTATTCATACCAGGGACAGTCAAAACTGACTCAGCAGGATGCCAGAAACAAATGGCTTGAAGGTAACACCCTGGATCCTGTGGTTCAGGACAGGATATGGCTGGCTGCCAAAGCAGCAGGCTCCAGTGCTCAGCCCCCTCAGCCACACCTTACAAGGCTGCAGTAAAACTGCATTTCCTTTAACAGAGCCTTACTGGGAATCTGTGCTCTGGCAATCAAGACTGCACTAAGCTGCTGCTCACAGTGTGCCAGAAACCTCTCAGCAAGTGTTTTTCAGAACTTCAGAAAGAACTTCATATACACTATGCTTTACAAACACTTTGATTCATCTTGATCCCTTAAACGGCTGGCCCAAGACTTCCTCTCCTCTGAACTTCTTCCAACCTAGCCCACCCATGACAGACAGAACAGCAGTCACAGGCAGCTGCATTCTAACAGAACCCGGGCACTACCACTGTTTCCCTGGTCTGATTGTTTTGATTGCAAGTGTATAGATTTTTTAAAAGTTCTTCATATGTGATATGTACTTTATTTACCACATCTCCAAGTTACTTTTCTTGTTTAATAGATCAGGTGCAATTTTACCCAATTTAGCAGAGTATCCATAACCCGTGCTCCTTAAAAAAAGTTATGTGCCCCTACTTAAGCTTAAAAAAACCTGAACTCCAAGACCTCATTTTATTAATGTCTATAAAAGTCACGTCACTGAGATACTGCCATCTTTAGCAAAGAAATTTCACTAACAGGAAGATGTCCAACTTTGTGATACACAAACTGCTGCAATGAGAGCTGCAGTACTGGAATGTAACTAAGAACACACTTCATCCCTCAAAGAGGCATTTGAAATTTGCCTATTTTTTATTTTGAGACTCTAAGAGATTCAGATACTTTAAGCGAGAAGTACAAGCCCCACAATGTATTCTTTTGAGTTAAACAGTTTGCTTAGACATTCTAGGGAAAAAAGAACTAAGCCAAATGGTCCTATAAATTAAGCAAGTGAAAGAAGTACTAGTTGCAGTAGTTTATCTTGAAGAGCTGTTCTCATCTTCACTGTTATCAGGGGGAGCACCACAATGAGAATTCGCAAAGCAAGACCATGCTCAATAACCATTCTGAAACAGTTAACATGGATATGTCAATTTTCCAGTCAGACAGGGATTTTGGGGGGGCCTTCTACAGGAAAACTGCAAAGGGCAGAGTACAAACAAAGAAGGGTACAACAGCAATGTGCAATCCACTCAAAGTTAATTACAACTCTATCCTTGAATTAAAACTACTTGAAATCCCATTAGGGGTCACTATTTAGCAAAATCTTGAAGAAATAAAACAACCATGCTCATGAAAAAGCCTCACCAAACACTTTTAAAATATCTCAAAAACTTTTTAAAAAAGTCAAACCAGACCCCCACATTTGTTTATTTACTATTTCACTGCTGGTATGCTGCAAGACCTCCTTAGGCAAACCTGCTGTTCTGAAGCTTTAAGTAACCTCAAGCATTCACAACTGAGGGATGAGAGAATGAGCACCTTTTTCTTCACAAAGGGCAGAAATTTTTGCTAGGCACCGCATGAAAGAAGGAACTTCAAATAAAGCTGATTTTGAATATGCAACATAATCTCACAAGGTTTAAAAGAAAAGTTTTTCAACTCTTACTATTGTTGCAATAGTCAAAACATTTTTGAATTTGATGTATTTGAGATGGAGGAAAAAGTTCTCCCTGAATGGAGGAAAAAGAGATTGAGGAAAAGGTTCTCCCCGAAACTGGCAAGCTGAAAAATCTGCAGCTTTTTCTCACTCTTCTATTCTGTGTTACCAACTTGGACCTGATCTCTATTTCTTTGCAGGGCTCTACATTAATATTTGCTGAGGTGCAGCTCACAAACACAGCAGTATTAACATCTTAGCCTTCTTCAAAGAAACTGTATTTTGTAATTTGGGCTACAAATTTTTGGAGCAATTAACTTACTAGTTCAAATCTATTTTAAGCTTTTCAACAGATACATATCCTCAGAAGAGAAAACATTAATAATTGGTTACATGCCATTAATTCAGAGACTACAAAATACCCAAAAACAAATACAGCACAAATGCAATGCAGGGAACGATGGGGAGGGGCAGTGTGTCTTAAGGACTACCTGAGCAGCCTTGAAGGAAATGCATTCCATTAAGAGAAAAGGTACCCACACATCTTAAAACAGGTTCCCTCCCCTTAAGACTCTTAAAAACACAGTGATAATAAAAAGATAAATATTAATATAGAGCCCATCTACCAAAAGAGAATAAAAAACCTAAATTAAAATAAATTTAGGGGCCTTCACCAAACTTGCTGCAAGTTTGGGGACATAAATATCCAACAGCCATAAAGCTGTGAAAGCCCCCAGAATGAATAAAATAAATCCCACTTGCCTCAGACTGAACAGGGCAACACTGAGACTCTGCCTCAGCCTGTCCTATGGCAGGGCTATAGGAAGAAGAAAAATTTGAATTTTAGAAAAAACATGACCCAATTAAGTGAAAGACATGCATTAAAAATTAACAAAATTCCAGTGATCAAGCAAACAAAAGAAAATGACTGCTATAGCACCTCTTTTGCTAGGTCCAAACAGTATTTTTTGTAGTTGGTAGCTATTTCTAAATTGGACAGCTTGTTTTGCTTTGTATCTTGATCAATGGAACATCAGTCAGTTGTCTCGGGGCATTTTTCCCCATAGCTGATAGTATTTGTTGTACTAGTTCATGAAAAGTTGAGTTAAAGATTCCACCAGCCACTGAAAATGTTCACCCTTGTCTTAGTGTTCGTGTAGAAACTAGACCAGTACAATTATTAAGACATTTGCTAAGAAGTGTCATTAGTTACCACTTTAAATTGTAGCCCCAGCTCATGGACTGGTGTATTAAGTCTCAATTTAACTGAAGGTCATAACGACCTTCTTGCTGTCCATAAAACTGAAGTAATCTTGGTATTTTTGTTTTCATTTTGTATCCAGAATTATTTGATTCCTATAAAGTAACTGTAGGTAATCTATCCCATTCAATTTCATCTACATTTTAAGATAGTAAGTTATCCAGTTCTGTCTCAGTACTGCTCAAGAGCTCCACAGACTAAAATACTGGCAGAAACCATAGAAGGCAGATGCAGCTGAAAGTGTTTCTAGAAGCTTGTTTACATTGTCCCATGCATGCACAGAGCGAGGAGTATTTATCCACTGGTATTAGAGAAACAGCCCAGCCTCAAATTTATTATCAGCACCTAAAATACCATCTGTGGAGGGAAAAAAAAAGTAATCCAAAGGTCTCTGAAGAAATTTTCATCCTACATATGCCAGCTAAATAGCATTTTATTTAAAGCAACTTTGCCAATGGCAGAAGGCTATTCTAATGGCTGTATGGAAGAGTTACATAAAGACTTCTAAAAAACCCAGGCTTTTTCAAGGTTCTTTCATGCCAGTCTAATCCATTCTGCCCTAAAGATCAGCTGCTTATTATGATATTGTGAGACCATGCATAAAATAACAGAATCTTCTACAGAATCCTAGATGCAATAAATTCTGGCATGTTTTTTGTTAAACCTATTTTCCCACCTGTGTCTGAAATTTTCTTGTAGCCTAATCCTTTGTATTCAACATTTGCATTATATTGCAATTTCAAGACTGGTCAAAATGCACTTGCAAGTCTGAATTTTAATGCAAGATCTGCCGTGGCAAATTTAGGCAACAACTAAAAAACAAAGCTTCTGCCTATGTAATTACATCACTAGGGTCCTGCAACAGCTACACAAGATACGCTTTTCTGTAATCATAAAGGCTTCCGAAATCTCTTTCCAGGAAAGGATTAACTAAAGCAAAACCCTGTTTTCATGGCTGCATTACATCAGGGATTTTGCTGGCAGAGCTACGTTGATTACACTTGGTATTGTAAACCAAGTCTTTGTCTTTATACAAGCAATTATTACATTCAAAGTAGTTTTACTGTTCTTGGGTAAATGCACCATAAATCCAACTCTCTGAACACTAAGAAGCAGTATCCAAAGAAATGAAAGCAGGGACCAACAGACAACGCAGGCACCGAAACATCTGCCTGTTTACAGAAGAATCACACAAGAGACAAAAATAACTGAAGACTGAAGGCAGCCACATCACAGCTCTTATTGCACAGGAATGACAGGAGCAAGAAATGAAGTATCCACGTGAAAATCACGGAAAAACTGTTCACCTGCTTGTATGCAAGTACCAATGAAATACATGTGGCAGTACTTACTCGAGGGGTTTTCACATCCTCACTGCTAAGGAAAGATTATTCTTAAAATGCATTCAAGCTTGAAGTCTACGCAGTATTAGCTACAAAATGGTACCATTATCAGAATGAGACATTCACTGTTTAAAGGAGTGAAACTTAATGAATACAACTTGCAGAATATGCCAAGTTAACAGTGCATGCAATAAGGTTTTATCCCAGGAAAAGTAGGGGTCTGAAAGTAACATACGGAAAATTACAGAAAGACACCAAAGGGAGAAGGAATTTACTTGGCTGGGGCAGAAGGGCAAAGCATCCTTAGAGCAGCAATATGATCTTCAGAAAAAGCAAGAAGTTTTATAGTTTTACAAGCAGTACTTAAGATTACTTTATAATGTACAAATTTTATGTGTAGTATTATAAAAAGGACAAATGTAAGACATCATAAAAATCTCTTCAGTGTTTTGTAATTATCCTAATTAGGTAAACAGTAGAAAACTAGAGTATAAAAGCGTTGCCTCAGCAAAACGAGTTTTATCTGTTAGACTTATGTCTAAAGCAAGATGAAGAGCTAACAAAAGAATTGACATCAAGGCCCCACTCTGCACATTTGCAAGCCAAATACTGCACATCTGACAGGTGATCAGTAGATTCCAGTGATCAGAGAGAACTGCTTCTCAACAGAGGCTTGGACTTATGGTCTTAAAACTGAACACTTTCAGAAAGAAGTCCCTAACAATTCTTAATGGTTAAACTAAGGCCATTCGGCTGTAACTAAACTGCACTGGATGCTCTAGTGCTTTTGAGACATTCTGTGACCACAGTTCAGAAGCTGAGACAATGTAATATTTTAGCTGTACTGTTATTTTTGCACTTTTAAAGTACAGTAAAAAGCCACATGAAGTGCTTGAGTGCAGCTACAAAACCCTAAGACTTCCAAGAAACGCAGCCATAGTGCTCAGTATTAAGTGAAAAACTTCCACCATCTACAAAAACATCTATGAATATAATGACACAAAAATGCTGATGATCCTTCTACCTCACCTGAAAGAAGATATATCCCCATTAATTGAACTGCAGATAAGGCTTGAGGCTGGAACATGTATTTAAAGTTGACCTGCAAATGAAAAATTCACCCCTCTTTTTTCCCTGTTCAGAAGCCAGAGAGGCTCTCACTTCCCTCCCCTCCAAGAAGTCTCCTACATTCTCATCAGAGGTATAACACAGGAACACATGATGTCACTTAATTACAACCTTAACAGGAACTTGTCACTCTACTCTTACAAACAGAGAAATGACTAATTCCTAGAGGGAAGACGTCTCTTTGATAAAGAAGGTCTCTTACTCCAGAAACTTTCACTGAACGGCTCAAGAAAACTCAGACAACATCTGATCATAGCACACAACAGATCATTACAGATGGTTCACCTTTCAGAGACTGCCAAAACATGAAAATCTGAACATTTAAAGTAAAAATACAGCATGTAACACATTACTCTTGTCTGCGTTGCCTCTTCTATGCATTAAGAGGGTTAAGCTACTATTTCTCTTTTGCAGGTCAACTTCCAATACATTAACTGGAAGTCACTCACCCATGTGCCATGCACCTAAGCTTCTAGAAATCTTCACCTAAAAGGATCCTAAAATTCACCTCCACTTGCACATTAAAAAGCGTCAGTTGCAGAGTAAACTAATGGGACATACCCTGGCACTAGGATGTATCTCAGAGCACTGTCACATCCTACAAGCAAGTGCCAGGACTAGAAATCATTTAAAATTTATTGAGGACAAGAAAGCACAAATAAAGAAACAAATGCATTAAGAGAAGCTACAACCAAGAGTCAGGATGTGCCTCCTGCAGCCTCCGTTTTGAGGAGTCAGTTAATAAGTGTACAGGTCTTTGTCTACTCAGGCATACAGCTAAGGAGTGCCTTTTTAGAACAAGGAATTCAGACTTATCAAAACAGCACCAGTAACTGTATTCATTACACCAATGGCTACCACGGCATGCGTCTGTACAAACCTTTCAGGCAGTTGTCCACAGCTGGTCATGAATAAAAAGGCATATAAATTTTTCTCCTCTTTTATTACAATGAAGTTTATAACAGTACAGAAAAGTCACATGACCTTAGTGGGTCAGTTTACTTAAACCCTGGAACAGGAGGAACTCTAAATACATTAAATATTGTTACAAGTTCAGACTTTAATGTACAAGTAGTTGGGAACAGTTACAGCCCTCACCAAACTATGTTGGGGACATGAAGTCCAACAGCACTTGAAGTGCTGTGAAGGCATCATTTCACAAATAGCAACGTAACATTACAGAACTTGCCTTTAAGGTGGTATGTTCATGTAATTCCAGCGCCTTCACAATTTAACGAACCATATTTACTATACTTCACTTCTAAAAACCTAGATGAAACATGAAAAAGAAGCCATACAGTATAAATTGCAACATCAGGAAAAGTTCCTGTTATTATTCCAAATAATTTTTCCCATGTAAAATAAGAATGTCCAATAGCTCCTTGCATGTGGGAAGATACTTATTTTTTTAAAAGTCACAATGAAGCCTTAATTGACGGAAGCTCGGCTATATTAACAGCACAAGATGAGAAAAGGTTTAATCTCCAAACCTATTAGAGCGTGAGTAGGAGCATCAGTAGCGGCCACCTTGCGACATTACGGGCGGTCTCATTCCCATCGGAGGACGAGGAGGTCCACTCTGGTACGGGGGCACCATCGGAGGTCCCTGACCGTATGGAGGCATTGCTCCAGGAAGATATCCTGGCATGCCCTGGTGATGAGCACCATACTGACCTATAAACAGAATAGTTAAGATGCAAAGAATAATTTTTAAATTTTTTTTTAATAGTGAGAAGTGCATTTTGTGAAAAGCTTCACCCCTCCCTGCTAGCATAGGCAACAAATCTTTCCAAAAACAAGAAGCTGGGAAACTTATGATTACCATGAGGTGGCATGGGAGGTCTCATTCCTTGTTGTTGTGGAGGAATTCCTGGCTGTGGTGGCATCATACCTCCAATTGGTCCAACCGGTGGATTACCCAGGGCAGCCTGGCCTGGTCGAGGAAGATTGCGCTGGTATTTAGGCAACTGTGCCCTTCTCTCTTCCTAAAACCAGAAGAGACAATCACAACACATTGTGTTAAAACTCACCAAAAGCAAAGTAAATAGAGGTGCAACAAAGTAGATTACTAAACTGTTTTAACTACTTTACAAGCTAAAAGACTACTAGTAACATTTCACAGCAGCAGTAGGATTTGCCCCCTCTCTGCAGACTTTCTTCCTTAATACAGACCAATTCAAGCATTCTGCATGGAACTCAAATTCTCCTTTTCTCCTAGCCTTTTTCTTTTAAAAACACAAATCTAAAGATCTCTGAACTGTAATTAATATTAATTTTTAATTAATAAATTCCATATTTCTAACTGCTGTAATAGCATCAAAACAACTTCAAGCTGTTCAATCTTTTGTTCTACACTTATTATCCAGTCCTAGTTAACTTCAAGTTTAAGACACATGCAGTAGAAATCCAAATTGTATTTTGGATTGAGAGATTTCCCACCACCACCAAAACTAAGGCTTAGACTGCATCAAGATCACTGCCAATATGCCAGTCATCACTTCGCAGTTAAAGAAGTTCTCTCAGTTACATTTGTTCTGCACAGTTTGCCCTCTCACCATTACTAAAATACACGTAATGCAGAGCACAGACGAAATTCCATTCAACCTGCCATATAATCACAAATCACATTTTTCATTAAGACAATGAAAATATGTTAACTTACCAGTGATATATCCTCATCTGGATGGATCAACTTACTGGTTGCACTGGTTGTTGTGAGGGTAGCAGGCTTACTTGTGATAGATGTAGCTGGTTTAGCTGCAGTGCTGTTTGTCGTGCTAGTGGTTGAGGCTGTAGACTGTGTGTAAGCCGGGAATGTTGGTTTGGGGGGTTCCGTTGTTGTCGCGGGTGTAGAATTCAAAGGTTTGAAATCAGTACCAACTGGCCCTGGCACAGCTGCTGCAGCCTGTGAAACACAAGAGACAGGTCAATATTTATTTCTCAAATAAAGAAAGCTTTCATTTAAGAAAACTTAAACGATGACTGTTAGACCTCTGAAATGTTCAGTGAGATATATAATTATAACAAGCTTGACAAAAGTAAATTTCAGCCTTATTGCATACTAGAGCAACTGAAACCAAGACAAAATAAACCCCAGTATGTACACGTATACACACACACACAGGAAAGTCTAAAATCTGCAGGTCAAAAGCCACCACAACAAAGGAACAACAAAGAAAAAAAAACACCCTACTATTTTATCTCAAACACTGAATTTGGAAAATGTGTAAATCTTTCCTGAATCACTATTTTTAGGAGCCTCCAAGCATAAATTCATTAGTCTTTCACTAAATTAACAGATTTCAGCAACCATTAGTTTAGAGTACAGCTCAAAGTGCTAGTATTTATTAAAATTAGGTATATAAGAAATATTTTAATCAATTATTTAAGAAAGCTCTATTGCGTCAGGGTTTAAATGTTCTTCTCTGTAAACACATTGCAGTATTTTCACGAAGTACTATGTCTACCTACAGAACTTTAATCTTATTTGTGAATGAAGAATCAATGGAAGCAGGTGACAGGTCCACTAGAGATTTCAACATTTCATCTCTCCTACTCTTCTGTTACAAAAACCCTGTAAAAGTCTGTTTTGCAAAGCTGTCTCTAAAGTAACAGCAATCTCCAAAGCAAAACTTAGTTATGAGAGAATGCTTCTGTTTCTAGTCACTGGTTATTTAAAATTATCTGAACCTCCCAATCAAAAAAATATTTAACATTTTGCACATAATGCAAATTTAAAATTCCCTACATTTATGATGTGACATACTAAACAACAAGAACTAAAAAGCCTTCACCATGCATCAAGCTAACCACTGCCCACTAAAATGCATTTAACTGCTTTCATGCTCTTTTAACCCTTTAGAACCAGGATGTTACATTTCATTCTTTCACACTAAGAAAAATTGGGCACTTTGACATGCTTATTTCTGGTAAGATGCAACTCATAATCAAGGACTCTGCAGTTTTACCAGCTAAACATAATCAGGAATATAACAGAAATTATCTGAAGATGTTTAGTCAATTTTAGGTTTTACAGAACGGTCCAAAGGGTTAAGTTGCAAAGCAATTTGTTTTAAACTGTGACTTCCTGCGTACTTGTGCTGTGCTAGGAAACAGAGCGTTAGAAGATGCTGAGAGACTTTCTGAATTGGAGGAAGCTGCACTTGAGCTTGTGACAGGTGTCCCCATCTGTAGCATAAAAGAAAGGAAACAGTGAAAAGTCTCCAAACAAATGGGTGGAAAGTATCCAGATGAAAGGATTTCTTACACTAAGTCCTTTCTTATGAAAGGACTGTATTTTTGTAAACACGTATCTTCCCTGCAGAAGCCCAAAATGCAAGCAGTACATTACAAAAGCTTCTGCAACATACTTGAAACTAAGAACTCCAGGACCCATGAAAAAGTGTATTCAAAGGGAAGAGGTCACAAGCCATTATCAATTCCCCACTTCCCACCCAAAACACGGAAATTAACTTTTCACTACACTGCCTTACTCCTAAACTTTTTGAAGTGAAAAAACCTCCTAACTCAGGCAATGTTTAACAATACTACAGAATAATTTGTCCATTTATCAGTAGAGAGCCCATTATGAGTGAGAACAAGTCACGTCAAGATTTTTAAGTTGAAATTTTAGGTAGAGTTCTATGCAATCAGATTGCTGTAGCTAACACATCTCCTCACCCACCCAAAGTTCCCTTATAGACAAACGTAAAGGCGTTTAAGAGTGTTTTGCCTACTCCTTTCTTCCCCAGAACTTACAGAACTTCTATCTGGTTTCAGAGCTGTTTTAAGACAAACAAAAGAAACTTTTAAAATTCATTCAAGCACTACACTGAATAAAACATCAACCCAAGCAAAAACCTCAACCAGTCATTTCTTGGGCCTCCTCAATAATAAATAGGCACTATTGACACAGTGGCAATTTGAAGAATATAACAAGAGATTCCAGGCTCTGTGATACCTTACCTGCCCCGCACTTGGGAAGAGTGGTTTAGTAACTGGAGGTTGTGGGGTCGGTGCTGTTGCAGCAGGAGCTGGAGGCCGGTTCAGAATGCCCGGGGCTGTAACAGGCTGTGCTTGTGTCATTGGAGGCATGCCAGGCCGAGGCCCAACAGGAGGGGGCATCCCTACAAACCACAAACAACAGGCGGCAGATCAGGCTCCAGGAAGCACAAATATTCCTTTAGACAATCCTGCTCCCAGTGTTCCTTAGAACAAAGTTTCCCACTACAAGATGTATTTTTAAGGCAACAGTAAAATAAAACATGACAAAGGGAAACGCCAGCAGTCACCAGTCTGCTGCACAGGCATGACCATACACAGGCAATAACCTCAAATACTTCAGAGCAAATCTAGATTAAGTTGTTTTTTACTAAAGCTGCAATAATGAAGTTTATGCTCTCAATAAACCAATACAATTCATGCAGTAACTGTTTCTGACACACTGCACCTATGCTGCCAAGAGGACGGATGACATTGTTACAAAATCTAAGAGAGACTGAATTGTTTCTGAACAGTATCAGAACTGTGACGGAAACACTGCCAGCTTTGCTGGGGTCATTAGTGAAGTGGACTGGGACATTTTGTAGTGTCACCACAACATCTGCATTTGGTGGGTGTGGAGCTCTAGGACAGGGTCAGTGGGAAGTTAGCAGCTCCCATGGGTTCCATCAAGCAAACCAGCTGCTGGTCAGGTGGAACACCCAAGGAACTTAGGGCAACTTAAGAGCTGCACAACAAACATCTCTTCTAGCTATGGTAGGAGACCAAAATGTCACTTAAGTTTCTTCACACTACAGGCTCATTGATTAGGTAAACCACCCGACTATTCCCCACTTTCCACGTTTTCAATCATTACTGTTTTCCAAACAGCCACAAACATTAATTTAAAAAAGGGATGAAGAGAGACCAGGCAACACAATGATGTGAGAAAGTGCAATAAAATAAAAAACCGTATTCTATTTTCTACTTTAACAATGGTATAAAATTAAAATAATTATTTGCAATCAGAAGCCATAAATCAACCACTTCTGCACAAGAGTGGCTTCTGTGGCAGGCCAACCACATCAAAGTGGTGTGTGGTGGCATAAGTCTTTATGTTCTTTACATAAATTCTAAATCTTAGTGGAAATAAATAAATAGAATTAAACTCTCACCATAGTACGAGTTCGACAACCCTGACCTACCTGGTGGCATACCAGGCATAAGAGGTGGGATTCCTGGCCCAGGAGGCATCATTCCACCCATTGGCATCATCCTATTGAAAAGACAATGAGCACTGGTATGAACACTCATGATAAAGTGTTAAGACAATTGGCACATCCCTGTATTAGATAAAAAATAATGGTAAGTAATTTCAAGAAGCTCTCAAGAGAGGCAATTCCAAACCAACTCCACAAGAATAAAACCAAAACATAACCCAGCACCCAAAACCCCAAATATTTATTTGAACTTTAATTTCTCAAGATCTCAATTCCTCTGAGATTTCCAGAACTAGTGCCTCTTGAAATCTCTCAAGACTACAAGCTGCAGCAGTGTTCCAAGAACCTGATCTCAGTACATTCATGGAGTCTGAATGCAGGAAAACCAGCTAGCTCCTATCACACTACAATCACTGTACAGCTGCTATTGCTCCCCTCTGACACTGACTGGCAGATAACCCAGAGCTGTAGTACCATACAAAAAATACTGATAAAAGCAGAGCTCATAGGGCAAGAAAGCTTCCAGAGTTTCAATTATAGAAAACACTCCATACACTAATGATAAAGTGGGATTTTGGTTTTTTAATATGAGAAATCCTCACTGTAACATTTTTTCTTCACCTTAAAAAGATACCATTTGGTTTCTCTTCCTAGATGAATATGTATGAGCCCTTTACAGGGAACAAACAATCGAAGCTTAATTTTGCTTAATTTTTAGCAGACATTCAAAAATGGATTAGGGAAACAAAATAAAGGAATGTTTATTACTTTAGCGAGCAAGATAAGCTGATCTGCAGCACTCCAGTACAAACCAAAACCCCACTAAGAAGCAGTTTCTGTTTGTAGACAGTTAAGACACCTTCACCACTGTGGTTTTCAGATCAAATCCCATGAACAGGTGAGTATTCTTTCTGGCAAGTCTGATTTCTGCTCTCAACTCATCTATCACTGCTACACAGGGAACAACCACTGCAGAAGCAGAAGCAGCAATGACTGGGAACACAGACCCATCGTCCCTTTTTTGGTTGGAGAAGGCAAAGTCAGTCTTGCCACCCAGCAGACATCAAAAGAAGTGCTGGATGCTCAGTGCCTGCTGCCCCAGAAGAATGACTTCTGAGAAACTGCAGATAGTGCTAGAACTGGTGTCACACTATCACCGAAGTTGCTTTGTGTCTCTTAATTCTTTGGTCATTTTTAAACAAAAGTTAATCAGGTTAAGTAAGCAAAACCTTGTATTAGAATAGACAAAAGCATCATGCAACACCACCCTCTCCTCCCAAAATGAAATGCAGTGAAATTTTGGCAAATTCATTTGTGTTTTTACAGGTGACATAACATTCACCTGAAGTTAACAGTGTCAGACAACCCGATTAAATTCTATTGAGTTTCCACCCAGAAAAGCTAGTCCTGATGAGCATCCACACCATGTTCAACTATGGTATGATTTTTAAATTCAAAGGCTGTTAAATCAATATTTATGTCTCAGAAGACAAAGCACTTTCACCTCAGTTAACTTAAAGTTTAGATTAAACTGAGTTCCTGCAGAATGTCCTGCAGTGTGAAGGATCGAGCACACAGAGCTGTTCAAGCTCTGGCTCAAGAGAGGCTTTAAGTCTCTAAGGGTCTATTTGGTTTATATTTTGTAGAATGCATTTCACATACAGTTTTGTAATATTCATTTAGATAAAAACATAACACCTTCATGTATTATACAGTAACAAAGCCTAATTAGACACCTTCCCCAAATTCTTAGGCAATATTCAATGGGTTTCAGTAAAACAATTTCTAACTTATCAAAAACATGACATAAAATGGCATAATGAATGTACCTAGAATTACATTAATGAGATGCTTACATGTTTCCACCACAAAATGACTGCATGTATTTTCTCTGTTGATGTAATCTGTGAAAATTTATGACAAAATCAAAAATCTAACTGTGAATTGCCAAACACATTGTGATAGGGTATGGTGTCAACCCCATAACAAGCATAAAAATCAACATCTTTTGCCCAAAATACAAGAAAAATATAAATTATCCAGTACTTTTTTTCTTGTTGTGTTGATGACTGATAACCAGATGCACAATACATGTGCAATTCACAAGGGAACAGTGGCTCACAGAAGGCTCTAAACCAACACAACCAAATTTTATACTAATATATTACTACTTAATAACTATTAAGTCAGGAGAAAGGCAAAATACTTTATACATACACCCAGTTTGGCCATATTTTACATGTTGGTTTACAGCCATCCAGTTCTTTGGTTAGTCTTAATATTTAAGTCACAGAGTTCACAATTCCCTACTGTACATTCTTTTAATTAGCTTTACTTTTTTGTGACACTTTAAAATGCACAGTATGAACATGTAATAGTAAATCTTTCTTGCTACTCACCCAGGTGGCATTCCAGGCATAACTGGAGGCATTCCAGGCATCATAGGTGGAACACCTGCCATTAATGGGGGTATACCTTAAAATAAAAATAAATTTTCAACAACTCTGATAGCATACAGTTGCAAACACATATCATCTAATAAGTTTACACTGGATAAATGCTTTACAGAAAGTTTTAAAAGATTGCGTTTTGAAATAATACTGCTTACTAACAGTGCAATATAAGTACTATCTGCAAAACAGACTTTGATTGATCGTCCTCAGCCCTGCAAGACTGTGAATTTACTCAGTGGTCTCCAAAGAAGACATCTTGTTACAAGAGACCATTCTTCACTCACTGATGAAAATTCTTTCCTCACTGCATCTGTGGCCTGTGTAGGAACGGCCTGTTGTGTTAGAAGTCTCCAGATACACAGCAGCTCTGCCCTGTTTCCAAAAGCCTGTTATAAATACCACGAACAAGTATCAGAGGTAGACTTCTGTTTGAAGCACTAACCTGTCTTACACGCCTTCAATCTACATGCCAGCATTAGGTATCTGAATCTAGTCCACCAAGGAAGATGTGCTCATGCACAGAACAGGGGAAGAAAATGAAGAAACTACTTATCTGCACCTCCCAGAACTATTCTGTGACCCAGTGTTAAAAGGGCAGATTACTGCTCAAGTTTACAAGCAGCAATTAATGTTTCTACTGAGGTTTTCAGCAACTACCTAACATAACACACCCTCTCACCTGGAGGCATCCCTGGTGCACCTGGCACAGGAGGTAAACCTGGCTGTGCCATTGGGGGAATGTACCCCTGCTGTGGCTGAACTTGCTGGGGTTGAAATGAAGTTGAAGCTGCAGATTCATCATCTTCATACTCATCAGAATCATCCTGTTGTTTCTTTTTCTGGCTCTCTGCAGACAGTACAATGCATATGGTCAAACTGAACACAAATTATATTCCATAAAATTAACTATTAGCAAAATTCAAACCTTGTCAGTGTTCAAAAGGTCACAGAAATACAACGAAAGAATGCTGTATGAGCCCACCTAGAGCCACAAATAAAGGGAAGGAACACGACTCACACTGCCATTACCCTGAACATACAGAGGGATCTGCCCTCACGCCAGTATCATACTGCCCAGCATAACTCAAAGCAGTTCAACCAAAGGTATGCTTGAACAGCAAAGAAACATTTGAGAATCATCAGATAGTTTTACCTCTAGCCTTTCCTTCCCTTACCCCCACAAATAAATGACCATGCCCATATTCATTAGGTAATTGCTGGAGCTGCTCTGGCAGCAGCTAATTCTGAATAGGAAAGGAAAAATCCCTCCCACGTGGCTGGCAAATGCCTGGAGCTGCCATCAGAGAACACATTAAATCCTACCCTCACTGAGTGCCACAGATGAGTAAGGAACACACCAGGGAAGTAACAGATAACCAGCCACATTACACCTTACCCTGAGTTTTTTGTTCAAGTAACCTCCTCCGTTCCTCCATGTCTTTTTCTGGAATGCCTTCCATTCCATAGATTTCCAGTTCAATGTCTGTTCTTCCAGGAATAGCATTTGGAACAGCATCTATTGTTTCTTTATGTACCTAAAGAAAAAAAAAACAACCTAAACAAATCCTGCTGACCACATTTCAGGGTAAATTCTCTGTGCTCTTCAGGCAGTTTCAAGACTAAAAGGAACATCCTTAATGGGACTAATCTCTCTGGCCAAGAATTTTCTTGATCTGGGCATCCTAATCTCTGGTATCTACTATTACCCCCTAAAACCAGCTTACATAAACTTAGAAAAACCAGACAGAACAATTCCTTCACTCCTACAAAACTCCTGAGAAAGATCTCTGCTGCACAGCAGCCATTTGACTGCTGACACAGCACGACTCCTGTGCTGCAAACAGGCCATTGCTGCCTTTTTCTCACCAGTTTTATAGACTCCAGAAGCCCCCACCCGCCCTTCTTAAGGACACTTCATTTCAATTTCAGATGCTGTAAAGAGAAGCTCACGTAAATCTAAAACTCCTTACCTGCATGCAATGTATAGCTAAACCAGGTCCTGTATAGAGTTTCTTATGACATATATGGCATTTAAAGTGCTTTGCTTTTTGATGCTGTATTAGGATTTTCTCATCATCAAAATCCCTATTACAGTACCTATTGAAGACTGTTAAGGAAACATTTAATACTGTAAGTGACCTTTTAGATAGGACTAAGGTAATGAACACCAGTGTGATTTTTCCTGAAGCAAAAGAAAGGCACAAGAAGCATCTCTGAGCAGTCAAAGGGTGACAAATATTTCATGGATGTCTGAAAGCAAACATCCTAATCCGGTCCAGCACACGCCTCTTTAAACAGGTACAGAAGTGGGACGGTGTCTGCACGCAATCAGAATCATCATTTGATTCCGTATTGTTTGACTCATGGTTTTCAAGTCCTACCTATTTTTCTCTTCAGGGGTGTGAACGCTGCTACAGCATTAAAGGAGAACAAGGCTTGAAATCAGCAAAAGGGAAATTACACAAATCACTCAGAAGTGCCTCTTTAATCAGTTACCAGTAACTAACGATCATAAAAGAGAACAAAGGTTTTAGTTAAAAATTCCCTTCCTCTTCCAGTTACCCAGCTATCCATTTTTATGACACAGCATAATTTACTGCAGTAACTGAAGATTTCTCTGCTTTAAAAAGAAATATTTTAAGCAAAGAACTCTTTGGACATCCACGTAACAGAAGAGGCTAACTGCATTTCCTTTCTGTGGGTCAGCATTGATATTTCAGCAAACACTTCACACATTTTCCTAGGTGAGACGAACGCACATTAGCTATTTATTATTAAGAAAATGTTAACATTGCTAACATAATGTGTCCTTTGCTTCCTCCAAAACGTGAAATAAATTAATGTCTGCAACAATCACAGATGCTTTCCAAGACAAAATGGTAAAATACCTCGGAGCACCTTTTAAATTTCTTTATTGAGCAATTCTAGAGGACAGAAACGTGAGAAGGTAAATTTGTAATCACACCACAACAGTGAGCACATTCTGAAGAAGCGATCAAATAAAAATCCACCAGTACTTCTGGATACTGAAAAATTAAACCTGATCATGATGCAGCAATTACAAATTGAAAACTTCCCCCCCTCACGAAGAAAAAAAGAAAATGCTTAAAAAAATGCTCTTTTAACCACATCCCTCCTCACTCCGTGAATAAATGTATTTATCGGTAGCAAGATTTTCTCCCTTCATCCCTCGCGAGGAACAAAGACCGATCTCCATTTCCCGCTGTGCCGGCTTTAGGGATCGGGCGGGAGGCCGCGGCCGCGGCGAGGGCGCGGAGCGGGCCTGAGGCCGTGCGGGCTGTGGGGAGCGCAGGGAGGGCACGGACCGGGCCCCATCCCGAAGGGCACAGGGCTGGAACAGGGCTAAGCACCGAGACAAACCGTAAGGAGCGTGGGGAGCAGGGCTGAGCCCCATCTCGGGACGAGACGGAATGGGACCGAGTCCCGACCGCGCCAGGCCGCGCCGCTACCCTCCCCCACCCGGCTCTCTGCATCCGCCGCGTCCCACACAGAAGGATACCAGCACCAGGGCTTCAGCTGCTTCTTCTTCTTACGGCCCATGGCGGCGTCACCCCGGCCTACAAAGCAGGAGAGCCGAGCGCTCCCTCAGAGCCGCAGCGCCCGCGCGGCCGCCCCGCACCGAGCGAGAGGCACAAAATGGCGGCCGAGCCCCCTCAGGCGCCGCTGCGGCCTCCGAGCTCCCAGAACGCCCCGCGCCAGCAGCGCGGGGGCGCCCACGTGACGCGCTCGCGGTCGCCCCCACCGGGCCGCCTCACGGCGCCGCCGCCATTTTGCGCAGTCTGTAGGGCAGGCTGTAAGGGCTCTGCCGGGACAGCCTGAGCGTGTCCCAGAAACAGTCACGGCGTGCTCGGCGCTGGGAGGCCCAGCTCGTCCCACCCCTCTGCCATGGGCAGGGACACCTTCCACTCGACCAGGGTGCTCCAAGCCCTGTCCAACTTGAACGCTTCCAGGGATGGGGCAGCCACAACTTCTCTGGACGGACTGTTCCAGGGCCTCAGCATCCTTAGAGCAAAGAGTTTCCTCATAATGTAAACCGTTGCTTGTCTTCGTGTTTAATGTCACAGAGAAACTGTGTTTTCCCCACTGTTACTGGGCTGCTCTGTGCAGTGTTCTGGTGCTGGCAGTGCCTGTCTTGCTGGGTGCGAGAACATAACAAAACCGACTTAAATGTGTTGAGCCATCAGTTCCCTGTGCCTGGAGGGGGCTGGCCGCTCTGTTACAATGATTATCCATCAGCGGGTGTGTCTGTGTTACCCCCATGGCGCTCCAGCTCACCACAGGTACGCTGGGTGCTTAGAAGAGAATCACAGAATCGCTGAGGTTGGAAAAGACCTGTAAGATCATCAAGTCCAGCCACCAGCCACGTCCAACTCTTGGCAGTGGCCCTGCTGCAGCTGGGGGTCGCAGCTACTCCCTAGGGGCTTGTCTGCAAAAGGAGATCGTGGAGTCTCCCTCTCTGGAGACTCACCTGGATGTGTTCCCGTGTCACCTGCTCCAGGTGACCCTGCCTTGGCAGGGGAGTTGGACTGGATGGTCTCCAGAGGTGCCTTCCAACCCCAGTGATTCTGCGATTGTGATTCTGTAACTACCTGGTAGTAGTCACACACACACGGCCGAGTTAACAAATGTGCTATTTTAACACGGAAAAAGTATTTCAGAAGCAGAACTTTTTAAAAGCAGCATTAGCATGGCTAATCCTGCAAAAACCCCCTTCCAATCCAAACCATTCTGTAATTCTAAACGTGATCTGAGCAGGTCCTGCCGTTAAGTCAGTGACCGGCTTTCGCAGGGTCACTTGTCCTGACAGAGGCACTGCGGCGCCCGTATTGCATTTTCCTGTGCATGGCACAAACGCAGCAGCCGCAGCAGCCGGAGCCGTTTCCGCACGGCTCCGTACGCCCCCGGTGCGGGCACGACCCGCGCGCTCCGCAGGCTCCTCCCAGCGCCGGGCCGCGGGGCGGGCTCACGGCACACCCGGCGGGGCGGGCCGGGCCGGGGCGGCGGCGCGGCCCGGCGGCTCCCCGCGGCTCCGGAGGGGCCGGGGCCGCGATGCTGCCGGCGCTGCCGGACGGCGATGAGCGGGAGCTGGAGAGCAGCGAGGAGGGCGGCGGCGCGGGCGAGGAGCGGCGGCCGGAGCGGCACGGCTGCACCTACCACGGTCTCTATGGCTACCGCAGGTGAGGCGTCGGGTTCCCCCGCGGGGAGGCCGTGCCCAGGCCTTGGCTGTTCCCACCTCCCTGAATTCCCTTTGGTTTTTTTTTTCTTCCTCCTCTCTTTCTCCCCGATGAGATTGTTTCCCTCCCATAATGCACGGATTCCCTGCTCCTGCTTCCATTCGCCCTCGGGCCGTGCCTTTCCCCTGCCGCAGCCGCTGTTCCCTGTTGCGGGTCACGGCTGTAATCTCACGCCCGGGAATCACTTGGGTTCCAGGTCCGCGCAGCAGGGAGCTGCCGGCGGGGATGGCAGTGCCGGCGGCGCCGTGGCACACACACCCTCCACCGAAGATTTCAGGTAAAGCCGAGCTGCAGAGCAGCACAATCACGGGAATATCCCGATTTGAAGTCTTTGCCGTATTGCTGTCAGGTCACTGTTAGGTCCTCTGCAATCCTTTCAATACACAACCCCTGTGAAAGCATTCTGGCACTTCTTCTGGAATACCTGGGGAATGGACACATATACAGAGCTCAAGTAATGTATTGAACAGAAACTATCATCCTTGAGTTTGAACTCTTTTTTTTTTTTTTTTTTTTGCTACTAGTACTTGATATTGCTGTACTGACTTAGCTTTTCATGTAGGTAACATGCAACAGGAATTGACTAATTTTCAATGGACATCTTTCCATAAGCTCTGTATTACAGCTGGGGAAACATAGGAACAAAGAGGGCATTGTCTTATCCGTAGCTGCTGGGAAGGTCAGCATGAGCTGACACC
The DNA here is from genome assembly GCF_031753505.1 of Anomalospiza imberbis. NCBI lineage: Eukaryota > Metazoa > Chordata > Aves > Passeriformes > Viduidae > Anomalospiza > Anomalospiza imberbis. Next base: position 11,424,067 of record NC_089699.1, on the reverse strand, counting down.
ACATCTCCAGACTCCTGGCCAGTGGACAAACCACTGACTGCTCATGATGGGCCAAAAGTCACAGAGCTGCCTTAGCTATCACCAGAGAGAGACTGCCGGGACACCCCTGCTAGAGGCAGGTTCTGCACATGTTGAGAGACACAAAACAATAACATTTGCCTTTTGGTAACGATTTCTTCTGGTTTTTAAAGCCTCTCCTTGCTGGACACCAACTTACCAGCTGAAGCGGAGACGGAGTTGCGCAGTTTCATCGCTAAGCGTCTTACTAAAGGAGCGCTGTTTGAAGGAATGGGGAATGTAGCATCAGTGGGGCTGAGGTAAATTTTTGAAATTACTGGTGAATGAGAGCTGTAAGGAACACTGGCACATCTTGCCTGCCTGCTGCTGCACTTAGGTTTAATCCTGATTCCATGTTCCCACTCTGTTGCTGCTGTTAATAATGGCATTACACAATGACACTTTCCTTTTTTAGATAACTTTGAGAAAAATACTGTTTTAAATAATTTACTGTTTGAATACTGAAAAAATACTACAGATGTTTATGATTATTTCCTTTCAAACAACTCTGATCACACAGAAGAAAAAAGAGAAGGTCTAAGAGCTGCACCTACCACAGCCATAGGAGCCACCAGTGCTAACAGTTAAAATCATGTCAGAAATCGTGCATGTCTGCTTTTTGCACTAATTTACTGTGATGTATCTGGAAGAAAGTAGTATTTTTTCTTTTTTTTTTTTCTTTTCTCATAGCGTACCAGAAAGTAAAGTTGGTTGTTACTACTGTCGTTTCCAACAAGAAAGTCCTCTGGAAATGGCAACGTTGGAATCAGACATCAATGCTCCAGAATACGTGGTTTGTTTCTTAGGTGGCTCAGAGAAAGGTCTGGAACTATATCCTTCCCTTTAACTTTCTTTACCTGTATGGAGAGGGAAACGAGGTAACATTATCTTGTCATTTTGTCTGTTCCTACTTGAAATCAGCTCATTTGTGCACACCTTTCAGTAACTGAACAAGTCAGTAACAGCCATATACTGAAAGGAAAAAATACAGGTCTAAACTGATGCATCTTATTTCCCTTAAGAAGATACTTTCAGACTTGAGCTGGACAAATACATTCAAAATCTGAAGATAAACCTTGATTTGGAGGTAAAGCCTAACTTTTTTTTTTTAAGTGGTGAAAATTAGTATTTATGCAGGTTAATTGCTAAAACCATCTGGAAGATCTAATCTGTAGAGACAAAATAGGTATTTCAAGTACCAGTATGAAACACAGGGAGAGATGCTTGCCTCACTGTAGTGAGGTGCTAAGGTCTAAGGTGCCATCAGCCACACAAGTCAAAAGGAAAAAAGAATGGGGGGACCTTTTTGTGTCAGTCATAAATCTCTTAAAGGTCACTTACAGTTAGATTTGGAGAGAAGACTAACCAATAAAAGATAATGGTCTACAAGGAACTTATCAATGTCCACCTCAATTCTTACCAGTTCTGAATGTTAAGAAAGGACATTTGTGAGTTTCTTGTCACATTTTTCTAGTGGAAGTTCTGGATTTTAAGTCTCTTTGTCATCCCATCTGCTGTTGTGTGGTCTTCACTCAGTATATACCATCATATTACACTTCTGGCTGTTTCTTAAAATGCAAAGCTTTTCATTGCTGATAAAGTGAGGCTTTAAATCTCAAACTCATTATTTTAGTTCACTGTGGTTTGAAATTAAGAAGATTCTAACATCCAATTATCTTAGGTTGAGTAGATTATTAATAGGCTTCTATTGATGTAGAAATCTGTTTTTTAGTTAAAGTTTTAATGTTTCAATGTGTTACAGCAAAAAAACTTGGAGGCCTGTGTTAGCCCTTACCTGAGGAGCTGGTTTGAGGATGCCATCTGCCCTATCCAGAGGGTCGTGCAGCTCTTCCAGGACAAACTTGCCTCTTTGCTACATGCTGTAAGTGTATTTAAAACTAGGTAACTGAAAACCCTTCAGAAGGCATCTCAGTGACTCCAGCATGGTTAAAATATTTCTTGCATTTGCTTTCCCAGTAGGAGGAAATGAAAAATCCTTCTTTTTTTGTTTTTGTTGGTGGGTTTGTTTTATTTTGTTTTTTTTTTTTTTTTTTTTTAATTCAGAGCAAGTACTTTTCCCCTGCTTATTGCTAAAGAAGCACGTAACAATTTCTTCTGTCACTTAAAAAAAAAAAATTACCTAATGGTGTCCACACTGAAATTAGAGTAAGAAAATCAGAAATAGCATGAGCAGTCTGTCCATGCCATAACTGTCTGAATGAAAAGGGGTGTTATATTGTGTACGTGTCTTCTGTAATTCACTGGAAACAGAAAAGAGACTAATCCTAGCTCTAGTCCCTGAGTTTGAGGAGGTTCTGGATGGAATAGCCAACAGAGTGTAACCGCTGAATTTCTTCAGAGTGCAGAACCAGCTGCAATGGCAATAATACAGAGTACTGCCTTGACAAGAACAATTTTTAAAGTACCACATTATGTATTAATTGCTCATAACTGCAATATAGCTACGAAAGTTATACTGAAGTTGCATCCAGATTTTGCCTTTTTTTGTTTCTTTTTTTGTTTAAGGCTCTGAGTTACACTCCTGTAGAAGTCAAAAATGCAGATGAAAGAACAGAAAAGGACATCAGCAGGTAAAGATACTTAGAGCCCAAGGAACCTTTGAGTAACTCGGCTACTGTGTCTGACAGTCCCCTCGGTGTGCAGGAGCTGTAAAGGAGCAAGCAGTTGACAAGAGCTTTCTGTGTCAGGTTCCTGGCAGCTGCCAGCCTCCAAGGACTTGTCCAGGAAGGCACAATGACCTCCCTGTGCATTGCCATGACAGAGGAACAGCACAAGTCCATGGTTATTGACTGTAGTGGACCTCAGCCCCAGCTGCATAATGCAGGTGAGATTACAGCTGGGAACGCTTCCTGTTGCTCCCCTGGATCCATCAGCTGCTGAGAGCTGAGACATTAGAGGTAGTTGAGGATATTCACATCATAGGCCCAGAAACTTTAGGTTCTGTTTTCCTATGAGGTACCAGAATAGTTTGTTATACCAGACACGCTGGAACTCTAGGTTGAAAATGCTTGGTAGTAAAATCCACAGTACATTTGGTTTGTGGACCATGAAAGTATGACCTGTACAATTCAGGGAATCTGCAGAACTTTTTTTCCTATTGTGATTTTGACAAATGTTGGGAAAAGGGCTTCAACAATCAGAACACAGTCTTGTGTAATCACTCTAGCTGTGTTTGCTTTTATTTTCCATGTGTATTGTTTTTCCTTAAGACTCATTTCCTGGTCCAGGTATATTGCTATCACTTGTTATGTGAGAGTGATTAAACCAGGTGAATGCAGCTGTATATTTATGTTGAGCTCATTTGCTTTTTCTCATGTCTTCTCTGTATTCCTGAACATTTAACAGGAAGCAACAGATTCTGTGAGGACTGGATGCAAGCTTTTGTGAATGGTGCTGAAGGTGGAAATCCATTTCTCTTCCGGCAGATTTTGGAAAACTTTAAATTGAAGGTACCTGTTCATATATGTTAAAGACTTGAAGAAGATATTTGGGTTACTGAGGGAGCAAATACTATATGCAAAATACTATTTTGCACTGAATAAAAGTTTTAGGTTGTTATGATGTCTGTATTCCATTAACTGACTAACTCTGAAGTTTAATTGAGGGCTGGCTTACTGTAGTTGACAAGAACAGCTGTAAAGTAGTGTCAAAGTTTCTTCAGTGAATGCTCCAAAGGTGTTTACTCACATTTAAAGTAAGACCCACCTTCTTTGTTGCTGTTTGTTTTCTTCAAATACTGTTAATCTGAAACTTGCACACACAATCTCACATAACTGGTAACAGGGATTCAGTAACTAACACTTCTTAGGTGAGCTGCCATAATAGAATTCATGCTACAAGTTGGGACACATCAGGTTGTGTTGACACATTTTGCATCATTACAGTGAAAGCTATAATAAGCATCCAAGACAGTAATCAATTCTTACATTACTATTAAGTAGTAATACAAAATTTCTATTGGAAATGCTTTTGCTTCTCCTGCTATTTTCCCTTTATTTTCCACAATAGTGTGTTTTCATTGCATGTAGGAGGATAAGAAAATGCTCTGTTACTCTTTGCCCAGGCTATCCAGGACATTAACAACCTGAAGAGGTTTATCCGCCAGGCTGAAATGAACCACTACGCCTTGTTCAAGTGCTACCTGTTCCTAAAGAACTGTGGCAGTGGAGACATCCTGCTGAAGATTGTGAAAGTAGAACATGCAGAAATGCCAGAAGCCAGGAATGTAGTGACCGTCCTGGAGGAATTCATGAGAGAAACATCAGAGGCTTAAAATTATCTTATGTATAAATCATTAATTTCTTCTGTGCAATGCAGCTATTGCAGGATTTTTAATTTATATTTTAAAGTATAGCTCAAGTTAAACCTTAGTTGCAATTTCACCTGCCTTTTCTTGTTTTTAGACAAAGCACTATGAGCTTTTTTAATGTGTAAATGTCAGATAATACAAACTCCTCCAGAGTTTTCAGATTCTCCAACTGACTTGCTCCTGTTCTGAGGAAATCATGACGTTTGATTTTTATAGTCATTGCAAAACCAAACCCAAATTCTTTACCTGGCAAGCATGTCACTGTTCTAAATATTTTAAATATCTTTAAAATAATTTAGATCTGGCTACTTTGTTTTAATGAAGAAGTACAAACATCTGGATAGATCTAGATAATGAATTAATCATTTTAGTTTAGATAAGAGAACCTAGGTACCAAGTCTGTCTGGTTTCTGCTTTCACACTGCTGCTTTGTTCTGCTGCCACTGGTAAACAAGTTGATAATTGTATGAAATAGAGCTGCCTTAAGACTGAGCCATTGCAGTGATCAGTTTGTATGTGCACACACACACACACACACACCAGTATCTGAAATTCCCAGGCTATATCCCCTTCTTCCTTAGTCTGAGGTGTGAGCAAGACCTTCTTTGTATGTTCTTATATTACAGTTTTGCATAACTGTAAATAATCCTATGTTTTTCAATCATGAAGAAACTAAAAAGTTTCCACATTTAAGATTAAGACTTTTTCAGAAGTTGAAGTAAATGAACTTCCCAAATTAATTACTCGGACTTTAAAACATTTCACTGTATCAGCAATGGATTCTTACCCGTGTCATGGGCGCCAGAATACCTGGAGGAAACCTTTGACTACAGCTGGAATAAAAACTCATGAAGTCTCTGAGTAACCTCATACCGAGAGCAATTTCTGCAAACCTGATACAAGCAGAATTCCCTGCTGGTTCCCTTTGCAGCAGAGGGTGTTTGAAGTCCCCCAAAGCAGTGCCTGTAACTAACGTGGTTCAGTGTGACTTGTGCTGGTGCTCTGTTCTGTGAGGGCAGGAGTTGCTGCTTTCCTGTGACCCCACCGTGTTGAACCTATGATAAGGCTGACAATAAAACACCTTGAAATCCTCAACAGTACGCCTATAAATTGTCAATGAGTGTGGTCCTTGATGTCTCCTGTTGAAAACCCTTTATCCCTCAATGCAGAGAAGCTGCAAATGTGGCATTAACAGCCAAGGTGGCATATAATGTATTTGAGAAGAAAAGTAGTGTGAAAGAAACAAACCCCTCATTCAGTCATATGCAGGAGCTCTGAGAAGAAACAAGTCTTTTCCTTCATGAGTAAGTACAGCAGCAGCACTCAATAAAACATGTCAACTTTTGTTACTCTTGTACATTTCTAAAAAAGTTGGAGCACTGGTTGTTCAGTTTTTTTGGCCAATCAGGACACAAGAAAAAGCTCAGTGCTTAAAAAAATAAGTTGGATGTGAAGAACAGTTAGCAAGAACACGTATGGTGCTAGTAGGCTGAAACACTTTTTGTATTAATTGACAAAAGCTGACAAAACCCACCTTACCTTTGTGCTGAAAGTCCTCAGCTAATGAACAGTGATTTGAGTGTCTCAGAAAGTTTATTTCAGTGCAGAGAACTGACAGCAATAGCTGAGTCCCACACATGGTAGCAGTGATCTGCCTCCCTTAGGAGTAGCACATCTGACAGGAACTGCTCCTACATACATCTTCATTCCTGTAAATTACACTTTAACCCAGTGCTTCCCAACAAAAACACAAGTTATTTTTCAAAATAAGCCTCTGCCTTCCACACTGATAGAAGGACTTTTAATCAGTTGGGGGTTTACTTTTGCTGGGGGGTTTACTTTTTTCTGGATATGTTGTTTCCACTCTTGATTCAAGATGTGCGTGTTGGCTGTCAGATTTGAAAACTTTCAGTAGAGACTGATGTTAAAAGAGTACAACCGTCCTCCCCAGTAAAAAAAAATTTAAAAAATCACTAAAATGTAAAAAAATTTACTCAAGTTGTCAACTTCCCTGCAGCTCTGAGGTCACTGCAGTGAAGAGACAGCTGCCAAAAGCTGGGACAACACCTGAATTTCCATACAAGTTGCAAGCCAGTTCTGCATTCTCATTAGATCTTGTGGAGAGATGAAGCTGCAGTTCACTCTCCCCTTTATCTGTTAGACAGACATAAAAATGAGTTACCAGTGTCATTCTTAGAAGATTACATGGCAGAGCTCCAAACCAAGGGCTCTTTTGTTAAAAGACATGTTAACTGTAGACAAACTTACAAAATTGTCCTTGAAAGTTGTTTCTTGGTTGTTTTTTTGGTATGTGACATAGAACAACTCAATTTTATTAAAAAAAAAAAAAAAAAAAAGAAACAGAAAACAAAGAAAACCACCAAAAAAATTTAATGGATTCTGCACTCAAATAATATTGTCACAACAAAAATATACAGAATGTACACAATACAAAAATATTTGGAAACATACAATAGCATCTTACCTTGCAAATATCATTTTGTTTTACTAGCCCTTCACAGGGAAAGTACCACTTGTTCAGTATTTAAGGCAGAAAATTATGTAGTTTAGTGCTTTGTGTTTAACACTTGGATGTGTTGTTAGCATTAGTAGTGTAAGCAAAAGAAAAGCTGCATAAATCTGGCTTTATTTGCAAACTGAACAGACACTGTGGGAGTCAGGAGAGAGTCAGTGACAACTGAGTCTATCAAGCTTGCTGAAAATATGGTACTTTAGCTACTTAAATCATAGGGAATATTTTGTGCTTTGTATTGTAAAGTACCCTGAAAAGTAAATTTTCTGTAAATTTTCATACTGGCATATTAGAAAGCTTTTCCCAATTAAAAGCCAATGATTAATGGTGACATTAAAATACATTTGCCTTTAAATAAGCTTGGTTTCTGTCCTAGGTGTGATTTTTTTTATATGGAACTGCAAAATACACTGCACTCCTTTATAACCAGCTCTTGGCATCAGTAATTAGAGAAGGGATCTTTGAGTTCTTCCACGCAAAGCAGCCACCACTGTAAGAGGAGCAGGGGAGCAGCAATACTCAGAGGTGCTGGCCCGGGCTCGCTAGTCCCAGCTTGCCCCCAGAGGTGGCTGGTGCTGAACTGCCATGTCCCCATTCTCCAGTTCCACTTCAGGCAATTCCAAAGCAATTGAGCTGAGCTTGCATCTTTGTGAACAGCCTTTGAGCTCTTTACTCACTGCAGGATGTGTGAAAGTCCTACCCACCATCTTGTGAGACTAAATACTGGCAGAGAACAGCAGCTTCTTTGTGAGGTCAGCAGTCATGTCAGTACCAGCTCTGAACATGTCAGATTCCATCCTCCATGGCCCAGTTCAAACTGAAAGGGCCCAATCTGCTCTAAAACACATGGGCAGTATAATTCATCAGCAGGTGTTGGGATACAGAATCCCTGAGCTTTATTTCTAGTACCAATTTCTCTAGCTTCCCCCTTCCCTGTTGATAACATACTTCCCACTGCCAAAGGAGCAAGTAGTGAAAAAGCACAATATGCCACGTAAGTGCTAAGATTCCTCATCAACTGACAGGGAAACAGTGACACAAGATGTTGTCTTAAAAACTCAGCAACAGTAAATTCATCAGCATTTTTATGACTGCTACGCCTCACTCAGAGATTGTTTCTGGAAAACCCTCTCCCATCACTGCACGACAACTCTCTCCCTCCTCATGTCTGTGTTATTACCGCCGTGTGTAACACTCATCTTTACCTGTCTAGGAATAAAAGGTGCCATCTGCAGTCCCCGTGGCCTTTGCTCTGCCCGGTTCTCCTCTTTCCTCCTCCTCCCCAGGGCCGTCGGAGCGCCTCGTCCCGCCTGCGGCCGGGCCCGTGCTGCTGCCGGCCGCCGGCAGGGGTCCCTGGCAGCTCCGCATGCAGCGCCGGCTGCTCCGCATGCAGCGCCGGCTGCTCCGCATGCAGCGCCGGCTGCTCCGCATGCAGCGCCGGCTGCTCCGCATGCAGCGCCGGCTGCTCCGCATGCAGCGCCGGCTGCTCCGCATGCAGCGCCGGCTGCTCCGCATGCAGCGCCGGCTGCTCCGCATGCAGCGCCGGCTGCTCCGCATGCAGCGCCGGCTGCTCCGCCTGCCGCCCTGCTCCTCATCCGCACGGAGCTGTGCTGCAGCGAGCCCACTGCGCGGGAAATCCACCGCACAAACGGCTGCTTTTTTCTTTTCTCCCCCGGTCTTGTGTCTTCGCTCAAGGACACAGCGTAAAATAACTTGCTCCGAGGTGCTCTGTTCAAACCTGTGACAGTCCTTGCCTTCCCCTCTAGCACTGCACAGTCATAAGCTTCAACAGATTCGTGTTTTATCTAACTGACGGAAAATCCTGGCAGTAGCTGAAATAAAACCACAACAAATCACTGAAACCGGTACCTCGGTGGATGCTCCTTCGGGAACATGCTGCTGACTGTGACAGGTTGGAACCACAAATGAGCAGGATGGAGAATATTACATCTCCAACATGAGCCAGCAGCTTCAAGGACATCTGGAGGTAACAGAAAAGCCTGGTTGCTGTTAGTTCTGTGGTGCTGCAGCACTGTGGCACTCCTGGGTGTGTTAGAAAATAACATAACTGGAATTCATGATACTCTGTAAAAACATGGCAAGTTTTCACACTGTAATTTTAATGATTAAAAAAATAATTAAAAGCTTAAGCACTTTGTGCTGCTTCTGGCTCCATGAGCTGATTGATTCTAAGCAGACAACAGGCTCTGTGCACAAACTGCTCCATGTATGGGAGGAGATTTCAGCTCTGATGAACAGGAATGTGAGAGGCTTTCATTCCTTCACCTACCATAAATCTAACACTGCCTTCTGGCCTTTCTGATCCCCAGGGTTGTTTGTAGACTTGCTCAGGCAGGGTATGGGGACACAGAATGAAGTCAGAAAGAGGAACAACAGTTTAAAAGAACAAGTCATAAGATCAACTTCAGAGCTGTTTTCAACCAGTTCATGTAAACTACACTCATCTAAGGAAAAAGAACCAAGGAAGGCTGTCTGCATTACTCTGTTCAGCTCCCTGCCACTCCTGAGCTGAGTAAAGACATTTTGGCCATGATCAAGCTGATCCAGAAACTCGTGGCTCCTGAACTTTTATCTTGCTGCTTCACCTCAGAGCACACACTGGAAGCAGGAAAGGCATGGAAACCTTGACTGGTAAGAAACTCGTGGGCAGTAAGTAGCTTTCAGCTGAGAAAGCAAAAATAAAAGTCAATTGGTGCACATTGCTCTCTGGTAAATTACAGGCAAAATAATTTGGGTTTTTTTGCAACTGAAATTTTCTACCAAAATTTTAAAAGCTTTTCTAAGATTTCAGGAGAACTTCCATTCCTGGTCACCTCTGTTTTCAAGGCATCTGTAATGAGAAAGGCTTAGCAATAGGTGAGGGAAGGAATGTCCTCCTTACTTGATAACCATGTCAGAACTCCTAGCTCCCACTCTCCTTCCCGCCTGCTCCCAGGGGGATCCACGGCTACGACACTCACTGGGCCAGCACCTGCAACAATCCATGGGAACTCTTGTGACTGCTGGGATCTGGACCCAAACTGCAGAGGTAAAATGGCTCAGGGAACCAATCCCTTCTCCAAAATGATCAGAGCTCTGGCCCTTATCCCTTCCTCTTGGTCCTCAATGAGGGCCCATGAGCAATGTACTAACCATGCAGAACAAAAGTGCAGTCGCCCTCAGAAATCCCATTTCTGGGCACAAAGGTGCCAAAAATTGTTTCTTTTGCAGGTAAGGCTTATTCCAGGCTTCAGATACACCTATTTTCTCTCCCCTCTTTCTGAGGCAACAGAAGTTTTATGAGTGCATTTGGTAGGAGAAGACTTCTCTACCACAGTTATTTTTGCGTAAGAGGCAAAGAAGGGGGCAGCTGATAAGCACTTGTGGATGCCCCCTCTAGAAGGACAGGCTCCTACCAGCTTGTGGTATCATCTGGCAGCATGGATAGCATGGCTGAGAGAATAAAGCCCACAACACAGAGAGACATTTTTCTACAGAGCAAACACAACTGCTACGGTGCCCGTGGGATGTGCTGTGAAAGACTCTTGTGGCTGTGCCTGGGCACCAGCAGGAAATAGAAAAAGGGAAGAGAGGAGCTTGTCTGGAGAGACTATTATGGCTGCTTTATCCAGACCACTGAATGGGTGGGTAAAGGGCAGAGAAAAGGAGGGCACCCACACTCCTGGACTGTAATTTGGCAGCTCTCTAAAGTGACAAGCAAAATAAGCACCTTATAGAGAAGAGTACCTATAAGCTCTGCTTGTGCTACAGATGTCCCCATGTGGTCCCTAGGTCTGTGCAGGCAATTGTGTGAACTGTGCCACAGCCCACTTACAGATTGCCTGAACTGGGCCTGACCAACATTAAAGAAAAAGGCATCACTGCAACTAACTGTTGTCTGGGGCTCCTGAACATCCACTGCCTCAGGAAGAGGCATCCTCCAAATTGTAGAAGTCATATTAAAACCAGTTTTTCATTTCACAATGATTACTGTAGCAAATAACACCCTCTCCACTTCACTGGGAAACCAGTGCTACATACAAACTGATTTAGCTCCACTGCCTTCAGTGGGCTTGGCCCCAAATGGATTGTATGGCTGTGCAGACTGGATAGTTCCCACCCTGGGCTGCTGGAGGTGATCATGGTCCCATTTTCCTAGTAAGAACCTGCTGGAAGAGTTGAGATCCTTGCTGGGAGCTCACTGCAGGCCAGGTGTTAGGTCAGTGTGGTCAGAAAAAAAGTGAGAAGAAAACAGCACCTGATTGTCGTCTGATAAAACCACAAATGAACATTTGCCCTTCTTTCCTTCATCCCTCAAAAAAAACCCCCCAAAACACCAAAAAAAACAACAATCCAGCCACACCCTCTAGTCACAGCAGGCTGGGGAAGGGGGAATAATTAATTAAAATCAAGTGAAACATGCACAGGAAAAGTCACTTCTGGCTGGGTATCCACAACACTCTAAGATTCCCAATGTTTATAGTGCAATTTCATTTGACCTGTGGTTGAAGACCACTCTCCATCACTTTGTGTGATCAAGTTCTGCCGATTCCTTTGAAAGTTGTGCAAGACAAGTTTCAGCAGAGGCTAAAATACCTTAGGAACCATTCAAGTAATTAGACAGTGGCACTGGTATGGCTGAACAGTCAGACATGTCCAAAGAAACCAGACTCAAGCTGCCTTGTGAGTACCATTTGAGTCTCTAATTAGTAAATATCTGCTCTTCTTCCCTTTTAGTGTTCAGTAATGTAGAGGAAATTCACTGAACAATTGGCCATAATTCCAGCACTGACCTGGAAATACAAGTATCTCATAGAAAATATTGATGTGTGATAACAACCCAAGCAGTCAGTGCCCAGGTGCAGGGCAGAAACTGCAGGGCATGGCCAGCCAGAGTTACAGAATCTGCTGGATTTGTGAACAAACTGATCAGCCCATTCTTTCATGAGATCTTTAAGCACCTCCTCCAGTACACTCGTTCAGAAGAATCATCCTCCCAAGTTAAATACAAAAATAGATCCTCCATCTTCATTCATTTAACACAGCTGACAGATGACTTCTGCTCTCCAGTTTTCCGTCCCATGTTTTCAAGGAGGGGGAGGTAGCTTTAGATCCAACAGACTGTAGGCAAAAATATTCCAGAAGATGGCAAACAAGACAAAAATGACGTAAATAGAAAGGAAGATCCACCATAAAGTCTGATCTTGGAGTCTCTGCTCATAGTTCCTCAGGATGATAACACCAAGGGTGATTCCAACCATCACCCCTCCCAGGTGAGCCATGAAGCTGGGGTGGGGGCATGGGGGGTACGCGGAGGGGTGGAATCGCAGCCACACGGCTCTTCCAAATTCAAAGCTCACTGGAACAAAGAATAAAAAATAAGTTAATTGTCTAGGTTTATCCCTTCTTAAGTCCACGTTGTGGGCAGCACTGCATCCCTGAGGAGACAGAGAGGGAGAAATTGCCTTGTATGGTGAGCACAGGGAAGCTGTGGCTATGTCAGGGCTGTGGCACACAGACATGAGGTCTCTCCAGAGGCTGGAAAGTGGTCTGGGCTTGTGAGAATGTAGATAGGTTGGGGAATATTCACATTCTGAAATTTATACCAAAACCATAACAAAAATGAGTTAGAATTTGAAGACAGTTGTCTGTGATGAACACACAGTTTAATTTCCCTTATTGTGCTCCCCTGGGGATTGGGCTGGAAGAGAATTCATCAGTGTGGGTATAATGCTGCTGCCATCCCAGACAGGATGTGCTCTAGGAAACCCAAGTATTATCATTATGAAAGCATTGCATGTTTGAGACTGCAAAGAGAAGAAGTTTAAGCTCCTTCACAAACAGCACAAGCTACAGATGCTGGCTAATGACAAATCCTTGTTTACAAATGCTTGTGTTGAAAGCCAAAATCTGCAATGTGGTTTGGCTGCCAGAAGGTCCAGCTGCAAGTTCCTACCAAAATTGCTGCAAAGTCAAAACCCTCTGAATCAGCATGAAGTATTATGGCAAGGACAAACAAAACAGGACTGCACGTGTGCCAAGCATTGTATGGTACTTACTACAGATCAAGGCAACAGCCATGCGCAGCAGTTTGAATTGGCACTTCATTCCTGACCAGTTCTGGAAAAGAGACGAGGAAAACAAAGTGATGCTGCACACAAACCTGAAGGGATATTACACTTAGATCTGTCACTTGTCAGGCAACTTATCAGAGCATTCAAGCCCTACTGTGCTTTTTCAGTGCTACTTTCTGTGCCTCAGGCTCCCTGAAATTCTGCAGCTCAGATCTTTGGCAGAGCATAGAGAAAAAAATAAAGACTTCAATAAAAGCATATCAAGGAAACAGTGCCATAAGAAAGCCTGGACTTAGTCTCCTCTGTCTTCAGGCTTGGTTATTAATCAATATAGTGGAATAAAAACCTCTGAATGATAATCAGAAATCATGGAGAAATATTAAAAGTCCTCCTTTTCCACTTGCACATAATTTTAAAGCAGGAAAAGAGATCATGTTTTGAGAAACCCAGATGTATGACAACATTTTTATTATTATTTTTAAATTATTATTATGTGACTAAGTGAAAAATTGCCTATTGAAGGCAGACTGAGATACCAAGATAATGGGTTTCTTGTGAAAAGCTCCCTATTTGTCACACTGAAGAAATAAAAAGAATGCTTATAAACTCTTCAGACTATCTCTAATGGCACTTGGGATGGCAAAAAATCTCCACAAAACCTCCACAAAATAAGTAACTGATTTTTTCTCTCTACAGAAAGACCTAACCCAGTCAGAAAGCTCTGAGCTCATGCTGCTTAATACTGTGCTGCCTCCTTCATTTTTAATTTCCATGTAGCTGCTTTGAATCCCTCCCCTCACTCTTATCCTTGGGGTGACACGCTTTATTGCTTCCCCCTGATGGTTATTTTATGTCTTTAATTCCAATAATATTTATTTTTCCAAGCAGGAATGTTTCCATTTCCTTTGGTTACCAGGAGGCACAAGGGAACAGAAGATTCCAGAGACCGTCCCTGCCACAGTCCCTGCTGTCCCCAGCTGTGCCAGACTGAGCTTTGCCAGCAAACATCCAGCACGCCTTTCAGCGTGCGGGAGCATCGCATCTAGATAACTAGTGAGCACAGAGAGACAAGGGGGGACAAGGAAAGCAAAAACATCCCTCCAGCAGAACTGGAAAGGCAGCAAAAATAATTTCAGATGAGAAGAGAGGCAGTGGATAATGGAGAAATAAAGATGCTAAAGGTAGCAATCTCTAAATAGATTTGGCAGAAGCCAATGAGTAGTGAAATGACAGATCAGATTGTGATGTTCTAAGAAGTCAGGGAAGGTAACTGCTAAAGACACTCCACACGCCTCTGGAAGAGCCTGTTCCTCTAAATCAGACCAAAAGTTCCTCCAATGCCCCCCTCTAACCCTGTGAACTGTGGTGTTAAAAAACCCTGTGTCTGCATTACCACCCTGAAAGACAGAGGAAGCTCCCTCCTACTTCCCTTGGCACACTGGCAGGGAACATAAATCACACTGAAAATAACTGAATGGAGGGATGCAATTCCCCAGCAGAAACCCTGAGCTAGGGGTAGCCCCTCTCCTCCACTTCCTACCTCTCTGCCAGCCACTCAGCTGTCTCATTTGGACAGCAGCCTCAGCTCACTCATGCTCTGAAAAGCTTGAAGAGGATGAAGCAGACCAATTCTGCTCAGGACATCTCTCACTTCCCAGCTGTTACAAAACTGTCTGGAGCAGCACCACTGTGGGTCACAGCTGGAGCTGCTGACTTTACTGCAGACAAGCATCAAGTACAAGGTTTTCTTTTAGGCTTGGCTCCAACAGCACCACACACACACACATCTTCCAGCACCCATATAACAGATCTTCTGTCTGTACTGCAGCCGCCTCAAATTATCTTCTCACTCAGACCCAGGGGAGGAGCATTAATCTTATTTTCATGGTTATTCTGCTCTGATATTGCTGGTACAGGACAGACATGCCACCACACGTGAATCTTCTATCACCAAAGCCTTTTTTGCCCGGTGTCAGCTGAGGAGTCCCCCGGGCAGCTGTGTTGGGCTTTGCCACCACCTAGCTGAGGGCTGGGGATGAACTCCTGTTTCCAGCCTTAGAAGAATGACAATGCTGGTATTTGCTCACCTTTGTAAAGTATTTCATGAGGTGAAACAGCAAAGAGATGCATCATTAGATAACCCAGGGTTCAGCTTCAGTCTGGGTTTTACAAATGGAGATAAGAAATATTCTGCGCATGAATCCATTGAATGCTAAATTTCCTTAGATACTCACTAAAATTACATAGCACATCCAGACAGAAACAGGTCTGCCACTTCTACAGAGCCAGTTTGCTTTTCAAACATTTGTCAGCCATTGCATGGAGAGTTGATAGCCTGGAGAACACTGATAAATCTTGGACTACCAACATCTTTAGGTTGTCCTGGCAAACTGTCAGCCATCAGGGTACCAAGCCACCAAGTGCAAGGTAATATTTCCATTCCAGAACCACAAGACTCTTAGCTGGGGCAAGCTCTGCGTGACCAACAGCTGGGTCTGGCCTTACTTCCAGCCCCTTTGGGCCACCATACATGGCTCCCTCTGAGGTCAGACAGTCACTCTGGTACTCACCATCACAATATTGGCCAGGTGAGCAGAGACAAGAGCATACACACCTCCAGAGGAGCCCACCACCGGTGCCCTCATGTCAGCCACTGACACTGCCAGGGACCCTGGGGGAAACAATAAGGCTTTGTAACAATTGCCCACCAAATAAACACACTCACTCCTACCCTACATCCCTGCTATGGCCTGATTGTGCTAATTGCTGCAGGTCAGGAATACAGAAAGAGAAGGAGGGGGAAATTGATTGACTCCTGAAGCCAACTCAGCCCTGTCAAGGCAGTGACTGATTGATTCCTCTGCACCTACTTTAAAAGCAGCCAAGCAAGGCAGCAATGTGTCTTTAAACTTGTCCTGCAAAAAGGCATTTATTCCCTGATTGAAAGAACAAGGAAGCAGGAGACAGACAAATGTCTGTCTGTTTCTCACCTGAAGATAAAACAGAAGTAGCTCCTATGTTGTCAAGAAAAATATTAGCACAGGGAGAAGGAACTAGGGACTTGTAACTTAGCACAGGCCTCTGATCAAAGCACAGCTTATTACCTGTAAAACTTCAGAGTAAAACTAGTCAAAAATAACCTGGATGGAGGCAGTAGGCACATGACAGCAAAATGACAGGTCAAGTACATAAAGACACCACAAATAACAATACAGCCAAACATAGATAGACATTGCTTCTGCTTATCCCAGTTGGAGGCTTGGATCTACTCAAAGCTCCTTTCATTGCTGACTTTAAGAATAATTTAAGCAAGAGAGGGAAAGGCAGATTTGCTGTCACAAGGAAGGGATAATGAAGATCTTTGTGATGACTGGGAATGGGAAAAAGACATAATGGCAAATCTTGAGAGAGTCGTTGGTAGCATAGACTCTAATGAACTTCTTTGCTAATTGCCCAACTGATTCCAGGTCAAGAAAGTGCTGAGCTTCCACCAGCCAACTCTGCTGATAGCTCCCTCCTTCCTTGTATGGCCCTGAGACTTCTCAGCTCTTAAACACTGCCATTAAGGAAAAAAGTTAATAAGAAATAAAGGAAGGAGTAATAAGAACTTGTAGTTAAGTCCTCAGACACTGCACTGAGTGCCTCAATTTCCATTCTTAATGTGTCTTCTTAGTAAAGCCAGAAAAATGAGAACGAACCATAAAAGTTGTGGCCTAACTACATTTTACTGTCTATTCCTGATTATTTAGCAGCTGAGTTATTTTTATATTGCCTCAGCATGAATATAGCCATTTTCCTCTCTCCTGGCACATGACTAGAATAAAGGATGTTTCATAACTGGCTAAGATTTCAGTGAAGCCCTGGGATTTGGTAGGTGTATCTGTGTAGAAAAGCTATGTCTGGGAAGTTGCAAATTGGTCACCACTTTTGTTAGTGTTTGTTAAAATAACAGTCAGGGGACAGTGGAGCTGCTCTGCTAACTCCTTTCTCTGCAGTAAATACCGCTGGTGTTTGTACCATGCCTCATCCTCTGTCCTAGTCCAATTATTCTTTCCACAGACTGTCTCGTGGAATGCAGGATTTATTAGTACCCAATGCAGCCCATTGTACAAAGGGTTTATGGAAAAAAGTAATTATGTGGCTGGAAAAAACCAAGCAAACACTATAAATCTTGAACAAAGGCAGTCAATCGCTGTCTGAGTTCCACTGTAAAGCTCTTGGTTGTTTTCACACCCTCCTTCTGTTTTAACTAGATGTTGATCTACTGTCAGCTTCCATCACCTCCAAACTGCTGGAAATTCCAAACATAAATAAAAGCAATTCAGCACAAACTAAAAATCAATCAAGCCCCATGGCTTAATGATGAAATGAATTTTCCAGATTTCTGTGCACTGTTCACAATCTACAACCAAATACTTCTTGCTTACTTAGGCTGGAGAAAGGTGACATGCAGGACAAACGGAGGAAGAACTGCCACAGGACCAGCATGACTCCACATTCAGGAAGATCATCTAAAGCATGGCTATTTTAAAATAACAGGTAGTTGGTGCATTTTTAGTAGGTCTCCTAAACAGAGAGTCTACGGTTACATAGAAATAGGTGTCAAGTTGTACCATATTTTCTATGTCCAGCCCTGCAAAGGATTTCAATGCACAGAAGATCAGTGAATGTTCCTCTCCTAATCCCAAATATCACAAAACATTTCTCCAACTCAAAAGCCAGCACAGACCATTTTCACTGCTTCTCCACCTGGGGCATGCAGAGGTGTCACCTACCTGCCACAACTCCTGCAACGTACACAAAACTGATCCTCGCAGCTCCATGCACCATTTCCAGAGGAACCCCAACCAAGAGCTGAAGGACAACATTGAGCCCAAGATGTTCTATCCTGCAGCAAGGAAAAACAACAGTTGTCCTCTTTTCCAACTCTTCATCTTCCTTCTCTACCATTGAGACACAGATATCTTGGAAAGAAAATCAAAGAGCACCCGATTCACATAAGTAGACCAACACTGGGAATAACAGTGATTCCAGAAAAAATCAGACCTGGAATTGCAATGTTTCTTCCCTCCCTGCTGCTTTTATCTTTTTCGTATCCACGCAGGTCCTTTCATTTGAAGTCTATGTACAATGTTTGGTTCTTAGACAGAACAACTGTGTTCTTAAACATTGGTTCTGTTTGGTCAGACATTTTTTTCTCTTTCTTTGCTTGAAAAAGTTAAATGACTTGTAAAAAAAAAAAAAAAAAAAAAAAAAAGCAGCAAGATGGCAGCAGAGCCTGGAACAGAAGCCAGAAATTTGACCTGCTCCTCTCTTCTCCCCTCCTAAGGATTCCACTTTTCCCTGCACACATCACACTGCCATGATGGGGAGTGGTTGTTAAGAACGAGGTGGGCATAGAAGTTCCAGGAGAACGGCCATTTCCTGGTGCCATAATGCTGCTTTACAGTATCGGCTGTCTGACCCTCACCCTTTTCTGCTGTGCCTACTTCAATGGTCAGAATGGGAAGCAAAGGGCATTTTGATCTCTGCTCAGGTGCCCAGGTGTACTCACTGATGCTCTCTCTTCACCCACCCTCGTTCCCATTACAGTCAATAGCAAAACTCCAAAACTCCTGTTGAACACACAGGAAAAAGCTGGGCTGAGGGAACTCTTGCAGAAAGCCCCACTATCACACTCTGCAGGACCACTTGCAGCCTGCAGGCAGAGTGTGACAGCTCAAATGTGTATATTGGGTAGAGACTCCAGTGCAGCAGATTTCCCCTGAGCTGAATCAATAGCTTCAACACAAGTTCTCTGTTGCTTTAATCAATACTACTTAACAAACCTGTCCTGCCACTTTTCCAATCTCTATACAGATATTCATCTGTAGGGTCTTCCAGTGAGGTAATACCAGCACCAGGCCCTGAATAGGATCCTCAGCACTCTGGCAGTGTCTGAGATTTACCCTGGGCTCACAGGACTGTGACCTCACTGAATGGTGACATCTCACTGGAGCCAAGGGTATCCCGCTTTTTGTATGAAGAGAACCTGCTTACAAAACAGATGAATCTAAATGACACAGTGGTACCCTTAACGCAGAAGGCCAGCATCTTTTGGGGAAAAGAGAGCAAAGTATCTAATGCCTTGAATATGTACATCCTATTTTATACAAGAAAAGGGTTGTTCACAGGCAGGCACTAGCAAACTTTGGTTTAAGTTATATGCATTTCCACTGTTTTGATCTTTTTCACGTTACCATAGCAATTTCCCATATACAGCAGACAAAAACACTGATGGTGAGATTCAGTAATGACAGAACAGTCTCATAAATGAGAATTTAAAGCTGGACTGCAAAAAAGTGCTAGAAATTATACTGCAGAAAACAATCCTCTCCTGTTATCTCAATAAGTTTGTTTCCATTGAATCTCTCTCCAAAGATGAATTTCTCTCCTGTACAATACACTCAGCACTGCAATTTTTCATCATGGGAAACTGCTGTGTGTAACTGAGTTCTTTCATTACCTTCCTCAAGCCTTTTGAAGCCACTGGACATGGTCAGCACTCGCTCTGATCCCACATGCTCACAGAAGGCAGGGAGTTAAATTAGGAACAGCCAGCAAAGGTCAAACTGAGATCACTGAGATGAGTCCAAACACCCAAATGCCCTTTTACAGAGGGGAGGGAAGAAGCTTTCGCTGGCACACAGTCAACATCATGAGGTGGCACCTGACATTTCCACACAAAGCATTGGGTCTTATTTTTCAAAGGAAGCTTTTATAAGAGCTCAGCAAAGTTTATCCTGGAGTCTGAAGTGACTGCTCTGATTCACAGCTGTTCTTAAAAGACTTCCCAGGAGCAATCCCATTCACTTCTCTTCCCCATCATGCTAAGAGCTTGGAAGGCACCAGAGTCAATAAGTACCCATAAAACATAATTACCCTTTGCCAGTGCTGAATGTGTCATTCTTGAAATGACAATTTCATTGATTTATTAAGGACTTTCTCCTTCCCTGGGACCAAACAAATGGGACTGAGCTTCAATGCAAGTCATTAGTTATGGCAGTGATACAAATGTGTGGGCTTCAGATATCAACGTCTGCTTTCCATGAAAACAGAAAGGCAGAATTTACAACTTTGCCTTTTCAGCCCTTGACAAAGCTCCCTCCATCAGAACCAACACACAGCCTGTACATTTTTGGAATCTTTCTAGAGCACAGCCAGCCAAGCCTTAGCAACTGCTGCCTTCTCAAACACCTTCCGGCTGCCACTTGCTCTTCAAAAAAAGACCAAGTGCACTAAATTAAAGAGCAGTCCACATTACCATTTAAAAGTCTCAGCTGGAAGCAGGATAACAGTAGACCCATGGCATTGTGTTATCCTCTCATTTGAAAATGAGAGGAGAAGGGCGGGCGTCCACTAAAAAACAATATTACCTTTCCAAGATTTATCTGTTTTCCTCACAAGAAAGGAGCTTAACACCGAGAAGCTAGAAATAAAGGAACATTTAGCTTAACTCCAGATACTGCAGATAAATCACAAGGTTTATTGTTCCAGTGGGACTCTCCATTGTTTTAAAGGCTGTGTAGCTAAAGGACTTGGAATCCATCATGACCAGTCCCCTGCTCACCACTTTCCATTGTTCCACTCTGAGCCAGCCAGAGGTGAAATAAACCTGAGGGATTTTTTGTCCAGTGAGTATGAGGAACGCCAGGGAACTGCCTGCTACAAGGGTGACCTGGTGCAGGTCAGGAAAGCATGCCACAGAAAGGCATTTCATGCTGGAGAATTGTCCTTGTGCAGGTATTTCTCCTCCAGTGTATCCTAAAGCAGTCTGTAGTTATAGAAGAGATATGGTAAAACACCACCACCATCAAAAGAAAGCCCAAATACCCATTAACTAATATTAGTTAAAACCAAGTGTTTCTTTCTTTTACAAGTCCAGTTTCCCCCATATTTTCAGTGATGAAATATCTACTTCTCATTTTATGTAATAAGCCTCATGTCTAAGCCCAGTAGTCCGCACTTGCAGGATGAAATCTATGTAAAATGGGCTCTTTGGAGGGATTCAGCATGCAGAGGACAGATATTGCCACATTCAGAAGTTTCTTCTAAAAACTTTTCCCTACTCTTCCCTTGGGTGGAGTCTGTTTTTATCCAGGGATCTGGGACACATCTTGTGCTCCAGGGCAATTACACACCAAGGAAGTTATTCCATGGCATGGAAGAGACTTCAGCATGTCTTCCATCAGAGACATGGAAAAAAGGCAAAGATCAACTTGATCTTTCTGGCCTTTCATAGAAGAACATTGACTGATGGAAATATAGGCTTTCTATTTAAGAACAAAGGGCTCTTATGCAGTTTCAAACTCTACACTACTGCTGAAAGGCTTGTTGCTGTCATTTTTCAATGACAGAATTAAAGAAAATTGCAATTATCTGCCAGGAATGTGTGAAGATAATGATCTGAGAAACTGCTCAGAGGGGGTAGAATGTTTTGTACAGGGATGAACTTTCCAGTGACACTGACTCATCACCATAGCATCACAAACATCACACAATTAAGTCTATTTAAATTTTGTGAGGACTAGCACAGCCGAGCAGAACAGAGTTAGAATCCCCACACCTTGTATATTCTTCCCAAATCAGCTACATACCTCCCATGGGATGAAGGAGGATTCATTTTACTGTGCACCTTCATTTTGCATGGACATCTGGCCACTCGAGATTGTCAACTCTTCAGGAACACTGGTGTTTGCCCAGTGTGTACAAAATGGGAGTTCAGGCTTGACACAGCCTTCTAGGCATTATCTCAGTCCCTGCAGAAGGGACCAACATTACTGAGTGATGACATGTCCCAGGCACAGGGAATTTAACTGACTTTTCCAACACCCTGTAGTTTTTAAATACCAGTCCAGCATCTTTGCAGACTTGTTCTACCACCTGCACAGCTCCTTTAGTGGAACACTGGGCTTTGACCTGGTTTTAGGAAGTGCACATTAAGAAGAAAGTGTGGTCCCAACACTGCTGGGGAGAAGAGCAGCATCTGTTAAGTTATTTTTGTTGCCTTATCCCTTCAGAGAGCTGTGAAGGTTTGCACCTCATTGCCCAACAGTCCACAACATCTTCAGATTTTTACACACAATTTATAATTGAGTTTTAAGAATTTAATTCTGAGCTGATTCTGTCACTTCCTCTGTCTCTCTGGGGACCCTGAGCTGTTTGTAAATACTCACCCTGCATGCATGAATATGTAGGTTAGGTACCTCCAAGCCTGGGCTCGAAGCTGGGGATGGTACAGTAATGCATTCTTCAGGTACAAGGGGTGGCTGACTTGCAGCACAAATCTGTCTAAGACCACACCATTGTAAAGAAAAAAGGCAACCTAGAAGAGGAGAGAGATTCATTGGTTAGCAAATGCCTTTTCTCACCAAAAAGTACTTTTTAGCTAAAATAATGGATAAAAAAGTAATATATAAAAAACTTTTCTCCTGTTTGACAGCACCACACAGCATGAAAATTCCCTGTTTTGAGGAACCTGCAACACATTGATATAACTGTATTTGTGGTCTCCTGTAACACACCAGCCCCTGAGTTAGAGGAACCTGCTCCCAGTCAGCACCCTACTATCAGTGTCATATCCTACTCTGTACTTATTTGAGCACATTACTCAGAAAATGTGCAAAGATCTCATTTGGGCAACACATGAGCAGGCCAGAATATTTAACCCAGAGGTTCTCTCCCCTCCTTTTTCTATCCACTCACAGAACAGAGGTAGCTGTACAGACATTTCTAATTCCATTGACTCATCCATTTCTCTAGAATTGTCCTGTTTTCACTTCTCAACCAGTTTTGCTCTAGTTTCCCAAACTGTGTAGTCTCACATACAAATTGTTCCAATGACAGGATCACAATCTCCACTTAAACACACTCCAACAAGCAACCAAAATGGCCACCAGCTTCACATCTGTCCTTGTCCAGGTCTGAACGAGTCCCTCTCTAACCCTTGATCGTGTCCCAGCAGAGCCTTTGGCAGTGTGGGGAGGTTCCCAGGGAGGGTACTTGCCTCTACAATGGTGATGGTGATCATGAACCAGGGCGGGGGGCAGCAGGTGTAGCTGTCATAGTACCACTTGCGGTCGATCTCCCGCGGGAGGGTCTCGTACGCCACGTGCCGGATCAGCCTCTGCGAGAGGCTCAGCCCCGTCTCCTCCAGCAGGGCCTTGCTGCACAGCCTTCTGTTCCCCTGCAGGATGGCTTGGCGGAAACTGTTCGACCTTTTGTTGCTCATCTGGGTAAAAGGAAACGGAAGAAACCATGAGTACAAAGCAAGGCCTGGCACAATCATCAGGGAGAATAGTGCCAGTTTGGCAGCACCAGATCAAGGCAGGCAGGAAAGCCACCACCAGGCTGAGCTTTAGGAACCAAGTCTTGGGACAATGACAGGGTGTACTGAAAACTTGGGATACAAGGAAAACAAGTACCACGGCCTGCCATTATGATGCCACTAAAAGAGGTCAGGGCAGAACTCTGGCAAGGCAGAGCAGAGGCTGCTGATGTGTAGGAACTCACCCCTGGTTGGGGTGAGCCAGAAAGGTGGAAAAGTCTCTCCTCCAACCCATGCCTCCAAAGAAACTCAGCAGTTTTCAGTCGTCCGGTCTCAAGGTAGTTTGTTGTGTGTTATCTAAAAGATTTCTCCCTGAGCTGCTGCGGTCCGTTCTGCAGTCAGGCAAGGGCCCACACTGACTCCCAGGGGGCTGGTGCCCTCTTTTATATCATCCATTACGTGTTAGATGTTTATGGTTTTTCCCCAATGCCCATCACCTCTATTGAACAGTGACTTTCTACTCTAAACCAGTCTGTGAGTGCCAACATCACCAAGAACATGGAGGTTAGGAAGAAGAAGGAAAGAGGACAGGGCACACCCAAGTCCCTCCATCTTAGAACTTCTGACCCCCATGTACAAAACTCAGACCCCTCTGTACAAGGCCTAAAACCCCCCTGTACAGCACCCAAAAGTTCTTCCTTTCACTTTGTGACTACTTCTACTATAATATCTAAACTTTTGTGATTTCTTGTTCTTCCTGCAAGGTTGGTAAAATGTTCCATGGATCAGGTTCAAAGCCACAGAGGTCTGTGGCTGCATTCCAGGGTCTCAAATGCTTTTGACCTGGGCCTGGAACATCCACGAGTGTCCAGGGGACATTCTGGGTTCTGACACTGATGCACCTGGTTGAGCTCTATGGCCCATTCTCCAGCCTTCCATGCACTGTCTTCACCATTGGTTATCACAATCCATATTCCTGTGTCTTCCTTCCCTCTGCTCCCCCTGCTCTATCACACTTCCCTGCAGAGTTGGGGCAGGAAATTTCTCAAATGGAGCAGCACTTTCACAGCACATCTAACCCTTGTGGCAGGAGTTAGCTCTGAGCAGAGAAAATTATCTCTTTGTGTAAAACAAAACTGCCTGAGCAACAGCAACAAACAACAAATTAATCGGCTGTACAGGCTGTCTTAGCTCCTGTAAGCTTGCAAGTCTTTACAAGGCTTCTTTCCTAAGTTATTCTCAGAGGTTCTGAGATGGCACAGGCTTACAGCTAATTTGTATATGCATTATCACCTTACATGCATAGATTTAGCTATCTTTTTGAGCATACACTTTACCAGTTTGGATGCATAATTAAAGCAATTGCATTTGCAAATTAGGCAGATGGAATCTTAAGCTTAGCCTTCTGGGGGTGGGGGAACAAATCAGGTCTGAAAGAGCTTGCTCCAAGATTTGTATAGTTGTTAATTAGCCCTGATGTCAAACAAACTTGCTGCATTTAGAGCCACTGTCTGTACTGGCTGAATCTTTGGCAGGGAGCTCCAAAGCCTCACTGTGTACACGGGCTGCTCTAGGGGGACCTTCCATTGTAACAGGCAGCAAAGCAAACACGACAGACTGGTCCTTCTTCTGAGAGATCTGCTAACTGCTCCCAAACCACCAGCACATCCAGCTTCCCAAAACCAAGCAAGAGAAGACACTCAACAGCATTGGCTTCCAGTTGTCTTGGATCATGCTGGTTTCAGCTGATATCCCAAAGCCAGCAAAGCCCAGAGCTTGTGCTCTCAGTGCCCAGGCAGTCAGGGAATTGCTCCAAGCTGGACCAAGCTGCTTAAATACAGTAATCACTGCAGGGAGCCACCTCCTGTTAATCACTGTAGAAGGCAAGGGGCCATCTGAGGTGATAGCACTGTGACCTGCTCTGCCCGTCCCTCCTTAGCCTGCATTTGTAGCCTGTCCCTCCAACACAGAACAGCACTGACTATCAGTTAATGTTCTTATATTTTTTTTTAAACTGAGGAAAAATTTGTTGTTGTTGTTCCCTTTGAGTTATTTCAGTGAGAAGATGTTTTATCCTAACAACTCTCTCCATTTTGGTATTTCTCCTTTGCTCTCTCTTTCCTTTGTTGATTCAGAAAACACTTGTAAAAGAATATTTATTGTAAAAAAAGCAGAAAAACAGAGAAGAAAAAAAATGTCCACAAAGTCTCTCTCTTGGTCTTCTCATGTCTATCATCCAAAAGCCTGTGTCTAAAACTAGGGAAGATAAGGGGGAAAAAATTATTGTGGTCCTCTGTTGCATTAAGAAAGCCTGCTCATACTGAAAGACAGTATTTTCATAGAGAAACATCCAACAGGTACAAAGCTTTCCTTAGCATGTGTGAGATGCCTTTTGCTAGGTAAGAGATGTACCTCTGTTTCAAAGATACTTTTAGCCACCTAATGACCTCACTGTGTCCACAGAAGAAAGCTTCACTCCAGGTTAGTTCAGAACAGCCTTTCAGAGATGTTCTGCATGTGCTCCCTCACAAAGTTCATTCTTTTCTCTCTGGCTTTGCCCATCTTATGGGCAAGAATAAATTCAGACTGAAACTATAAAATTGCCTGAAGATACCAGACAGTTGACTGGAGCTGCTGATCTGCTTATTCCAATTACAGTGATAAATGGGATTTCCTGCCTACCACAAAACAGTCAGTGCTTTTCCCTGCTGCAGCACTTCAGTGGAAAAGATAATAATTTCCAGAGTCAAGGAAAATCGTCATTTCAGTTCAGCATCAAGAAGTGCTGGCCACCCTTGGTAGATGATCACCTCATCAGTGCAGAGATTGCCAAGGGAGATGGGCAGGAAACTCCAAAAGCTGCTGATGTCCATGGTTAGGATTGTAACAAAGATTTCTTTGCATCTGTTGAGCAG
Organism: Anomalospiza imberbis; assembly: GCF_031753505.1. NCBI lineage: Eukaryota > Metazoa > Chordata > Aves > Passeriformes > Viduidae > Anomalospiza > Anomalospiza imberbis. Next base: position 11,397,852 of record NC_089699.1, on the reverse strand, counting down.
AGGAGCCTAAGGGAGGCACCCCTGAACTCGTCTGTTACTGTTACAAGGGACTGGCTCGGTTCAGTCACCTGAACTCAGCACAGCCCCAGCAGTCCAGTGTCCTCTCTGCAATAATGCTTGTGCTGCCCATGGAGCCCAGAAAACAGCCAGGGCACTGCAAATTCATCACCATGATGTTTCTGAAGATGTTCCTCAATATACTAAGAAACAAAACAGAACGGGAAAGGTCTTCTTAGATTTAAGAGCAAAATATTGCAGGATTCACTGTAAGTCACACCTTAGATGACCAAAGCCTCCACTGGCTGTACTGAGGAGGTGGAAAACTGGACTACTGTTCAGCAGAAAGCTCTGCCTTCCTCCTTCCAGAGAGGAAAATAAATCACAGGACCTTTCATACCCCACGCAGAAGCTAACACAGAAGGGACATGAAAATATTTGCCAGACCCTCTTTAGAGCAAAGGATAGGGAGAGAAGGTCCAGGTTCCCTCTACATGCTGCAGTCTTGGCGCGGTTTTACACCCTGATGAGTCAGGGACACAGTGTCAGGACTGTGCCAGACGTGCTGAAAAGCCCCCACAATCCCTGAAGATGTGGATGAGAGGATGTACTGAGCCCTTGTTAAAATCAGGCCTCTCGAGAAGGAGGCATCCTGCTGGTCCCCACCTGCACGCATTGCCCACAGCACCAAGGACAAGATGATCTCCAAAGAGACAGCACAGATGACTGCCAGGGCTCAAGCAAACACAGCAATCCTGGCCCTACTCACATGACTCCAGAGGCCTTTGGATCAAGCTAGGAGGAGATGGGCATGAGGAGAGACAGAGGATTAAGTCAGTATTGCTGCTCTCACCAATTCTTGATCAGAAGTCTATTTGGTTCCTCAGACTGAATTTGGAAGACTCAAATCTTCCCAAACAGAGTCTCGCATATGGTCACAATTTGCTGACTGGATTTTGGAATTACATAATATTGGTATTTATGAGCCAAGTATTTAATCATCAGCTGAAAGAACACTAGGCCCATTGTTGGCCTGCACATTATCATGACTCCAGGAACCCAGGGCAGCCCATCCCACTCCTCTTCATGCAATCAATCTAGGACTTCTTTAATGAGCGTGATATTAAAGCTGCAAGCAGATGGGTACAGCAAACAGTATGTGGAGAGAGAAGATAGCAGTGGGGAACAACACATTCCCTTAGTCCTTCCTGCCTGCAAAATGGTATTCTGCAGAGAGAAAGAAATTCCCCTTGCAGAAGAGGCAGGCTGAGCTGACTGGTTCCCAGGTGATGCCACCTCTGCCCTTTGGTATCACCCTACCAAAACAAACCAAGGCTTAGTGCTAGAGCTCTGCTCAAGGGCTGGGTTTGATACCTCTGTGCAAATGGAAAATTTTTTCCTACTTAGATCTGAACCTGACTTCAACACTGAAAACGCCAACATTTAGGATGTCAAGAGTAGAACAGTGACAAACTTTGATGAAGTATTAAGCCCTGCTTTTGTTTAGCACACATGGCACTCTAAAATTACTCTGGGATAATCTGCAACTTGAAAAGGAAATTGTCCATCCCCACTGGCAGACCAATTTGTCTGTGTTCCTTGGATATCTGTAGTACTGTGGCTACCTCAGATAATCTATAGCCAGGTCATGTAGTATTTCCCCCATCTCCAATTTCAGGGCTTGTGTGGGGCACAGTACCCTTTTTATAGTTTTATTCAGCCTCACTCAGAAGGTTTTGAAAAACATGGATTTCTGCCGATTACGTATTGGCATCTTTGAGACTGGTCTTGAACTATTTTTAAACACATGCAGCTCTGTGACAGGCAATGCATTCAGCTCTCCAGCTCTGATCCTCCAAGACACAGAACATTAAATCAGAAGTTAGCACAAGCTTTTTAAAAGCCTCTGCCAGCTCCAGTTTTATAACCCACTTTACTTACAAATGCAACCTCTCCAATCAATTTTGCTTTCAAGATTCACATTTATTTCCTTCCCTCTGCCCACACTTCTATAAAATGCTAATGTGGGTAGAGATAGCTTTTCCCAAAATGCATATCTCAGCATTACGTTCATCTGTCACAGATGTTCACATCCTCTGAGCCAACCTGGTAGCACTTTCCCAAATAGTATCAAAGGGAAAAAAACCTGAATACCAAATCCCAACATTCTGATCTGGGTTGACCAAGTAGCGGTTTACTCGAGGGATTCAAAGAAAGAGGCAGGAGAGACAAAATAAATTATCCCTGCTCAAGGTTTTGCCTGATTCCTATTCAATGTGCCAGGCTTAGGCCCTCCAGCACTTCCAACAGAAAAGGTAATACACTTTCACATTGAAAGGCTACTTGAAAGAACACTTCTTGCAGGACAAGACTAACATAGTGGTTCAAATAACATTGTTACACAGTGCTTCAAAAATGTGTGTTGTTCACATTAAAAATGAGATAGAATTAGCCTGTTCCTAGAAGCCAGCAAGGCATGGGAAAGCAAAGCAGGTGGTGATTCTTGATCTGGAAAAAAAATTAATTTAGTTAATATATTTTATTAGTTAATATATTTTGCTCATTACTGAGATGTTACATCAACTTCAAATTACCACAAAGCCACAGCTAAACATTTCTGTTGGAAGCAGCAGTGTTTTGTTTTTCCCAAGTCACATGAACTCTGTCTTAGAGCTTACTACTTCCTGCAAGTTCTAGTACAGTTCACAGGATATTATGTGAAGTAATCCAGGACTGCCAACAGCAACTGCTGTTCAGCAAGAATCCCAGCAAATAATATCACAGGTATAATTAACTCCTGGCTTGTCTCTTCTCTAAAAGTAGCAAAGTTAGTTAAACACCTTGGTTCGCTATCTCCTCCTGTGGCCCATGCTGTCCATAGCCAGAATTTTCTCTGTGCATCTCTTTTCATAATGCTGCAAAGCAACCAGAGAGCAGAGATGCACAAGATGTCTCCACTTGTACAGGAAACACTTTTGTTACTCTGCACTGTCTCAGACACAGCATAAGAAATCCCATCTAAAACTGCTTTCTGCCTTTACTACAAACCACAGTGCAGAAACAGAAATGGATATGATTGCAGCATTGTGTTTTACAACTACATGAGCTGAATTTTATACACACGGAGAAGTAATTTCCAATGAGTTGCCTATCTGATCTTTTTGAGCCTCTTCTGTTTGCAGATCACACTAGGAGTTTTCATCTTCCTTGAATTGATTCATTTCTCAATTTATTTCCCGAGTGCTTTCTGGGGTCTAATCTCATATTTTAAAACTTTCAATTTCATAAATTTAAGTTGCTTTGATGAGAGCAGGCATACGTATGGATGTTGTTATTAAGGTGAGAAGTCCTAAAATTATATTTTTGATGTATCTAGAAGTTCACAAAACATTTTGGACATCACAGGATAACATAGCTTTGCTCAATAGCAGTCCTTTAGCAGGGGATCACAGTGCCTGAGAGAGCAGGCAGAGTTCTTGGTGCTCGTAATGATGCCGAAGAAAAGGAAAACCATACATACAGAGAGCCTTGCTTGCAAAGCCTCTGGTTTAGTAAAATGTCAGCCGCCTTTCCATCCCCACACCCAGCACCATCATTTTTGGCAGCAGGTCAATTCTTGCTAAGCTACTGAAACAGACAAATTAACCTGAGCATAAAGCAGAGAGGGCTAATGATCATCAAGCACAAACAGGCACTTAAACACCACCACACTGAGGACTGACAGCCAGGAGGTGAAGGAAATCCCTAATTTCACAGTGGTTCTGTATCAATTGCGCTGTTTCTTTCCATCAGGAAGTTCAAAAGAAATTTCAGAAGGCAGAGAAAAGAGAAGGAGCCCTAAAAAAGTTTGGATGTTGGAAATCAATAGAAACTAGAGGAGAAGTGAGAAGAGAGATGTCATTTGTAAGTAGTTTAATGTTTTGGCATTTGCATTGCCTATTGATGAGAAAGTGCAAAAAGTGCAGACAAGGATAGAGGGACTGATGACAGGAAAATCAATGGCTTCTTTATAGGAGTCATTCAATAGTAGTGAAGGAAATTTGCTGTTTTGCAGAAACCACATCACCTGGTGTGAGCTGGCACGGCCTCCTATTCCCACAGGAGGAGAATGTCCAAGCATTTCAGCTCCCACCTACCTCTCATTAGTTTGTGCTGCTCCCACGCCCTGTGGAGTGAGGAGAGAGAAAAAAGCCCAGTTCTATTCCTGAGCCTGTTGCCAATGTGTTGGCTGGCCCTAAGCCATAATTTCTGTAAAAGAAATTCGATGATGCCTCTTCCTGCTACCTAAGTGTTGTGCAGCCCAATTAGTGAACGCTTGCACTGTACTTTGAATATCCCCAACTGTGGAACAAGCAGCTGTTACTATAAATACTCTGCTGAGCACTGAGGACCACACTGTTTGGTGTGTGAGCTGAGGAAAACCTCACACTGTGTAATCTGTTTAAGAGCTGCTGCATTTATTTTACTGTGTATCTAGACATGGGCAAGGGGCTTACGAGACTGCCTGGTTAGATGCAGCAGGTTTATGTCATTCCAACAAAGTAACTTCACCTTGACATTGCCCACAGCCTGATGGAGGTCATGACCTGGGTCCTTGACAACTGGGCCATGTTATCATACTTTTCTGATTAATGTGAAAACAGGACACATGCAAGACTCTAAACCAAGAACACATGCATGAGTGACCATGACAAATGAAGGGATCAAATCCCCACATTGTCTGCAGAACACACAGAGATGCAAATTACTGTACTCTGCAAAAAGGACACATCCAGCTTTCCACAGAAACCTCAGAGATGCCACCAACTTCCATTCCTCTTTGACTTTGTCACCCAGGCTTATATTAATATTGCACTAAATCTGCTGGGATTCAGGCGTTCAATGACAGAGTAAGAACACGGCAAAGCCTCTGAATGGCCAGTGTCCAAGATATCTTGCAAACACCATTTCTAAGCCATCCTGGGCACCTGACAACACATGTCTACAATTGTGTTGACTCAACAAACTGCCTTGACAAGAAACAGAGTGATCCCTTCACTAATTGACTCATTAGCAGAGATAGAGAGGCATCCAGATCATGAGTCATGCACTCTGAGACACCTCACCTGGGATAAAATGAACGTGACCTAGAAACACTTTATCCCTGTTGCTGTTGATGCCTACAGCAGTGCAATATGACTCCACCTAGCATGTCAACACGTTCTCTATATATTTTTGTCTGAAAGTGGTGAAATCTCTAGATAAAACAGGAGACATTCAGACTGACAGACCTCTGCTTGCAAACAAATGGCTCATTATAGCAGCTAGTAACTGATACTGAGAGCAAAAACTTCTAAAGTAGCAGCAGCCATTGCTTCATGATATTACTACAGTTCCTACAGTTCCTTCCCATGCAAATTTGTTTCCCTGGAAAACTCAGAAATAATTTGACTCTTGCTGAAGCATTCAGTCACCACTGAATACTTCAGCAAGTCCATACAGAATGTGATGCAGCAAACACTGGTGTTAATAAAGGGAGGGAAAGCGAGAGAGACACTGTCCCTCAACAGCCCGTGTTTTAAACAGAGCCTAGGACTGACAGGCCAGCCAGAGCACTCACCAGGTTGACGAAGTCCTGGTAGCAGATCCTCCCCTCAGAGTTGCTGTCTGCCAGGGCTAGCAGGACCTCCAGCTTGTGGGGGTCCAGCTCCGAGCCGTGCCTCTGGAGAAGGGAGCGGAACTTCTCAGTGCTGATGTAGCCAGTGTTGTCAGGATCAAACTGGGATAGGAGGGGAGAGTGCCACAATTAACAACCCCATGTTACACACAACTCTGTCCTCCTATGCATTCATCACCCACTGCAGGGTGGTCATCACCCACAGGGACCCAGGGGCTGCTCTGGGCTTTGCTGACACTGCCCTGCAATCACCCAGGGACTGGAAAGCACCCTGTTGCAGAGAGGGGTGAGTCCAGGCACCATCATCCACACCACCATTCCATCTCTACCCAAGCTTCAGCTACATCAACTCCCTTCACCTTCCTGCCCTCTGCATCATCATTTCTCTTGTCTATTTTTAATGTCTCTTTCTATCTGGAACATCAAGCAAACCAGAGATACAGTTTGTGAGATAAAATGCACTGAAAACAGTTTTACTCCCCTATTTCCTAACACAATTGCACCACAGGAATATGCCATCCCTCCCCAAGCCCTTTCCATGCTCAGTGTTTCTGACAGTCACCTTTCCAGATCACCTCTACAGATGCCTTCACTATGGTAAGTGCTTTCACTGCTGAAGAGCTATTTTAAGACAGTTGGGAAAGAAAATCTTTGGACAGGGAGCAAAGCAGATGAACACCATGTCAAACTAAAAGTGACAAAGCAGCCACATGCCATTTTGAGAATGTAAACCGGAGTCATTAGAAGGAAAGTCCCAGGTAAGACCTGGAGTGAAATCCACTCTGACCAAAAACATCACTGTTTTCCCTGCGCCTAAGTGGCTAATCTAGAAATGCCACATGAAAAGAGACACCTTTACAAGGCTGTCCAAACTAATGACTGTTCCAGTGGCCTCCAGGGCACTCTGTGAGGGGCTGCCAGCTCACAGGGCACAGCCTCAGCCCTGACAAAGCCAGTGCTGGCACCACGCCGAACACCTTTCTGATGTGCTTGGAAAACTAGTGGCTGCAAGCTGCCAGACCGGTCTGCACTAGCCCTGGTGCAGTCTGATCTCTACCAGTTCTCTGTTGCTGGGAGATTTTGCCTTTGATTTCCCAAACTTGGCTGTGAGGACCCTGGTGCTCGCTGGCCTCCTTTTGTAGATAATGATATCAAGCTTGTTGGCTGGATTGAATGGCTGTCAGGGGGCAGGGTGGTCAGGAGGGAGTCTTTTCATGGAAACATTTGGGACATAATAGGACCTTGGCAGAGCCAAAAAGGTCCTATCAATCCTCACTCTTTCCTAATGGAGAACAAAAGATGAACAGACGCCGGGCCTTCGATCAGACACAGTGGGGTGAAGAGCCTTGGCAAGGGAGGGGGTGGGAAGGAGGATGTGGCAGAGGATGCAGCCTGCCAGCAGCAGGGCTGGCACGGCTCTGCAGTGAGCAGAACTGCTGTAAAACAGACCAGCCTCAGGAATGGGCTCTTGTTTAGAGGTTGTAGTGCCCATGTGCGAGGATCTGGCTCCATCTCCTTCTGGCCTGAACGCCTTTGTCCTACTGTTCTGCTCTCCCCAGCTGCTTGGCTGAGGAGGAGCCGTCTAACCCGAGAAGGGGAGGTCACAGCTCCTTGCTGGAGTAGGGCTATCTACCCTTGGTCAAAGCAGCAGTCCCTCTGTGAAGAAGCTGCTGGGGATCACACCAGACAAGATAAACCAAGTGACCTGTGGACAGTCAGAGCTGGGCACTCTCTCCTGTTCTCTGCCAAAGGTTGTCCTGCCCTTGTGAGGTGGCCTGGATGTACCTCCCTGACAGATGGCACCCAGAGCCAAAGGTTTCATCAGCTGTTTACTGTTAAACAAAGGCTTAATATTAATTCCTGGAGAAGTTTAGCTCCCCTACTCTGGCCACTCTGATGCTTTTAGTTAACAGATCAAACCCCAAAAGTCAGGGCTTCTGCTCTCAGGCTCAGCTCTGATGAGTTTTGGCTCTTGCTGTGACCCTCAGGCCAGTCTGTTTGTGGTGCTCAATCCCAGACACACATACCCAGGAAATAAAGTATTATTAGCACAATACCTGGGATGACCTTTCTCAAGGGGAATTTGTAGAAGCTGTGAGATGAGTCATTCAGTGAATGGCTCTAAGACCTGCAACCCCATAGATACTGCTCCGTTCATCCCTGTTTCTCTAAAACATTTGAGAACCAACTTCTTACTTAACTGCACAACTTTAACTGTATCTTGATATTTAAAATGTCAGAACCTAGCTTGTCTAGGATAAAACCATTTGCTCCTTGAAGGCTTAAGTACCTCTCTACTTTGAGGGCCAAGGTCAGCACCCAAAGTGTAGGACTCTCCCCATGCTGTGTGGTCACTGACTTTGTAGGAAGACCAAGGGCTGCAGCCCCAGGAAACATGGCTATTCCTTCAAAGGGCAGATGAGATACAGAGCTGAAGCACACAGGCCTCCAGAGAACAAAAGAACTGCTGAGATCACAAACCACTTTTCCCAGATTTTGTTCTGCTTTCAAGCCTTCCAAAAAGAAGCATTTTGTAACCAAGAACAGAAATTACACAACGGCTTCAGAGCTTCAAACAGCCCACAAGGACACACTAATGACTTCAGACTCACTAGTGCTGGAGCTGATACATCCTGTCACTCAGGATGTTGCTGCTACTGGCTGCTGTGCTGGCTTCCAAAGGCACAGCTGAAGCTGTAGCTGTCTGGTGGCTACAAGTGAATCTGCTTCTTTCTCACACAAATAGGCACCACCATTCCTCCTTCAGCTCACTGAAGTCTTGCTGCTTGCTCCATAAAAATCAAAGCAGTGGCAGAAGGTAGCTGCTGTTTTCCGTAGTGTAATTTGACTATTGAGTCTCTTCTCCTCTTCCATGTTATTATATATAATTATTTTTTGGCATCATGTTAATGATAATAATTAGAAATAAGTTTGAAGTAAAACAGTGGATCTGAACAATGTGAGAGTAAGAGATGAACAATGAACAGCTGACATCTGAACTCAAACACCTCAGAGCAGGGCCAGAGCACAGGTTCTGCAACCTGGAGCAGAATGTTTTCTGTCAACCCCAGCCGTAACAAAGTCCTCTTATTTATGTTTAAACAAATTTTAATTGTACAACATTTCTCTATAAAAAGCATATAAAAATCTCATCTGTCACCACTCAAAATCCACACCACTACTTCAAACTTCTTCAAACCCTGTTTCTGATATCACAGCTACCCACAAAAATCAAGGGGTTGAGCAGGTCCTGCATATCCTGTGTCCCTACACATGGCAAATCAGTCACAGAATGTGCTCAGTTAGAATGGACCCATTAGGATCATCGAGTCCTCCATGCTCCATCCAGCTCCTGGCCCTATGCAGGACAGCCCAAGAATCCCACCATATGCCCAGGAGTGTTGTCCAAACCTTTCTTGAACTCAGACAGGCTCGGTGCTGTGACCACAGCCCTGGGGAGCCTGTTCCAGTGCACAACCACCCTTAGATATTCAACCTAAACCTCTTCCTGACCCAGCTCTAGCTGTTTCCTTGAGTTCTGTCACTGGTCATAAGAGCAAAGAGATCACAACCTGCCCCTCATGAGGATGTTGAAGACCACAGTGAGGTCTCCTCAGTCTCCTCCAGGCCAAACAAACCAAGAGCCACTCCTCACACGGTTTCCCCTCAAGACGCTGCATTATCCTCGTGGCCTCCTTTGGACACTCTCTAACAGCTTCATGTCTTTTTCATAATATGACACCCAAAACTACAAACAGCACTCCAGGTGACGCTGCAACAGTGCAAAAATGCGACAGCAGACTCAAAACACTCAACTCCATCAATTATAAAAGAGGCAACTGACCTTTGCTAGCCGCTTCATGCATTTATCCATGATCTCCTTCGGGGCCAACTGTCCCCACAAGCCCAGCCGAGCATCAGGGTCTCACCCGAGGACAGACAGTGCCTGGAGGCAGCAGCAGGGCCGTGCTGAGCCCGGCTCCAGCCCCACGGGGAGCAAAGCTCCCACAGCACACAGGCACCATGGAGCCTTCCCTCAGCGCAGCTCCGTCTGCCTGTCCACGAACTCGGGCAGGCAAGTGACCAGGGATGAGGAAGCCGTTTGCCCCCCTCGTCCCCCCAGACAATAGGACTCTAACGGCAATTTCATGCAAGGTTTCATCCGCATTTCAATGACAATCACCCTTAACTCCCTTGATCCTCAACGAGGCTCTTCAGCAAAAATGTAAATATGTTAATGACCGTAGCAGCCATCTGACCCAGGATCTTAATTCCCTGCCCCAAAACAATCTGTTTTTCTCCTGTTTCTTCCTTATATTATTAGAGGAGACACACCACAAACTAAAGGTCCCACAGCAAAATTACAAGACAAAAGTAAGGTGGGGGACTTCCCAAAATGTGATGAAAATAGGAAATTCGGTTGAGGAAAGAGAATGAAATCTCAAATTTTTCCTCTTCTTTAATTAAAGACACATCAGCCACGGTTGAGTGAGCAAGTAGGGTGGAGGCTGGTGCTGCAGACAGACAATGAGTATCTTGGGAAAACTCAGACATTTCAGAGTGCAGCCAGCTGCTCCTCTCCCCGTGGCAAACAGCCCTCAGGGGCACCGGGGCAGCTGGAGAGCCAACAGCTGAACCGGGCACAACAGCAGGATCCTTGGCTGGCTTTAGGATTGCAGGAACTGAGTTTGCTACCACCCACAGTTTTCTCATCGAAGGGCTTTGTCTCGACATCACTGAATCCACAGTTGTCTTTCCAGTGGGCAAGGCTTCAAGCAACTTAATCTAATTTGGAAATTGGCCTTGAGTTGGACCAGTTCGTTAAAATCTGAATCATTCCAAGGTCCGGTGGTGTCTTCACTTTGGGGAGAGACTGGCCTGGCAGTGTCAGGCCTCCAGTCACTGACCCCAGCTCTGCTCCAGACTAGGAGATTCTGCAAAGAAATTGCCCCGAGCTTTAGCTTCTCCTCCCTATTATATAGAAATGACAACTCCTGATTCATCTCCCACCAGAAAGGAGCTCTCAATAGCTGGCCTGTTTCTTATTTACATGTAGGCCCTTTTCCACTGGAAAGGGGGTGTCAATTGCATGCAACATCTTGTCATCGCCAAGGATTTCAGAAACCACTCTGAGCTTTGCTGGATGGAATTCAGATGTTAGGTGGCACAGTCTCTGCAATCTAGGGATGCTCAATGATCCTGCTCTCTCTTCCAAAGGTGAGAAGTGCATGTGAGAAATCCTGATCCAATGGAGAGGAAGGCCAGTCAGAGGTAAATGCATATCCCTCCACCCTGAAATCCAGCTTCCCACCATTTAAAGTCACCTCATCTGAGTTGCCTGAGCACACATGGTAAAACATTAGTGCTGGCTCCAGTGACGCACACTTGCCTCCCCTGTAAAAAATGAATTTACTCACCACTGCCCAGACAATATAAAGTGATTAAGGGCTGTCCAGCAGTACTTTCAGTGCATGTTAGATTGCTTTGACCTGAGGTGAACCCGAGAGCTGGAAACATCACCCAGCTCTCAAAAGCCAGATTGCTTTTAAGAACAGAGGATAGTCCCTCACCAAGCAGCGCTCCCAGACACACCTGCTCCTCAGGAAAGATGCAGTGAGAGCACAGAGCTGCCCAGCTCAGCTCTCACCTTGGCCAGGAGGCATTCCAGAGAAGAGGGCCTGTCACCTGGATTTGGGTGTCTCTGCATGCAGCACATGGCAAAGTGGAGATAGAGGGGGCTGGTACAAGATTCTCTTTTCCCTGAAGAGCAGAATAGCCTGAAAGACCAGGTTCATAAGCTAGTTGCCCAATCTATAGAGGCATTTCTGTTCTAATTTATTTCTCCTACTGAATTAGGCATAAAGACAAGGAAGGGACCTACATTACTACCATCTGTTTTTACCTTCTGCAGAAGCACTTCATCTAAACAGACAGTGGAAGCACAGATTCAATAAGAATGAGAGAATCAAAAGATTCAGGAGTGTGCCACTCTTCAGTTCTGAGACAGACTGGAAAGAGGGCTTGGAGCCAGATTTGATTTTTGGTATTGCCAAGATTGCTGGAGTGAGCCCACAGACTTGTGTGGTGTTGTGACCTCCCCATCTACAGGGCACAGGCACCACAGCTGTGTTCGTGTGATCCAGCCCAGTGAGGGCTGTGCAGAACTCAGAGTGTGGCTAGGTGATGGCTGCAATGGCAAAGGGCAATTGCCAAGCCACCAGGCCAAGCACCACAGGGACACTGTGAACAGAGATGGCCTTCTGCAGAGGTTTCAGGTGCAGAAAACGATCAAACTTTCCAAAGCCAGTGACAGCTGGACACTGAACTTTTTGACTCTACAGAGGTCACACCCCTGGTCCATAACCACCATAGGCCAAGCAAATCCTACACTTGGAAACCCCAGTAATTTCTGACCTACAGCTTGCAGGGGAAGCCTATCATGCTCAGCCAGGTACCCAAATTCATGTTTCTGTCTCCATGCTCACTTTTAACACAACTCTCTTCCTTATCCATCCTCTGCCTGTGGGTTTCTTGCTGCAAGTCCTTGCTAAGACACTAAGAGAGGACAGAGCTGAGAAGCACTCACAGCACCCACTGAGTGGGCTTTCAGTCCTCGGCCACCTCGACATCCCACCACTCTGAGCAATCCCTCTGCCTCTCTCCAAAACAGCCTCCTGGCAGAATACTTCCAGAAACAAGCCTCTAGTCTCAGCTGGGGAATTACAGACAGTGTTCAAGCCACCCAGAACTAAATTATTCAAAATATACCACTGTGCTGGCTTTGAAACCAGAGCCGCTCCCCAGAAAGAAGCCAGGGTAAATAAAAGCTCCATTACCAGCATCACTGGCAGGGAAGGAGATGCAGCACGGAAAGTGAGGGAGATAATTACATGATTAACGAGACAGCATGGGTGGCAGGAGATGCCCTCCATTACGCCACAAGGCCTAATGCAAAGAGACATGTTTATAGACTGAGCCTTCTCCAGCTCTGCTTCTTCCTGTTTTATTATTTATGGCAGTGCATTAAGACTACTGGAAAGAAGCTGAGGCACTCTAAAAGTCGCAGGTGGGGTTTTTTAGGTGAAAATATTATTTTCAGTCTTGATCCAGCACTGGCCATGCTGCATATTCCTACATGGGCAGTTGTCTCAGCTGCAGTAATAGGCTGGGCAGGCTGTGACCCAGACAGGTGAGTCATGTATCCAACAGCACCAGCCCAAGCTCTGGTGCTATCTCTCATTCCCAAGATTGTGGACAAGATGAAGCCAACAAGAGACCACCTAGGAATTGGTGTGATCAAACTCTCATGAACAGTTAAAATCTTTTCTTAAATCCTGAGGCAAGGGGTTTATAACTTTGCAGAACTGCTTGTCAGCACTGGCCCCAACATTCTTAATGTACGCATGCCCAATCTCTTTCTCTCCCATTTGAATTCCTCCAGTTTTTAGGCCTCCACAACCTCCTGAAGCAATGAATTCTGCAGTCTAGATAAAATAAACTCCACTTTTAATCTGGATGGTGAAAGGCATTAAATATCAAAAGCTGAAAACAGCAATATCCATAGTATCAGAAGACATGTGATATTCTCATTCACCACCACATAATTATTCTTTAGGTGGTTTTAGACATATCTGACTGGAAAATCGCAAAATTCTCTATTAATATTAATTACGTCTCTCAGGGCTTCTACATCATGAGGGGACATAAGATGTAAATTACTTCATTTAGATCCAAAATGCAACACACTCTGGGTGAGATGCTGCACTGATTTGCATTACATAACTCACCAGAAGACATAAGCATGCACAATCTCACAACTGGGAGACGGGCTCTAATCACTACTGCTACAAAGAAAATCATAAAACCCAAAGTAAACCAGAAACTGACACACAACAGTGAGAAGAGCTGTTCAGGGGGGGCTGTAGTTCACACCAAGTTCCTGCAGTCAGATCCCTGCTTATCCCTGGGTCAACTAATCATACATAAGATTTCTGTAAAAGCCACTGCTATGGATAATGTCTCCTGTCACAGCTGCATCTATGCTAGTACAGATGAGTCTTCTTTTCAAAACAGGTTTTTGGTCTGATGTTATCTGGGAAAAATTGCACAGGTGATATCAGTGTGAAAGAGTCAGAGGAGTTGAAATGTTTCTGTTTTCTGTGTGGACAGAAGTCCAATGAATTATCTCTATCACATGATGATGATGATGCACTTTCTGTCCCAGCAGTAACTCTGGAGAATGTTACACAGCAGCTGCTAAAGTTAGTTTTGAATCAGCAGGTCAAGGTAACTTTCATCCAAAAGGTTTTAAAAAGTCATTACAAATACTGATTTTCTGCAAGTCTGGGAACACTGCAAGAACATCAAGATCTGCTTGCTCCCTTTCTTCCAGTTTTGACTCAGCAGTACAGCCCTTCCCAACCATGCCTCTAAAACTCCTGTGCAATCACAGTGACAGGCATGCACCCTGCTCCCTAAACTGCCTGGCAAGAATTTAATGGGATACAGCAGGTCTTGATGGTCTAACAGCTACCCACAGCAAAGGAACAAATGACCGATATTGAGTAACACACACTTGAAGGAGGACTGGTCTAATATCAGACCAGGCCACAGAAAACAGATTATGTCCAGCTGATATTATCTGGATAGGAACACAAACTGGGCACAGATCATAAGCCAAGGTCGCTGGTATGACTGATTTCTGCAGGGCATCTGACATCACCAGAAAACCCTGAGTCTGAGGATTTACTGTGACACAAACTCAGGCTGTCACACATTCAACATGCTGAAATCTGGCTATTTGACAGGTCTCAAAAATAAATCTAAGCCAGAGAGCCACCATCACGTGGCAATGCCACTAATTGGGTCCCAGGAGAATTCATTCTTCCTCCTACAGAGTTCTCATCACTGACTTCAGCGCAAACTAAGGAAAAGTCTGTATCATGCTCACAGATGAGTTAAAGCAGCAACTTACTAAGTGTGAGCAAGGTCTTTTGGTAAATCTGGGTACTTGCAAACAACATATATTACACTAAAAATAAATAGAAAGCCATCTGGACAGGAGCCAAGAATGCCAGCCAGTGTACGGGGTGGGGAATGCCATCTTCAGCAGCAGCCACTCCCGGCAGGGGAAAAAACCCCTTGTTTGTTATAGTGAGTGCTTGCAAGGTAACACTGCCTGCAAAAAGAAAACGTGACCTGCAGGTTTGTAAATGAGGTGACATTTACCTCGTTGGCACTTTTTACTGGTACAGTCTGACTGGCTGCACTGACAGGCTCAATTCATTACCTTATGAAAGGGAAGGTTAAGCAATGACTTGATCACTGTCCAGAGGAAGAGGAATTTGGCAGTACAGGAGTCTCCACCAAGACAAAGGTATAATCACATCTAGGGGCTAGAAGTCAAACTGGACAGCCTTAGATTAGAATAAGTTGACTATTTTTACTATTAACAAGAGAAACATCTCACTAACTTCACCAGAAGTTTTGCAATTAAATTGCAAGTTCTCCTAGGAGAGGAGGTATGGTTGAGGTCAAGCAGAAGACCACTCAGAAAACCTTCTTGCCTACTTTAGGAGAGACTAAATGATCCCAACAGTTCTCTTCTGACCTGACAGCAAGCTATTAGGGTTCAGAAAAGCTCAAGCTAAACAGCTGTATTTAAAGCTCCAGCTAACAAGTGCCATAGCACACATATAGCCAAAATGACCCACCTGTACTGGAATTCAAACCACATTTCTGGTTAGAGCAACAACCATGGAGAAAAACTCCTGCTAAACGGACTAAGGAAAAGGATTTAACTCCCATTGGTCTTACAACTGGCTTTGCTCAGTCATGGGGACTAAAAGCTACCAAAAAACTCTGCTTTCCAAGATAAACTGGAGCAGAAGTTTAAGTCAGCCTTGTGAAGAGGAGACAGGTATCACATGATTCCCGGCAATGTCTTGTAGGCACTGGCATTACACTGCAACGACATAACCATCTCAAAGGTACTGCAGACAGGCTGGTTCCAAAAGCAGCCTGGAGCTGGGAGCATTAATTATTATCTAACTTTTACCATTTGAATGCTTGAGAGCAAGAAATCCTGACTTGCATCTGTCCAGAGTGATCACAGGAGTTCCAGCTGCAGGAAGGAATCAGACTGCTGGAAGCTGTGGTGGTTTGAATTGTTTCTTAGGTGATCTATCCAAATCATTCCTGGATGACACGCAGACTGCAGGTTCCCTGCATTGAACTGCAATAGTAATTTCTGCAGTGTTTGCACTTTACCAGTGTCTGCTATGTCAAATATGCTTTGGTTTAAGGGTAGAAAAGATTTGTCCAAGTGCCAAAGTTGCAAAACCACAAATCAGAAAAATCAAGCTTCATTTTGGATTCCTATATGCTGTCACTGGATACAAGGAACACTGTTTCCAGAGTTATCTCTGCCACAAGTTTTCAAACAGAAAGAAAATGTGTCTGACATTTTAAAGCAAATCATGACTAAATAAACTCCACAACAGGATGCAACTAACTTCATAGGAAGAAGTGCTGTTCATGCAGGGGTGCCAGTCCAAGCCTGGCTGGAGCAGAGCCTCCTGCCTGCAGGTGACAATAGGCAGGGCTGGCCTGGGGCTAGATGTGCCCTGCCAGGTTCAATGTCTCTGTGGGGCACAAGCACAATGAATGGGGAATCTCTTTTACACACAGCAGCCTGACACCAAACCACAGCAGGGTTTGAAATCCCACTTTGAGACAGTTATCAGGGGAAAGGGTCCTTCTCAGAGAACTGACGAGTCCTCCCAGAGCCTGCCTCCTGTATCAGGGGCTCCTTTTAACCTCATGAGACAGCAGTGGATGGTCCTTTCACAGCCTCCCACACAACAGAGAGCTCGTCCTGTCAGCCCAACCTGCCGGCACTCACAGAGCCCCTCTCCTTGCCCGTCTCCACCTCATTTCTGTCTCCTTTACTGAGCTGATCAGATTTCCCACAGGCACAGGGAGCACACAAGAGCACCTGCTTCCTCCAAGCCTATCCACTCTTCCCAAGCTCTAACACTCCCTTTTATTTGAACAGACTGGCTTGAATGCAGTTTAACCATTCAAAGCTGAAGCCCCCCTGGGCACCCACAGGCCAGCAGACCTCCCACTTGGTTTTCCTGCCACACTGCAGTAGAGATCTGCTCCTTCAATACCATGGGGTGATGTATGTACACTGCTGGCACGGTGGGAGCTGCAGGGGACAGGTGCTCAGCAACCTGGGAAATCTTTGGCAGAGGCTGTGGTCCATATTTCCTGTGTCTGCATCACAAACACAGGGTTGTGGCTGCATTGAGACCCAGAAACAACAAGCCCTGGCAAATACAATTCATAAGCTCTGTTTCCTGGGGAACACTTAAAACACATATTGAAGAGCAGAGATGGCTTGACAAAACTGATACAGCCTCCAAGTAGATGATTTAAAAGAAGGAAGCAGAGAAGACACAGGCAACAACCATAATTACAGAGCCAGCATAATTAAGAGAATTCATGTTATGTTCCTCAGGAATGAGGAAATCCAACCTCCTGAGGAGTCACCTGAGAGCTGCAACTGCTGCAAACAAAGAGAAGACAAGCCAGGAGGGAGAGACAGAAAGACCAGACTGAACAGGAAGGTTAGGAAATTATAATACCCTTCCTGTTCATGCATCATGCTGCATCTCCAGGAAGTGGAGGGAAAAGAAATCTTCTCACCTGCAAGGTAACTAGAGAGACAAATTCACCCAAAACAGTCCCACCAGGCTTCCACTGAGGATTAATTTGCCCATCAGCTGGGGCCAACTTCTAGATGAGCATCCTCACAGAGCACACTGCAGACTGCTCAGCTTTGGATGGGCACGGAGAAGGGAGTGCAAAGACACAAAAGGAGGACTGGAAGGGTGGAAGGGGCAGGAGGAGAGGGCAGCCCAGACTGGGTGAGGGGAAGCCCAGATGAATGGAGAAAAGAAAGCAGGGAGGTGAATGAGCAAGAGTTGATGAATGGTAGGGAGGGCATGGAACTTTTACACAGGGCAGAGAGCAAAGACAGAGCTTGAATGGGGAAGACTGAAAGATGCCGCTTGAATGGAAGGGGAAAGAGGGAGGAGAAATGAGGCAGGGAGAGAGCTGAGCAGCACAAAGTGAAATAGTGCAGACAGAACAGCTTCCCACATGGACTTGACAAGGCCTTAGAGAGACAGACAAGTAACACAGCATGAACTTTAATCCAGGAGCAGAAAAGCTGCCTCGAGTAGACAGTGCTACCATCGTCTGTCCCTGTATAATCCCTCCACCACTGGGCACTTCCTTTGCTCCCAGCCAACAAATTCTCATGAACCCAGAGCAAATCAAACAGCAGCCACCAAAGGTCAGACTGCCCCCAACAATGGGACCTGTAGCAAAACTGAACCAGTGACATGGAAACAGCCGATAGGATAAAGCACCAGGATAATTACAAGCAGCAAAGCAGCAGCCCAAGATATGCAAGTGTAACACTGCTCCAAGGGTGGGACAAGATGCAGTTTATATGCACAATATAATATTTATCAGCAGTGTTAGTTGCAGGGCTTTTCTCTCACTTACACAGCAAGGATAATTTTTTTCAAAACAAAACTTTTCCAAGCAAAGAGATTTCCTGAGATTTCAGTCATGCCAAGACTTTCCTGAGAATATGACTTAGATTTGAATATCAATTGTTTAGAAGTTCCTTCAGATTCTAAAAGGCCAAAGCACTGGACATTGCCATTTTCAAAATGTTTCCGTAAGAACTATCATTTACATTCCTATTCAGAGTGCCCAGATGGTTCAGCTCAAATCAAATTAAATATTTTGCTTGAAAAGAAAAAAGCACTGTTTTCCCCAGCCTTTTGGTGAGTTTCAAACAAAATTCTCTGTATTATTATTCATCCACCTCTCCATTTGCACAGCTGGGGAAAACAAAGCATTTTAAAAGGGCACATCTTATTACTTGAACCTCACTGGCTGGCAGAGCTGAAAACTGGATGCCCTCCTCTCCTCTTTGGGTGGCCAATGTCTGTTTTCCTCCTAGGTCCATCAGTCACCCCTGTGTGAGCATGTGCCAAAGCTATTTTCACAATGCAAAACAGAAGACACAGTGACTCAGCTTAAAAGAGATAGTGTAAGTACCTAAATCATAGTATTTCACTTCATATTTGTTATGAACTATTATTTAAAAGCTAATTCAATGTCTGGAGCATGTTTTTTGCTTTCTTATAAATTGACCCCACTAACACATAAGCTAAAATGAGAGGTCACAGAAACGCAGTAGAAGATAAACACAATGGAAAGAACCGAAATTTAAATGTAAGACTTGACCCTAGTTTGCCTTTTTAACACATCAGGGAAGTCAAACATACAAACTAGCTTTTAAATGGTTGCTAGAGGAATCATGAGGGGCCCATCTGTGCCCCAGCTTGAGACTCTGTTCTGCCCCTTTCTTTTTTGATGTTCCTTGCACCTAGCATAACATAACATAACATAACATAACATAACAATACCAATGGTTTTGGTATTGTTATACCAAAACACGTATAGGTAAAACACGTGAGTGTCCTGGAGTCAGAGCACAAGCAGCATCTCATCTGAGAAAACACATAAGGATTTCTTTCCCTGCTCCATGTCCTGCCAAAGAAAGAACAAAGGAATTCCTGAGAAATCTGGGCTGGATCATCAATCCCTCTCAGAGAGATCCAAAAATGTAAGGACAGAGACTTGGGATTTGGCCGTTAGCAATTAGGTCTCTAGGACATAGTACATTTTGAAATGATAATTTGTGCTCTTTATGATTCACAGTGGTATCACTTCATAAAGAGTTCCACTTTTGAACTGGGAAACAGGCAAAGTAATTCACCCAAGTAATTGCCAAATTACAAATTACCAAAGTAATTTGCGGAGACAAAGTAACCCACCCAAGGATGCAAGAGGCTTAAAATGCTATAGTAGCTGAGATGAGCTGCCTGTGCTCCAGCCACCTCCATGACACACTCCTATACTGCCACCTAATAACTAAATAATAAACATTTTAAATTGCCAAATACTAGAGGGGGGATTTTGAAGGACAGGGTAAGATGGAGTAAAGGTCAAAGCATCTCCACGAAGCACACTAAGCTTGGTGATATCCACAAGCAACAAGGAAAGATGTCCAAGAGCGAGAGTCTCTCCTGAAGCAGCTGGGAGATGAAGACATGGATGTGGGTCTGTGCAGGCACACACACAGCAGGGGCAGGGGGAAAGAAAGGCTGCTCTGCCAAAGCTCACAAGCAGCTTCACAGGCCAGTTGAGCCCATGAAGAACCATTACTGCAAACAGAAGAGAGTTTTGGGTTTCCATCTGCCAGCCTGGGCACAGGGAGATCAGGTTACAAGTGGCATTGGGGGGAAGGGAGAGAAAATATGAATCATTCTCAATCCAGTGAGAGGAGGGAGAGCTGTGCAGCTGCTGCAGTGCAAGCAAGTCCTACCAGCACTAGCTATTGCTTTGGGTCAAGAGATCATACCATTTCAGCCCGCTTCCTGACTTCTGCTCCATCCCAGCTGCTTTCCTCTTGCTTTAGTGCCTGCCTGCAGGAGCAGCTACCTTTCTGGGAAAAATCCAAACACAAGGAGGAGAGGTTACATGTGCCTGAGGGAAGTGACAAACACAGCAGGCCACTGCTTAGTCTAGAAGCATTTGAGCAGGGTCAACACCTACTGACAAAAAAAAAAAACCATAAATACACACATACACACTATGCAGGGGAAAGATTTACTTTTATGGGACAAGCCAGACACTCAGGCATGCTTGAGGTATCTGGAATCTGCATCTTTGGGAAGCTGGCAGCTCTTACATCTGAATCAGACATGGTCAGGGACTTGCAGTGCCTAGAACTGACAAGTTATCCTACTTCCAGGAAGGGCTGCCGTAGCACCTGTGCTGCTAGGGACCAACACAGTCCCCCTCTCCCCATCCCATATCCAGCCTGGGGATTCCAGTTCTTTCCTGCTTCCCAAATGACAGTGTCCCATATCAGACAGCCAAGGCAGTGCCACTGCCACAGTCTGGTCAATCTTATGCAAATGAAATCAGGGTAATTGGGACAGTTACAATGAGTCTCTGACAATGTTTGCTTTTGTGCACACCAGTGGTAAATATAGACTGAACTGCTTTCTAAGGATGGGGTGAGGGGAGAGCTGCACCCAGGGACAGCAGCTCAGCTTCTCACAGGGATGATGAGGAACTAAGTGCTGTTTAAACACAAGAATGCTCTCAAAAATGTCGACCTGATAGTAAGGAAAGAGGCAGATGCTGCAAATAAAAGTCACTGGCTGGAAGTCTCAGAAATACTCAGGGAAGCACAGTGGCAGGTCTGTGGAGCTGTCCTCCTGCATTCCAACCCTCACTCCATAGATGGAACACTTCCAGAGCATTCATCCCACTAAGGATCTCAGCCCACAAGAGTCAGAGCTTTCACCAGAGCCACAACTGGACATGGCACAAACACCCCAGCAAGAGCAATTGCTGGCAGTCTCCAGGCTGTAGGAGCACAGTGGCTGGTCAGGCTCAGTCACTCCTGCACTGAGAGCTTTGCCCCATGAATCTCATAATATAAGCTCTACCTTTGTTGTAGCCCTCTAGGGCCCACTGCAGCAGCAGTGGAAGAAATCTAAACAAAAAGCAATGGCCCCCTGAAATCCTGTCATGCAAACAAGACTCTTCCCACTCATTGCCAAAAGGCCTGAAAGGAAAGGGACTGAACACCCCCCACCCACCCCTGCCTGGTGGTCTTTTTGTCTCGTGACCTTCCCCATACAAACACAACCCCACAACAATCAGACAGGCTACATAATGTGCCAGCGCCGGCTTTCCCAGCCCTTCAAGGCAAGCTGGGGAGGGAAGGGGGGAGAGCTGGGGAGAGCTGAAAGGAGCTGGGGATGACTAACAGATAGGATGGGCAAGGAAATTCCAAGCAGTGTTTTAATTTCTACTTGTACAGTCCCATGAACTGGGATAAAAATAGTTTTATAATGAAAGAAACAAAAGAAATTTTTCATCTCAAATGGCTTAAAGGGGACATGGGAATACCAACCAGTGAGATTTTCATAGAAAAATAAACAAATAAATCCAACAATGCTTCTAAACACTGTGAACATCTCTTAACATCCCCTTCAAGAAGCCTCAACATCCCCTTCAAGAAGACTCAACAAAATTGAGCCCTTTGGTGCAAACTCTGCTGGTTTTACTTGCCTATCTTTTTGATTTAGAGTCTGAGATGAATTAGATACAAAGGTTTCCCTCTAGACTGGGAGAAGACGTTTTTGCAGCTGCTGTAGCTGTAGAAAGGATCAACACACATGGAAACCCTCCCTGGTGTGATGGCTTCAAAGACTGGCTTCTGCCAGTCTGTCCTGAATATGGAAAAAGAGAGTCATCACCTGTGCTAATGACAGCCAGCAGCAACTGCACCTCCAAGCCCCAGGTTGCCCTTGCAAGGCAACAGTTACCTTTTGCTCACTGGAGGACACACATCACCTTTGGGAAAGAGCAACAAGAGTTTCCAAGGGCTTCCCAGGAGCAGACCAGGAGACCAACCAGGTAAGGGAAAACTCCTAACCTTCTGAAATGCCATGGAATACTCCCATGCTCCCTATGCAGACACAGGAAAAAATACATACTCCACAGGAAAGCAAGCCCGATAAAACAAAATGAAATATAATCTCAGAGTCTGGATTCAGTGAGCTTAGCAGGGCCCTCAGCTATGCTTCAGGACACTGGAAATATATACCAAGCACCCTTACAGGGAAAGGAGGCCATGCTTTTGCCACAAGCTGAGATCTGTGTCCCATGAAATCCTGGCAGCTGAGGTAGTAGCAGAAAACAAAGCCATAGGAAAGCACTTGTGTGGTTTTACAGACACATTAACCAGCTGGGCACTATGACATGGTAAGAAATAAGATCTCAGCTCCTCCTGCCAGCACTCCCACTACTCTGTTAGTGTTATCACTGCCTTGATTAAAGCCCTGACCACACAGTGGTCCACACCTGACCAGGTGTGAAATCACCTCCATGGGATGGTGCAGCTGATGTAAACAGACAGAAAATCTCCTCAAAGGCCATGTGCAGCAGCTGGGTGCAGGAGGCCTCTCCCAAACCTAGAGCAGACCACACCTGGCCTGATGTACTGGTCAGAGGTCATGGAGCTGCAACTGACCCTTGCCCGTGTCCAGATATGAACTGGAATAACTGGAAGAGCAGCAGCACCAAGTTTGCACACATCTGGCAAACTTCCCACAGCAAGGATACTGTCTCCTGCCAATCCACTCCAGCCTTAATCCTCCATGGAAAGATCCCATCAGCACTCTGCTAAGAGGCAATCCCTCAGGCCAGACATTAACAATTAATGATGGCGAAGATGACGGAGGAAGGGACAGAAGGAGAACAGATATAACCAGGCTCCGCTCATCACACTGGCTCGGAGGAGCTGGATGGGAGATATGGACAGGATTTTTAGTTTGGTTAGCCCTCAGGAAAGTACTACACATCAGCATGCTTGCGCCAGCTAGAAAGCAAGCCATCACTCTCTACTCTCAGCATTTCTTTGCTAGAAAATCTCACTGCATAGAAAAATGTTCATTGTAGCAAGTGAGGAAGTACAACAGACTGGTTGCTTAGCTGAGATTAATTCCTGTCCTATTTTATTGCATGAAAAAATTAATTATACTATACATTAGTCTTTATTATGTCAATTAAAATTATATTGCAGTTTTAATTGACCAGTATTGCTTGCTCCAGTTCTCGACTCTACAGAGTTTGGAGGCAGCTAAAGTAAAAATTGTTTCAGAAACTGCTACCTGGTGTCACCAGAAGAAGCAGGTCCTGGCGAGTAGCTCCTCCATTCACTCTTCCCTTCCCAGGCCTTGTGGTCCTGGTCTCAGACAAGCTGAAGTGAGAATCCTTCCTACACCAAGGAAAAGGAACATTCTAGATAACTTTCATCTGCAGTGGGGGGCTGATGGGGAAGGTGGGAAATTTCTTGAGGTCATTTTCAGCCCTCCACATTTCACTGTTCCTTCCCCCTTGAGCCCCATGAGCTGTGTGCAGGGCTATGAGCTCAGGCAGCACAAGCAACACCAGCCAGTGACACCAGAGTTCAGTGACACAGAGCTGGTGGTTACAGTGACCTGTGCACAGTGCAATGCTGCCTTCTGCAGCCCCAAGGAGTGATTGGTACCCAAAGCTGCCAAATACCTTCAGCTGCCTCTGGATTCATGGACTTGAGAAACAACTTATGAGAATTTTATTTGGGAGACCAAGCCTCCAGAAGAAAAGCAGCTGAGGTTTGCCTACATACTTGCTGATGTCCTTCAAGGAAACACAGCAGGTTTCTTACAAGTTGAAAGATGTGTTTATTCTAACTCATAGCAGGCTGCAGATCCCTGCAAGCACAACTAGCCAATTTCAGAGCCAAGGCATCATAACCAGGCACCCCTGCTTGCTTCTGTGGGAGTCTTTTTCAAATGCCACAATGAAAGAAAGAAATGTCATGGAGGTGTCACCCACAGTCTCAGCCGCTCCACACTGGTACTTCACCCTGGTTCTATTCCTGCTGCCCACACAGCAAATCTGCCTCTTTCAATGGCCTTCTCAGAAACACAGAGAACCACGGTCATTTCCTCAGGCTGCCAAACTGAGACACTCTTCAGTCTAACCCTGGCACACATCCCTTGAGAACAGAGCAGGCAGAGGAGGATGCAGTACCCACGGAGCAGCACATTATGACAGCAGCGATAGACTTTCCACAGCCAAACTCTGCTGTGCTGAAATCACCAGTGTCTGGAGGGGCGGTGGCCAAGGAAGACACAAGTAAGAGATTTTTTGCCTGACATGAAAAATGCTGGCTGGTAGCAAGGCTTGGATCCAGCACTTCACCTTAGAAAATATTAAAATAAATCATAAAAGCCCCAGGGAAAGGCATCATTTGAGCCTGTATATTCTTCTCACCTTGGCACAACTTTATGGTGCATATCACAATATTCTCCCTGCGTATTTGTTACTGTCCCTTCAGCCCAGGCTTGTGGAAGTGATGAAAAGCTGAAGTATTTGCCTCACAGTGCTAAAGGGAAAACCAAGAAGCACCAATGTTTTCAGAGTGTAACTCTGCAATATCTGAGAGTTCATCACTACCTCATGTGTTTGTAAAATGCAATTTATCACACAAATGCTCTGCCATGGAAGGGGCGTACAGCTTCCTTTAATGAAACCCTCAGCAGAAGAAATTGAATATTTCAATGCCTGCATGCTAAAAGAAACACTGTAAAATTAAAATCAGTGCAAATCCTTACCCTTCTGAAACCAGCAATGAAATTAGCGTGGGGCCCAAAGGAAGCAAGCGAGGCCCCTTCCAAGAGGCCGGGATTTAATTTTGTATTTAAAACCCCACAGTGACAGATCTGTACTTATTTAATGACCCACCAAATCTTTTTAGTCCTCTGTATCCCTCATTGAAAGCCTAATAATGAAAAATTATCTACTAAAACTTGGCTTTTCCTGAAAAATAATATCTGAGCAGATCTCCAAAGACAGCTATTTCTATGAACACCATGAATTTGACTGCAGTGTTTTGTTTTCAGATATCATTGCATTTCCCACTTTCACAGCTTCCTTGGAATAATATTTGATACAGAAAAAGTTGAAGTGATACTCACAGACAACAGAACAGCCAGCCCTCAGAAACCACAGAGCCTCTCCATTTGTATTGCTTTTTGTAACAAATACAGCCAGAGCCACAGAATTACAAGTAAGAGATCCTCAGGAAACTTAAAAATTCAAGCAAACCATTGCCATGAAACGTTAAATGCATTCATTTTATGAGCATCAAATTCCACCTATTAACAGATCAGTCATCCTCTGCAGCTACCAATTTACATATCCAGCCTGCGAGCTGCCGAGGGGCCAGTGGACACAAAATACACGACTGCATTAAATCTGAGAAAGGAAACTAATGTCCATTATACCTCAACTTAATGATCATGTTTTCTTCAGGAGCAGCAGCAGAGCCTGTGCCTGACAACCACACACCCTGCAAGGCACCCCAGGTGCCACGAAGCAGTGAACCCTCTGCTGTGAGACTGTAACTGTGCTGCACGCAGTGTTCACAAATTAATTACATTCAAGCCCTGTACAAAGAGGGAATTCCTTGGAGCTACCTTCTTACCAAGTCACTAAAACCCTTGCTATTGTACATGGACTAAATTCAAAGGCCTGAACCTCACTGTGGAAGATAGTTTATCTGAATATACATTAAAACCCTGGAATGCTTTGTCAGCCTCTTGCCAAGCCAGGTAGTATTACCCGCTTTAATGTAACAGCACTTTTGATCTTGAAACAGCCAGTTTGTTGCTGGTACATCTATTATTCCTCCTGGAACAAAACCGTGGCCTGATATCGCACCTACAATTCACTCTTTGTGCACAGCTATCTAGAAACAGATGTAAGAGAGAGTGTCTCAGCAGCCTGTACCCCCTCCATCACCTCTCCAGCACCCAATCCAGCACCAATTACAGCTATGGCAAGGAGAAAGGCTTCTATTTTAAGCTTCTTGGAAAATAAACTGGGTGCTCCAGGCAGAAGAACAGACATGGGGGAAAGACTCCCCTAAACTGGTTCTCATTTTTTTCAATTGGGCACCACACAGGTAGACAACACCTTGAGGAATTAGGGGCAATCCCACAATCAAATGGATTAAATTCCTTTTTGAGGTCTGTTGCAGGCAGTTCCCCACTATAAGAGAATATGATCACTGATCTCCTTATTCCATTTCCCCACCTATGAAACTAAATGAACTGATACTGGAGAATGAGCTTTGAAGTCCTGGAAGAGGAAGGGCTATTGCAGTGCTGAATAAGGCCAATTTCCTACAACCCACAGCCACTGTGGTGATACATGCAAAAACCCTGAGGTGCAGAAGAATCAGGCTCTAAAGGAAAATAAAAAGCTCAGATAAAGGATGAAAGAAACTGAACATGGAAAGTCAATACTGCTTTGAACATTTGCTGAGCAGAAATCCTTCCCAAAAGTGACTGAACTGTGGTTACCAATCAGGGACTCTGGGTTCAGACTGTCAGGCAAAGCCTACACCTCCCAAGAGATCTGACTGCAGGGCTTACTCAAAGCCATCTCACAGGCATCAGCTACAGCAGTATCTTAGAAAGGAAGGGCAGGAGCTGTTAGCTGAGCAGTGGGGAAGAAGCAAACACTGCTTATTTATTCACAGGTGTTGCTACTCGAACTTGTTGCTTCCATCAGATGTCACAGTGATAAGTACCTGTTTAAGAAAAGATCAGGAACAAGCGCAAAACCACCCCCCCTGCAGCTAATCCAATTAAGATACAGCATAAAGTTGTAGAGGTTAATCAGATCTGAGCCACCGGGTCTCTCTCTGCTGCTGTTTAGTGACCTATCTGGTGAGCAACACCAGCAAGAGGATGGCCAGGCAGAAACACCAACGACCAAGCCAGCCCTAGGAGACAACTGCTGCTCCTCCCTTCTCAGCTCCATCAGGCAGAAAAAAGTGGAGCACACTGCAGGGCAGCCCCGTGGGAGAGCTGCTGGGCTCAGAGCTTGGCTGTCCCCCTCAGCCTTATCAGGTGCCAGGATGCTGCATTAGATACCCCTTGCAGCAAAGACCAGGGCTGTGCCTACCACGTGCTGCAAGGTGGAAACCAGGGTGGAAATGTACTCACCAAGGAAAAGTTCTGCCCATCCAACTGCAGGGAACTCCTCTTACCTTGTGCTTCATTAGCTCTGTGTGTAAAAAGGCTGCAGCAGGGCAGGTGAGGGCTGTCCCATTTCAAGGGGCACCAGCACAGAGACCACTTGGACTGTCACAAACAGCCCCTTCAGCACTGGGAGCCAGAAAAAAGCTGAGCTGGGATTTGCACTGAAGCAGCTCCACCAGTGTCCGTTCAATGCTGACGTGGGAATGTTGCTCCTGTTGCATCCAAGGTTTCCTGCCTACTGCCTGGCCTGAAGTCCTGACCTAAAGCTACTCTGAAAAACTGGGCACTCTTCTTTTCCCCAGCTCAAGCCTTCCTGTACAGTCAGATCTGCTCTGCCTCTCTCCCTCTTCCTCCCTGCAGAGCACAAAGAAGCCAGTGGCCCCAGCCCTTATTGCTGTGACCAGCATCTGCACCCTGGTAACCACTTGTTATCCCATCACACAGCCCAGGGTGCAGGACACTCAGCATGGAAGGATGGGCCTGCTCTGGAGACTGACCTCTCCTCTGGCCCATCAGACAGGACTCAGGCACAGACGGGCACATTCACTGGGGAAAGGAGGAAACTTTTTCTATATGCATTTCTTCTGGGCAGGCACTGCATTTGGACCAGAAATTCATCTTCTCTCCTGGACAATACATGCCAGCCTTTCAGGAAGACAGGTGGAGCAGGCACTCCAGTGGGATGACAGGACTGTAGTGACAATTAGAAGGTGATGAAATGTTTGTAAGCACCATTCTGACAGTGATGCCAATCTCTCTGGTTGCCAGAAATATTGTTTCAGGGAAATGATTCCTAATCCAGTGACTGTCATCTTTCCTCTGGAAGGGAACTGGATCTTTTGATACCACTCTGCCACACAAGACTTTTGTTTGTCTCCTCTGATTAATTATTCTTTCTTCTTGGTAAATTCTTTAATATGAGGACACTGACTGCCAATGTTTTTCAGTTTCTAAAAGGAACTAAAATCTGTATCCCCCCAGATCAGAACTTCTGCCCTTCCTGAAGGAAGTTTTATCCTTCCTTTATAGACATGAAGCTTTATGGCAATAATCCATGAAACTCATCAGGAGAAAAACTACATTTTCATACCCTGGACTCAAAACACAGAACATTTCAGAATATTGCTTAAATGAAATAAAAATAGCTTAAATTAAAAATAGCTCCCCTTTTCACTGTCTGCCAGATCCAGGAGGGAGGTGAAAATACACAGGGACTTGATTTGATGCGTGAAAAACAGAATTCTATAGCAGTGAGTATGTGCACACATTTATTTTAGGTTAATAATAGCTCTGCAATAATACTTAGCTTTGTGGAGAAAACTAAAGCTGGGATAGACCCATGCTGGCTGGTGCTCTGGAACTGAGTACCATGACAACTTGAGCATATCCATCAGAAAGAGAATAAATAGTTTTTAAAAATTTTGTCACATCACAGTTTTCCTGCTTTTAAGATACTTTCTCTTTCAAATTCCAAATAACTGTTCCCATATCAACAATCATGACAAGTATCTTGGCTAAACTGGTAGATCCTAGGAAAGGACAACAGAAATCGGCAGCTTTGAGTCTAACAACACAGAGTTAAACATCCAGTATTAGGGGCTACTGAGTAAAGCAGGAGTGAGGGGACCACGGGAGGGTTACCTTAGTAATTTGATTAAAGGAGAAGAACAGCCAGTCATTCCCTCTCTCGGTGTCGGATGACAGAGGCTGGATCATCTATACAGTGTTGGTAAGTGCCTTGCCACTGGTGAGGAACACAACACCAAGCACTCGGAAACATCTCTGCTCTGATGTCAACATCCCAGCTGGCACACAGAGAGCAGCCCCACCACAGGAGACAGGCCCTGAGCAGGGCCGACTCTTCGCCTGCTAACATCAGAAAAACACCTTGGTGCTCCCACTGAGAAAGAGCTCATTCACCTACATCTGACGAGCAGAGAATGACCTCAGAAAGACTACAGTACTCACACTGCAGAGAGCATCTCTCCTTGAATGAACTGCAATGGCTCCATGTAATTCAGGCTGGTTTAGACTACAAGAAACCATCCAGTGCAGCTTTGTGTCAAACCTCCACCTGCACATCAGCTACATAATTAATAAGGATGAAAGAGAACATTATCCCAAGCTGGTGTTCAGAGCCTCAGTGATCGGGAAAGCTTGTTATACTCTGTTCAGCTTTGGAAGTCAGCAAGAGGAACATAGTTCACACATTGCACTACATGCTTGGTCATTAAACACAGGCTTATAAACCCATAAAGTCACTGTTGCTTGCAAGTGTGGAGTATTTTTGCATGATCTTGTTTGTTTCGCAGTAGGCACAAAAGTTAATTAGTTTTCATAGTTTTATTACTCCACATGGTCAAATAACTGTCTGGAGCTCCCAGTCAGCTAGAACTGCATAAGGCCCAGGAAATTCTCACTTTGCTTTTCAGGACTGTTCACTAGGGTCATAAATCAGCAGCTGGCAAATGATTTTCTGTCTCTTCTTGGCCACCAGTACCAACACTAAAAGATCCCGTACATCAATGCAGCAATGGCAGCTCTCAGCTCATGGAGCACAGGGGGAATAAAGATGGAAAACACTGTTTCAGATACATTAAAACAATTCTTTGGGAGGAATTTTGGCTATCACTACCCTGGGACAAGCCATCCAGAGCATTGGTCTTGTTGAAGGGGACTTTGGTTCATTAAGCCCTAGAAGAGACAACACCATTATATTTAACATGTCAAAGGCACATCCTGCACACAGCACATATGCACAAGACCTGCCCAAACAGTTCCCAGGGCTGGCAAGTCCAAGTGCAATAAGGTAAATACAGCTTAATAAAAATTCTTCAGACACTTTATTTAGGTTGGAAGGAAGTTATTCCTCCAGCCATAGTCTCCAAGCACAGCTCAGAGACCAAAGACAGCAGCAGCAGGACTATCTCCCATGCTCTCCGCAGCAGTCTCCCCCAAAAGGGCCGCCTAAATGCACAAGTCCATGCAAAAATAAACATTTCCCCAAGACCTAAATATTATTGTCAGAGGACATATGAAGGAAAAATGTTTGTGCCTTCCCTGTTGACAGGGAGGAGAACAACCCAGAGAAAGAAATCCAGTGATAGCAGGACGGTGTGCAAAAGCAACTCCTCTATCAGCAACCACGAAGGAGTAGCTGAGGGAAAAGGCAGCAGTTCAAATGGAAGAAGGAACCACAATAAACTCTTTGATTTTCCTCCCCAGGGCAAAAGACAAGGCTAAAACCCAACATCATTCCATGGAGGCCACTGCCTGCAGTGAGAAAAAATGCTCAAGTCCTAATTTCCATTATTTCTCAGTGTGAGGGTAAATGTGAGAGGAGTGGCAGAAGACAAGCATCTGGCTCTGTCTTAGAGCCAAGGGGCAGAAATAAAAACCCACTCTAAATTCCTTAGGGCACACCCCATTCTGATACCAACCCTGGCAAAACATAGTTTATGTCAGACATATAAACAATCCAGGAAACTTGTCACACTTGTTTTCAAGTGCTTTGCTAAACCAAGTCAGAGTATTCAGGATCAGGTCCTCCAATAGTTTTTGTGACACTTCCAATTTTTCACCTACTATAATATTGATCCTTTCTCTGCCAAGAGGCACACAAGGCTACATCTCACTGGCTGCAGGCTGCCATCAACAAACCCTTCCACTACCATTGTACTACACAAACCAGGGACTCCTACTCATCACTGGTACTTATTTGTGAAGGCTCACTGAGGCAGAGATGTTTCCTCAAGGAACACTGCCCTGAAGAAATGCATCAGACCAGAGGTTTGATGATAGTCACAAACAGCTCTGCCTCCAGCTGTCTCATTCATCTTTCCCTCATGGAACTCGGGAGACTCCAGAGTATTTTCTACTTACAAAGTATGTCAAGTATCAAAGAACATGAAGAACAGTTCCTAGGGGTAAGATTGATCTTGCTTGTTTAACATCAGTTTCATACATCGTTACTCTTCTCACCAACAACACAGGGTCACTGCAGATAGCTGTTCCTAAGCAACAGGAATGGACACGAAGAACTCATAAATTCTCTGTGTCTTGCTAGTGTGGGGTTTTACTTTTAAAGTTGAAAGAATTCAAGGTCCAAGTGAGACTCAGAGGGATCACAAACATTCAGGACTTTCACTACATTTTCCACCAAGAAATATTGTCTCTAGTGAACAGAATATTCCCTGTGTCACCCTGAGCAGCCAGATCGGGGTTGATGATCTCTCAGGAGACTGGGAGAGGGAAAGAAGTGCTACAGCTTGAACAGGCAAACACAACAAGGTTGGAATCACACAAAAATCCAGGGCATTCAGAGATCAGCTTTCTTCAGGAGCCCATATGTACAATGGTGCAGGAAAACAGCTCATCAGCTGAATCAACTTTGTCTCATGGTCTGCTGGTACTTAACTGATTTCAGACCAGCATATAGTACAACACCTAGTGAGGAGGCAGAAAGAGATCACAGCTTTCTTGGCTGCTGTCAAACTCAAACACTCCCACTGCTGCATTTAATTTGCAAACGTGCCCCAGTACTTTTGCACTGACTGCAAATACTAGAAAGCAATGGGAAGACCATACTTCCTACTGTAGAGGAGAAACATTTGTTCTGTCTGGTAGAGAGTAACTTTAAAAGTCCCGTTACAGGCGTAAGTGATGATGGTGTAGAAAAGCACCTCCAAACTGTTTCCACTCGCTAAGCAGCTGGCTTGCTTCTCTGGAGACGAGATGATCTCTTCCCCTTCTCTGTCATGACAGCACACAGCCACAGAGCACAATGCACCAGCTGATTTGCAAAACAGCATCAATCCACTCTGTGTTTATGGCTTTTTCTCCCCTTTCTTTCTAAACACACAGGCTTAAACGTTTTTATTGCTTCAGTGATTTTCTATGTGCAAGACAGGATTTGAGAACAATGCATTAGCAAGGATCTATGTGCCTAAATCCCGTCCCGCACATCCAGCTGAAACAGCAGAGCGGAGATTCCAAAGCCCCCTGCCGCAGCTGGGATCAGGAAGCAGCAGAGACACACGGCTCTGGACACAGCTCAGCATCCCTCTCAGACACTGCACTCAGGTTTCTAGGCTCAGACGTAGAAGGTACACAAATGTGTAATGAGTAGGAAGCCTCCTGAGGCTTTTTAAAAATCTAAAGACACCAAGCTGCCAGTAACTCATGAGCTGTGTAAGACTGACTCAGCCTCCATGTGTTTTTTGGTGTGTTTGTTATGACTCCTTGAAACATTTCAGGAGATGCCTGCTTTTACTGGCATAAGCTTAAGAGTGCTGTGTTTGCTATGCAGCCAATATCTGGTTCATGCTGATGGCTTCTACTCCCAACTTTTTGCACTAGTCAAAGTCAACAGTCTGTGTACAGGCTGGTGGGACTGGAGAGAGGAGTATCCAAATAGCCAGGGAAAGGAGAAATGAGGTAGCTGATCACAAACCTTTCACACTGTAGGGAAGGTGTAAATACAGTCTCAGAGATCCACATCCAACATAAGGGCTGGCTGGTGCTCTGTGTACAGAAGTATTAGAAGATTAAGGAGGAACCTGGGACATTTTTGCCATACATCTTGCAAGGAGTGGGAAGATCATTAATGACCTCCATGTAGCTTTTTCATGCTGAGCCATCACTCCAGGGTATTGTGGCTAAAAGTCAAATCTGGGTATAAGCCTTGAAGTGCTGGGAGATTGACACCCACTGTAACAACACTGGGGACGGACAGGGGCTAATCCAGGCATGGTAAAAGATATTATCCTGCAGAGGGAATGGTCTCTTGGACATACAGTTGCTGTTCAATGCCCAAGTTTCCCTCCTTGACTGAGGGAAGGATAAATTCCCCTCCCCTTTCCCAGGCTGTATTCAAAAAAGCCTCTGGCTGAAGGAAGTGAGGAATTGATAATCCAGAGGGCAACAGCAAACCAATCTCCTTCAGCAAAAACACATCTCCTACCAGCCCTTTCTTCCCTTCAAGGCTATCTGCAGGGCAATGAATTTGAAGGGACTCTTTTTTTTTCCCCCCAGCCCCATAACCCAAAGTGGAGGAGTCAAAGGGTTAATGCTGTATGACAAAGGTCAGCCCAGTTTGGGGAGGGAGGAGAAAGGGGAGCATTGTGGCCACAGACAGCTCGCTGCGACCACAACGCCACTTGAGAAATGTAATGTGATGGTGTTGCTCAGAGAAAAGGCCTGAGAGCCGGGCCTAAATCCCAGGGCTTTATCACTCACAAAAGCCCAGCCCCTTGAGTCATTAATCGTGTGCTCCATGGCTGGGTGCCTCAAAGAGCAGCAGATGACACATGCCCAGCTGCTATTGCCGCCCCTCCTCAAGGTAGCGGGGCAGAGGCAGGTGCACTCCCAGTGCCCTCTGCTCGAGACTAATCTATTCTCCCTCCTTGTCCTCTGCCTTTCAGCTCCTCCAGCAGCCCACGCTGACAACTGTAAATGAGATTAGACGTCAAGGCGTAGGGCAGATGCAGAGCCCCCTCTGTGCATTGTAAAGAGACCCTTGTAGATTTTAAAATATCTCTCCCCTGCACAATGCACAGCTTGGCAGAGGGGGAGAAGGGGACACATTTCCTGTCACACTCTCAGAAGCATCTGATATGGCAGATGAGGCAGATGCTGGTTTGGGGCCTGGATGCTGATCTCTTATCACCATGGACAGTCTTCCCACCAGCACCTCTGATTCCCCAGTCACCTTAGCAGATG
The DNA here is from genome assembly GCF_031753505.1 of Anomalospiza imberbis. Lineage (NCBI taxonomy): Eukaryota > Metazoa > Chordata > Aves > Passeriformes > Viduidae > Anomalospiza > Anomalospiza imberbis. The sequence goes on along the minus strand of NC_089699.1, from coordinate 11,363,709 downwards.
AAGTAACAAGTTAATGACTATTTCCTAATCGCTGTTTCCATAGCCTCCTATCCGCAGCACCACTCCATTTAAATGTGGACAGATGTCCCAATGAACACTATAAAGGCAGCAATAGTCCATAATTCAGGCAAGGACTTGAAGGCTACACACAACCCTGGGCTCAAACCCCCTGGCTATACTGCTGTTATCACTGCCATCATTTCCTATTCTTTATATTACAGTTTGTGTTCCACCTGTTCCCAGTGATCCAACAAACCATCAGTGAGACACAAGCTGTTTGACAGAGGAAGAGGTGAAATCCCAAGGCACAAACCACTGCCTACAGCTCAGTGAGACCTGCCTGGAGAGGTCTTGCAGCCACAGCTGGCAGGGGTTTGCCAGCAACAATAGGCGGGGAAATGTTTCAAAGTGAAGGGTCATGTTTAGCTCAACAGTGCCCCAGTAAATAAACTGGAATTTCTTTTACAGTGTGGGAAATAGCTCTGCCTGCCTGCGCTAAGGGCTACCCAGAGAAAAGGGACAGTTAACATAAAGGATCATTAAGTTCAAAAGAATTCCCTTCCCCAGTTACCGCCAACCATGATAATAGCTGCCCCAATTTTATGGATTGCTCTGCAATTTCAATTGTGCAGGAACCAGCCCTGGGTTAAAGGCAGCTGCAAAGTCAGCATCTTTTAAAGCTTATTTTAATGTTTTATGAGACTATGGCGGAGCAGGTTCAGCTGCACCCACTGCTGGTAGTGTCAGCAACTGAACTTTTCCTGGCAAGTGCATGTCTATCTCTACAGCCTTGTTTCTGAGCTCAAGTTTTCCATTAGCTGCCTACACAGACTGGGTAACTTGGCATCTCTCTGCATTCCCCATAAACTCTGTTCATCTGTTGCCATCACACCCACGTACAAGTCTCAGGGAAAAATCTAGAATTTCTAAAGCAGCTGCAACAAAAACACAGCCTGGATTGACAAGCAATAGGATCAAGGTGTTGAGGCAGTAAGGAGAGTGTTTTTGGAGAGTTTTTTGTGTGTCTATTTAAAACAAGTTTGTTGTCATGACTACAAACCAGGGTATGGGTGAAAAGAAGTGAGAGCTCTAAGATGAGGGCTGATAATGCTAATTCACCCTCAAAATATCAACAGCCATGGAGATGGGGAAACAGAGAAGATGATACAAGCTCTTAGCATCTAACAAGGTTAAAAGCCACCTTCAGAAGGCAGGTCTGTCCCAAGAACAAACACTGTTGTCCTAGATAGCCCCCTTCACCCAGCCCAGCCAAGGGCTGGATAACACCAACCAGCTGCAGTCATTGCCAAAGCAGGGGCACTGGGGACACGGACGCAAAGAACTGCGCCTGAGGCCCTAGAGAGGACACAGCAAAGCAGGAACAGCCCCTCAGGACACTCATCTGCAGATTCCAACCATCAGGCAACTTGGCTTCAGCAAGGACTGGGAGATGTTCTCATGTCTGAGTGCAAGGCAATTAACTAATCTTATTAACACAGAGAAGCATGAAACTGTCAGCAGCTGCTCCTGGGATTGTCACATTTTCAGCTTTACCAGAAGAGTAACAAGAAAATGAGCCTTTGGCCACTGAAGGACAAATGAAGAAAACACCAAGTAATTGCAGAGGGATGGAGAGAGCTTGCTCTGCTCAGAGCTCAGATTCTTCACAGAGACAGCACAGAGCACTCAGCAATGGTGCAAGCTCTGCAGAAGGCAGCAGATGCAGAGCTAATGTGTGTGTGGGGGTGGAGGGTGTTTATGAGCACAATAAATAAATGTATGAATCCCTATAAAAGTTCCCATATAAAAGTGAGTTAGAGCTGCCCGAGGGCCATGGCCTTGTAATAAAAACCACATCTTGCAAGCACAGTATGAGGCAGCAGCTGAACTATAACTGTCTGGCTGCAGCCCTGAAGAGCTGTGAGTCTGCTTGTTCCCAAACTCTTGGGTGAAGTGCTGACCCCACTAAATCCAGGAGGAATTTCACTACTTGCTTCAGTGTAGTCAGGATTTTGTCCTGGGAGGGGCTTCTTTGAACCTCAAAGCATAGGAAGCAGTTCTGGGTCTGAATTTTTGTCCAATTTAAGTTCCTTTACTTCTTAAATAAATCAATCTGCAAGTGGCTGAAGATCTTGGCTTGAGTCACTGACAGTTCCCAGTGTGACAGATTAGAGCTGGATCAAAACAAATAAAAAATTCCTACAGAAAACACGGTCAGTCACTCCTCTCTCCTAAAATAACCAAGGAAAAAGCACTGCTTTATGGCTGAGCAGAAATTTTTCCATCAAGAAGTTTTGAATTTTTAATTTAAGCTGGAGAAGGGGAGATCATAAAAAAACAAACCCCCTTAAATTTTTTATGTCTAAACAGAAAACTTGCTGCTTTTTTTGGTCATCAAGCTTTAATAAAGTTTTAAAAATACTTCCTCAGAGAAAAAAAACCAAACAAGCATTAACAATAATTTCATTCCCCTCTCAAAGGCTGTGTGTGTGTGTGTGTGCTGACCTCTCCTTCACAGTTTTCTGGGATGACAGAGTATAACAGCAACAAGCCACTTGCAGACTACCAGCCTGTAAATTCCCAACTACTCTTAACACTTTCTCCAGAGCCTTCTCTTGCTCTCCTGGGAGGTGGTGAGTGCAGCAGCCTACGTGTCTCAACTGAGAGGGTGGCTCTCAAACCTCAGTCCCAGCCCATGAGTCACAAATGCACGTGCACCCTGGGCCACCCATTTCCTCTCCAAGTACACACCCAGCCAGGTGCTGACTCCCAGTGAGAGCTGCAACTGTTCCCAGTGTCAACACACAGGCTTTCTCTAGTTATCAGGACTGTCCTCATGTTTCACATGTATGCCAATCAGAGCTAAACGCAGTGCTCCCCTCTCCTCCTAGCACCTTGCTGCTGGGAAAACCTTGTTCCATGACAAACAGCATCTTGCAATTCACTGCAGGACTAATTGCATTGCTTTGCTGATACAATGCTCCAGGAAGATGTCAGCTTTGCCCACAGGCAACAAGGACATTATTGATTTATTCAGGACTTACGTGTAGTTGTCACAGGTTGCATTCTCTTTGATAATAAAGTCTTACAGACAAGTTTTAAAATTCAGCTGCAGCCCTAATTGAAACACAGCTAATTATTGAAGGTCTGTCTTTACAGCCTGTTCCATTGTTACTGGGCTAGTGTTCTGTACATCCAACAGTCAAACTCCTTCCCCTTAAAAAGAAAAAAAAAAAAAAAAAAAGGAAAAAATCCCATCTACTATTCAAGCAAGTCCAATGGGAAATTACAGATTCCTCTCTTTGAGCCTGAGGTAGCTACCAGCCAACAGCCCCATCCCACAAGGACTCAATGACTTCAAAGGATGCTTGTAGAATAAGACTCCAAATTAGGGCCAGTGTTGGAGACAGGAGAATTCAAAGCGGCTGGAACAAACATTCAGCCCAGGCCACAAGCAATTTACTGTGCATCCACCTTTTCAGTGGCAGCATCCCCTATGAGCCCCAGCAGATTCAAACACACCACACAATTTAGGTGTGATCAACAATCATAGTACCCAGCTCCCAGCTGCCCACTGACTGTACCACAGCCAACTTGCTGCAGTCCAGACACGTGGATTAGCAGTTGGTCACGGCTAACTGTGTATAAATGAGCACTCATCAGAACAGGCAGCCCCAGCTAATAGCTGAAAGATAACAGCACCCCCAGGGTACCAAGGACATCCTTTCGCAGGCTGTGCCACAGCTTTTGGCTTTGTAGTTCAGCCAGACACAGAGGCAAGATTATCGTTTCATAAAGCAGGGATGAAATCCCATCCAAACTTTATTGCCAGGATGATGCCAGCGTCAGAGGAAGCTCCCTTACAGAAGGTGACATTTACATGCACGCACAACAGCAGAAAAGTTTATGACATCAGTGCTGCAGTTTAGAAGCAAATCAACCCTAGAAAAATCCCTCTGTTTATAGCTGCTACACATTTCAACCCGGCAGATGGAAGGGATACCACAAAGCAAACATGTCAGTTAAAGCAGCTAAAAGCATAATTTACAAACTAGAACCCACAACCCAAAATCTCAGCAGCTATAGTTCAGAGCTCTTCAGAGCTCTGCTGACTTCAGCCAGCTACAGATCTGACGCGAGGCATTTACCTGACACAACCACAGTCTTCGGTACAGAAGCAGATTCTTTGCTAACCCTGTGCAAGTTTAAAGCAGCAGGTCCTGCCTGGATGATGTAGCCCTGCAGAAGTCAGTTTAGCTGGGGAGCCATTTCCAAGAACACTGTGCTGGTTTTACAGGTCTTAGTCTGCCTGCCTGAAAGAGTAGAAGATCCTTTAATCCACAAGCAAGGACAGCACAACTGGCAGGAAACAGAGCACCTGCTGCAGCACCTTGGCTCAGCCCCTGAGCCACCAGGGATGGGCTCACTCCTGTCCCTAGCTACTCTGAAGAGGAACTGAGAGAAAGGCCCAGAGCAGCTGTGATAATTATGACTTGCACACCAGCATCCTGGGAACTGGAAGCATGCAGCACATTACTCCTAGGCTGTATTTTAAATGCAGGGGAAAGCCAGTACAGAGGAAATTAACCAGAGGTTAGGCTCTTTGCTCACAAGACAGAGAGAATATATCATGTCCACATACCTGATCAAATAGGACTTTCCAGTGCTGAGAGGCAGCATAAGGGAGGAAAAAGAGTAAAAAGAAGGTATAAGAGCAACGACATTAACATGCAGTAAACTGTAGAACTATATTCTAACAGAGAAATAAACAAATGATTTAATGCTATTTCCAACATACCATTTCCTTCTTCATCCCAGAATCACCTACCCTTCCGGAGGAGGAGGAAGGGGAATCTACCAAACACAGGGAGAACAGTTTTCATTTACAAATCCAAATTAGGATGAACTCAAAACATTCATGTGTTAATTCTGTTTTCTCCCACTTTGTCTATTTCCAGGCAAGCAAGGAAAAAAGGGATTCTTACTCACAGAGATCAAGAAAGCTCTGTGTATATTGAGGGAAGGGACAAATTAGCAATGTTTTTCCAGATCACTTTCTGAGATCCTGTGGCCCAACACTGACCCATCAATTACTTTGCTGGGTTATCAGAGCCCTGTTTACTGCCTGCTCCTGATTCTGGCTTTCTGCAGGCTTTTTGATAACCCATCAGTTCTCTGAGCCTCACATGTTCACATCTGAAAAACAGGTAATTCCTCTTGTGCAAGGCAGGAGGGTGGAAGGCTGGAGAGAGCCCACTGCAAGGATTTACCCCACATCTTTTGTTCTATCAGATCTGCCTTAAAAATGCTGTATAGGAGGAAGCTCTACTTCAATGTTCACAACCATGTGAACACTGCACAAGTTCTTGTCACTTGGAAACTGAAAAAATAAGCTGGAAACTGGCTCTGAGTTATGCTTTGTAGAGAGAGTGGTGTCAGCTCACCTCTGTGACCCACACTTGCTGCCTCACTGTCCCATGAAACAGAGGAAATTCCTACTGACTTGTTTAAGACTCTCATCTATCCTGGATTTAGGGGCCAGTTGAGAAGACAGCAACTTCCATGGGGCAGCACTGGAATAATCACCGTCTTAGGATCCCTAGAAACATTGTACATTTCCAGGTCCGTGGTTTTTAATGCCTCATTCAGCTTCTCAGAAAAAAAACGAGTAAAACAACAAATATCAGACTCTTATAAGACTCTCCTCACAGTGCTTTTAGCAAAGCAGAAATCTGGTGAGAGTCTTATCTAGTCCTAGAAGAACATTTCCTTTCGCATGGTGGGCAAATCTAAAGCAGAATTGACTAGACAGACAGCGGGGTATCAGGCCACTGAATTCCTTTTCATTAGTTAAGTTGTTGGCTCCCCTCCTCCCCATGTCTCTCTCCATTTATAAGCTCTCATTTATCATCATAAATCAACCCAGCATTTTAAACAGAACATTTTGGGACTGATTCCTGGCTTTATGGAATGCTGCTCTGAGAGCTACAATGACATCACAGCTGAGCTGTTACACACTGTCAAGGCTGTGACAGCCAAACCTCCACTGTGTTATATTTTTGTGGTTAATAACACATAAAGAACTGACCTTGTGTCAGTTCTTGCTGGCCAAGCCAGAGAGCTTCCATCAGGCTTTCAGATGTAATAGCAACAACACAGAATCAACCCCCAGTTAGGTCTCAGGGGGCACAGAGTAGCACAGAGCAGTTGAAATTTTCAGAGATGATGCTCTGTAGCCTGCTTGTTTCAGCAGGAAATCTTGGCGGAGTAGAAGGAGGGCATTTACACTGCTTCCTGCTTTTCTGACTTGCAGATGATACATGATACCTCAGGCTTCTGTCACATCATCTATTGCCAGATCTCAGCAGCTTCCCATAACCAGTGCAGCTGCAGGCTTTAGTTTTGTTGATTATAGAAAACAAGGTACCAGAGTCAAATAACAATGCAAGTAATGGCAAGACACTGCAAGCTGGATCTGACCCAAGCTGTCCTACCTCAAGGTCAAGCAGGAAGGCAGCAGCAGAACTGGGATGAGAATCTAGACTTCATGAGGGACAGCTCCTGTCCCAGGAGTCCAATCCTGCCAGGCACTCAGCATTTCAGCATCTCCTGGGCCCCCTGGCAGGATTGAATTGCTAATGGCTGCATTTGTGTAGAGGCTGGAGCAACTCCAAGGGGCTCACGTGTATCACAACAGGAAATCTTTCTTGTAGGACCATCCAGAGAAACACAAAATTTGTCAGAGAAGAAAAGGTCACAGTCTGATGTAAGCAAGCAATGGGATTTGGAAACCTGGACTGTGAAAGCTCCTGGAAAACCACCCTTTCCAAGTCAAAGCTACACACGCCCCTGAGTCAGGCATCTCCTCTTAGGACTGTCTGGCAGTGTTGTAGCAGAGGTCAACCTGCATCACACGCTCCCTCCTGACTGCACTGTGCTCAGGAACACAGACTGGGGAATGCAGCTCTAGCAAGCAACTGCACTTCCTCCACTGCCCTCTGGGAGGAAAATCCAACAGCAACCGAATTCTAGGTGATTCAGAAGGAAGGCTCTGTCCCTAAGCATGCCTGGGCGGCTTCCTCCAGCAGCATCAAAAAGTTAGAGAGGGGGCCGAGGGGATGTGCCATTGCTGGACGTTCAGCTCCCAAGTGTCCCTTTTGTAGTGGTGCAAGACCCGAGTCAGAGCCCGCTTCAGAAAGACATTTAGTATCTCTGCTTTATGTCTGACTGGCTGGAACAGACCCTGCACTTAGCGCTGCAGACTGAGCAGACACTTTTCAGTCCTCATCCCAGCTGAGTTTGCTGGGAATGAGAGCTGTGAGCAGTGCTGGGATGCACCAGGAATGCAGGATCTCTCACGTTCACTGCCCCCCAGACAGGTGCACGGCGAGCTCCTGCCTCCGGGTCCGGCAGATGCAGAACAACTGCCTCGGCTCTGCAGGCACTGCCGCTCAGCACGGCAGGAGCAGATCTGGAGGGCGCAGGACCCCTTCGCGTCCTTCTGGACTGGTTGAGCAGAGAGCTGGTGCCAAGTTATCCCACCCTCACGTGCCATCAGAGCTCGGAGAGTGGAGAGAAGCCATCAGCCCTGTCGAGCCGAGGAGAAAACTTACTCGACTGTTTGTTGCTCGGGGGCTGGAAGAGGGAGCAGCTCCCGAGAGCCGGAGCGTTTCACATCTGTCACCCTCAGGGTGGCTGTGATTCTGGAGAAGCTCTCTGTCCCCCAGCAGCCCCTCGAGCCAAGGCGTCAGCCCCTCTCCAGGCTCCAGAGTCGCGTCCGTGCGCAGTTTGATGCCCCTTCCCGGCCAGCTGCCACCCGCCGGCATCTTCCCACCGGACGCGGGCACCCAGCGAACCGGGAGCCTGTCCGGGCCGCCGGGGCTTGGAAGGACGGGAGCTGCGGCCCCGGGGACGGAGCCAGCCCGGCGGCTGCTGGAGCCCGCAGACGCCCAGCGGCGGGAGGCGCGGAGGGCGGCGGGACGGCGGCGGGGACGGCGGCTTTCCCTGGTCCCGCAGGGTCACCGGCCCCGCTCCTGTGCCCATCCCGGGCTTCAGCTATGAATAGCTTGAGCCGATTATCCCGGCCGGGGGAAAAGGGGGGAAGATATCGAGCAAAGGAAACTTACATCCTCTGCGGCCATAGGTAGGACATCTTCGGAGTCCAGCACCTCGATTTCTTCCGCCTCCGAGCTGGCAGCCACAGCAGGGGAAGAGCTGGCGTGAGGCTCCGGCAGCCTGTCTCCCATGCTTGGAAACGGTCCCCCTCCAGCCCCCGCCCCCCTTCTTCCCAGATCCTTAAAGAAATTAAACCTAGCTGCTGGTTGGCAAACTTTCAAGCGCAGCCGAGCCTGCCTTCATGACTCCCGCAGCCGGGAGGGGAGGAAATCCTCCATCCACGGAATATCCAATTAGCGCGGGCAGCGCCGGCGGGCGGCATCCCGGCGGCCGAGCTCCGGCCGGGGCAGTGACCCCTCCCCGCCTCCCGCCCCTGCGGCCGAGCCATCGCCCGGGGACGGGGGTCCGCCCTTCCCGGCGCGGGGGGAGCCCCGGGGGCTCTCGGAGGCAGAGCCCGGAGCTGCGGCACGTCCGAGGATGCGGGCTTGGCGGCGGCGGGGGGGGGAGCAGCGCCGGGTGGCCCCTGCCCACGGCCGGCACCGCCTCCCACGGGGCGACCCGCGGAGGCTCGGCCCTGACCGGCACCGGGCAGCCCCTGCGGCGGGGCCCGGCCGGTTCCAGCCCTGCCCTCCTGCCCGCGGACAGGTGACCAGACGTGCCGGATCATCGGGGCTCCCTGCAGGCGACTTCTCTGTCCTAGAGCCTCACCCTGAGAGGCTGGTGTGGGGTTTCACATCTTTTACCATAATTATTTGTTCCTATATGTCAGGATGGACAACTTAACCATCTGGAGCCTGGATTAGGAACTTGAGGAATGCCTTGACTGCCGGCAAAAATCCAGCAGTTTTAGCTTCTTCCAATCAAGTACAGAAATAGCAGGTTGGCAAGGGGGAAGGGCAAGCAGAGCCAGGCTGATCCACATGGTGCCTGTGCCTCTGCTTTCTGCTAAAAGCCAGACAAAGCACAGTCAGAGCAGAGTCCAGCACCACAGGCCATGTTTTCTTGATGAAAAAGTCCAGTACCAGATCAGACACACCTCAGCCACGAGTACAGAACCAAGCTGGAAGTCCCTATTTTCTTTACAATCTGTTTAAAAATCAACCAACCACAAAAAAAGTAAACCAAATCAGCTAGAATACCTCTGGAAAAGGAGCAGGATCTTCCATCCTGCAGTAGCAGAGCATACAGCAGAGAAGTAAAACCAGAGCCCTTGGAGATAATTCTTCAAGCTCAGGATTCAGGTAGGAAAATGACAACAAAAGAAAAGCTCTTCTGAGGTCTTCTGTGCAGCTGATGAAGAGGAGGGCTTGTGTCCCCTTAATGACATCAGTGAAACAGAGCAGACCTGCACATTTAAAGGCAATTCCTTGAGCCATTTCTCCCTGATCTAGAGCCTGTCCAGCCTGCTTTCCTGAAGCATAAGAACAGGATACCAAATCCAGCACTTCTGAGAAGCACTAACCCACTTAACTCATATAACACAACTCCTGCCAAAATATTCCAGGCATTAAACAGTGATTATACAGACAATCTCTTTTTGATTGAAAAACTAAACCTCATCAAAACTTCAAAACAGATGGATAAGCAAAAATATGCTATGCCAACAGAAAGACATAGCAGTCATTTAAACATGTCTGTAAGGAGGAGGGAAGCAAATTTTTAGAGTAAAGAGAGAATACATGAGCTGAATTTCAGGGGTAACAGGTTCCACTCAGCTGGGGACTCTATCATCTCTGATTCCAGATGCCAGTGGGAAAATGCCAACTGTGAAGTCTAACATGAATGCAATCAACAACAGGGAGAACCCCCAAAACTCCTTACCTTAACACCAAACTCCCACTAATTTGAGAAGTTGCTGCAAAATTACAAGTTCATTTTTCTCCTCTAAGGACTGTTTTTCACTAGTGGTAATGATAGGTTTTGGGTTTGTTTTTTCTTTTTTTTCAGGGAAATATCTCTGCACATTGCACATATGAGCTAGTGCTGTGCTATAATTGTCACAGAAAGGAAATTAACAGTATTCTAATGAGGAGTTTTGTTACAGACAAATTATCATCTTGCAAGTGTGTGAGAGGCTCTTAATTTAGAATGTCATTTCTCACCACTGCATACCCTGGTGACTCTACCTTGGAAGACAGTAATTGCTAGATAAACTGGGGGGTTTGTGGGCCACCCCAGAGCAGATGCAGACAGAAGGAAGGGCTTCAGAAGAAATGCAGACAGAAAGGACTTGAGATAATAAACCCCAATCCATTTTCACACTCAGTCATATAGGCAACTTTTATATTCCAAATACCACAAACAAAATGTAGATGTACGTCCTCCCTGCATTGGAAGTGGCTCAAAAGGTCAGCTGATGAATATGCAAAAACTCCCCCTCAAAGAAGGGCCCAGCCAACATCTGTTAGCTAAGCCCTCTGGATCGAAGCGAAACGCTTTGTTCACTGGTCCTTCCTCCACCCAAAGTAGCCCCAAAGCTACAAAACTTCCCAATTCTTCCCTTGTAACTTTTACAAAACTTCCCAAGTCTGACAAGTGGAACTGTGTGGAGAAACCTACCCAGCTTGATTTCCATACCAGAGCTCAGCCAGCTGGCCAGACTTGGGAGAGACAACTTCTGAAGGAAAATGCAGCATTTTGGATCAAAACCCCAAAATGATGCACACAAACACAACCTTAGGAGGATATTAGATAGCACATGCACAGCTGGGACTGGATCAGACCTATCAGATTAACCCCTTCAGACTCAGGAAAACAGCTAAAAACCTCTAAGGACCACAGGTGGTTTGAGACATGGGCTTAAACTCAAGTCCAAAAGGTAACAATGGTAAAGGACTCTTCGAGCATCATACTCCTTGTGCTGGGACAACACAAGTTTACCTTTCAGAACCACTATGAATTAGACTGTATGTGCTACCATTTGGCTTCCCCCTGACTCATGGGTACTCTCCCTCCCAAAGTGAAGGAATAGTGGGGAAAAAATAAAGTCCAACCTCTTCTGTGATTTCTAACTTGTGTTGAAAGACCATCCTCCTGACCCTCCCTATTCCATGTTGTACTTAGAACTTTCAACTGCAGCACTGAAAAAGCACTAGTCTTTCCACCTGCAGCCCTCTTCTGCCACAGTAACTGCTATTGGTTGCAGCTGGTTCGAATTGTCCTTTTGGTTAGGGAAATAATTAAATCTGCCATTAACCTTTTTTGGGGCCGTTGTCTTAAAAGGGAGCTCTCCTATCAGGTCAGCCTTGTGGTATTTAAAGATGTGTCTGCTTGTTTTTACCTGTCACCTGCTGGTGACAAAACACAGGTTCATTCCTAAACAAAAGAATTGCTTGAATTGGAGACCAATTAGTAATTCAAGGTTAATTTCCACCATAAAATCAAGTCTTGCTTACTATTAATCCTGAACTGACAAGCTTTCAGACAAGAGGTCAAAGCTGAGGGGTGAAGGATGTGTCTCCAAGGAAGATCAGCCAAGGTCTTTGTCCTCTCAGTAGCTTTATACCATGGTCAGGCAATTCACACATCAGACTGAGCAGGAAGAAATTGAGTCTAGTTGTGGAAAATACAATGAAAGAAGTTGTTAGAAAACTGACGGCAGCAGAAGAAAACAAATCACTGTCAAGAATAAGTGGACTGGAGTGCTGCTCCTTCTTCCCAGCACTTAATTGCAGTAGCTAACTTTTGGACATTCTTCATTATATACTCAATGAGAAGAATTCCCCCTCGCCGTAATTCTAATCCGCATAGGATCCAGGAGGGCTTGGCCGGTGGCAGCAGGGCTCCCTCAGGGAACACCGACAACCTGCCTGGATGAGGCCACGGCAGAGCTGGATACCAAGACTTGTGTGCTCTTCCCTAAGAAAATTCCTGTGCCCAAACCACTGTCGAAGGCCTGTTGTATATAAGCAGGCGGGGATCCGCTCCGTCCCTCACCTGCGCTGGCCGCCTCGGGCCGTGAGGGCGGGCAGGCAGCGCCTCAGGCCAGGGGCGCTTCCCTCAGCGGGGCGGCACAACCCGCTCGGCCGGGCCGGGCTGACGGGGCCTTCGTCCCACTCGGGAACGGCCGCTCGGCCGGGCCGGGCTGACGGGGCTGTTCGTCCCACTCGGGAACGGCCGCTCCCGCCGGGCCGGGCTGACGGGGCCTTCGTTCCACTCGGGAACGGCCGCTCCCGCCGGGCCGGGCTGACGGGGCTGTTCGTCCCACACGGGAGCGGCCGCTCGGCCGGGACGCGCTGACGGCGCCGTTTGCCGCTCCCGCCGGGACGCGCTGACGGGGCTGTTCGCTCCACACGGGAACGGCCGGGACGCGCTGACGGGGCCGTTTCCCGCTCCCGCCGGTGCCGGGCTGACGGGGCTGTTCGCTCCACACGGGAACGGCCGGGACGCGCTGACGGGGCCGTTTGCCGCTCCCGCCGGTACGGGCTGACGGGGCTGTTCGCTCCACACGGGAACGGCCGGGACGCGCTGACGGCGCCGTTTGCCGCTCCCGCCGGTACGGGCTGACGGGGCTGTTCGCTCCACACGGGAACGGCCGGGACGCGCTGACGGCGCCGTTTGCCGCTCCCGCCGGTACGGGCTGACGGGGCTGTTCGCTCCACACGGGAACGGCCGGGACGCGCTGACGGCGCCGTTTGCCGCTCCCGCCGGTACGGGCTGACGGGGCTGTTCGCTCCACACGGGAGCGGCCGGGACGCGCTGACGGCGCCGTTTGCCGCTCCCGCCGGTGCCGGGCTCAGCGCGGCCCCGTGAGCTCGGCGGCAGCGCCCCCTGGCGGCCGCTCCCGGGCGGGCTGGGGTCCCTCGGGGGATTCCCTCGGGAGCATCCCGGGACTGCCCACAGCTCCCCGGGAACGCCGCACTGCCGGAGCCTCTTTAGTAACACCAAAATATGAACCAATGCACTGCCCACAGCTTCCTACACCCCACTGAACTATTTGGTCTTTTCTCCCAGTCTTTGTCCTTGACAGTAAGTACAAAGTTCATGGTTGACTATTTGCATTTCAGCTTTAAAGTATTATATAAGGCACTTTGGTCTTCTGATATAAATCAGAAATAAACTTCTAATGGAGGCATGAAAGAAACTGCACTGCCAAGATTTGTAACCTCCAACAAGTGAGGGCACCAGCAGAATCCATTTCCATAAAGGACAAAGTTTTGGTAAACTCCACCTTTCAGGGCACAGGAAGGTAAAGAAAAAGAAGAAAAAGATAAGCACAGACACAGTACACAGTTATTTTATTGAAATACTTGAAAAGGCCAGCAATGGAAAAATAGGTTTGTCATGAGGAATTTAATGTTTGGTTTACTTGATTGTTAAAAAAGCTGTGTCTATAGGTAATTCTAGCCCATTACAGAATGCACTGTGATCCATGCAACGAATATACTACAGCAGAATAGGCACTGTGTACTATTGCAGTTTTCTCTTATACACAGCTTTCAATGAGTATGACTGACAGATGTGAGAAATTAAACTGCAACACTTTCCAAATCATAACCGTTTATAACATACAAAATTTGCTCGTCTGATTCATGAGGGTTATAAAACACAACATAGTGAAAAATGAAAAACATGGGTTACACACAGCATAGGAAGTTGATCTGGCAGTTTTCAAAGTTTACTTTTTCCCTCTTAAAAGAGACCAGACTCTAAATATGTCACTGGTCATGGAAAATACAAAATCATAGGCCAGGACAGCAAAGGTGACTCTTTCCTGAAGTACATGATTAGAGGGGCACATTTGTTCATCAATTAAAAATATGAACCAAAGTCACAAATTCTGCCTGCTATAGCTTATAGTCCAAAAAGATGAAGTCACTTCAGATAAATGTGAAATAAATAAGCAATCCTTGAGGAAGTATGATCCTTGAGTTGAGTCTATTCTACTGAAAATGAATTTCACCTATACACTAGAATGTCACCATGGTGAACATCTAAGAACAGTATTTTGAATAGGTTTCTGGGAAGCAATGTCTTACTTGCTTTAATATGTACAGGTTATTTACAACAAATTCCCTTTTGGCCTTACAAGTTAAGCCATTTTAGCTGGCTGTTAAGAAGCAATTCCTTTTTTCCACACATTATGCAATACTGTAGTTGGAGCTATAATTTAAAATAATCTTAAGCATGAATTACAAATATTAATAAAGTAACTCTGCATATATAAATATTTCTAGCAGAATTTAAAGCATTCAGAATGTACATAAAAGTGGTTTTTTATTTATTTATTTGGTAGGGCCGGATGTGCTTCTTCTCAGATCATCGCTGCTTTAGTAGTGCTTTGTACATGGCAAAACCCAAAACTGCAAACACAGTAGCACCAAAACTTGCTCGGAGCCAGAATGTTGAGCTCTTGAGGTCTGCTTGTGTCACATGCCTGAAATTTAACACACATACAAAACCAGGTTAATTCCATGACAGGAACTCCAGACAGCTTGTGCTAAACTACTCTGCTTTTGGAAATTCATCACTACACTTGTCACAGGCAAACAGCTCACAATTCAGCCTTACGAGCACTGTACAGTCATTTTGCTTTTCTTAAAGCCCAGGATTTGATCTGCAGCCCTGACCACATCCAATCTCCCTGAAGTCAGAGTGCTCACACGGCTGAGGAGAAATGCAGGAGCAGATCATTACTCGTGGATGTGGGAGGGCAGGGTGTCTCCTTTGAGAGTACCAGCAAGCATTCAGGAAAGGAAAACAAAAATAGCTACAAATAATTAATAACTCATAGTGAGAACAACTCTGTCCAGCAAAATCCTTTTTATTTCTTTTCTAAATGTTGAGTTTAGTATTTCTGCTTTTCCATTAAAAACTTCCCAGTCCTGTTGAGTATCTACTTATTCTAGCCCCCCCAAAAAAATTACTGACAAGTAGCAAGTAATATTTTTCCAAAAGCTAGAATCAAACCATTTTTAAATCCCTTTATTCCCAGTAGTCACAAGAACAGCAACAGAAACAGTCATCCAACACCAAGCTGAAAGCTAAGAGAAAGTGTGAGTGAAACAAGCAGTGACAATGGCACCAACAGAAAAAGTATGGAGTGACTGTATGACAGAAAAAGCCACATCTCACATGACAGTGGAGACAGGCAATGACCCAACTCTCCCAAATATTGCAAGAAGTCTGTGAACATGCTCAGTTAAGCAAGACTGGCCACCCTCAACAGCAGTCTGAAGTATGACAGCTTACCAGAAAGCAGGAGCTACCATTTAAAACAAGTTATCATAAATGCCATAATTCAAAGCACAAAAGTTCCTAAACAACAGTAAAGTTGATTTTTTTGTTTGTTTGCTTTAGAGACAGAACTTCACTAGCCTACATATATTAGCCTATGTTAATCACCATGGGTTACTCAGTGAAGCTGCAGGAGGGTTAAGTAAAGGAGCACAGAGATCCTAAGCACACGCAGGAGTTCACAGAGTGAGAACTGCAGAGCTGTAGCTCACAAACTGTTTAACAGAGCAGGAATTGCTACTTGCTATCAAAACACACAAAACCAGTTTTGCATGTGCTTTAGTAGACTTTTGCAGGAGCCATAACAGCCAGATAGTTAATCAGAGTTCTGCCATACCACATGCTGAAGAACAAGGTCTTTGATGCACACACAGCTGCTCTTTAGTCTAAAAAATCCTGATCTTATTTAAGAATGTCTTGCTGGGTTATAGAACAGACCAAATCCAAGAATTCCTGCAAGCATTAGTTGTTCTACAGCTAGTTTTGACAAAGTCTCTGCAAACTGGATGTCAAGTGGCTTGCTGAGGGGAAGAAAGGGAAAAGGCAATGGCAATGTCACCTGGGTTTGGCTGTTGTTACCTGTCTTCAAGCAAACGTGGCCCAAGAGATGACTCCATGAAGATGGAATCTTCTACCAAGTGGACGGCGTGCACCTGCTGCATAATCCTGCTCTCCTCGTCTGCTAACAGCATGGCCCCCACCTCAGCTAGGTAGGCTCTTAACCTTTTCACACACATGCACAGTGCAGTTCATTGCATGGCTCAACAACAGCAACCCTCTCAAATCAAAAAGCCCAGAGAATATCTGATTTATAGCCACCTAGCCCCTGATTCTTGTGCAGTTGTTAAAAACTTAGTGCTCAGGGAAAACCAGAAACAAATCGAGTTTGTGCTTTTAATAAGCTAAGTAAAATGTGTGATTTCATGTAGCTAAATGCCTTTGCTTTAAGGACAAAGAAACCTGCTTAAGAAACTGGATTTCTCTTCCCACTCCATCTCCACAGCCTCAACTTCCATGTGTCCCACAGGACACTGCAATACCCCTGCACCATATGCACATCAGCCATAAAACTGATGAGATCCCACTACTGTTGAGAACTCAAAGACTGTATTTTACCACTACAGTGGTAGTTTGGGGTAATTTCTTAGTAAAAGGCTGCAAAATCCTTTTCTTCAGATCTGTAAATTATAAAACTAATCTGCGTATGCAAAATGAATCACCTGTAGGTAACATGATTTTACTAGATTACACAAGAAGCTCTGCTGGACAGTACACAGTGCCTATTCTACTGTTGGATGAGTATTTGTGTTACTAGTCTCCGGTTTAATTTGGTTAATTCAAATGCCCAACTATTTGTACAATTTTAAATCCCATCTCTTTAAATATGCAAATCAATGTTTAAATTGCAAATTAATGCTTTTGCATTGCCTCATAAAGCACTATCTCTCACATCTAGATTTTCTGATTCCTATCTATAATTTGCCTTGTTTTGTATATGTCCATATTTAATAGTATGCAAGAAACTAGCTGAGCACACTTCATCTTTCTGAAAACGATTAATATGTTCTCAGCCATGATAAAATTCTCTTGTAATGTCTAAAGGGAGACTAAATTGGCTTTGATCCCTGTTCTAAGCCTAACAATAGCAGACTCTTTCATTTAAATAAGGAACTAATTCGAGACAGGGACTTGTCTTACAACCGCAAGGAAATTTACTCTGAATGTTTCAGCCTGAAAATCCAAAGTTCAAAACGCTTACTGAAGTTCAGAACATTATGGATGCCTAACTGCTTTACAACTTCATAAATGTCCAATTTTTCTTCTTTCAATGTTCCTTATGCTGTCATAAAATCATTTTTTACAACTTTAATCTCTAATATTGTTTAGCTGCCATTAAAGAAACAAAAAAAAAAAAATAAAAAAGGATCAATATTTGTTTCTAGTGATGGTACTTTGACATGAAGGTGGCTACAATGCACAAAAACCTTTTTCAACACACAATGAAAAATTCTACCTTTTCAAAAAATAACATTCAAACTTAACTTCAGTCTAGTTGTGCTTATGAAACTAATTTTCACCAGTGGTGGAAATGACTACTGCCTTGTTAGTAAGAGAGTAACAGTGAATTGGAAAAAATATTCTCTCCAAGGGTAAAACATCTAAATAGATGTGCACTTATACACACAGAGAGTAGCAGTCAGAACTCCATAAATGAAGCTGTATTTGAAACTCTTGCTTATTAATATTAAGAATGATGTTTCAAACTTTCCAGACAGGCTGCTGTGTGTATTTAATCATAAAATCAGTTCCACAAATATATGAAAGTCTAAACATTTTGCCTTTGGCATAAAATTCAGATTTTAGTGCACATTTTGAAGGGAAAAAAAGGGCATATTTTTATTCAACCTACCTTTAAGAATGAGTCAAGTACCTTGTCACTTGTTGAATAAGATCTTTGAAATCTGAACAGGGTTTTTTTCCAAGAGACTTTAACAACCCACAAGAAGTTTGTCACATGCACTTGCTAAGAAGTTAACTGAGCATGGGTACACACAGAAAACTGCTGAGTTACACATCTGTGCTGACACTTTTCCCAAGGTCAGCAGCAGAATAATTTCCAGGTCTGGGAAGGTTTATCCTTAAATACAGAAGTTCAAAAACATTCCTATAGTAACTTCCAAAGCATTTTAAAAGCACAGTGCTGAGGCCAACAGGCTGCTCACACGGCTACGCACAGCAGAACTCAAAGCAAGTTCATGCAGCAGCCTGCTCTGACAAAGGTTCTTAGCATTAAATATAAGCAACTGAATTCCAAAAGCATCGCATAACCTGCACGAGCTGCTGCAGCTTCCCTTCAGGCACATATTTTCCTAGGATGCAAACTAAGTCCAGCAGTTAGAATTTTCCCCCATGCATTAGTCATCTAAAATGTGAAAAGCTCCAAATGTATCTTATTATCCACAAAACCTAAAAATGGATGTAGAATGCCAATACATCACACTCTGGTTAGAAAGAAATCAGGGGACACAGCTTTGCAAATTTCTATGCAGTCTGGGGCATCAAACAGCTTAGAGAAGAAGGAAAATAAATTAGCAATTTCTAATGTCCTGTCATTTTGGAGGTGTCATTTAGCAATGTCCTAATTTGGGGGACACCTAAGTCTAGAGATACATTTCTGCAATTAGATTTAATGGCAATATACAAGTTTTGAAAAAAAAAGAGCGTACTTTGCACAAAGTGAAAGGTAAATCCTGGGTTATACTCTTAGAACTTTACCATTATTACAAGAAAACACAATAATAATTGTGTGTGTGTAATTATTGTCTTAACTTTAATTTCACAGAAGGAAGGTTGCCACAGAAAGCAAAACCTTACTAATAATTCCTGAAACAAGCAAGTTTCATATGGAAGTAGAATTTCACTTCAATTCCACAGTGTTTTAAAAACTTTAGAAGAAAAACATCCTCTGAGAAGTCTCCTTGATGAACAACACAATTCTCATGCATTAGGATCATCTTATTTTGAAATGAACTTAGCTGACAGAAAAATGCCACTACTGTACAAGCAAAAGGCAACATGGATGATTTGAAGCCAAGGAAAAAAAAAGCCAAAAATCCGAGATCATTAAAGAAAGGGTTAGAATGACTGCTTTTGGTAAAACAATGTAGTAAAAAGAGATTAGGTGCCAGCCAGCCAAATACAAGTGGACACCTAAAGGAAAGAACAAATTAAAACTATAAAAATACTACAGTATAGTAGCAAGTCTCATACATGCATGTCCAGTGCTTTGAATGCTGTGCCTCCTTCCTCAAAGAACCAATCAATTGTGGCCCCGGGCAGTTCAAACCAACACAGCAATCTCCAGGCTGGACTTGCCTTTCTGACAGCCTGCAAGCCTCGGGGGAACCCCTGAAATTTGTCCACAAAGAGAAACTGAAGGGAGCATGAGCAGGTTTCTCAGTTGCACAGAGGCAATGTTCTTCCTTTAATTACTAAGGTGGGAATAGTCAAATGTGATTTCATATGATGCCTTGGTAACAGTGTTTAGGGGTTACTTAGCAACAAAGGGCACAGGAAGGGGCCCAGTGTGAAAAACTTCCGTTTACCTGAAAAGCTTCCACAGCCCAAGGGAATAGGAGGGGATCAGGAGAATAAAGTACTCATGAGAAACCTCCTTCCCCCATCAATTACCTAACTTTTGCCCAACTAGCTGACCTAACGGTAAGCACTTGTGAAGGCAAAGTTATAGAAACTAACTGAATCAGAAAGTCCTTCTTGATGCAAATGCTTTCTCTAATCACACATCATTAGATGTATGATTTTTCTAAGACAAGAAATCCATCTCTACCCTCCTATGCCTACAATTGGGAGCTATTTCCTCTTGTTTCCAGGCATCCCAGCTCTACCATATGTTCAGTCATGCAGCAGTTCACATGCTGAATGGTAAATAACCTGCAGCAAGGTGTTTGGTTAGGGAGTTGGTGAGATGAAGTGAGCATGCTGGAAACCTGGAACAAACCCTAGTGACTGAGAGACAAGGGGATTCTAGCAAATAATTCTTCTTTCTGGAGGGAAGTGTCTTTCAGGAATTTTCCTCACCTTGAATTACAGACTTGTTAGGCAGTAGTGGATTCCTATGTTTGTTACAGACTCCCTAGTAATAAGGTGTGGAATGACAGCATCCCAAAACTCAGTAAAAGATTTCAGTATCCTGAGACCCTGACAGCACTTCAGAGGAATGAAGTTCAATGACTAATGCAGAATTCAAAAAACCCCATACAACAGAGAAACAAATCACAACAGCGAACACAGCAACCCATACCAGTTCCAAAAATTGAAGATGTGTTAGAGGTGATTTCAGCCTCAATAATGAAGAGCTGGGATTTTCTAGTAGTTACTGCTCAATGAAGTTTTAGAGTGACAATATGCAAAGAGATTGCTGTTTCAAAGTATTTCTGTCTATGGAATGACTGCTGTAGAAGAGATGCAGCATGAAGAGCCTCACTCATTCAGTCTTTTCCTAAGCTAATGAGTTTTTCACTATTCCTTGAGTTCTCACTCTGTGGTTAACACTTGTATCTTGAATTAAAGTGGTATTTGACAAGGAAAATGCTCAATCCTGTAGGTGGGTGTATCAGCAGACCTCCTACATGTGTGTCATTTGCATTAAAAGGAGGCAGACACTCTCACATGGAGCAGCTACATCTGAAACCTGTAACAAGTAACATCCATGGACCAGCAGCATGTCAGGATACCTCAGCCATGGCCTTCAAATAAACACATTTACCATCTAAGCCTCCAAGAAGGCCATGGAGGATGGAACCATTGCACTGCAACAGTTGTTTGGTTTGAACTCCCATTTGGTGGGGTGTGATGACAAGTGTTGAGGTGTTAGTAAATCCTGTGTGTCAGAAACTGCCTGCAGGACAAGCTATAGCACTGTTTTCAATGCTGAAAACCAGTTATCTCTCTTTACCAATTGTTTTTCCAAAAGTATCTGGAAATGCAAATGTTTAAGCATTTACCACTTACATGTTGCATTTCATTTAGAGGGGAATTGGATGTTTAAAGATCTGGATTATTTTTTAAGACAAAATGCCCATTCTTTGTGTAAACCAAGCATAACACACACACACAACAGAAATTCTGTGAACTCCCAAATATCAAATTAGCAATTATAAACACGTAGTATGTTACATGATGCTGCTGTAAGTCAAGCTGTGCCTTTATGAAAATATCTGTGTAACTGGGATCTAAAAGGCACTACCTCTAATCAATACTAAACAAACCTGTAATGTCTCAAGTGAGAAGCATTACACAGATTTGTAGACACTACTTAATGACTATTAGCTGTTCCCCAAAAACACAGTCCTAATTCCTGCACAGTATTTCTGCAATCAAAAAGAACCTGAATCAACAACCAAATGGGTAATGTTTCATAAAAATGTCTAAACTAAGCTCAAAAGAACCTCCAAGTTAAACCAAGTTTTATAATTCTATGACAATTATTAAAGTATTGGCCTATTTAGTGGCTATGGAGTGAAAAATCTGCAGTATATAAGGTTACCAATTGGTACTCCAAAGACACCCTTTATTTTAAAAGCACACCTGGTACCTAGTAAATAAAGTTAAGGACCTGTTAAGAACTGCAGTGAAGAGTTTGTTCTTTACAGATTGCAGCAAGTCTGAGTTGAGGAAGTTCTGACAGATGCAAAATGTACACCTGTTGCAGGCGCACATACAGCGTAACCGGGCATGGCTGCGAAAACACACAGAAGGACAGGAGTTGAAATCTTGCTCATCAAATCAGGTGCACATTAGGACTGTGCCACAACCAAGAGAGATTTAGGAATAAAAGGTACATTTGAATGAGTAAGGAGAGGAGGAAAAAAACACTGGGGAATAAAGGGTACAACTACAGCTGTGCAGAATTTAAAGGTTAGAGCTTCTATGTCTTGGACATTTTGGCATCACCACCATAAACAGATCTTAACAGCAAAGCACAAACATGAATGGAAATGTTTGATGAATTTATACAAGTTCCCATAAAAGGAAAGCATTTAAAGGCTTCTAAATATGTCTGCACAGCAATAGGTAACACCCCTTTTTCAAAGGAAAGGAAGCCACATTTTCTACCACTTCGAATGCACTCTTTACAGGGTAAGCAATGCCTCTATTTTTCCCACCCTACCAAAAACACATGCTTGAAAACTAAGGGAGAAGCAGGAATATTGATATGACAGACATTTGGTCAGTGCTACACTTTAGTGGTTTCCCAGTATTCCAGTGCTACAAAATGAACACAAGAGAAAAAAAAAAACCCAAACCAAAACTAAAGCTTTACAGATGTAATTCAGTAAATTCAGTTTCAAATAATTAAAAATACCCTATTATTTTGGGTGAAAGTGACATTAGTTCTATTTATTTTAAAGCAAATGTCAGCTGTCATACTAGACTCCATCTGCTGTAATATTTATGTAGTTCATCACCATATTAAAAGCTTCACCCACCAAAAGAAGAGATGCAAAGTGAGTTTAGCAACAGTGAGATGTGTAGTGAAGGAGAATCTGAGCTTAAGTATCTTGTACCTGAAGTCCAAAGATATTTATACAAAAATTCTATTAAAATTATAATATTTATTAGATAAATGAACTGAAGCACATAGTAATAAACACCATGAAAATAAAAAGTACTTTAAGCAGTGCACTGGGGGAACTGTTGTGCACTAAGGTGCCGTTGCTTGTAATCAGCTGTCAAGCTGAGCTACCAACAAGGATTACAGTACAACTTGCTCTCAAAAACATCGAGATATGAAAACTGATATACTTTTTGTATCTCCAGTATGGACCAAACAGAATCCTGTTTGTTGGAATTTGCATCGTGAGCTGGATGAACTAGGGTATTCTTCAAAAACACCTTAGCAGCAACAGCTGAGACTGATTTCTGTGATGGATATATGCCAAGTTCCTCAATATGAAATAGTCCAAAGATTCATTCATGTCTCTCTGTTGCTAAAGCTCGGTGAGGCAGTTCCATCCTGTGGCTAACGATGGCATGCAGTGAGTGGTGCTGTGTGACCATGCACATGGAAAACAGAACAGCTCCAGTACTTACGGATACATTGCCATAGTTGTCAGTTTTACAAAGATATCCTTGCTCGGCACATCAGCAGTATTACAAGTAAAGGCTTGGGGTGGAGGCATTTTGTGTTTTTTGCAGAATTCAGCAGGAGAAATACTATATTCCTGTCTAACTTCATGCAAGTCGGACTTGGCAGCTACCACCAAACATGGTATTCTGCTGTCCATGAAGTGCTGCTGCAAATTTAAAGAAAAAAAAGTGAAAGAAACAGTATATGACACATTCAGCCTGGAACAGGCTGTATTGCACTGGCTGCAGCAGCATTAAGATATATTCATGGCACTGAAGTCAGGCATTTCTAGAAGCAGAGTAGTTTACATAGAAAAGTAGATGTTTGCTTTGTATGAGTAACAGAAGTGCACCACTGCTAAAGCATCCTGATATATAACCAGCACTTAGAAATAAAATGTCTTTTAAGCACTAGAACCAGTGTACAGGTCAGGTAACTGATACTGAATATTTAGTCAGTAAGAAGAAATATAAATGTAGAGGTTTGTAAATATAAACTCTACAAACCTTAAAAATCCTGGCACAGTACTCAAAGGATTTAGGATTACTGACATCATATACCAGGCAGACAGCATCGCATATGGTCTCAGCATCAGTTAAAAAGTCTGAGTCACTGACATCGTGTAGCTGGAAAAAAAAGATGGTTGCAGAGGGAGAAAAGCTTGTCACTGTGCAGTTAAAGGAATTTTGTAACTTGTCTCATAATTTTTATGGCTTATTTCTATATATCCTTCAAGCTAATGGACTGACAATAGGCAGAATTAATGAAAAAGAACAGTAGGAATTTACCATGCAGCCAGCATATGTGAGCTGTTAACATCACATCTGCAGGCAATCACCGCCTCAACATAAAAAGTGATATTTACTTTAAAACAAAGGCTTAGACACCCACAGAAATGGGCATTCATTCTACAGAGGAAAACCACAGAGCAGGACTAGATCTCAGGAAACAAAGAAAGAGGTCATATTATCATAAAGCAGAACTAGAATGGAACAAGCATTAAATAACTGATTTCTCCTACTGAATACTAATTTTAGCCATTCTAATCACTCTGTGTGACAAATGCTTTTTACTGAACAGTTAGACTGACTTCTGATCATTTATCACGTTATAATTTGATATGCTGCAGTGTAACCGTAAATGGACTAGGTTTTGTGCAACTCAGGTCAAGGTTTCAAAAATAACAGGTCTGACCAGGTTCAGCTAAATGATCAACAAAAAAACCCAGAGGTTATTTGGGACAGAAAATAACTGGGAGGAATCCACGTTAAGAAGAGAGAATTAAAACTAGTTTGTTGTAGAAGGCCCTGCATAATTCACAGAATTTTAACATTAACCAGTCTTAGGCAAACAAGGATGAGGCAGCCTTACCAGCAAGTATTTTTCCTGTCCATATACATAGACTGTATTAATGGCATAGTAAGATTTGTGTTCTGCACGTATTTGCCTCTGTCTCTGAAAAGGCAGAATTTCTTGTTAGACCACAGCAACTTTTCCCTTTAAGTTAGATTTGAACAGCTGGTTTACTCCATTTATTAATGAATTCAAATTATAGTAATCTTTGGGGTTTTTTGCAAGGAAATGCATAGCTATAATCCATGATGTACAAGTCATTATTGCATGCAATAGCCACTGCCAAAATAGAACAAAACCAAAAAAACCCCAAACTCCTCCTTAGCAATTCCGTATTTTCTCAAAGAACTCTGCAAACTGAGTAATAACCATTAAAGCTCTAAGATCAATCACTTCTGCTGTCTAACCTTAACTCCAGCATACAGAGGTGAATACAGGCAAATATGTTTCTTACTATTAGATTTCTTCCAAGAAGAGCTTGAAGAACTCCACTTTTCCCACAGCCTTTCATTCCAACAACATTGCATCGGAAGACATTTCGCTGAGTCTGTTTTTTCTGGAGGTCTATCTTTTTATCTCTTGTCACTTTTGGAAAAACACAAATATTTTTCACATGATATAAATGCATGTGAAAACACGAAAATGCACACAAAATGATCTCTCTAAAATATTAAATCAAAGGTTTCACTCGAGCAGAAAGTAAAAGAGAGTAAATGAAAACAGATGAACCAACTAACAATTTACTCTTTAGCATATTTCTAAATTTAAATTTCTGTGTTGTACCAAATTTTTATTACCTGTAATTGCTGATGCTTGAGATTCTTGTTCTGCAAGTATGGAGTACCCTAAATAACCCAGGTACTCCAGGCAACGCTGCACATCCAGGTATGTGGTTAGTCTGGCAGAGGGGACAAAAAGAACTTTCAATTGTCACCATCTGGGGTACCAATTCTTTACAGTACTGAAACAATCCTTATCTCCTATCTCCAGACTGAATGACAGAAACATTCCTGGCACTGCAGTACTGAAGGACAAAAGTCTCTGAGAATGAGTGGTGGTCACCAGAACTCTACAAAGGCAGTACTTCCTGAGGCCTATCAACTCACAGAGTATTTTCTTACCTCCCCAAATAACGTTTTTCTCATTTTCTGCATTTTAAATTGGGAAAAACCCCCTCATTATCGAGCATCATTTTTCAAACCATCTCTAAGGGGTAGAACAACAGCAGTAACATTTCAACAGGGATCATAGGGATTTCCACATTTTGAAGAGACACTTCTTCATTGTTAGCACTAAATACGGGCCAAATCCTGAACTGATTATAACAACAGTCTCAACATCAAGCCACTGGATGGCTACAAAAACTTGACTGTTTGGATCAATTTTCAACTATAAAACTACTCTTTCCAACAGTTTTTAAGAGGAATCTACAAACACATGATCATACCCAAAGTTCTCTTCTACTAAAATGTCCTGTATCACACTTACGTCCACTGCGAGAGAAACCCTTGGTATGTGATCCACCCTCTTTCATTTGTACAAACTGTGTTGTTCACATCAGGTCCCCATGGCATGTAAGGGAAGACTTTGAACAAGTCTTTCAATTCATCAGGAGATAAAGCACAATCTCTATCCTGAAACAAAATACAGTATCAGACGTAATTTAATTCGTGTCTATTCTAAACTGGTATTTTCTTGCTGTACACTTGCAAGATTCAAGAAACCAAGCTGGTTTCTTTTTAATCATTGTTCTCTCCTTGTTTTTAAATAAGATTAAATGTATGTGCTAGTTAAAAACAATTTGGTACTACAGCTATAACTGCCAACTCTCCTTGTAGAAAATCATAAACTACAGGTTAGTTCTGACTCCATAGGTGAAGCTAAAGCCAGTTTCTGAATAAACTGACATAATGATAAAAACACATTTTTCTTAGTAAAACTCCTGACAAACCAAGGCTTATAAGTATAAAGACACACACACACTCAAATTAAATGCTTACCAAATCATGTTTATCAAAAATACTTTGAAGAAACAAGTATGCATGATGATTTAGTTCTGTTGTGCAGTCAGGGGGAATTTTTAGGCTGTTCATTGAAAACAAAAACAGATACAAGAAGCATTAACTGTTTATGAAATATAGAATGTTAAAACTCAAAATACATACTTTATTAATTATAACATTAAGTATCTGACTTGGCACTTAACTTTAATAATTTATCTTCACGTAGATCAAAGCACATAACTTTTTATTATGAATTCTAAAATTATGAGTGAGTGCCTTTATATGATTTATAGCTCTACAGTAATCACATTTTTGTTGGTTTGCTTAGTTTTTGTACTTTGAGGTTTGGGGTTTTTTAACAACAACAAAAAAAAAAGATGCAGTTACATTTTTTAACAGAAACCAAAGAACTGGTCAATCTCTTTTTAATTTGAGGATTTTCAATAGGTCTCAAATGCTATGAAAATACTGACAGGTCTTTTAGAATTTAATGCCACATACAATAATCAACTGCTCAGATTTATGTTCTAGTTTCATATTAAGAGTCTCTCCTACCATCTTTCTTATGAAGAAAGAGAAGAGAACATGATTTGGCACAAGGGAGTTGGCACAAAGGAGCTCTTCCTTTGTGTTCAGCCACATGAAGGTTTTGGCTGGGTAGTCATTAAAAAAGGGAGGTACTTGATGTAACAATGTGTGAAATAGACACACTGCAATAACCCTCTCCTCCTGCCAAAGCAGGAGCAGCACAGCCTAAACTCACGCTCAGAAAGCTGAAGTGGTACATACGGAGGGAACAGGTACTCTGGTGTAAGCTCTAAGTCATCGTCGTAGCCAAAGCGACGCAAAACAGTCCAAGTTGTCTCATGCCTTCCTCGCTGAATGAAAAGTGTGTGTAGAAAAAGAAAACCTAAAAATCAAAAATGGTGAAATCTTAAGGCCCTGAAGTACTCTACCTGCTACAAGTGTTTTCAATAGAACCAGTATCAGACATGGAAACGAGAAAAGCTCCAAATGCACATAATGATTTTAAACCTCATGGGTGATAGTACAGCATTATCTACACAGACGGAACACTCGGAAATCATGACATTTGTAAAAGTGTTCTCCAAGGAACCGTTTCCTTCCAACAATCCCCTTGGTCATTTGTTGTTGTTTGCTTTTTCCAGTGCCAGCGTTTTAAAGCTTTATGAAAATAAATCCAGTATTTCAATAGTTTAAAACAGAAAGCTTTAGCCTGGAGGAGCCTGCAGAGGAATCTCATAGAAGGCTGCTTTTAGTTTTCTTGTATCAAAATAACTGGGTAGGATTTTTGTTTGGCACTTCCCAGGGCTTAAAGAACACCGAGATATCACTGTTGAGCAAGCTCAGCTCTTGCAGTCTGAAAATCAAGACAGAGATCATATTCCAAAAGACCATCTTTTTCATGTAAGAGTGATATCAACTGTATAAAGACACATCTTTTCAGAGTTAAATAAGACTCACCTTTTAATGTCAAGCCATTATCTGCAACTCCATCACTTAGGTTTTTCCTGACTACATTCTTTACGTCTTCCAAAGCTTGAGGTGCCAGTGGTGTATTAAAACAAATTCTCTAACACAAAACCCAAAAGCAGCATGTTAGGACCACTGGCTACTGAGCTGGACAAACAGCATATCCTGTGTTATATACAGCCTTAAACATTTTGCTAAGATAGTTAAGGACAATCCAATTTCTTAGTGGAAACAAACGTGTACAAATTGTGCTTTATTTTTAAGTACATAAATAGATTTTTAAAATTTTGCTCTTGAACTCAAACTTGAACAATAGTTAGAAATAAAAATAATTTCATTTCTGTTTTTACAAATCCATTCTTCTACGCTGCATTTGAGACCTAGTATTTAGGCCTGATTTCCTTACAGTTCACCTTCCTATTATTTATTCAAAACCAATCATTTGTTCTATAGAATTATATAGCATATATATAGCATTATATAGCACCTTTCAGCATGGTGGAAAGATAAGCAAGAGAGGTACCTGAAAGAAGTTGAGCTCTGCATCATTGAGTGTACCATCATTATCTTGATCAGAAATTCTAAATATACGAGTCAGTGCTTTAATACAGGCAGGTTTCATCTAAGGAATAAAAGGAAGTTCAGTATCCTTCTAGGCTTGAGTATAGAAAGATTACACTGAACAATACCAGGCAGCTCAGTCACATGGAAACACACACTAGTCTTCATTTACAGTTTCAGAACAGACATTCATTCAAATGTACACAAAAGTAAAAAGCAAGAGGAACTAAAAATTTATTTAGTAAGTTTATATCCATAAATTTAAAACAATTATTCCACATTAAATGTTTTTCTATTCAATTATTAGAAGAATCTCAAGCTCTTCACAAGGTGAAGGTGGCACTACTAAGTTATTAAAAAAATAAAATTCAGTTCTCTAAATTCAGTCTTACTGCTATAGAAAAGTTAGAGAAATAATGAAATAATTTTTTTCCCCAAAACATTTTTTGATGGGGAAAAAAAAATCACCTTAAAATCCCAGTGCTTTGCAAAACTAAATAGGTCTAGAACTACAGCCAGCTCACTTCAAACATCAAATACTGAAAGCCTTCACAGGGCTCATTCATCTACCAGGCAAAGCACCGAGCATATGACTATCTCTAGGACAAAAGAACTGCTAGGATACCTTCCAAGTGAAGGAAAACAGACACTGGTATTTCTCTCCCAACAACTACTGTGATGATGGACTCTTCTCTTCACAGAGGTCACATAGATTGCATAGAGATTGGTTTTGGAAAACCAAAAAGATTTCAGCACAACAATTTTATCACAACATTACTAACTCATATTGATGATTCTGATGGAAGAAATCAAAACAGGGTTATTCTCTGATTCTCTACTTAACAAAGTATTTACAGCTGAAGCAACTTTCCTACTTCCCAACACTAAAAGGATACAATTAGAGATTCTATTTGTATTTGCCCAGAAAATTATTTTAAAAAAAATACTCCTTCATAATACACTCAGCTAACCACCTGATACCTAAAAACTAGACTCATCACTTGTTTCTTATTCCTTTTGCTGAAGTTTCACAAGATTCTCAGAGAAAAAATGCTCTCAGACCAGGCCAAGTCTAGAGTGTTTTCCCTGAAATAAATGGAGTTCTTGTGAAATGTACAGCTAAGGGAGAACTGAATTGAAGACATAATTTGGGTCACATTACATTTGGCTCAAAGCCATTAGCAAAGCTTCTCGTTTTACCCGGCAGTTCACACGGGCAACAAAAAACTGTCTTCACTGCTTTGAAGGAAGAGGAAAGACAGGTCAGGTTCACACATGACAAAACAGCCCCGGTGGTTCTGGGATGCAATGCCTGGCATTTGGCTGGTAACAGAACACACCAAGAGATGAAAAATGCACTGAAAAGGAAAGGACAGGAAAGTGGTTCACTCCCCCCAGATTATTTGCTCTGAGAATCTATGGATAAATACCTCTTTCTCCTCTGGGCAATAAAGAGGACCTGTAGGATGTAGAACAGCTTTCTGTGCATAATAAAATAGCTCAGATATATTCTTCAAGTTTTTGGCTGAACACTGAAAGAGAAATCCTCACATTGATGAGCTAGTTTCTTGACTATTTGGCGATTTCTTCTGCAATTTAAGTATCAAATTTTTAAAGACTTATTCCCCTCCTGTCAGTACAGGGCTGGTTTGGAAAAAAGACATCCAGGCCCTGTACCTGTTCTATTAATTAATAAATGAGGTTTCAGTACAATTTGCTGTCATACCAAGAACACAAATCAAAAAGCTGTATTTACTTTGAAAAAAAAAAAAGAGACATATCCACATATATTAAATCAATTCTGAATACTTTGCAGACATCTATCTGGCTTAATATTAAATAGAAAACCCTTGTTAAAGGGAAGTATGTGAGGAGGCTCTAAATTTAATATTAGAATTTGACAGTAACGTTTGATTGTACAACATCTGATTATACATTACACAATAGTGTAATCTTCCCTAAAGAAAGATAACATATAAACTCACTATTACAATTACTCATGTTTCAAATATTTAGTTTGGGAAAAAAAAACCAACAAAAAACAGAATCCCTTTTTCTACTATAAAGTTGCCATACATGCTTGGCAAGAATGTATTTTCTGTAACTTGCTTTAACTTCAGAAAGTCTTGCATACCTCTACACACGTTTCTATCTCTGTATATTGATTCATAATGGGAAGGATAGTTTCCATACTGCTGTACTCCACTAGATCAGACTTGTTTCCAACTAATATAAGAGGCAGCCTAAAAACAAAAGAATATTAAGAGCTTTATAGACAGATGGATAAAAGTATGTATCTTAATTTAGCATTTTATGTCCCACCAGAAACCACTGTATTATCTTCATGATGTAATTAAATGCCACTGGAGGCAATGGGGGAAAACTAAATGACAGCAATTTAAATAAAGTGCTTTGATATACACTTAGACAGAAATGTACTTCTTGTTGATTCTACAAAACCCACACATTTACATACAATGATAACTAATCACATTGTTATTACCCAAACCAGCATCAGCAGAAAAGCTATACAGACCATAGAGCCAAAGCCAGTTATACCATAGCAAATATAAACACACCTGGTAAAAGCTGCCCATGAAATTCAAAATAAGTAACATTGCTGGCACATGTAACAGACCTACATACTTCAAATCTCTTGCTGCTTGGACTTCTTATATAAACTTTAAGTTTAGTATTTGATTTTCTTAAATAATTAACATCCTCAACACTGTTCATTGATGTGCAGCCTAATTCACACTTCTCATCTTTACTTAAGCACCTGCTATCTTTGTCTGTCCTTTCATTGATGAGAGGAATCCATCGACTCGTTACCTAAAGTGGGATTAAAAACAGACATGAAAAATACATATTCAAATTAAGTGTGACTGAACTGTGCACAAGTTTCACTACAACTGCTACTGCCTCTTTCCCAAAAAGGCACATACTGACCCACAAAGGAGGAAACAAAAATTGGAGCTGATTAATGAACAACCTTCTCAGACAAGTGAAATGACTAAAAACTCACATGTGGAAATGGAGCAGAAGCAAACCCACATCTGTTCATTCTCTTAACAACTGATCTCAAACTCCATCTCAGGCATTTCAAATGTCTAATCCAGATATCAGCTTGACATCAACTAGCAGTCCACAAGTTACATCTTAATAACGGAATAAAATGTGTTACTGTACCTTATCAATCGAATTCTTGTTGTTAACAGCATAGACTATACAAATCACATTTGCCTGAAATGAAGAGAAAGGAAAGGCATGGAATTCCACTGCTCAGAAACCCCTGAGCAACACAATTAAAGACCATACTAACAACATCAGAATAAACTCACTATAAAACTCTGTTCCAGTCTTGTTTAAGCTACTTGAAACCTGAACAACAAGATTAAAACAACTTATATGATGAGAAGTGCCAAAAAGCCTCTCTTGCAGCGTGACAGTCACAGCTTGTGCCTGCAGAGACCTCTGCCACC
The DNA here is from genome assembly GCF_031753505.1 of Anomalospiza imberbis. Lineage (NCBI taxonomy): Eukaryota > Metazoa > Chordata > Aves > Passeriformes > Viduidae > Anomalospiza > Anomalospiza imberbis. Next base: position 11,331,814 of record NC_089699.1, on the reverse strand, counting down.
AGGAAATCCAAACTGAAGAGTCATCATGTGCAGCCTCCATTGAAGCACCAAACTAAATGCCAGAAGTGGAACACAACACCATGACAGACTGTGCAGAAAATGTGCAAAGGTGCTCAGAAAGAACTGAAAATAGGAATCAAAAGGGATGACAAAGTCACCAAGAAGCCTGTGCTATTCATAAATTCAACAGCACCATGTGACAGAAAGAAGCAAAATGGATCTTTTCAGGGTAGAATTATTTATACAAAACTGGCTTGCTGATTAAAGGATTTAAGTTCTGTCCTTTCAATTTGAAGGACAAAGCTCAAGCTCAATTCACCAACACAGTGCCAGTACCTACTTTCTTTAAGATTTATTAAATAGAGATATCTTTCCTATAGCACAAGTTACAAAACAAAATAGAAAATGCCAAGCAAGAAAGGTTTTTTCCTTCAATTCAAACTGAATTGAAGGAAAGTTCTCTGCATCGAATGCAGAGAACTTTAAAGGAAAAGACTTTTTCCTAAACTAGTTTCTAACAAACACTAAAACACACTTACCTGTGATATTTCATGATAAAGCTGCTCATCACTTTGCTCTGCTTCTGCATTTGATAGAAGAAGTTATTCATTAATACTAAAATTTTTGCAAACAAAATAAAAAATAAACTTCTGAAACTGAACTCGGGTATTTCAGAATGCTCATGAGGCAGCTTTGTCAAAGCCTTGTTATTTAAACTTCTTTTTATAAAATACTCTAATGAGTGCTCCTTCCAAAACAATAATTAAATTGGTCCATTAATTTGTAAGACAGAAACAGTCTGTTGCACATCTATTTTTCACAGCTATTTTGAAGAGGAATAATTATATTTGTAGAGAGGTTCTCTTTGGAGCAAGTCATAGTTTGCATCCTTCTACATTTTTCAACAGCCTCTTCCTTCTATAACGTAAACTTTTACATCAGAATATGACATATGATGATTTTATTAAAGTGGTGATGATTTTTATAGTGATACCAAGCTTCTGTTAACTGAATCTATGAAAAAAATCATTCACTAGAAAGAAAAAACTCACTCCACATAAATTTAAGATCAAGTCCAACAACAAAAATTATTTCTTTTTCCAGGTGGTTAAACACATCAGAGACATTTCCTCAGCAGTGATGGGAGAGAGAAGACAGGAAGGTACCTGCTAACATGGCCTAACTCTTGGCTTGCACTGTAAATGGCAGAAGGGTTTTCCTAGCTGTGCAACAGCTGCACAGATTTATGATAGCACATGAACCTTCATAATCAACCTGTTTATCTATTCAGTAATAAGATTAAAATACAAGAAAAAAATACAAAAGAGTAAACTGACCCAAAATTATGAAGTGTCCTAACTTAGAAATTCAGAAAATTTCTAGTTTACTCCAGGCTTCTCCCACCTGTAGCTCTGGTCCCAGACCTGTCTGTGACAGGGGCTGCTGAGTCAGACAAACAATTCCACACCAAATCAGTGAGGGTACTGAGCAGTCCCTACCTGAGTAATCCACTATGTGGGTTGGCACTCTTTCAGGAGTGACATCGGCTGGAATGGTGATTTCTTCAGCTCGGGGTGGAACCTGGGGTTGAAAGGAACACCAAGAAAGAGCCTTTCAAGATAATCCAGATGGTGAAAAAAGTCATACACTATAATACAGCTGCCATTTAGTAAGCTTTAAACAGTGCAACTACTATTAGTTGTTGAAGTTGTTTAGTTATTGGAGTACTTTTGGTTTTTATTTGTTTGGTTTTCTTTTTTTCAGAGCACTGAAAGTCACTGCTACCTTCTCATTTTTTACCTGTCTAGTTACTGCACACAGAACTTCCTGCATGCTTTGCAGAAAAGCAGTGCTGTTAAGGATACATTCAATGAATACTTCTGTAAAACTAAAGCCCGCTCTATCCAACACCAAAACAAGCATGACAGACAAAATACAAGGCTCAATTTTTATACACTTGTAACCTGACAATGTCCTTGCTTCTGACAGTGCTACACATTAATCCAGAAAATCCTGCAATGCTAAAAAAACCTAATTCTGAAAAATGCTGTTAACTCTGATAGCCCCTTTTTTCAAAGAACACTAATCCATATTTGGGAACAATCAACGTAAACCTAATTTTAATGAAAATCTCCTGCACGTCTGTTTCTTGCCTTTCACCTGTTGACAGTGAACTCTCACGAAAATTTACTTCTAGTGAAATAAGGGAAAAAGAAAAGTCAATCATCACAAGGATGTCTCTTTGTAAAGCTTCAGGCTCTGCTCAGATCTTCCTCAAGGGTGATTACTGATAACCCCCTGTACATTAAATACTATTTCCAAGCCTGAATGGCCTTTTAGACCCCATAATGTTGCTCTGATCTGCCTGACTGGCCTGAGGAACTGGGCAGGTCTCTTTCAGCAGCTTTTATAGGATGCAGTGTTTTTACAAAAGTTTTTTCTGTAATTTCAGGGAGATCTTGTGTTATATATAAATTACATTTTTTCTCTACACACTAATTCAGATAAATATTCTAGGTTATACTGCAGGAAGAAGTGAGAAGTGAACAGAGGACTACAACTCACTAAATACAATAAGAAACAACTTGCTAAAGGAACTGCATCTCCTTTTTAACTGCAAGGTTAGGAACTAAATTCAATTATGTTAACAAAATTCAGTTATGTTTACAATCCAATCTTGACTCCTGAACTGTGGTAACGTACTGATTTGCATTAAACCCAGAGCAGAGTAGATTCAAAGAGCAGCACATGATGTCTATTTTAAGACCTGTGATCAGAAGAAATAAACATTCATGTTTATATGTAAAAAGCTTAACTATTTGCAGCAGCTGTGGTTCTTTTTATGGTACAAGGAAAACTATGTGCTGCTTTTCAAAGGAATAACATGTAGAAGCAACTTTTTCTGCAGTTTTTACAAGAGTCAATAAAACCTTCTTCAAAGACAGAAGTAAAGGCAATGTCTTGCTTAGTTACAAAAAATGGCTAAGTATAAGTTATACAATGTGACTTTTAATTCCTCATTCTCTATCATTTTGCAATCTAATTGCTCTTTAAATGCAGCACACCCCAAAAAATAACTGATGGTCTTGTCTCTTTCAGCACCTTCCCATTTATGTGTCTCTCATATTGAAATATGCTGACAGTTTGGACCAATTACAGCTCCTTAAAAAGCCTACCATTCATCACATATAAAACAATTAGTTTAATAAACAATAGGAAAAATAAGAAGGGAACTTAGATAAAACTTAAATTTCTAATCTTCATGCAGAGATAGATTTAAACTAACCTACATCACTCTTCCTGAAGTCATCTTTGCCATTTTAAAGACTTCATTTTGTTTTTAAACATTACTTTAGAGCAGAGTCTACTAACTTAGTACATGACAGGATAGAAATAAAACATAGAAAACAAATAAAAGTGCTCTACCTCTTCTGGGAATTCCTCGCTGACGAGAGACATAATTAGTGATGTCTTCCCAACTCTGGCTGCAAAGGCATTAAAAACAGGTATTAAATAATTTTTACACTTAACAGTTGCACCCAATCTTAAAATGGGAAGATTTTAGAAACATTTTCCAATTCACCACATTAAAAGCTTTTAAGCTATTGTTTAATCATATTAAATATGGACAACACCAATTTTCTCATAATTTTTTTATTGCAAAAACTTTTGCTCCATCTCCCACTTCTGCATTTCCTCCAGAAGAGAAGTGAATTCTGCTCTGCCTGACACAGAAGAATTGCCAGGTTTTAACCTTAACACGCATAAGAACACTTAAACAAATAATCAAAACAAACTAGAAATGTTTTAATACAACTTCAGAAATACAAAGAATGCACACAGAGAGGCACACAGAAATTAAATGTTTCTATAGAATTCTTGAGATTATGACTGCACTTTAGTCCTAAAATCCCAAGGATGAGAGCTGGACAAGAGGACACGAACCAAGTCTGCAGTACTTTGATTACTTTTGAAGTGCAAGAGCTTAATCCCTTTGATACAAACGAGCTGTCCCCCACTACAAGTGAAAAATAGCCCAAACCACCAACCCTTCTAAAGTCACAGTTTTCTTAATCCAAGATAATCATCTCGGCTTCAGTACCCAACACCATTCAATCAAATAAATGACTTTGTTTACCTGCAAAGTTCAGACTTCTGATATCACAACTTAGTTGCTGTTTTTGACAAGCTGTAATGTGACCATTTAAAACCAAGAGTTGGTAACTTCTCTCAGGGTTCCACTCTCTCTAAACCCTTTCATCTGTGAGTTTTCTGGTCCTCTGGAAGCCTTCTAAGACTACTACTGCTTTATTTGGTTTTGAGACATTTCTTAAAAACCAACATGTTCATATTCAAACACCCTTTGGAACTGTCTATTTCCAACACCTCTCAATTCAAGCAAAACTCAATTTCACCCTGGCCGTACCAGCACCTCTGCCAGCAGGAATGTGTTACCAGCCGAGGCACTGCTCACCACCAGTCACAGCCTGTGTCACTGTTCCTACTGAAACCAACAGAAAATGTCACTGGAGACAGGTGTTCAGCTGATATCACTGCATTTACACTTCTCTGTGTAACTATAGAACTCTGAATATGGAAGATGAAGAGGTACGATTGTACCACTGGTTGATTTTGTGCAGGAATTGGTGTTACTGATGATCCAGTCAGAGTATACTCAACTTATCTAGGTCTATTTTTGGTACAGTAACATGTTCTGACATCCAGAAATAAAACCTTCTCTATAACTTACCATGATCATGAGTAGTTGCAACAGAATTAGGAAAAGAGAAGAAAAGCTGTTCTGGGGAGGAAGATTTCTGTTTTCCTGACAGAAAACAGCTGTAAACTTCTCCCCCACGGTACTCCCTGCAGAGCAGCAGGTTGCAGGTTTCCCAACAGCAACACAGTTGTGTTTCCAGCAACGATACTCAAATGAGCTAAAATCCTAACTGAAACTGCCAGGCATCCTCCTGCATCAACTCCATCTTAATTTTCATCCTGACAATCAAAAGAGCTTCAGAAGCTCTCCTATTTCCACAGGGAAAAAATATGAGTACTTTCCTTATAGGTAAGTAAAGTTACTAATTAGTGAAAATAGTGATATATGTTTTGCAGCTGACCAAGACAGTTCTAACTTCAAACAGTGGCAGAACTCGTTTTGCAGATATAGAAACCCACTTCTTATGTCTGAAAATAGAAGATTATGTATTGCTGGTGAGTAAATGTTCAGTATTTAGAAGCTTTTGATACACTTGCTAGTGTCCTTGTGCTATATGAAAATCCATAGGTTCTAGTGTAGAGATTTGGGTTATTTTGTTCAAATCTAGGTCAACCCTCTGTCTTTCCCAATCTGTTCACAGTCTTAGAAATAACAGCCTAAACAGTATCAGCTGACGGGGATGAAGGAAAGCAGCACAGCACTTTACAATAATTGTCTTTTTCCTCATATATAAGTCTTTTACATCATGCTGCATAACATGCCGAACATATTCTGAAAATTACTGGCTATTAACAACTGATGTTAGTATATGAGGACTAAACCAACTTAAACCTAAACTGTGGACCACTGGGGATGAAAAAGGCTGAGTTTTGGAACAGGCTTACAATAAAGAGTTCTGAACCTGATGGTCTGCTGCTGCCATCTAAAAAGTTTTATATGGTCTGGACTAACTTGTGATTTCAGACTAATAAATATACACGAGACACATACACAAAGCAGGACTGGCACTGTAACTGACAAGTTTTATCAATTTGTAAAACAAATTTCTCCCTCCTCCTCACTAGAAGTCAAACAGAAGTGTAACATAGTGTGTTCACAATCTCTTATGTGCACCATGTACTACACATTGCTGTATTTAAAAAACCTGTATCTTTAATATTCCTATTTGGACACACTGTGAACCTTGTTGCCAAAACAAAGTACCTGTTACACCTGTGCTGAAACCACTGCACACAGCCAGCCCACAACACAGCCTTGCCAAAGACAATGAGGTAAATCAGGCATGTATTCCAAAGAGGAATTAAACCGTGTATTCAAAGGCACAATTCCCAAACACAGTCATGCAAAACTAACCAAATACAATCTTAATGAGTTAGCTCTTCCTGCACAGTGACAGCTCCCTCAAGATTCCTCTCTAGAAGAGGCAAAGAGAGCCTTTCCATGCAGTACAGACAGAGCCAACCTGCACTACAAAACAACAGCAAAAACTGCGCTATAAATATATATGGGGCATTCAGTCCTCAGGAAAGCTTTGTTAGCAGTACCACATTCTTAGTATAACTAGGTAGTTTTACTAATAACACTTGGTAATTACTGTGTATTCTGTCCCCTCAAGGAACTTAAGCTCGCTGTGCAAACTGACAGAACCTCCTCTCTGCTATTTATACCGACCAGAAGCTGAGCCTCGGCAAGCCTCCTCAATTACTTCAGTACCTAAGCGTGAACTTCGGGACACAATTTTAGGAACACATGAAAAAATCCAGACCCACAGTACCTCTGTCATGCACCTTCGTGCGTGCTCTTTATTCAAGGTCAGACAAAGTTAAAAGCAAAAAAAGGGATCTGGACTCCCTGGCCCTGTCGTGGCCACAAACCCACAACACCCGACCTATAACCACCGGGAGCACATCAGGCCACTGATTTCTAAAGTCGGTAGATGGGAAACGTGCAAGTGTGATTTTCACACGGGGAGAAAAAGAAAATTAAAAAATAAATAAAAGAGAAAGAAAACCAAAAGTTTAAATAGGCCGTGGCCAAACACCGGGCAAGAACCTCACCCCGGTGTCATCTCCAGGGACGTCCAAGCCGCACAATTCCACCAAGTGCCGGCCGTGCTGGTGTCCGGAGCAGGGAGCCGAGGGGCTCCAGGCCGCGCTCCGAGCGCTCACGGCGAGCCCACCCCGACCCTGCCCGTCCCGCGGGGCCGGGGCTCCCCGGGCTCCCTGCCCGGGCCGGGCGGAGCCTCGCAGCACCGGGGCGATGTGACAGCCGGCGGCCCCCAGCCTTCCCCGGCCCTCCTGCCTTGGCACTCACGTTCTCCCACCAGCAGGATCCGCACGTCCTTCTTCATGGCCGCGCTCGCTGCCCCCGGCCCGGGGCCGCTCACATCGGGCGGGGCGGCGGCGGCGGCGCCGCTGCGGCCTGGGCTGCCCGGGCTCCCCTCACGGAACGCGGCGGGCGCGCTACGGCGGCTCGCGAGGGACCTGCCGCGAGCGGCGGCTGCGCGGCGGCTGCGCGGGGCGGCGGCTGCCCCTGAGGGCGCGGGCGGGAGGCGGCGGCTGCGCCGGGCCGGCCGCGACCGCAGCGAGCGCTGAGGGACAGCCCGGGGCACTCGCAGCACACCGGGAGCACAGAATCACTGAGGGCGCAAACGACCTCCGGGACCATCCCGGCCAACCTACGAGCCAACACCACCGTGTCAACCGGACCGCGGCACCAAGTGCAGCCTTTCCCTGAAGACCCCTAGGGATGGTGACTCCAACGCGGGCAGCCCGTCCCAGTGTTTAATCACCTACTCAGGACATCCTTCCCAATGGTCAAATAGTGACACAGTGGGTTCCCATCTGCGCTGTGTGTCGTTAGGTGAGGTGTTGCTGTGATCAAACCACAGCAAATTGCTGCCCCTGGGCACTACGGCGGAACTCGGATGTGGGAAGTCAGGGATCTCCAGCGACTTCATGCTGCAGCTGTTGTTTTCCCAGATGAACCAGCAAAGGACGCCTCAATACTAAGAAGGCAATGGCTTTGGCTATCCCAGGAAAGCTACCCCAGCCTTGGAGATGCTGAAAGACACACCCTTGGGATCATACAAATGTGCATTTAGGCTATCAGACGGTTCAGTGGCAGCAGAGAGCAACTCTCAAGGTGAGCAGCAGTTCTGTCAATTACTTTGGAAGACATGGAGCTCCATTCCACTAAATGAGATAGTTGAATCCCACGTGCTTTATTCACAATAAACTATTAATTTTGTCAATTCTGGAATGCCACAGTCTTCCTGAAAAAGCCTTTGCCTCTTGGGAATGCTGTTTAGAGTTGGCCTGCATGAAGCAGTGTATCTCTCAGAAATCAAGATCTCTGTAGATTTTGTGGGACCTCAGCTGTGGTCCCTTCACCCCTCACAGGCAACTGAGAACCTCCTGCTTTGTCTCAGGCTCGCTGGCAAGACCAGATGGTCCTTCCCATGACAGAGTCCTGTTTGCAGGCCCTTTAAAAGGGCACTAAAGCGACCGCGATTTATTAGCTGGCATAAACACACCTGAACATCTGTTTCCACAAGCATGCCCATGGTCACACCAGCACCAGGACTGACAACCCTTTGGCCAAGGCAAGACTAAAATATGGTTCCGGTGAAATTATGGTCTTCTGGGACACCTCCTTGAAGTGTCAGGTCCTCAAATCCAAAGCCTATTTCCTAGTTAGTGCCTACCCTAGAGGGAAAGATTTTCATACCTAAGACCAGTAAAATTTTTACCCTCTGAGCATTCCTTAATCAATCAGATCTGTCTAAAGAAAACTCACTTGACAGAAAGTAACAGCATCATCTGTTCTGTATTTTTTATATCAATGTAGGAAAAATGAGATCAATGAGAAAGGCTATCCCCAACATTAGAGCTTCCTTAGTACATTCTCTCCTAGGAATATCCTGGGACTAAAAGCTGCTTGAGAAACCCACCTGACTCCCACAGGGGTGGTTACTGCCTTTAGCATAGCCTGGAATTGCTTTGATGAAGTATGGCTAGACCAGAGCACAGTGCGAGGAGAAGCAGAGCAGACAGAAGTAGCAGTTGCTGATTCCCAGGAAAGCCTGGGTAGTTATGCATCATTCCTTGCTACACTCCTGTGCTAAACACTGAGGCTTTCATAGAAACTCTGCAGTCACTGGCAAAATTGTCCCTGTTCTCAGTAGGCTTTATGTCCTGTTTGGCTGACTTAGAGTTAAAGATCCATTCCTTTCTAGAGTGTACAGCCAGAAAGCAGGGTAGAGAGGATTTGAGGTACTGGTTTCAAAGGTGTGCAAAAGCATGTCTTTGTCAGCGATGGAGTAAAATGACACAGTCTTCTTCTGTAGCTCCAGGAAAACTCCAACCTTCAGTGGTTTGTCCTTGTGTAATAATGTTTCTTGATCCTTATGCCATGCTGACAGCTGTTTTTTAGGACCCAGCCATTCTACACACCAGGAATGCTCAGTTCTTCCCAATTTGTCCCTTTTACCAATCATTTCATCAGCAACTCCAACAGCCCATCCATCACTGTCCTTAGTAATTACTTCCCAGTAGTGGCACCCAGTGGAGAAGCCCTGTGAACACATGACTTGGCTGATGCAGAATCTTTTGGGAGATGGTTGGTAACTGGTGGGGTGGCTGGAAACCATCACTCTCCTGTTCTGGGCTGTGAGTGCCAAGCGCTCGTGTGCTCTTGTGGGATCAAAAGTCACATCATCTGCCCCTGGAACACAGAAAGGAAAATATTCTCACATGCAGGCAACAAGAAGGCAGGTGTATCCCCGTTCCAGAAAAGAAATAAAACCCAATGATCAAACCATAAACCTGAATCAAAGTTCAAAACTCCTTAACCAAGCACTATCAACTGTATCCTAGGCATACTGAAACATTTAACAGGCACAGCTGTGTAAATATCCATGACAGGCTCATATGCACTCCAGTGGAAAGGTGAAAGTACCCTGCACCCTAAAAGACGGATTTTATTCCTAGCTACAATTTTTTTAAAATTACCTTTTTGTCAATAATAAATGGGATGCTTACCTTCATAAAGCCTACAGTCATCTGTTCACTGGGACAAGCTCTTACATATTTTATCAGCAAAAACATTTGTTTTCTGTGTTAAGCTACAGCTGTAGTAGAGTGTGTTGACTGCAAAAATATTTCTGTCAAAATGATACAGATTTCAAGTAACAACTGGAGTAATTATAGGTTAACAGCAAAGATCAGGGAGGTGCAGTAACTCCTGTACACCAGCTCAGACTCCACAGCCAGCACAAGTTACCACACAGCTTACACAAAGCAGGTCTCTTATCTCTTTTTTATCCTACATCCGCACTCAGGTACAATGTTACATTATGTGTCAGTCACTGATTCATTCCCAGCAACTCCATTGTGTTTCCATGATTCAGTAAACAGCCACATTTCCTGCTGATGTTGGCAAGGTCAGTTTTCTTCAGCAAATGCAGTCTCAGGGTCACCTGGATGTTGCTAAGAGTCCAGCTGGCTTGGATACTTACACTGAGAAAACTGGCTGGAAATGGTTGGTTCAGGACTTTCAGCCGCAGGTTCTGGAGGTGATGAGCTGACACTTGGCTCCTGGTGTAAGTCTGGAGGCTGCACTGAATACAAAAATAAGTGAGGTGTTAAGGCATTTCTTCCAAATGCACATAGGAAGTACTTAAGCTTCTAAAGGAAAACACTCCTTAAATAAACCCAGCTATTTGTTCAAGTGCAAAACAAGGAGTTGCTTTTTTTGATTGTATAAATTACAAAGGACGTGTAGGCAAACATTTTTACCCAAAATTAACAAACAGCCACATGCTGGTGTGGTCAGAAGGGAACTGTCAGAAGAGTGAGATGGGTAAAGCAGTTGGATTATTCTATGCAGATAAAGCAGTTTCTGCCATAAAAAAATTTTACAGCGTTCTTCAGTTTTTTGCTGAGTATCATGTTTCTTGTTTTATTTGCACATGCATTTCATAAGCACAAAGTAATTTTTTACTCTATTTGCTAGATCCACTGCCTTTAAGAAAAAGATTTCAAAATAAGGGAAACTCACCCGGTGGGAGGTGTTGAGCATAATTCTCCAAGACTAAAATTTCCAACTTTCTCTTAAGATCTTCTACAGCACTTTTGACAACATTAAGCTTTTCATCAAGTGTAATTTTATTTATTGTCAAAGGTGAGCCTTCGTACCTCTGCCTCTCACGTAAGTCTCTCTAATAATGACAAAAGGATCAAGGGAAAGATGTAAACAGCAGCAGTTATTTAATCTCGCAGATCAGATTATAATATAAAGCCTGAGTGCAAAAAGAGCAGTGATCTCTCAAAGAATCTTATTCTGTGTATCATAAGTTTCCTTTATAGGACAGTAACCTGAGCAAACCAACCTGAAATATCAAAGAAAATAGCAAAGGATATTCTTATTAAAAAATAAAAAGACTGTGTTTTCCCCAAGAAAACCAAGAATGCAACTATTTTTTCTTTTATATATATATATTACAACTTCTTTAAGTGTTCATATGAATACACAGTTATGCTTTTTTAAACTTCCTTCTTCTTCTAGAACCGAAACCAAAAGTTTGAAAATGTATTAGTGTGAGGAATGGGTAAACCTAGTTTGCCTAAATTTAGCAGATGTGGAAATCTACATCTGAAGTTGCTCTGTTAGTTGGTGTGTACAGTCTGTAGGAGAAAACAGCCTTTTGGAGGCTGGATTAATCTCCTTTGCAGGTGGATATCTCAAGTAGGCCAGATAACACTGAAAGTACCCATTTTTCCTCACTGCCTGTAACGGGACCCTGGATCGGGTGAATTCCAATGCGGGCACCTGTGCCTGCATCCTGGAAGTCCAATTCTGTCTCATGGCACTGCCCCACCCAGTGAGCCCCACTCCAAATTCCCGCTGGTTAACTTGCAACACTTGGCACTGTTGTTTTCAACATCAAAACGGGCTCTAGACAATCTGAAGTGCTTTAACTGCATCTTTTGAGGGCCCTTGATGTGTTTTCCGCAAGAAAACGGTTACAAAATATTTAATAACTCTGTGAGTTTTTAAACTTGCACACCTGTGTGTAAATTCTGGAAAATAAAAAGATCATGAAAGATCTTGACTTTAAATTTGACTGAGGACTGGCTTTCAGCACTGCAGCTCCCACTTCATTCCAGCTCACCAATATCCTTGGAAAAAACCTAGTTCTGAATTCCATTCCCAGCCTGTGCCTCTTTCAGGACTTTTTTTCCTCTGAATTTCTCACTCCAAACTCTCCCTGCTGACAGCAATGTCCATGGATTGGCACCATTGTCTCTATGAGAACGGTGCAGTGGGGACCTCAAAGGTGCTCTGTACGTATGCAGCTATCCCAGACAATGAGCTTGAGTTTCTACTCATATTCTGCCACTTCATTTCATCACTTACAGTTTGGGCTTTGATGTCTGTGAGCTGGTGAATAGTCTCTTCAATTTTCTGTTGAGCAGCTTTTTGCTGTTGTTCAATGAACATCAGTGTGTTTCTCTCCTGTCTTTCAATATATTCCTTCATGCAACAGAAATCTTTAGTAATCTGGCTTTTGATCTGAGATGTATATTCCTGAAAGACAGAAAATATGGAGTTCATTGTGTGGTAAGGAAACATGCATGGAATATGAGAATTACTGTCCCATCCAATGGGTTCTTTGACTGACCCCTGCAGACCAGAAAACGTTAGTCAAAGGAATGAAATATATTTGACACTACCCTGCATTACATGCAATGAGATTTGGAGCATGTTAAGGATCATGACTATTTTATGGCCAGTGGACCCTGCTTAACAACTCAGAAAGTTCAATATTCCCTCTTATGATCTGTAATTTGCATCTAAGTCTAACAGAATAATTCAGGCTACTCCTGGGATAAGCAGAAAAATGCAACAGTGCACAACTCCAGTGGTCTTTGTACCAGTCAAGACACAAAGTAGTACAGCTGATGGCATATATTCATTCTCATCAGTAAAAACAGAATGATGACAGAGAAGAAGGAAAGAAAAAGGCAGATTCCAGCTCTGAGCTGGAAGGCAACCAGGAAGTCAACCACATCTCCAGCCCAGAAAAGTGGAAACAGAAAGTTACTGTAGGTGATGAACGTACAGTGTGTACCTTTGCTTTATTGAAATCTATCCTCAACAAGTGGATGGTCTCTGCAGTTATTTCCTGTTGCTTGGAGCTCTCCCATATCTCTTCCTCCTTTAAAGTGACACAATGGATTATTTACCTATATAAACCTCAGAGAAAGCCTGACTAGGCTAAGCTGCAGGATAATAAAAATTCCCTACATGACTTACATTAGTTAAGCAATGGACTGTTTGAGGAGGTGTCTGAAAGACACAATTCTGAGTAGGAATAATCACAAGTAAGTCAACATCAACTGTCACCAATTAATTACATGTTCAGCTATAACTGTGAGCTTCAATATGCTCTTAGCTTGACGGAAAAAGACACGTGTGTGCTAAAATAATGAAGGTCAACACATCTTTCTCATCTCCTCCTCTGGGAGTCGTTTTAAGCAGAGACCTAGATCATGAATCTTTCCCATTTTGTGCCACGAAGCTGGGTGGAGCTGTAGCACTGACTAATAATGTTAGGTGTCCTTCCAGCAGTCTCCAACACAATGCTGATGCAATAAGTAACACCCAGCACAAAGAAGTCACTTACTACTGTGCATCAGCTGAGTATGTACAGGTATTAGTCCTAATTCAGCTATGCAGCTCTCACTGTGTCAGACACCACCAAGGAGCCCCAGCACTGCTAGCCGAACCCATCTGCTCAACGTGTTACTGTGCCGTGGGATGGAAACGCGGGCTGTCCCGAGGGTGCCGCTGGGTGCTGTCCCAGAATGTCGCGGGCAGGAGTCCCTGGGAGTCGAGGGATGTCACCCCGGGATGTAATCCCGGAACGTCCCGGGGTGTCGCGGAGGAGCCCCAGGATGTCGGGGGGTGAGACTCCCGGGTGTCGGGCAGCCCCGGGCTGCCTCCGGCCGTACCTTCTCCCCACGTCCCCGCCCCGCCGAGCTCAGGTCGTTGCAGGCAGCAGCTCCATAGGCTTCCGGCTCCTCCTGTGTTTCCAAGTTTTCCTTCAGCTCCCGCGGGATGAGGCTGAGCAGCGCGGCCAGCTCGCGGTTGGGCCGCAGGTGCTGCAGCTCGAAGGCGCACCGGCAGAGCGGGCAGGCGGCGCGGGGCCGCCCCGCGCAGTACCGGAGGATGCAGCCCCGGCAGAAGCTGTGGCCGCAGCCCGTGAGCCGCACGGGCTCCGCGAAGAGCTGCAGGCAGCAGGAGCACTGCAGCTCCAGGACGCGCTGCAGCCTCTCGAGCTCGATGACGGCGGCCATGGCCCGGCCCGGAGCGCAGCGGCCGCGCAGTTTCGATTGCCCCGGGCCCCTCCTCCGCTGCCGAGAGCGCCCCGGGCGCGCCGCTGCTGCCCCGCCCTGCTGTGCTCTATTCTGCTCCGCTCCTCGCCCGTGCCTTGGTCGCACGATTTGGAGTGCGGGTGGAAATGGACTTTGACTCAGAACTCTCTAGGGCCTGGCCTTCACTTTCATTGACTGTCCAAAAAAGTCCCCGTTATCTGCACTATTTCATTTCCGCCGTGAATTTCCCGATTTTGTAATAGTGAAAGTTGCTGACATGGCCAGTCTGCTGACCCAGCCGGGAGAGCAGTGGCACGGCACAGCACAGTGCAGACCTTGTCTGACTGAAGTCCAGGCTCCTGGAGGGACCAAACCCTTCTGAGGTCATCCCGAGCTACTCAGGTCATCTCAAAGTAACAATTAACAATGAAGACTGGCATTGTTCCTCGTACAAGTCAAAAGCTGCTCTCTGATGATTTCAGGAGCTGCAGGATTAGGTTGTTTAACAGAATTGCTGAACCACCATGTTAGCTAGAATGAATGGGGCTGTGTGGGGACAGAGCCTGGAACACAGGAAGTTCATGGGAGCATATCAACACATAAAACTGCTGCTCATTGCTCAGAGCTGGACGATGAGCTGGCTGAGAAAGGCAGAATGATGAACCACCTCAAACAATTCCTTTGCACTACTGGGAGAGTGGGGGTGGGGAGAAAGAAGGATTAGTGTCACTAATTCCTGCAAATGTTGGCACTTCTCATTTCTGAAAAAAAGAACTATTTAGAGTATCTCAGGACCAGCTGGCAATTGTCAGCAGGAGGTGGAAGCCTCACCAGAAACTTGGTCTGCAAGACTTCCTCTTGATTTGCAAAATGAAACTATCTGTAAAGAATTAAATGTGTGAATGACTTGCTGCTTGGTAGAACCAGACCTCAGACTTTGTCTTGAGGCATGGAACACTCAGTGCTCTGTGTCAGCCAGTGCAATCTCCATCAGTTCCTGCACACAGTGGTACCTGGTGAGAAGGCTCCCCTCCAACACTGAATATCAGTCCTCATTCATGGAGCATTTGCAAGCAAGTCACTGAAGAAAATACTTTTAAAACTTGTTTCTGCCTTTCAATGTTCAGTTTAATCAAGCTCATTAAGCTTCATCTGTTCCTGGGTACGACAGATTAATGTATGTTCATCCTTTACTCTCAGTGTATTTACTGGGACACCATGTGCAGTTGTACTTTGGGAAAAAAATCATTGGATGTTGGATTTGCCAGTCACATAAATGCCAAACGGTAGACTGTTGAAAGCAAGGAGCCAGAAGAATCTGTATGATTTCATTACAGGAGTGATCCCATTACAGTATCATCTACAACTTAAACTTGGCTTGTTTTTTTATTGTGCCAGAAATGTAGTGCTGTAAGAAACATCATCCCACTCTGTCGAAAACAGCCCTGTCCCTGTGTGGCCAGAAGCTGCAGCTAGGTGGAATGCAGCTGCCTGCCTGCTCCTCCCTGTGGACATCAGGGTTGGGTGATGACTCCGTTCAAGGCCTCCATCCACTCCCTCTGCTTCTTGTCATTCTCACAGATAAACACAAACTCTCTCACTGGCGTGACCAGAGTGATCACTGGTTTCTTCTTCTTCTTCACCCAGACTTTCTGGGGCAAATCATCTCGTACTTCGTATCCCTCATCCCTCCTTCCAATGAAAACCTGGCCCTGTGCAAATGCATCCTGGAAAGAAGGAAGCAGCCAGCCATTAGCCAGCAGACAGTGGAGCTCCAGCAGATACTGCTCTGTCCTTTGACATGGAACAGGATCTGGGGATGCACGGAGGGGAACCGATGACACGGACTGGTGACATCAGCAAGGAACACACAAAGGGGTATTTTGCACTCACAGGCATTCTTAGGAGGAGAAGGCAGGGGTCCCACCTTTACAGAGCTGGTTGGTGGGTGCTCAGAAGGGGCAGGGAAGGACATTCCCATGGCTAAAGCAGTGCTAGGAAGCAGGATACTGGGGCTGTCAACTGGAATATTGTTCATGTTGGCTAAGGTTACAGACACAGAGGCACTAGGGCTGCTGGGGAGGGGGCATGAACACCACAGGCAATAGCAGTTACTTTTAAAAGATCTTTCTCACAGCCACTGTACAGGCCAGAGTTCCCAACCAGCTCAGCTTCAGAGACATCCTTTGGCAAGGGAGATTGGCTCTTGAGGCTGGGCCTGCTCCAGTCTGGCACAGCCACTGGAAAAGGTGGATGAGAACAGACCCTTCCTCCCCACCTGCTTCACGAAGGGGCTGTGGAACAAAGAACATTCCTCTTACCAGTGGATTTTTAAAGTACAGCAGGTTCCTTTCCTGAGAATCCAAGCAGAACCAGCGTACCTTAAAGGCCTCCTTCTGCTGCAAGGAAATGGTAGAAATTCTTTAAAGACTCAAGTCTCAAAGTGGACTTTGGTCTATTCAAATCCCAGGACCACTTAAGTGACTTGGAGCTGGAGTACAGTTTCCTTCATCCCTGCAACTGATAAAAGGACTGCTGTGTGCAGCCCTCAGCTCTCTCTTCTCCCTGGGCTCAAAATATAGATTTATATTCGATGACCATCCTTTGGGCAAGGAAGTAATCCAATTAACAGGAATAAGGAAGTTGCATGAAATGGATTGAAAGCACTGCAGAGAACAACCCCTGAGTGGTAATAGTGAAGAGAGTGAGCAATTAATTTCAACAATCTAATCAGGGAGGTTGTCCCTGGAATTTTGGGTGTACAATACTAGTTGGTTTTTATTAGGTGCTAATTCCATCAGCTACACTTACCTGACCATTCCTGAGCTATTAATTGCTCCAGGCTGAACTGAAGAGGCCTCTTCTAGGACTCAATTCAGTTTAGCAGAATTTAGGCCTCAGGAGAAAAACACAAAATCTTTCATGCTCTGTGCAAGTACCTGCAGAAGAGGTGTTGGAACACTGGCACAAGCTGGGCCAAAACCCAGCATATTCAATATCAGCATTGCACTGCTGAACTTTATAATGGGACTTGGCTCATGGTTCACTCAGAGGAGAGCAAGGCAAGAAGTGGCTGTATTCAAACAAGACCTCAGATCTTTTATCTCCTCCTCCAGCAGTGCACAAAACCCCGCTCTTCTGTTCCAAAAGTATTGGCCCAAACACTTCCCACAATACAACAAACCAAACTATTGGCTTCATTGGAGAGAAACTTGCTCAAGTGACACTTTGCTGCTCTAAGTAGATGTGACATAAGTGCAACTGACTCTAAGTGAAACAGAGAAGTGGGGGGGGGTTAGCACATCATGTTCTGCTGTGGCAGGAGCTGCAATTAGCAGATACACAATCCATGTGCTTTGCACGTCCACTGACAGCTAATCCGCCTTGCTTACTCTTCAAGGATTCTTCTTCACGATCTTATTTTCCACACAAAATAAAACATGGTCCCAAAGAACATGACAGGTTTGAATATGGTGTCTTTTATCAACCCAGGAAGCAGAGAGTCACTGAGCAAATAATTTACAAGTCAGAATCACTGAACTACCAAATATTCTCTATCTAGAATGATCCTGTTTGTGTAATGCCAAGTATGCACTTACTTTTGGTCCTGTTTTCTCCATATATCCTTCTTTGACAAAATTTCTTGTGATCCTGGGTATGAGCTAGGAGAACACAAACACAAAAAATCTGTGTCTGTCCCAGCTGAAACCAGGACAGGCTGTCTCATTCAAGACTGCATTTCTGCTCTGTTTTTGTGAAAGTTAATCGCCATCAATTGTGGCTTTTGGGGTCTGGGATTTTTTTGTCCGCTTGGTAAAGGGAAGTCTGAAGTAAGAAAGAACATAACATTTTTGACAGATTACACTGTATAAGAATCACATGGAGACTTTAAGGCCTTAAATGCTGACCAAGTTTATGCATGCTATTCAGTGTGGCCTTTCCTTCTACCTCTTCTGTCCATTCCCTGGACCCATATGCTGCTTTTTAAGCATCCGACTGTCAGAAGAAGTGAGAAAATGTTTTCCCATGCTCTATCTGGCTAGACAGTTTCAAGCCCTATTCAGTTCTCACCTCAGGCTCAGGGACATTTGGGAAGGTTGTTCTGAGATAATGGTAACGTGCTGCCCGAATAGCATTGAACCACTCAACAATCTCCTGGGAAAACAGCAAACACAGACATGAAGATCATCAAAGGAAGAGCACTGCTTCTCCAAAATGCCCTTCTCCTTCCTGGTGGCCTCTTTGTAAAGAGGTACTTTCTTCCCATGGGGCAGAGAAAGTCAGTAATTTGTCCCAGACACCTGAAAAACATTGACCCTTGAAAATAATGCCCCTCCTGGGAGGTCCAAGACATTCTCAGCATGGACAGTCACCCAAGCCTGTATACACAGGCTTTTTCAGTTGATTCAGTTATGGGTTGTTTAAAAACCTCTGTACCTGGAAAGAGACAAGAACTCTGTTGAAGGAAGAAACAGGAATCTCAACAACATCTATAGAGATACTTAAAAAAATTATCATTACTGGCTTGGAAATAATGTAAAACAATATTCTCTATGTGTGTCAAAAATTTAACCATGAAATTGTGTAAAACCACAAGGCAGTTACCTTACAGAGATTTACATCCATGCACCACTTAAGACTGTCCTAAAGGTAAAGTTGAATATATGCCCCAACAGAAAAGGAGCAAGATGCTACAGTTATCAAATTCTGCAACTTCCTATATTCTTTGAGTCTTTATGATGCCAAATAAAACCAGATCTTGCAGACACAGTAACTCTTCCAAAATACAGATCCAACATCTAAGCATCTTGCTTATTCCCGATTGCAATTATATTCACCTTTCCACTTTCGTGATAGACAAAAAGGTTCCTTGTTTGACCATCTGTGATGTATGTGATCTGCAGCCCATGACTGTGTCCTATTTTCTCCACCTGGAACATGGCATTCAGAGTCTCAACGCTGATAATGGCTTTTGGACCTTTTGACTGTGAATGAAAAGCATCACTGTATTAAAGTGCTCTCAGGGAATGTACTGCAGGACAGACCAGCTGTATGAGACCTAGACCCCTACTGAACAGAAAGCAGACATCCTAAAATATCTGAATATTGGATATACCTGAAACATAAAGCCTTAACTACTTGCAACATAAAACCACTTACAAAGATTCCTTCACAAATGCTGGGTCACTACTAAAGAGGGCTGGGTCTGCATTGCAAGGGATAGGTCTAATTCCAGTCTCTGAGTTAGAGAACAGTTAGCTACAGTCTCTCACAGAAAGGAGTTGTGTTGAGGACCCTGCAGCAGGGGCTGCTGAGAGGATATTTTGGTAGAGGTAACAACTGCCAGCAGATCTCTTCTTTGTCTTGCTATTCAACTGCCAGTACCCATTTCCTTTGTTCACTAAGCAAAAGGAGGCTACAGGGTTGAGATAAGGGATGAGAAAAATAACTAAATCCAAATTTACCCAATATACCATATATGTTAAGGGAGAAACGTGCACTCTAAGCACAGCCTGGCCACAAAACTAGAAACAAAGCTACTTGTGCTGGGTTTTGCCCACAAAGAGCATGGTCTGAGGGTGGGTGTTGACCTGCTACCCATGGCCAGCTCTGGCTAACTCACTTCTTTGCTGTAGTACTTCATCACCCCTTCCCTGGCTGACAGGAAAAATTGCCTCTTCTGGAACTGTCTGCGTCCCTTCCCGAGCTTCCAGAGGCATCCTTCACGGCTGCCTGCAAACCAGACAGAGAAGTGTCAGAGAAGGGTGGCATAAGGGCAGGATTATTTAGCTGAGGGTGATGTAGCACAGTTTCAAGCCTCTTCTCCATCTGAGAATTTTCCCCTCATGAAAAAACAAGTGGAAGAAATAGAGAACTGTAAGATCTGAATATACCCTTGCACTTGTGTAAGCGCCTTTTCTTAGGAGTTTCTTCTCAAAGCTAGATTCAAAGCAGCGACTACACATCCAGCAGTTCAAATGTGACAAGCCAGCCTTAGAGATCTCCAAAGCTGCCAACAGAACATTGTGCTGTTGGCCTTGAGGCTGAGACCTCCCTGACAAACCTTTTACCTGCAGAACAGGGATCGTGGCAGACTCCAGTGTCAAGAAATTCCCCACGCTCATATTTAGCTCTAATCCACTGCTGTCTTAAAACCCTGGAAGAGGAAAACAGATAAAGCTGATCTGTCTCTACTCTAGTTCAGCAGCCAGCCAGGGAGACCTGAAAAGGAAGCAAATGTAAAGGTCTGCAGCAGTGAATACGCCATCAACTTACAGGCAGTCATGGGACTTGGGGATGTAATAGTACGGAGGGACCTTTGCCTCATATTCAGCTTTGGCCCAGAGATTCCCGCGATTCCTCATAAACTGAAATACAAAATAAATTACAGTTAGGTGTGCAACTGCAAATCAACAGCATGTCATGAACATAGAATGAGACTGCACTTTTTGCTGAGTCTTGGCATAACTCTCAGTGTGTATTTAGATACAGTTATAAATTCCCTTTGGCATTATAGTTTGCTGGTGTTAGGTGGATGCACCTTTTTCAGTATTTACAGTTCTGAACCATGTGTGAAGGAATGCAAACTGTGGTTCCTGATGAAAAGAACAAAAGAAAATTAGGAGAAAATTTATTTATGATCTCCCCACTCCTTCCTCTCCTCCCAGATATTAACTGTGATTGCATTATTAACACAATTCAACTGGATGATGAGAGGTTGAACCAATATTTAAGAAGAGTATGTTGCTTTCTTAATTGACCCTACTACCGGGAAATATTTGTGGGTTTCTAAGCCACAGGGAGAAGTTACTGTGTATCTAAAAATACACAGCACAAACCGTTAGGAACATGGTCACCTATCAGTGACCTATCAGTGTAATTTGATTGAGCAGGTCATAAAAAACACCCCTTAAGTTACCCATGCAGTTGACTTGGCTCTGTGCGGCTGTGTTGCACTGTCCTTGGTGGGTGGCACGGGAATTACATGGCAGATAAGGTTAGGAAATGTGAAGAATTACTGCTTTTTCCTCTGTACCTCTATTAAATTGCTCTCCCAGAAATCAAGCCGAAGGGATTTGACTCTGCTGATTTCAGGAAGATTGCGATGAATTCCAGAGCAATTCAAACAAATAAATATTCCAAGTTTGTAAGAAGCCCACTCTGGATCTAGATAAAAACACAAAGAATCAATTAACACACAGGAAAAGGCACAGCCACTGGCAAGGGTAAAAACCCACATCTGATGCCCAGCCTAGGCTTCACACCTAGTAAATACCTCGAGTCCCACCCCACTGTTAACGCCTGTCACTTCACTGTGTGGAGGGGAGCAATGCCTGCTTTCCCCAGTGAACGGCCTGGCCCCTGCGTTTGTACATTCTTTAACTGCCTATTTGCTTTAAAATTAAGGTGGCTGTGCAGGCAGGTGGTGGTGATGGAAAGCGCAGGTAATTATTAGTTCTGCATGAGAAGTTGCTGTTGCTGAATTAACAGTGGAAGGAAGGCGCCGACAGTTGAGCACTATGAAGAGTACAACGGAGCACAACCACCTACAGCGAGGACTCTGTCCGCTGCCCCTGTCTGCTCCTGCTCTTGCCTGCTGCTACATCCCCTGAAGCAGCTTTGACAGGTGCATCCGTATAGGCATGGAGTGTTCTGGCAAGGCCATTTCCTTGGATTGCGCCATCGCCCACTTCTCCCTATCACGCTAAATAGAAGCAACTTGACGCCTTCTTCAGCTCCTGCTGGCTCCCGCCTGACCCACCCGAACGGGCACTGGCGCCAGCGCGGCGCGGGGGCTCCGCCGGGTTTTCCATGCTTTTCTCTGCCCCAGCCCTTGCGCAGAAACATTCCCCGAGCTGAAAATCCACCCCACGCACCCTCCTCCTCCTGCAGCCTCATGCCCCGTCCACAAAAAACCCAGGGAAGCGCCTGGTGCTGAGGTCGTTTCCCGCTCCCTGCTGCGGTCCCCTGGCCCCGCGGGGCTCCCCGAGAGCCGTGTCCCGGAGCGGGCAGCGCCGCGGGACCGGCCCGCAGCCGCCCTGCGGGACACGGAGCGAGGTGGCGGCCGGTGCCCCGCACGGACCGAGCGGACACAGCTGCGGACCGGGACGGCCAGCGCGCACACCGCGCCGCAGCCCGAGGGGGCGGCCGGTGCCCCGCACGGACCGAGCGGACACAGCTGCGGACCGGGACGGCCAGCGCGCACACCGCGCCGCAGCCCGAGGGGGCGGCCGGTGCCCCGCACGGCCGCTGTCCGCTCGGGAGCGGTCCGGGGGCGCAGGGGCGCTGCCCGGCGGAGCCGCCTCACCTGGGTCCCCGCAGTCGGCGCAGCGATCGTTACCGGTCCCGGCCGCCCTCTGCAGCTCCAGCAGCAGCGCCTTGTTGTGGTCGTAGTCCATCGCCCCCGGTGCCCGGCGCGGAGTCTGCGGGAGGCTCGGCCCAGCCGGGAAATGAGGAACCGGAGCGGCCCCGGCGCCGGGGACGCCCCGTCCCCTCCCGTGTCCCCGGGCGCTTCCTCCTGCGGGCGGTTCGGGGCGCGCGGCCCCCCGGCCCGGCCCGGCCCGCGGGCACCCGCCCAGCGCCCCCGTCTGTCCCCGGCAGCTTCCCCGCAACGAGTCCCAAGTTCCTGCGCTGGCAGTTCATTACTAGGACGAGTCTGTGTCCAGGAGGGCTCGTCCGCACACCTCCGGGTTTGCCCCAGCCCCACCTCTCTCTAGAAGTGATTTTACAAAGCTTGCTGGGGAACAGAATGGCAGTCGCGCCCCAGACATCGACCGAAAAAGCACCGGTACCGCCGGGGCAGGTGAGTCCCGCTCTCCCAGCGCAGCTCTGTCCCGCTGTGGGTGCTCAGTACAGGCTCTGAGGGAGCTCGGTGACACCAAGCGCTGCCAGAAAAACTCTGCCCACATAGCTCAACACAGGGACAATACACCATTTCAACCCTACTGAAAATGTTCCTCTTCTGTGATGAAGCAAATGCCAAAATCGTGCCTCAATATTCTGCTTATCTAAGACAAGAGAAAAGACAAAGAGAAAAATTTGAGACAAAGATTTTCAAGAAGGTTTATTAACTCAGAAAAAGATTAAGAGGTATTCAAATATTTTTCTAGTTTTGGGTTAAATTAATTTGCATTGCTAATTTGCACTGCTATAGTGCAGTAGTATAATACACAATGCTTCTTTAGTAAAGTTTATCTACAATCTTGTAAAAACACTGCAATTTTGTAGATGACTAAACAATCAGTAGACATGTATTAGCAGTTCCAAATACTGAAACCTTTTTTCATCTTCTAGGTACGAAATAGTATTATGCTTTTTTTTATTTGTAACTATTGTGGAGTTATGAAATACACACCAGCAGAATATCTGAAAAAGTTGTTCAGCTACTTACACAGAATCTCTTTTCAGCATTCCCCCTCTAGGAACTCTTGCATACTGGAATGTAAATGAGGATTTCATTTTCCCCAGGTAATCTTGCAAGCCATACACCAAAGCTTTTTGCTAGCTTAATTTTTGTAGTATCCTTTTAACTCCTGTGGAATAAAAGGAACATTTTTGTATGACATTTGGGGAGTGGTTATTTAGATATATATATATATATATATATATATTTCACAAAGACTTAAGAGAGTCTTGCTCTTGAAGGGATCCTTCCCTCCTCCAACTTCTATGCTGCAGTAGCATTAACACAGTCTAAGCCTTTGGCTCATTCTTGCAACCGTAACTGCTTTTTTCTATATTATTCATGGGATGGTAGAATAATGTCACCCTAATTTACATTCTGGAAAGCAATATTGGAATGACAGTAAAGAGAAAGAAAAGCTTGAAACTTGGTTGAGATTTCCCCAAGAACAAGGCTGTTGGTTTTGTTTTCAAGTTGCTGTATACCTACTAATAACTGCTGCTTAAATGGGAGAGAGTCATTGTGAAACTCCAGGGTTGTTTTTACTTCTGATTTCAAGACACAGAAGAGTTAGCTGGAGGGGCAGTACATAAAGGACTAGCCAGGCCCCAAACTATTGCAGGAAAATATTTTGCATCAAAAGTAGGCGAATTTCAGAGTACTGGAATGGAGCTTGTGAAGCATTCCTTCTAAGCAGTGAGTCAAAACCAGCCCCAGGTCCCTCTTCCTCAAGCCCATCCCTCCTGGAAACTTGCTTTATTCTAGCATACAAAAGATGCTCATACCTGATGCATAAAAATCCAAAGGTGCTAATTTATCAGAACTCAAATCCTCACATGCAGATTATCTTTCATTCAGAGTAGCTTGAGGTGATTCATGTGGTAAACATCTGATCAAGAAGCAAATACTTGAATTCCACCTTACTTTGTGGACACCACAGCAGATGCTGTAAACAACTTCTCAAGGCACTTATTAAAACCAGAGAGCTGACTTCAAAAGAAGGTAAATTCTCTCTCACTGCTTTCTAATTTGGGTCTTTCAAATAATCCCTGAATTTCCTAAAATACTACTACTTTATAGGACTTGTTTCTGATTTACGTAGGTCTTCACTGTAATCTAATTAGATTGATAGTGCCTTTAGAAAGCAGTGAACAGATACAGTTTTACTTTATTATTTTAAAAAATTTAAAATATGTATTTATTTTTACAAATCATACAGGAGAAGCATAGACTGTTGATACAAAAAAATCAAGCCACGAAGATTTTAACAGCCACCACTATTTTTTTTTATAATTCAGGACAATGGAAAGAGTAAACTATAAAGATGATCTACAATGCAGAAGCTTAAAAAAATTCACTGTTTCCATAAATATTTCTAACTCCCGAACATCTTTAACACATGAAAAATGTAAGATGAGACCAGAACAAGCAAATGGCCTTCCTTATTTTTACATACACACTGAGGTAAGTGGAGCACCACTGCATGGCAGCAATCTGACTCAGTTTGAGGAACAGGAACAGTCCAACTGCAAAGAAAATGCAGAAAAGTACATGGCTGAACTAACTCCAGTTTTAAAATCCTTTAAAAAATATGCTTCAGGAGTTTTACCTTTCATGCAACAGAAACATTGAGATTGTAGCAGTCTCACAAATTTATTGTAGTATAAAAACAGATTAAATTACAAATGTTCAGGCTGAAGTCTTGTCAAATACAAAAAAGTAAGAGCAGAACACAATATACAAGACTAGAAGTAGTTAAATATTCCTGTACTCAAAGTAACACTGGGATAATTGTTATTTACAAAATCTTGCCTAAATCTCTTGAGACCATGTTGTGCTACAGTAATTTCTCTACCTTTTTAGGAGATTAACATGCAGATCTGACAGCTGTAAACAATGGAAGGAATGTATACAAATATATGTACATTGAGGCATAGTGCTTCGTAAGGACTTTGTTCCCTGTGGTCAAAGTGAAGGGTTGGTTTTAGTCATTTAGACTTTGGAGGACTTGTTGCATTCTCTCTGTGCCCCCTCCCACCTCCAGTTATTTATTACCTTAACTGCAAATTCAGAAACAAACTTGTTTAAACAATACAGTCTCCCCAGAAAACAGCAACTTTGCTGTGGAAGTTGTCACAGTTGGTTGTTACAAAAGGACTTCTTGCTATGTGATCCACAAATTAGAGAGAAAGAGAGCAAGAAGAGGTCCCCAAGAACAGTTTGTGCATTTTATGTTATAAATGCCCTTACTGGACAAGCACCAAACAAACCCACATTTCAGCTGTGCAGAGCAGTATAATGACAATACATATATACATAATTTTAAATAATTATAAAAATTTAATATACAAATGGCTCTGAATATACAATAATGTGGTAATTTTAAAAACCTAAACAAGCTATGGTGAGAATACCACCATTAGGCACAAAGTATATCTGGTGTTGGCAATTTTAAGGGAAGTCCAAAGACAGACCATTTATTGTTTGTCTGGGTATTTCAAGATGAATCCCTTCAAGATAATGCAAGAACCTATTAAAAAAAAGTAAGAAAGATTGTTAAGGGAACAAAGTTATTTCCAAATATAAGGCAACACTTTTATTATTTTGAGAGACAAATGTCCACTTTCCTTGCCTAGAATTACTTGACAAAATATTTTATTAAAATCCTTAACTGCCTTCTATAATGAAATGTAGCAAGATTTAGGAAAACCCAAACTTACCTTCTTTTAGTCTTCCCTTGCTCTTTAAGCTTCTCAGACCTACAGATACTGCGGAGAGTGGGGAGGTATTCAAGGGTACTGGCTTGCTTATTGCCCAGGTTTAAAGGACTTCTGGAAAATACAGTTTTGATGACAGCCAGCCTCTTCTGTGCTTTTTTGTGAGTGCTAAAACAGAGAATGAAGCTTTATTTTTTCTTATTCAAGAATGTGCAGTGATGATTTTATTTCTTTAGGATCAAAGCCACTGGTTTAAAACTCCATTAAATTGATGTCCAGAACTGCATCCCAATGGATCAGATGTCTGCAGCTTCTAATTGTGTGCTGCTTACACAGCATCACGAAGCTGTGCCTGGACAGAAACATGAGGGCCAGCAGTTTGTTTGGCCAAAGCTTTTGTCTTAATCAGGAGTCTGATCTGGTGAGCTCTTCAGTCTAGATACAGATGTGAGGTTCAGTACAACCACAAGTGAAGGCATCTGTGGTGTTCAAAAATAAAAAGCATTATGCAATCGGTATTTGCCAGAATATCGTGTCAGCTCCAGGTGTCTAACCCATGACATCAACCTGGTCACAAGATGCATGGTCAGATCCATGCTGCCATTGCTCCTCTGGGTACTGACTCACAGAAGAAAGGCTCTAAGCCATTTTCCTGTTCAGACCTCTGAATGGGCTTTATGTGCCCATTGTGCCAATTTTACCTATGATGACTTGTTTATGTTAAAAACAATGTTTCATACCTACACTTGAGAGTATTCTTTGGTCTTTTACAATGTATAAAAGGTTACTCTTCGTTAGCATAAGTTACTACAAAGAATTTACTTTGGATTTTGTTAGGTCTTCATCAAACAACACCTACTAACACACTTAACATGAGCTCAGTATGAGCAGGTGACAAATTTGCATGTTTGGTACTTGCAAATGGCAGAATCCCATCTGTCCCAAAAAAGCCATTCCTTTAGGGTTCTGTTATCCTTTTGGGGGTGGTGGTGCTGTTTGTCCATTTTTAAAGTAACTAGACTAAGGGCACCATTCCTTAACAACATTAGAGTCAGGCTGTTCAAGAAAAGTCAATCTTGCAGATTGACAAGAAGTTAATTTAAGGTTGTAAAAGCACAATGAACAATATATTGCAGTGTTTTGAGGCATAGTCATAGTGGTATGAATGTTTATACACCAAATCTGAAACAGTCCTACACCCTGTGAAATGCTCTTCTTGACAAATTACTGCATTACACTCCAGAAATATGAACAAAGTCTTACCTTGAATCAGGTGCCTGACTGAAGGATATGCAATTCCTTGTGTTTGAGACAGGAAGAGTAAGTCCCTTCAGCTGGTCACTTTCAGGTGTTTTACTGGTAGTTGAAAAGGATTCCAAATTTTGTGAAATATTAAAAGAACTTTTAGTGAAGCTGAGTGCTTCAATAGCTGCCTTTATTTCACTACAGCTCTGGGAACTCCACCAATCAGTATTGTCTATACTGAACTCATCACAAAGACCATTTCTGATTTTGGCATTTGTCCAATGAAATTCTTCACTTTTAGAAAACTCCAGTGGTTCCCTGGTGTTAGTGTTTACACAGCAATCCAGGAAGGACATGTTTTCCACAAACTCAGTCAGTGAATTCAGGCACTGAAAAACAACTGCAGACCTTCTTTCATTTACTGAGGTTATAGTTTTAACTTCTTTTTGTTCTTTATGCACCAACAACTTTGATTCCTTTTTATTCATTTCAGCACATGATTTAGGACTGTCTGACGGCAAAGTTATGAATTCAGCTGAATAGTTCAGCTCAGAATCAAATAAGTCACTATCATCCAATATCTCAAGCCTTTTCTGAGCCTTTGTCTTTTTAGACCTTTTTCCAGGGCTACTCTTTCTAGAGCAAGAACTCTTAGTAGATCTGTCTTTTGAAGAAACTATAGTAGTCCTTTCAAGTATAGACTCTGAGGCTTCAGACTGGTTTGACAGAACTTGCACTGGTAAGGGAAGAATAAGTTCAAGATTACTATATACAAAATCCACATGCTTCATCTGGAATTCTGTGAGAAGCTGCAACAATTTATTCCATTCCTCCATAGTTGTGATTTTGTGCTGTAAAATAATAATATGAAAGCTTTATCAACATATTAAAATTCATTTCTTTTGAATAAAAATGTTATTATAGAAAACCTCACACTCCTGGCTTTGTGCTAATGAGGTGAGGAACTGTTTTGCTTGCAGGAGACCATCCCAGTTCAGATTGTATCTAACCACGGAATTCTCCAATTTCTACAACAAACCTTTTCAGAGATTTGCTTCTAAGATGATGCTATTCCTGGTGATGGTTATACTCAATTGTCTGGCAATCATTCAAAGTATTACCAAATCAACTACAAAAATACCTTAAGAAATGTAAACAAATCTTCTGAAGGCAACAGAATGTTCTTAAGGCCAAGCAATGTCTCTACACAGCCTGTATCACATTTTGGAAACTCCTGAAGATGTGAATCATCAGCTTGAGAAAAATCCACCTTGGAATCCTTAGACTTTGCACGATGAATGACATTATCTGCCTTCCTTGTCTCTTCTCCTGCACAGAGATAACAGGCTTTACTTGAAAGGGAACAACTGCATCATGAAATTGATTTTCCACCCCATTGCCTCAATTCCTGGCACAAAGGATGCTGTAACTGTCACCTCTTGCTTTGGTGCTGGTGGAACAGAGCAGCTGAAATGAGACATCCCCGTGCCCACATCACTGCTGCCCGTGGTACCAAACTGCTCTCCTGCTTCCCACGTAACCTTTGAAAGAGGCTGTGCCTCACTTGTCTCTCCCTGTCACTTCCTCACACCCCTGAACTCTTCCTGAATCCTTTGGGATCAAGTTCCTACCCCTGCCTGCTTACCAGCCGTCCCACTTTTAGCCCTTTTTCAGCTCTGCTTCTTCTAGGTGAATTGCCTCCCAGCTATATGGATAAAGAACTGCAAACTCTGAGGAAAATCACTACTGGTTCCCTTCTTTGCCTAGTTTTGCTACTCACAACATGAAAGGGAGATAAGTACCATATTGACAGGCAACAAACCCCTCAAAATTAAGTTCCTTATGCATTAATACAAGGCTTGGAAGTAGCTAAAAATAGCAGAAGCATCCCCTCCCCCAAATTTAGGAGTCTTACAAGAAGTCACCATTTATTCATACATGTCTAAGAATGCCTCGATTTAGTCAAATTCATGTTTAGATAGATATTTTTTAAAGATTAAATTAAATCAACATACCACGAAGTGCCAAACGCTTCTCTTTCAAGCATCCACCTCCACTTCTAACCCAGAACTGTAAGTACAGGACACTTTGTCTGATATCACAGTTATTCGTGGTCAGGAGAGCAGCCAAGTCTTTCTCATCTGTCCGTAGGTTCTCAGCCAGGCACAGAGCTTGGAGGTAGCTCACAGAGTTTATCTAAACAAGAGTTACACACAGACACTGAAACAACTCCTGCCAATCACACTGCAGGAAGTCACACAAGAGCTAATTATTCTATTTATGCCTGCAATACATTTTGCCTTTTAATACAGAAAATTAGTTTATTAAATTATATTACAGTTAGATTAAAACCTCTAAGGAAAAGCAAACTACCCAGTCTATGTAGCCTATGTCAGAGAATTAAGTTCAATTTAGAAATAATTAAAAACAAACACACAAACATATTCTGCTTATGGTCCTGAGGCTACCTACACTTTGCTTCTCATCACCAGTGCTCAGCTTTTACTGAAATATATTCATTTTAAAGGTTTTTCTTGCATTCTTTCTTTTAACTCTGCAATTGCCTGGAACTCCAACAGGATTTCAGTTTCACATTAAGACATTTTCCCTTTCTCAGTAATTAGGTCCTTCTGATTCTCATTTATTTAGGTTTTTCACCTAAATAAAACTATTTGCTGCACAGAACTCTAGTGTTTACATTAAAGGAATAACCCATAATACTTCTAAAAAAAACTGCTACACTTTTTAAAGAATGAACCAGTACTGGCATAACCAACCTTCAGATCAGAGCCATCAGATATTTATCTAAATACATTCTAAAAACTAAATGAAGTGATTAAGTGATGTTCTTATTGTAACTCTCAGCACCACTGAATTGTTTGGAAAATAAATCTTCCATGCTAGTAAAACAGCTTCCACAGATAAATACATCCTCCACATCCTTACATAAACCTCAAAGACATGTCTGTCTCTGATCAAACAAATATGTTACATCAGAAATATATAAACCTACCCCAACATTTAAATTTCAAACTGAAATCAGCTGACAATTACTTGCTCAGGATGTACCTGCATTTCCAGACACAGACTTACCAAGGAAGGGGTTTTAAAGTTGATCTCTTCAAAATAGCCATCAAACATTAAGCTGAACGTTGGATCTATAAAGAGAGATCAGTGAACTGTCATGACATCATGTTCAAACCTAGTTTTATCCATTAGAGCAGACAGTACCTTTATTCAAACACTCAAATGCTTGCTTTACAGTCTCCACTCATTTAATTTTGCATTTAGGAGCAGTATTCAGCCATCACCATTTACAGCCTCTAATTAAAAGTGGCTGTTCTGTCTGTAAAGCCTAATTACTGTCACAAACACGACTCACCATTGGTGGTAAGAATTACAGGTCTCTTTGCAGTTGCCATGAATGTCTTTATTGCACTTAGGAATCCTGCATCTTCATCAAATATTATATCCACCTAGAGAAAACAAACATCGTTTCAATAGCTTGAGCAGCAGGTACAAGCTGTGAACAGTCACAGTACATTTCATGTGCATTTTACCTCTTCAAAAAGAATGAGAGATGTTGCACTTTTCCTGTTGTGTTCTCCTCCTTCTTCTTTGTTTATTGACTTAATTCGAGCATCTTTCTTTACTTCCAGTGAATTCTGAGTATTTCCTGCAGAGTAATTGAGCAGGAAGGAGAAGGGAAACCATTTAATGCTTTCCAGGTACTGGCTTCAAAAATCCCCCATGTATCAAAAGCTTAAGAGAACCTATTCTTTTCTCCACACAGCTCCAAATACATGGTGTAGCATTTCCATCTCCAAAGGTAATTCATTATTAAAAAGGAATACTTTACCTCCATTTTTTTCTTCAGATGTTGCTTCTCCATCAACACCTTTACGTTTGGCAGAAATTTTGAAGTAGTTTGCAAGTGTTTTAGGGGGCAAGCTCCGTTTTAATCCTGCTCCTTTTGGTGACAGCGGCGGTTTTCTTGGAGAAATAACTTTCTTTGGAGAATACATTTTTTCTGCAAGGCATGTTTTATATTAAACTTCATCTGGAGATCTAATGTCAAACTGGTATTTCTCAGACAAACATAAAGTAAAACCCATTTTTTATCTATGGTAAATGACAGATTTACTGTGCTGATTTTTTGCTTGTTTTCATTTTCTCTTGTTACAGGAAAAGCTTTCTGTTCAACTTTCTATTCAAATGCCACAGCACTTGCTCCACCACGGCAGAAATAATGTAATCAAGAGTCAGTATTTTAATAAAGTCATTATTTAATTTGGTCTGTACTTGTGTTAACCAACAGACCAGCTCTTACTATTTTGGCCAGGTAAGCTAAATCTGCTATCTTTTTAAAAACAACTGATATCTAAAATTTGTTTTGGGAATTCAGTCTTTAACAACCTTCTCCTCTCTGTAAAACCCACCCCATAATTCAGACCAAAGAAAGAACCCCAGATAAGAACCACGACACTTACTTGGTGACTTGGTAGTGCTACAACTGTTAAAAAAGCAAGGCTTGTGTGCATTCACACCTTTTTTGTCCACTTGATGAGACTGAGTAGCTTCTTTCAGCTGAGACAGAATCTGTCTCCCACTGCGCTGGCAAGAGGCATTGACTTCAAATATCTGCAATGGTATTTAATTTACAAAAAAAAAGAAAGAAAATTCAGTTGTAGACATCTTGTATTACAAATGCTTTTGTATCATTAGCTATAAATACGAAAAATGCACTGAGGAAAGAAAGAACTCCACAAACCTTAAACCCAAGCTCCTGAGCACAAGCATACACTGCAGCAGTTTTCCCCACTCCTGGTGGGCCAGTTATCAGAACTGTATTGCAAAGGGTTGTTTCTTCCTCAATATCAGATTTACTATCTTTAAAGTCAAGGCTGCTTAAAGAATCTGTAGAATTATTAAAAAGAAAAGAAAGGATTACTGTAATTCTTTGCCAACTTTCAATAAAAGAGAAGCTATATTAATTCTATCAGTACCTTCTTGCTCTTTGTCCTCCTTTTCCCTCTTCTGATTTCGTTTTTCTTCCAAATCAGCTCTCTTTTTCCATTCTTTTAACCAACTATAAAAGAAAGGAAGAAAAAAAGAATAAAAATTGCTGGTGAATTAAGTGAACCAAATTAAGATGGAACAGAACATAAAACTAGGGGACATCAGCCACTTGTTACCCCATAGAAAGCTATCAAGTCCTTTCAGATAAAAGCAAAAATATGTTCAGGATTTGATTCTTTTGTAGAAAATGTTTCCTTTTTCATTCCCCATTCTGTTAGCTGATTGGTATAAAAACAAGTCATTTGGTGTACTAGTTATTCACTCATAATTCAGTGTTGTTTTGTCAGATGGATCTTTAAATTCTGTTGTAAGAGCCACACCAGTAACTGAAGCACACAGAGAAAATTGAACTGAAAGCACAATGTGTTAGGTGGACTTCAGTGTTAAATTCTTCTCAAAAGCAGGAAGTACAGCAAGGGCAGGATCAGGATGCTTCTAGGGAAGTACAGACAAGTACTGCTCGCTCAGTGCTTGAGCGTTACCAAGTAAATGAGGTTTTGAGTTAATTTTAGGAATGGATCCATGTCCCAGTTTCTGACCTGTGTAGCCTTTCAATTTCTTTCTTGTTCCCTACAAGTTCACTGGAATCTTGAGGCTGATATTTTTCTGTCCAGAGCATGTCTTCCTTTTCCACACCTACAGAAAAAATATTGTCCATTTTTAAACAGTTCTTCATGCAACAGAATTCATCAAATCTAGCAGAGTATCAGGACTAGATTTGATTTTTGCATCATAGTGGAAAGCTGACATATATCACACATACACTTCCTCAATGCCAAGATTAAAATGAGACAGGAAATACAGTTACCTGAAAGTGCACTTGGATCTGATAAACACCCAGGGTGTTCTGTCACACTATCTGGTTTCTGGGTCTTGTTTTTTCCCAAGTGTGTGGCTTGTCCTGTCTCTTCCTGTTTTTCTCCAGATATGGGAAGAATAAGGTTCCTGGAAACTCTTGATTTCCTTTCAGTCTCTGTACCTTCAATTTGTTTTCTTCTTTTTGATTTGCGGTCTTCTGTTTCTTTCCTTTTCCTCTTAGTTTCCTTCCAATTGTCAGGATGTTTCTCAATTACATCAAGATTTGCAGTGCTATCTCTGCTTTCTAAGAAAAAAAATTGCATCCATTTAAAATTTCAGGCTATGTCCATTTTTACTGTACATTTGCTTAAGCCATATTTGAAGAATTTGGTCAAAATAACCTAAAATGTGAGGATCAATTTATTTCTAACAATAGTATTCCTTCAGTAACAATTTTTTTTTAATTCCCAGTTGTTTTTAAATGCCAGAGAGTGTGAGGGTGGTTTTCTCCCTACATAAATTCCTAACCTTGTGTACTGCTTTCCAAAGCCAACCTCTCTGTTTGCTTTTTCAGGAACCTGGAGTAGTATTTTCTCACTGGAAACTGAGAATTAGAAGCCAAAATCTCATCTAGCAAATCCTTCTTGAATGCATCAGGAAAAGCTGGTCGGTGGCCTGAAAGCTGGAATACACACACACAGAATTACTCAAAAACTTTGCACGGAATGTTTTGCATAACTTAAACTGGTAATATCTCGTTAAATTCAGAGATTAACAGAAACTGTTAAGAACTGATGAGAACTGTCTAATGGTAAGGTGCAAAATGAGTAACTCACACATAGGGCAATTAAAAAAAATTAAACAAATTACAGGACTGAAACAAGTTCAAACAACATGATTTATTAAAAACATAACTCCAAGTATCAAAACAATTTGAATTTTAAAGTACTAACCACAGGTGCGGAACAATTTCCAGTTAGTTTTGAATTCATAGTGGAAAATTCACCGAGAGAGAGAGTGATTTTTGTGATGTTTGTGACTTCAGTACTCAGTTCCCTCAGCTTAGTTAATAGAGGACATGATGGTGATTGCAATTTCCACATTGGAGAACCTACAAAAGAACCCCCACCAAAAACAAAACAAGAGTTAACTTCTACTCTATTCTTCTATTAACTTCTGTCCTGGTCTTCTCTCTTTAGTGAAGTCTTTTGCCTTTGTCGGAAGGAAATGGTTTCTGCCCAAATCAGTCCAACACAATCTTTATACTCCAAACTGGAACCTAACTGACCAACTCTTTTGACTAAACATTAAGAATTTTGCATCCTTACCCATGCATGTATAGACTACTTTAGCATCAGTTTAATTTGTAAATTCTGTATTCAACAACATCTCACTGGAAGCTTCTAAGTTTTGCTGTCTTACTGAGACACAAAACAAGAGGAAACTCCTACCTATTCCAGTCCTAAGATGTTAATTTTTTTTCTTTTCTGCACAAATTCCTCAGTAATTATTATGTACATTTAAACAAAACCCAAAAGCTTAACACGAGCTTACAGTCATCCTTCTGCTGTACATGGACAACAGTTTTGAAGCAGGAACTTGCAAGAGAGTATGCTTCCATTGCTGCTGCCTTCTTTGCAATCTGCCTTTTCAGTGACTCTGGCAATCCACTCATCAGGAATTCACGTTTTGCTCTGAACGGATCACCATCTTGAGAATTTTCAGATGCATCTTGGCTTTAATGAAAACAGAAAAGAATAAAAGAAGATAGAATTAGTAGAACTTCCAGCTATGCAAGGCTGAATTTAATCACATTCTCTTCCAAATGAGTTGAAGATAGTCTACCAGAACTGCTACAATTAATTTTAATGTGGTTAGTTTGAAATTAATTCTGTATTAAAAATTTTAATCTAAAAAAAAAAATCTCTTTGGTCTTGCATTTTTACATGCAATTTGGGATTTCTATTTCAGCAGTCATCAACTACATTTTCAGACATCTAATATGGTTCTGAAGTGGTTGAGGAACTCTCCAAGAAACCCCTAAAATTTTGCAAGCAGATTGAAATACTAATCAGTATAAAAGTCATGAATATGTATAGCACATTCCAGTAAGTATATTTAAATCTGTAAAATGAGAGAAAGTTAGAGTAACCTTGAAATGTATTTTGATTTTTAAGCAACTGCACTCTTGACAACTGACCTGCTTTCATCAAAGATCACAATCGGTTCACCTGCAGAGTTCTGAGCATTTTTGCCTAGGCAGGAAGGTGGACATCCCAGTTGCCCTTTAAAAAGGTAAAAAACCCTATTATTAGATTAGCACTGATACAAGATTCTAACCTTGCTTCTGTGTTCACTGCCTCTATGTTCCATTTAACATCATCAGGGAATCTCCCTTTCTTAAGGGAAAGTTGAGTATTTTAACAAAACTCATTACAGCTCTGTTTCTAATCATTTCCTCAGTATAGATGCTATTTTTCAACATGAGGAAAAAAAAAGGAGATGCAACAAAACATGGTACATGTTGACAATTTTTCAAATAAACAGTTTTCCCTGAATGAACAAAAAGCAAAACAACACATGTAAATAACCTCTGCACTATTAATTCTTATAAAACCGGAAGGTATGTATTGGAATATTAAATAAAGATAAATCAGAAGAAAATATTAATATACTGCAAAGGCAGCTTCATGAAATAAAGTTACAATAGTCAATGATATAAAATGTTTCTGTAATAAAAAATAAACGCTTTCAGTAAAACCCAATTACCTTTGGAGTTCTTTGCAACCTTCAAGTTTTTAGACTTCTTCCCCAAAACATCATTTAAGCTCCGAAGTTTCTTTTCCTTCCCACTCTGCTCTGTAGTAGTGACACTATCCATGTTTGAACCTAGAATTATTACTGATTCCTAGAGGGAAAGCAAACCAAATAAGAAAGGAAACATAAATTTTACTCCTCTATTAACAATACACTGCAAATATCTACCTTAGCTTGCAACACTTCTTGTAAAGAATCAAGCAGGAATCATTTGTGTTGCTTGTATCAATAACAAATATATCACAATACCCCCCTCAAAGTACAGCCTTACATCACTTTCTTCTGATTTCTTCTTCTCAGCAAGAGCTCGCTGTCGAGACGAGCGCCTCACAGGAGCTGCTGGGTCTTCACTCACTTTTGATCTGTTCTGCTGTATAGCCTTTGCTTTTTCAATCAGCTGCTTTGCTTTAGATATGTTTTTAGAAGTGGAGTTCATCTGTTAACAAAGAACAAAAAACCGAAATAGCAATTAATGGCACTCTCTTCACTAAGTACTTTGCATATAAATATAATTTTTTCACTTTTATAGAAATAGGTAATTGTTGCCAAATTTCATTGGTATCAAAAAGAAAATGAAATAATTGAAAGGACAAGCAAACCAAGATGATATCCACAGTTCTCAAAGGGGAGTGAGAGCCCTGCAAGGAGATCCTCAATTTTTTAATGGAACAAATATGGGCAGTGACATTCTTAAGCTTCAGCTGTTCTGCTGTGCCCAAACACTGTCACAAATCACTGGATCATTTAGGTTGGAAAAGACCTCTGAGATCATCAATTCCAACCTCTTGATGGTCACTACCTTGTCAAATAAGCCACGGCACTAAGTGCCATGTCCAGTCATTTCTATATCCTATCCTGAGAACCTGCAGCTCAGGAGCATGCTATTTTATGGACTATTTTCTGTTATGAAAGGTGGATTTTTACTAATAAAACATGTTTTGAGATACAAGAAACTATCTCAAATTTCATCATAAATCAGAGTATATTCCCTTTCCATGGGGCAGTTGGGAATTGTCATATTGTATTATTACACCATACTGAATACACCACAATCATAACCATATAGGAAGTGACAAAATACTGACACCAATTGTTACATAAATTACCTTGGTGTTTTTGGAGTGAGACTCTTCATTTTTCATTGCTTCAGCTTTATTTGATTTTGTAGCTGCTTTGATACGTGTAAACCTCATTCTAATTAGGGAAAAAAGTATTATGAAATTATTACTGGTTAATAAAGGGAAATGTTACTCTCAATTTAATTTTCAAAAGCCTTTAAAAATACAGTGCTGTAAACAGAAGCAACTCTCCAACTGGTGGATGAGGGTTTTTTTTGTTGTTTGGTTGGGGTTTTTTTTAATGTCTTCAGTACAAACAAACTTAGAGTCAGCTTTGGTTCCTCTCTATTTTTACCCACCGTGATCAGTATCCATGCAACTTTGATAAAAAACCATTTATAATTATGACTTATTTTCAAAACACTTGCATACAATTAATGGGCAAAAAGGTAGAATACACTCTAAAAGGTTTACCTTATTGGGCTGTTTCCATCAAAGGGCACAGTAATCACCTCAGCTCTGTACATGTTGCTTTTCCTGCAGGATTGTCTGTGTGCTTTTGGGGTGGAAGTCTCTAAGGGGCAGGCACTTAATTCATCTGCAGAACAGGCACTTCTAGCCCTGGGCTTTTTAGGTGTAACATTCGTTGGTGTTTTGGTTTTCTGCTGCCTTGAACTCCTCCTTAACTCATTCACTTCTGGAGTTGATAAAATTATTACATCTAAGGTGTTTTCCACAGTAGCAACACTAGCACCCAAATCCTCTTCTCCAGTATAATTGCTGGTGTTTAACACATCAGTTTCCTTAGTTTCGGAAGCCTTCTTTTTTCTGTTTCCTTCTTTCTGAACCTTCCTGGATCTTCTGGATTTAGTTCTATTGCTTTTAGGTTTAGAATGTGTACATTTGTCCATATAATCTTCTGGTATTCCACTTTCTAATTCTTTATTTGAAGGAATGACATCTTCAGATTGCTCTTTTTCTTTTGAGCACTTTGCAGCAGCTTGCTTTTGTTTTCCAGGTGCCTTTTTAACTCCACTTTTTGTTACATCTGCTGTTGGTTGTTTAAAAGCTTTCATAAACTGATGCTTTTCTTCCAGAGTACATTTTGGCCTCAGAGAATCCGCCCCTCCAGTCTCCAGTACAGCCAGCTCCAATTCTTCTTCCTCAATAACGACGTTGGATTTCCTTTTCTGAGTCACCTGTTCGGTTTGCTCACTGTCCAAGAGGGCTGGGCTGTTTTCTTTTTCCCCTACACGTCCTTTCTGCTTCAAAAAAATGGAAGCTATTTTCCTAGAGCCTTTCTGCTCCGTATTTGAGGGAGGCAATTTGGGGGGAATGGAATGAACTTGTGCGAGGACAGTCACTGTTCTGAGTGGCAGCTGTTGGGATTCCTCACACTTTTCTGGGTCACTAATACTATCACTTTTGTCCATTTCATTTGCTGTACCAGAAGAGTCCATTGCTGTCTTTGGGTCTTCTTCAACATTATTTTCTCCCTGACTTCTCAAGAAGTCCTCAAATGACACGGTTATTATACAATTATTTACCTGGGATGTCCCATCATCCCTAGGAACCTCAAAACTGGAATCACCAATAGAAGCATCACACTCCGCTACTGTATTTGTCTTCTCTCCAGTTTCCTTTCTACACCTTTCATTCATCTGGTTTTCTGATGAAGAGCTTTCAGACAAATCAGTATTTACTTTGTGCTTCCTTTTCCTTGATTTTTTTATCCTATTTTTTGATCCATTTGTTTCACAACCAAAGTTTTTTGCATTTTTTCTGGAGGGGATAACGTTTGGGAAGTTCTCTCTTTGATCGTTATCTTCTGCTAATTCTCCTGCACATTTTTTGTCCACTAGAGTACAAGAAGCAATAAAGTCATTACTGTCTTGTTGCAGTCCTGTAGTTGCTCTGCTGTCATCACTACTAATTTCTATTTCAAGGTCATTCTCAGACTCTTTAATTTCTTTTGGCATATTACTTAAATTAACTTTCTTCCCTTTTCTCTTCTGCTTTAAAGACGGCTTGAAAGATGATTTACATTCTTTTTCATCAGCATCCAACAGTGTTTTATTTTCTCCAGCTCCTACTGGGAATCCAGCATTCTCAGTGGCAGATGTCTTTTTAAAATAATCCAAGATGTTGTTGGATTTTGGTGATGACAATGCTTTATCCACTGGTTTTGCTAACGGTGAAAAATACCTTGTGATTGTTTTTGCAGAAGCATCTTCCTCTCGCCGCTTCTTGCATGGCTGTAAAAGGCACAACGTGAATCTTAGTTTTAAAAATCTTAAGATGACTTACACAGAACTTTTTCAGAAGACAAAAATTCATATTAACGTGCTCAGGCTGGGCACACATGAACTGTATCTCCACGGTTTCAAAGACCACCTACGCCTGATATAATGATTCTGCGGTTTCAGATAAATAAAAATCCTGTTCTGAAACCCTGAGATGCTCAAAACTGAATGGGACCACAAGGTCTTCGGAACAGCTCTGCAGAGATTTCACAATACTGCAAGTCTGAAAGTCTAGGTCAATTCGGATGATCGACCTTGAGATGTTCCCCGGAGCGTCTGTGGAGCTTTTAAGAGGGAATTCCAAGATCACTTAAAAAGGTCTGATCCTACCGTAAACATGTGACATGTCTTAGGAAGACAGAGTGCCTATAAGAGTACTTAAAGAAAATGAACACAAGAGAATTCTTATCTCGCATAATGATTCAAACCACGAAAGAGCATTTACTCCGACAGCCCCAAGAAAGACTCTGGCTCCTAAAGGCGTTTGTAACTCCAGGTTTAGCAGAAACTGAGCTCCTCGGAGAGCACACCCTGCGAAGCAGAAAGCGTCCCTCGCCAGACCCCCGGAACGCGTTTAATGACAGCCCGGCCCGCGGGCTGCGCCGAGCGTCGGCAGCGCCCGGGAGCTGGGGCCGCGGCGGGCGGCCCCTCACAGCTCCCGGGCACCCCGGACGGGCCGCGTCAGGCCAGAGCGCCCAAGGGGCGAACGCCAACGGGGCGCCCCCCGCCAGCCGCGACCCCGGCCCGCGTCCCCACCTGAACGTCGCCGTCGTTCCCGGGGAGGACGGGAGAGGCGTCCGCCGCGGCCACGGCGACCCTGCCCACCATGCCCCGGCCGCTGCGGGCGCGGAGCCCTGCCGGTCGCGGGGGGCGGGGGGAGCGCGGAGCCCTGGGCCCCGGGCGGTGCCTCAGGGGCGGGGGGCGCGCGCCGCCGCCATGGCCCCGATGGCGCCGCCTGACGGGCGCGCGCGCCGCGCGGGCGGGAAAGGCGCGCGCGGGACCAGATTCGGATCCCCGCGCGGAAGGCGGGGGGCGGGGCCTCGGGCCGCTCCCACGTGACCCGCGCCCGCTGCCCAACAGCCGCTCGTAGTCCCGGTCACGTGACGCGGACGAACGGGCGCGCCGTCGCGCGGTCGCCCCGCCCCCTCTCGGCCGAGGCCCCGCCCCCTCTCGGCCGAGGCCCCGCCCCCTCCTTCGCCGCTGTCGGTCGGCTTTTCGCGCCGCGGCCGTGACGTCACGCGGCTAGCGCGCGCCCTGCCCGCCGCTGACGTCACGCCTCGCTGACGTCACCAGCCGCCGGTCCGTGCCCCGGGGCCGCCTCCCGCTCCCGCTCCCGCCGCGCTTCCCGCCCCGCCCCGCGGATGCGCGGCCCTTCCGGGGCCGAGGTCCGCCCGCCCCGCCCCGCCCCGCCCCGCGCCGCCGCCTCGCTGCCGCCGCGGCTGCCCATGGAGGCCGCCGAGGCCGAGGTGCGGCTCCTCTTGCAGGAGGCTCGGGAGAGCATCGAGGCGGCGCGGAGCTACCGGCGGGAGCTGCAGCAGCGGCTGCGGGGGCTGCACCAGGCGCGGGAGCAGGTGGGGAAGCGCGGCGGGACGGGACCGCGCTCTCCGGAGCTGGCCCGAGAGGAGCGGCCGGAGCCCTGCCCGGGCTGTGCCCGCCCGGCGCCCGCAGGCGGGACCGCCGGGGGGCGGCGGGCCCTGGCCGCTCCCCTCCCGGGGCACGGTGTTTGTCCATGGTTCCTGTCCGCCGGGAGAGCCGGGATGGGGCTCAGGGGCGGGGAGGGTGAGCAGCGGGAGCCCCGCCGGCCGGCGGTGATGGGAGCCCTGGCACCGGCCTGCGGCCTCGGGGCTGCCGGAGCCGGAGCGCGTGGGAATGGCAGATGTGCGATGTGTCGGAGGAAAGGGCTGCGAGCCCAAGTCTCTTAATGAGCTGAGCTTTATTTTCCGGGACCACAGGGAGCCTTCTCAGGCGAGAATAGGTATCTTAAAGCGCTACGTTTTCCAGAGTAGCTGGGATGCTAAGTGTGATCCAGCAGGGTGTGTTATGCCATGTTTACATCAGATACCTGCCTGGGCAAGCTGCTCCCTGGTTCGGATGCGGTGCTGAAGGCTGCTGTCCCCATGCACCGCAGTGCCTGGCTCACGTACTCGTGGCTCGGGCAGCAGGGCTGCCAGCATTCCAGGTCAGCTGGTTTGTCTGGAGCCGGGGCAGGGCTCCCGCCGGGACTGGGACCCAGCCGGGCAGGTGTGGGCAGGGACAGGCGCAGCGCAGGGCTGCCTCCCCTGCTCAGGCAGAGCAGCGGATGGAGCTTTGCAGCCTGGAAGTGGTGCCTTGCTGTCTTTGATTCAGCTCTGCGAGGGGTAAATAAAAGCCCAAACAAAGCCAAAGTTAGGGAGTGTTTCTGTGGCGAACTGTTAGTTTTTCTGAGGCAGATCCCGTTCGTGCAGAAATCTGCTGGTGAGTGTCCTGCTCCCAGAGCATGTGGGTGATCACTGGACATTTAATTAGGCAGCATTGAAACCACAGGCTGCTTAAAAAAATGAATTGTTCATGGCTGTCTTTCATGCAAACCTTGTCATCTCAGTGTTGCTTGGCAGATCCAAGGGCAGTGAGAGGCAGCCCATGTGCCTTTGTGCAGCGAGGGTGTAGTTAGCTCACCTTTCCTTTTGCTCTTGGGAGCAATTCCCCTGCTGTGTGCATGTTTCTGTTTCCTCTCTTTCCATCTTCAGGACCACTTGGAGTTTTGTGCACATCACAGAGTTCCCTGTGTTCCCAGAGTGCTGAGTGTGCTAGACTGGGGTTTGTGTAGTGGCACCTTTATTATTTGAGGACTGGGTGGCTGATGTGATAGGACTGGATCACTCACACTGCATCCTTTTCCTTTGGACCAGATGGACATGATTTTCCACAAACATCACAGAGCTCTGTGTTCAGGGACTTGCATTTCCTCTTTTGCATGATGAGCAGTATCTAATTCTGTGGCTGAGCTGCCGAATTTGTATCTGCCTGTAATGGAGGTAAAATGCTTGGAGAAGTGAGCGTTCTGCCTTCCTTTGCCCCACCCCTTCACAAAGCTAAATACTTCCTTTTTTTTTTTTTTTCCTCAAGCATTGAACTTACAAGAAAAGGGAAAGAGAGCTGTGTGGCAGCTGCAGAGCCTCATGAATATTTGTTGAAGAGGAAATTTATTTTACCTAACCAGAGAACTTCCTGTGTTGGTTGTCTGTGCTTCTAAAGATCTAGAAATTACGTGTAAGGCCGTCAGCGCGTTGCAGCATTTCCTCGTGTGCGTCTCGTCGTAAGATGAGACTTAGAAAAGCTGTTCCAGGGAGATATTTACTTCTGATCTTTGCATCTTTAGCTCAGGGATGTTCAAGTGTGCTTTCCTCCCTGAAAGCCAGATTCAGCAACTTTGCAGACATTTTAATGAGCACGTGTAGAACTTTCTGTGGTCGGGTTCTTCCGGAATCAAAACAGACTTGCCGCTCACCCTGTCCGGTCACCAAGGGTAGCTGTTTGAACAAAATTGAAAAGAAAGCAGTTTTATGAGGATTTAAAAAATCCAGTGAAGTGATAGCACTTGGAAAAGTGCTCCTAGACAGTCTTCTAAAAGTCTGATAGGTTTTTGTTTGCAAGGAGGATTACCAGAGGATGGCAGAGTGGTTTTTATGTAGGATTACAGCAGTGGGGTTTTTTTTGAGGGGCAGCAGGGAGGAGATCTACAGAGCATTTGGATTTTTCTGATAAGTAAAATTCCTTGATTGAAGCACCTATAATCCAGGTTGTATTTTGCTTAGTGAATATGCTCTTCCCCTGGTCCAGGCTGGTTTCTTTGCCTCCCTCCCTGCTGTACCTGTTCTGAAAATGACTTCAGTAATCTTTTAACTGCCAGCGATCATTTTTTAAAGCAGACTCCACTCGCAGCTTTTCTCCAGCAAGTGTAGATGAGATGCTTCAGAAAAATAAAAGATGTGCATGGCCTTTGCCTTTATCCTGAATCCTTCTTTCCTGTTACCTGAATTCAGATCAAAGACAGTGCAACAGTGACCAGAGATGTGCTTGAGCAGCATTTTAGCGATTTGAAAGGCACTCTGAAGAAGCTGCTGGACGAGCGACTGATGTCCCTGCTGCAGGAAGTGGATGTCATAGAGCAAGAGAGCATCAAGCCCCTGGATGAGTGCCAGAAGCTGATAGAGCACGGAGTCAGCACGGCCGATGATCTGCTCCGGGAAGGTGAGGCAGGACCTGCTGCTGAGCCTTAGCTCTGCCTTCCAGTGTGGGTCTGTCAAAAGTCTGGAATATTCCCATTATTATCAGTGTGTTTGGCTCATTATCTGAAACTACATGTTAAGAATTGGGTAGATTAGTGAAGAGCTGATCATTATCATCTCCTACAAATCCGTATTTCAACATTTTGCTCCAATCCTAGAGTGTACATATGTCAGTGTAGCCTCTCCTAGAGGGCAGAAAATACCTATTTGAGAATTATTTCACTGCAGAGACATTCTCTACCTCTCCAGGCTAGACAGAGAAGTTTGTCAGGCTACTTTGAAATAAAATACATTGTGGGCACCACTATAGCAAAGTGTCTGTTTTAGTGAAGTAAATTATGTCTGTCTTGCTGAAATAGCAGCTGAAATAAACACATTGTCCTGCTGAGTGTGATTATGTTTGCTGTTGGTGGGGAACATGAGGAATCAAATGGCCACTGTACGGGGAAAATTTCTCTGAAAAGTCTGAAGATGAGGCAGACAAAAATGGACATGTGGAATGTTCCTGTAAGGGCCAGACTATACCCTGCTGATGCTAAATACCTCGGCAGAAAGGAATGTCACTCTTGCCTGTTTTCCCCAGGCTGGGGAACCTACTGGGAGCATGTCTGAGCCATGAGTGTGTTGGCAGTTTCCTTGCATTGTTCTCATGTCTCAACTTTAACTTTCTTTCAGTATGAGCTCAGTTCTGGGAGCTAAAGCACATTGAGCTGTGTCCCAGGGGTGGGAAAGCTCCCAATTCCTCCTCAGCCCTGAGCTTTGTGCTGCTTGGGAGCTCAGTGCCTCCCGCTCACAGGAGCAGTGACCGC
The DNA here is from genome assembly GCF_031753505.1 of Anomalospiza imberbis. Taxonomy (NCBI): domain Eukaryota; kingdom Metazoa; phylum Chordata; class Aves; order Passeriformes; family Viduidae; genus Anomalospiza; species Anomalospiza imberbis. Next base: position 11,287,217 of record NC_089699.1, on the reverse strand, counting down.
GTTTAAGGATTAATTTGTTGGGATTTTTTCTAGCACCACAGCTCTGGGACAGCTGGTATTCACCTTGTTTTTATTTTAACTCTCACGTTGCTGAATCAGCGTGGTGGCAGAAGTTTTTGGGTGAAATTCTGTGGGGTCTCATGAGAAGCTGACTCGCTGCAGTTCCCGTTCCCCCGGGTGCTCTGAGCAGGAGCATCACCCAGGGCTGTGGGCAGGCTGAGCACGGGCTGCAGCTGAGGCAGAGAGGAGTTAAGCCTCCGTGCTTATTAAATCTCCTGCTGCCAATTATGACGTGTGCTTTCCTTCAGAGATTTGTAACGTGTGTAATCCTCCACTTGGAAAAGGACTGAGCTTGCTGAAGTTGTAAATTACCCTAAAGTCAGCAGACAGGAGACTGGAGCATATGTCTCTGTAAGATGAAGTGTGGGATGCTACTTAATATGGAAAGCTTAGGAAAATACTTGTGTTTATCTCCACGCTTTAATGCATGGGTTAGATTATTTCCTTCATTGGGACAATAGTACCATTTTGATTCTAGCAAACAGAACAGCAATTGACATTATCTCTTGCTTTTAACTGCCTGCTTTTTTATTTTCTGATCAGTGAATGTGCTTTGACTTTTTCTTCATTTAAAGCTGGTGGAGAAGGGGATTAATAATCCTGATTTTTTGTCATCTGACCCCAGTTCTGCTCAGGTCTGAGACCTGAGGCAAATTATACATCTGTTAGGGGTGTGTCTACAGGTAGCTTTGAGAGCTTCAAAAGTTGCTAGATAGGCTTTATATTGTTACCTGTAATTGTATTTTCTAGCTAAGACTAGCAAAAGTGCTGAGAGTGCTTCGCATTTAATTGGTTGCTCATGTCAGAACTGGTTATTCTTTGAAGCAAAGAATGCCTTCTGTGGATGTTGTCTCATTAGGAATATTTTTGCTGTTTGGTTGCAGGAGAGAGTGCAGTCGATGGAGATGTGGGACAACAGAATGAGAAACTTAGCAACTTTACAAAAAAAGCCTTACATATTCAGCTAGATAGGTAAGACACCAACATTCTGAGGTGATCTGATGTGCCCTTCTTTGTAGGGGATCTTTTCTCTTTGGAAACAAAAGCTTTCTGCTCCATTGCCTCAAAACATTCATTTGAGGTGCTGCTGTCCTGTTTGTTTCACAGACTTTCTTTGGGGCTGGCACTCACAGAATGGAGGGGGTTTCCACCCTCCATACGTTCTGTGGAAATATAGGCTGTTTATTTGTGAAGGATGAAGCCACTCCCTGTAGAACAGCCTGTGTTTCAGAGTATTTGCTGACAAACTGTCTGGTTAGGGCTGAAACACAATGTTTTCTGAGTCTTCTAAGTTTGGGGTGCACGTGCCAATTTCGGCAGCTGTTCTCTCTTTGCAAATCTGCACAGATTCAAGTGTATGGATGAAATATGAATTTGTAGAAGCTGGCCCCTCTCATTACAGCAAACTTTCCTTTTCAGCTTACCAGAAGTGCCCTCCTTGGTTGACGTGCCTTGTTTATCTGCCCAGCTGGATGACTGCCTCCTTACTATATTGAAAAATCAAATATTCAGACATGGAACTGTGGCATCCCGCCCACCTGTACAGCTGGAGGAATTTGTGGAAAAGCCTGGAGGTATTTTAGTCCGATGGTGTAAGGTAGGTAAAATACCCTGTGTGAAATTCCTTTAGACTTGAGATTTTTCTAAAAAGAACCCAGACAATCCACTTTCTTTCTGAATTCTATACTGCCTTCCAAGGACTAGTCCACTCCAGTGTGGAGTTAAAAACCTGAGAAGCGTTTTTCGTGGTAATGGTGTCATTTAAAGACAAGGTAGTCCAGTGATGGTGTGTGGCTGGTGCTGGGGTTTGTGTCTGCCTGCAGTGACACTTGCTTTAGCAGACCCAGGAGGAGGCTGGACCTGCTCTGGTGTGCTCTTACCCCTAAACACGTTTGTGTTCCTAGGGAGATGCAGTGGGTAGAAAAAGAAAACATTATTATATTAGCTAGTCCAGTAGCCTTTCTCTTCAACACACAAAAACTATTTTTGAGTGAACCACTGCTGTGGTCTGATGTGGTTTAGTTGTTGTTGGACAGCTCTGTGCCCCTTGGCAGCATCAAACAAACCTTTGTTGTTCTAGCAAGAGCCAGTCTTTGTTGGCCACCCTTCAGCTGTAATGTGGACTCAGGCTGTTAAACCATAGGCACTGCTGTCAGGTGGGGTCTGATTTTCTGTGCTGTACAGGAGTTACCTGAATTTGGTTGTGCCTGGGGGATAATGGAGGGGTTTTTTGAGGGGGTGTGTGTGTCTAAATATCTTTTGACTCAGAGATATCAAAGAACTGGAAATCATTCCCTGGAACAGTTTATGAAGGACAACACTAATTTTCCCTTGCTGTTAAAAACTGGCTCAGAATTTCTTCTGCAAAGTTGTTTTCAGCTTTTGGCTGAAGGATCTTTTTATATCTCTGCTAGAATGAACAGCCTTCTGTTAAATGTTTCTTCTTCTGTAGATATTTTCTAACTGTAATAAAATAATTCTGATACATCTGTTGGTTCGGACACTGATGTTACTTTCTACAAGGCACATTTTCTGCTCTGAAATGCCTTGTGAGTCTGATCACCTGCAGCACTGTCCTGACACGTGCCCCTCCAGAGGGGAGAGGAGAAGCAGAGGGGTCCTTTGTGACGCAGTGAATGTTTCTGCAGGTGGATGAAGATTTCATACCCCAGGACTACCGGCTGCAGTACCGCAAGAGCGCTGCCAGCCCCTTCGAGGATGTGTACGTGGGCTCAGAGACAGAGTTCATGGTGCTGCACATCGACCCCCACGTGGATTACCAGTTCCGGGTGTGCGCCCGCGGGGACGGGCGGCAGGAGTGGAGCCCCTGGAGCGTGCCCCAGATCGGCCGCACCGCGCTGGTCCCCCACGGTACTGCTCAGCCTCGGCTCCCGAGGGGATGGAGCTGTGCTGTGTGATGGGTGGCCCTGGCTGTGGGGGCTCTGTGTGACAAGTGATGAGCTGTCTCTCTGTCCTGCAATGCATTCTTGGCTTCTTTGGCTGAGGGACACTCAGTGAGCCGTTCACAGGTGGCTCACTGCTTCCTTAGCCTTGGTAAGCACGTGAGCCAGAAGAAAAGCATTATTTTTTCTTCTCTCTCACCACAACAATAAGGATTTTTGATGACTTACAGCTCATAACAAGCTCTTATCTTGGAGAGAGGGAAACTTAAATTTTCTCTTCACTTACAATTTCTAAGCGCAGTGGGTAATGAAGGCTTTCCTTTTCTTACAATAAGACTTGGCAGGGATTGCAGCAAAGAGTGAACTCCTGGTGAACTCTGAGCTGGAAAATACTTTTTGTAATTGCAATTTATTTGAAAAACAAATCTCTCCATAAGAAAAAGGCAAAAACAGACCCTGTTTTTAACATAGCTTAAGCTGCATGAGGTGGTCTGAGTAGACGTTGGGACTGGCTTGATTTTGCACAGACAGGACCAAGTTGAGGTTCACAATTTTCTTGCTTTTCTGTTTGTTTTCTTTGAAGAGTGGACAACTGGTCTAGAGGGTTACAGCTTGAGCAGCCGAAGAAACATAGCCCTTCGGAATGATTCTCAGTCGTGTGGTGTGCTCTACTCCAAAGCTCCTACTTACTTCTGTGGGCAAACATTAACATTCAGGCAAGTCCTTTTTGGGTGGCTGGTGTCTGGTTCATCCCCTGTGAGCTGTCACGTCTGAGTTGTGTTTAAACCTGAGGCGTGTTTCAGTTGTGATTCAGTTCAGCTCCAGTCAAGGTAGTGCCTCTGTGTGACATCTGACCTTCCTTTGGTTCTGTTTCCTGGCTTTGTAGGAAAACACCTGATGTTTTTGTAGGACCTGCGCTTACATAAAAGTGAGTGAACTCCTGAGGGATGGTAAAATACAGCTCGTGCTGAGCAGATCTGTGGAATGTTGAACTTCCTGGTGTTTTGTAGCAGCTGTTACTGGCTGAAGTCAGTGGAGCTTTGCCTCTAGTTCCTTTCAACCCTGGGTCAGGGGTGCTTTCCTTCCCAGACTAATCACTGGCTCTGAAGACTTTGAACATGAAAACACTGATGTGCTGTTGGGATGACAGTCTGGCAGCAATACCTTTAACATGTGAGATAATTAGTGCTGGTCAGACTACTGCTTGAAACTGGCATTAGAAGATCCAGAGTGGAGAAGGGATCTTGTGAATTTCAAGCTTTCCACTTGACACAGAACATGATTAAAACCTTGGCAGCTTTGCTGCATGTCATCCTATCCCTGAGATGATGCTGTTTAACGGGGTATGAGGAATGTCCTTGTGGATGTGTCTATTGTGATTACAGACCTCAGAGACTCTGAAGCTTTGTTTAATCTTTGCCCTGGTTCAATAAAACCACTTGCTGTACAGCAGGCAGCCCCCACAGGCAATTGAAAAGGGCTCTTCATGATACTTTCATGACTTATTCCATGGTGTTTCATTTATCCCTTCCTGATCATAGATTATGTTATGTTTAGATGGTTGTAGTGTGAGGATGTATTCAGTTGCTCTGTCTGAGATGGATAAAAAGATCTAAAGCTTTAATTTGAAATCTGTTACTTGATTTAACTTCTTTTGGCTCAGCAATGCCTGGGAAATTAAAGGCAGAACCTTGAGGTTTCCCTTGGTTCTCTCTCAGTCCAGTGCTTTTTGTCATTTTTTTTATTAGTAGCATCTGAAAATGTTTTGCTTCACATTTTGGTTATGGACTTCTCTCCAAGAGGAGATTGTTTCAGGATGGCAGAGCTCGAACAAGCATGTGTCCACAGGAGCTATCGTGACACGAATCTTGAGATTGAAGACAATCTCAAAAATTTGTTTTGTTCCTCTTCCAAGGTCCAAGAGTAGCTTCTTGTTTGGAAGTGTGAGAGATTTTGTTGGGCTGGGAGATGCAGAACTTGGTGCTCGACTTCCTCCAGCTGTTGGAACACAAGTGATTATTCTCCAGTTGCTCTGTGTTCTCTGTGTTCAGGACCCAGGCACAGCTTGTCAGTGAGCAGTGAAGTGTGAGCAGCGTGTCAGTGCCAGTGAAGCAGTGAGCAGTGATGAACACAGTGCTTTGTATCTACGTTTTAAAGATAAACTGTGGCAGTCGTGCTGAGGTGAAGCATTTGGCCAAGCTGTAGGAAAATATCAGTGCTTTAGGTCAAGTCTCCTGTTGCCTTGCAGCCTCCAGGGAGCTGCCCTTAGGGAAGGGAACATCTCTCCACAGTGACCTGCTCGTCATCTCTCTAAAGCTTTGTTTGCTGTGGGGAGCCACAGTCCTTGTGGCCAGGCACGCAGTGATTTGGGCTCACCCAGCAGGTGCCCTGTGGTGGTCACACTTTGTCAGGAGCCCAGCGGAGCTCTGCTGTCAGCTGAGGCCGAGGCGGTGCCGGTGGTGCCCCATGGGTGGGGTGATGCCTCTCTGTGCTCTGAGGCAGATGGAAACTGCTGGGGGTTCACCAGGTTCAGTGTCTCTGCAGTGGCAGAGGCAGGGTTTTGCTGTGCAGCATTTTTGTTATGCACCAGAATGAATTTGAACTCTCCTGTGGAGTTGCTTTGGGAAGACATAGTGGATCCCTTGCAAAGTAAAAGCTTCTTGGAGATTCAAGTAATCGTTTTCCCTTTGCTTTACAGCGCAAGGCTATTGCTTTCTTAGTGGCATTCCCAGGGGACTGCAAAACCTAATAGAGTACAAAAGTAAAACATGGCTCCAATTTTATCTTTGCCTCTAAAAAGTTAACCCATTGTGTGCCAGTCCACTGCCCCCTTTAACTGCTGTTTCTTGAAAGTTTTGCTGAAGTTTTCCTTTGTTTGCTGACAGCCACAGATCAGTCTGTTCTCTCAAGCTGCAATGAAAATAACTGCTGCTTTACTTTCTAGAAAAGACCATCTGAATTTCCTGAGTCACTCAGGCTCTCTGTAAAGTAGGGTTTAGCACCTTTGAGAGGTGGCAGTACATGAGAAAGGACTCAAGTCCAGAACAGCCCTTCATTGTACAAACTGTGCAGCCTCACTCCTCTGCTGGGGCCCACAGGGAACTGAGTCCCTGGTCATTTGCACAACTTGTTTGCATTTTCTTCAGAGATTCTTTCCCCAGACTAAAACTCTAAATACAGCTGAGCAGAGGCCAGACATGTAAACGCTCTTCTAGGCATTGCTTGGTTTGCACCAGGCTGATTTATTACAAAAGCCCAAACCAAATACACCCCCAGAGCAGCACCCTATCCTCATCCTGTTACAGCAGGGTCCAAAAAACCTATTTTAGTCATGTTTATTAAATCCCTGCAGAAGCTACAGCTGTCTTGCCATAATACATGATGCTGACCAGTAGTGTGGTACAGCTGAGCATACTGTATGCTTCAGACACCTGGAAATCATTTCGAAAGGTCACTTCTAAGCTGTGACAGTGGAGAGTTGTATTAAATAGCCCTGGAAGTTTGCAGGAAGCAAAGGTTTGCTTCATATTTGTACAGATTAATAGAGTATTGCTCTGTGGAGCTCTTGGGAAAGCTGGTAGGAATTTTGTCATTCACCAGGGATCTCCCCAGAAGTGTGGATGAATTTGTTGAGAGCCCTGGAGCACAGTACAGGGGTGTGGAGTGACTGTCTGGATTTCATGGTATGTTTTGATTTAAAGCTTCAGGTTTTGACTGAACATTTTGCTTGGTAGGATTGAGACCGTGGGACAGCCAGACCGGCGGGACAGCCTGGGCGTGTGCGTGGAGCAGCGGAACGGCGACGACTCCCTGCAGCGGGACAAGGCCGTGTGCATCAGCACAAATGGTGAGTCTGAACCACAGAGTTCACAGAATGACCAGGTTGGAAGAGACCTTAAAGATCATCGAGTCCAGCCCTGCCCTGACACCTCAACTCAACCCTGGCGCCCAGTGCCACATCGAGTCTTTTTTTAAACACATCCAGGGATGGTGACTCCACCACCTCCCTGGGCAGCCATTCCAGTACTTTATCACCTTTCTGTAAAAAACTTTTTCCTAATATCCAACCTAAATTTCCCTTGGTGCAGCTTGAGGCTGTGTCCTCTGGTTCTGTCAGTGCTGCCTGGTGAAAGAGACCAACCCCACCTGGCCACAGCCACCCTTCAGGAAGTTGTAGAGAGTGATAAGGTCACCCCTGAGTCTCCTTTTCTCCAGGCTGAGCACCCCCAGCTCCCTCAGCCATTCCTCATGGGGCTTGTGCTCCAAGCCCCTCACCAGCCTCGTTGCCTCCTCTGGATGTGTTTGGGCATCTCAACATCCTTCCCAAACTGAGGCCAGCACTCGAGGTGTGTCCTCACCAGTGCCGAGTACAGGGGCAGGATGACCTCCCTGCTCCTGCTGGGCACACTGTTCCTGATACAGGCAGGAATTTCCTTCCCAAAACCCACAGCCCCTGGCTCTTTAGATCCCTGCATTACATATGAGCAACTTTCATGTATGTGCTGCTTGTGCAGTTAAAAATCCTTGGTGAGATCACAGGTCTCCTCTTCCTGCTCCCAGTTATTGCAGCCTGTTCCATGTGACAAGACAAATGTAGCAAGGTTACTTCCCTATTTGCCTGCAAAAAATAGAGAGATGTGGTCTTGTCCGTTAGTGTGTACAGAAATGAGAAATATTGTTAGATGTGCTGACTGTTTCAGGGGCAGTATTTGTAAATGGAAAAGAGATGACAAACCAGTTGCCTGCTGTTACTTCTGGCTCGACTGTGACATTTGACATGGAAGTTGTGCAGTTGGGACCCTGCAGCAACGAGGGAGGAAACTTCAAGCTTCGAGTAACCATCAGCTCTAACAACAGAGAAGTGGTCTTTGACTGGGTACTTGATCAGTGCTGTGGCTCTTTGTATTTTGGATGTTCATTTTCATACCCAGGCTGGAAGGTTTTGGTCTTTTAGCAGTGAGTAAAGGGATTTTTTTGTTCTTGCTGTAAAGTGTAATGTTAGAAGCTGAATTTCCAGCTGTTTAACAACAATCTGGTAAAAAAACCCTGTCTTTATAGTACTTGAACTCCACTATATTGTACTTTGTACTGGATTCATTTAAACAACAGTTGTGAAACATTGGATTTGTTACTCCGGAAAAAGCTAGAAACAAGCATTTGTGTAGGCAAATTTAATTTAAGCAGTCCATCAGACCTTTCCCTTTTTTCCTCTAGACTTGATTTTTGTCAGTATTTCATTGTACTCGTCTCAGGGTACGCACGTCGTGTAGAATTAACTTTGCTTAAAGCTGCTGCTCTGTGAAATAAGTGTTTTAGGGGTGGTAATGGACCAAAGCTGTATTTATACCACTCAGAGCACAGTAGTTAGAGCAGTGAGGTCCTGCTATGCTTCCTTGTGCACGATGCTGCCTTAGGAGTCTGCGTGGGCAGCGGGCCAGCCCGCGGCAGCCGCCTCCTCCGCACACGGTACTGTTCATCCCTCTGCAGCAGGGAGGTCTGAGCCAGCCTGGGGCTCAGGGGGAGCCAGCCTGTGACTGTCTCACTTAAGTGCCTTATTTCCATACTTCTTGAGCTGTTTTCTGGGTTGTCACTTGGAATATGTTTTCTGTAGTAGCTGCGTGGTGATGCTTATGTTGACCACGCACGGCTGCCTCAAGCAGACCAACAGCCAGAGCAGGATGTGATCCTGAGCCTCTCTGAATGTCTTCCCTGGTCACAATTCACACGTAGCCTGTGTCAGAGCAAGTCTCAGTGATTTGGTACCTGAGCTCAGCCTGTGGATTGGCAGCTGTGATTCCTCAGAGCCCTCCTAACACTCAGAGACAACCTTCTCTTACTGTCTGACAGCACAGGTGCTGTTGTGATGTGCAGGATTCCTGGCAGTCCCACGTTCTGCCTGGGGACACTGGGCAGCCGGTGCAGGTCTATGGCCCAAGCACCGCAGACAGACTGCAGCTGCTGCTGGAGCTCCACCTGGAGTAAGGGAGATGGGCTTTGGGTGGGCTTCAGGCAGGCACAGATTTAACCTGGGGCAGTCAGAATTGAAGAGATGGTGTAATTAAGCTGTCTCCTCCATAGAGTAGGATGGGATCATTAATAGTGTGAATTAAATGACTTGGAATTCAGAAGTTATGTAAAGTTACACATTTTTCCTCTAAGGAGCAACTAAGATGGATAGGCTCAGTCTCAGAGAGCCTATTCCTGGTCAAAAGATTGCAATGCTACTGGATTTAAGGAATATTTGAAGTAACACTCACTGACAGGCTTCTTACCTCAAGTTCAATTAAAATTAAATATATTTTATCATGTTAGAGTAGCACTATTTTTATAAAGCCTAGACAATCATACTGCCTTTCTTTCAGTGGCAAGGTGCTAGATTAGCCCTCTATGCTACCATAATAAGCTTAAAGCATAAAAGCTTATTTTACAATTAACATTGCCCATACTCACACTGTCAGTACAGAAAGATCAGCCATCCTGCCCGAATTTTTCCCCAGGCAGCTGTAGCAGGGGTACAAGAATTTCAGACAAGGAGAATGGCTGTTGGTATTTATACTTACAGGAGAAAAAAATGAGTGTGGATTTAGATGAGTGCAAAGAACCTGCACGAGGCAGAGTTAGGTTGGAATTGGCTGGGAGACATTAAGTGAGGAAGGCTGAGCTGCTGCAGGTGGGATCATCCACTCTTAGCCACAAAAGGCCTGCAGCACTCTTAGCTTTTCAAGCTTCACTAGTTCAGTGTTAGGGAAAAAAAGAATACTGGCATATCCTGTGCTTTCAGTGTTACTTCAGTTCTCCTGTGAAGAATGTTTTCAGTACTTTCACAAAAAGGTTGTGTAGATGGAAGTGGCAGTCCTGCTCAGAGGGTCAGGCAGGCACTCCAGATAGCAGCTGACTTAAATCTTGCTCCATGCAGTAGTGCTGGCAGCTCTACTTACACACTTCAGGTATCAGGTACTAGTTGTAACTTAGTACTTCTACCATATGGAAACTAAAATTGTGAATATCCACACTTCTGAGGTACCAACGGGTCAGGTACCTTTTCATCTGCTTTTGGAGGGGCTGGTCAGACTGTAGATTCTGCAGGATATTTACTTACATATTAGAAAATAAAGCTTAAACCTTGAATTCAGGTACTTCCAGAGGTGGCAATGCCGTGTCAGGTTGTTCAGAATTTACATAAAAGCAGCTGAAGATGACTGTGAAGGGCCATGAGAGGCCCCTACTGCTGCCCTGGAGAGCTGGGGAAGGCAAGAGAAGTTTTTCTGCCTTCAGGCTTTAGCTGTGTGTTGAACAAGGGCAGTTTGCCAATGCTTCTTTTGTTGTTATTTGTGGTGGTTTTGTTTTTTATTTGAACTTGGCACAAGCCTCGCTGTCCAAATTGCAAATGAGGTACTTTCAGCCACCTCTTGGAGCTGCACCTTGTGAACAGAGGAGTGAAGAGTCTCAGGGCAAGAGACCCGAGCACTAAAGGAACAAAGGATGCAAAGAAGCGGAAGAGGCTTGAACTAAAAGGTGTAAATTCTGTTCTTCCGCAGCAGAGGTCAGCTGGATGGAAAACTTGACACTTCCTTTACAATTTGCACCTCTAGCTCTTGGAGCCCTGCAAGCAACAGAGTGTTAATGGCTTATGAAACCCAATCCTGAAAGTTGTTTTCCTAAGCTAGTACATTAACTTACCTCAACTAAGACTTATGTGTCAAGAGAAATTTGAAATTTTTTAAATAAAAGTTTTATCCCTCAACTGTGTATGGTCTAGAAAATTATTGAGGCATAAAGCTGAGCACCACAGCATTCTAACAAGAAAATGTTTTCTAGAGCATTGCAGCCATCTTTAAGAGCTTCTCCCCGTTTATTTTCACCATTTATTTAATCTTCTGTCCCTCAGAAATCCCAAACAGTTTATTTCCAGGTTTCCCACCTGTGCACTTATGTCCAAATTTTAACTGACATCTCTTAAATATTTTTCCCTTATTTTAATAAAATTTGTTACAGCGTCTATGAACTACTTCCTTCAATATTCCATCCCAGCTGATTTGTCTCGTCTCCATTTTACTGTTCCCATCTCTTACTGGTGCATTCCGTGGTGCAGCTCTTACACGTCTGTAGTTTTTGGCCAGCAGCAGAGGTATTAATCACCTTCAAATAAAGTCCCTGTTGGACTAACACACAGCTTTACTTCATTCCCTTAGTTCTGCTTTACCTGGAGCCTGTTCCAGTTCTTTGGTCTCTTTTAAAGGAAAAACAGCTTGTGAAAGCAGTAAGTGAAGTTGCTGACTTGGCAGCTTTCTCTCATAAATACTCCATTCACATGAGCTTTCTTCATGACAAGATGCCAAGTGTTTCTCCTCCAGAGCTGCAGCTTCACTCTCAAATTGAACAGCCTAAAAACTGTGGGTCAGAGTCAGGGAAAGACTTACCTACTCCAAAGCCTTTGTTTTCTTGGATGTGAATCCACAGTCAGATTTGTAACAGGGAATGCTTCCACTTGCTGATGATGGCACCAGACTTCTGTGAATTAAGAAATATTTAACTTGGAACAACACTGTCAAAATTGCCCTCACAGAAAGCCTCCTGTATTCCCAGAGGTAAAACCAAATTCCTGGTTTGGGGGATTGAATGGTTTGGGAGTTTTGTTTAGATAAATAATCTGAACAGTTCAAATCATGGGCAACTGCTTCATTCTAGGCAGCGAATCTTTGCCCCACCCCTCACAATTCAAGGGTTACATTCAAGACACACTCCAAGCAACGTACATTGACGATTAACAATTCATTTACCACTTTTGAATGTAGTATTTAATGCACTGAATTAAATATTCAAATCATATTAGGTTCCAGGTTGGGGTTCACAAACCTGTTTTGATCCCCAAGTACCAAACATCATTAAAACCTGCTGTGAGCACACTGAAGGCCAGGTTAGGAGAACCCAGACAATGTTAGAGACAAGAACACAACGCCCAACAGCAGCCTGAGGTCCGGTTTGCAGAGCCCAGTTGGCACAACCTGCATTTCAGGATCTGGCCCCTAACATGGGGAAAGGTTTCCAGTGTGTGCCATTCCACAGTCACTACCTGGCCAAGCAGTCCAATTCCTGACTTGTTCCACAGTACCTGGAGCAGCCATACTCTGCAGTCCCAGAGAAATGGGATTTAGACTGACACTTATTTCAACTTTACTCCATATAAGCCAAATACTTTGTAAAATTTCTAAAAAATCGACCACTTGCATGTAAAAACTTAGTTGTGTAACTGACAACACAGGCGATGTCTCATTTGCACTTCTGTAAATTACAGTTCTCCACAGTAAAGCACAACTTAAACTCATCTCAGGTATTCAAGTCCTACCCAAGAAAGGAGAATGAAAGTTATTATAATCTGGCTAAAAGCCTGGAAATTTATGGAGATACCTTAAATAGAACTGTAACAATCTGGCAAAGGAGAACACATCCAAATTTTAAGCCATGCAGAAGAGAGTTTATAGAGATGCTTGCTTGAGGTGTCTGCACGTGGAAAGACTGGACACCCATCATGGCAGATTTTGTATTACTGAACTTCATGTACAAAAGCTGATTTCAAATAAAACATTTAATGAAAAACAATGGTTCATTTAAACAGCTGAACTTGTTTTGGAGTTTTTTTTGGGGGGAGGGTTATCTTTTGTTTTTACATCTACTGTACCGTTCAAATTCTTTTTAACCAGCTTACATGGCATCTTCAAAGGTACAATTAGAAAAGGCATCTTTATAAATAGAAAACAAGGGGATTTTTTCAGCTTTTATTATAAATTGACATGACATACAAAGTTTACTGAACAGAAGTAATTTCATTACTATTTTTGGGGGAATCACCAACTTTTTGTGCAAACAATGCTAGCCTTCTTTTAAGCATTAAGAGCATAACTGCTTAAGAAATGACATAAGCAATAATTCTAGAACTACATCTCCCCTAAAATAATCTATTTTTTTACATATGTGCACAGCTTTAGCAAATTAAAGCCAGAGAGAAATGCATGATGTACTATCCAGAGGCATAATTAGAGTTTGCTAAAACTCGAGAGCTGGCAATTCAAGGAGTTTGTAATGAAAAGCTGCAGTTTCCCTCTTTCCTATTTTGTACACAAAATCAGTGACTAAGAACTTAATACTGGATGACAAATCACATCCACACCATTAGTTAAATAGTCTCACAGTTAAACACATCTTAAGGACCATCAAAATCAGTATTTACATTTTATAAATTTCTGAAGACACCATTAGAAAGCTTATATACCCCTTCAACAAATAGGGAACTGCATCTCATGGTGATGGAATGAAATAAAAAACAAAAAATACCTGTTATTTACAGCAGCATTGTTCCTTTATAAATAAAGAATATGAAAAATGAAATATTTTAAGGATAATAAAAAATTGAGGTGATGTCACTCAACCACAGTGCTTGCTGGAATAAAACCCTTCGGTGCTGATACTGTACCAGTAGTGAAACCACTTTCCATTGGAAAAAATCTGTAAACGTATGCATAAAATGTGTTAACAGCAGTGCAAAACTGCTCAAATATAGTTTAGTCAGCATCTTAGTATCTGTATTGAATACAATACATCACAGAATACTTACATAAGAAGTGCAACACATTTTCTGGTCCAATTTTACAGTGCATTTTTCCCTCAAGAGTGGCATCTCGAAAGCCAAAGCTAAACCCACGGCCTGGCCTTGCAGTCTGTGCTGAGGCGAGAACTTCGCGGGAAGTTGGCGACGCAGCGCCTGCAGACGGACACGAGGCTCCAGCCTTAGCATGGCACCCCAGGATGGGTGACCCCAGGCACAAGGGGCTGCACCCAAATCCTCTCTGTAGCTGTGTAAATGTGTAATAAAAATATAAAGGAGCTAAATGTTCAAGTTTAAAATGGTACACTGGGCGATCAATACATCAGAATTATCCACGAAACCCAAACTGCTGGTTAAACCTCAAAAAGCCAAGGTGGTACTTCACTGTGTCTGGAACGTGAAAAGCCAAGACCTTTCCAAACAGGCACAAGACAAAGGAAGTGCTAAGTTTGCCAATTTTGATAATTTTTAGTGTAAAAAAAATTGACTTGTAATTTATGATCAATTAATTGATAAATGATTTCAAATACAAGGATCAAGGTTAAACTGTAAATAGTCAGACGTTATTTTCACAAAAAGCTAACTGGAGAATTTCTAAATAAGAAAAGCAGAAACTGTATCCCAATCCCCTTTCCCTAATGTTTCACAACTTCATGGTAGGAAAAACAGCCAGATACAGATGCAAAAATCTTAATATAAAAACGGTTTTACATATACTTAAATTATGTAAATTCCATAAAGTTCTTAAGACACTAATTACTAAAATTACAAAAAGATTTTTATATTGCTCTTCATGCTCAAACTCTTAGAATATTGTCATTACATCACCAAAACCAATATACATGTAGTACTTGCATAAGTAACTGAATAAAAACCCTGTTTAAACAATATCCTTGTTGAAATCATTTATTTCCATCCAGCAGTGCCTGTTTGGAATCTCTGTATTTCTGTGTGTAATTCTTTATAGAGCTCATGCACCCTAGAATGTCACTTCAATGTTTGTCCGTTGAATGACAATTGACTTTTGACTTCAGAGCTTCTGCTTCTTGCTCTGTTTTGTGACACCTGAGATGCTTTCCATTTCTGAAATCCTCTCTCTCATGGTATTTTCACTGTATCCATTTGCTGTCCCACTTTGTTCCTCGGAAGATTCCTCGTCTGTCGGGGACGCCGATTCTCCTTTCTCCAACTTCTGCTGCATCTCTCGGAGCCTGGCCACAGCTTTGTCTATGGACATGATGCTGATGAGGTTAAAGTCATGCATGCTGACCAGGTGGAGCATAAAGTTTCGACACAAGTTCTTCTTAATGATTTTTTGTCCATAATTTTCAACAAACAGCATACAGGCATGATTCATTTGATTGTCAGCAATAAACCTGTCAAATAAGAAAGCCATCATTTTGCAAGCAGAACATTTTCAAAAACAAAAAGATACTCTACAACTTGATTTATCAATGTAACTGCAGAGAGCAGCTATTACACAGTCCAGTATTTTTTCTTTTCAAAGCCCAAATGCTACTACGCACAACAACTTCTTTAAAAGCTTAAACTCTCAAAAGCTTATTACAAATTATCCTTTAATGACCCTTTCCTAATCAACTAAGCCAAATGAATTTTAAGTATTTAATGAATTGCAATGCAAAATGATCAACAGAATGTATACATATATACAAATGTATCTAATTTATTTGTATCAAAATTAAGCAAAGTAACATACCCGTGCTTCATAACATGAAGATTCCATAATTTCATGACTTCTTTCTCTCCTTCGTTAACATCAGAAAATTCTTCAATTTGCTGGAGATTGGGAGGAAGGATAGGAAAAGAAACAAACACACCCATCAGAACTGCATATCTGCTGCCAAGAAGTGAGAAAATACCCAAAATTCAACTTAGACACAAAAATATATAGATAGAAAATTCAGGCTCTGCAGTCGAAAAAGTTAGAAAAATGTCATTTGATGTAGAGACTTTTAATGATAAATAATATCCTTGTTCTATATAGCCCAAAATGTGTGCTCCTGATTCCAGCATCTCCTCTTTGAAGGAGAAAAGTGGCTACAAACAATGAAAACTTGTTTGAACACAAGGGGACTGAACTGTGTAAACTGAATGCACACTTGAAAAAACAAACTGATTCCAGGAATTTCCATCAACAGTAGTGCAGCAAAATGTTCTGCTCCTAAAATGCAGAATTTTCACCATGTATGCCCAACTGTTCCCTAAAACAACTGCAGATCATCTTTTAAAAACCACAATCCACTTAAAGTAACTTTGTACAAAGAGAGTGATTACAGTAATGGTTTTCTCCCGAAGCCATTCCGGGTCCTTCTCATCCTCACTGTCCACCTCCATCTCCTGGGGGCGGAGGGGCAGGCAGGTGTCGCTGTGGAAGTAGAGCCGGTTGTGCCCGCTGCTGTACGTCCGCTGCTGCTCCACCTCTCCGTCCTCCGACTCCAGGAACTCCGACATGCTCGCTTTCGTGCGCTTTGGCCTGCCAAAGGAGAAGTCACTGCTGTCACCAGCACATCACAGATGCAAATACTGAGAACTGTCACTGATTAATGGCAATTATTTTAAGATCTAGCTTGCTTGCAAAAATGTTGGGAGGGGGGAAATCTCCAGCAATGAAATAATCCTCATTAAAACCCCAAGAGCTCCTGATCCAACCTTCCAATTTCACCTTTTGGAGAAGAAAAGTTCTAGGGTAAGTTCTAGGGTTCTAGTTAAAGAGAGCTACATTGTTATGAATAGATATCTCAACTGGAAAGATATAGAAAAATCATGGGTGATGTTATCCTCCTTCAGTTACATTTTATTTTAGTCATACAAATTAACTTTAGCACTGTGTATATGCACCTGCAGATTCACAAATCCCAGGTATCACAAATCTGATTTACAGGCCAAAATATTCTTTACAGAAAGAGTGGTTAGGCATTGGAATGGGCTGCTCAGGAAAGTGGTGGAGTCACCAGCCCTGGAGGTATTTAAAAAGACTGGATATGGCACTCAGTGCCATGGGTTAGTTGATACGGAGGTGTTAGGTCATAGGTTGGACTTGATCTCCAAGGTCTTTTCCAGCCTAGCAGACTCTGTGAGCCACACACAGAGCGTGTTTGCCAGCTCCCCACCTGCACACCAGGATGTGTGTGATTGGAGTTCTTTTGACGGGCCCGTTGCGGCTGAAGGCGAAGCCGGGCTGGCGATGGATGTCCTGGGGGTTCCCTGCGTAGGAGCCATCGTAGCACTCATTGATGGACACATCTATCCGAGCACCTTTGGGATGATACTGGAGCACAGTTGCAAATACTCAGCAGATAGTAATGACAATGCATCGAGAGGTTTAAACAAATAACCTTTAAATTCTGAATACTTTAAATATCACCTCTCAATAACCTGATATAGCTCTAAGTTTCCTTTCACAACACCCAAATAATTTTTAACCTCTAGAAGCAAATTACACTAAAGCTTCCTTCCTCTGTACTATTTTACTGTTTTGTATAAAACTGCTCAAAATTATAAATTTTATATATATAATTAATGTATATATTTATACTTATAAAATTAATTCTAAATATATAATTTATACAATTAAGCACTATAAAATTAAAGTTATATAAATATATAAAATATAAAATATAAATATATAAAATATTTTATATATTTAAATATATATTTATTTATAAATATACAAAATTTTATATAAATATAATATTATATTAAGCACTATAAAATTAAAACTATAATTATAAAATTAAGCAAAGTATCCCCAAAAGACTGCTAGCAAGAAGATTTCGAAGTTTCTTAGAGCTTCAAGAAACTTCTAACCAAATACAATTATATTGCTTTCTACATCAAAGAACACATTGATGCAAAAGCAGTAGCTACATTTAGAATTCAGCCTCCAGTGGTCAGCATTATTTAATATATATATTTAAACAAAGAAAGACAATATATCTCCTCCATATAACACAAACATTCACAGAAAACAGCTTCTAACCTGTAGATACAGCCCTACAATTTGCTAAGCTGGAAACAGAATCCCTGCATGTGTAGTATCTGTGACAGACTGTACAGAGTTTTATAGTGCTGAACTACAAAAAGATTACTTACAACATAATTAAAGATAAATCTGCTGTGGCAGAGTTTAAGATGTTTGAGTAAACTATAGAGTTTCCGACAGTTCAGGGTGCACCAGGGGCAGTGCAAGTCATCGCGGGCCTCGGTCTGCTGCCTCGTGTTGTTGTTGTAAAGGAACTGATGCAAGCAAAGGAACAGGAAGAGCAGAATTAGCACCAAATGAGTTTCATTCATTAACTTCCAGCCCCCAAAACCAAGTTGGATGTCATTACAGGAGACCTCCACAGCAATAGTTAGATCTTGGGCACACTGTATGAGCTCAGTGTACTGAAACACTGGTACTTCAGTAATTTTTTTTCCCATCGGAGACCAACCTGTCCCCCTCCAGAAGTCTAAGAAGGAATGTCCTCTGTCTTTCAGAACATCAGATGTGCCCCCAGAATGATTTGTTTTCTGGAATACTTCCATAAAGAGGACTCTGTGGAATGGCTTTCAGTCTGTGAGTCTGAGACTCTTTAAGGCATCCACAAAAAGGGCAAATGGAAATTTCCACCCAGCTCCCAAGCAAACATTTCAATTCCACACAATATTGAGATTCTAGTTTTTCCCTTTAATGATTATTTTCAATACCTGGTAAAATATTCGCAACTTCTGTCGAGGTTCATTTAAAACATCTCTCTCTTTTCTTGTTTGAAGGTCTGTAGGCAAAGATTCTTTCACAGCTGAAAAAAACCCACATGAACCCACATTTTTTGGTGCACAGGAACAGACAAACATTGTTTCTTACCCAACTATGGAAGTTCTGAGAAGTCCTGAGAAGGGCACTGCTGCTGAAGGAAACTGGCTACCTGAATGTCCTTTGAGGTAAGTAGCTCCTACCAGCAACAAGGAAGTCTGGATGCTCAGCTTCCTTCACAAACCTACAGGCAAACCCACTTCTAACACAAGATTATCTCATGTGTTGAAGAATCATTCAGAGAACTTAAAAATGGTCAGGTAAAAAGCAACATTTTTCATACTCCATTTAAGCAGCGAATTCTTTATGTATAGCTAAAAGCTGGGAAATAAAAGCCATCCCTGCTTTCAGATTGCTGCATTCAAACACACCACTTAAATTCAATTTCAGAAGTTCCACAAGTCTCTTAACAGGCAGTAGAAATGTAAGTAAACACACAAAATATTCAACTACAACTGTAACCCTTGAACATTGTTTGTATGTGTAATGGCACTGCTTAGTTGCTTCTGAGTCTCTTCCATACACTTTAATCTATAACAGTATTTGATTTCATACAGGTAACAAGAAACCCCACGTAACTAAGCAGGTTTATATATGTCTGCCCTCAAGAGAAACCAAGTAATGACCCGACGTGCTTTTGAATAGTGATAAAGATGGGAAAACAAGGCTCGGTTCTACTGACCTAAATTTCAGAAGATGCATTTATTTTAAATTTAATATTTTGGAGAAGAAAGGAAATTTTATTTTCTGTCTGTATGAAAAAGAGAGGAAGCCTGACACTTTAGCCTGCACCACATCAGAGAAATCCCAATTCCATGGCTCAGTTATTTTCAGAACTTTGTAATTACAGCAAAGTTTAAGCTGCCATATTTAGAAAGTCTTTGATGTCTTTATTCCACTGGTCTGCCTTGGGAAATATGCCAAAGTAAAATGACAACACCAAATTTATGCACCATTGGGAAAGCTGTACTGGATCTTTATCAGAATCTCTGACAGAAGTTTTGTACACTTTTGCGCTCTCATGGTATTCAGATACTGCAAACAGCACAACCATAACAAATACCCTACAATGCTGCACATTACACTACATTACATTTGTGTATAGGAGTTGGCTGTCCCATTTGGGAGGGTCGCTCTGGCTGTAACTTTATCAATTTAGCTTTCCTGATGGAAGAAAAAATGGGTTCCAGGTTACACTGGCAATGCAGTCCATGTTCCTATTGCCTTTATATTTGTTACAGTAAACTACCACATACCTTCTGGAGTTAGTCAACTCAACTCATTTCTTTTGCAAGTCTGAGCATAAAACCTGCCTAACAAATTACCATACAGGTCTCCAAGAAACTCTGAAATACAAGGAAGCCTGGTACAAGGAAGTAAAGAGAAAACAGAACAATTTCTACAGCAAAAATTCAAGGACCTTCCAGGTTCTGTTGGAATTACTTCATATTTGTGTGCACTGTCAGCCATTCATCCTAATGGAAGAAACCCAGGTGTCTGCAATCCCTAGCTCAGGTAAAATACTCAATTCAGGGAACAGGTATCAGTCTTATGTAAATATTCTTGTACTCTCTCCATAGAGAAAGATGCTTGTAAGGTTGGCTGAGAATGTTAGGGGTCATTCTAGACATTGGCTTCTGCATAGGTCGGGTGAAATTCTTTTTGCTCTCACTTTTTTATCACTTTAAAGCTCTAAAAGCAGCACAAAGAATCACCACTCTTAGAAAGTCTCACCATTAAGTTTCTCAACGTTTATGGTAACACAACTGCATAAAAACCACCTTTAGAAAAGCAGTGCTTTACTCATAATAGCAATTTCCTTGCTGCCACTAGTCCATCTCCAAAACATCACCAAACTCAGACTGAAATGCTATTTTGGACAAGTTCTCCAAAGCAGTATCGACTCTTCACTAGCGGTGCCCCACAGCACACCCCAGAGCCTAAGTCTGGGGACAACCACTGCACTCCAAAGAATCACTTCTACAACATGGACTCAGAAGATTCCTTACTCTCAGAGTCCTACTCTAGTTACAAGCTTGGAAATGCTGATTACTCTGAAGTGAACTGGGTGCCAATCCAGTGTCTAGGTGTGTTCATAGGTGTTGAAACAACGGGTGCAGCCTGTTGTTCTCTGTACAGCTTAAGTTTTCCAGATATCCTTGAGCTTTACTTGCCAACACAAGGCTCTAATACAAAGTCACAAACAACTGGGAGTGAGACAAAATAAAGATGGCATCTAGGCCAATTTTCCTTCTAGTATCTATACTGAGCATGAAGCCATACTTGGAATATCCCTCTGGCCAGTCTGGGTCAGCTGTCCCAGCTGTGTCTCCTCCCAGCCCCTTGTGTCCCCTGGCCTCTTTGATGGTGGGGCAGTGTGAGAAGCTGCAAAGTCCTTGACTTAGTCTAAACACTGCTTAGCAACAACTAAAGCATCAGCATTATCAACATTATTCTCATCCTAAATCCAAAACACAGCACTAAAGCACTGAGAAGAAAAGTAACTCTATTCCACCTGAAAGTAGGGCACCTATAAATCCAGAAACTTACAGAACACTAATTGAAGTGAGTAGAGCAAACCAGACAATCCCAGAAATCCTAGTGATGGATTTTCCCCAATGGATTTCACAGCAGGATTTATGAGCATTGTATATAATCATTTCAATATTGTCCTGATGTATAGCTTTTAACCCTAAAAATTTACAAAATACAAGATACAACAAAGCCCACTCAGTTTTGCTTTTCCCTGCTGAGAATAACTTGAAGCAGCTGCACCAGTGATCCCTAAGCACAAAAGGGTTAAGCAGATGATTATTCAGCAGCAAAACCAAGGTTTGCTTACCTATAGTCTGAGTAGGTTTAACAGAATTGGGCTTGTTTTCTTGAGGGAGGCTTTCAGAATTTCGTGTTGCAAGAGGCTTAGCTATAGGAGCTGTAGACTTATCATTTGTGTCTCCTGTCCAGCGAAGAGTAAACTGAAGAGTAGGTCCCTGAGAAAATGTTTCAAATGGAGGCAACCTCTGGAGAATGGGGGAAATAAAAAAACCCCAGCAGAATAAGTGTCTTCACAAAAACAATAATGAGAAAATATTCACAGAATGTAGACTGATGTAATTTTTTTTGATGCAGGTAAAGGCTGATCAGGATAGTTGAGCTTATATACTATATAATTTTGGATCATCATTTACTATATAATTTGGATCATCTCTGCTTTTTTCATAATTATATGATCATGTTGAGACACAAATACTTTGTAACCATCTGGAATCTTCAGGTTCTTCTCTCCAATCACTTACAACTCATACTCTCCCAGGACATGTGAGCATGACTATGTAAGTACATACAATCACTGCATCACTGAGTGTTGACTCACCTCAGTCAACGAGTTCTCTCTTCTCAACCCTTCCTCCTACACTGATCCTCTTCATCACTACATTTTATCAGCATTCTCTTAAGCTATGTACATGAGATCACACCTCTCTGGGTTCCTCTTTCTTACCCTCATATATTCTGCAGTATGCTCCTTTTTGATATGTCCAACTTGTTAGAATAGCATTTAAACTGCCCGATTTCTAGGTCAGGAATTCAGAAGTCACTGCCATACTTAGAGTAGTTGACATCTCCTTGTATTAATGATCCAGTGTAGCCAAAGCTTTCTAAACTGAGACCCGAATGAAAATGTATGTCCATGCATTCCCAAAGAGAATTATTTCCTGTGAAGACAGGTTTCTTGGCCACTAAAACAATCCATACCTTCCCATCCAGAATCGTTTCCCATGTTGCTCTTTTCTTGCTAATGGGACACTCTTCCATTTCCTGCATGGCCACTTCATATTCCCCATCCAGAAGTTGCAAGCGTCTGTCAAGACAAAATATGTATTATGTGTAAAAAAAGTTCTTTTATTGCTTGTCTATTAAAATGCACTATTTCACAGTAATTAAATTTCCATGAACCTGATGACATGTTTTCAAGCAAATTTATTTGACTAGGTCTAAATCTTAGGCAAACATCACTCATAACAAAGAAAAACATTAAAGACTAAACCAAAAATATATACATTTTTATGCATGATTTGGTTCTGCTGCAAATCAATCTCAATTATTCAACAGCATGCCTGAGAATGTCCTTGCTGATCATCACAACAAAACCAACTAATGGTTTGTATGTTGTTTAGCATATTGAAGTTCTCCAGTGGAATTAAGTAATAGAAAAGAACAAAATACTGTCAAGACTTCTAAGAAGATACAGATTAGAAAAGAACATTTCTTCAAAACCCAAACTCTTCTCAAAATATACTTGTAAAACCCTATTTGGATAAATAACCATTTTGTGAGAATTAGTAGGAGCTGGTTTAAGCAGCTTTTTCTTCAAGCTCCCTTTTTATTGATAAAGAAATTATGTAAATACCTACCTCTACCTAGGACCTGCATTTGCCATGGAAAGAACTCTTATTTTCACGTACTGTATTTTGGCTTTTGGTACTATGATCCTTTGCAGCACAACCAACCAACCAACCAAAACATCCACCCAGGAAATGGTCTGGTCCTTATCTTTCTAACTGGATCTAGAGTGCTCTAAGCTATTGAGAGCACTCCACATTCTTTGAAATACATTAAGTAGTATCAAGATAATAAATAATTAAACTACATGACAGAGTAAGCCTGCTATAATTTTAACTACTTGTTTGATTGTCCTGTAGTAATGGAGAACTGATGTCTTCTGTAGCTGTCAGCAGAATGAGACCTGTGACTACACCAGCAACACTCTGGGCATGGGAAAAATTATGGCACCCAACAGAGTGTAAGCAGTAAGGATATTTCAGAGATCTTTTCTTTGTTTAACTTTTTAATTATGCTGTCACTGATCTTTAACAGAACAGAGAAATTACATCTGTCAAAAACTGGCAAGCAACAGACAAATGGACGCAAATTACCAGGACAATATTCAAGTTCACAGATGGGAATTATTTACAGTAATCACTGAACAGGTCTCAGTATAAAATGTGTTATGAAACCTGTAGGTTTTTTTAAAAAAACATAACAAGCCTAAGTTCTTATTGTAAATAACAACTAAAATGCAGCCAAAGACAACCTACGTTGCAATAAAGAACATATTAAGTTTATTATCAAATTTCCAATATTATGATGATTAAAAATGATTACTAGAATGATTAATAGAAGCTATATTTGTTTCTACAATATTACCTGTTTTTATCAAATACGGTCATTTGTGCCACAAATGTCTTTTCCCCATCTTCACGATTTGAAGAGTTTCTTTTTCTTCTAGCTGGAAGCTCCTCATTGACATCTGCACGTAAGAAATATGGTATTCAATCATTACATAAGCACAGATTCAAAAGATCCAATAGTCTCTATGCACTCACAAATATAACTGGCTATTGATTGTGTCAGATGTGCCATACAATAGAGAAGGACAATGCAATAAAAGAGCACTTAGCTTAACAGTAATCATATTTTAGGTGTGTTCTCATGTATTTATAATTTCATTGTTTTATTCTGTCAGCATAAAGAATTTGGGATTTGATCTTCCTCCTCTTGTGGCTATAAAATAGTGAGAAATAAAAGTTGTTCATTCTACATGTACACTCCAAGGCTGTAACATTTGTGTTGTAACACTTCTCAATAGGATTAAGAAAATAACTTTTAAAAATATGTTATTGAGGTACTTTTCTCTTGGCTTGTCACTTAGTTTTGCTGAGAAACACTGATAGCACCCACACTGAGTCAGTAGTGACCAGTGCTGGTGGACAAATAATGAAAGTCCCAGTGACCACAGGGCTCTCTTGCACCGTTCATCCTCTAGCAGTGTTGCATCACACCTTCAGCATCGCGTTAGTAACAAGTGGTGTTAAATTTACACAAAACCAGAAGCACAATTTCTAGCTACCAGCTGAATTTCTTCCCCATCTCAAAAGAGACTGCAAACAAATAAAAGCTCAGTCACTCTATAATTACTGGCCCTTGTCACAGTGTGACCCACACTGCTCATCCAGACAACTCCGCGCGCGCCCACGAGATAAACCTGGCAAAAGCAGATTTCAAGGTTGAAGTTACCAATGTTTTCATTAGTTTCCCCATTGATCAGTCCATTAAATTCTCTCCTTCCTGGGCGAGTGACTCTGAATAACAATGAGTAAGACTTCACCATATGGCTGTTGCTTGGTTCAAACTCATTACTGGAAACTGCAAGTGATGGGAAGTTGCCTGGTTTAATTTGGCTGAGGTCTGGGTTTAAAGGCACCTGCTTTTTACCTGTAGGAACCTGTCTTATTGGACAACTGACATCCTGCAGCAAAACAAGAAAGATAAGGTTCAGGTTTTTATACTTCAAAGTAAAGACATTAAGTATTTAAATCGATACCATATCTAAACTGCATTTGTTCTGCCAACTTTTGAAAATAAGCCTTATAATAAGCCTTGTAACAGATATAAATAAAAAAATCTGGAACAATCTCAGATTTTAAATGCAAACCCAGATATTTTTAAGTGTAAATAAAACTGCCATTCTATAACCCATTCTGGCAGCAGCCATTTTTCTCTATGTGAATAAAATAACACTAACATGAGGCACTTAAAAAGATTGTATAACAGTCCTTAATACTAATTTAATTCTGTTTACCTGAAGAAATTAAATGTTTTGGTTATATATTTTTTCCCAAGGGCTTTCTAGCTTCTCCTTGCAATATTTCAAAGTGCATTTTGTGCTATCTGTGAGATAAAGAACCACTTACCTAGGATTTATTATATTCAGTTACCTCTCAAAGAGATCACTGAACTTTGTGTAGCATTGGGAAAACAAGACAAGATGGCCTAAATACGAAACTTGCAGCAAAACATTTGGAATAACCATTAGCACCTCCTGATCTCACTACATTTATCCATACTAAAATAATTAACAAAACTGGCTACAAACAGTATTAATTCTTAAAAACCTGTCAAATCAGGCTAGCATTAGGGAAGAACACACAGCTCTGACTGCAAATCTTTTTCTGGTTAAAACCTAAAGCATTACTAAGCCTCCCATATTCTTATAGTTGGAGAAATAATTTGCCAACTGATGTGAAATAAATACAGCTAAAACTGCAAGCAAATTCAAAGATGCTTTAAAAATAAATATAAAAGTGTTTATGATTCACAATAGCTAAAATCTGCAATAACTGAAATAACCAAAGTAAAAACACAGGTACGGAAAAAGCAAGGAAAGAGACGAGTCGGCAGATGACTCAGGAATTCAAAACAATTACAATTTGTTCCTTTTTACTCCTAAACTCTGAAAGGCACAGGCTGCTTTATGATTTTGTGTTTGCCTGGTTTCCTTAAGCCTCTGGACATCACAACGGAATGAACGCTTTAAGGATGTGACACATGAAAACTGATGTAAAACCAGAAGTGGCTGAAATACACAACAACAACAGGCTGAATTCCATCAACACAGCTGAACGTTTTTTAAACTCATTTCTCATAAAGCAGTGCAAAATCCAATTAAAAACAACTTGAATACATTAGTTCTTAAATTTAAAGGCTCATTTCACCAGAAGCATCACTATATGACAGTATTACTTAGATATTCTAGAAGCAGCTAAACATTTTGCTTTAATGTATATTAATAATTTGTCTGATCATTTTTACCTTTCGTTTCTTGTGGCAAACTTTCACCAGCAGTACTTCCAGAGTTACAGAATTTTGTTCATTCTCTGAGTTTTGTGATGGCTTATCTAAACAGAAAAGTATTTTAAATTCTGAAAAAGTGAAGATATTCAATGATATAAATCCATCTGTAATTACTTTTTAACCACAGGCACATCCCAGGTACAAAGACCTCTAACCACATTCTTAATTTCAAGTCTCCCCAAACTTACTACAAATTTCCACTTGAGAATATATCCTAATCATTTTCATATTAGCTGATTTAAAGGCATAGCTGATGTCTAAATTTTAAAAGAGCAAGCTTGTTACCTTTTTATAACAGAGAAAAATGTTATGGTTAGATTTAAGGACAGTCAGAATACACTTATTACAGATGAGTTGAATTGTTTTTCCCAGTTTTTTTTTTCTTTACAGTTTGCAAACCAAAAAT
Source organism: Anomalospiza imberbis (assembly GCF_031753505.1). Classification (NCBI taxonomy): domain Eukaryota; kingdom Metazoa; phylum Chordata; class Aves; order Passeriformes; family Viduidae; genus Anomalospiza; species Anomalospiza imberbis. Next base: position 11,260,737 of record NC_089699.1, on the reverse strand, counting down.
TTTAGCTTAAGATCCAGATGCTATCAGATAGGAAAACAAAATTACACTACCCCCCTCTTAAAAATTATGCAAGGCTAAATAAATGCACAATAGCTGTTAAAGGACTCTCAAACAAACTTGAAAAAATCTTACAAAGTAAGACTTTGTTTCAGAGACTGCACAATAAATTTCCTAGAGACTGCAATCTTCAAGGCAGCTGCTGCCAGTGGTGTGATCAGCAATGGCAACCAAAAAACTAGAAATATCATTTTATTTTAAGGGAAAAACAGCTTTACTCCCAGAGCAATAGAACTCTTTATTCTGCTCGAGGAATTCCAATATTCTGATATTGAGAGGCAAATCCCCATGTGCTTGAAAGACACCATGGAATGACTTCAAGTCACTAAAATATGATTTCCGTGGCTTTTATAATCGTTGACATGGCCTTTCCTTCATTTCTAGACTCAGCTTGACAATTCTTTTTCTTACACTTGTATTTTAAAGTAGAAACCACTGAATCTTCCAACTATTTGAGGGCTGTGGGGTTTTTTAAAGCTACTTCAAACACCAAAGACACATTCCCAGAAAAATCACATTCTTTGAGAAAGAATCACTTTCCTCAAGGTCTATTTCTGTTTGAGTGGATGATGGCTTGAAGTATTTGTCAAAATCACTGTTTTGACTAAAACCCTGAAGGCTTAACATCACAATTACACTACAGCATTTCTAAAGCACTACTGAATTATAACTAATGAGACAAGCTGAACAAGTAAATTAAAACCCACATCCAAACAGCAGAGAGTAGAAACATTCAAATATTCCCTTCACAGATCTCTACTAATTTCAAAGGTGTTATACAAATTAACAGGGGAATGAAAGAATTGGCAAACATACCATTTTTATGGAAGAACCCAGTAAATGTAAGTTGCAAATGAGCAGACAAGCTAAACAGGGAAAAAGAAAAAAAAAGGGAATGTTAGAACAAATAAGTGTTTTCTTCTCACAGCAAGTACTTCACTGATAGACAGTACAGAACTCTAATGATTCAGTCCATCCTTTTAACCTGGAAACTGCCTGGATACAGCAGTTGCAGGTGATGCAGAACTGAACACTAGTTTTCTCTTTACAGACTTATTCTGTGTACTCTATGGCTTGATACATTAAAAAAAAATGCAAATACTGCAGTAGAAGAACACTGCCTGAAGACAGGAGATCTTGCCTTCACAGGCAGGCAAACACATTCTTTGGACAGCCATCAGCAACAGAGCTCAGTTTTGGTGGAAACTTTCTAGAATTTCACCCTAAACCACAGGCTTGGTGTAGCTTAAAAGAAAACCAAACCAACAAGTATTTTAAGCCCGGTAATGAGAATCTCTACAAGGGGGGACCTGCACCTTTAGAAATAAAGAGATAGCAGTTTAATCAAGTCCAAATCATTCATAACATACAGAATCAAAATAATAATTGCATCTGTTCTGTTTCACTGTAAAATTCAGGGCATATTTCTGTTTAAGACAGGTATTCATAAATCTAGATTAAAAAGGATCTCAAAACCACTCAGTATTTTTGAAGTACACGTTGAACAAAATATAATCTATCCCACTACCCCACTAGACAAAACTTTGTGCACCTTCACTTCTCAGGCAGATACAACGTGACACTCCACACTTATTTTTAAACACAAACATTCCCAAGAGCTCTGAGATGACCAGCGGAAGTGCCCAACAGCTCAGGCATTCAAAGGACTCTTATCTACACCAACTTGCATCGTTCATCCATGTTACTTCTCCACACTAAAGCACATTTTTTACAGTTTTGAAAGCACAAAAAACAACATACACAAATGAACATTCTATGTGGTTTCAACAAAGCAACTAACCACAATATATGGAGCAAAATATAATTAAGAAAAATAACATATAGTAAGTCCATAAAACCTCTTAGAACACAACATTTGTAAGTTTGTTTCAGACTACACTGTATATATCACAGCTGCCTCTGAAGTAGTCTAATGATTTGCAAACACTGTGGGAAAAGAACAGGTTAAAAATAGCATGTGTACAACAACATCAACTACAAGTAATAAACTATCATATTTTCCCAAATCCACCTCTTTTTTACTTTTAATTCCAACACACAGAGAATACTTACTGACACAACTGGCACTCTTAAAAACCAAGTTAAGGCAAATACCTATTTGAGGTTTCTATACAAATTTTAAGAGATGCCACAACAAATACTGAAAGTTTATCCCAATACTGCATTTCTCCAAGTTAAGTGACCAGCATACATACACACATTTTAAGATTCCGGAAGCAACATTTCCAACAGCAACTACCTTGCTTCAAGTAATGACTCTTTATCACTTACTTACACTTTATCAGTCAAAAGAATTTTTGATTCACAGCTCATGCATGTACTCATTTGTACCCACACACATAAATATACAGCAGAACACTACCTGTGAGATTCTTGTTCTCCCTTCATTTTCTCTACTTTTGATAACATGTCATCTACTTTGAAAGTTTTCCTGTGAGGAAAAAGCAAAAAGAATAGTTTTACACAGCCACCATATCCACAACATACAGCAAGAAAATGTATTCAGCCTGAGCTTTCACTTGATTTTTCATGTAAAACTGTCTATATATACCATTTTAGCCTTCTCTTCAGAAAACCCCCTTTAGAAACACATATCCTTTTTCAGACCTAGTATCATGCCTGTGTTATAAGGGACACAACTGCTCCTCAAGCACTATCAAAAATAATACAAGGAATTAAACCCAGACCTTGCAACAGTAATCCTACTGCTCATAAGAATTTTCATTCAACAGCGACATATTGAAACCTTTGCAATGAACACGTTTAACTACATTACAGCTTTATCAAAGAAAATCTTCCTGTTTTACTGACACTTATACATACCAGGAATTGACATGTCAGCCCCTCAGCCATTACTATTTTAATCTTGATCATAATAATGAAATTCACTTAAAACCTTACAGGACAAAAGAGTTAAACATGTAGTTAAAACCCCAAACCCTTATTTCTCCACACATTTCTATTAAATGGACACAATGCAAAGAGCAATGAATTTGGAAGCGACCTATGGAGCCCACTCACAGGAAACAGGGGACAATGACAACCAATGACAACAATGTCATAGAGAATAATCACTTCAAATCTTTCCTCTCTGTAATTCTGACATCGGTCTGTTCATGCTCATATGTTCAGCCTGTTCTACCATACATACAATTTCATGTTCACTGCTAAATAAAGCTCACTCATGAGCAGAAGTTATTCAACATGTTACAGAACAGTCTTTCCATTTGTCATTAAAGGCAAGTTAACACTTGGCTCTAGATGCCCACAAAATTGCACTTGACTACAGTGACAACACAAGAGTGCAAGGGCACCTTTCCTTCACATTTATACCTTAGAAAAATGGAGTAAGAAGAACATAAACGGTCGCCAAACTGGATTTCTTGCAGAGGGAACAACAGTATGCTCTGGGGAAGTCGGAAGCATTTGTCTACAGAAATACCCTGACTGAAGAAACACTGATGTCACTCTGTGTGCAGTCAGCACGTAATGCTCATGAATGATTGAGTTACACATCACATGAGGACTAAACAGCAACACTGGACAACAAAAACTACAGGGCTGCACTCAGATTACAAGGAGAAAAACAATTATGATTTGTGTAGTAAACAATCACTGATTCAAAGCTCTACTCAGCCCAAGAGTCACACATATGAGACTGAAGAACTGACTCACCTACATGAAAACGTGGGATTGTTAAAATGAACATTGCAGTGCTCAAGTTTAAAGCGAGAGAAGTTAAGAACAGAGTAATTTGTTAGAAGTTTCAGCTTCTAAGGTAAAAATGTCTCTGGGTGCACATTGCTCCACTCATCAAAATCAGCCACTGTTCTGCAGAACAGCAAGTTAAGAGGGCTTTCTCCAGACTGAGGAATTGCTTAAAACAGATTTATACCAGTTATGTCATGAGCAGAACACGAGCCAAAAAACCAGCTAAGAGACAAACATGATCCCAGAATGGAGGAAAGTTAACAATCTTTCATAAAATATACTAACATCTGACCCAACTTGTACGTAGCATGTGACCATTATTGATCCAAAAAGAACAGTGGCACAGCCTTTGCTAAATCCAGACTCAGGTTAGTCAAAACAAGAGAGCCCTCCTAAAAAAGAAGAAATCTTTCCAAGAAACTAAAAATAGCAACTAATAAAAATTTTTTGCCTTTGAAGTTAACTTGTAAGAGAAGAAATTCCTTTAAAATTAATTACTATTTATGTTACCATCTCGCATGCAAAACAGAGAAAATCAAGTTTTTGTAATAACCATCCCTCACACTCAGGATTTTCAAGACAGCATTTACTTGTGTAACAATTATGTGCATCTTATGCATTCCTTTCTCCACCCACTCTTATTCCAGACAAGAAAAGTAATAATTAGCAAAGTATTAGAAGTCACATCATAACATGCCATTATTTTGCCAATAAATAATATAATTATTGCTTTATCCAAATACTGTATGTGAAGTAATTTTATTAAGTTAGTAACTTCTTTCCAACACCATCATTTAGTCTGATATACTAACACCTGAAGACAGACCCAGAGACACAAAGTCCAGTTCAGGTCTCCCATCAAGTTTTATCTGACCAAAGCTCATCACCTCTCCAATAACCAGCAACTTCAATTCCTGTTTAGCCCAGGTTGACACATGCACATTAACTATTCCCTATGACCATTTTCCTATGCTCTAAGCATTCTAGGTTTTCTAAACACTTTCTCAGTATTAAACAAGTGGAGCAGTATCAACAGACAATTTCCTGGTAAAAATGCAGTTATAGTTCCCTACCTCCAATGATAAATTTGTCTGGCATTTTTCTCAGACTATCATAGAGCTGGAGGTAAAAGATGTGGAGTCATATTTACTATTCTTTAAGTAAGGTCTATTACGTTCAGACATCAGTTCCTTATATTTTACTTATGATACTGTTTACTGAAATGGCAATCAAAAATATCAGCAATTTAACAATGGCAACATTTAGGAGTTCTAGGGGAATAAATTAATGTACGTGTATAGTTCACATAAGCAGGCTAACAGCGATGCAGTTCCAGAAAAGACTTCTTTGCAAAGAGAACTTTACCAACACTTTCACTGTACTGAAACCAGAAGATGGATTTTTCCTTAATAGAAACTTCAAGATGATCTTCTCTACTTCAGATATTTTCTCTCTTTAAAGTCCCTTTTTCACTAAAAAAACGAGATCATAGACCTCAGCTATCTGTGTTGAATGAAGAATAGTGATTCAGGTCTTGTGCATATCTGCAAGCATTTACCAGCACAGATCAGCAAACAAGGATCCTGCTGATCCCCTCAGAAGTGCAGTTAAGACTCTTTTGCCAATCTTTAAGTCCAAACTACCTCTAAATTGCAACTTCTGTGGTTTTAAGTAGGCTGAAAGAGAAGGGCCACAGTACAAAGTGAGCATGGAAAGGGCAGAGGGAACCCGGGGGAACACACTTCACAATTACTTTCTGTCTTTTTCACTTTCAACTATGCTCACTCACTTTTGTTGCATTATTGCGTTTTTATAAAGAAAACATACTGATACGTTTCATTTAATCTTCCTAAACCTAATTACAAGCATGATTTCAATTAGTCAGCATCGACAGAACTACTGAAAGAAACAGCTGTAATCTGTTATTAGAACACCTCCCAACTAAACTCACAGTTCTAAAACTAAATGTTAAGGGAACTGATAAAAATCAGTACGTTTCAAACAGAAATCAAGCCTTACCTGTGCAGCTGAATCAACTGGAATTTGGAACAGTGGATAACAGTGCACAGGCAATAGAACTGTTTCTTACTTCCCAGCAAGTACGGCAGATATCCAACAGAACATTTTCAAGTAACACACACATTTCAATCAATAATTAATTAATCTAAGTTATAAGCAAGACCTTCCTTGATCTAGTACAATTCTAGTCAGAAAAACCAAACTAAACTAAACCACAAAAAATAAATCAGCCGGAAAATAATTTCTTAACATTTTGTTCTGACTCATTTTAAAATAAGCAAAAAAAATTTGGTTTTGATAAATTTTTAAAGAAAAATTAAGCTGCAACTGCAAGTTTAAAAAAATAAATAAATATCATCTGTCCTAATACCTGAAGTAGTATGTTATGGATTCAGTTTTAAGAAAAAGTTATATTGTGGCATTAAAACTCATAGCAGGAACATTAAACAATATTCAAGAGATCCAATAATGACATCAACAGCTCCTTTAATTAAAAATATGCAAATTCTACTGATCAATAGATCATGCAAATATTACATCCCTTAGATATAAATATGAAGTTTAAATTAGAATTGTCTGCATAATCACATCTTGCTGCATATTTGCTGTACTTAAGTCCCACGGTGACTGTTTCTTAGTGGTAAGAACTTTGGTGCTAAAATATTTTAAACTAAATGTTCAGGTTACAAAAAAAGTCTAAACTGTAACAAAGGATTTGCAGTGAAGGAGAAGTAACTGGAAGGGCCTTGTGCTTCTGCTAATAAATAATGTACACTGCACTTGTCCCTCTGCAGCGTTTCTGTGTTTTCAGGTCCACTGATGGGCAGCTGAAGCACCTCACATGACAAGAATGACTATTTTGCAGTATCAAAACTGAAGCCCATCTCTCAGGCATATCCAATTCAAAGCAACTTTTTTAAAGAATTTGCTGGAGTTCTTCTAAAATACTATAAACAGACCTGCTTTATTTTCCAGCTTTTAAAATAACTACAGAAATAATTACTGGGTTCTTTCAAGACTACTTAATAAAGCAAATAGTTTTGTATTTGGGTTTTGGTTTTTTCAAAAACAGCTGGTTAGGTTACAGTTTAAAATAGTGTTTCATATGATTATGATTAAGCACCATTGATTACACGAGCTGGGATGTAATACTGTTTTGTTTTTTAGTAAGTTCTCCTCCAAAATACAAAACAAACACGGGAGAATTAGTTAGGATTCTGCAGATAGTTCCCCACATTTGAATACTCCCAGCATCCATAGAAGTCACGTGGATAAAGCTACACATACCCTTAACATTGCAAAAAACCTCTTAGGTCTCAGAAATCAACTGTACACTGAAGTATTCATTTTAAAGTTCTTCAAAAAGAAAACAGGAGGTAACTCTCCACTGCTTTTTGTACTTCTGCTACTTGGTGAACATTTTAGGATTACTTTACAAAAACAATTTTACCTTTTGATATTTGTTCGGGAGTTTCTGTGGGACATGTAAGTGAGAGTTCTGTGCAAAAATATTGGCTGCAGGGGGGAAAAAATAGAAAATGGTTATGCTTTAATTAAAATTTTCTACAAGTGCAAAGTAAAGGAGTGATAAAACCAATTACTCACTGCTATTAGATTCCGGGTACGTAGAAATCTGTATATCTGTGTTGGTTCTAAGAAAAAGGAACACATGTTACCCAATGCAACTTATACCTCCAGAAAGACTGTCTTATAATCATAAAAAGTATCTAACTTAGTATGGCAATTACTTTGAAACAATTATCACAAAAGGCATTAAGTGAAGCATCACAGCGTCCAAGTAACTCCAAGTTATCACATTCAAGGTTACTTCACCAACTCTACAAGCAAAGCAACTTCTTGCTTAAGGTGCCACAAATCAGGGGTCACAACTCAACTCTGACTGCTCTGCTTTCCACAAAATGTGGTTCTTACAGACTTTATATCATCAAAGGGCCTAAAAAATACCTCAACATATCACAGCCTAAGGTCATAGAGGTAAGTTTTCTCCATGAAGTTAATGAACACATCTGCTAGGACACCAAAAGAGCACAATACATTTACACAGTCAGACAATTTGGATTCTGATTGCTTTACACTTCTGGCAAGTACCAAGGTCACTTGCAGCAGGTACTGAAACAAGAACAGGGACTGTCAGTTGACTATGATCCATTATGGATCATTCCAAGGTGGGAAATTAATGTTGTTTTTGGTAGAGCAGCTACTGTTTTCAAGTGCAAAAGGAAAAAAGATAATTCAACTGTTCACAAAATGGACACTAAAGCACAGAATCATCTCAAACAGGTCTGAGAACCAATGTTCAAATTATCAAGACTTGCCTACAAACAATCGAAGGACCTTCAGTTTAGTTTTAACCAGTTAAATGAGGACAAGAAGGGTTTTGTCTGGATCAGGTTATTTCTAACAAGAATTCCAAATGAAACTGAAATACTCCCTATTTAAACTGAAATAAAAGCCAACTTCACTAAGTAACATCAGAAAAAAACTTATAAATTACTTAATACACATCAAGTGGAGAGAAAGAAGAGAACAGACGATGTATTGATGACCATGCTAAGGTTGGCAACACAGCCTCCATCTCCCACATAAAGAAAACAAAGTTTATTTTTAAAGAAATATAAAATTTTCTTTTCATGTGACTGTAAAACATTTATTTCAAATAGCTGGAAACCTTATTGTGTGGAGTTCTGTAACTACAAGTAGAAAAGGACAGCTTTTTATATCCTTTACCTCTTTTTAAAGATATGATTCAGCCTTATTTCTACAGTTATGAATGCAAGACCCCATAGAACACATAATTAAAGATATGCATTACTGTTAGAGAAGGAAATCTTAAAATGATCACAGCACTTTCCTTTTAGAAGCCTGAAGAAAGCCAGTGAAAATCTGCTTAATGCAAATTATCACAAAAAAATCTGTATTTTTCAAATCAAGATAAAAGAAAGAAATGAAGGTATACACACTTTGGCACAAAGTGAAAATACAGAGTAGTCGCAACTTTGAAAAAGACATCCTATGTTTTTCAGTCTCAAAAACCCCATGACATAATTATAATTTCTTGAAGTATGAAAACATCAAGTTACATTCACAAGGATGTAATTTAATTTAAAGGCAACGCATTGCTGCTTCAACATTAGTTTTCCCAAGTGGAAAAATTCTGAAGCACACTCTTCAACCTGCAGAGAGACATATGTCTCACAAGTCTGTATTACTCAGCAAAAGCTTAAAATAAATCTTTTATCTTTTCCTAGCATATGACCTTGAAAAGGGACAAAAACAGTCAGGAAGAATGCAATTCAGTACTACACGTGTTAGGATTTATTTGATCCAGTATTTACTTACTGCAGCTCTCCCATGATATTCGCACTACAGGGTTAACATAGTATGTATATATGTATGCATATCTACAGAGTAGCTTCCTTCTGATCCCCACCTGCTCAGCTCTGTGCTTCCCTTGTCTGACACTGAGCCACCAGCAGAAGAATTTTTTCCACCTCAGCCACTGAGAAAAAGCTCTTAAAACTAAAGTCTGTGACTTGACCCATTTGCAGCACAGTATTTACTGAATACAGAGTGTTGTTAAAAAGACTGAGACTCAAACGGCCACGCTTTATTCCAGACTACACCAAAAACTCCAACACTGTCACCGTCTACAGTAAGTGCGACCACTGACAGCACCAATCCCAAAACAGGATCATGTGTTCAAGTAGGGCATTAAAAAGTCCCTTCAAATCCTGGCAGCTGCACAGAAATCTTTTAGTGCAACTTAAGTTTACTGGCCCACAGTGCATTTAAACCAGATTTCCACAAACAACTTTCTAGGGAATTCAGGGGGATTCTCCTCCTATGTGGAACTGCCACAGGGGGGGGATGCCTGGGTCGCAAAGGTCGATTTCCAATACAAACCCTCGAGTAAGTGAAAATTATAGCCAAACAAAGAAAAACCAAGTACAGTGAACTCTTAATCGCGTCCTGCCCCTGAAAGGGGCTCGAACGGCAGAGGCCAAAGAGGAAAGGGCCCCCTTGCCCCTCACTGCCCGGAGCCTCCAGGGGCTGCGGGACGAGGGAAGAGAACCAGCCGCCCCGAAAGCGTGATGGGAAGTGCTACTGAGAACCAAGTTCATCGCTGGCCGCGGGCACACACACCACACACAGCCTCGCCCTCCGCCCCGCGGGCCCCAGGCGCCTCTCGCCTCCCTCCCGCACACCGGCCCCGCTCCCCGCGCTTCCGCCCGGGACCCGCCGGCCCCCGCCTCCCCCGGCCCCGCTCCCTCCCTCCATCCCCCGACCGTGTTTACCCCCGGAAGCCCCTGCTCCCCACAGCCCTCCCCTCCTCCTCCCGCCCTTTCCGCGGCGGCTCGGGCCGGTCCCGCCGGCTCGGCCCCCACTTCCTCCGGCGACCCGGTGCTCACTCTCAAAGGCCTGAAGAAAGAGGTCGTGGTCGGCCTGGATCTGCTCCATCTTCGGCTTCTTCACGGGGGGCAGCGCCGCTGCCGCCGCCGCCGCCGCCGAGGAGGCCGAGGAGCCGCCCGAGTACCCACTGCCTCCTCCGCCGCCGCCGCCGCCCGCGGCACCGCCGGATTTGCCACCGGGAGCCGCCGCCGCGGCGGAGCCCCCGAACCCGCCGCCTCCTCCGCCGCCACCTCCTCCTCCGGCGGCGCCGCCAGCGGAGCCCGAGCTGGGCCCCGCTCCTCCACCGTGCTTCTGAGGAGCCATAGGAGTGGCCCCGGGCGGGCCCCGGCGGGACGGAGACCGAGCGGGGCGGGCAGGGCCGGCCGGGGCGGGTGCGTGAGGCGGGGGGGGGACGCGCCGCGCTCCAACTCCGCCAAGTCTCCTCCGCCCCGCTCCCCTCAGCGCCGCGGCCGCCGAGCCCGACCGCCGCCGCGCGCCCGCCCCCCGCGCGCGCCCATTGGCTGCGGGGATGGCGCCGCGCCGCCCCATTGGCCGGCGCCGGCCCCGCCCCCGCGTGACGCGCGGATGGTTCTGGAAGCGTTTGGTTGGTCCGCGCGCTCGGCGCGCGCCCCCCCCAACCCCCGCCTTTGAACTGAATTCGCGGGAAAGCGCCGCTCGCGCTCCGGCGCGGGGCATGATGGGAACGGGGGGGGCCCCCGCCGGCCTGAGGGGCCGCTCGCCGGACCCCGCCCTCGCACCCTGCCGGCAGCGCTCCGCCCGAGCCCCGGGCTGCCCCGAGCCCCCCGGGCTGCCCCGAGCTCCCTAGGCTGCCCCGAGCTCCCTAGGCTGCCCCGAGCCCCCCAGGCTGCCCCGAGCCCCCCGAGGCTGCCCCGAGCCCCCTAGGCTGCCCCGAGCTCCCGAGGCTGCCCCGAACCCCCGAGGCTGCCCCGAACCCCCGGGCTGCCCCGAGCCCCTTAGGCTGCCCCGAGCGCCCAGGGCTGCCCCGAGCCCCTTAGGCTGCCCCGAGCGCCCCGGGCTGCCCCGAGCTCCCTAGGCTGCCCCGAGCGCCCAGGGCTGCCCCGAGCCCCCCGGGCTGCCCCGAGCGCCCCGGGCTGCCCCGAGCTCCCTAGGCTGCCCCGAGCGCCCAGGGCTGCCCCGAGCCCCTTAGGCTGCCCCGAGCCCCTCAGGCTGCCCCGAGCCCCCCCGGGCTGCCCCGAGCCCCCCCGGGCTGTCCCGAGCCCCTCAGGTTGCCCCGAGCCCAGGGCTGCCCCGAGCTCCCTAGGCTGCCCCGAGCCCCCTAGGCTGCCCCGAGTGCCCCGGGCTGCCCCGAGCCCCCCGAGGCTGCCCTGAGCGCCCCGGGCTGCCCCCAGCCCCCCCGGGCTGCCCCCAGCCCCCCCGGGCTGTCCCGAGCCCCCCCGGGCTGTCCCGAGCCCCCCCGGGCTGCCCCGAGCTCCCTAGGCTGCCCCCAGCCCCCCCGGGCTGCCCCGAGCCCCCAGGGCTGCCCCGAGCCCCTCAGGTTGCCCCGAGCCCAGGGCTGCCCCGAGCTCCCTAGGCTGCCCCGAGCCCCGGCTCTCCGTGTCCCCCCGGGCTGCCCCGAGCCCCGGCTCTCCGTGTCCCCCCGGGCTCTCCATGCCACCTCCCGCTGCCCCCGCGGCCGCACAGGTGGCTAATGCTCCTCATGCCTTAGGGGCCGCTCCGCTGTCCGCAGAGCTCAGGAGCTAAATTTGTCAAACAGGAGCGCAGGTATAAGTCGGTATCGTTTTTGTGGTGGAAGTGGTTATGCTGGGTCGGCCATGAGGTCCTGCTGCTATCCCGTAGCTTTAACCCTAGCTAACCGTGAGGTTTCCTCAGGAAGGCACAAGAAGCTGCCCATGCGTGCAGGGAGACCTGGGTTCTGAGGTGAAGTGTCTGGGTCCATCACTCTTCCTCTGGCCCGGGGAAGTGCCGCTGCCGGGGCAGCAGCTCTGTGTGAGAAACAGCGAGTGCGGCCGCGGGCCAGTTCAGCAGCGGCTCCGTTTAATCGCCGCTTATCAGCACTGCGGCGGCTCTTACACAAAGGCTTCGACAGCCGTTCCGTTCCGTTCTGTTTGCTTTCCTTTGCAAAACTTCTCCGGGGTAATTGTGCAGGGTAGGGTGAGAATGGTCTCTGTGAAATACAGCCTTCAGTTCTGGTACCAGATGTAACTGAGGTGCTGGCACCCCACCGTCTCCGTTTATCTTCTAATTTCTAGTGTTAAGAAAAATGAACTTAGTGATAAATATTATGAGGAAAACCATATATCAAAGTCAGTCATGCTGTAAATGTGCCTTTCATTATCAATAAAGGGAGATTCTAAAGGGATGTCTCATATGTCCCTTATTAACCTATTATGTTTAAAGAAAATATATGTATACACACCCCAAACATTCAAATAAACGGGTCCTTGTGGATTACTATCCCCCTCTTTTTTGCTTTTTCTGCTGTACCATTTATTTTTCATGTTTGCTCTGAAAAGATCTTTTCTTCCCTTATCTTTTTTCCCCCTACTCCTTTCCTCATCAGGCATTGATGTTTCACCTGCAAGCTTTTCAGTATTTTGCTTCAGCCTTCATTTTCTTACATTTTTATAAATTCATCGTTGTTACCACTTTATCTACATTGTGTTTTCTTCCTCTAAACAATACTGTTATATATTTTACCCTGCTTATAATTGTCTCTGCTTAGTATTCCAGCTTCTTTATCTTCTATTTCCTACTCAAATTCTCTACAGCCACTTGTTGTTACTGAATATATCATTTCATGTCAGTCTCTCACTCCTGGCAGCAGCAGTGATTGATGCACTGCACATTTTTGAGACCCTTATGTGTATTTTCTTTGCTCGTAATACCCAGGACTTCTGGTGATGCTTCTGATGTTTGGTGTTTGGGAGGCTGGACTCAGAGGCTAGAGACCAGCAGCATCCCAAATTATGGGTTTCTCTAGGTGAGCAGAGGTTGAGCTTGAGGCTGGTGAAACGCTGTTAAAAGTGACAAAATACATCAGTATTGAAGTATGTGTGAGAAAGGCTCCTCAGACTGCAATTCAGTCCGTGGGAGTTGTTTATTGCCTAATTTATTCCTGTTTCTTCCCAACTACTTCCAAGCCTCTGTTGCTTCTGTTGGTCATCCTTCTAAATTTCAGAGCTGGAAGGAGACAGAGGGCAACCTTCCAAGCAGGAGTAAAAGATAATTCAGCAGTTAATCTCTTGCATTGTGCTGATCTCCTTGTGAACAGAGGAACCAGGGCTCAGACTCCTGCCTTGAGTGAGACAACACAGTGCAGCACCACATCTGTGTCTGAGCCCTCTGGAAAGGTAGGACTGGCTGCCAAACAGGAGCACTTTGGTAGCTTGAGTCTGTTTTCCTTAGTCGGTAAAGAGTCTCTTCCTTTTTGAACTTGTTTAGATTTGCTGTCCTGGGCTGTTCATATGTCCTTAAGGAGCACAGAGTGTTCATGAGGTACAGTCCTCAAAAACTCTGAAATGTCATTCCCCATCCCTGGAAGTGTTCAAGGCCAGGCTGGATGAGGTTTGGAGCAACCTGGCTCAGTGGAAGGCATCCCTGCCTGTGGCACAAGTGGAAAGGTAATGATCTTTAAGGTCCTTTCCAACCCAAACCATTCTATGATTCATTCTATATTTGGAGCTTCACAGAATGGATGGCTAGAAAAAGCACAGGGCACAAAATAGCAAATAACTTTTATTAATTTTGCACAATTAGAAGTAAGAAAAATAAATAATTTCCTTTTAGAAAGATGGAAATCATAAGTTTCTTCAGAAGAAATGAGCTATGGTGTGACTGTTGTGTCCTTGACCTGCCTAGTAATATAGACCCCTACAGATTTTACAGATGCATTTATTAAAACCCAAAACATTACAACATTTTTCTTGTGTACATCTACATCAGATAGCAGAAAGTTTGCCATATTTAGCAGATGACACTGAAAATGTGTTTTCTAATAAAGTAGTCTAAAAAAAGATGCAGTGAAATAGTGTGCCTGCCTGAAATTGACATAAACAGGTTAAATTAAAGCAGTAGAAGATTAAGATACTGTATCTTTTTGCCGTAAAGATAAAAAGTACCCTAACATAATGTAGCAGGAAAAAAAAGGCGGTTTAATAAGTTTGAGATGATAAATGGAAGAAACAAACAATTGCAGACCAGGAGTGCTGTTGGAACAAAACCCTGAAACGAAAACAGAAGTAGGTGGCAGAGGTGCTTCCGTGCTATGTCAGATTTTCAGTCTTGAGATGGTCAATCCATCATTCTTGTTTTCACATCCTGTGTGTGGGATTTGCATGTGAGATGCAAAAGATCAGATTTGCTTCCTGCAGATTGAAAGCACATGCTACTTGTAAATCTCTTTTTCCTATGGATTTTTGCAGTCTGTGCATGCCCAGTATTCCTGTCATCTTTAATGGAAGAACTGCAGTGATTTTTGCCCCTTCAGATATATATGTAAAAGAACATGCATATTTTAAAGCACTTTATGGATTTTTGTTTCATTTCATAGTTACATTATTTTGTTGGTTGCCTGTAGTACCCCTATGGCCACACTACTTAACTTTCCAGCTTCCAGTCCTCTAAATTACTGTGTCTCAGCACAAGAATATTCACAGAAGATCTTTTTCTTAAAAAAAAAGGAGAAATAAATACTTGTTTATCTGGAACTCAGTCTAAATGGAAGGTTCTGCTTTCCTCACATCTTTAAACATAGATCTGTCTATATAGATTGTTAGTAGCTAACTAAATACTACTACAGATCAGTTTATCTTCTGGGAAATTAATATTACATGTAACTTTGGAACAAAACAGTGCTTATGAGCTAAATATGTAAACTTTTAGTCAGTCTTCATTACAGATTGGTTCCAGATTTGGGCCATCATGAAAGCCAGGATCAGTATTTATTAGGGAACATTGTTATTCCCTACTGGTAAGGCTCTGGATTTGGGTGTTCAGGGTGCTGTTGAGAGTAACAAATCCTCAGTGGCTGTTCTGGGTACCTCTGTTTGTTTATTTTGGCCTTGAGCTAATGAGCAGAGTCAGTGAGGGCATCCAGTATGGAAAAGACTTTACATACTCCACTTCTCTGCTAAATCCAAACCTTGCTTCTTGTTGTTTTCATGCACACAGGTTCTCCTTCTCACACCCTGTCCCCAAACACAAGTTTCCATGAGATGAGTGAGGATGCACAAATGCTCCAGAACGAAGTCAAACAAAAGAACCTCATGAGTAGACGGGAAGGTCCCATCTGTGTCACCGTACTCCAAAACCAGACCCATTTCAGTGGCACCCCTTTCTTTCATTTACACAAATAAACTACACTAGGTGCTGAGTTAACTTCGCCTGCAAGAGTGATTAATTCATTTTTCCGTTCACATTTTTTGTTTTCAGTCTGATTTGATGTAGAACAACAGTAATTGGCCATGGAACTTGTTAGATAAGCTACTCTTCCCTACCTACTTGGAAAACAAAAGTCAACACCCACTAAGTGTTTTCCCAGACTCTTGTAAACAGAAGCTACATAACATTGCACCTGGAGAAAGGGAGCAATTCCAACTTTCTGGGTAACAGCTTGAGAGCAGTTCCAGCTTTCTGAGTAACAGCACAGGAGCAGTTCCAGCTCCCTGAGTAACAGCACGGGAGTGGGTGCAGTACTGGGTGTATTTGGGATGGCAGGATTGTACTGCTGTTGGTGTGAAGTTCTCAGATTCAGTCTGGTTTTTCTGCATATTAGTGTACAGTGCTGCCCTGCTTTAATAAGCAGGGAACTCAGCAAAGAGAAAATAAACTTTGCTGTAAGGGAAGCACTGTGGAGCATGGCAAAAGGGAAGAGGTGGGATCCCACACAGGAACCCAAGCGTAGCCATGAATGTCCCGTGTGTGTGAGAGGTTGACAGAGCAGCCACTTGTGATTCTCATTCACGTGTTTGGCTGGGGACTGCTTTTGTACAGAGCTGCTCAAATGTATTCCAGGAGCACAGCACTCAAGGAACTTGGCCCTCGGGGAATCTTAATGCACCCACAATGCCCAGCTTTCAGCCAGCAGGTTGCTCGTTGTCTTGAGTTATTGCAGGGAGTGAAAAGTGAATGCACAGGCTGTTTTGCACCAGGGAGTCACCTGCCTTCTGCTTTCACATAGTGATCAATCAGTGATAATTAGTAGTCAGTATTGCTTAGGACTTTTTTCTTAGAGTTCTCTTAGTGCTGTTTTACCGTATTTTTCATGACTCTTCTACAGTGAAATTTTTTTTCCTGATTTTCAGTTAATGATTTCTTTTTGCCTGGTGGCTTTTTAGCAGTAGTGTTTGTCATTAGAATCGAGACAGTGAACTAAAACTACTTGTTTCAAAAGCATTGTGAAAAGCCTTGGCCCAATAGAATGATTTGCTCTAGAAAGGTAGGACATTTCTTAAAGTAATTAAAATGTAAAACCAGAAATATACTAACTACACAGAAAAAATCCATGCCAAATCTTGAAATTTAAATACTTCATACATGGAAATGGACTAGGAATCATTCTAGTTCATGCTGTAATTTCAGAGATGCAGTATGTGTAATACACAAAACTGTCAAAAAATGATTCTAAGTGAACTTTCAGTATTTGTGTTCTCTTAATTGAGTCCCGGAAACTGTGAAAGATACGGCAACTGAAACACTTCAGATGCAAACTTAATGATTAAACTCAGAAATGCTGAGATCAAAGAGAAACTGCTGGGAAGATCTGAGAATGAAGTCAGTTACAGATGTAAATAGAAGTTTCTGAACAAAAGGTCTGTTGACAGTGCAAGAATGAAATCTTCAATCACTCAAAAAGAAAAATATTGGAGGATCAAAGAACATGTCAATAGACAGTAAAATAAAACCTCAGCTGAATTAGTTAGCTAATTAATTTCAGCTTCAAGTAAGGGATCAGTTTTAACAGGGACCAATTCTTTCTTTTGTGGCTAAACCAAGTACAGATTATTAAAGTGAGAATTCGGAATTTTATCACCATCAGTTACTTAAAGGATAAGATCAGGGCAGAAACTGTGTTCTCAGTGTTTACCAGTTAGCACAGATACACTAAATTCACACATGGGAAAACTTAACTAAATGTTTCATAGGAGAGTTATCTGGGATTTCATGTTATCTTGGGTTTCATGTGCCAGAGGTTGCTTCACAACACTTTTACAAGAGTTTATCTTGTTTTTGGAATGCTGCTTGGGAGGTTATGATTCTGCACACTGTAATCTGAATTATCCATACTCCAGAAGTAGTTTTACTGGTTGTTGTCATGACTATGCTCAAAGTACTTTTACCATGCTAAAACCATCTCTATAGAAGGATGTGAGAAACACAGCAGGAGGCAAATTGTGACCAGTCCTAATTCCAGTTTTTGGAAGGAGAAATAAATCTGTATGTGGTATAGTGTATGCTTTTTGTTGTACCAGTACAATTGATGCTGGCACCAACATGCTTGCATTTAAAAGATACGAGACTTTGCTCTGAGGAAGTTCTATCTTTCCCGAAATTGCTACTTATGACATAGGTCACCCAAGGCCATGCCACAATTTCACCCACCCTTTGAAACTTAACAGGTTAGTGAGGTAAATTAAGCTTAGCGTGACTCTGCTCTCCAGACCTCTGGCAACAGACAAGAAATAAATTAAATTAAATTAAAGATAATTAAGCAATATATTTTGTGGTGTTGACATTTTGGTAGTATGAAGGGGAGATGACTGATATAGTTTCAAATTGCTGAAATGTGACTGGCATTCCACTGGGTTATGAACTGGCAACTAGGACATGATGACTGACTAGTTGTAACTGCCCTGCTGCATTTAGACAGACTGTCAGCTACTCACCAACCAGCCAAATGACAAAATCTAATTAAAAGGCACACTCAGAGCCACTACTGTGCAAGCCTCTGGAGACCCTGAATAAGCAGATGGATCTTATGCTGAGTGCCAGATGTGAATTGGCAAGGAAACAATTCCAGAGGCATCATTCCCCTTCACTGGAAATTCCCTGTGTATAGATGTTCAGATCTTGGGGCAAAACAGAATGCCTCAAAATGAGTAGGAGGAAAACTCTGATTCATAAAAATTCAAGTTCAGAGCCAATGCAGAGAAGAAAGTACAGGTTTTGCCTTTTAAAAGAGATTATATGTAAAGTATCAGATAATAGTTATGTTGAGGCACTAAATGAAAATATTTATATTTGTTGGTTTTGGGGTTTTTTACCACTGAGAGCTGAAAAAAGAGAAGAGTGAGTGAATGAAATTCCTGGAGGGATTCAGATCTAAAGTCGCAGGGTCAGTGCCAGCAAACTGCAAGAGTAAAGCAATGCATTGACAAAGACTAGCATTTTTCTATCAGAATGGAAAAAATAACATCTGTCTAGGACATGTACCAGGATTAATGCTGGTATGGAACAGTCCAACTGAACAACTGCAAAGTCTTAAATCTAAATTTTTGGATGCTCAGAGTGGAATTGCAGTGATGAAACCACTATTTATTCAGATTGACTGCTGGTTTTGGCAGGGGTGAAACGAAATCATCATGTAAATGATTTTAATTACAAAATTAAGTAAGTTAATGTAGTCCAAAGTTTGGGTTAGTCTATTTTGAGAGTAAATTCCAAACTGTTTTATTATCAGATGTGCTCATATATTATTAAATCTAAGTCCCACATGCTCAGTAAATGCTTTGAGGGCTTTGTTAAAAATTTGTCCCGAAGGGATGAACCACTGGCTTAGCTGAAGTCAGTGGAGGCTTCTCAATTATTTTCATGAGGTCATACCATTACCGTCATTGTTTAAAAGGCATTTTCATAAAGTACCTGTTAATTGTAAAATACTGTACATCTGGGGGCATCTTCTAAAAAGCTATAATTATTTCTGCACTCAGGTGGTAAAATAGCAGAAATTAAAAAGATAGATAAAAATAAATTTGTAGTTTAAATATTTGTCTTAGGCACATTAACCATTAAATGTTTTAATATAGACAAAACTTAAAGGAAAACCACTGTGATTACTCCTAATTCACAACGTATCCATTGCTTGCAGACATAACTATAAATATTACGTTGTGACAGCTTGCCAGAACTTCTCCACAAGGACCTACTGATGGAGTTTTTCTAAAGAGACTTCATAAAAGCAGCAAACTGCAGGACCCTGCAGTTGGCAGCTGCAGCAGTTGTTTCTCCAGTTTTCCCAATAAGATTTGTTGAAACTCTCTGTATTGAAACGTCTTTATTGGTAATGGATCCCTCCTTAATTTGCACTGATGCATTTGGAATGTCAGCTTCCAAAACAAGGCACATGGGAGGCATTTAAAGTAGATTTTATGAAAGGGAAATGAACAAAGAGCATGTCAGGTCCCATTTTGATTTGCATGACAAATCCAGCATGCAGTGTTCTGGTGGGTCGGGCTGGGCTTGCCTGCCACTCACAGCGTTTGTCACTTTGGTATGAGCACTTTTGACAGTCCGTTATGTTAATTGTTCTAAGGATTGTTTTGCTGAGAGAAGAAAAGGAAAGGCATTTTTATTTTTGTACTTGTTCCTTCTACAGGAAAGGAGGGATATCTGAGGGAACAAAAAATGTTTTCAATTTTGAAAAGTTGATCTATTTTTCATCTATTTTTTGATCTATTTTTTTTTTAAATAATCCTGCGAGGTCATCAACGAAGTTCAGTATTTTAAATCTTATTGTTACTCACTCTGTGGCTTTGAGCGGGAAGTACCAGGCCCCTAAACTAGAAACTTGGGGAGTCTATTGTTTTGGTGTACACCATTCTTTGATCCTTTGAGTCCCACAGTGATGGGTCCTGCAGAGTGGTTTGTGCTGTGCCTATGTGCTTCTATGGGATGATATTGTGGTGCTTTGACAAGTGCTAGCAAGAAATTTAATGCCCTGTGAGGCCTTGTTGGACACCCATTGTTATCAGTGTGTGGGGAACTCTCAGACCTGTTGGTAGATCTGTGCTCGAGACTGAATTCTGGAGGCACGGTCAAGGTGGAGGTTGTGGTGGCCCCTGAGGGTACACACACTTCTCCATCACGTACATTAAAACAGTCATGGATGGTTTGGTGAGTTTCAAAGTTCCTGACTGACTTCAGGTGGCAGAACACTGCAGGTTGATGACAGAACAGTATTTTTAGACTGCCGGAATAATCAAAGTTTTAGAAGACTCTGTTGTTTGTGTTGGTGTCTCTCACCAAAATCAGTTACTGCTGATTTTCAGCCAAAGAAGAGCTGAATGGTTGAAGAGAGAGGAAAGCAAGAAGACAGAAGTAGAATTTTCCAGAGGTTTTCAGGTAATGGCTGGCATTTCCCTTTTCAGTTCATAACTCCTATGCTGCATGTAGTGTTGTCATTTACATGTTGGGATCTACATGCACCATGACAGATTAGCTATAAGTACAGAATGCTTTTTAGTATAAAATAATGCACTCAGATGTAAAAATACTCAAATGAAGTGAAATAATCCAGTAATAATTCCAATCACACTCTTGCTCAGCAATTCAGTGTGCCAATGCTACTTTTGATGCCCATTGCTGTTCTCCTTATTGTAGTAAAACCTGTGGACCTGCACAAGAATCAGCTTCAGCTGGTGCATCTCGAAATGTCAAACCCAATATAATTAACAAGTGACTGGTGATTATGAATAACACTCTTCCACCACCACTGCGAAGGACTGCTGTGCTGCTTTACTGAAAGCTGAACCCAGTGGAAGGTGAACTCAGTCAGCTTCAAGTCCCAAGGGACTGAAGGCTTTGGCTCACCAGTGGGGATGGCTGTGCTGGGATGGCCGTGCCGATCCCCCTCCAACCTGTGGAGGACATTCAGTGTAGGACAAGGGAGTCTCCAGGGAGGACAGTCTCCATCAGGAATTGCCCTTGTCCTTGTGGGGTGGGTAAGGAGTCCCTTGGCACGAGGCAGCTGCAATCCAGAGCTGCCTAGGCCACCAACTTCTGAATGCAGCACCAGTCTGTACTTCTTGGTCTTGTGACTGGATGGTGCCTCTCCATTTCCTGGTAGCTTTCCTGTTTGGGTACTTCTTGGAAAATCATGTCACTATTTCCTGTCAGAGTGAAAAGTTGCTAAACCTGTCCCACTAAGAATCAGTTTAGTTTTTTTTCTAATTGGTCCCAAGACTGAAAAAAGCCACCACAAATCCAAGTCACAGCAGGCGAAAAAAACTACTGCTATTCTTGCTAGTTCTTCTAAAGTGTTTTGTCTTACCTGTGCTTTTAACAAAAGTCGATTGCTCAGGTACTCACTCTGTACTTGGCAACACCTGTTAAAACCTTTGACTGTAAAGGGAAAATCACTCATTTTTTTTGGCTGTTATGTACAAATTCTGTGCCAGAAGACCTCTTTTAGTCTGCTGCCTCTTCCCCTTATACTTGTTTTTTCAGAGACAAACACCTGCCTGTTCCCCCAGGAGGGAGCAATGGCTGTGACAGGGTAGGGTTTGGAGGTGGGGTTGGTTCTGTGTCTGACCAGCGCAGTGACAGCAGTGACAACTCAAAGCATAAGCAGCAGATACTGCTGTGGATAATATGCATTTAAGCCATTTTCTCAATAAATGATCTCCCATCTCAATTTTTATTTTTTGAATATCCCTAATTTCAGAAACAAAAATTTACTGTTTCCTGGGTTTATTGTTAATTTTATGAGAATCATAGACCCAAGGAATGCTTTAGGTTGGAAGGGGCCTTAAATATAATCTAGTTCTAACCATCTGCCATGGGCAGGGACACGATCCACTAGACCAGGTTACTGCAAGCCCTGTCTAACCTGACCGTGAACACTTCCAGGAACGGGGAATCCACATGTTCTCTGGGCAACCGTGCCAGTATCTCACCACCCTCACAGTGGAGGATTTTTTCTTAAAAATTTGGAAGGTGGAAAGAACGAAGGTGCCATGTGAGAGACAAAGAGACATTTGTCCTGGAGGAATCCTATTAAGAAGCAAAATGTTGGAGCCGTTCCAGGCTGATGTCCCATCACTGAGCCTGGTCAATGCCATCGTGTTTAGCTGCAAGGCTGGTGCCAGGAGGATGGTGCCACACTCTTTCCTGTGATGCTCAGTGACAGGACAAGGACCAATGGCCATAAACTAAAACACAAGAGGTTCCAGCTCAACATGAGGAAGGATGTGTTTCCGTGGAGTGTGGCAGAGCACTGGAACAGCTGCCCAGGGAGATCGTGGAGTCTCCCACCCTGGAAACGTTCCAAACTCACCGGCGTGTCCCCTGCTGCGGGTGACCCTGCCTGGGCAGGGAGGCTGGACTGGGCGATCTCCAGAGCTGCCTTCCGACGCGGCCGAGGCTCTGCGGTTCCGGCCCCGCCAGCCGGGCAGGGGGCGGCAGAGGGCGCAGCGGCCGCGGAAGCGGCGCGGGCAGCGGGCGGAAGCGGCGGCGGCCGGGCCGGGCCGAGCCGGGCCGGACACACCGGAGCCCCGCGGCCATGGCAGAGCGCATCGAGCAGCGGCTGGAGGATCGCATCCCGGAGCTCGAGCAGCTGGAGCGGGTCGGGCTCTTCACACACAAAGAGATCCGGTGAGCGGGGCCGGGCCCCGGGCGGGCGGGCGAGCGCACGTGGTGCGGCCGGGAGCGCTGCGGGCGCTGATCTCCCGTTCCCGCAGGGCTGTCCTGAGGAAAGCCTCGGCTCTGGAGTACAAAATCCAGCGGAGAGCGCTGCGGAAGGAGGATTTCATTAATTACATCCAGGTAGGCTTCACCGAGCGGCGGAGCGGGGCAGTTCTGGGTGCAGACCCAGCTTCACCGAGCGGCAGAGCGGGGCAGTTCTGGGTGCAGACCCAGCTCCACCGAGCGGCAGAGCGGGGCAGTTCTGGGTGCAGACCCAGCTTCACCGAGCGGCGGAGCGGGGCAGTTCTGGGTGCAGACCCAGCTCCACCGAGCGGCGGAGCGGGGCAGTTCTGGGTGCAGACCCAGCTTCACCGAGCGGCGGAGCGGGGCAGTTCTGGGTGCAGACCCAGCTCCACCGAGCGGCGGAGCGGGGCAGTTCTGGGTGCAGACCCGGCTCAGTTAGGCCCGGGTGGTTTTGTAGTGACTCGTGTTGGAAACAGGTGGGAAAGCGGAGATCCCCTCCTCACCTGGTCCCGGGTGTTCACCTGTGAGCGGCTCTGGGCACCAGAGCGTGAGGCGTAGCCGGGAGTTGGTGCCTGAGTTTGGGGTCAAGCTTCTCTAGTGTTGTGGCCTTTTCCTGTAGTTACTTGTCTCTCCAAGGGTGTAGAGCCCCCAGTTCCCTGACGGGCTGTGTAAAGGGGGAATTGGTTCCCTGATGTGTGTAGTTAAGGGGAATTAATAAGTTCAGTAATAGGAAACGGTTCCTGAAAGGGTGGTCGGGCACTGGACAGCCTTCACAGGGAATGGTCATGACCAGGAGCCTGACAGAGTGTTTGGACAACGCTTTAAGGCACGAGGTAGGATTGTTGGGCTGCCCTATGAAGGGCAAAAGTCTTAGAAATGTAGTGACCCAGCCAAAAATTGCTGCTTATGCTTTCCTGACTGTAATGTTCATGGTCCACCTGATCATCTATAACAAACTTGATGTAGTTTTTTCTTGCCTTACTGTTATGGCCCTCCATATTTGCTGCTAAATGTTTTTTTCTTTCCATTCTAGTATGAAGTTAATCTGCTGGAACTGATCAAGAAAAGAAGAGCAGTAAGTTTGTCTGATGTTAAAGAGTGCAAAATACTTTATGCCAAATCTCCTATTGAATAAAATTAGTATTTTTTTCCTCCTAGCGCACTGGATATTCATTTAAGAAGGATGAAATTGAGTACTCTATTCTCCATAGAGTCCACAGCCTGTTCAACCGAGCTACAGGGAAATGGAAAGTAAGTTTATTTGTACTGATATTCGGAATTCTTTTTTATTCTGTATGCCAGGTCATTGTACCAAGGGTGTGTTGTTTGCTTGTCAGTGTACAAGCGATTTTGTACATTGTGAGGTTGATTCTTTTCTTCTTTTGATTTCCAACAGGATGATGTCCAGCTCTGGCTTTCCCATGTAGCATTTTGCAAGCAGTGGGTGAGTTTTCAAATCCTGCTCTTAGCTGGCTTGAGACTGGTGCTTATTCATGCATCTGAAACTTGATTTAAAGATAGGGGGTACAAGCTTTACTGCTACATGCTGTAATACTGAAGTAATTTTTATAGTATTGTTGGAGCTGCTGGGGATTTTCACTCATGTATGTAAGTGTAGAGTTTGAGAGTGAATTAGTATGAAATTTGATGCTTGCAGGGGCAAAAATGAGGCTGACTCCACTAAATCTGGAGTACCAGTTGGTTTGTGTGAGCCATAATATTGGTTATACATTCTCTGGAGTGAGTGATTCACTTGTCTGTGAATTGTGATTTTGTTCCAAATATTTATTGTAGTGACTATGCTGAAAAGCCTGATTCTATCAATTTTGTACTTGATAAACTTACCTGTGCAAGGCTTCACATTATTACCAGCATTCAAGTGTTGTCATTTTTCTACTGAAGAAGGTGACTTTGCATGGTGGTGAAGGTGGCCAAAGGAAAATACAGTCTTTACCTCAGAAGAGGGCAGTGAAATCATGGATTTGGGACTTGGCAGCATTTGTGTTGGCTGTGTGGTTCAGAAAATCTGAGTTAGCCATACTGCTCTAATGTGGTGACATTTAAATGCTGGTCATTAGTGAGTAAATATGAGAAACTTTCTGCTGGAAGTAATGTAAAAGAGAAGCATCTTTTTCTGAGCAATTGTACTACAGCTTGTAACCTTTCTTACCGAAGCTTTGGTGCTGGGGGTTCAATTCAGTGCCAGAGTTGGTGAAACAAAACTGCTTCTTTTACAGAACGCAAAACATCAACTCAGTAAGGTGTTTTCTACCATGCTGGCCATTCATTCCAATAAACCAGGTAAATAGCACAGTGGTGAGTGCTGCATAAATGCCTCAGCATAGATGGTCTGGTGTTGGTTTAAGTTCTGTAGATCTCAGTTCAAGCTGTTGGGCTGAAGTTCCTACTCTCTGCTCTTTGCCTTGCTGCTGCTTCAGAGAAGGGCTCTGACAGGGCTTGTGCTGAGCAGTCATAAAGGGATGTGAAGTAGGTCAGAATGACCAATTCCCAGGTGGACTGGGGACTCTGTGATGTTAAGTGCTCATGACTGCCTTTTGGCTTTTGAAGGCATCATTAGATCTGTAGCAAAACCATATTAAACTTCCTGGATCTGCCTGTCTGCTTTACAGTTTTATGTGGGAGATAATTAGTCTTATTCTGGGGCTGAGCTCATGTTGAGAGGTCAAGTAAATTTATTTGTGTCACCTGTTGCAGCACTGTGGATTATGGCAGCAAAGTGGGAAATGGAGACACGACTGTCATCAGAAAGTGCCAGGCACTTGTTCCTTCGTGCTTTGCGCTTCCATCCAGAATGCCCCAAACTTTATCAAGAAGTGAGTTCCTGTTTTTCTTCTATGACCACTTGCTTGTTCAATCAGAGCAAATCAATTCAGCATATTTCCCAGATCTGTCTGAGAAAACTGGAAAAATTCCTGGTTTTCCATCAGCAGGAAAATGTCAAAAATACTTTAAAAACCAACCACAAAATTCCTTTCTAAGGTACAGTTAAGCTCTGCTAGGACATAATTGTCAGGCTCAGTCTGGCATCCCCAGTCTTTGCTGAGGAGCTTGGTTTCCTTTGGGGGCAAATTAAGGTTTAAAGAAGGACTAAAAAATGATCATTGCTACCTGTTGGAAATTTCTGGGCAAATACACAGGGCAGATAGTAGTAGGTGCACAAACCTTCAAAAACCAAGGCTCTAGGACATGTGTGGGATGTGGCGAAGTCCTGATTTGTATCTCCACAGAGCTTCTTTTGCCCTGTTTGTGGACTTAGATTGTTATGATTTATCCCCAGAGTAATTTCATTTTGTTGTCACTCTTGCAGTATTTCAGAATGGAGCTTATGCATGCTGAAAAACAGAGGAAGGAGAAGAAGGAATTTGAACAAGCAAAGATGGACCTGGTAGGTCAGCTAAACTTACTTAAAAGATATTGTCTGCTTGTGTATTATATGTTGAAATTCACAGTTTTGGATTAATAGTTTATTTGATAATGGTTTAGAGAAAGTTTTTGTTCATGTCCTGCACCTGTGTGGAGCTTTTCAAGTATTTGCTGATGCTCAGCTCTAATACTTTATACACATATTTTTTCTTTGCATTTGTAGAATCTTTTATTACGTTCCCCAAACTGAAAATTAACAGTAATTTCTGGAAAGTAATAGTCAAACTTCCTACCTCATTTCTTTATAGTTGATTTGTGCCAATTACATAAAAGCAGACTTGCACAAATAAAAAAATTTATATCCTCTGATTTTTATTTCCCTATTTGCAAAAATGTTAGTTGAGAAAGGACAATAATTTCTTCAATTATATGCTTGATATTTCAGGGGGGATTCAATTACTCTGAAGAAATTCTCAATGGGGAGATGGCTCGCATAGTCTACAGGGATGCTTCTCAGAAAATTAAAGGTGAATGAACATTTCTTGTATTTACTCATTAAGAAAATTGTAACTTTTAACCCAGTTCTGCAGCAGGCAATGCTGATAGACTTGGCTCCACTGAGATCCTTTTTTCAAATACACCATTTTTTCAATAGAACCTATTAAATGCCAGAGTACAAATTAATGGCAGTTCTGATTGCATGTCTTTCCTGCAGGCTGACATCTCTTCCAGCACAGCAGCTTTCAGGCTGAAGAGGCCTAGTGCTGGGTTACAGCCTCAAAACCTGATTGTTTAAAAAAGAAAACTGAAGGGCAGTTCAGAGTTACACTTTTTTTTTTTTTTTACTTTGCTGGACATTAGATCACAACTATCACAACTATAATCAGCTACCACGAGTGGCAAAAAAGTAAGAATTCAGACTAATAATAAACCAGGCTAAATTATTTTAAATTAAGCAGGCTTGGTAAAAATAAGCCATTTTGTTAAAAGAGTTGGGTAAAATAAGTGCAAACTAGTAGCAGGTATCTTTGACTGCTCATGATAGATGGGGATATTTTGGAAGACTGGGCAAAATACAATAATGAACACTGGAAATTAATGGGGGAAAAGGATATTAGAGGAAATTTCAGAAAGATATGGTTTAATTTAATTTTCTGGAGAAGTACTGCTAAAAACAAGCAGACAAATGATTTGTAAGCACCTAAAAATAATAACATGAGTAATGGCTGCTGGGGGTTCCCAATGATCTGATTATGTCCAGTCATGTCACTTGGCATTTTCAAAGGTAAGTTGTGGAGACAGAAGATGGACACAATTCACGGACATCTGTTTTGTACAGCTTTGGAGAGATCTGTCCTGAGTGTGGAGCATTTTGTGTTTTCATGGCAGAGGCAAGTGAGGGAGTAGAGGAGGTGCTGATTAAATTTGCACGTGGAACCAAGCTACAGCAATGCAAAGTGCAATTGATGGAATACCTTGAGGAATTTTTCAGCAAATACTCCGCTTGATAGTTTATGTTCTTTTGAAATGTAGGTGTTGAGTTCCAGCTGGCTGTGCTCTCTATTGCAAAGCTCTTTGATTTTACCCAAGATTTGCAAAAAGAAATCCTTGAAAGGTGAGTTGTGGCTTTGTGTTGTATTTTTATTTTATTTTGGTTTGGTTTTTAAGAAACATGTTCTCATAAGTTATAACTCTAACATATAATGGTTTGACTGGACTTCCAGAACTAAAGGCTGTTCCTCTAGGGAAATTGTGTTAAGGCTTATGTGAAGTCCTTTAAAAAAAACAAAAGCATGATCTTTAGAAGAGGATACTTGTATCTAATTTCAGAAGGGGCTTTAAAAAGCTGCCTAGAAAATGTAGGTAAAATACAGTTGTCACTGAATAATTAGTGCACTTAGTTTCCGTAAATTCATTGCAGGAACTGTGGATTTTCCTAGTGTACTTTGGTGGGGTTTTTGCATATTTTGTTTCTCCAGTTGTTCCTCTCAAAAGAAAGATCTCTTGACAGCTCCCTGTTTCATGTTATTTCTGAAGAATATCCATATTAAATAATTTAAAAAGCTAATATTTTGTCTTTCTGTTGTGGAAAGGAAAGTATCTTTTTTCTGGCATTTGGTTACTTAGCAATTAACTACATTTCTATAGCAATATAACAACCCTCTTAAACATACCTGCAGGTAAGGACTGGTGGCTGTGGGCTCTTACAGGCATGTTGTGTTCAGTTTGCAGGCCAGATATGCTGATGATCCCCTGACATGGGACTACATGGCTCGCCGGGAGCTGGAGCTGGGGTCCCTGCAGCCCACAGAGCACACCACAAAGCAGAAGAAAGTCTCAGAAATGGCCCAGAGAGAGGAACGGTGCTGTGCAGTCTTTGACGAAGCTGTGGGAACAGTCCCAACAGGTGAAATGTTCTGCCTGCATTTTAACACTTGTTTCTGGTACTTGAGCAGCCTGTAAAAGCCTTGAAGGTGATGGCAGGCTCTACCATAGCTAAGAGAAGGCAAGCAGTTCTATTTTATGTATTGCTTGGGTTATTTTCCAATGTATTTATGCTCTTGGAGGAGCTGCTTAACTGAAAATGTGAGTCTGTTGCTGGTCAGCTGTGAGTAAGAAATGGTTTTGAGTTGTCAGGTAAGTGGATATCCAGTTTCAGCCTCTGGTATTGTTCTTTCTTGTAAAGGAGCTTGTCAAGGGACTATTTGTGGAGTGGTCTCAAACTTGCTGCTGTACAGCCTTTAAAGCCATAGAATAGTTTGGGTTGGAAGGGATCTTTAAAAGTCTCAGCTGAACTAAGAGCTTGATGCTCTTTACCAAGAGTTACTGCCTGCAGCTTGGACTGGGGAGTCATTTTAAAGTGTAATGTTATAAATCTAGGGCCTCTTGGAACACAACATTTTAAAACAAAGTTGGCATTAACGGTTTGTATCACATTTTATATCTTTGTATGTCTTAAAGACAAATACTTGTGCTTATTCTTGTGATTCTGTGAAGTGTGATATTATGCCTTTGCTTCTACAGAGGACATGTGGAAATGCTACATCACTTTTTGCTTAGAGAGGTACAACAGAAAAACCAACAGTGAAGAATTAAAGCAAAAGGTAAAATTTATTAGGAATTAATTCCAACAAATCATCCCTATTTTATTGACTTTTGTAATATTTGCTTCTCAGACAAGAAGCAAATGTATTTTGACGTTTTATCAAAAATACTTACCTGTGGCCATCATTAAAAATAACTTTATCTCCATCCGGGGAGATCACTTTTACTGCCTAGGTGCCTACACTTTTACTGCCTAGGCTACAGGTGGCCTGCCTGCACATGATTAACCTGGACCTGATTAACCAGCCTTGTCAGTAAAGTACAGTGACCTCTTTGGATAAAAGCTAAGACTCCAGACTTGTTAATCATGAAATCGATTGGGTTGGAGGGGATCCTAAAAATTCAGGTCCTTCAAACCTCTGCTTGTTCAAAGAAGAGGATGAATTAAAATGACTCTTGCAAATAAGTCTGAGCAAAGTTTGGTGCTGGCACATGGGTAATTTAATTATGCATCTCTGCTGAGGTATGACTCAGTGAATTAATTAATTATCCTGTGCAGCTTGGTTCCCTAGTATTACACTGAAAGAACAATGCAGTGTTGTTCTTTGCTCCTTAAGGAAGAGAAGTAAATGCTCAGATTTCCACTTTAGTTTGGAATGTTTGCTGGTACCTAAAACATTAGACACATAATGTATAATTAGATATTCACTGACATGATACACATTCCAATGGGCTTCTTGGAATACTGGAATCTGGTATATATAGGAATAATAGTTGTTTTCTTTTTATTCTTCTCTGTTGGTTCTAGAGGCTGGAGAGGACACTGAGTGTGTTCAGCAAAGCCCACGAGTCCAATTTGCTGTCAGAAGCGCTCTACAAGCAGTGGGTAAGAACTGACACAGAACAAATAGAGGCTTTCCTGCATTATTCGTGTGCCTGCCTTTGCCATTTTGAGTAGACACAAGGATGAACAATATTGGTTCAAAGCCCTGCTTTTTAACAAAGCTGTTTCTGCTGGGTTTTAGCTTCAGCTCTTACTGGACTCCAGTCTCTCTGAGAAGGCTGTGGAGGTGGCAGAAGCTGCAACCAGGCACTTCAGCCAGTCCGTGGAAACGTGGCAGATGAGGCTGCAGGTGCTGATCCAGCTGAAGAGGGATGGTGTGACCCAGTGCTTTGAAGAAGCCATTAAACATGTGAAATCTAAGGTCTGTGCTGGTTTAATGGACTTGCATGCATTAGTCTTGGGCCAGAAACACCTGATGATTGGTTGCTTTGTGGGTTTTGTGGGTTTTTTCCGCCTTTATTTTTTTTTCTTTGTTGTTGTGGGTT
Source organism: Anomalospiza imberbis (assembly GCF_031753505.1). NCBI lineage: Eukaryota > Metazoa > Chordata > Aves > Passeriformes > Viduidae > Anomalospiza > Anomalospiza imberbis. The sequence goes on along the minus strand of NC_089699.1, from coordinate 11,230,137 downwards.
TGGCTTTTTTGTGGGTTTATTTTTTTTGGTTTGTGTTTTTTTTTGTTTGTTGTTGTTTTTGTTTTGTTTACAAGGCATTTAAAGTTCCTAACCATTTTTAAAATCGGAAATAAGAACTGGACATTTCACATGCAAATTGCATTCCCGAGTATTAGGGAATTGTCAATTCACTTAAAATTCACATGTCTGAAGTCTGAATGTTTACAGTTGATATTTTACATATTCTCCTAGCAGTGAGCTGGTGTTTGTGTCTTAATGGAAAAACGTGTTTCCCTTTCTTCACTGTCTGATACACCTGTGTGGTTTTTCAAGCCTTGAATTAGCTGTGTGCTCTCCTGCCCTGTTCCATTTCAAACTCTGAGCACAATGAATGAGGAAATAAGAAAGTTTCTTTCCTTTTTGTTCTTGGAAGTCACCTCTGTGTGCGGCAGTGCTCAGTGGTGCAGAACTTGGTTCTTGTCCCTGGCAACACAGCTGTCCAGCTAAGGATGATTTATCCTGTAAGTGAGGAAGGAAATGAGAAGTGATTTCAGTGTGCAGTTCAAAGTTGTCTTTCCAAGAGCGGTGTCCAAAGGCCATTTTTTATGGCAGGTAATACAGAACCTGATGGCTGTGTTGCTGTCTGTTTCTGTAAATCAGTCACTGTATTTCAGCCATTTGATTGTTTGCTGACCTTGTAGGGCACTTTGCCATTGTGGACCCTCTGGGTGGAATGGAGTGAGGGCACAAACAGCAAGGAAGACACTGAAGCTCTCTACCAGGTACTTGGCTAATCAAAATCTACTTTTATGTCTGTGTCAATAAAATGGAATAATGTGTGTGGATGGAACATGCAACAAATGCTTTCTACTGAAGTTCGTTCATGTATGTGTTGATATCAAAGAATTTCAAGCAAAACTATGAGCATTAAAAAAGCCAGTTGGACATAGACTTACAGGCACAAATGTCGTTCCCATGTTCATATGGATGTTCTAAGGCAATGATGGACTCCTACTTTGTGGTCTAGAATAATTGTTCTGTTTTCAGATATCTCTCTGAGCATTGAAAAGAGAATTTTGCAATTTGTGTGAAAACATCAGTCTTGTTACAGAAAAGTCAAGATCAGAATGATGACTTTAATCTCCCTGTGGATTTCCTCAGTAGTGTAGGGCAGAACATTTTCTCTTTGCCTGGCTTGTTGGGTTGTGTTTCTTCTTCCCCTTTACCACATAAAAACACGTACTTCAGGTGAAGCTTGAATTCAGCTGTTTGTAGAGTACTGTGAAACCCTCTGCAATAAGGGGTTTAAGGAAATGTCAGTTCCAGCTTTATAGAATACTGGAGGAGAAATGTGTTTTAGACTTAGGAGATGTCCTTTGTGTCAGATTCCTAACTAGGGAGAAACACTAATTGAGCCATTTAATTGTAGGTTATGTGATAGGTTTCTTTTTATTTTGGTTTTTTCCTTCTAAACTTGCAGAGATCCTTACGTGCCACAACGCCTGCTGAATCTGTGACTATGAAAGAAAGGTATCTTGACTGGACTTACAGAAATTGTGGTTATAAGAAAGTGAAAAGACTCTTTACCAGGTAAAAAAAAATATCTTCAAACCTGATTATTATAGGGTATATGTTAAAAGTCCTTAAATCTAAAGTCACTTATTTTATTTCAGCCTGTGTGAAAACGGTCCATTTTCACTTGACTTCTTCAGGAAGATGATCCAAATAGAAAAGGAGCAAGTAAGTTGTTGACTATGCAATTAATGCTTTGTATTTGTAAAATACAGTTCTAACTTGGGATTTAAATAGGAAGCAGAGTAGTGGTGTTAGTCTGTGATCAGTTCATGTTTTTCCTCTGCAGTTGATTCACAGGATGTGATACAAACCCAAGTTCCATGGTAACTGATCTTCAGCAGTGTGTGCGTGTAATTGCCATGACTCTCTTCCTTTGTCACAATCGAATCATGCTGCAGATTCACTTCTGTACAAAATAAGTGGCCTTTTAATACCTTCCTTTTATAGGAATCCTGCAAAATGCTTCATCTGAGAGAATACTATGAACGTGCCTTGAGGGAGTTTGGCTCAACAAATACTGGTAAGGGGGATTCTGGTTTTTATCATTCATTCATTCATTCATTCATTGCTGCCTTTTTTATTTCCATCCATTTTAAAAGGTACCTGTTTGTTCTGCCCTTGCTTGCTGTCATGCAGAGTGGAGCCTATTTCTTCTGTGCCATTAAGAGTAGGACACTGCAGGGACCCTCCCCTGTCAGCCCAGGGTCACTGAGACTGGGATGGCTTCAGCATAGTTAGGAGCAAATCACGTTCAGACACTGGCTGGCATAGGAGATGTGTATCACTTTTAATTTGGATTTATGAACAGTATGGAGCTATAGATTTATAATCAAGATTTCTGCAATAGTCATTTAAAGAAAGTACAAAGCACAATTATCGTTGCATTATTTCTGCAGACATTACTGTTCCAGCTGGGAATAGAACCCAAGGTCTTTGCTCCTCAAGGTGACGGAGATTTTAGTCTCACAAAGTAAACCCTGCTGCATTAATACTAGAGACACTTAAAAAAGGAGTTTCTAGCTAGGCTTGCTATGTTTGTTAAGTAATATCTAGTCAAAATCTAACCAAAACCTTCATTTTTCTTTTGAAGACCTCTGGCTGGACTATATCAAGGAGGAGCTAAGTCATCCCCAAGGCAAACCAGAAAACTGTGGGAGCATTCACTGGCGAGCTATGAAGATGTTGCAGGGAGACCTGGTGGAAGATTTTGTTTCTAAATACACTTTATTGCAAACTGGACATTTATGAAAAACTAAACATAGTTATAACATGACTGTGCATTTTTTAACTTCTTTGTACAAAGGTAAATGTGTTCCTGGACTTTAATAAAGTTTACCTTTACATTTTTTGTGACAAAAAAGGAATCATCATCTCTGTTGCAGTCGTTTCTAGTGTTGATTCTGCCAGGGGCAGGTTCAAGTGCACAGTCAGAGGAAGCAAACCTCTGAGGGTGTTTTCATCAAGACTTCTAAGAGCAAACTTTTGATCCTGTTTAAACATTCAGATAGTTGTAGTGCATCAGTTTTTACACTTTGGAAAGCCAATATTACAGCACCCAAATGCAAAAAACCCAAACCACACCCCGTGGAAACAATACCTGTGGGTCATATTTTTATCTTAAGAAGTTGAATCATAAAAAGTGAACACTTTGCATTAGGTAATCAGAAATCAGTAAAATTACAGTATTTATTGCTTTTTAGCCTTGAAATAATCTGTAATCCTCATGACAAAAAGAGAAACAGCTTCTGCAGCTACCTTGCCTTGGTGTTTGCATCCTGGGAGTGATGAAGGGTAGAGGGGAGCTGAGATCTGTTAGCAATGTCCTTGAGGTGAGAGGGGAAAGCCCTGATCTACACTTCAACTTTCTGCCCACCATGCCTAAAAAACGTGTAGTGTTTTTTGAAAGAGTGCTGTCCTTGGCTGTTTACAGAGCCACAAACCTGAGAAATCAACATAAATGTTATGTTTGATTGACAGAGAAATGTAGGAAAAGTACAAGAATATGAAGCAAGTGTTCCTTTGTGCAATTTCCCAGTGACTGAAGGGTGGCATAATGACAAGACAGGGAAATATTTCTTGATTTTGCACTCAAGTAGAAATTGCAGCTCCTCTCAAGCAATGAATCCCAGTAACTTAACTAGCTGGGAATAAAGTTTGGAGCAGCAGCCTGGTAAGATTCCTCCTTCTGTGACCAGATCTGAAGTACATCCTGCTTTTGTGTTTCCCAGGCTTATAGCCAGGCCATCTCCTATATCCCTGCTAGTTCTCTGCCACCTCATTGTCTGACATTGAGATTTCCTTACTGAGAATCTCTTACACCCTCCCTGCCCCTTATGCTGTTGCTCCCTCTCCTGAACCACTTCTTGCTTCATCAGTTGCTCAACTAAAAGTTTTTAAGTGCAAAGTTTGTTGTTTTAAAGTCCAACCAAGCTGGTAACTCCATAATTTCAGAAAGCGGGCCCTTTTCTGTCAGCTGTTCTGGTTCCTCGCAGAACTTTTGCCGTTCTCCCCAGGGATACACATTCCCTGCAAGCACACGTGCTTGAAACCTGCCACAGCTGTTCGGCCAAGGTGCTTCCTGCCTCTTCATGTTCTCAGCATGCTGCTACCACGAGGCCGGAAGGAAATTGTTATTTTTTTCAGCAAGGGGAAAACTCCACCCAGCCATGAGAGATACTGATACTTTATTTACAACTTCATGAGTGAGAAGGTGCTTTCTCAGAGCTCTTGTGCCTGTATTTGTCTCGATTACATGGTGGTGTTGGGTCGTGGCTGCACTCGATGATCTCGGAGGACTTTCCATCTGAATTGCGTCTGTGATTCCGAGGCTGTGCGCGGTGGGCTCCGCAGCCAGGGCGCTCTGGGCGGTGGCGGCGTTGCAGGCACCGAGGCCGGAGCGGCGGCAGTCGCACCGTCCCTGCCAGCCTCACCCCGGTGCCGCACCGTGTCCCTCGGGCTCAGCCGCGGGCCCGCCCGCCTGCCGCTGCCCGGGGGCGGCGGGGCCGGGCGGTCGATGGTGCCCTCAGGGCCCAGCTCCGAACGTTCGGGGGTCCCGGGGCGTGCGAGGCGGGCGGCGGGGCCGCCGTGAGGGCTCGCCCGGAGTCCCGCACCCACCGCCGGCTCTTCCTTGTTGCCCTGGCAGTGCGAGGAGAGCCCGCCGTCCCCTTCCCTCTGTGCCCCTCACAGCAGCTGAGGGTGTCCTCCTGCTCTCCGCCCATGCGGGTCCAGCCCTCAGGGCTGTTGGAGGGTCCCGCTCGGTGCGTGGGCTCCCTCAGAGCGGATGGCTCAGTGTTAGTGCTTTCTCCGCTCCTTGTGCCTTAATTACCTCTGGTGCTTTCACCCCGTGCTGCCGTTCCCAAAGGGGCACGATTTGGGTCGGGGTTGTGCGAGAGGACACGTGCTGTTCTGTTGGCTAAGGGTGAGCGATGGCAGCGGCAGAATTGGCCGTAGTTCTGCGGATTTGCCGTCTGAAGTGAAAGCCTGTTTGTTGTTAAACCCGTGATTCCTCGAGGGAACAAATGGAGACGCTCGGGAGCACATGGGGTAGCAGTTTCGTGAGCAACCGGAGCTGCTACTGCATTCTTTAAATTAATGTCTCATAGGTGATGGCTGCCGCCTCTGAGGCTGCAAACTCTGAGGGGAAACAGCTTCCTAATGAGACAAAAACTGTGATCTGGAAGCACGGAAAAGGTAGGACAAAACAGAGGAGGTCGTGAATATTGAAACTTGTACACTGCTTGAGAAATCTGCTCAAAACCTTTTGGTCATGTGTGGGAAATCCCTCTTTACTTACTGCACTAAATTATTTCTATGTAGCTATTTGTGTATGCCTAGGTACATGAGTAATTAATCAATATGACTTTTTTTTTTTTTTTTTTTTTTTTTTTTTTTTTTTTTTTAAACCAGAACTTTTTTTAAATTCACCTACGGGTGAATGTGATGAAACAAGACTGCTGTGTCCTTTGCCCTATTTTACAGTTATTTTCCAACAAGAGTCTGTGGAAAATCCTGATTTGTGCTGGTGCTGTGGTGCAAGGCTATGTCCACTCTTCCCAAGCATCTGAAATGTGAAGCAGCTCTGTAGTGATATTACATATCTAAGAAACTGCACGTATTACAATAAGAGTAGCAGTCACAATGTGCATTTTTGTACCTCTCTGAACGCTTAATTGTTCTTGTTTAATTTCTGAGTGTATCTCTTAGTGCTTTCTACTGGTTTTAGAATGTTTTCTGCAGAATATTCCAAATGTTCCTGATGGCAAGTCTGAAGAAAGTGAATCTGCTTCTACCTCCCCCAATGAAGGTGATGTCCGTGGCTCTACTGGTGAGAGCTGGTACAATATATATGCTGACCTGGATGTGTGGGATAGTGAAGTTTCCAATGTACCCGAGTCTTCAGGGCAGCAAGATGCATCTGAGCATGAGGTGGAGGACTGGGATAAAGAATTGGAGGAGTCTACATGTGGTCCTTATGGTGAGTACACATTTACTTGTGCTTCATTTGAGTTTTGGATAGTTGGAGGGAGGTGCTTTGCAGGAGAATGTGTTTAAGTAGCTCCATGTTCTATTTTGGGGAGCAATTTCTTGTTATGTTGACCTCCTGGATGTGTAATGCACAATTTTGTTGTCAAATACAGTATTTAAAGGTGGCGTTGTGGAGTTCACATGAAACTCTTGCTTGAGCAATTGAATTCCTAGGGAGTGGCATGGTAAGGAGGTGAATTCCATGTTTGTGTTGAGTTTTTCTGGTGAAGCAAGTTTTCAGTGGTGTATCTTTGTTACTCTGAAGCAGAAGAGAAAGGTGCATTGCGTGCAGGAACTAACTTTTTTTGTGCAAAAATTCTTCAAGAAAATTCAAGACTGTTCATTATAATGTCTCTCTAGAGCAAGGAGTTGTTTGGAACAGCGCTCAGTTTCTGAGTATGGTTTGTTGTGTTTACTGTAGTTTTTTTGAGTGGTTTTTTTGGGTTTTTCTGTTTGTTTGTTTGACTTTGGTTTTGTTGAAGCTTGATCCTCTTAAGTGGTTGTGCACATGATCAGTCCCATGGACAGAAGTGGCAACAAATAGGACGAGTGTCACTCACACCTTTAGAGTTGAATTATTCCTCCAGTTTGTAACTTGTTTGTATGGTGACTCGCATGTTAAAGAGTCTCAACCTTCCATTGGCCAGGCTGGTTCTTAGCACAGAATGGGTGGATGGAGTTTAGCCAGCAGTGACTGATAACCTGCTGTGTCTTTGTTGATGCAGAATAGCACCATTTCCATTTTCTTCTCATTAATGTGTATCTTTTTGTATTTAATATAATTTTCTTTGCTTAGGAAATACGTTCATTTTAATCTCATTAAATTAAACTTTATAATTAAATAAACTTTTGTGTTTGAATTCCATTGTTTGGCAATAGAAGAAAGTGAGAATGGTTTTTTAGAAAGGCTGAAAATCTTTCTGATTTTAAAATGGAAATACAGTATTGATTTTTCACAGTGGGTAATCTGAGAAAAAGATTGGTCCCTTTTTGGAGGTTTTCCCCCTCTTCCATTCTGAGCTTTCATTTTAATCTCTTATATGCTCAAATTTATGGAATGTTCTGAATTTTGTACTGGAACTGTTCCTCTTTTACCCCTTTGTTTAACTTGCTCATCCCACCTGTAGCTCTTTAAATCCTCACAAACTAAGGCAGCTGTGTTTATTGGATTCAGGTCCTTCTGAAGGATACTAAATACAAGCATCTGAGTTGTTAACTCCTACAAATACAAAAATGTGCTTGGTTGGTCACTTCATGGCTTTTTAAGTGTCTTAAGCTCTTGCTGTGATGGCTTGTTTGGCAGTGCTGCTGGAAGGCTGACATGTGTTGGGTCCTCTGCTCCTCCATGCTCTGGGCTTTTTCTTTGCTCAGTGTCTGCTGGCTAGAAATCTTTATGCTTCTCTTAAAACACTTTGCCCTACTTTTGTGCTAGATTGGTTAAATACTGTCCCATTAGACTAAATTCTAGCCTAGTGGAAATGTTGCTCCAAGACAGCTTTTACAGGACCCCACCCTCCCATTCTGTTCAGTGACCCAGTTCTTAGAGGGTATGGAGGACTCCTCATTGGGATGGTGTTATGAAAACAGTAGGAAGGGGGAAGGCAAATAAAATTGATAGTTTCACGAGCCTTTTATTCCCAGGGAAAATGTGAAAAAACTGTATGTCTTGTAAGAGCTGGTGCCAGACATTCTAAGTCCCAGGTATATCAGTGACCTTTCTGGAAAACTGTTTTGTTTGTGTGGCATGAACCTTCCTTAAAATGAAGACATTGCCAAATTCAGTTTTCTGTTTGCCTTTTTTTAAGGTCTAATTAATGAGTGCCGTCAGGTCAAATTAAAATAGTGAACTGGAAGATGTCATAGACCTCCATAATAACCTGCTACACTCTTCCACTACTTTCCTGAGTATGTCCCATGGTTTAAACTTTTTATTTCATCTGCTTTAGATGCTGACGATCTCTCCTGTGGAAGCTTTGAGGAAAATAATCTTTTCGGCTCATATGTATGGAAGGAGGATTGGTTTTACAACCCGGGCTGTCACCACACACCTTGCTTTGTTTTTCCACCACGAGTTAGAGCAGTTGAGAAGGAACAGTTTGATGATGCTGATGAATGAGGCCGAGTCTGGTCAGAAATAAGTTTGGCTTCTGTGTTGGATTATGTTCTTCAGCGACTGAGCTGTGCCAAGTCCCTTGGCTTTTTTGCAGAGTTGGGCCTGAGGCCAGAAATGCGACACCATCTCCAGAGTTTTGCTTCGGCTGTTTCTGAGCTGTTCATAAACTGCCCACCCTTGCCCTGGAGACAAGAGTGCAGGTGTTGGGTGTAAGGAGTCAGTGCATTTCTGGGGGTTTTGTTTGTATTATATAGATCTATGTTGCTAATTAATTGCTTGAGAAGTATTTAATTTCTCAACTTCAGCTTGTTTGCCAGGCTTCTGTCAGTTTTGACATGCTGATCCCTGTGTTTTGTGCAACTTTTAGTTTTGTTTCCTTTTCATTTGATGCTGTCAGATTGGTTTTGATAGCTTTAAAAACTCTCCCTCCTTCAAACTTGTCTGTTGTATTTCTGTATGGTTCTAAAGTCCATTTGTGATTCTTATACTGGTGTTTAACAAAATCACCTGTGGCGAATACAGAGCAACTTGTTTTGTGTTTATTTTAATGTATTTCAGCAGAAAGGAATTACAAATACATGATACACATTTTGCAAATACATATATTAATATATAGGGGGGCATACTCCATCCACTAGGAATGTTGGGTGCTTAAGGCTGCCTCCCAATGAAGATTTCTCCACATCAGGCCTTCTTGTGTATGGGCATGTTCCCCTAGAGTCCCACAGTTGTCATTATTACATTCCCATGCAACATCAGATGTGCAATGACAAATAAAATATCTCTGCATATATATATATATATATTGCAGTGTATCAACTCAGTGTCCTGCAGACAGTAGTGAGTTAAGGTTCCTGATGCTGTTCTGCTGTTTGTGTTGTGGCAAATGAGGAGATGGAAACACAAAATACCTCCACAGAGTGCCTAAGAAAATAGGGGGAACTAGAGCCATATCCTTGTCACCTTTGCTCTGGAGTTAAAGGAAGTGTTCTCAAATGAAGTATATAAGTGGATTGAGTGACTGGTCACCTGAGTAACAATAACTTTTGATGTGCTCATGTTTCATTAAACACTTCTAACTCAAAAACATTTTCATGGCCTTGTGTTTAGACACTCACTGAACTGAAGCACTGTACAATGGGGTTTTTTTTTGTTGTTTGTTTGTTTTTTAAATCATCCAGTGTATGAGACCAAAATAATTCATGCACTAGTTTAGAAGGAAGAAGTGAACAACACAGTGATATTTCCTTAATATTTTCCTAGAGAGTACAGGAGAACAAGAGCTTGTGAGACAAGAGTTTTTCTTTGGGTATCTTTCAATTCCTGGTTATGTTTTGGTATCTAGCAGTCAAAGCATAGTGTTGAGATTGCAATAAAGAGGGCCTGGTCTTTTATTCCCAAATGATGGAGTGATCTAGGGATTAATATTTCCATCAAAACTTCCTCAGTTAAGCCAATAACCATCTCATCATCTCAAATGAAAAAGCTGATTTGCAATTATAAGTGCAGTATTCATAACGATAAATTGAGTGCAGATTACTGTTGAAGTAACTATACACCAGTAAATTGTAAAAATTCTTCTGAAAACTCCCTGGTTGTTTTGTGAGCCTGTTAATTCTGTGCAGGCCTGGCTGTGGATGACAAGCCCAAGGCTTCCCTGCAGAGGGCAGCAAAAAATTGTCTGCCCCGCTCGGTGTGCGCTCAGCAGTGTGAGCTCCCCGGGCTGGATTTCTAACGCTGATAGCAATTTAGATCAGAGTTGTGCATAGCCCTTTTGTTCCCCAGTGAGGCTGATTCATGGCCCTGATTAGTTTCTCATTTTTTTTTATTTCACTCTGAAGTTATACTTACTGGACTGAAAAATTTCTCCCATGGCTGAGTGAAGAACATCACTTGACTTCAGGCTTAATATATTTTTTTTTTTACTATGCTTGTGGGAGATATCCCACCGTATTCAATAAAGATGAAACTAATAGAATTCTGCGGAAGCAAACCCATCTTCTGTGGAATTGTTTTATAAGGATAACCAAAAAGTCTTTATAACACTGATTAGGATGATTTTTCTTCCTGTACAATTCTGAAATTCTATAATTCCTGAATCTTCAAGCCATTTTCTAAGCACTTTATAAATCATGGTGTTTTTTTACCCGCTATCTTTAATTGCAATTAGTCTTGTCTGTCTCAAAGGTCTTATTATTTGAGGAGCTATTGTACTGAATGGCTGCCTTGCTGAGCTGTTTGTATTTTAAATGACTGTAAAGTTTAAAGATTTGTTTTCAGATTTCAGATTGTTTTAAGGTTAAAACTGACACCACCCCTTCTAGCTTTGGAAAACCAGGACTTTGCAGCAGAGGTGCACTATTCTCTTCAGGGATATGTTGGCAATAATCTTTGTTCAATCTAGCTCTGCTTGTTAGGGCAGGGGCTTGAAATAAAGCTTGATCTGAATGCTCTCAAACTTCAGGGGGATTAGAAAACCAGATGCAGGCTTCTCAGAAAGCATCTGCCTGGAAGGATTTGAAACCAAGCTCATGGATTCCAGTGTTTCTCCACTACAGAGTGTTTCAAATTCCATTGTGAGTCTTGCACCAAGCCTGTTTTGTGTTGACACAAGCGTGTAATTCTAGGCAGGAATACTTGCAGTTAAAAACAACATAAGGTAACACATGAGCCAACAGTTCACACCAACAGTCAACCCTTCAGCCTGCTCAAATTATTAGAGGGAAGAGAGTGCCTGTCACAGGACCAAGATCATAAATCTTGGATGAACACAAGAAACACATTAGCAGTACATCGGTTGTAAAACTTAGAAGTGTCAAAGATCACTCAGTTAAATGCTCATACATCTGTAACAAGATTTCCTCTTTCTATACCAACAGTGTAAGATACCATTTAAATGACTGAGTTCCTGCTACAGGTTAATAGGTTGGCTAGGTTTATGTTGTGGGGGTGGCTTAGGAGTGTGGCATAATATGGTGGCTTATGAGAATAGGGCACAACTTTGAAGCTGCCCTTGCTTTTCTTCTCATTACCTCACTTTGTAGGTAAAGGTAATGACACCAGCCAGTAAAGTACTTCAGATTTGCTGAGGAAGAGATTGTGTCTAAACAGTGAGGTGCTAAGAAATGAAAACAAAACAGAGTTTTGCATTTTCTTTGAACAGCCAGCAAATGAAAACTTGTTTTGGGTGCATCTGTTGTTTCCTTTGAGACCTACAGGGAATGATTTGCAAGAGGAAATAATTGTAGGAAATGTGTTCATATTTCCTGTTGATAAGGTAGAGCACTTAATTCATACATCAGATTGAGACACTGTTTCTAGCTTTTATATAACCACAAAATCCAGCCCATTTCAGTGTCTTTTGAAGACACTGCTGTTTCACTTGTTGTTTTGTCCCATCTTTTAACTGGTCTGCTTTCACTTTTAAACTGAGAGAACGCTTCCACTGTTGGGGGGACTATGAATAATTTCTCAGACGAAAGGAAAAATGCTGATGGCAGCAGCTCATCCTGACCATCTGTTGCTTCCAAGGACACCAGTGTAAATCCCTTTGTAACAAGGGTCATTTTGTGAAGCTGGGTAAGTCTGTAGGCATGGGGAAGGAACTTGTGATACTTTACCCTCTCTGGTTCTGTGTTACAAACAGAGACATCGGAAGCTTGAGTATTAGAGGATAAATTAGTGATGGAGTTGTTAGTCCTGGAGTACCAGCTGCTCATAACATAGCTTCCTAGCTTCGCAGGAGAAACTGGAACCTGCTAAAAAAAGCAGCAAAGCACACAATCCCAATAATTGGGTTTGGTGGTGAAACCACTTCCTTTAAACATTTAGAGTAGATCTTCAGCTGGTGCAAACTTTGGCAGCTCATTACCCAGGCAGAACCCCTGTCCCTGTATGTGCCCCTATGCAATGCCTGTATCATCTCCCACTGAAAGCTCATGTTCAGTGTTTCATTACTACTGTGTTTCATTATTGCTGTGTTCTTAATACAGTGGGCTTTCTTTATGCTACTTTTAGCTCTATTGACCTTTACTGATCAAAACCTGTGAATGTGGTTCAATGGCTGCATTTATTTCTTAGCAGGTTGTATCAGGTGGGGTTTTTTCCACATTGATGATAGCTAGTTTCAGGACATGTAGATGAAATCAGCCTTGGAAAGTTTACTTCTGTGATTCAGCAAGTCTTGATTCTTTGGCCTGAATTATTTTAATCAAATGTTTTCTGATTGGCCTGCAACTTCTGCATTTAAGACCTGGAAATTCTTCATTGTATGATGCAGGAGTTTAAGAGTGAGTTGTATACATAAATTTTATGTATTTGTGAGCCTGAGATCTCAGTGTATTGTTTTATTTCCCTCAAAGGGAAATAGTGCTCAGTCCTCTTTGAGCTATTGGTCCTTAGTAAGACTTCACTGAGCAACACATTTTCTGTGGCATCTGGGGTAGCAGAGGATGCCAAGTTCTCGTTGTGCTGCTTTGCAATTTTAATCAGTGCAGCTATTGTGGACTCCTATTCCAACATTAAACAAATTTTTTAGTATTTCTACATCTACCTCAGGAACTACTCCAAAACAGTCCTGTTCTCACTGAGGAATTCCTTCATTTGCTTAACACATTCTGGAAAATATGAAAATTATTTTACCTCAGATAAAGTGATATAATTTCACTTGTAATCTTCATCCAGACATTAGAGTTAATATGCCACATTGTAATATAGTTCTGGCTGGCTACAGTTGGTTGGGAATTGTGTAACTCCCTGTCCCATGTTACATGCCCAAATGTTTCTGGGGAAGTAAATAGCTGTGACTGTGAGATTAAACACAGGACCTATACCTCCCAGCAGACAAGACAACCTCCTACTATGCAACTGGAGTTGCAGATAGCAAGGAAAGTCCTCTAGCTGAGCAGGTCTTCACAGTGTTTCTGACAATGGTATGGTAGAATTAGAATAGCAAGGCCAGAGGAGAAACTGATAGTTCCACCAGAAGCATGGGCAACAAATCAAAATAATTCAGTACAGGAATCTTAATTACTACATTCTCCTTAGAGAAGAACACATAAGGGAAGTTTGCAAATTCTGTTTCACCTGTAGTTAACTCCTTAAATCACAAACTGAAGCAGGACAAGTAATCTGAAATGAATGCACCAAGGTGGAGTGTGCAAATAGCACATGCTGAGTCAGCAATCATCATTGTCTTGTCTACTGTCCCTGCTGGATTTGCTGGAATACCAGACACCCCCTCCCCTCTGTTCTCAGCGTTATTTTTATCAGTACCTTCAGTTCCATGTTCTTCAAACAGGTCATTATTTTCCAGGTCTGAAACACCTTTTACCTTCTGTTTTGTTTAATTGAAGCTTATCTGCATCATTCAGGCTTGATTTGTTTGATTGGGCCTCCAACTTTGCAGCTTGCCAGACGTCTGGTCTTTTTAGTGGGATTGGTCAGACAAAATCAAGACAGATAAATATTTCTCAGGCTGAGACGGCCTGTCTGCTAGATAAGAACTACATTTAGTTCTGTTATCTGCACTTGTGTTAGTAAGTGGATTAGGTGTAATTTGGTCCTTTGGAGAGAAGCGGGTGAACTGTTCTTCAGACAGATCTGGGGTTTGGTGTAAGGACAGGCTTTGTGATGTGGTCTGTAAGGTGCCTTGTAGCCCTGTAGGAATACTTTGTGTGGCCAGTTCCTGACAGCAATTTGGAACTCTAACTTTAATGATTGTGCTTCTAATTATGTACAGAGGTGAATTCTCAGATGAAAGAATGGGGGAGTTTCATCATGTGTCCCATTAAGTGCAGTAGGGTTTCTGTTGTGCAGGGGTCTAAATGCCTAAAACTGGCACCTGATGGTTGCAGCAAGAGGAAGGGTTTCTCGGGAAGGGTTTCTTAGGCTGCACAAGGCACCTTCCATCCCTCCACAGCATGCAACTCTGATTAAAGGATGTGTTAACTTCTTAAATGAGCCATGTGTTTGTGACAGGTTACATTATTGTCATGTACCTTTAATGTCATTTTTCTCCCCCCTCCAACAAGGGGGTAGATGTGAGCATTTGTCCAGCCTGTAGCTGGATGACTGATGAGTGTTAGAGGACTAGGGAAATTGGTAGCACCCAGCCTTTATGAACTTGACTGCCTCCAAACAAAAGGGCAAAGTTCAGTGTCGTGCTAATGGACTACATTGTTCCATGACTGAGACTCCAGGTATTTGGGAAATGGCCTCTTTTGCTACATATCCTGTCAAGTTTGGGTTAATTATTCCCATTCAGCTTACCTAGGTATTGGATATTGCTAAAGCTTTAATGCCAGCTTCCACCACAGTTCAGTCCTCCAGGCTTGGCAATAGGATTTCTCTGGTTTCAGGGCTTATCTCTATGGTTTGTGTTTCACTTTCTGCTTGAATTTTCCATTTTAGAAGGATTCTTTCAAATTTTTAATGCAATTTTGTACCTATTGTCTGCTTCTGCCTGGGGTTAAATTTAGTTTTTGTTCCTGCCTGAAGTACAAAGACTCAGCAACTGGTGCCATGTAAAGGAAAGAAAAATGTTCTCTGTTACGGTGTAACAACTCCAGGACTGTATCAGCAGTGAGTGTGGGAGGAGGCTGCAATGAGGCAAATATGGGAGAACACAGAGGGTGCAGTAACTGCTCAATTGTACAATGGGAGTGTGCTTCAAGTTTCATTTGATTGCTTCCTCTTTAATTGAAGCCTTGCCTAATAGAGCTGAGAGCTTTCCCTTCTCTAGTTCAGAGTGCTGTGTGTCCTTTTTTTTTCTTTATTTGCTGTTTTACCTTAGACATGACACTGATGTGAGAGGAATATTTATTTTTAGCGCTTCTTCCCATGATTAATCCGTGCAGGTTCTGCTTGATGGTTCAATGCTATTTTAATGATGTAGGCAACAGCTGTTTTCTCTCTGTCTTATCAAATATCCTCCATGTTCTAAGATAACATAATAACAAAGAAGTTTCTTTATTTTTGGCTAGTCTGAATTTCCATCCAAGGGATCTCATTGCACCTTTTCATGGGGACTGCAGTCTAGGAATAGGTACTTGTGGCTGGATAGGTAAGTTCTGCTTTAAAGAAGTAAGTATGATCGAGGATTTAATATCCATTTTATATGGATTCTGTTGTTACACTTAGGATGGCAGGGCTAATATTTTTAACAGCTCAGTAGCTTTAACTGTTGTCTTGTTGCTTTGGTAAAATAATGAGTATACCAATCTGCTTTGCCATCAGATGCTGTAGGGATTATTTAATTAGACTAATTTCTGTTTTCATTAACACTTCTATTAACTGTGTTTTCATGGTACTGTTCACAGATTCTTATTTTGGGTTTTTTTTCTGCATACTTTTTCTCATCCTTTTTGTTGCCTGTTTACTATCACAAAATTGATGCTGTAGGAATTGTCTACTTTTACAGGAGGTCTCTTGGTGATACTGACAAAATGTGGTACCTGCACTGCTGGCAATGGTGTCCTCTCATCTCCATGGTCCCTCCCAAAGCAGAGTAGCCTGAAATAGAGCTCTACTAGAAAACTAGGAAAAAGTCCTATGAATTATGGCAGTGTTGGCATATCTTGAGAGACCAGAACTGTGATAATGGCACATATCCCAAATTCCTTATGACTTCATGTTTTCTGTGCTGATTTTAAGATCTGTCAGAGGTACGGTTTTCAGTGGAGTCTCTCATGTTTAAGAGCTATCATAATTACCCTGAAAAAGTTCTGGATTTGTGAAATAGTTGCTTGCTTTCAAGCTTTTTACAATCAGCAGTATACAGAGAGGAATGCAGTTTGTTCTTAGGCCTGGAAACTTATTCTACTACCTCAGTGCTTCATCAAATTTACTTATAGTACATAGCATGTTTTTCTTGCTTAGCAGTCTTATCTTAAGCAGTGAATTTTAGAAAGCCTTTTGCAGGTGGATCTCATTCTGATATAACATTCAACCATAGCTCAGTGCCAGGTTTATTCCTTAATTTTCTATCCATACAGTTGCATACTTTTAAAGTAACTTGGATATGTAACAGGATTTGGAAGACAAAGTATTTCAGCTGCTCTTAACAACTTATGATTTAGTTGCTACCGAACATTGCTTCTAAAAAATTGAACATTGGAAAACATTTCACTTGGTTTATTAAAAAATGAAATTGTTAAGGACAATGACAGCAGAAATAGAAACCACGTAGCATTTTTTTTTTTGTCAAGGCTGATACAAAAATTATATTTTGAAGAGAACAATGTTGTAAAGTACCTGAGAGGCCACTGCTAGTAAATGTGAATAACTTCATGTATTGAAAAGCATGGGTCTGCTGGAAAAAATGGTTTGAATGCCAGACTTCAATTTGACAAATTAAATGAAAATATATAATGAAAATTACAGTGTTGCTACGGTTACCAAAGCTTTCCTGGTTCCAAAACTGCAGTGCATTTATTTCACTTCAAAGAAGAATCCCTTTCACCCCACTTCTTTAAGTATAATCAAATAGGACTTTCAGAAGTGCTTTTAATTTGCATACATTAAATAGTGAAACTTGTTGCCACAGAGAATCAAACCCCCAGAAATATAGCTGTTTCCGAAACATATACTTCTATTTCACAGCATCTTTGAATTAAATGTCATCAAATTGTATTCTCTGGTTCTGAACTGTAGAGCAGAAGTGACCATCCTTTGGCTTGGAGGACACTGAGACTCTCAGCAAGCATGAAAGAAAAAAAGACTGTGCATAAAACTCTAACAAATCCTACTTTGGGTGTTCTGTGTGTGTTTGTATGAGTGGCTGATGTCCAGTTGTTCTTCAAATAGGTTTTGCAGTTTTGAATATTTTTGCTGTAACATACTCCTTTGAGTAGTAAATGAGAAAGGTTAAGGAGGAATGACTTTTATGGTCAAGCTCTGCCATTTTTGTTCCATTAAGGCTTGTTTCCTCTGAAGCTGCAGGCGCTGCCACCATGTCATTGTGGCCAATTCATGAGTTTTTGGAAAATACAACCTGTTACTTGTAATGTGGAGAGATGACCATAAGCCCTGTGGTGAGATCCTGTTAGACAGCCCCTGTGCAGCTTTCCTTGCAGAACTCAGTAAATGGTATTATTAAATAATATTAGCAAGGTTGTAAAAACAATACAGACTGAAGTAGAGGAAATACAGTCAAGGAATTTTTGCTCTGTTGTCCTGGAATCTGCCCCTCACCAACAGCACATCTGCCCAGCAAAGGTCAAAGATCAAGTGCTTCTGACACTTTTTACTTCTGTCAGGGATTGTTCCCTTTTTCTGGAGCACAAAAGAGCCTGTGTTGAGGTGTTTCCCATCATGCTCTCTATGGTTATAATGTAAAGTTCACTCTCTTCTTGTGGCCATACATTTTCTGCGTATTATCAAACAGTTTTTATCCCATGTGGAACTTCTGCTTATGGTTTTAACGTGTACATTAGTGTCTGTGTAAATATGTAATGGAGGAGAACAACATGCTGAATTAAGTCTCTTCGCTTTAGAGCTGCAAGGCTTTGTCCCCGAGGAAAACAATCTGTCAGGAGACATGAAAGCATTCAGTTGTCTGCTGTGTGTGTGCACATCTGGCCAAAGCAAGGCATTCCTGGTGACACTATTTCCCATTCCCTTCCTTGCTGCCCTCTCAGATGTGGCTGATCCAGCTGGAGGAGAGTGCAGGGATGCCTTTCACCCTGCTGCATCCACGGAGGAGAAGGAGGAGGGTGAGGGTCTCTAATGTAGCACTCATGGCCTGATTAATTGTTAAACTTGAGCAAGCTCTAGGAGTGCCTGAAGTGAAGGTGGAAACCAAGAGATGAAGTAACACCAACTGTTACTGCTGGTGCAGCTCTTCTAGTCCTTATATCAAACTTGGTTATTTCAGGGTGGTTACTGTACCAATCTTCCCAAGGTTTATTAGTTGAATGTAAGATACTTGTTTTACAAGTTGAAGGATAGTTCTTTGCTATCCTTAGGTCCATCTGCTCTGTAAGAGTTGGATTTGTATGTTCTTGAGTTGGAGTAAGAAAAACCCGTATAATTTTGTACACAGAGAGGAAAGGGATTAAATTTTGAAATCACTACAGTAGCCATATCCTCGTTTTCACATTAAATGAACCAGGAACTGCTTATTTAAATTCTACAAACAATTTTGTAAATAGCCAAAAGCCCTCACAGATCTGCAACATGCACTCTAGATAGATTGTTGTGAAAACAAAATGCTTCCCATAATATGCACCTTTACAAGAACATACTTGTGTCCATTCAGGGCATATTTCTGGAAGAGCTTGTTCACCAATACCAGTGTGTTCAAAAGTTCAATTTTCTGGCACTTTTGAATCTGCTCCCTGAATACATTCTGAGGGTTGGAAACATCATGTGGTTTGTATAAATAAAACCACCAAATTGCCTGGGGTGCATCTGTGCCCCTTGCTGTGCAGGCTGGCTGGTTCTCTGCCATCAGCCTGACATTTTCAATCAAGTTTTTAATGGACTCCTGGGGCTCCCCCAGTTTCTGTTCAAACAGAATTTGGCACCAGTCTCCCCAAGATCATAGCAATGAAAAGCTTTATTTTAGCTTTTGATTGTACAGAAATTTAGTGACAGTAGTAAAGAAATAAACTGGTTGGATGAGTGCCAGAATAGCAGGAAAGAGCTGGCTTCAGAAAAAATTCATACCCTACATTTTATTTTGTCAAATTAGGAAGTGCAAAGTATAGGGCAACCATAGATCAAACTTCTCTGTAATCTTTTCCAGATTTTGACAGATTGACAGTTTTAATTAAGAGTGTTTTGTTTAATTCGTTTTGCCTTTATACCTGAGAGTGTACACAGGCCTGTGCAGGTTTGGACTGCAATTCTGGAGGTTTTTTTTTTTTTTAATATAATTGTTGGTCATTAAAAAAGATTGAACTAAATGTTATGAAGGCTTTTAATTTTCATTCCTGTTCGGGAAGTTCCCAGATCCCCTCTTATGCTTACATAAGTTATTTTAAACAGTTTCTTGTATTTCAAAACTTCTTGTTGTAAATGAAGAGTGAACCATAAAACCATAACAGTTGCCACTTTGCAGTAATTATAAGCACCTCAGTTCTCAGTAAAAGAAGGCATTGTGATTTTCTCTCAGGTTTGTAACAGCAACTGTTGTAACTGGTAAAGGCTGAAGTCCTGTGTGGAATAGATGTTGGGATTTTTTATTGAGAAAGGTATAAATTAATTTCCTCTGTATCCTTCTGGGAGTTACAATTATTATTCCTCCATACAGTAGGTGGAGACAAAGACCTCATGAATTTTATCATGTCTCCACACACATTGATTTTATTAATTATGCTTGGGCTCTCTTGATTTTTGGTTTATTAAACTTGTTATAAAAATAACAACTCTCAAACAATTTTTTCTAAAGGTTGTTAATTTGTATTCATATTAATTCTGTAATTATTCTTCTGGCTATTGTTGATATATTGGCTCTTTCAAATATGAGGGGCGATTTGGAGATTGATCTGTGAAACCTTTCTGTTCAAGTTCAGATCTGTCTTAGGCCCAAAAATTCAGAGGTCAAAGCACGCCCAGGATAGACTTCAAGTTTGGACATATCTTGAAATTCCCAGTGGTGTGGGAGTTGGAGTTCTGTGTAGACTGGAAGATTGAGGTGTGGTCTGCCTCTGTTTATAAAGTGAATTTATATGTGTGTGTATGTTTATATAAATCCAGTGCCTGTTTATAGGTGGGTGTTTACGTGCTTACAGCATGTGTGGCTGCGCACAGAATATGGCCTTGGCATCCTGCCTCTGCCTCAGTTTACCTGAAAACTTACAATGTAATTTGGAGTAGTGTGAACAAATGGGGTGCAATACATAAAGTAGAAGAGGTGTTTTTTTTCACTATTCAGAGGCAAGATAGAGTTTGCAAGTTTCTCAAATCCAATGGTTGACTATTTCAAGTCATCTCTAGTTGCATTTTTATTTTAATCTTAATATTATTTACACTAGGCTGTTGATCCTCTATAATTGAGGAAGTTCTGCCATATGCATCCTGCTGTGTGTACTGAAGTTGACTGAAATAGTCATGCTAGAGAAGGATTTCCAACAGTATGACAGTTCAGGGTAGGTTTCCCATTATTTTGGATGCCAAGCAGGTTGCCTTAGGAGAGATGGTTTTGTCAAATCTGTTCCTTGTGCTCAGCTAAGACTACAATATGACAAAGCCCTGTGATTTCAGCAGATCATGGTACAAGTCCCTCTTTCATTGATCTCAGACTGGTCTGATCAAAGTTTCTGTGGTTCTTAAAACAGAGAGTTCACCTAGTGAGGTGTGTTTGTGACATCGTAGATTCAATAATGAAAAGTGGAGTTTTATCCAGTAAGGAGGATAGAAGAGAAGAGACGACCCAACATGTCAGGATGAGATCTGATACCTGAGCTCAGGAGACATTTAAGCAAACCTTTAAGAAGGAATTTTTTGCTGTGTCAAAAAATTTGAGAAGGGTTGTTATCAGGTACCTCTGTTCCTTGTCCACCAGTGATGGGAGAAGGTTTGTCTTCTGAAAAGGAATACCTGGGATTAAGTTTAAACAGGAGAATTAGTTGTTTGTTCACTTCCTCATTATGCCAAGTAGCTTTCTGTGTACGGGACAATTAATTTCACTGGAATCCTGACAAAATCTCCCTCTCATATGGAAGAGTTGTGTACCTCTGATTTTTCACTTGTGGGCAGTATATGCTACAGAAAGTCAAAATGGAGGTTATTATTAAATACAGTTCAAATGAAGAGGCAAGGAGCAGAGAAGTTTTCTAAAATTAAGACAACACACAATTTGGGGGTAACTGATAAAGATGTGTGGAGTCAGTGCCTGCTACAGTATCATGTCTCTTCCGGTGAGGTGGGTGTTTTGCAGGGCATCTATTTGAATAAATCAAAATATCCTTCTGTAAACATCAGTGGGAAGCTGAGAATGACATACAGGTGGGTGTGTGGATCTTGCCTCCAGTGATGCACAGAGCCTGTCTTTCCAGTGTCATTCAAGTAGAGGCAGAAAGTCTAAACATCCTAACATCACTTTAACTCTCAAGGACATTCAGCTCTTCAAATGCAACATGGTATTTTCCAGTTTTGACCTACTGAGCTAATTGCAAGGACTGAACAGAAATCCTGACTTGGAGTAGAGATGATGATAGTGAGGGAATGTGCAGTCAATGTTACTGCTTGGTACAAGAGTTACTTCTATTGGTCTCAGAGTTAAGATTCATCTGAGTTTCTTCTATGCTCCCTTACTCTAAGAGTGTGATTTAATTTAAAATGTCCAGATCTATGTAATAAATTCATTAGGTCATTAACAGACATAAACGATTATATTCCTGAGGTTTGCAGCACTATTCACTGTAAATGCAGCACAATGCATCTTCAGCTAGGAGTGCTGCCAGGCCTGAGGGCTCTGGAGGAACCGTGCTTTTGATGTGTCCATCTGAACTTTGCTAGGCTGAGGAAGTAAGATTTTGAGGAGCCCAGAGCCAGATGGGGATGGTCAAACTAAGGGTTCATTCTCTGGCTGTATCTACCTGCATCTTGTCTTTTGAGCACCAGATGCTAATGAAGGATGTGCTCTCTAAGTGAGCTTGTGTAGGAGTGCCCAGCTCTGTGCTCCTCTGGGCTGGGGCAGTGCAGAGGATGTTCCATGGAGCAGGGATGTCTGTAGCTTTTGGACTGAACATGTGAGACCACAGCTTCCTCCGCTCCTCTGTTTGCTGAGTCTTCCCTTCTGTCTTAACAGAAATCACAACTAAGGAAATAACATTTGTGGAATTTAAATTACATTCTTATCTATGTGTTGTTAGATATTCCACACAAAAATGTAGAAATAGACCAGTATAAATGCCATCCAATTTACTGGTTTTCTGTAGATGAGTTTCTTATTTTCCTCTACAAATGCCTGTACACAATTTATATATAGTATTATTCATATTCTCTGTCAATTGCAAGGATAATTGATGAGGAAGGAAAAAAAGCCCAGCAAGTTAGTCTGGTTATCTCCACACTTGTTTAAAAATGCCCTTGGAAGTGGAAGGATAATGAA
Source organism: Anomalospiza imberbis (assembly GCF_031753505.1). Classification (NCBI taxonomy): domain Eukaryota; kingdom Metazoa; phylum Chordata; class Aves; order Passeriformes; family Viduidae; genus Anomalospiza; species Anomalospiza imberbis. The sequence continues at coordinate 11,207,887 of NC_089699.1, read as the reverse complement.
TGTTGTGCTGTCTGTTAGTTTGATTTTTAAGGTGGTGGCATGTGGATAATCTCTAGTGGGCTTGAAAAATGAAGCTGCCATAGCTGAAGACATTCAGTGCTCATGGTTGGGGCAGAGAGGTACGAAAAGTTCTAAACACAGAGGTAAGACACTGGCATGGACAGAGCTTTTCATTCCAGAGTATAGCCTAATGTTTGTTTTGGCTTTGCTGTTCCTGTTGGCTTATGCATCTATAGGATGCAGACTGCTCTGTGAAAGGAAGAATGAAGTGTCAAAAGTGGCTGGAGGGAGACTTCTTTGAAAGTTATTGAATTTGTGAGCCAGTAAGTAAGTGGGCAAATGCAGTGTTAACTTGGAAGGGAGTAAATTTCATTTGAGCATATTGTTTTGGTCACAGAGGGCCAAATCCTGAGAGATACTAAGGATTAAGTGTTTTTGATAAAATATTCTTTTGTAGGTTCAACTTCAAGTTGCCTTGGTTTTTCTTCTCCAGATATGCATAAGATTTGGCTCTGTCTGTGATAACTAGATTTGCTCTAATTATTTATCAAACTTCTTTGTAATGTCTGACTCAAATGCGCGCAACATTTGCCTAAAAAATTGTGTTCGTGGAATGAAAGACTTTGCTTGAGGTCTCTGCTATTAAATCTATGCTGAGGGGCAGGGAGAGGCTGTGAGTTTTTTGGCGAAGTTAATAAAATGTGTGGATTAGTGAAGTGCTGATTAGTGAGGTTCTATTGTCGACAGAAACATTCCTGCCTTAGCTGAAACCCAGATGGAAAGCTGCCCGCCTCAATTGCAGAAAATGGTTTATGTTGCTGCTTTACTGGAGTATATTGCTGAGATTGCAGCAGAGTGAATCTTACTGATGTCTTGAAGTGTAATTAACTCTGTTGTTCGATGTAAATATTTGAATACTGCTCATTAGGTCTCTACAGGGGCCTGTTTAAAACAATTTTTGCCAAAGAGCTCAAAGGCCAGTAGGAATGTGTGTGCATTAATAAACTTCTCTTTGTTCTGGACTTGATCCAGAGCTTATAGAGGGCACATAGGACGAGATCTTCCCATCTCATGTATTTACAGTAGAGCTCAGAGTGCTTGATCAAGGCTTCATTGTGCTGTCATTGTGCCCAGGGTTTAGTTTAGACATGAAACTGCAGGACGTGGACACAACAGTCAAAGAGACTCAGGCTACTGGAAGGGCTGGGGGACAAAAAAGGAATAGAATTCATGAGAAAAACAGTGAACTCTGTTATCCTTACATGTTACATAAAAATGATGGCTTTTTAAGGGTGTAGAGCTTCCATTTTTGTTCCCAAACATTAGCTTAAATGCTCAGAATGATGCTTAAAAGGTCAAAACAATACTCTCAGGGAAATAAAGTTATATTTCCTTGCAATCATTATCTTTTTGGGGGGTACAAAAATTTGCTTTCTGCAAATCGTTTTGTCAAATTTTTAAAAATAAAATCCTTATTTCTGTTATCTGAAATACTTTCTGAAACAGAGTGTGCTTCTTTTGTGAAATGTCAAATTGCTTCTGAGATATTACATGTTATATTCTCTGTGTCTGGACTCCCCAGAATGCCTATTTTTGTGCTGTCTCCCATTTCTGAAGATTCTGGTCCTGCAATCTTAAGCAAGAAAAGCTGTGGCAGGATAAGAATGCAGCCATTCAATAGCAGATGCTCAGCTTCCATGGGCCCAGCCTAGCACTCCCTTAAGATCCACAGTGTTTCCAAATGAAAATATCTCTTCTGCCAAATGGGATTTTTTTGTTTGTTGGCATTTTGAATTTTCACCAGAAATGCCTTCCTGTTTATCTCTTATGAGCTATGCTTCTAAGCAGGTCTCCTCAGTTTCTGCAACAGTGAAGATGAGCAGGATTGTGCAGTAAATGCACAGCAGGGAAAGCAGCATTGCTCAAACAGTGCTGGAAAATGAAGATCAAATTTTCATTTTATTCCTGCCTTGCTCGGTGATGTTCTTGGTAATTCTGTTATCCTATGTTAATTTCTACCCCACTGTAAAATATGCTATAATATTGACACTTATCTCCTATGGATGTTATCAATTTTATTATTTTCTGAAAAGTACTTTGAGATCCTTGGATCTTGAATCACTGATTGTTCCTGTTAATGGGGTTGTCCAACTTGATGACAGCGATCCTCAGATCATTGTCAAAACTTCAGACAAAGATAAGCAGCACTTAGGAGATGTTGCTTTGAAATTGCTTATGAATTAACTTCTTGTTCTCCGAAGACATAAATGAGCACCAGGATCCAAGAGGGGTGTAGGAGTGATGGCAACGCTTTTGCTGTAGCTCCTGGTCCTGAATCCCTGTCTTCTTCTGAAGTGAGATCCATAAAGAACAGTCGCCTCAGCCTGGCTCCTGCTGTCTGTTGGATGATATTCACTGTGAAGATGTGATTTTTTTCTTTCTTGTCCTGCAGAAGTCAAGGGAGCAGGACAGGCTGGGGGAGCTGGCAGGAGCTGCAGCATAGCAGCAGTGCAGCTGCACTCCCTCTCCAGGGAATGCACTGCTCAGGTGTTGGTCAGTGCTGCACCTGCCTGGGAGCTTGCATGGGTGACATCTGGACAGTAGCTACATGGAAATGTCCCACTCAAAGCATATTAAAAAATAAAAGGCCAGAAATTGGAAAAGATGGCAGAGGGAGGCTTTGTTGAATGAGTGGTGGCTGTTGGGTGCAGTAACAAACATCTCTGCCATCTCATTCTAAGATGGATGCCAGGTACACCACATGCTCTTAAATTGCATAACAATACACCCCAACTCATTAATTATTTATTTTTGAAGCTATGCTCCTTCCCTCGTAACACCTCTGGCGTGAGATAACTTGCTGCCAGAACTTTGAGGACAGATTTATTAAAGACTTGCAGACAGAGGCCTTAAACACACACCTGGGGTGGTGCCTGTTTTCTTCTTTAAACTTGTTTGTCTTGAGATTATGGAGGTGGGGATGGATTGGGTTTTATTTTGTTTGGGTTTTTTTTAAGTAATATTTCCAGGGTTAATTCTGTCCAGGATTAGAACTTCAGCTGGCATAAATTGTTACAACCCATTGTGTACTATCACATTGTGCTGAAAAATCTGTTCAAGTTAAAATCTGAGCATGTACCCAGAATACTTCACGAGAAATAATTGGCTAATCTTCATTGCTGAAAATTATCATAGTATTTCCTGGGATCTGCATGAACCCTTGGCATATCTATTTAGAAATCTCAGAGAGAGGAGCTGCTGAGTATAGTTTCTCTGGGGGTTATGAAGTCCCTGTGTGGATCTTACTTTTGAATAGAACTGCATCATTACATTTAGCAAGTGTATCATACCCTGCTGCTTAGGGAACTGTAGGCAGAGAACTGAGGCACAGGGAAACCAGGTAATCTTTGTGAAGTTTATTTTATGTCTCATTTCAGAACATTCACACCAAAGCAGAGATCAACCAGAAATATTTTGCATATTAGGCCAGAACAGTCCATCTGCCTTTCTTCCAGCACAGCCTTCAATCTACTGCTCTTGGTCCTCTCCTCATCTTGTACATTCTCATCTTGCAAAGCCTAGGAAATGCAAGAATTTACCTGGTGCTTTCAGTGCTATGTGTTCCTTGTGATATTGGTGTAAATGGGTTAGGTTTTTCACATTATTATTCTCTGTCAGCTTCCTGTGTCTTGTGTCTGTTTCCAGATTTAGGGGAGGGAACAATCACAGCTGCCTTTAGGTAATCTGGCTGGGAGGTGCTGCATGATTGAGGAAGGCAGCTTCTGGCAAAGCTGGGGCCGTGGCAGCTGGCCAAGGTCACTCCTTAATGCAGTGCTGCTTTTAAATTTAAAATTCCTCCTGCTCTGGTGGCTGCATGGCCACCAGGCTGACCCTGGAGGAAGCAGCCAGAACTCAGCAGTGCTGGGGGAAGGCCTGGAGTGCTGGCACATGCTGGGAACACCTTGAGCCATTCACTGCACTTTCCTCTTGATTCTTATTCCAATCTTCCTTTCTTTTCTGTTTTTATCTCTGTTTATGACCTGCAAACATTTGGAATTGATACACTCATACAGTCTTTATGGAGAACCTTTCCTGTGACTGAAACTTGGGGATTAATTTATTGCCATGAAAGGAGAAATAACACTGGAGTTCTGCAGGGAGTGGTGGTGGGAGGATGATGGTGGAGCTGTTCAGACAAATATTGCCCCTTTCATTCCTGCATTGCCTGATATGGGGCGACACAAAGCCCAACATTACCTTAATCCATCAACAGCTGTACTCTTGGGACAGCGGTCAGTTTTTGACCGTGGAAATCTGTCCATTTTCTGCCCAGTCCACGCATTTTCTCCTGAAAATGAAATAACAAAAAGATGTTGGTGAATGTGTGCAGCTGCATAGGTGGGATTTGCACATCACTGTCTGAAGAGCTCAAGGGAAAGCTATTTGGTACTGAGTGTTACTTTTCTATGTGCTAATAAAATAGGGTATTCAGGACACTCTGCAACTTGCAGTGTGATTTGATTCTGAATTGCGTGGAAGACCGTCTGTACCACCCCAGCAATCTGCCAGGATATTAAAGTAAATTTAAATTTAATGTATTTTTTAAGCTCCTTTGCTCAGCTAAATGATGCAAAGGGGCTGTTTTGAATTTTGCATCTCTTACGAAGTGGTAATTTTTCCTTTTCTTATGAAATTGCATTTTCTGAATCTGCATGAAAAATGGCAGAGGAGCTGCACACAGATCAGCTTGTGCTGGCAAACTATTTTTCCTCTCAAATGACATTTTCTAGGCTATTTCTGCAAGGATGTGAATCTTTTTTCAATCTTACTGGTCTGACAGCAACTTCATCAGAGTTAAGTCTTAATCTGTGTTTTTGGCTGGTGAAAACTTGCTCCTTGCTTTGATTAAAGGACTGTTGCCATTTTCTCTTTGACATGCACTTACTGTCATGTCAAGAAAATGGAAACCCACTGAAGTGTCTGCCCTGTGGTTAAGGGCTCTGCAGCTACGATTCACCCATTCATAAGCAGAGAACTTGGGGAGGTTGTGGAGCCTCACGTGCTCCTGCTTGTGCTCAAGTGTGCTCTGACCCAGCTGGTGGTGGTGCAGAGCTGTCACAGATGGGTCTTAACCTCTGAGATGAGTTTTTTCATCCTGTATTTCCCACCTATAGTTTCAATACTTTGAGACATGCTTTGGAGAGAGATTTCTGAGGAATATTTAGGATGACCAGTTAGCTGATGCTCCTGTTTTCAGTCTGAGCCCTGCTTCACATAATTCAAATGGTACTCTCCATCTTCTCAGGGAGACGAAACATTTATTTCAAATCACCTGAACTCATGTTCCAAGTTTTCCCTCTGTTTAGGCTAAACTCCACCTTCTTACTTCCACCTCTTTCTAAATGATTTTGCAGTTACAACTGTGTGTTGTTCACCCTCACATCCTGCTGTAAGCTGCTGCAAAACTCAACTTTGTAAGAGGCTGCAATTCAACTTTTTCAGATACTGCATAGTTTTATAAAATGCTTTGGCTTGGTACAGCTGTGTAAACTAGGATTTTTGCCTCTGCATCTTAACAGAGTTTCTTTATTTATTGCTAATTCTGGGCACATTACATAAATATAGCCTGCTTTTAGTGAGATGTGGACTGTGGATCTCAGATTGACATAATTTTTTCTTCTGGCCCCTCAAAGACCCGTAGTTTTGTAAACAACTCAGTTTCAGTCTGAACTTCTTTGTAAAATGAAAATAAATGAAACCAGTTTCCCACCTGGTTTTGTTTATGATGTTTGTTGAAATTCCCAGGAGGTGGGAATAGCTGGTCAGAAATACACTATCAGGTGGTCCCAGCTTGTCCATTAAAATACATTTTTTTAAAAATTTTATTTTTACTTTTTTCCTCCTCCTTGGGGTCATGGGGGGAAGGGAGAGCTGATGTGAAAGAGAAAGATTCACTGTGGCTGACAGGGAAGAGATGTACTTTTCTTCCATGACAGCTCACATTTTCCTCTGTGTTCTTCCAAGACTGTGTTCAAAGTTCTTCTATTTTGGACTAATCAAGATTTGGTAGCTGGAGCAGAGCTCACCCATCATGTAAGATGCCAAATGCTTTCAAATTCATTGATCTCAGTGGAACGTGAGGGAGCTCAGCCATCAGCACGAGCCTTTCAGTTCTTAAACATTTTCAGGCTTTCAAATGGGCTGTTAATCTTGGCTCTGGCAGAGCATCCAAGGACGTCAGCAGTGTGTGATATGTCCCATAAAGTGCAACTTCTAGGAATCCTTTTTTTTTATGTGTGGAGCGAGTCAGGGCTCAAGTTCTGTTTGCATTTAGTCTAACAACGTCTCAAAATGTGTTATTTAGAGCACATTTCAAAAAAATGGCTTTGTTAGCATCCTGTCAGTGTCTGGGCTAATGTGATTACCTTAAACGAAAATACAGCTGGACTCTCAGATGTATAGGAATTCAGTACTCTTTATAGGGAATATTCATTTTGAAATAAACAAAATGAAAGCTTCGAGCAAAATCTCCCTCTTTACAGTTTGTACCTTAATTTAGTCTGGTTTCATATAAAAACTTGCAGTCCTTGTCAGTCTACCAGAATTTTAAAACGTTTCAGTGCATTTGTGTGAGAAGGTGGCAGGGACTTGAGTGTCCTTCACTTGTCAATTAAACCTGAGCAACAACAGAGCTTATGCATCATGGGCAGTATCTGACCCTGTAATAACAAAGAGTGTGTGACAGGGCATGTTCACAGGGAGGTTGTTTTTCAAAGCAGCAAACTGCAATGTCAAACTTCTAAGGGTTAAAACGACGTGATAACAATAAGAATTGTGTTTTTCAGTGCACTGCACGTCTGCAGTTCATGTGAAGCAAATTTGGCTGTTGTTGTGATGTGCTGCTTTGTAAGAAGTATGGTTGCTCTGCAATTACTTATCTTCAGGCTTGTGCCAAGGATTAACCCATGGGTTAAGGCCAAAGGACCCTGGTCTGTAGCCTATTAAAGTCAGCAGAGAGCCTTGCATCAACTTCAGCAGCTCCTGGATCAGAGCTGAGATTCATGGTCTGAATGCAGCTCTTTGGCTGTCTTGGTTTTTCAATGTGACCTGGAAGAATATCACTTGCTCTCACTTCACATTGAGCAAAGCCGTTACTCTCTGTGCCTCACCAAAAGAAGGAGGCTTATAAAATCATTAGTATTTTGAAAGCACTCATCCTAGAGAGGGAGGGGGCTGTAGGAGCAGAGCAGTAAATCCTGCTCTATTGGAGCTGTCCAAATATTATTGTGTGTATTGAAAGAAAGCTCTTAACTGAAGGCTGGTGTTCAGAAGCCAGTCCATCCCAGGAGTCATCACAGCATCACTGATCTTCTGCTGTAAACCTGGAATGTCAGTTGACTTAGTGTGCTTTCACACAAGCACAAGTGTTGAACTTCTGGTTTCTAGTTTAACTATTTGTGTCACTGGAGAAACAGATTTGACTGTTTTATGGATATTCTAATCCCTCTTTTTAAATGGTGCTGCATTTTGTTCAAGGTAGATCTAGAGTACAGAACTCTGGAAAGCTTTATTGAGATGTAAAAATAGATGCCTCATCTTGTCCCTGTTAAAGTCCACATTTATCAGCCACAGTGAAAACACAGTTTATCCTTTTTGCAGTTATACAAAGCTATATGTATATAGATATCCATAACTGGAGCAATTAAAAGTTACATTAACTTGATTCAGAAACTGTTAAAGATGAGCAGATTTTTTTTATCACATCCTGTTGATCTTTTGTTCATGCCCTTCTCTGTTTAAGTCTTTTCAAGTTAATATTTTTCTATAGGAAGATCTTATTCACAATCATTGCAACACGGATTTTTGTTTTGGTTTCACAGCTGCAAATTCAAAGCATAAATTAATTGAAAAATACAGTAGGATGATGTGAATTTCTTACTACAAAATATTTGTATCTTTTCATTTTAAGTCTGTGCAGAGCTGTATATCTTTCACAGAATGAAAGCAAAGTAGAAATCTTCAGACTTTTAAGGCAAATTTTGGAATAATTTATTTCTAGTCACAGTTTGGCATTTCAGGCTTGGAGCAGCTACATTTCTAGCAGCTTCCACTGGTTAAGCCTCTAACATTTTAAAAATCTGTATTACTTTCAAAATCAATGTTAAATGATCCAGTCCTGTTCTTCTCTAAATGACTTGTTTACCTGTACCTGTAAGAATATTGTACCTGTAAGAGAATATTCTAGAAGAGTTGTCTGTTTGGAGCAGCTTCCTATTAGCATGCTTGTTATGTTGGAAAAGGGGGAAAGGCCCTCCTTCCCTTTGAAATTCTACAGGCTTATTTCTGCAATATGGCCTTGTGGCCAAATGCATTTTGGGTCTCAGCTGTTGCCTGCTGCAGATCAGGGCTCTAAAGATCCCATGATCTTTGGAGGAGAAGAACATCTGTCAAGGCCAGGTTATTTACTGGAAGCATTATTCCACAAAACAAGATCATTCAATGCCAGAAGGGCTCTGTAGGCAACTGCTTCAGTTCCTGCAACAGCATCAAAGGTTCCCCAAACACCCTCTGGTGACTTGTTTGCCACTAAACTGGCTGTATGTGCCCATGGGCATCCTAACTGAAATGCTCTGGCACTCCTTTGGGCTTTTGCATCACCAAATCATAGAAACCTGCTCAAGACGGTCAGAATTCCTTAAAAAAAAAAAACAAACCCACCCAAACCATTTAAAAATTCCACCAAAACAGCACTGCCAATGAAATCTCAAATGAGAGAAAAATTTGGCCTGATAGGTACGTAGAAACCAATTCTCACATATGCATGAACAGGACAGGCTGCAGTACTGAGTGCTGCATTTAACCAGATGTTTGACCTGTGGTCTGTGCATGGAAACATTCAAGCATGTGAGTAAGTTATTTTGCACTGGGACCACTTAAACCTGAAATTTCCAATGACAAAGTGAAGAATACTTCTTTTAAGCTGCAGCACAGTAATGGGAGTTAGGATTTACAAGCCCTGCCAAATTCAATAAGCTTGTGTTATAGCCTTTTAAAATTGTTATATCGAACACAGTTTATAAAGAGCCATCTTCCTTCTATTGTTTCATAATTTATTCAGTGTTTTCTTAACTGGCCCATCAGCAGAACAGTAAAAATGCCACTGAGTAAACTTTGTTTAATGGTGACCAATTTTTGTCTATGTTTCAATAATATCTGTGGGAAGAAACAATTACCTGGTGATTTGCTGTCAAAGCGGTAAGTGCATTTTATTTCCAGTTCATTTAGAAGGGACATCACTTTCAAGCTTTCCCTTGTTCTCTTTGTGGGGTTGTTTCCTCTTGTGCACATTTGGATTTTTTGCTATGCACACTAGGAATATTGGGTTAGTCCTGGATCTAGGATTCTTAAACAGAGCCTCTTCTGTCCCCTGGGCATCATCAGTACAGTTCAGACTCATTGCTTGGATGTTTACTGAAACCCCCCAAAACAGAACAAACCCCCCAGTGTCAGCTGCTAATGCTAGTTTTCATTTGGTTTTGCTGTATGAATCAACATCCATTGCTCTTTGTTTAGTTGCTCTTCCATTTTCAGTTGCAGCGCAGAGACCCAAAGACATGGTCTGTTTTCTTTTCATACCTGTTCAAGGTGTTAGGGATGGAAGTGTTTGTGAGTTTTTGGCTACTGCATGTTGCATGTAGCATTATTGTAATAATGTAAGAATGCAGTTAGAAATGTTCATTGTGGCCTGAAACTTCTCAAATGTGTCACAGTTCTTCCTTTTAGTGATTGCTAGTCAATCCCCGGAGTGTTTGCTAGGATGGGAGTATTCCAAGGGACTCTCAGAATCACTAGTGTCATCTGAAAATCATCTTCAATTTGGAGAGGAGCAGCACAAAGAGAGACTGCCCAGCATCACACACAGAGACTGTTTGCAGGAAGGAAGCTGAAGGTTCAAATACATTAACAGAGAACAGTTCTCAGAGCTTTTTAGGAGGCCTTGTGTCTGGGTTTAGGGCAGCACCCACATGTGTCCCCAGGCTGTGGGTATCTGTAAGCAACATAAAGCTTCTTGATTTGTATCCCCTGGTCCAAGATGTGCTTCCTGTGCTATTTGCAGAGCTTTCATCCTCAGAAATGCCTCCCAATTTCAATGCCCCTATTGTACGTTGAAAGGATGAAAAGCTAAATTGACCCCAGGGATTCAAGGTGTTTCCAATCTGAAGATTAGGCTGCTGAACAGTCCTGGGTTATGAATAGCCTCAAATCTTTCCTTCAGGCTCTACAAGAAGAGTTGAGGCGTAATCAGCATCATCTGCTCCATATATCACATTACTCTTCTTTGAGGCCAGAATTCTGTTTGAAAAACCATATTTGGAATTTATAAATTGCCCTGTGCTCTTCTCCAGCATGCTGGCCATTAACCACCATAGTATTAAACAGCTACCATTATTTAAACAGCATGATGTTTATAATGAATTGCTTCCTTAGAGCCCACCTGCTGCTTTCAGTACTTCGAAAGTACAGTAAGTTAGATCTCAAAATTTGTGTTTTGGTAGATGATGGGGATTTAAAGAAAAGTTTAAAATTACCAGGCTTCAAATAGCTACCTGGAGAGGTGAAGTCTAGCATCTGGACTATTACTGAATTACTCTGTCTTAGGTTGCAAATGCAAGATGTGGCCAGGGGTTTGTATTCTATTCCCATCTGTTAAAACCAGGTGGGGAAGTTTTCTTTATCTCTTCCATGACCCATTCTCCCTCCAGGGAAATCTCTTCTGTTAATGGGCCATTGAGTATCACTGCATGGCTGATAAAATGACATCATCCCATTGGGAGACACTCTGCCCAAGGGGAGGAGGCAAGCATTCCTACCTGGATATAATCTGAGATTGGAACACCACAGCAGCCTTTTCCCACTGCATTCTGAAAGGATCGGCCTTTTTTCCACTAGATTCCCAGAAGAAGACCAGGCCCATCTACACCCTTCTACAGGATCACTATTTCAACAGAACCACAACTGTCACTGCAGGACTGCAGCCACCATTTAATGGGACTACTGCCAACACCCTGACCAGCAGGGTGTCACGTTTTAGTCTGACTGTCAGTGTTGTTTTCTATTACTGCATTTTTATTTTTCCTACTAAAAAGCTGTTATTCCTACTCCCATATCTTTGCCTAAGAGCCCCTTAATTTCAAAATTATAATAATTCAGAGGCAAGGGGTTTACATTTTCCATTTCAAGAGAAGCTCCCCTTCCTTAGCAGACACCTGTCTTTTCAAACCAAGACACTCTAGGTCACTTAATCAGCAAGGGAGCCCCTAAACTGAAAGGCTGGTGAGAGTGAAACCTGACACTAAATGGATAACAATGTAAGAAAGCATTGTGAGCAGCTCCCAGATGAATGTGATGAGTAAGGGAAAGAAAACCAAAGTTGCCTTGTAAGACAGAGAAGCATTGTTTTTCCTCTTGGTTTTGTTTTTTGATGGTTTATTTTCCGTATACAGTTTTTTAATGCCTGCAGACCAGATCTTTTGGTGCTATAAATCAATGTAGTTCTCTTGGTTTTGATAGGGTTATGTTGATTTACTCCAGCTGAGGATCTGCTCTGTGAGTCTATTCTCCTACTGCTGGAGTTAGGAAGTTCAAGCCCACATTTTGAGTACTTCATGCATGCACAAGAAATTAATCATAGCAATGATGTGTGCAAAGTATGTGTGAACATTTTTCCACAGGCGGTTCTCAAAATCTCTGCCTCTGCTATCCCCATTTGATGCTGACCCTGTCTCTTCTCTCAGTTGTGCAGGTTTTACTGGAATAAGTCCACTGACTTCAGTGGCTTTGCTCCTGGTTAACACTTGTCTGTGAATGTTAAATCAGGACTCTAATGCTAAACCTTCTGTCTCCACGTAAAGTGTTGCATCCCTAAGGGTCCTAGTTTTGGAATTTTTATCCCTCTCCATTTAATGTAGTAATGAGTGATGAGTGATAACTCCTGTCCAACACCTACTGAAGAAATGTTTCACAGTGTCTTCTGTGGATATTGGCTCAAACTCAGATTTCTTTAGGAGTAGTTTAGCAGTACCTGTCACTGACTTCATCTGTCTCTGTGTGGTATCTTGTCCATTGGCTGGGACATGGTGGGCTTGGAGGGGAGAGGGGCTTGCTTAAACATTACTAATTCTTTTTTATGGTGTCCTGAACCATCATGCTGACAAGACACGGGGCATTGTATCTGACAACTGGTACATGGGAAAGCAAGGTGCCATCCATCCCTGCTGGCCTGAGGTTAGCAGTGACCATCTCAGCAGCATCAGGGACCTGAGGAAAACCTGGCTGGGATTATCACACTGATCCCAGAGCACTGCACCTCAGTGTCAGTGCAAACTGGTTCTTAATTTCCTCCACCCTTCCCTATTTCTCTTTAATTCCCAGCATAGCAGTTGGCAGGTCTGGTCTGCTTTCCCAAAATGGTGGCAGAGGTGTGAGGTGAGCAACTTCCCATTCATTCCCACAGAGCATGTGGGTGGTTTCTCTGCAGCACTCAGAGCTGCAGGTGCTTTCCTGTTGTCGTTTCTGTATTTCAGGAGGTGATAGGGTAACCCACCTGTGGTCATTTGAATTCTGTGCACTCTTTTACCCTCTCTTCAGTGCTCCATTCCTGCAGCTACTGAACAAGAATGTGTTCAGCCTGGAGACTGCCACTTTGTGCACCCATGTCCTCGCCAGAGCATGCAGGATCACAGGTGTTCAGCACAGATGGTCTCAGTCATGAAGGCACAATGGGGAGAGGACCAGTGAATGGCCATTATGTGGATGTGTTAAAGAAAGGCAAAGAGCCTTTGGGAGCACAGTGGAGATCGGCCCTTCAAGGGGAGTATGTGAGCAAAGGAGGGCTCTTCCTCCACCTGTCCTTGCATGACACAGGACAGGGACCTTCAGAAGTCTGGAGATCCTTTTGTGTGCTGTATTTTACCTATGTGTTCTCTGTAGCACAGCCTGGGAAGGGTTACCTCATCTCATTTGCCAGCCCTAGCTCTGTGAGGTGCTGATTCCTGTCTTTCAAGTACAAAAGAAATCTCAGTTCAGATAAAATGGACCCTTATGGCCTGGCAGGTGGGAAGTCCCAAAGAACAAAAACTGGAGCTGCCAAATAAATATTTTGCTTCCTTGAAATGCTCCATTCTGGAGTATTAGGTGCAGTTCTGATACCTCTGAGGTATTCTAAACTGGCATGGCTTAATTTAAACTTTCCTGCTGTGCATTTGCATGTGTGCATGGATTAGCAGAGCACGCAGTGCATGTTTGCACACACAACTGCTCTGGCCAGCTGTTTGGGCCTGCACACTGCCAGCTATATTGATTGATTTAATTCTTCTGTTGGCTGCTGAGTAATGTGTGCCAAATGCAGAACTTGGATCTGCTCTATGAAAATAATATAAACAAATGTAACACCCTGTAAAAAGGACATTCTTCTCTTTTGGCTGGAGGAAGATTCATGCTTTGTATTTGTGCACTGGCCTGCGTGATGTCTTTCATTTTATTTTCTTGTCTGAGTCGGAATTGCTGGATCTGATAATGTGAATAAATAGGTTAAAATTTTTATTCCATGTGGAGTAAAAGATGGTAAAATCTTTAAGTCAAAAGAGATATGACATGTTATTTGTAAGGATGAGAAGCAGTGTAAGATGGTAAAATCTTTAAGTCAAAAGAGATATGACATGTTATTTGTAAGGATGAGAAGCAGTGTACATATGGTTTGTAGTTTGAGTCTTCTCCATTCCATCAGTGACAGGAGTAATATGAGCTGAAATTACTGTGGTTACTGAGACCTCCATTTAGCCTCTGATTGCTTTAAAGTAGCAGATAATCAAGAATTAAAATAAAGAATTTTAATAAAGAATTAAAATACTTCAGCTACGTTAGATCATTATTTTGAAGCTTTGTATATGCAAGGATTGATAATTCCATCTTTATGCAGACAAGTATCAGTCACTTAATTTCTATTAAAGCAAAGATGATAAATTGCATTTTCTGAAATCCTATTTGCTGTGTATCATCTTAACTGGGGGAGCTCTGTACTTGTCCTTTCTTTTTACTAAAACCCTTATGATTGTACTTAAGAAGAATCCTAAGACCATTGTTTAAATAGTTTTTTCTTCCTCTCCTGGGTAAATGCTCTTCCTGCCATCTCACTGCCACCTCAGTCATCTGGTTTTGGAATTTCCTAGTCCTGGCTATGGGACTGCAGCTGCAGTTTATAGAGCTCAGTTGAATTATCTTTTGCAGTTCTCCCCTAAGAACCACATTGTGTATTTGTTTCTCCAGCTGTCTGACCTCTCTGTAAAGAGACAAGCTTTGTGTCCTCTAACCAGAGCTGTCTGAAACTGTGTAAGGGATATTTGGTACTGAAGTTACAGACATCTTAATATTATGTAAAAATGTGCTTGTGTCATATGTGTAACGTGTGAAAGCAGCCCTGCCCTCCTGTGGGTAGAAGGAGAACTCAGCCGTGTGTGCAGTCCCAGCTCTGCTGATGCCAGCAATGTTTTCAGTCAAGAGTCTGCTTTATGGGGCAGGAGAATCTGAATCCCGGTTTTCTCTGATGTTAAACACTTCTTCAGTGCAGCATGAAACCTCAGGACAACCTTGTGGTTTGCTGAGGCCTGTTCCTTTCCTGATTCTTGCTCCCATTTTCTTTTTTTTTTCCTTCCCCGTGTCCCCTGAGGGGGGACATGGTCACACCCAGCCAGCCTTTCCTTCTGGGAAGCAGTTTCTCAGAGCTGGTGGGATACTGAACATTGTTTAGAAGAGGTGAAGTTGAAACCTGTGGATGTGTCACTGTTCAGGTGTGCTGAATTTGCAGTGATATGTACCAGTGTGTCAAAGCAGACTTGTGTGTGATCGCAGCATATTAATAGGATTTATTTTCAATTCTAATCACCCACTTAACCAAGTCATTTTAACCTGTCTCCCTCTGCCCTTGCTTTTTCTGGGGTGAGTAGGACTTGCTTTATTTCTTTACTTCTCTCCCATTCCTTACAACTTTTTGAGAGAGGTCAAGGAAACTTGGAATAAATCTTTTCTTCCTGGGAGAAAGGATTGAAATTAGCATTAGATGATGTCCTAGCTGAGGTGAGTAGAACCATCCAACTTCACTGGTGCTGCTGCCGGTGTCCAAAGGGTGAGGAAAAGAGTGGAGGATTCATTGAGGAGGGATATATGATTTTTTTTCCATCATCCTGCCAAGCTTCCTCCAAAAGAGCCAAGACTGCTGACATGAGCAGAAGCTTGACCTGCAGGCAGCAGTGCCAAGTAATGCCGGCAATGTGTTTTACACAAGGGTGTGCTAACCTCGGCATTTTTCCCGAGCTAGATCATTCCCACAAAAACAACTCTCTCCCTTCTCAGATGTAGACCGCAGCAGAGAGCTTGGTTTGCAAGCTCTGATTTGATCAAACACACCCAGCAGAAGAAAAAATGGGATTGCAGCTTTGCAACTTTAAAACGTGTCCGTTTCCTTTTGAGCAGCATAAATCAGGAGCGGTGGACTCTTCCTGCTCGGAGGTGCTCGACTTGCATGTGATAATTTTTTCATGGCAGGAAGAACGCACTGTGTCAGTGTGTCATTAGATTTGACAATTTGCAGATCAGACCCAGCAAAAATATTTATTGCCTGGATTTACTTGTCATGAAATTGCCTTAAAATATGGGTGGAAGAAACATCAAGTAAAGCAAAAAAATAAAAGGAAAATGCATTATTGGATTAACAGAATAAAAAGTCTTTCAGAATCGCTATTTTATAACCTTTATTTATGTAGGTAGAGTCAATTTCTTTTTAATGAGTTTATACATAAATCAATGATCTGTATACCTTGACCCAGAAGGATGCTCTCAGGAATTCATTCTCAGTAACACTGGAAATGAATGACTTGGAAGATAAGAAGATTGTTAATGTTGGCAGTGTTTCTTCTCATTATGCTGGTGGCTTTTTGTGGGACTGTATTGAAGTACAGGTTTTAACAGGGAATATATTTTTTAATTTGATAAGATTTTGTAATAACCTCCCAATATGAATATGAGATTCTACAATAATTAGGATTAAAATTGGGAGAGCCATAAATCCTAATAATAATTTTTTTAGTGGCTTTTCTTTCTTTTTTGAATTGGGTATCCCTATTGTTATTCATATTTCATATAGAAAACTCCTATGTAGAAGTAACTGCCAGAACTTTATTCAGGATATTCCAAAAGACCCATTTATTTTTTGCCTTAAATTCAGCTCAGAAGGTGAGCTATTTTAGAGATGCTGTACATGGGAAATTAGGCAGGGCTGTTAATTTGATCACTTGAGTAAATATAAAAATGTCTGTCAGGCCTAGGTAATAACCCCAGTGCCATGTTATCTCCAAGGCATTCCTCTCAAGAACACTTTCTGTATTTTATTAAGTGCCTGTGTGAATTTGGAGCTCAAGCCCTTTCTAAATATGAGCCTTGGCACAGAGAATCTGAGTTTGGGTTCTTGTTCTGTGTCACAATTTTCGTGTAACTGTAGGTGAGTCCTGAATCTTTCTGTGCCTCATATCTGTAAAATGGGGTAGAGACATTTGGGTTTTGTAGCTCTGCAGTGCAAAGAAGCTGAAGAAACTGGAGAGCCACAGATGCAGTGAGGAGTAATTTGATGTATTTTAGCAGAGTGGTGAGCAGGAGCTTTTCTTGAGACTCATCTGAAGGCCACTTTTATTCAGCCAGCACAATAATGTACTGGTGGTGGTTGATGTGTATCAGTGCTCAAACAAACAAGCAAAGAAATCTGGGATTCAACTCCCCTCCCTATTTTGTCTACTGAAATAAACAAATTCATAAAGTCCTTTATTTTAGCAATCCTATTTTTATTTTTATTTTTGCCCAGAAAAACAGTTAGCTATATTTTAAAACATGCAATTTCTAAACAAAATGTTGACAGCTTTTGAGAATTAAGTGAAGCAAATGCTTTTCTAGTGTTCATCTGGTATTGTAGAAAAGTTTGGGTTTTTTCCTATTTTCTGATGTAGGCTGTAGAAGCCAGCTAGCTTCTACTAGACAAAGAAGAAACTCAGAGGAGGGAACAGACTCAGCAGGAAAGTGGAAGGGGTAGTGAGGGTATGTCCAAATAAAGCCAGAAAAAGATTGTTCCACAAATGACTGGATTGCACCCAAAGTGGGTGATTGGTGCACTCTCCATCATAGTGTGGCCTGACTGGAAAATGGCAGGTTACAAAAACCAAAACCCTGACAATTTACTCCTCTCATCCCTTTCTTTGCTCTTTCCCTTCCTGCATGGTCTCTGCATTATTTTCTATAATGGTTTCTATTTTGTTTGCAGCTAAATTTAACCTGCAGAGTAGTGTTGTATATCAAGCTCTCCTTTACTCTTTATTATTAATTTAATTGACTCATCTAGTTGATTTAAAGAGAAACTTAAAAAAAACTGAAATGGGTATGAAACTGAATGGGTATGAAATGCTAGTCTACTTTTTTTTTTTAATTATAATGCCACTGCATTAAATCTGTGTTAAGTCCTACAGCATCAATGGCAAGGTTAGCACAAACTCACCGTAGTGAAGGAGCACATTAAGTGCTGGATTCATACATGGGAAGGCTCCATTTGTAAGGAATGAATGAGTGTACAGGAAGGTTTGCTCCTCATGCAACAGGTGAGGAGAACCCTTAAATCCCAGAGGAGACAGAGGGGACACTTCAAATCGACCCTGAGGGCAGGACAGCACCTCTGACAAAGCCATCCCTCCAGCAGAGCGGGGCGGGTGTGTGGTGCCAGCTGTGTTTGTCTCTGCTCTGCTTCCTTGGGGAGCCACGGGGCAGTGCCAGGCTGGCAGGAGATCACCCCACCCAGTGCTCCAGCCCCTGCTGCAGAACTGCACATGCTGCATCTCCACAGGAAGCCTGGAGGACATTCCTGGTTCTCTTTGGCAGGGCAGAGAGCTTCAAGTTATTCCAGAATGAACCTGCTGCAGGCTGTCAAATGCTTTTCTTGATCTGTGTGATAGGGACAGTGGTGATTTATCTTCAGTTCAGTTATGTCTCTTATGGTAAATCTGGTGAACAACTCTGATCTTCCCCCTTCAAGTTTTTCCTCTGCTTTGTTGGAGATGGAAAAATAGATGACCAAGGGGCTTCTAAAAGACACAACTGGCCTCAGGCACTTCTGTTTGTATTTTCTCCTGTCAGGCCTGTCATTTTCTTTAGGTTGTGGAGGCTTTTCCTAGGTACCTCCTTGAGCAAAAAGTTAAACCATGTCCTCCGTGCCAGGTTTTAGCATTTGAACGTCTCATATTTAAATTAAAGGTCTTACTCTCTTAACTTCTCTTTTACTACTATTTTGTTTGAAAAATCAATGAACTATTTATTCCAGCAGAAATGCTGAACCAAATTCATTGCTGATATAAAAGAGAGTTGAGGAACTTCAAAATGGTAAGGTTCTGTCATTTAATCTTGCCTGTCTGTAGATACCACAGACCTTTTAAAATGTGAGTTGGGCAATGAGGTCCTGGAGAGGATGATGAGGTGCTAAGATCCCACGTGAAGTTGGTAGGATAGCAAAGAATAAACCAATGCATATGTCTGTCCTCCCTGGCCCACTGTGATGCTTACAAAATAATTATTGAACTCTGCAGTTTCTTCAGCGAAGGAAAGTCTCATAGACCTTTCTAGGCACAGAAATGTCTCACAGAGATGCAGCAGAGATTGTTTTCCCCTTTTTATGCACTTCAAGAAGTGAAGGGCTTGATCTGTCCTTCCCGACTTCGGATTTTAATCCTGAGGTGGGGTGGCTCGTCAGGAGTGAGACCAAAGCACCCAGGGACTCAGTGACACAGTGCAGAGGAGCACTGTGTCCTCACTGGGCATTTCTCATTAGCCTTGCTGCAAATCTGCAGAGGAACAGCAGTGTAGAAGGGTAGTTCCCTGTGAGCTCAGTCTTTCAGCCCTGGCAATCCAAGTTCTTGTTCCTGCAAGCACCCTTTCTGGAAAAGCTCTCCAGAGCAGCACAGGGAACTGCAGGAACTGAGCTGCCAACTACCAGGACTTGTATTCTGAAAACTTTCCTGTGGAGAGTTTGCACATCTCTGCATCCTTTCGGGTTGAGTTGTGGGTTGTTCAGGTGCTTTGTCAGCGTGTCTCATTCTAAAGCCAATCCCCAGTTGTTTTCCTGAAAGCTTTGCAGACTGCAGTCTACAAGTCTGCATTACCTGCTTTTCTTGTTTGCTGTTTTTTGTCCCTCCCCCTTCTTCCATCCATGTTAAGCCATTCACAAAGTATTATTCATTACAAACTTGAGCATCTCCCTCCTGAGGAAAAAAAAAAAGCTTCTGGTGAGCCAGAACTTACTCATCCTATCCTGTTTTTCTGCCTTCTAAGAAAAATGTATATGGTCTAATCATAATTCCCCAGTGCCCCATAAGCTGGGTCTAGCTGTGGTAATCAGAGCCTTATCCCAGGGCTGCCTGTCAGAGGGGGTTGTTAGCACAATTGATGCAGCAGACGTCTGTCTCAGCTGAACTCTGCCTGTACCTTGTGAAGGAAAGTGAGCATTCATTTGTATATATAACTTGGGAACAGAAGAGATTCTACAATTCTGTTGCCATCCTCTTTAATGAGCTATCATGATATTTCATTAAAATAACATGCACACTTTGAGCTGTCACATCACTGCACGAGGCACTGCTTCTGGAGCAGGAGGAAAAATTGCTTCAATGCTGCTGCAGTTCATTGGGCTGTGCCTGAGGGGCATGTGGGGATAAATTAGTGAGGGGCAGAAAAATATATTTTACTTCTATAATTAGGACCTCTTAAAATTTAAATATACAAAAAACCTGTCCCCTCATCTTCAGAGAGATGTTTTTGTGTTGCTTTTGCAAACAACTCGTACTTCTAACTCTTCCACAAAGAGTTCCACAAAGAATATGCTTCTGGGAGTACAGAATTTCCAACAAATATCAAGCTCTTGAGTCAAACACTCAGAGGCCATGATGAGGTTGAAAAGCTCACAAACAAACTATTGTTAAAAGTTGCTGATGATGCTGCTGGCATTGCCTAGGGGGCATCTTGTTTTTTGCTCATGTGATTTAAAGTAATGAGAAAATTCAGAATGAGACAAATTAGGAGGCAGATCTTGTGAAAGGACCAGGCCTTCCCCACTGCCACTGAGCAGTGTTCAGACAAAGTGTACACAAAGGGGTCTGTTGCTGGATGGGCTAGTGCGTTCTAAACACTCGATATCAGTAGTAAGGGAATATAAGGATGATATTAGTGGAGCTGAGAGGGGGAGAGGAAAAAAGATAATTTTGAAAAAATCTGAGTCCCACAGCCATATTTATGATTTAAAGTCCCAATTGTATATGCATAAATTACTTTTTCTCAATAAATTATCACTACACTCAGCTTGTTCATATGAGAATGAATTGGAAAGTGCGTCATCCTGTGCAGCCAAGTAATTTTTTCCTCCTTTAAATATATTACACTGTTTAGATGAGTCTACAGTTTTGTGAACAGTGTGTGTATCAATATAAAATGAATCACCCTCACACATTCTTCTCAGGCCTTTATTTAATGCATCCTTTGCTCAGCTTTTGATATATAAGAATATATCTTTGCCTGTTCCTGGTGAAAGTCTGGTATGTAAAGAGTCCTTTGTACCATATCAATAAATTGTTCAAACATCTGTCTAAAGCCTTCAGTAGATCAGAAACCCAAGTGTTGGAAGCATCAGATTTCCATATTTGAAGACCATTAAACTCTTCTCTGTAATAAAAACAGAAGGCTGAAAAAACTATGGAAGAAGCAAGTCATGCTTGTTGTCTTCTTTGACAGGGCATCTGGGCAGAGCAATACCAAGAACTTCCAGCCTGTGTTTACAGCACTGGGAAGTGGGTTTTATCTGTGTTTTTCCTTGCGAGGGGGCAGGAAGAAGGGCATGATGAGGAATTTTCCATGTTACTCACGACAGGTCAGGAGCTGGGCAGTGTTTAATCTTTGTACCTGGGCATTAAAATGGACATTCATTAAATGGACATTCATCCCAGGGACTGGGCTGTCCTGTGTGTCTGGAGCTGCATTAACCTCCTTAGGAAGCAGTTTTCTCTAATTTTTTTTCAGGGACTTTATTGTGTTTGCTTCAAAGCCAGAGCTGCTTACGTCCTGCTGAGGTGTTCTGTGTACTTGGAAATATATTGAATCTGAACTTGTGTGCATGGCTCACGTACCTTTTTGACTCCTTTTCCTTGTTTTTGTTTTCAGTGTTGTATTTTTCCAGCCTGTCTGATTTTAGTCCCCCGTTCCTACCATAACACGCATGGTGTACGTTTTGGGCAGAACAACCTGATTATTTCAAGCTCCAGTCTGGTTTCCTTTTTTTGTCCTTTTAAACCATGTTACTGGAGACTGGTAGCCATGGTAACCCCCTTATCTGTGTTGAGAAATAAGTACTAAAAATTGCTTTTTTTACTATTTATATATAAAAATGTAGAAGCAAATAAAACCTGCAGTATATGACTCACTAAATATTTTCAAGTCTCCACCACTTCTGTTAAATGTGAAACAAGTAATCTGAGGAAATCAAAACAAACTTAATCAACAAATTAATAAACACATTTTTCTCCTTTTCAAGGGGTTTCACTGGCAATGTGCACAGGAGGAGTTCAGCTGCATTCAGCTCCTGTTAGTTTACATACCCCAAAGAGATGAGAGTGACTCTCCAGAGAGCCTCATCTGGGACTGGACCTGAGTGACAGAGAACTCCAAAAAGAGGCAGATCTTGAGTAAAGGTTTAGACTGAACATTGCTGGTTTTCATTTCTTTTTTTAATCAGACTTTGTTCCAAAAAAGGCCTGTGTTTTCCCTACCTCTGGATCAACTCTTTGTTTTAGAATAAGCTGAGGAACACACCTGCTCTCAGTTAAAGTGAGCCTTTCCAAGATGGAATTGCTGCAGGTGTAAAATCTTTAATTACTGCACCTTGATATCTTGAGACTAGTGCATGATTCAGTGATTCCTCGTAAAGCAAATCAGTGTTTTCATTTCAATTCCCACCTAGAATAACCTGCAAATTGCTTCAAAAATGTTTTCTTCATGTTCATTAGGGGACACATGGCTGCAAATATGTCTCTAATTTTAACTGCCTGGCTGCCACTGACTTACATTAAAGACAATGTGACATCAATTCCACATTCTCTGAAGACCACTGGGATCAGTTACTGGGAAAGTCTTTCAAACTGTCTCAAGGAATATCTCATCCAAGATCTTCATTTACTTTCCAGTAACTGGGCTCCAGCTGTTGCTAAACTCAACTGTGATTTGTAAATGATATTTCTAGCATATCTTTTTAGGCAAAGTCATTCCTCTTTTCTCCACCTACCTCACTGGGATGGCAGAAGGTTTTGTTGGGAGAAACCTACTGGTATAATTGCTGGAAAAAGACACTCAAGTTTTTTACCACGTTTGTCTGTGCCTCACTGTTTAGTGAGTTTGCTCTTTCAATTCATCAATATCAGTCTCCATGAGAAAACTGAGAAGCAGAGGTTTTCATTGATGACATCTGAATGGCTGGAGTTGGCAATGCTGTATTTTAAAATCAAATAATCTGCTGTTTCACTTTACACGTGTGATTTTGTTTCTCTGTTTAGATTGGATGAGGGTAACTCTAGGATTTCAGTGAAAATGCTTTTGTGTGTGAATTCTTTGCGTATATGCCAACATATGATTAATATGCTCTTGTTTACACCATTCCCACTTACAACGTTATTTGCTAGAACTGTCACATATTGCAAATACAAAAGAACCCTGTGGACTCAGTAGGAAGAAAATTATTTAAAAAACATTTCTATTCACAGAAATATTTGTTTTGGACTAGGTCTATTTCAGACTTCTTCTATTTTCTGTCCGTGATAATGTGAGCATTTATTTTCCAGCAGAACTCCTCCTCCACGTGCTGTTCCATTGCTCACTGTCTCTCCTTCTATGTCTCTGATTCACTAATAAACTATTTTTGATTCTTCTCCCCTGCCTGAATTTCAACTCTTGCTGAGTTGTTGCAGCTTTTCCCTTTCTCTGCAGCATGTGTTACCGAGCACTGATTCTGGCATGGTTATTTCATTTTTCCTTTTTAGTAGTTCACATTGTTCTGAATGGCAGAGCGGCTCTGACGCTCGCTCTGTGACCATCCCTGTTCTGACAGGCACTGCTCCAAATCAGGGACTCTGGCATCCAAATGGGACAATTTCTAGGCGTGATGTTGAAGGTTAAATTAGGAGCATCTGTTACTCCAGAAATGGGCTGACCATATATAGTCTGAACTGATTAGCCAAAGGGGATTTAAGAACTTGTGGAATTGCCTGGGCATTGAAAGGAAAGGCAGGCAGCAGTGTTCATGTATGTGCACAAACACACATACCTTTGCAAATATGTGAAATTAATCAGTCAGGTATTTTACTTTACTTTTTTTTGCCTATCATCTATAAAGGGAGAAGTGAGCTGCAGAAAAGTAACTATTGGCTTTTGTACTATTTTAATAATTATCTGCTGTTTCAAAGAGATTTCTGTTTGACAGCCTTAAGGGCTTTACAGCAATGTGGATTTGATTCTCAGAACAGTGTTGGGAGACCTGTTTCCCAGGCTGGGCTGCTTCAGACCCTACATTTTGGCACCAGAGCTCGGGAGCACAACTCAAGCATTGTCCCAGAACCCAGGCCCTTGCTGTCCACTTTGCTCAGTCTGTACATGACCTTGGCTTTTTAAAACTTCCTCTTTGGCTTAAGGTGCTGCTGTTTGATTTGAACTTCTTCCTTTGGGAAAAGGGGTGCTTGCATTTCTTTGCAGGGATTTCTGAGGTGAATGGGAGCTCAGATGAGATGCAGAAGGCTTAGCACTGCTCACAACAGTTCCAAGTGTGTTAGAAACTGCACAAAGAGAGGAAAATTTGCTGCCACTCTGTAGAAGTTTCTTTGGCAATTCTGGAAAAATCTTTCCTCTTCCTGAGCAGCACCTCAAGTTCATTCTCCCAGAGTAGAAGTGCAAAGATGGAAATTCTTGTTTAAATCTCTCCCATTTCTTACGAGTACCTTGTCCCTGATATGTGGTGTTTCATGCCCTTATGTGGAATCTGCTTGTCACCGATGCTGACGGATGCAGGATAAAGTGCACTTTCCTTTTGCTGTGCCAAGTGGATATGCAGCAGCGGGCTCAGCTAGAGAAGCCAACAGCAGATTCTGTGCAGAGCCAGGATTGTTGGACAGAGTTTTTCTTTCTTAGAATTACCAATTTAAAGGGCACGTGTGCAGCTGCCTTGATGTGTTGGTAGGGATGTGGTAGTGGTCAGGCAATTTGGTGTGAGGTGGATGTGCTGAGCCTGCTCCTCCTGTCCACTTGGGGTTTTCAAATCTCGGGTGATTGTTTAAATCATCTCTATTGTAAATTGAACTAGGAATTTTTAGTTTCCGAGCTCAGTGCCTCTGCACTCAGCTCTGACATCAGGGCCCACAGGTTTTCGCTACAGCTGCTAATCCTTGCTACTGAATAACGGGTGACTTTACGTAGCAAATATGTTACAAGATCTGAGGTCAGTGGATGGGAATGAAGAGCCAGAAAAGGTTTGTCACATCTCAGTACTTTCCATAACAAGCCAAGTGGCCAGAGCCGTATTTGAGCACCCGTTACAGATCAAGTACCTCAGCACTTGGTTTGCTGTGAGAGTTTGCTGCCACTGGTGCTGAAGTTCACAGTATAGTATTTCCAGGGAGTAGACAGACATGGGAATTAGGCCAGTAGATGCTGCCGTTCCATTTCTAGCTCTAAATAATTAGTAGGTGTTAATTTACTTCTGCAGTCGTCTTGAACTGGATGCAAACACAGGCACATACATCACCACAGTTGGATTATTTCTTTCCTTGAAACAATAATTTTCCTGTTTACAGGCTGAAGATTGCAGATAGAAGGATTCATCCAGTGTTGAATTTCCAGCCTATATTCAGCCTTTATCTTATTTTGAAGTGCTATGGAAAAAATAATCCATGTTTCTGGTTTCACATGAGCTGGTTTTTTCATGTGCACAGTTGCAAATGCTGGGTGCCAGGAATGTGAAGGATCCAAACCTACAGTAACTAACTAGGTCGCTCTTGAAATGCTGTCTCGTGTTTGGGGTTTTGATTTTTCTTTTCTTCAGTGAGGCTGCAGAAAGTAAGGGCTGGGTAGCAATACAAAAGTTGATCTATATATTCTCTCTCCAGCTATTTGTCATCCTCAGTGTCTCGAAAACAGCAGATCCCAAAGTGGACTGTCTAACAAGAACTTTCCAGCTGTGAAGCAGTCCATTTTAACAAGCAGATAATTGGACTGGGAAGTAGTAAGAAAGGCCAGATTCTAAATCCTAATTAATCACTGATAGTAGCTACATGAGAATTCATCAGATGCTTTTGGCAACTGCTGATGATTCTACATGCTTGTGCAAAATTGCTGATGTTGATGATAGAGATATCTGAGGTATCTGCCTTTATGGTTCCTTGGTTGCAAGCTCTGACTGTATTTGGAAACCTGCCTGCTTCCTTACTTAGTCCTTTTAGTTGTACAAAACACTTGTGTGCTTCCATGGGCTGACAATTGCTGACAATTGCAGCCCTCACCTGTCAGAACCACTGTTTGTCCATCCATGGACAGACAAACGGTGGTTCTGACAGATGAGGGCTGCAAACCCATTGCAGGGTATCCCTGTCCTAATGCTGTTGGGGAAACTAAGGCACATCCAGGCCCTCCTTACAGCTCTCACTTCACTCCACACTTCTCTGCCAAGGGTGTAGGGTAAAAGGCTCTGAAAGATGTGTGCTAGGAGTTTTAAATGCAGTAACTAAACTTTGTTGGCATGAAGCTGAGGTCAGGGATTGAAGGAGATCAGGGCTAGTGCAGCAGTGAGGGTCTGTAGGGCTTACTCATTGTGTTCTGAAAAGACACCAGTTTTACTCCAACATGAGGCAAAGAGATTCCAGGAGCTGAGTCAGAAGTCTGTCAGGTGGCCTTGTCATGGCAGGCTTGGTCAGAGGTCAGAGCCAGTGATGAGAGGCATTGTGATCATCACCAAGGGATGCTCTGCAACTGCATCTTCAGAGCTCACATCCACAGTCATGACCTGCTGTTTTCAGGCAGAACAGGTGGTCCTGTGGCTCTCTGACTGAGCAGAACAACCTTGTAATTCTGCAATGAATGAAAAGATGGTGTGTCAGAGACTTGGTCACTGCTCTCTGCTATTCCTTTGAGAAAAGACACATTTCTGAAATGGATTTCAGCTTGGTCCATTCCAACTCAAATCAATCACATTTAATTATCTGCCCGGGGCACAGGGTATCCATCATACTCTGATAAATTCAACGAACATGCAAATTGTATCATCTTTTGTCATCAGTACCGTCTGTTCTTGGCATTCATGCTATGAGGCTAGACTGTAGATATGTTGATTAGCAGATACGCTGATCAGTCATGAAAATTCATTTCCAAAATGAATTTGTATTTGGAATGAGCATGGGTTTTTTTCCACCTCAGGCAAAGGGAGCCTGAATTCTTGATTACACATAATTATTTATACTCATATTTAGGCCATTTTACATACCCCCAAGGTGGTGTAAACTGGTAGGAGTTTAAATATGAGGTTAGATTTGAACAGTTTAAGCATTTCACTTGCTGGGTGCTTGGAGGAGGGGGAGGCAGAATGGGAGTTGTCTTTCTTTTTAATTGTCTCTATGTATGAGCTGATTGAGATGTCCTCTGCTGTTTTATTTTCACTTTGGAGGTCTGGATTTATCTTAATCAGAAGCAGCCCAATTGGTGCCCTGAAGTTTTTTCTAGAAAGTTCAATTTTCAGCAGTTGTGGTCAAGGAACACATTTTGAGGAGTGCCCGCTCTCCCCCTTTTGAACTGAATGGGAACCCTGTTATTTTCCAAAAGGCAGATTATCTTTAATTTCAAGATTATGTGCTTGAAATCCCAATATGAGACTGCTTTGTGTCTCAGCTTGTGTTGCTGGAAATATCCCTGTTCCACTTTTTTTTCAGTATATTGTGGGGAGGCACCTTTCCATTCTCCAGTGTACTGTCATATGAAAGGTTAAGGGGTCCTTTTGCTATGGGCTTTCAAAAGTCCTTGCAACACCAGTCACTTGGCATTCAAAGGAAATTTTTACAATGTTTAGACATGCCAGATGTAGCTTGTGTCAGCCAAAATTGTTGCCTGGTGTTTTCACAACAAAATGGGCTGCCCAAAGTTCAGTGTCTGCCATTGAAATACCTTGAGACTCCTCAGAGATCAGCATTCTATCAAGTCTCAGTTTTTCCATGTAAACCCAGACAGGTCTTGGTTTCCCTGTGCTAAAGCCAGGCTTATACTCTGACTTTTTCTCCACTTGTGAAATTTACCAAGAAAAATTACCAGTGTTTTAAACTGCATCTTGAAAAAAAAAAAAACCAAAACAAATTAAAGTCCCCAAGTGGTTGTTTGTCTACCTTGTCCAAATTTGCAGGATTTTATGTCCTATGTGAGAGATCTGTTTCCTAACGCATCTCTAGGAACCTCTTTTTCCAGAAAATCCTCTTGGAGAATTCTTGAATCCATTTCCAGCTGTCAGTCAGTCTGAAGAGAGGCCAGACTTTCCCTGCAATGTGTAAGTGCATTTATTATAGGAGGCCAGTGTTTAAGGACATGTTGGCAACCTGGAAACATGCTGAGGTCCCAGACTTGACAGCAAGCCCACTACAGGTGGATCCAGCTGCTCTCTCTGTGTTTAACTCTTTGCCTGGATTGTGCTACCTTGTGGTCGGTCTGGTCAGTCGCTGCCAGTTTGTGCACCTGATTCCCAAAGCATTCCAGCTCCAGCCCTGCAACTGTTGGGGAGCAGTGAAACCTGTTTGGGCTCTGTAGAGGCAGAAGGATCTGGCTGTGTGGTACATACTGGTGATAAGGACCTATTCTCCAATATTCTGTATTATTCTTTCCTTTTTTAACAGATTAGTGTTCATTTGATCTTCCTTTGGGTGTGTGTTGTCCTCTTTTAATTGCAGTTTTTTGAGTATTCATACCCCTTTGCTTAGCTCCTAAATTTTCCTAATAAGTTCCTGATGTGTGCAAAGATAATGAAGATGATTAATGAAATTGTTACACTCCCAGATTCTTGTTCTAACTCGCTGTCTTTAAGTGGTTTCAAACTTGGATTTGTCTGCAGTGTTACCTGCAGCACACCCCAGCTGTAGCCACAGAAGCAGAAAAGTGGGAACGTGCTTTGCCGTCTTCAGAGATTGTCATGTAAGAGACCCACTGGAAAGGCAACCAGTGAACAGGCAAGTGGTTCAGTCAGGAGTTTTACTGAATCCCACAGGGAGGTCACACAGGTACCAGCAGCTCGCTTTCACATTTGGCAAAAGGCATGTTCCTTCTCTGCCAGGCTGCAATTATCCCACATGCCATAAAACAGGACTGGCAAAGGTGGTGAAGGATCCCAGCTCCACACAGTGGTTCCAGGGAAGCGATCAGATCTCATAATCTTGGTTGTACTGCTTGTTTTCCTAAGCACTTTTACTCTTCCTCCCAGACTAAAATACAGCAGTTAAGTTCATTAAAAACACTTTAAGTTATAAACAGTTGCCATTTTTCATTTCCTATGCAAACAGCACTGATCTGATAAGTTTGTTTCCTTTCCCAAAGCCGTGAATATTTCTTTGTAGAAGAAAGTTTGCTCTGATAAAAGCTGGTTTAGTAAAGTCTCAGTGTGTGATTCTCTTCCCTCTGACAAGTATTTTGCTTCTCACTGATGTTTTCTTTTCTAAAGACCTGCCCTGTATAGGGAGTTTCAGATGTGGAAAGAAAAACTCTCTTCACAATGCCTTATGGAGGCATTTGATATAATACCCACTACGTGCCTTGAAAAGCAATAAATAGTACTGGTACATTGGCCAGATAATACATACTAAGAAACACGTCCAGTTTACTTCAAGTAGCTTTGTTGAAAAAGGTATGTCAGTGTAAAGCAGATTGATCTTTTTCTGGAAATTTGCATGGATTGCAATGAGGTTTTACAATACTGCCTGTGTTAGAGATGGTTTTGGTTTCTTCTTGGGATCCTTATTCAGGATCTGAAACAGAGTGGGATGGTAGAGCTGGGAATCATCAGTTGCACTCCTGCCTTTCCTCTCTGAGCTGTGTTTTGCATTATTTCAAGCTTGTGTGGATCCTTCCTTGAGAAAAGCAAAATACTCAGCAAAGAGGATGGGGTACACAGCAGCTGGGAATGGTAGCACCGACTGCTGACAGCCCTGGGAGCTTGTCCATGTATGTGGCTGTAACATGGAATATCCTGTGTCTCTCTGCCCACTCAGCCTTGCATCTTTACCTGCCTGGAGGCAGGTGCTGAGCCTTTTCCTTGCTTTGTCCCTTGGCTGATGCTTTGAGAAGAGCCCAAGTGCACTGGAAGAACAAATCCTAATGTCTCAGTGTAAAGTTTGACATACTCCAGCCCCATACAAGATTTTATTCTGTACTGTTCAGTGACCCCACTTGTTATCTGCTTTGTAACAGACCTGGAGAAGAGTCCAGGCACTCACACTGGAGGAGATTTATGGTTCATGCAGTCTGTAGCTCCCAATTGTGTAGAGATTCATTTGCCAGCAAGGATGTGCTGTGTTGCTGCTTCATCCAGAGCTGATCTGGGGCCAAACACACCCCTAGAAACACCTGGTATATGAATGATAAAAAAAATAAATTATTACTTTCTTAAAACAAGAGCAGAAATAACCTTGTCTGGAACAGAAAACATGCCCTGTAGAGCTAAATGCTACTTTTATTTTTAACTCTGGAATTTTTGGAGGGTCTGTTTGAAAATGAAATAACCTCATCATGGTTTATGGGCACATTTTACACACATGCATCATCTCTCTACAAACAAATCAGTTGTTATGATAAGGAGAGAATTTAACAGCTACAGCCAAGATATCTTTCAAGAAATAGCTCTGAAGAGAAGTACAAACTCTTGACAGTGATCTGAAGTGTAGAAAACCCCTGTTCAGTTCCCTTCTATTCCTCAGGTTTCTTCTGTGACTTTTGGCAAATTAATTAATTTCTTGATGCCTCCCTTTAATATCGGTAAAATTGCTGTGAAAGTATTTTCCACCCTGCAGCACTATCATGGGGATCAGTGCACCCAGAGTGTATTGCAAGGCTTAGTGGGGCTTAGATGCTGTGGAAATGGGAGCCAGGCAAGTGCGCAGGGCCACAGGAGGAGCTCCCTGTGTGCGTGATGTGAATTTGGCTTGTCCTGTGAGGGAGCAGCAGGGAGAGTGGGGGCTCTCTCCCATCTGCACACAGGGAGTTCAACCTCTGCTTCTAGGACGTGTTATTTCTCAACCACTGAGTCTGCACATTAAGTCTACATGGAACAGGGCATCCTCTTGCCTAATTGCAAAACTCTGCTTGAAAATCAATCAAGACAGCAGGCTCCTAAATCATCCTGCTGATCTTCTTGCAACATCCTTTTTTCCCTGTTTCATGTGGAAACTCACTGACACTCTAAGAATTAATGCCAGCGATTTGTGAACCGTTTAGTTATGTCAAGATTATCCATGTCTGTAAAACTAGCCTGCAACTCATTAGCTGGGTCAAGTATATTTAATGGTGCTTTGTATCACTGATGACATCACATCCTAGCCTAATTACATGTGCTTTTCTTAATTTTGATTTTTTTCTTCCTAGCTAATATTGCTCTGTCCAAAATATGCTGTTGCTAGCTCACAGTATTATTGGCCAGATTCCCCTGAAAAACCTCCCGTGCAGGCAGGGAGGACAAAAGGAGAAAGCTGTGTTATGAAAAAGGTGCAGGGTGGCTGTTCAGGGCCTTTTCATACAGCTTATGTTTATGTTGAAGTACTATGGGCAGAGAGAGATTCTGCTGATAAATCCCGGCTTTCACAGGTGTTCAGGTCCTTACCTCCCCTTGAGGATTTAACCACAGACTGTTGATGGTCTCCTTCACTGCCTACCCTGATAGGTTAAATTTCAGCAGTAACAGCAGGGATCTCAGCACATGAAGAAATGTTCGATATCTATGGATTTTACTTTTGAAGTGAAAAAGCTGTTAGGCTTCTTGTAGAAATGTAAAGTTTTTTGTTTCTGTGGCCTGAGTATGTTCAGACAGTGAGAAGGGTCCCTGATTTTGATCTGACAGAGGTGTAAATGAAATCTGAATCTGAAAGATTTCTAGTAAAATTGGCTAATTTTGTCCTTCGGGGCTGGATGGGGGGGCTCCTTCTGATGAGGTTCATGACTTCACCTAGTAAAGAGGATTGGTTTGTAAGCAGAGCAGGAGCTTCAGTAAATCTTGTTTGGTGACTTGTCCTTAGAGCATGTGCTGTGTCTCTCCAAATGCCTCTGCACAAACCTACTAATTTTTCAGCCATATAGTCTTTTTTTGCCTCAGAATCTAATAATGTATTTATTAGTTAACAGCTTGGGGATTTAGGAGACCAAGACCCATTTTCAGAGGAGGTGCTTCAGGCCAGATTTGCCAGGACACACTCTCTGTGCCTGCCATTTGCTGTTGGTTGGGTATGACCCAGTGAGATGCCTTATGGGCATGAATCATTAGACACTGACTTTTTAAAAGTACAGCTTAGAGTGTTTGGACCTTAGGAACATAATTTTTATTGTCTTTTACTGAGATGGGTGTTTCTAAGAACTCGGGTGAGTCACTTTCAGAGACGTGTGCCAGCACTGAGACTGTGTGGGATACACCTTTCTGAGCACATTCAGAATGCTCAGGTTGACCGTGACCCTGCTTGGCTGGCCATGGGCAAATGCTAAATGTGCTTTTGTTGGGTTTGAGCATGAGTAGTCTCTAGTGAGTTATCTGCCTCTCATCTCTCTAGACACTGGATATGCAATGAAATGAAGAAATACATCCAGTCCTGGGCAAAGGAGAGCTCGGGCATGCAGAGGAGGAGGGAGGTGCTTGAAGTTAATGGCAAGGCTTTTACAGTTATGGAACAGTTGTAGCTGGGAATGATACATAACAATGATGCCTGTTTATGCACACATTTGCTGTTTTTTAGGTAGTAAGGACTTGCTGCTATCCTTCCATGGTAATTTTCTGAATAAAATACTGAAAAGTCTGAATTTGTAGCGCTTTTTTTCAGTTACATCAAGAAATGACTTGTGTAATTTCTTGTTCTGGTAAATAATAAATAATCTTGCTTTTGTGAGTTTGGTTTCCAGCCAGGTAGAAATGGGCTTTCTCTTCCCTTACAGGCAATCCTGCATTTGCCATTCTCCTTCAAGGGCTTGCATCACTGGTGCTCTGCTGTGTGCTTTTAGGAAGAGCCTTCCCTTCCTGGCTGTAGCAAGGTCTCCCAGGCAGGGGGCTCTGGCTGGCCCTTCTCTGCATCCAACTGTATCTAAGTGCAAAGAACTGATCCAAAACATCTTGAAGCCAGCCTTTCCCCTGCTCTTACTAATGTTTAAATTGTTCTGTTTGAATGCCGAAAATATGTTTTAGGGCTGCCTAGGCTTTGCTTTCTCTCCCCTGTGGCAGACAACTCCAGCTCAGACTTACTGCAGGGCAAGATTCAACAGTCTTAAAGATTTCTGACCCTGTGTCCAAGGCCAGGAAACTGTAGTTGAGCCAAAACCATTGGCACCACTGCTTAATAATGCATTCATGAATGCTTAATAAATGCATTCATTCCTGAAGTACATTTTTATTGGCATGAGCAAGGCTTAATACATACCATCTTGTATTTTTCTGTGCCTGAACAAGGAAAGTTGTGCAAGTTGGATTTACCAGTGATTAAGAGACCTAAGCAGGTTGGACTGATAAGATCACAGATTTTATGACCACTCTGCCATTATATAATCTTATCTGAGCTCCTGTGTAGCAAAGGTTGTAGAGCTTCATCCTTTATTCTTCTTAAGCCAATGAGTTTTGTTAGAGTGAGATTTTTCTGTAGAGGCTAATGGTCATTACTCTCTGGATTTGAGTTCTTGTGGGCATGTTGCAGAATCACAAGCAGCTGGCTCAGAACTTCTAAGGCAACTTCTGTTCCTGGTTCCAGATCTGACGTTCCTGACACTTCTGTAAAATACATGCAGATGTAAAGAAATTTTAAAAACCCATGAATTGTCCTGGAGCCAGTCCCTTGGGATGCACTCCTTGCACATGGATTGCTTCCTTCCAAGAGCACATCTCTAGCCCCATCTCCTCAGCCATCTTTCCCTCCACATTTCTTAAATGCTTACAGCTGCTGCTCTTTCTTGAGTATTCTGAGACGAGATCCTGAGGGTTCTTCTGACGGGCTGATGCTTTGGAGCATTTGGGGTTTTTTCACCAGTCTCACAGCTGGCTGGGCATGGGCTGTGCCCAGCACCTGGCAGAGGCATGACTGCAGCCTCAGCTACCAAAACCTGCCCAACGTAGCACTCAGGTGAGTTATTGGGGTGCTGATGCACAAACTGACTGTGGCTTGTTCATGAAATATTTGGGTCCTCAAGCATAAATTGCATGGGCATTCATGCATGGGCTGATCGGGTGCTCATGCATAAAACACATCCCTCAGCTATTTGGGTGCTCATGCATGAAGTGCTGGAGTGCTCAAGCATGACCTGAGAGGACATTCAAGCATACACTGATTAGGCATTTGTGTACCACTAGCTGGGTGCTCATGCATGTACTAGCCAGGCAGCCATGCACAAATCAATCACGTGCTGATCATTAATTAATTGTTCCCATATGAACAAATTAATTGGCTGCTTGTACACTGTCGGAATCTGTGATATTTAAATGATCCCAAGATGGTAGAAAGTCTCTGTCTTTCGGCCCTGCTGCCAAATAAGGAGTCGTAATTTGTCTGTTCTGGTTTTCAAGGTTGTTTATTCTTTCTTAGCTAAAGTATTTTCTCTCTGACCTGCAGCAGGTCATTCTCGCAGGACAGTGTGCGGGGCTCTGCCCCTCAGTGGGAATTACAAACATTATGTACCAAAAACTACGTGTGCTATATCTACAATAACGTGCCAGTATCCATCACCCATGTTGAACAGTGTGTCCCCAGCCTAAACCAACAGAAAAACGCCAACACCACAGTGAAACGTGTAGGGCGTGAAGAAGAAGAAAAAGGACAAGGCACACCCAGTTTCCTCCATCTTGCCTCCTTTGAACCCCTTATCTAGAATCCTAAAATTCTACTTTTGCACCCGTGCCACACTAATTACTACTTATATCAAACACTCCGAGCTTGTAATTAATCCTGTAAGATTGAAAACTCTTTTGCATGGACAGAGATCAGAGACAGTGTCTCTCGGGGCTCTGTACAGGGGGGTTCCTGACCCCCTGCCAGGGTTCCAGACCTTCCAGGGCAGCCAGAGGGATGCCCTGGATTCCCACAGTGCACAGGCTGATTTGGCACTTGTGTGTGTACTAACTGGACACTCCTGCATTAATTGGGTGCTTATGCATGATCTGCTGTTTCATTCCTGCATAAACTTTCTGGGTGGTGTGCATAGGTGAAGCAATTTTCCACTCATGTTATTTATTATTATTTATTATTTACCAGAACAAGTGACCCAATGGGGTCCTCACGTGTATTGTTTTGGCACTTGTGCATGAACTAATTGGGTGCTCTTGTGTAAATACCGTAAACCCTGCAATTTATGCCCGATACTCCCAATCCTGTGCCTTCCAAAACCTCTAGCGCTTTGGGTGGTTTGGAATCGAGTTTGGATTGTGCAATCTAGGCCTAGAGCTGAGTTGGGACAGTAATTAGAAACAGATGGCACAAAAGAAGAGCTGCCTCTCTTGCAGACATTAATGACCATCAGTTATGTGTTCTGTGCCATCCTAGAACATCCTCCCAGCTCACTTAGCTGCTGTTCCCGTCCTTGCTCTTTGTATACACCAGATTCCCTTTGTTCCAGATCCCTCCACTGTTCTCCCCAAGCCTCTTTGTTTCCTTCATAGCCTGTAGTTTTAGAGCTCATGCTCATTGCTTTCTTTACAGAGAGCAGCTTTAAGCTAAACTGTACCTTTTTCTTTCCTTTTGTGTCCTTGGGTCTTTCTCAGGTTGTATGTGTGGGTGTGCCTCTGTGCTGGCTGAAAATTGCTTTTAATCCTGAGACTGATGTTCAGGTGCTCACCTAGTAAGGCCTTGTTTCCTGAAGAAATACTGATTGTATTACGAAGGGAATGAGCACCTTGAGATGAAACAAACCAGCACCTTTTTTAGCATGAAATGTCTGTCAACAAACAAAATTGGTAGTTGAGTGAGATGATTCCCTTAAGATCTCCTCATGACCTACCTTAAGACTGCCACCACAGCTAAGAAGAAACTGAAATACTGCTTGCAGTACAAATTGTTGTGGTAAATATGTACCAAATATATCATGTAAGTACATATGTGAAACACATGCCTATGGTTCAGGCTGCCATCACCAGATGTCCCTATTCCATACACACCCATCCCTCCATCCTTTGGTGTTGCTGTAGGGTGGGATGCTCTTCTGGGAGAGCCAGTGAGCAGCAAGAGTTGCTGTTCTCTTAATTTCTCCAAGTAGATTCAGTACTTGTGATGGAGAGATCCAGGGAACAGGCAGCTGTGCTTGAGGATTTTTTGCAGGCTCTTTGTGATCATTTCTCTTTGAAGACTAAGAGTTGTAGTGTAACCAAAATCAAGATATACTTAAAAAAAACTCCAACCAACCACCCCCCCTCTGCAGAAGTGATGGCACCACTTTCTTGTCTAAAGAGAAACTGATCTCTGGATGAGCTGCAAGGGGCAGCTGGTTTGTCCAGTTACTCATACAGGCAAGGGGTGTGAACATGCAGGTTGGTTCCCTGCACCACCACAAAACTCTATTTCAGGTGGTGGATACAAGCTTCTGTTTCTGATTTCTAGGAAATGTAATTCAGAATTTGTAACTATACATATCTGCAATTCCTGCTGAAGTCAGTAGGTAGGTTTTTGTGCAGAAAATGTTGAAGAAATCAGCTCTGTGGGTGGCATTCATCCAACTTCACGTTTTATTGGTCTTAAACAAGCAGCACTACCCTGTTGGTTGCTATTGCATATTTCCAGGAGGCTGATATTGTGGTTTTGAGGTTTCAGGCAGGAGCCTGATTGGAAACAAGGCACAAATAAGATATAGCAGCTGTCTACAGCCTCTTGTTCTGTGCTTATGGGGTGCAATTTTAGCAGTCCAGACCTACAGTGCAGCAACATAAACAAGGATGTAACAGACCAGCTTCACTCAGGACTTTCCACTCTAGAAACACAAAGGCTGGATGGCAACTGGAACATAACTCTGTTCAGCAACTGGGAGAGCCCTGGCACTGTCCCTGGAGCCCAGTTTGGCTTTCTGGGGCTACTGGGGGCTCCAGACTCTGCTGGATGAGAGGGGCAATCTGCAAGGAGATCCTGGCTGCCGTGGTTAGCACAAGGTGGACCCTCTGCTGCCCCGTGTCAGAGATCTTCCCCTTCCTTTGGTTCCTCACCCTTGCCAGCTGCTTTGGGAAAACCAGTGTCTGTGTGGGCCTGGCCGCTTTTAGCAGCAGCACTCTGATGGTCCCCAAGGCAGAGTCTTGTTATGGATTCATCTTTGAGATGGATGCTGCACTGCACATGACTCATGTGAACAATGAAGCCACTGA
This sequence comes from Anomalospiza imberbis, assembly GCF_031753505.1. NCBI lineage: Eukaryota > Metazoa > Chordata > Aves > Passeriformes > Viduidae > Anomalospiza > Anomalospiza imberbis. The sequence goes on along the minus strand of NC_089699.1, from coordinate 11,171,181 downwards.
AGCACCCTGAGTAAAGATGTGTTAGGATAAAGTTTGCTGGCTTTTTTTTTCCCCCTCCCAGGAATTTTTTGGGTCTTTCCAGGCTTCTGCAGTGGTTCATTGTTAAACTTCTGGCAAGCATATTGTCTTCCTGAGTTTATGCAGGTATAAAACAAATGTGCAGAGACCTATTTATCTGATGAACAAACTCCCCCTGGAGCAGAATTTTGGCTTCTGTTTCTGACTCTGCCATTGATCACTGCAACACATTAATGGACCGGACCTCAATTAACATATTGATAAATGGTACATAAAAATATTAATTCCCTAGCAGGTGCATTGGGAATGAATAACTAATTTTAAAGCACTCTAAGAATCGTCAGTATGAGATAGGTTACTCTGGGAAGTGGTGTGATCCATGCTGGTCCTCTGATGCATTTCCCAAATCTGGTCTGGGTTCTGTACTGGGGAAAGGGCTGTTGGAGCTACAGTTTGCAGGTGGCAGATGGCTTCACTCTGTCTCTTCCATTAGGTGCTGTCTACTTCTCCTGCAGTCATTTATTGTACGGTGGGGCAAAATCCATCCCAGACAGCTCTGAGCTCAACTAGTTGCTACCCCAGTTCAAATGATGCCCCACACTGCATCTGTGTGCTCTGCAGGGCTGGAGTCTCTGTGTCCGCCAGGTTGCTGCCAGCTAATCAGAGAGGGAGTTAGTAAGAAAATCCAGGGTTGTTTCCATCTGGTAAACAGAAAGCATGGAGCAGCCCTTCCTACAGTTTGTTGCTCCCTGTTCAGATAATTCATTTCCACACTATTAAAATGCGAATGTAATCCCCACTCTTTAAACTAATTAATGTTAAAACTCTTCAACCACTGTGTAGACTAAATGAAAGCTGGAACTGAGTAAGCCAAGGATGGAAATGAAAACGTTACCCAGTGCTGCACTCAGTGCTGCATTCCTGAGGTGTTTTATCTGATCCTGTACAATTGCCACAGGCCTTTGGGGGCAGGATTCTGCTCTGTGCTGAGCTGCCTGAGCAGAGGTGATGGCTTTCACCAGTGTAGGACTGGTGCAAGTGAGGAGAGAGTTGGACCTAGTGCCTCCCTCCTGGCAGGAATGAGCTGCTCCAGTTGGAGAGAAACCTTAATTGCTGCTGAATCAGTTAGGCCATCTTTAATCAAATCCTCCTATCCCCAGCCTTGACATGTGATTTTTATCTTATTCTCTGTTAACAGTATTTAGTTACATTAATGGCTTTCCTGGCATGAGCCAACATGGTTTTTGACCTATTTGATTTTGGTAATTCTTTCTCTTATATGAGGAATAGCCCCATCATATTTGCAAATCAGACCCAGTTTTGCCCCAGGTCTGTGCAGTGAGAAGAACAAGTTATCCACACAGGCACCTGCCTGTGGTTTCTTCACTGCTGGCCCTGCCACTGGGGGTGCCAACAAAGCCCTCTGCTGACTTAACAGCAGTGTGAGCTCTGAAAGCCTTGTCCCAGAAACCTGCTGGCTGTTCCCAAGATGATGTCTCTCTGCCAGAGAGAAATCAAAGGGCACAAATGATGGGAGGCTCCAGTTCCTTCTTCCCTGCTGAGCACTGGGACAGTGATCATCTTCATTTGGAGCAAAGTGTAAAGCTACAAGCCAGACCAGAACAAGTTATTACTCAGCACAAATGAGCCTATAATAATGTGTCCATCTGTGTTTATAGATAGGAATTTAACAAGAAGCTGAACCAGTTAAGATCACTGGAGCTGACCCTGGCTGCCCGAGGAGTGAGGGTGATGCTGTGGGGGAGCAAACACTCCCAGGATACTTGGACAAGAGTGAGAGAAAGGAACAGAAACCAGGAGTGAAAACAGACACTTTGTGCAGCTGATCCTACTGCATGCAGGGTTGTTTAGTGCCATGTACTTTCTTGTGCTTTATTCAGTTTAATTTTAAACATCTCACTTGATGGGACTTCCATGGTTTCCCTTGGGAACTTGTTCCTAAGCCTGCCCTAAATTTCCCTTCTTCCTTATCTTAGATCTCTCCTTTTTAAAGCACACTAATGAAGTGAAATACTCCTTTCCCTTTTCTCTGTGTTTCTTATGATATTAAAATATATTCCTCCACACCTGGGTTGGCAGGGAGGAATTTAAATTCATTCTGCAGCTATGCTGGAGCACTGAAGAAGTGCTTAACTCCATGGGAAAGGGTTTTAATAAACCCCCTGCAACTGCAGCCAGTGGTAGACTCAGGGCTTTTCTTTATAGGGCTCATCTTTCAGTGTTCCAGTGTATCCTGGGCTATCATAGAACAGTAGGAAAATATGTATTCTCCAGGATTTTCAAGTATCCCAGGAGCATTTGGAGCAGAGGAGCTTTCTGCCAGGACTGTGTATCACTAGAGCAGGGGAAGATAGGGTTTCATATCCAACCTGCACAGGGAACCTCCAGAAATGGAGCTTAGAAAACAGCCTGCCAGTGGGTATTAACCTCTTCTAATCAACACTGCTAGATGTTAAGTTTATTTTACTAAAACTGCTCAGAAAAAGGGAAAGTTTTTTTTCTGGTCTTCTAGGCTACACTAAAAAAAAATGAAAAAGGAAATCATGGTAATTGATTGTAAGCGAAGTATTTTTTTCTGAGAGTTAATTAATTAATAAACCAGATGTTTTCTCTAGAAGCTTTTTTGATCTTGTAATTTTATTTAATAAAAATGAACTTAATATTGACCTGGATATTTTGAACTGAAATATTGGAATGGGTAATTTTTCTGGATTGTGTTTTCCTCCACTCTTGAAATCTTCTTTACCAGTATCCATGGAAAAGTTATGCCTAATATTTCAGAATGGCCTGACCATATTTCAAAAAAGAAGCCACATCACTTTTGTCCATCTCTGATTTTAATTAAAAATTAAAATTGAGGTTCTTCCTTTTTTTCCATAGAGATAAAGAACCCAAGGAAATGTTGATTTGAAGTTTGAATTTATGCATTTTTCTTTGAAAATGTCTTGGAGTGGAAGGGAAAAAATGCAGGGAATAAAAAGAACAAAGGCTCACTTCAGAAACGAGCATGATGACAGTGCACTGAGGCAGTTTATGACTGAATTGTTCAAACAGCTGGAGATTGTATTACACTGTTTATCATGTTTAAATCCATGTCAAAATGACATATATTGTGGAAGTTTTTGTGTGAGATTGGGAACTAGGTATTATGTGAAAAAGTTAACCATATGTTAATAATATTCTTCTGGGGACAAGAAATCTAGCTGAGACTAAAGGGAAGAGTGAGTTCACCCGAGAAGTCGTGTCCTCCTGGGACAGGTGGGATGGTGTGGGCTGCATGCAAAACACTTGGGTGGTTTGCAGAGCTCCATGAGTCTTACAATTAATTTTACTTTTCCCCCTCCACTTTTTATCTCTTTATAAATATCACTGTGTTTGAGGTGTTCTTCCTCTCTTCATTGTCTAATGGGTGATGGAGGTGGGGGAGGATCAGTTCCTTCCCTTTGACGTTTTCTCCCATCTGTGGTGGAGCAGGAGTGTACCTGGGGCTGCTGCCTGGCAGTCACATGTCTCCTTTCTGTTTTCCCTTACTCAGAGAGACTTATTCTTGTCATCACATTTTGCTTGTGAACACTCCCAAAATTTGCAAGTCAGCAGAAGGCTGGGGCACGGCAGCGCTCCCTTGGCCTACTGGACAGATTGAATTTCACCCACTAAATATGTTTCAAACAGCAAGAATTCAAGCAGCTCACAATTTTTATGGTCATTTTTGCTAATGAAGTTTGACAGGCTGAAAGTTAATGGAAAGTAAACAGGAGAGGGGGTGCTAACAAGGTCATAATGAAGCTCACATTTAAATTGAATTGAAACGAATATACGAACGCTCATGGGAAATAGTTCCTCATTCTCCTCTAGGCTGTAGTGCAGCATGTGGTAGCAATGGGCAGTTTGTGAGTGGCAGAGTAAAAGAAAGCTATAGCTGTTCTGCAAGGACAAATTATATCTAGCTAAATGAAGAAAACTGACTCTAGAAAGGAGGGAAGCAGGAGAGGATGTTTTTTTTACAGGAGCTCATCAGTCACAGCAGCTCACTCTTGCCCTCTTGTTGCTGTGACTCCCAGCTAACCACACTTATGTCTCCAGTGTGATTCCCATTGATTTTAAAGACACAAGCCTGTAGGGAAGCACTTATCTGAGGTCAGATTTACCAGATGTGAACACTCTTAAGTCCTCTTAAATCCAATTTTGAAGGCAGGATTGCTTTGCTTCTTGCAGGAGGGGCCTCAGCCCAGACCAGGCTGGTTAGCAAATCTTCTAAAAAGTCTTTTACTACTGCCATGGTGAATCTTTTAATTTGTTCTTTTTTAAATAATGGCTGAATACAGACAAATGAGTTACTCGCATTCTCTCTCGTGCGTGCATGCGGGGAGTATGTCATAGCCGAGGAATTGGGCTGACTTATCCAAAGCTGTTGGCTCTTTCTTTCAGGCGTGCTTTCCTAATTCCAGATGGATAAGAAAACAGTGGTGTGCAAGGAACCATCCCCCTCCATCTCCTCCTCCCAACTTTGGCATAGTTGTGTTTATTGCCTGCAACTATGGGAGTTTCAATATCCTTGCAAAGTTCTGTCTGAGGAGACCCGGCAAACAGACCATTATTGGTGCAAAACCCTCTGTAACCATCAGATGCTTTTCCATGACTCAAAAACATTTCAGGCTCTTTTGTAATAAATGTAAATGGCAAACCAGAGGTCAGGGATGGTCTCAAGGGCAAAGGCTGGTGTCTAATCTTTATTTTCTCTTTATGAGCTGCTGTAACAACTTTGAACGTATGAAAGAAATCAGCAGAAATGTGAGACAAGGCAATCTTATTAGGAAACTGGTACATAGCTTCTCAAACTTGTTCCTTGACCTCCTTTGAAACAGCCACGGGGCCAGGATCCTCAGAGGGTGCAAAAGCATAAATGGAACTGTGAAATACCGTAGCAGGGATTTCGTGTTTCTGTTAAATGATAACCTTCCTTCCCCCACCCAGAGTTTTCAGCCATTTTAGTCTTGATTTTAATATAATGGTTCTCTTAACATATTTTTCAAATTACTGTGGAGATGACAGATAGTTTGAGCTTAGCACTTGTGGATATGTTCAGGAAACGGGGCCAGTTTATATGATGAAGGGTTTGGTCCTGCAGTGATCTTTAAAGCTGATCCTCCAAAGTGTCCTTAGGAATCTGGAGGCAATTTTGGGTTGGACTCTTGGTTGACATTTACATTTACAAAAATAGGGTTTTCACCAGTTAAGGATCATTTTATACTATTTGCAAGAGGGGAGATAATAGTGCCAATTTATTAATCTGAATGCTCAAAGTTTTAAAATTAATTTGCATATTTCAGTAATACCCTGTACATATGCATGACTTTTTGGCTTGACAACCAAAAAGTGAATTCCTTTGTGTCCAAAAGGATGTTCCATTTGCCTCTCCACCCCACATAAAATGTTTCACTTCTGGGCTGTTGGATTTGCGGCAGAAGAACCAAGATTTGCAAATCTGCCCAAGGAGGAGGAAATGCTGGCAGTTCCTCTGTACAGTACTGGGTTAGAGGTTGGGATCCAATCTGGGAGTTCCACGTTTGATCCCCTTCTATTTAAAAGGTGTTCTAATCCTCCCCTACCAGACTTTAAAGCCCTTTTAGGATGGGGAACTCACTTAGGCTCTCCCCAGTGCTCCATGCTGGGCCATGAAGGGAAAGGACTGCATCCTATGCCAGCCAGGAATGAGTGCTGTCCTCAGTCCCCTCTGCCAGCCAAAACCGGGCAGCAGATTCATCCTGCGGCCGGATATTGTTTCCCAGCAAACAAATAATTTCCCAGCAAGTTTGCCGTGTCCCAGAAAGAGATTTCATCCCTTTCTCGCTGAGGCACTGCATGCCTGCTGCACTTGATGTTCAGTTTCCCAAACCATCCCATGCTGTTCAACCACATTAAATATTGTGCTGAAGCTAATTAAGATGACAGTCTGGGAATGTTTTTATTAACTTTGCTTGCTGAATTTCCTTCTCCCAAGATCCTGGCTCTTATAAGTAACTTTCAAAAGCTGATTCAGATAATTTCTCTTTTTCCGTGTTCATGTTGGTGTTAGGCTGGAGGCTGACAATGGACTTAATGCTTGTGTTAGTGTAAAGGAAGAGTGGACATCTAAATGCTTAGACTAGTTAAATCTAGAGGGATGTGCCTGACATACCTGTAGAGCAGTTCCTTAAGGATGAGAAAACAGAATGTCTGACATTCAATTCTCCTTTAGCTGAGTGCCAGTGCAACAGGCATTTCTGACAGCACTCCAGACGGTCACAGAGTGCCAGGAGGGCTGGGGCAGGTCCTGCACTCCTCATCTCTGGTCAGTCCCTGTCAAAGGCAGAGGAGCCTCAGTGTGTGGGGCAGGGCAGTGAGTGGGGCAAACCAGGGACAATTTTTTCATGTGATGATTTCTGAGTGGAATTTTCATTTTTCAGGTTCTTAATACTTTATGTGTAAAAATTCAATTAAGGAAAAAATGAACTCCTGTCAGGCTTTAGGCTGCAGGTCTGAGAATTGAATGCTCAGAAAAAAGACTGTTTCATAAATATGTCTCAGGGACCTTTAGCTCCCTTCAGGCTGGTTCCTGTGCCAGGAATAAAAGTCACCATAGCCCTTAAATCTGATTAAATTCTTCCATTGCTTCTGTGTGAGGAAGTGGTTGAAGTTGCAGAATCTGGTCAGCCTGTGAAAGCTGTTTCAGTTGTTGATAAAGGGCCAATTCTCATTAAATCATTGAGAACTTTTTCCACTGGGATGATAAAATTGAAAAAATATCCCATACTTTAAAAAATGCCCTCTGAGCATCAGAGTGAATAGAGGTGAGGGCAGAATGTTGTGTATGCTGCAAATCCCCTGTGAGGGCACAAAGGAGACAAACACATTGGGGGACTGGTGAGGGATGGGAACGGGATCTAAATATGACATAGAAAGTCCATTTATTTTCTAGTAACCCCAGACATATTAAGGACTGACACATACAGCTGACACATAAACAAACTGTGCTCTCTCTTTTTAGAAAATATGTGAACAGGGTTGCTCATTGTCAGTCGTGCAGGCAAAAAAATAATAAACACAGATGTATATTGGAGAGGGGTGGAAATGCTCTGAATTCTCCCAGCCAAAATCCAGGTGTTGAGAGGAGCTTGAGGAAGGACTCTCCCTGGGTGTCACTGGTGGCAGCAGTGCATTGTCTGTGCTCCTCTTATTTCAGGACTTGAGGAAGTTTGGAAGAGGACCTGGCATGGTCCTTACTTCAGACATGGGCTTTTCTGTCCCCTAAATGCTACAAATTTGTTTTCCTCTCTACTCTCATCTCTTTCAGACTGTTATAGCAGAGAGGATGTTGGTGCCATGAACTGCTGGCTTTATTCTTCTGCCTTTTACTCTGGTATAATTTGAGCAGGGAACTGGTCTGGGAGCATCACTGCTCTGAGTCTGCATGGCTATTGAGGAAAATTATTGAGTGTAAATTTAGGTTTTGTTAATGATGTATGTGAAATAATTATTTTTGAAGTGACAAGAGGATACTAACCATGAATTACTTCATTAGGCAGCAGTTTTAAGAGAACCCAAACCACCACTCAAAGATGTGTAGTAAAGAATGACCCAATTAGCAAGCCCTGCTGTCTGCCTTCTTCCCATCACTGGGACATGTTAGGATTTTTCAAGTTAAACTGTTAATGTGAGCTGTTAACTGTGTGTTGTGCTAATAGTTAGAGGTCCCTGACACAAATTAAATCCCATTTTGTTTATGTTTTTTCCTGAAATGGGGGTCAGCTGTGCAAGAAGAGCCGTAAACACTTCTGCTCCAAGCACATTTTTCTAACCTTGTTGTCTGTAAAATCCCAAAAGGCAGAGATTTGCTTTGTTGGATCTTTTTATTTGCAGTGGAAGAATCTTACCTTGTTTGTGCTCGGCTAAGTCCAAAACCTCCAGGAAAAGAAAGTTTCTCTAATACAGACAGTTGGATGTGCATAATAAGTCTGATAGTTCCTATCAGGGAATTTCCACCTGTATTTTGAGATCCAAAATAAAATTCCCTGCACGCTGATATTTTTTGGTTTATGTCAATGTCCAAAATTTCCCAACAAGTTCACTATCCCCATGTGCTGTGTAAATGATAGGGAAAGATTTGGCCCAAGCAAGTGTACAATCTAAATAGAAGACACACTGGGAGAAGTTAAGGATTTTTTTGGTGAGGTTTTCAAGACGCACATCTAGTTGTAACTATAGTAATATTTAATTTTATAATTGTTTATCCTACAAAAATTGTAGGATCACTTCTCAGGATCTTATCATGAGTACTGCCTTAATTAGTGTTATTTGGAAAGTCCCAGCACCTAGAGTTAAGATGTTGCATAAGACTCAGCTTTCATGTAAAAAACCCCGGCAAGTTTCTTGCCTTTGTGATTTTCAAGGGAGCTTTGGGGATCGAGATTTTGAAAAAACTCACAAATTTCTGATCTATAAGAAGTCTGACTCTTGAATTTTTTCATCTTTAGTGTTAGAAGTATTGGTAAAATGCTGGTGAGAGAAACCCAAACGAACACAGGGCTCACAAATCCTTGTTGCTTAAATAGATAATCATTGTTGTGCCTCAGAGTTTATTTTGCACAGAGCCCTGCAGAAATGGGAGTCTCCGGTTTCAAACCTGTACAGAAGTGGAGCAAATAAAGCAGTATTTCAGTTCAGTTACTCTGGTTCCTCTAGGCCTTGCTGCCTTGCACGTTGAGGAGGTGGGACTTCTTGGAGGAGCACGCTCTGTGTTTGAGAATCTGCCGAGTGCCAAGGCCGGGTGTGGAGCTCCTGGGCATGGAGCGGGGCAGCGGAGGGTCAGAGCGGGCTGATCCCGGGCATGGAGCGGGGCAGCGGAGGGTCAGAGCGGGCTGATCCTGGGGATCCCGGGCATGGAGCGGGCCAGAGGAGGGTCAGACCGGGCTGATCCCGGGCATGGAGCGGGGCAGCGGAGGGTCAGAGCGGGCTGATCCCGGGCATGGAGCGGGGCAGCGGAGGGTCAGACCGGGCTGATCCCGGGCATGGAGCGGGGCAGGGGAGGGTCAGACCAGGCTGATCCCGGGCATGGAGCGGGACAGCGGAGGGTCAGACCGGGCTGATCCCGGGCATGGAGCGGGACAGCGGAGGGTCAGAGTGGGCTGATCCCGGGCATGGAGCGGGGCAGCGGAGGGTCAGACCGGGCTGATCCCGGGCATGGAGCGGGGCAGCGGAGGGTCAGACCGGGCTGATCCTGGGGATCCCGGGCATGGAGCGGGGCAGTGGAGGGTCAGAGCGGGCTGATCCCGGGCATGGAGCGGGGCAGCGGAGGGTCAGAGCGGGCTGATCCCGGGCATGGAGCGGGGCAGTGGAGGGTCAGAGCGGGCTGATCCCGGGCATGGAGCGGGGCAGTGGAGGGTCAGAGCGGGCTGATCCCGGGCATGGAGCGGGGCAGCGGAGGGTCAGAGCGGGCTGATCCCGGGCATGGAGCGGGGCAGGGGGGGGTCAGAGCGGGCTGATCCTGGGGATCCCGGGCATGGAGCGGGGCAGCAGAGGGTCAGACCGGGCTGATCCCGGGCATGGAGCGGGGCAGTGGAGGGTCAGACAGGGCTGATCCTGGGGATCCCGGGCATGGAGCGGGGCAGGGGGGGTCAGAGCGGGCTGATCTCGGGCATGGAGCGGGGCAGGGGGGGGGTCAGAGCGGGCTGATCCCGGGCATGGAGCGGGGCAGCGGAGGGTCAGAGCGGGCTGATCCCGGGCATGGAGCGGGGCAGCGGAGGGTCAGAGCGGGCTGATCCCGGGCATGGAGCGGGGCAGCGGAGGGTCAGAGCGGGCTGATCCTGGGGATCCCGGGCATGGAGCGGGCCAGAGGAGGGTCAGACCGGGCTGATCCCGGGCATGGAGCGGGGCAGCGGAGGGTCAGAGCGGGCTGATCCCGGGCATGGAGCGGGGCAGCGGAGGGTCAGAGCGGGCTGATCCCGGGCATGGAGCGGGGCAGCGGAGGGTCAGAGCGGGCTGATCCCGGGCATGGAGCGGGGCAGGGGGGGGTCAGAGCGGGCTGATCCCGGGCATGGAGCGGGGCAGCGGAGGGTCAGAGCGGGCTGATCCCGGGCATGGAGCGGGGCAGGGGGGGGTCAGACCGGGCTGATCCCGGGCATGGAGCGGGGCAGGGGGGGGTCAGACCGGGCTGATCCCGGGCATGGAGCGGGGCAGGGGGGGGTCAGACCGGGCTGATCCTGCTGCTCCGGCCGCCCCATGCAGCGCTCCGCCGCCGCTCGGCCCTGCGGGAGCTCCTGACCCCGGCCTGGACGGGAAGCTGGCGGACGGCTTGCTGCAAGGTGTTGAGGGGAAAATAGATTAGTCTGAGACACAGGGAGTCTCAGAGCTGTCATGGTGCTTTAAAAAATAAAGTTTGAGGTAAACAAAGCAACACGCCTGCTTCCACGCAGTCTGTGGGATCGCCGCCGCCAGCCTTTCCGACCGTCTCAGGAATTCCACTTATTTCCGACCCCAGCTCCTCTCTGCCTCCCAGTGTTGACCAAGGCTGTGTCCAGACACACGGCGAGCATGAACTCCTGCTGGGGAGCCGAGGCACCGCGGGCCGGCCGTGGCCTGGGCGCTGTCCCCGGCACAGCAGCGCGGGGACTCGGACACGGCTGCCAGGGCCCGGCCTCCGCGCCCGCTCCCGGCTCCTTGGCTTTTGTCGTTCGGGTCTTTACTTCAAATGTGTTAAACACTAGATCATGTAATACTTCTGCTGAGATAACTGCATGGGTTTTGTCCCTTTGTTGTTGTTGTTGCTGTTGCTAAGACAGTGCCCTGCTGTAGCTGGGGAATGGGAAAGCTGCACAAGACTCGTGAAGTTCAGCAAACAGATGACAAAGGAAAATGCCAAAGCTGCAGGGAGCTCAGGTATGATGACAGCGCTGCTTAGTTAGAGACTTCCAAGCATGGTCACTCCCAGCAGAAATCCTTTAAAGTTTACTTTTCCAATGCGGCACCCCTGACATGGAGCTGTGTGAGTGGCTGCTGCCCTGCCTGCCCATCTCAGAGTTACTGACAGGGAACGAGGATTTTCTGCCCACCACTCAGATTTTCCAGTTCTTTTATTAATTGGATTTTACTCAAGTCAGATGAAATTGAAGCTGTCCTGCCACTCAGCTCCCGTTTCAGCTCTCCGAACAAGGTGTGCATGATGCCTACTTAATTTTTCCCTTGTTTCTTGTTAAAAGGATGAATTTTGCCCTGTGTGGCACACCATGGTGAATAAAAACCAGTCCCCAAGCCTAAGCCCTTCCTCCAGGCTTTCTGGTTTTGTCTCCTGTAGCCATGCTTTACCTGTTGCAGGAGAGCATGCTAGCCACAGCTTACTTTCTTGCATGGAGGAGAAGCAATTTCTGCCAGAAGAACTTTAAAAATAGCATCCTCCTTAATCCCTGCTCTGATTTCCACCATGAGTGACTGCTAGGCATGAAAATACCAGTAAACTTTATTGGCAGTAAAAAATTATACATATTATTTGAAAACCAAAAAAGAGGCAAGAAAAAATGTTATGGAACCCTTAAAAGCTTCATGAGGAATCCTCTTGTCATGTTTGCCCTGGGAGTTTCAGCTGCTCTGATATGAATACTGTCTTACTGAATGCCTCGCATGACTTTTTATAGAAGATGAAGCAATTGCTTTTGGAAGAGTTATTCCTAGAGTCTCTTAAAATATTGTCATTTGGGTGACAGCAGCAATTCAGTAATCATTTTGCCTTAAAATGGTCATATTAAACAATAAAACTTTCTTGTGGGATTTAAACATAAAATTATTAATTGCAAGTTCTCCGTCATTAGCTAAGGTTATGTTTAAATATAAATTTTATATCTCTTAGACCAACACTATAAATTACATTGGCTTGAGAACTTGATGTAAATTGATAGAGTTTTTGAAGGGGAGTGGATGCATTTCTTGTCTAAACCTCTTTTTCCTTCATTCTTTCCTGTCTTGTTTCCTATGTTGGTTTTAGAATTTTGAAAGCATAAGAAGCAAAAAGAAAGAGATGGGTTATTTGAGGAAAGCTTTTAACTGAGAAATGGTCTTTTATCTAAAATGTAAACATTATTAAAATATATTTTTCTTCTAAACTGCATGTCTTTGGTTTTTTTTTTGGTTTTTTTTTTTTTTTTACTGTATAATTTTTCATTTAAAGTCTTGTCAAAGGCTATGGATATTTGCCTTTGTAGGGAAATATGATGAACATTTTTCCATATTGTATAAACTAAAATGGAGCAAAGAAAAACTGAAAAACCCATCCATTTCATACACAGCAACTTTGACAATTTTTGATGAACTTGGATTTTTGTCCATCCAGATTGTAATACAGCCAGAGGAAGAAAAAGAAATATTGGAACATAAAACATATTTCAAAGCTCTTCTTGTTTAGTTGGTGTGGCTCCAAAAAAAATTAAAATACTTCTAAATTCTCTTTAATTAGTTCACATAGAGGCATAGTTAGGATGAAAATTAATGAATCAGGCTGACACCTGCTGTATTGACACAGCCAAATTCTTTCTTGATCTTGAAACTTTGCTCCACTCATGTGTCACCTGCCCATGTAACCAGATAGGTCACTCAATACTTTGTGTTATGCTGTGATGAATCATGAGATGATTCAAAGATCTATTTTTTAAGTGTGTTTAATAGAGGGAAGGAGCAGAAACTCAATTTAATGACTGTTTTCCACTCATTTGCTACAAATTGATGGGAATGACACTTACTCCCATTGGATTTTCTCTTTCAGTGCTGACCTGAGTCCCGTGTGGGTGATTTTGATGTTCAGTGTCACACCCAGTGATGCAGCAGTGGTTTACACGGGCAGCTTTCATTGGTTTCAGTGGCGCTGAGATGAAAATTGAAGGATTCCTGTGATTCCTTCGAATTTCTTCATCCTGGGAGCAAAGCTAGGATGGTGAAATCTTGTTGGCCTTTGCAGGTGGGCCACTCACCCCACACTGAGAACCTTGTTAGGGAACAGAACTGCCATCCTCATCCTGAATACCTCTATTTTATAGCAGCCCACAAGATTTTCCTTTGAATTTCCTGTGTGATCGCTTTTTGTCTGATGTGAAGAAAACTGTCTAGACATCCCTTTACAAAAAAAAAAAAAAAAAAGAAAAAAAAAATCTTTTTATCCTGCAGTCTGAGAGAGGCCAGAGCACAAGTGCAGGTAAATATAGGGCATGTGAGATTGATTTGGTACCAGAACTGGGAAGGTAAGTACTTGCACTCAACTCTGAAAGAGCTGCAGCTCTGTTGCAGTATTCTACACACACAGCTTTTACATCTCAATCCTATTTACCTGCTCATTGTTGGTGGGACCAGAGTATTCCATTTCCCCAAGAGCCTTAATGGTTTATTTGTTCATAAACAGGCAGTAGTTCCTGGGAGGGCTGCAATTTTTTTGTTGGTTTGGTTTTGTTTTGTTCTCATAGGAAAGTATCGTATCATCTCAGCATCCTGCCAGTCACTGCAGTTGGCTTAAGGAAGAAAATAGAGACATACTGAGCTGCCTGAGTGCCTCAGTATTAACAGTGTGCTTGTGTATTTGCAGTGCTTAGTGTTTTCCCTGAAAACTTTATTCCATTATCTTCTGTCTTCACATTTCTTCTGATCCTAGGGGACATTATACTAACTTTCCTATCCAGGTGCTTGTTCTGTCCCTGGAACTTAGTGGATATCCCACTGGATATCCCATGTTTCTCTCATGCAGCCCTTCAGTGCCCAGAGTTTATCCTTCTGGGTCTCCATCTTCTCTGAAATACTCTCCAGCTCAGCAAGGGCAAGTACCTTACAGGCAGCTTTTCCCTCTTGTTTTGGACTGAATCAAAAAAGCTTCAACCTAATGCTCAGACAAAATATTAAAAAGAACAGTAAAAAGGGCAACTCATGGCTGCAGAGTCTCCTTTGGCTTCTACACTTCTTCTGTAGCTTATCAGTCTTGATATTGGGACCTACCAGTTAAAAGCTTTCCATAGCAGAGGAGGCTGCAGCATCACCCACGTGCTACCTGCTGAACTGCAGGAGATTCCTTACCTTGATCCCAGTTCCTTGGGGAGCACCTGCTGTTGTGCCATTCTGGGGTGGGGTTGATGGCCCAGCAGAACTGGGGCTCACTCACTACTTCTGGTAAAATTACTCTGTGACTAGAGTATGAATTAGTGTGCATTTCTGAAATAGCCTAGGGGACATCAGGAAAAAAAAAAAGTTGAACTGGTTTGGGTTGATACGTGACAGAGCTGTGGCTGTTTCCTGGCAGTATGGCACCAGGGCAAGGGCTTGCACTGTGCTCTGCAGCTGCTTGAAATACGGTGGTGGCCAACTTCCCGCTCTAAAATGAACTGTTTTGTGCTAAGAAGCACTGTGCTAGTATGTTTTGAGGGAGTCTTTCTTCACTCCAAAGAGGAGGGCTGGGGCAGGCAGAGGTGGAGGTAGGTTGGTGTTCCAGGTGGGAACTGCACAGGGTGCGCAGCTCACCTAAGTTCAAGCAGGAATTCTGCAACAATAGCCCCCAGATCTCACAAATGTCCTGCCTGCTGGCATGTTCCCAAACCACCCTTCCTCTCTGTTTTAATTTTGGTTCCCAAGTTTTCTACAGTTCTCTTAAATGAGTTTCATTTGTAGACTTTGACTCTCAGCAAGGGGATCCATGTGAGGCATGCAGGTATTTCAGCATGGAAGTATTTTGTTCTTTATTATTTCACCTAAAATATGCTATTTTCTTCAAATGGATGTTATTTTTTTAATGAACTCTGAGTAAACATGTTCTTGAGTATTTTAGGTAGCTAAGAGAGAGGCTGTTGACTTTTATGACTATGATAATTATCTAAAATTGAGTAACTCCACATGAAAATATCCACTGTTGACTTATTAGCCCCTTTGAAGAGCAGTTTTTTTAATATATTCTTCTGGCTTTAATAGGTCTTGGATTGATACCTGAATAGTCTGTTTTTCCAACTGAAGCAGATTCAGCCTTTTTAAAAACAGTAAGAGGATTTTTTGCATCAAATGCACAGTCAGAAGAGTGAAATCATTGCTTTGTGTGGTTCCTCAAGGCAGCCGCTTTGAGAAGGATGAGTAAGATAGAATCAGAATTTAGATTAACATAAAACATTTGCTGGAATTGCAGCTATTTTGAAGGTACTACAGGAGAAATTGTATATTAAAAAAGTTAGAGTGAATAATTGTTACCATTAAAGGGACTTCGGTGCTTCTGGTAGGTAATTCTAAACTCCTTTCCCATTAATGGTAATTTGCCAGGAAAGAAAGGTACATTACATAAATATTTCAAAGTAACCTGGACAGCAATTTGAAGATATTAAGCTTTCAACTTGACAGCCCCAAGCACCTTGATTCATCTTAACATCCCGTAAGATCTTAAATGCAAACAAGCACTTTACTTGAACGGGACTGACTTCAGGACCAAAATGAGCTTCATTATAAGGACTGAACGAATATTAGGGAACAATCAGTTTTTCCTCAAGCACAAGGAAATTTTCCTTAATTATCTCAATTGGAAGAAGTGCAGTAGGAATGGACACGTGAAGTAAACCAGAGTCATTTTTCTAAACAAACCCTGGATCTGCAGTCTGCACACAGCAAACCTGTATCTCATCTGCCCTAATATCTGCACAGCTCTGTTTGGATTGGGCTCTGCTTCCCCGGGAAGGGGATAGGTGCTAAAGAGAAGACAGGTAGTGACTGCAGGGAACCAAACTTCCTTTAAAAAAAGCTTGCAATGTTCATGATGCCATTTCTGGAGAACATACAGGATGAAAAACTCTCTGAGGTGGGGTTTTGTTGGTTAGAGAAACCCCTTGAAACTATGGAATTTTTTGGTTTTTAATGTATTTTAGTTCTGGGAGTATGCTAAAGTAACTGTAGCACGTGAGTGAAGGTGGAGGAGCTGTGGTCAGCCATTGGAGGAAGGCAGGCAGTCCCAGAGAAACAAATCTGCCATAAGGCTCATGCTGGGTTCTGGGTTTGCCTGGGCTCAGAGGTGGTTGGTGCTCATCCCTTGGCACTCCCTCTTGACGCTGCTGCTCAGAATTTAGAAGAAAATTCAAGATGCAGCTCTGTGTTTAACAGATGCCAATCAGAGAGTCCCTCCCTGGCATTTTCTGTCTCTCTTCTGTCTTCCTGCCTGTGCCCCAGGCACACTTTTAAGGTCAGCAGCCCTGCCTTGGACATCCTACTTTTATTTTAAAGCTCCCAGTAGAAGAGAGTTCTGTCTAAGTTCCTGTGAAGTGTTGAATTTCTCTCTCTGTGATTGTAGGGGTTTTTTTGTTTCATTTTGGTTGGGGTTTTTTTGTTTATTTGTTAGGTTTTTGTTGGTTTGATTTTAATGCAGCAAAAAGAGAAGTGACTTCTCTTAGTTCTCTGTCAAGTGAACTGTGGGAGGAAAGGCACAGTGCTCCTAGTCACACTGAGACTCATTTGCCAGTCTGCTCAAGAAAGTAAGTTACAGCCAAGAATACAGGGATTTGATTCCTAGCTGGATTTAATGGACAGCAACTGGCGTGGTGAGCTGTTGTGGTATCTTAGATCTTGTAATTCGTTTGGAGCCTCTTTTTGAACATCTATTTGACACACATTAGAGGATTTCTAAAACAGGGGTCGCAGTGATTTGTGGTCATTAAAGATTATTCTCCTTGCAGTAATCCCTGGGACTGATGTATAAACTCTGTATAAACAAATACCAAGAGACTGTCTCTGTCTTGAAGAACTTACAATCTAAATAGAAAAAAAAGGGCAAACAAAGGATTATGATCACAAGGGCTGGGTGGAGCTAAGAACAAATCCCAGATCTTCTGCATTGCCTTTGCAACATGTCTCTTCTTCTCCACTCAGATCATCTGGATTTTTTTTTTTCCTCCAAGTAAAAGGAATTTCATGCCAGAGGTCTGGCACAATTCCAGGCTGGACAACTCTGGGTGTTTACACTGTCATTGAATGAGGGTTTTCCTGAGCAATCAGAGGTTACAGCCACCAAGTCCTGAGGGCACAAACCAGCATTGCTGAGGCCTCCCAGCTCATGGCCAGGAGTGTCTCTGTCCTTGCTTTGTGACCAGGCTGTTACACAGGCACTGGAGCTGCTTCCAGGCTCATTTTGAGTCGCCTCTGGCCGGCACAATGCAACAGTTAGCGCACCACATAGGAGCTTTTACCTTGTCCTTCCACTTACCAGGCTACGCGGGAGAACTGTGCTTTGGGCTGTAGGTACCCCCCAGTGTAATTTATGCCCTGCATTTCCTGGAGTGCGCTCATATCCTCTGTTTCCTAGGCTAAACTATAAGAAGATATTGCTCTTTGATGTTATGTGTTGTTGTGCTTCAGCTCAGAAGTGGCTGCATCACTGGTGGGCACAGTGGGCCTGTGGAGAGGCTGGTTGCCACTTGGAGTGTGTATGAGTCAGTGGCTTTGGGGGGTTATAAAATCCTGAGGGTGGGCTGGGACATTATACTGTGATTATTCCTGAACACACAAACATTCTCCAGTCCATCATTATGGGAAAAAAGGCTGTGGGAAGCTGTCCCCTTCCCAAGGCAGTGCCATGAGACTGACACTGGTGTCTCCTATACTGAGCAAAGGCTTGGGCATCCCTTGCTGAGTCAGTCAGTCCCTTTGGCTCAGCTCTGGCACTAGCTGCTAAGAGGGAATGAATGTGGCAGAGAGCACAGGAGGAGGTCAGAGAGGGGAGTTTGCCTTCTGAGCAAAGGTTGTGTGGGATACAGCAGAAATACCTGTATTTCTTGCACCCCTTCATACTGTGGTAGAGTTTGACCTTCCCTGGTCCTCAGTCCATCTTTTAAATCTGTTGTAGGACAAGTGCAAGGGTTAATAGCTACCTAATTTGGTGATGTTGAGCTTACTGGTTAGTATCTGTAAAATGTTGGAGGAAGGCTAGGTGGTACTCTTGAGCTGGATTTTGCTGATAATTACCCAAGAGGAAAAGTGCTGTGGAAATCAGTAGAGGCACTTGCTCTTCTGAGCCAGGTACTCTTCCACGTTCTGGAAGGTGGCAGAAGGTGCTCTGTTGGTCCTCAGGCTGCAGTCCAGGTTCAGTCAGGAAAACACTTAAGCACACTATTCATTTGAGGCATGGGTGTGTTAGTACCATTCAGGATTTGTGTTTGCTTTGCTGAGTGGGGACAAATTGCACTGCTTGATCTGCTGACCAGAGCTGAGCGAGCAGCTTCTTAAGTCATGATGCCTTCTCTAGATAAGCTCAAAGTGCATTTGATGAAAGGGTTTTCTATCTCAGGCAGAGCATCTTGTGCCATCAGTGTAACCAGCGTTTTTATGCTGTCACTCAGCGGAGCTGCAGGAGAAGTGAGTGCTGATGTCACAGCAGCAAATAACATAGTCCAAGAGGACAAATTTATTGGAAGCCAAACTGTGAATTTCTAGGAAAATGCTGTTAGTTACAGAGGTACATAATGTTATAAAAAATAAAATACATATTTGATCTATAAATTTTGCTCCTAGTTCTCTTGGCTCAGGAAGTTTGGGAGCTTTCTCTCCATGTACTGAAGCTATGTATATTATGCATATGGCACAATGTTTTGTAGTCTCATCTGGTCCCTGCTGTCACTATTCCCAAACACTGCTGTTGTGCCGTGGTGGGTACAGTCCCACAGACACGTCAGCCTGGTTTCTAGTGAAAAGCAACACAGATTGATGATAATAGGAGGAAGATATCTGACCACTGTAACTATGCACTTGTGGGTTTTCAAGTTATTCCTAAAGAGAAGAAAATTTCAATGTAAGAGAGTATACTTGAAAGACTGAACTTCTCAACCAGCATCAGGAGGGATAAACTGTATTTAAACAATATGTTTAAATAAAGTCTGAATTGATACTGATTCATTCCAGATGAGACTTTGGGATCTGTCAGATGTGTGGGCTTGCTGTGCTATGCTCTAAACTTTTAATCAGAAATAGTCACCCTCTGTACTAAACCAGGTATCTGCAAGGCTTGGACACATGATTGTGACAAGCAGCAGTGTCCCTGGCCCTTGGTCCTTATCAGCTTTAGTGACCTGGGTGTTGGTTTGGAAACAATTCCTCTGGCTGGTGTGTGGGGGCAGAGATCACTGAGTCACCTCACAGGGCACCTTCCCAGATCTGATATAGCATTTTGCAAGTCATATAACCATTCTTTGCCTCAGTTCCTCTCTGGGAGGTGAGGAAACCAGTTTCCCATTGCGTGGTAGATTGGGAGATGCTGTACAGATGCAGTATTACATTTCTTTGTACTCGTTAGATTGTCCAGTGTCCTTTTTGTCCCTCATTTCAGTATATACTTTTATAAATCTCCATAGTCTTCAATTAGTACATTTTTTTTTAGTTTATGTTCACAGCATGATTTTATATTTAATGATGTCTAGGGTTTTTTTTTTTTTTGGTGTTTCTTAAAAGACTTGGCAGGAGGACAAGTGTATTCCTCTTCTCCTTGACTCCCCAGTATATCTTCAAATACCCAGCACAAGGTTCTTAAGTCCATGCTTATACCTCCATTATACAGGGTGGCATGTAAACACAGTGTAATTTAAGCATGTTTCTGAGTACTTTTGGGAATAAAGTTATTTTCTCAAATTGGGAGAATAATTTTACAGAGGTTATTAAGCAGAGCTTCATTTCTTTGGTCAGTATGGACATGTTCTGGTTTGAACCACTGTCTCAACTAAGTCACTTGGTAGAATTACTTACCAGTAGCAGCCTAACAGAAGGGATGCAGAGAACTCCCCAAGCCTGGGAGCTCCCTGAGTTCTGCACCTCAATTTACTTGAGCTGTAGTTTCTCTTTAGCTGGTATTTGGTTGGGAAGCTGAAACTGTGCCTTGAGCTTCCCCACCGTGTGTGGTGTTTGTCGGTCACTGAGCCACAGTGTCAGCTGCCAATGCTCCCGGAGAGGTTCTCTTCCTTTGTCAGTCTGATCCCTTCTCTGGTTTGCTCCATGGAGTCACACAGAAGGGCCATATATGTATGTGTCTGTGTATATATATATGTGTGTGTGTGTATATATTTATATATATGTATGTATGTATGTATATGCACACATACATCAGATTCTGTTCTGTCTTGATGCTCAGGATTGCCAAGCAAAACTTCTGAGGATGATGTGACCAGCTGCACACTGAGCCTTTCAGCAAAGGAAGCCAAAGTCATCTTCAGTTGTGAGAGTGTTTAATTACTCTGCACAGTTCACTGATTCAGGGCCTATAGGGACCCCTGTGATTCTTTTGCCTGAACACCTGCATGTTACAGCCTGTGGCATTTCAGTGTTTTCTGCATTACAGCCATTAGGAAGTGGCTGAACTGGAACGTGCCTCTGCGAACACCATCCAGTCTCAATTTAAGCTTTTAGCAAAAAAGACCTCGTAGACTTAGAAGGAAATTAATTTCTAATATTCCAGATATGCCTTTGGAGTACTTCAGCTTTCAAGACTTCAGGTGAGGCCCCAGCACCCATGTCCCACAGCTTGCATATACAGTTTTTAATTAGTGTGAAGAGCTTCTGTGTTATTTCATGTCTCAATACTTCTTGATTCAGTTTGTAGTCACTGAGCTTTTTACTGCCTTTCTCTACTTGACCAAGGCAGCAGATTAAGACACCATTTTGAGTCCCTTGTTGGTGGGGCCTTCCAGCATCATTCCAGCCTGGAGATGACCAGCTCAGGTTGTGGGATGTAGAGACCTGTGGGTTTTGTGTGTGTGTGAGTTGGAAGGTGCTGCTTTTCAGTCCCGTTGTCAAACTTACAGGCAGTGTCCATGTAAACTTCTTTCCTGGTTCTTTCTGATTTGGTTTCATTGTCATTCCTCTTCCACTTGGCAACATTCCCAAAAAGCTTATTTGCCATCTGCACCAGCTGAGAAACTTTTTTTTATAGAATCTTGTCTCTCCTTGCTCTTAAGTAAAGCCCAGGATTGGTGTTGTCTGTTCCCAAGCTTTGTTTCTTTATTGAGGCTCTCAGATAATGCCAGCATTAGCATGGGCTTTTGTTTGACTACTTTTCTAAGGCTTTTTGTTTTCACATGTAAGGCTTTGTATTCTTGCAATGCTCATAAAAGTTTTAGTCAATTCCACCATCCCATAGGTGGGATTCATTTTAGTCATTTCCACCATCCCATAGGTTCCATAGGTTTCCACACTCCAATCATATCTTCTGAGGCACCAAACTCAACCTTCCCTGGCAGTTTTACAGTTTTATTTCACTGCATTTTCTGCACCTTTTACAATTTTTTCTGTGTGTCTCAGCCCTAGATCAGGGGCCTGGGTAAATTATAAAGAAATACCTCTACTGTTGCTTCCATTTTGTCCAGTTGCTTGCATTGGCAAGATGAGGTCTGAGCCTGCCGAGTGTCAAGAGCTCTGACTAGATCCCATGTGCATTCAGAGCTGTGTTAGGCTCTCAGTGCTGAAATCAGTGGAGACTCCCACTGGTTTTGTTGAGCACTGGATCAACATTTAATCTTTGGCAAATACTTTATTTCTAAACATTTTAAGGTATTTTGATTTAAAAAAGGAGAGGTGTGTCAGGTGGAGCACCTCTAATGGATGTGCCTGTTGACTCTTGTATTTATTGTCTGTCGTGTGGTGGGCAGGAACAATTAACAACAAGCAGGAGACTGGTTTTAGGTGCGTGCACTATGAGCACTTGTGACAGATGAGTTAGGAACTGTAGAAATCCTGAAATTATGGTGAATAGCAAGCCCCTTATTTTATTGAGATCCAGAGCTTGGGGATCTGTGGCCTCAAGGAGCCCCAGGGAGGACCAAGCCCACCTGCTGTGGACGTACTGGCAGCAGCAGGAGTTTGTGAAGGCATGGAAGGGAGAATAACAGAGTCCATGCACTACCACACGTCCCCAGTCAAGTTGTCTGACTGGAATGACCTTTCATGGTAGCTGGAAAAAGAGATCTGTGCCATAAATTGTCTGTGTGTGTTTACACAGCACTGATTCCCACTTGTAATTGTGAATTCATCGCTGTGCTTTCCTGGAATACATTTATTTTCTTCTGTGTTTGTGTGTGCTGTAAGAAAGACCTTGGCTTACAGTGACAAGCAGAAGAGTTATTGCTTCTGCAGAAATATGAGACCTTTCAGGGTACCACAACCTGTGACAGTGTTGTGAATGCCAGGATTTATATTGTGTTTCCCAACAAATGGAAGGGTGATATAGAGAAGTTTGCAAGAGGCAAATTGTTGAAAGTGACTCTGAAACTTAAGAAAAACTTGTGTTTTCACAAAGAGAAGAGTCATCTCAGTATCTTCACTTCTAGGGCGCTCTTAGGGCAAATCCTGAGGCTGTGGCACCTCTGAGGTAAGTGCTGTTTGGGAGATGCCAGCCTGGTGTGCCCATCTCTCAGAGCACCAGTTCAATCCCCAGTAATTACAATAAAAGGGCTTGTGAAATCTCTGGTTTCCTGCTCTCCTTTGCAAACTAAGCAACCTACCTTGCCTCCAGACCTTCAAATAGTGCATGGACCTGTGCTGAATATGTAATGCTTTTCTGATCCTTTGATCTTGCAGCACACTGCAAACCTCCAAGCCTCAACAAGCCCTGCTGAAGCAGGGAAAGTGCTCATATTCCTACCTTTGCAGGTTTGGAAACTGAGGCACAAGGTTTGCCTGCCCTGTATCTACACAGCCATCAATGGCAAGCTGAGGAATTCCAGTGACCTCATGCATGGAACCAGGATTTCAGAGGAAATCCTTTGATTCCCAATAATGAAGATTTTTCTTTCGCTTCCTCTGTCCCTGTCATTGGAATATAATGTTACCCTCCCTACCTCTTGCACCACTTGCATTTATTCCATTTTAAAGCAATAGGTGTTGCAAAGCAGAGTTGTTAAAGCTTCTAATGTAGAAGTGGCTGTGGAGTGTGGGGTAGGAGGAGCTGCTCCTCTCCTTTCTTCTTCCTGCAGCACTGTAGCCACCCTCCTTGGCAGGTGCTTAGTCCTTGGTGTAATTTCATGAAGGAAACAGGGAATTCCTCATGGCTGAACAAAACACCCATGTGAAATATGGATAAACAAGAGGATATATTTTTTATTTCTCTCTCCTTCCCAACTTCTGAAGTGCCATCCTCTGCTTGAACTCACGTTGTGCCTGTGTGGCCGTGTCGTGCCCGATTGGCAGGAACTCTGCAGAGCTGTACTTTGGATCAGGACAGGGATAAGGCACTTGTGTGGTTGGAGGAGAATTTGTCACATATCTGTTCTGGTGTGGTATTGTATTTCAGTATGTTGTGACTGGGTGTGTAACATGAGCCAGCAGGGTAACCTGAAAGCAGAGCTGTGCTAAAATAGCCTGTTCCTCTGTGTGCTGTGGTGGCTGCTCACATGAGGCAGGTTTATGTGTGCACCCCTGGCAGGGGATGCAGAGAGAGAGCTTTGACAGGATTAGCACATGGTTTTAGCAGCCCTCAGGAAATATGAGCAAAGGCTGGTTGGGATTTTGCCCTCCTTTGGGAGGGATTTGCCTCCTTTGGTTGGGATTTTGCCCTCCTTTCCCCCCTGCTTTGGGAAGGTGGTAATGGGGTTCACTGCTGGTGATGCTGCTGCCCTGGCAGCCCCTGGATTTGTGTGCTTGTGTCACACACTGCTGCCAGATGCCCCCACTCATCTCCTGTTCTTGTGTGCACTTCTACCACATGCTCTGAGCACTGCCTTTTCCTCCAGAAGAGAAGAAAGATTGCTTTTCCAAAACTTCAGCAAGAACCCTTCTACAGACTGGTTTGCTCTTCTTATCTCTTTTTCCTCTCCTTTTCTCTCTTTTTTTCTCTCTTTTTCTCTCTTTTTCACTCTTTTTCACTCTTTTTCCTCAATTTTTTTTTTCTTGTTTCCTTTCCTTTCTTTCTTTCTTCAGGATGTCCTGGTCATGGGACAGAACTGCAGCATGTCCCCCAGTCCCCATAAGTAGACAGTGATGCTGGTAGGTGAGCAGGGGTCACTGAGGAGTTTCAGAGCCGTCTCTTTGAAATGAAGACATTTTCATAGGGCTGGATCTGAAGGTTGTGCTGAATCTGTGCTGTATAATATTGACTGGGTTGATCATTAATGTAATGACAAGGGCAGCTTTGATCTGCAAGTTAATACATATTCACTGCACAGCTTGGAAATCCTGCTTCAGGAGATGCTACAGAAGAACTTCCATATTATTAGATATGAATCTAGAGTTTACAAGGATATAACTGCAGGAACTGTGGATGCTGAAGACTTTTAGAGGGGGAGGCAAAGGGCTCAGTAGTTAACTGCTGCTTTTCATGGGATAGGAGGTAAAGAGGATAGTGAGCACTGGGAAGTGTCTCCATTGGGGTTAAACCCAAAGTATGTAGCTTAGGATAGGGAAGAGGATGTAGAAAATGTATTTTAGGATATTCCCTCTTTCCCTCACCATTTTCCCTCACATCAGCCAATTCCAGTTTGGTTTAGGTGTGGTAAGGGCTTCAGTTTTTGGAAATGGTCTCATAGTTTGGTTCTGTGCCTTTATTATGATAGATTTAAGAAACCATTCCAAGTTCCACATAGACACTTGTGATGAAATGGCCTGTCTCGTTGCATGATCTACTCAAAAATGCACTTTCATCCTAAGATCATAATTGTACAGATTCCCAAACAAAAGGGTAAATAAAATAGACTCTAACTCTGTCATACATTTTTAAAGACGGGACCAAGCAATTCCCTTTTGAATGTAACAAACAAATTATTTCTCTAACACAAAGGCACCACAAGATAGGAGAAAGCTTTTGACTGCAGAAGAGCCCACTGAATGTGGAATGCAGGAGAAGGGGGAGGTGGGTTGGCAAGTAGTGGTCCAGCAGCTGGTAGGAAAGGTGCATAAAAGCAGAGAAACAACAGAAGATAAATGGAAATTTTCTGAAGTATCTGGTAATGGTTTCTTCTTCAAAGCACACAACCCACAGAACAGCTTTAAATAGTTGCTGTCCTATTTGCCAAAATTACATTCAAATAGGATTTTGAAGAAATGGAGTCATATAGGTTGGTTGATGGCTTTTAAACCAGAAAGCTGAGAACATGGAGAATGTTTGTGCAGCAGATTCATAGACTAGGTATGTCTAGAGAATGGTTTTGAGGCCAAGAAATGACAAATCTATTTTATAAATTGTGCTGGAATCAGTTGAGTATGCGTAGACCTCCTAAGGGAGGAAGACACTTGAGTTTTCTTCCCATTGCCTAAAGTATGGAGCATCTTCTGCAAATTGTTGTTTTGGGGTTGTTTGTCACCAGCTGAGCATTAAATTCTGTTCCCAGACTGGCAGCAAAGCTGCTTTTGTAGGAGTTGCTGTACCTCTTCTTGGCTTTGTGCCTCCTGCCACACCTTATGTGAGGATTTTGGCTGTAAATTCATCAGGACAGGGATTACCTCTTCCTGAGGGAATTATTTGCAGCATGGAATTTACCCTGCAGTGGAGTTAACCCTTCACTGTGTGTACAGAATTGACAGAGGGGTGGCTCATACATGACAATGCCACTTTGCCCCTATGGAGGACAGCCACCCCTACAAAGGCATCCTCCAAACCCACAGCTTTTCTGTATGAGTGAGGACGCAACTCAGGTTATTCACCGAGTTAACTCAGTGCTGGAAACAAGTCCCAAGGAACTGTGCAGCCCCCACCACATTGCATCTCCTATCTGAGGCCACTGGACATGTTTGAAATGGAAGTAGTGTTAATTTGAAGCTGCCCTCAGTCTTCATGTCCCCTAAAGAGTGATGGTCATTACCAAACAAACAGTTAAACTCCCTCAGTCTCCTATAGCAGGATGTAAAGAACAGTCCCATGTTCTCTGAACTGAGCTGAAATTGTGTTGGTATGTTCTGATACATGTTTTGTGGTAGGAGCAGGGTAGATTCCTCTGATCTTGCCATTCAGTAGACACAGCTTTGTTTATTTTTTAAGCTGGCATAGAAATGCAGGATAAGCTGAGCTGACCACAAGTCATTAAATATTATGACTTGAATTGAATGCTGAACAATATTGTTAAAGCATAAAGGGAAACTCTGGAATAAATTAACAGGTCGTATAATATCTGTGTTTCCCAGAAATGCAACAGCAGCCACCCGTCTCTCTTCAACTACTTTCTCAGCTAAAGGTGAAACATTTCTACTCCAACTCAAGGCATCCAGGAGTCAGACATTTATGTTTGAGCTGGCCACAGCTGCAGCCATGCTCCCTTTGCAGTTGACAAGGGGAAATGGGAACCTCTAGAAGGTTGTTCAGCTTATCCTCAGGCAGATATCTGTGATGGATCAGAAGATTTGCTCTCAGGAGGTGCCTTTTCGTCTCCACTGAAAGAGTTCCTGTGACCATCATCTCCTCCCAGGTATGGGCAGTTACAGCTTCACTGAATTCACTGCCGGTGCTGGTGCACAGTTCTGCATTGCTGTGACAGGAGCAGGATGATGGGGCTGATCACCATTTCTTGCACCGTTGGGATATTTGAGAGGAAAAGTATGTTAGATGCTTAAGGGTTCTGTTTGCTATTGGTGGATGGCAGGGTTCATGCTGCACACAGTGGATCTGATTCATCCATAATTTATTTTGTAAATTTTCCTTCTGTGAGGAGTTCTGTTATTTAGGAGAATTCCTGTTGTGCACTGGTGGAAGGGACGCAGCTGTGTTATCAGGAGGGCACATTTGTGCATCTTTCCTCTCTAAGAGGTTTCAGCAGATCTGAGAAAAAATAGTTGTTGTCCTTGTTCCCAAGAGTGGTTGTGGGGTCTGGCTCCTCAATGATGTGCAAAATCTCCGGGGCTGCCAGAGCTGGCACTGGGGCTGAGCTCAGCCCAGGGTACAAATCCAGGTGAAAAGTGGAGCCAACAGCCCTGGGAGGCAGCCCTGACTGCTCTGTGTCATAGATGCACTTCAAAATGGCCAATGACCCCGCGCTGGAAAACAAAGCTTTCTTCTGGAGCTGGACTTGGTCCATGGACATGTCTTCTTTAGTTGCTCCAGTTCTTTGAGCTGGCTTAGAGAAGGATTTTGCACTTGTGTTCCGGAGCAATTGCCTCACATTTATATTTCAACTATTTCTAGGAAGGCAGCAGACAAACTGCATTGAAACTGAAACTTTTTTTTTTTGTCTGGATCCAGTCTGCTATAAATTTATATTCATAAGTGTAATTCCACAAACTTTGATTGGAAGGCTGAAGCTCATTGGAGTAGGAACTTCAAGGATTAAACCCTAAAAATATATGTTGTTTTACCAAATAATACATATTACTGCTTAAAATAGCATAGTTCTAAAGCAGTGGCTGGCATCCAAAGCTTGACATCCGTATTTCTGTTGCCAGGATATTTTCCCACTAAAAGTGAATTAAAAACATAAAAATCTATGTCTATTTAGACTGTTCATTATTATTGCTTGGTTAAGTATAAACAATTTGTCAACACATAACAGACACTTGGGGAAGACATTTCCTTGCAATAATACAAATCTGAAATTCTCCTGGCTGCTTCCTAACCTGGCACTCACAGCCTTGGATCCAATTGCACAGCTCAGAAGTTTTGAAACTAGCCTCTGAGCTGGGCTTTGGGTAAAGTTTCTCAGCAGCATATAATTATTCCCATTATACCTGTTGTCAATGATTCATTGACCGCTGAGACATACATACAAGCTATTTTTCTCTTTATGACTTTTTGGGGGGATGATTCACTGGTTATAAGTGTACATTATCATATGACTAAAGGAGGAAAAAAGAGACAAATGGAGTGAAGTGCCACTGAGATTTTCCATATTAAAACAAAAAAGAGTTTGGTCAATAAAATAGTGATGTTTCTCCCACATAAAGCCAGCAAACATCTGTAAAGCTTCAGAACAGCCAGAATCCTACAGCTTTCCTTTGGTTTTACACTTCTGCAATGCAATACACCAAAATCCGCAGAGTAAAACAAAGTAAACACAGCTGGGAAAGACAGGGGTATATCATGTTTTTTTCTGAATGGCTTGGCCATTCTCTGCTCAGGAGTTGGTCCTTCCTTGTTCCACATTAACCCAAATCACTGATGCCAGAAGAGAGCTCTTTCCTAGCAGTGCCACAGGGAGAACAGGATGGGTCGTTCAGCATAGCTGTGGTGTCAGGGATGCTCACAGCACATCTGTTCTGCTGGATTGGGCTACAGGAGAGGGGAGAAATCCTGGTCATTGACTCCAGTTGAATGACATCACTCCTGGGAAATGGTGGGGTGGCTCTTGGAAATAAATTTGTTTCATATCAGTGGCTGGTGAAAATCTAAAGCAGTCACAGGACTACCTTGACATCAGTAGCTTGGAGTGCATTTTGTAACCCACAGGTCGACATGAAGATAGGGAGCAAGGACCTTTGAAGGTGCTGACTGAGAGACAGAAAAAATCCCTTTTCCCCTGTGAAAACTGGTCGGCAGAGCGAGATGGTCTGTTGAGCAACAGGGAAAATAGATTTATGTGTCACTGTTAGCTCCTGCGAACAAGCCAAAGTGTTCTGGCACAAAACGCATGGTATTTATTCACAAAAATGTGGAATTAATTGCTATCATCCAGATTTTTTTAATGGGAGCACATTTTGGTTTTTGGTTACAATAGTCCTGAGCCTCAGTCATTGTCAGGAGTGGGGCTGCCCTGCCGTGTGAAGGCCTGACAGGAAACAGTGGTGGGTCCAGGCAGGGAATTCCATGGAAATGTCCAGCCCATGGCAGCCTTTGAATGAGGGGAGTTCACTTACATCTTTGTGGAAGTCACATTTATGACCTAATACAAAGGTCTATTTACATTAGCTTGTTACCAAGAAAATAACCACCCAAATGTTTTACTTATTTCAGTGGCTGTTATATTTAATGGATTTTCTTCTTCTCTGGCCTTTCTTTTAAAAGCAAAGGAAGTGCATTCTCACCTTTCCTCCTCTCTGTCTATATCTATCTTCGTGGCTGACCTGACACATCTTGAAATTGAATCATAGGTTTCCTTTGTCTTAGATTCAAATTTTTCTAGGTGGATCTCCCAGGCTCTTGCCAAACACTTTCCTCCAGCCATCTGAGGCTTTGTATCTTCTCCTTCTCCTACCACACTGTGACCCAAATTGCAGCTTGCACCAGGGTATTCCTCTCTCACCAGAGCCACCAAAACATCCTCCTCTTACGCCTCTGCTTGTGCTTGACTTTCCCCTTTGCTTGGACCACAGCTCTGCTCTGGGCTGCTCTGGGATGGAACAGCACTCCTTTAGCATTGAAATTGCAGGTACCATTTCCTTCAGCCTGTGGGGGAAGAGTCAGGAAAGAGAAAAGGGGCATGAGAAGGAGTGAATGCTGATGGAATTTGGGAAGGGAGGCTGAGCTGAGGCAGTAGAGAGTTCTCAGTTACTCAATTTGACAGGCACTTCGTCTGGGTTAGCAGGAAATATTTCTGCTCTCACCTGAACTGGAATTTGGGGTTTTCTCAGTGTTTGTTCACGCTGTTGTACACCACCAGTGTGAATTGCAGTTATCCCTAGATATCCACTATCCACTGTCCCCATGGAAATCAGCTGTTGGAGATGCTGAGCTGGGCTCAGTGTGGCATATCCACATGTTCTGCCTGGTGCAGGTCTGCCAGTTTTTATCTGTGGTCTGTACTCAGCAGCAACACTAAGCTCTTCTGTATTTCATATTCTTATTGTCCATTTGAGGATATAATTTACCTGTGTTTTGCACTCTGCAGAGTTTGGCTGTATCTGGGCTATCTGCTCTCTCCATTTCCTTGGTTAGTGGAGAATTGACTCTGTTCAGGATCTTCAGACACACACAGAATAAAGAGATTTTTATCTACAGAGACAGAGATCACAGATATATGAACTATGTCAGGGGTGAGCAGGTCATTCTGATGCAATTTCATGGAAACATGCAATTACATTTATAGGCACAGTTGAGTAAGGTAATTTGGAGCACAGCTGGCCAGTAGCGGGGATTTTCTCCCCTCTAGTCATTGCCACGGACCCATTGGCTGGAGGAAAGCCCAGGCTGAAAGGGTCACTCCCTGGCCAATAAAGGAATATCTGTTGACCAGTCTCAACAGTTTCAAAAACATGTTTTTCTTCATCTTCTTGAAATACAAGATTACACTTAGTCATCAATTATATGGTTGGACTCTTATGATCTCACAATTGCAAACCTTTTCCTTTCTTCCTCCTCCACTCCCCCGCCCCCCCCCTTTTTTTTTTTCCCTGTTTCTGTAGAACCATTTATTAAACATATGTTTTATTCCTGCTTGGGGATTTCCACTCAGTTTTCTGTGGTTGATATCCCAACGCCTAAAGTGTTCCCAGAGTACAGCTGGGAGATCTTGGTCAATGTAGCAGGAAAGAAGTCATGCCTGTTCCCTTGCATTAAATAGGTGGGTCAGATTTCCAGCTGGTGTAAATTATCATGGCCATAGATCTGTTCAGATGGTGGTTGCAGCTTCTCTGGGAGACTGAAGGAGTAAAGCTTTGCTAACAGTGGTGCTGAGGGAAGTATTCAGTCCTTGTGAGGATGTGTTCACATTGCCAGAGCAGCCTCTGGGTTGGGTCAACTGGAAAGGATGGTGCTGCAGTGCCTTGTCCATTCAAGTAAGTGCTGTATGAAAGTTCATGGCAAATCTGGATTTGTTTGGCCATATTTTCCAAACCTTTTTCACCATCTCCTAGGGTTTTGACTCTTGCCTGCAGTACCACTAAACTTTCTTGGTGCTGCAGCAAATTACTGAGTCTGAGTAAAGCTGTCCTACATATCTAGATGACGCCTTTGTTTCTGGAGAATTTCCATTAGTTTATCTCAGTGATCCACTTTTCTACATCCCTTTCCAGGCAGAAACTCTGTCAGCTTCTCTACTTCCCTGGTGAGATACTGCTACACAAGTCACTGCTTTGCCCTCTCACCCCAAACTCATTATTTAAACCCATCTTCATTAGACAATGTTATTATTGCATTTACTGTTGCATCTGGAAGGCTTAAAACTCAGATACATAAAACAGAGTAAACCAATTTGTTCTGCCCCAGTGATCTTGGTTGCTAGAGACCTCTTCAGCAACTTCCAGCTCCATTTACTCAGCAATTAAACCAAATCCTTGTCATTTAATAGCTCTATGTAAATACTTGCTTGGGATAAGTTTTGCTATCTGATGTTATGCTGTGGTGTACAATTTTAATTGATACAGCTAAAACGTATCCGAACTTTGAATGATTTTCTTGTCACACGTGCTGTACTAGGATATTCAAATTACTGTTGTATAATGATGACTAATTCCTTAACTAAAATCCATCGGTAAAATCTCAGCTTTTTATCTTACTCTTTGAAGTATAAAAATACCATTATTTCATCTCCATAATACTGTTTATGTTTTATCTCAGCTCAGTCCTACTGCACAATTATTCACCAGCATCTGTAGTATCATTTTTTCTTGTATATTTACTGAGTCTTAAGTGTTGCAATTGAGTTGTCACCTTATGGCTTAGCTGGTGCCTATATCCTCAGCACAGGGCTAGTGTAACCTTGAGGAAGGTTTTCTTGATTTCTGGTGGGGAATGTCTGTCTTTTAGTATTTCACTGCTCTGAAGCTGCATGAACTTGTAACTAATTTCTGTTTGGTCTCAGGTGCTATGCTCTCTTGAAGAAATTGTAATCTGAAGGGGTGTATTTTGGGTAAGAGTAGAGGCCAGCAGGCAGCTGTTCTTGGAATTGCTCAAGAGACACGTGAAAATGCAGGTGAAGGCCCATCTCTGGGCACCGTGCATTGCTTTGTTCCTGGTGCTGTTCCTCCAGTCCCAGCTGTGTGTGCGTGGCTGTGCCCTTGCCTTGGCCTACACCTGAGAGGTTGGACATTCCTGGAGAGGGGAAAGGCTGCACCCTCATTGCCCTGTACAAGGACTGTGCCACTTCCCTTGTTCACCAGAGTCATGGGTCTGATTTTGGCTAGAGCAATCCCTGTGCAGGGGTTATTCCTGTGGTGAACTGGTGGGCAGACCTTGATTTTGCCCTCCTTCAGCCCTTGACCAGGAAAGAGTAGGAAGGGGAGAAGGTGGCCAGCAAGCTGGATTCTCTGCTTTAAGCTTGGTTTTTGGCTGGAGTAAGCCTTATATTTGGGTTTGGCTTTTCATGAGACAGACTGTCTTTATATTAGCTTTTTAAATTTATAATTTGATGTATGGGAGTGCAGCTTCACCTCTGTGTTGTAGAAACCTCTTCTTGTTGTTTCTCTGGCCTGTCCTGTGCTCTGTGATGTCCAAGTCCAAGATGCTCATTAAAGAGGTACATTAGGAAAGCCAAACTGCACCTCTGAAAGTGTATATTCAATCAGTCTTTTTGCACTTTGCACCACAACAGGTGAATCCGTTAAGACTGCTTTCTCTCATTTCACTGGGATTAATTATAGAGTGAGAAGATATATTTTAGGACAGTGAAGAGTAAAATCTTTGTTTTTAAACTCCCCAGTTTCACAGTCTGCAGGGAGAGATCCATCCGGAGAGACAGCGCCTAATCCAGCTTTCCTGTGTGCATCAATTAAAACTTCTAAACTGGGGTCTGAAACTTTGAGTGTTACTCAGTAAACAGAGCCTGTGCTGAATGAAAGCCCTAGGCTAGAGCAGGCCCTGCTTAACAAGGCTGGCACCCCAGGTTCCTCCTGGAAAGGACAGCTCACTTCACTGAACCATGGCTTGTACCCTGTCAGAAAGTGGAAAGGCAGTAGAAGTAGGGTGCACTTAGTAAGTGATTCATAACATGTAGTGTATAATATATCAAAAAGAACTAAAACATTGTAGCTGTTTCACCAAATCAGGTCACGCCTGAATGGTGTCTCCAGTGTCACCACGGGCTGCCAGACAGGGTGATACAGGCTGTGTAATTGGTGTTGGTGTGAAACAGTAGGGTCCAGAGCAGAGAAGAAGAGTTAATAGGGCTGGGGTAACAGTATCCAAGAGTAACTTAGGAAATAAAACAGAGAAATTGATAAAGCAAACTTCAGCAGCATTGGGCAATGGTTAGAGCGCCTGCAGAAACAATCGCAAAGTCTGGTTGCTGTGATGTATGTGAGCAGGACATTGTTCAGTGCTGCCTTGCATTCCATGTCCCTCAATCCCTAAATTTTTTAATGCCTCTATTCTTCATCTGCAAAGTGAAGATCCAGTATCACCTTTAGGAGGATATAGATTGTCTTAAATTATGAATGTCTGTAAAGCTCTTTGAAATCTTTGCATGGCTCTTGTTTCAGCAGTACAAGGTATTATCTATACTATCATTGCCGTGCTTGTTCAGGAAGAGTACAATGGTTTTTATTTGCAACTGTAGTCCCAGCTGAACTCTGCAGTTGGATGCTGAGGGATAGGTGTTCCATTAAAGCTGCATATGGAGAGCTCAGCTGCCTCTAAATATGAGAGTTGCAGGAGTAACGAGAAAGAAGGCTGCAGGACGGAGATAGATAAGTGCTGGCTGCAGCTTTTTCTTTATTCTTCCCTTTTTCGTTGAAATTAATCTGGCCAAC
The DNA here is from genome assembly GCF_031753505.1 of Anomalospiza imberbis. NCBI lineage: Eukaryota > Metazoa > Chordata > Aves > Passeriformes > Viduidae > Anomalospiza > Anomalospiza imberbis. The sequence continues at coordinate 11,137,605 of NC_089699.1, read as the reverse complement.
TAGAAATAAAAATGTATGCCTGTATCTATTGGAGAAGCACAGCTGGAATGTAAGATTTATTGGCACCAATATGCAGGAGCAATTTCAGAAAGACCTCTGGAAACAAACTCATGTGTTGGGGTTTACCTTACTCTGAACTCTTCCTCTACAAGAACTAATGAGCAGAACTGTGACAATTGGTCATTGGCTTTTGGCCTTCTATGCCACCTTTAGTAAAGATTCTTAAGCCCTCTTTAGGGTTGGCACTTGATACCAAAGCAACTGTGGGGTAGGAGTTTTAATTTTCTGTTTACAGCTGGACTAGAGACATGTGCTGGTTAATTCCAAGCCTTGCAAAGTCAATGAGAGCTTCAGAATGACCCAGGTGTGAGGGTTGACTCTGCTCTACTGGCATGGCTATGGCTGAGTTTTCCTGTGCTGTGCTCACACCAATTCTGTGAATGCCCTCAGGCTGTTAACACAGGATGATGGAGTCAAAATTATTCAAAATGAGGGGAGGACTGGCAGGAATTTGCTGGTTTTCAGGAGTCACTGCATACATGTTGCACTGTAAACTCCCATTCCAAAGTGGAATTGAACATTCTGATGTTATGAAAATGTGATGGTGGTGGTGAACGGTGCTGCATCCAGCTGGTGGCCAGTCACCAGTGGTGTCCCTCAGGGCTCTGTGCTGGGGCCAGTCCGGTTCAATATTTTTATTGATGACATGGATGAGGGGATTGAGCCTTTCATTAGTAAATTTGCAGACAACACTAAGCTGGGAGCGTATGTCGATCTGTTGGAAGGTAGGAGGGCTCTGCAGGGGGACCTGGAATGGTTGGATGGATGGGCAGAGTCCAGTAAGATGAAGTTTAAGAAGTCCAAGTGCCAAGTCCTGCATTTTGGCCACAATAACCCCCTGCAATGTTATAGGCTGGGGACAGTGTGGCTGGACAGTGCCCAGGCGGAAAGGGACCTGGGGGCACTGACAGCCAGCTGAACATGAGCCAGCAGTGTGCCCTGGTGGCCAAGAAGGCCAACAGCCCCTGGACTGGATCAGGAATGGTGTGCCCAGCAGGAGCAGGAAGGTAATCCTTCCCCTGTACTTGGCACTGGTGAGGCCACACCTCGAGTGCTGTGCCCAGCTCTGGCCCCTCAGTTTGGGAAGGACGTTGAGATGCTTGAGCACATCCAGAGGAGGGCAACAAGGCTGGTGAGGGGCTTGGAGCACAAGCCCCATGAGGAATGGCTGAAGGAGCTGGGGTTGTTTAGCCTGGAGAAAAGGAGACTCAGGGGTGACCTTATCACTCTCTACAACTTCCTGAAGGGTGTCTGTGGTCAGGTGGGGTTGGTCTCTTTCACCAGGCAGCAATTGACAGAACCAGAGGACACAGCCTCAAGCTGCATCAAGGGAAATTTAGGTTGGATATTAGGAAAAAGTTTTTCATGCAAAGTACTGGAATGGCTGCCCAGGGAGGTGGTGGAGTCACCATCCCTGGATGTGTTTAAAAAAAGACTCGATGTGGCACTCGGTGCCATGGTTTACTTGAGGTGTCAGGGAACAGGTGGGACTTGATGATCTTGAAGATCTCTTCCAACCCAGTGATTCTGTGGTTCTGTGATCTGTAGTGATGTACCATGATGTAACAGGGTTGTGAATGGGGGTGGTTTTTCTATCTGGCAAAAAGCTGGTAAACAATTTCCAAAGTTTCTTGCTCCTCAAAGATCTGAGTTGCAGCCAGCGGGGCTCAGTTCTGTGTGTGAAGAACCTTGGAGGCCAGACACCTTCTTCCCTTAAACCTCTAGGATGCCCAGGAAGTCACAACTTGTTGGTCATTCCGAATGGATCACTAGATTAACCATGTTTGTGTCTAAGATAGTCAGCTTGGCACTGGCTTCTAATTGATGCACAGCTGAGGTGTAATGCAGCTTCAAGAGATCAATGTGTAATGATGCTTTTCCACTTCGTTCTGTTTCTTCTGCCCCTCCTGGTCCCCTGCCTCTTTTAGCTCTGGTTAACTACAATGGAGAAAATTCACTCACAAAGCCTCTTCTTCTTTCTTGCAATGGTGTGATTGGTTGTCCAAGGAAGGGCAACTCAGTCTGGTTTTCAAAGCATTTTTATAGGACTGAACTGACTTAAAGCTTAATAGGATACGTACAGTGTTACACTGAATGCAGCTCTCGTGCTGTGCACTGAAGATTTACAATTATTTTAATTTAACCCAAATGAAAATGCTATGAGCCAAGTTATTTTGCAGACATCTCTTCTGGATGGTTATTTGGTTCCTTACACTTCATATGGAAGATTTAACTTGAGGTTTGGCTGCTCTGTTCATGTGTCCAAATGTATTTTGGGGGTTTGATTTTTCATAGCAGACCTCCTCAGCTTTTGCAGGTGCAGTTTTTTGTCCTTGCAACTAACTTTGCCTTCAAAGGGATGTTAGGAGGGGGTAAAGTGGGACTAACTGCAGCACAAGGAGTGGCACAACATGGTGGGAACCCAGAACTGGGGAGCAGTGGGGGGAGTTTAAAACATTCCTGCAAGTCTCTTCAGGGTTGGGAAGAATCAGGCCAACTGTGTTTTCTGGATGAAGGCTGCAGCATCAGGCACTGCAGACACTTCTCATGCTTTATTCTGGCATGGACAATGTGCTGACATGGGCCTGACCTGTGTGGTGGAAACCCACATCTTCAAGGCTTCAGGGACCCTGGGGCTGGTAATGGGAAATGCTGCCCTGGTATCACAGTACTTGGGCAAGAAAGGCTGTTAAAGCACCTTTTTGTTCATGGAGAGAAATACTTGTGCTTGGTGTCCTCCTCCCCTGAGTGCTTCTGTGAAGGCTGACCCAAATGACCCCTGGAAAGCAAATCCTGAGGCTGTTCAGTGCAGGTGACACGAAGAAAGAGCATTGTGTCCTTGGTAGCTCAGCACTGGCATTCTGTGCCTGCATGAATTGGTCCTAAAGTTAGTTCAGGTGCTATAAGACACTGCACAGGAAGAAATTCCCAGCAGAGAGTTTCTGTGTATTTGATTTGTATTTGGTGTTTGTTGGACCTCATGTGGAATGTGTGGGGGATTGTTTTAGCTGCCACTTCTGCAGAAAGGGAAAATTTCTCGTAGACAAATGGGAGACACTTGTCCTGTCTTCATTCTGATGTTAATTGGGAGTTTGGAGTGAGTCACTATGATTCAGCCAGGCACATACTTGCTTGGATGTGCCTGCTTTTCTGTCTCAGTCACACAAATGCTCCGGATTAGCACTGGAGATGAAAAAATCTAAAGAAGAGATGATCCCAGGACTTGAAGCTGGACTGGCCAGGGTCTGGATCCTACCAGCCTGAGGGGGAGCCTGACCTTGGCACAACAAGCTGTGGCTGGCCTGGTATGGGTCAAAGCTGTAGGACTCAAAGTCAGAGCTAGGGGAGAGGAAAGAGCCTGGAGCAGACAGAGAAACTCTTACGTTTCTTAGGTAATTTCCAGAACTGTTATTGCTTCCAACTGCTCCTGCCTTGCTCCTCTCCATCACAGGTCTCCCGAGGCCTGGGGATGCTGACAGCCTGATCCACATCACCCCTACTCCTGCCAGACTTGACAGAGGGGTTTGGTGGTTCCAAGGGAACAGGAAATCAGGAGCATTGTGTGACCATTGGCTCCCACATTGACCCTTTTCAAATGCCTCGCCTTAATAGAGGAGACCCTTTGTCAACAGCAAGTGTTTGAATTGTCTTTAACAGGCTCGTCTGCTAAAGCCCCTCCTGGAAATGGTCTCTCTTCATATTTTAGATTCCAACATCCTTTTTTGGAAATTAATAACCACATAGAGATGGTCTAATTGCACAGAGCCTTGTTGAGCTAGAGTCAACATTTCCTTTACCTCTTATTAAGCCTATCATAAAGGTATGTTTTTTGAGGTCGTATTATTAGCATGATGTGTTTGGCTTCATGTCCGAAGGAAGTGCTCCAAAGATACTAACACACACTGAAGGAAAGAATGAAGATGATTGCATGAAGCCCAAGAATTTTAAGTCTGTTAAAAGTTTAACTAGCAAACCTTGGTTGTTGAACCATCTGCTTTTAATCTTCCTATTGCTATGCAGTCTTCTGGGGACTTGGGCTTGGCAACAGATTTCCAAATCACTAAATTAATCTTGTCAGGTTCAGGAAGCACCAGAAAACCCTTGGGAGGTAGATTCTGCACTCAGTTACACCTGTGTGAAGTCACCACCCTCAGCTAACACAGTGACACCACGTTTTCTCTGTAGGATTGTGTGGTCAAATATCTAGACATGCTGATCCGCAAACTGAAATTTGGCTGGATTACTTATCTAAAGTCTCTCATGGATAAATGACCCTGAAATATTCAAAACAATCTGCATCATCATCAAGCAGTGTCAAATATCCATGTGGATATTGAAAAAAAAATTGCTCAGCAGCATTGCAATAGTAAGTCTTTTTATAGCAATACTTTTTTAGTTGAGTCATTGGTTTATGTGTGCATGAGATTTTCTCCCTGCAGCCCTGTTCTGTCAGCAAGGGCTGTCGATATGTGCATGGTCTCATCAAAACAGGCTTAGCAAAGATGTTAAACACAGAGTCTCTCTATTAAAAAAAATAACCAAAAGTTTAAACCTGCTCTAAGTTCCTTATGTTTGGATGGTGAGCAGAGCTGGAAACTGGCTTTAGACACCTGTCAGCTCAAGGAAATAACCATGTAGAAACTCTAATTTCTTAATGTGCGTATCCAACAGCATGACAAGTGCTCAGCAAACAATGCACTGGAGATGGCTGTTGCTGCCTCCAGGTTTTGCTGGTCTCTCACTGCGGCAGAGTGCCACCTCTGCATTCCTGGCTTCTCCTTCAAAGGCTGCAGCTTAGCAGATGACACCAGCAGTGGGAAGAAGTGGTGTTGAAGGTCTGGGGAGCCCTTGTGCCCAAGCTGGGCTGGGGCAGCAGTGGGAGCTCCTGGCACAGGGGCTCTGCAGCTGCCTCTGCCCCTAAGGAGCCACCTGGCAGCTCCAGCAACAGCTGGGGGATTTTATTAGAAAGCTGTGTTTTCTGAAGCGCCGCTCTGTGTCTGTGCTTTGATTTACTGCAGAGAACCTCCTCAGAACATTTTCAGACTCCTGTGTCTCATTAGGTGTAATAGTCCTGCACAATGATGGGACGGTTCTGCACATCTCCCTGCTGGAAATCTCCTGCACATCTCCCTCATGCTGGGAATCCCCTGATGCTTTCTGGAAAAGCTGCTCCTGTGAGGTTGGGTCCCTTTGGAGCTTTGCCCTGGAGTAGCTGTGGTGGAGCCTCAGCAGCACAAAGTGGGAAGCAATATTCCCACATTGTTTTTCTCATTTAATTCTCAGGGAAAAGCCTCTGATTTTTCTAAAAATCATGTCAGTCTCACTTGTGAAATCTGATGTACAGCCTAAAAATAGCGTTTCGGTGAGAGCTGAGAGCATTGACAGTGAACTGACTGGAGGAACAGAAGTTGGCAAGTATACACTGCTCAACATTTCCAAAACTAATTTTCCACATCAAGTCTCCTCTTCCTTTTCCCTGTGCTATTTAAACAGAAATGTAAAAAGAAACTGTTAAGGAAACCCACACATGTAATTGTTAAGGGAGGAAGAAAGTTTTGTGGCTGAGAAACAGGAGAAGAGCCAGATGATCCTGTTACTGCTCCTGCCACAGACTTACGTGACCTTGGCAGGCCGATGTTTCCCAGAGCGTTGACTCATGTTGGCTGCTGGTTCCTTGGACACTCGGAGCAGGACAGCTCGGCCGGGTGCTTTCAGAAGTGTTGAGCAGTCAGATTTCCACTAGGCTGTTAAAAATGAGAAAATGCAGTTTTTAACCCTGCTCCTGAACTTACTTTCTGTTCCTCTGAAGCGATGAAAGAGGCCGCTCTGCAAGGGGAGTGGTGGTCGCTGGGAGGGCAGTGGGCCACTGACCATGGAGATGTGATCACTCAGACCAGCTGAGTGTCTGTCCTTGTTGTTCCACATTTCCTCATCTGCAGGATATTCAGTCCTGAAGAGTCAACAGTGAGTTCCTGTATTAAAAAAAGCCCTGTGCCCCGAGGAGTTGGGGAATGATAAGGCTCCAGGACTGTACAGTCCCCCCATTATACTCCTGTTTCTCCAGAGAGCTTGATTTGTCAAGTGCAATTTGTGGTCTGGTGTTTGGGGCTAATTTTTATGTGAATAAATGGGTCTGGTGAGGGATAATCAGGGATCTCTTCTGGCTGAAATCAAGCAATGAAACTATCGTTCCCTAGAAGGGAAAAGAAGAGGTTGTTTTTATCCTGCACCTTCCCAATATATGAGGGAAGGCTTTGAAGTACAAAAATAGTTGCTGTATTATACACATATTGTAGGATGTTTACCACTGGAGACTAATGCCTAAACAATGAATTTCCAAGCCACTCCAAATGTGATCCAACTTCATTCTAAACAGTCATGAAAAAAACCCTGATTATAACAAATGAAACTCTGCTATTTGTTTTCTTTTCACAGTTGGAGATTCTGTACACACAGAGAAGTTGCTTAAAGTCTGAAAGTGTTTATCCTGCCAAAAATAAATGTTCTAAAAATGATCACTTAGCATTTTCTGCATCTCTGCATATTTGTTTACCATGAAGAATCTGCTTACAGAGCTTATATTGTATTTTTTTTTACATTTCAACTTCAGTGAAGAGAAATTGAGCGTGCTTCTTACCAACACCCATTTCCACTTAAAGTCATGAAACTGTGTTGTAACTATTTTTGTGTGGGCTGTGGTTAGTCCAGAAAAGTTTATTTAGCAACCAAAGGTAATTCTAAGAGCCAGATTTTCAAAGCAGCCTTCTAAATACAGCATGGTTGTTGAAATGGCTTCTGTTTCTGTGTGTGAGAGCTTGTAAACTTGCAGGTTTTCATGAATACAGATGGTTTTGTATCCAGTATTAGTAAATTTAGAAATAATAATATTAGCCCATTGAACAAAAGTCACATTACAAGAGCAGTGCATGTATCAGAACAGCCTTTTTCCAGGAAACTGCAGGAGGACATTGCTGGGGGACACTGCAAATTCTGAATGTTCTGAACCCCAGCTGTGGTTTCTCCTTCCCTACAAATGCTGGTTTGTTTGTGGGTTTGCATATTTACAGAGAATCTTTACTGTTGTATTTGAATGTCTTCAGAATTAATGAATTGAGCCTCCTGTGAAGTTTTATCACGACTTTACGGAGAGGGAGACTGGGAGAGAGAAGTAACTTTCTTGAAGTCTAATAAGATGTCTGGGGAGCTTTGGAAGATGTACAGCTCTTCATCCTTAGGAAGTGGCAGCTTTTTTTATCCTGTGACCACCATGGCTGTGCCATCTTTGGAGGGTGCAGCAGTTTATTGACCCTATTGGTCTGGGCTTAATGATGGTCTCCTGGGGAGGCTTCTGCAGTTCTTCCACTCCATATGTTAAAAGTTTGTCTTGTTCCCTTTCAGACCTGTAGAAACCACTCAATGAATTGCTAATGTGCAGTGGGAGGAAAAAGCCTCCAGAAGCTTTGCAAGTGCAAGATCACAGAGCACTTGGAAAAGCAGAAGCATGGTCTCCCCTTTGGCGAGGGGCTTGGAAACCTGGCTGTCTGCCTGAGGCATATTTGGTGTTGGGAATCCTTTCCCATCTAACTCAGCTGAGCAGGAAGAGTGGAGAGCAGGAGATTCCTCAGCAGGGGCAGAGGAGCACCTTGTGGGTGCTGCACCCTGGAAGTGAGGGATGTGAGCAGGTCGTGGTGTCTCAGTTTGGGCTGGCCTCATGCACACCTGCCAGGGCCAGCGTCTGCTCTCCTATGAGGAGTTTGCACACTGGAGTGCTCCACTCAGTCAGTGGGAGATGGTTTTGCCATGAAGTGTAATATTCTTGCCTAATCTTCGGAAAGAACCGCTGTGAGTCCTGTGTGGAGCAGATTGCAGACAGGTGAATCAGCTCTCACAGGGTTACTCATTTCTGCAGCCAGTCCTCACTGTTGCCATATGCAGGCTCTTACCCCTCTCTTTGGGCCAGGCTGCCCTGAGTCACATCTCAAGTACCATGGGGTCACACATGCATTTAGGACTTGTTTTGGTGCTGGTAAACCTGCCCATGAAGCTGAGGAGCATCATCCTGCCCACGTGTGAGTGGGGCTGTGCACCAAATGGTGCCTGTGGCTGGGCAGCACAAACATCCCCCAGGCAGTGAGAGCTCTCTCCCAATGCAGAGGCTCATCACTGCTACTCTGGGGTTTTCTTAAAGTAATTTTTAAATGGTTGGATAATTTTCAATCTACTTTGCATAAAGCTCAAAGAACTCTTCTTTCTTCTCTCTCCTGATTGCAGATGAATATAGAATGCATCCCTCAGCAGAGAGAGAGATGATGAGGTTATTTCTTCTCTTGCCAGCTTGGTGCTAGGCAGTGGGATTTCGGAAATCACCCAAACTGCTGCTGCCAAGGCCAGATTACATGGAGAAGAACCTGTTTTCCCCTCTGCCCAGTCTGTACAGATGCTGCCATTCAGAGAGATGTGAATCAGGGTGCTTTATGCTGCTGGCTTAGTGTCCTGTTCTTAGTTATTATATTTAGTTGTTGCTTAAAATGGTGTTTAAATGGGCATGAGCACCAGCACTGTTAGAATAAAAAGCAGGTAGGAACTCTTGAAAATCATAGCTGTCCTGTTCTGCTTGTCTGCCTCGTGGTGGAACGGAGCCTCTTGAAACCTTTTCAGGTGAAGGCACTGTTGATGTCAGTAACAAGCTGTGGGTGGAGGCGGGTGGATGAGGATGAGGAACCATGTCCCATGGTTTGTGGTGACAATACCCATGGTTACTGCTACCAACATGTGCCCATGTGTTGTGGACACAGTGCTCAGCAGTGTTGCCTTTTGCCTTTCTGAGTGCTCCAGAACGTTCATTCATCTCTGAGGACACTGTTACTCCTGCTACAATGAATTTTAAGGACATTTTGGCTCTGAACTATTTGGAAAGGGCTTGGTGTCTTCCCAGCTGAGCAGGTTGATCTTTCTTGCTGTGACTCTCTAGCATGAAGACAAGGGTCTCCCTTTTCAAACAGAGCATATGCTGGGCATGCTGGTTGGTGGCAGATACATAATTTTATTTTTTAGCTTGTCTTTCTCAGTATGTTTTTATTATTAAGCCAGTGTCATTCTACCCACTGTTCAATATAGAGGACATGATGATCAACCATAAAGGTGAGGAGAAGCTCTCTGTGTTTGCAGTGAATAGCAACCTAACAGCTAAACTCTTTACTATGCCACTGTCAGATGTTCCTGTCTTCATGGAAGGGTGTAGTGAGGTGAAGTGCTTTTGTTATCGTGGCACTGACTGAGTGGAGCTCATCTAAATAGATGTCACTTGCCACTTACCATGACTGACAGTCGCTATGTCATAGCTCACACAGACACCTGGAATTGGAGCCTTCAGCATTTCTTCTGGCACAGTTGTTTCCCAGCCTTTCTCTAGGCCACTGGTCCGTGCATTACCTATGGCTTGGCATGAGAGCTGACTCAACTGAGGATGTTCTCATCTGCTGTCACTGTAACTCGTCTCCTGATAGCATGAGTTTGAATCCAGTGGAAACGGCTTCACATGCAACAGCCATTTCCCCTCCTGGAGCAGGGATGTTCGTTGCAGTTTGGATTCCATTACAGTTCCATGACCTCAGGAGCCAGCTCTGCATTCGCACTGCCAGGCTGGGAATAGTTGGCATTGAGCAAAAATTGCTATTGTGTCAAGGATTTGGCCTGGCTTCCTACATGATGAGAAATAGGCACAGAGCCCAGGCAGCATAATGCACTTGGTTTCTTGCTGATTTTTACCTGCCAGATCTGGAGCAGAATAAGCAGTTATAGCTGATGTCATTCTTTTTTAGGTTCTTATTTATTTTTACAGGCATCTGACTAGCTAGATTAGTGAGATCTAAGCTCATCCTACGTAACTCAATGCAAATAAGTCACATGACTGTTTTAATATTTCAGGTTCAGGGAGTAAAGTACACCCTGACCTGCTTGCCTTATAAAATGCCTGTGGTCTAATTGAAGAGCTCATAACTTTTTTCAATAACTAGTTGAGATTTTTCTGTTTCCACTGCAAAACAGCTTTTCCCAGGTTTTTTCACCATTCAGCTAAAATGAGCAACACAAACATATCCAAAACTTGCTTTTAATGCAGTCCTGGCACCACTAGGTGCAGTAACTAGGTTCAGGAATGAAGGCAGGCATGGGATCCACATCCCATTTTGTAATCAAAGAAGGATTTCCCGGTGCTGGAAATACTATAAATTGCCCACATATCAATAAATTCTTGACCTCACGTGCATCCTGTGTGACACCTTGCCATTTCTTAGGGTAAGAAATATTCCATGCTCCAGCCACAGAAATCAAATCCCACAGCAGTTGTTGCTTCCTCAAAACCCAGCTCTCTTCCCTTCGACCGCAGAAGCAGAGCTCAGCTGTGCCCTCCTCCAGCACAGCTCAATTGTGCTTGAACTCCAAGAAGCAAAAAGTTATTTTGGCCTGGAAAGCTCTGTGTTCAAGGCAAGGCTGCTTTTGCAGGACTCTTTCCCTGCTGGCCCCCTCCCTGCCTTCCAAGGAAAACAGCCGTGCTGGGACTGTGAGCTCCTTGGGGCTGCAGTGGCACCGGGGTGGCAGAGCCAGATGACATGGGATCAGTCCCTTTGGTGCTCTGTTCTGCAGCCCTACAGCCCAGATCCTGAAAGCAGATCCTTGAAGAGAAAGCTCTGAGCTCATGCAGATCAGTTTGCAGACTGAGCCTGGAGAACCACAGTAATTAATAACAACTTGGCAAGCCTGTCCTGGATTTCAATAGGAGTTTTGCACTAGAGCAGGATGAGAATACAGCATTAAAATAAGGCAGACAGTTCACAGCAGGCTGAGGAGAGAGGCCAAAATCAACAGGATAAAACTCTCCTCTTACAAAAACTGCCCTAAACCTTTTTGTCCACACACAGGGCCTTAATTCAAGGCTTGTTGAAGTCAATGGGGAAAAAAACTCATTAATTTCAATGGGTTTGAATTAGCTTGAACCCCAGTTCTGGCCAGAGGACAAATATTTATAAGCTGGCCATGGATGAATTTAAGTTGGAAACTAGAGGCAGTCTCCAAGTACAGAGCAGAGGGGTTCTGGAGCCACCTTCAGCAAAAGGGGAGGTGGCAGAAATGTCTTAATAATCATTAAGATGGAGCTTGACTGACCTAAAAAGGAGGCTGTGTAATGTGGTGGGGATGTGATCGCAGTGCAGAGGTCTCTGGTGCCTTCCCACACCAGCCAGGCAGTGGGGTACTGGCCTGTCACATTCCTTCTTTTCCTGTAACTGCAGTTCACAAACCCCTATTTTAGGCAACTTCTATTTTATACTTAGCTTCATTTCAAGGAGATTATCTATCCTCAAATCATTAAGTATTTGGGTTATTTAGCATAAAATGCTTCTGACAGGCTTCACACAAACACCACACTGTCTGGTGTCCCAGCTAACATGGCCTTCTTGTTATTGTACTGACATGTTTCCCAGTCATGCTACTTTTTCTGTTACAGAACTTGTGCTTGAAATATCTTTTTCTGAAACCCCTTGTGTTTTAGCTGAACTCTCATTCCCTCCCCAGTGCGTGCTCCTATGAACTCCTGAAAGCCACAATGACAAGAACTTCTAATGCTTGAACCTCGATGTTTGGTGTTTCTCAGATTTTGTGACTGTGCCTCATAAACAGCTTTGATGTGGGTTGGCATCTTCCCTGCTTTCCCAGATTGTCATCTTCTTCCTCAAAGTTTCTGCTTGTTTGCTGTGTTTTACTTTGCTTTGTAGTGCCATGAAGTTGGATGGGGATTCGCGGGATCGGCAAGCCCCAGACCCCATCCCTGCAAAGAAGGATGCTCAGTTCTGGCATCTGAAGTGTGCAGAGTTTACAGCCAGAGTAGTGTTTGTAAGCATCTAGAATACAGAAAATCCATTTCCTAGAGGTTAGTGTGGTTAGTAGGAACCACATCATTAGGTATTTTAAGGAGCTGTGTATTGCTGGATGTTATCGTGAGGCTGTAACTCTGCTCTGCTCTGAGTTCCCTGGCACTGCCTGGCTCATGTACAAGGTTTAGTAGTAGACCTTTAATTAACATGATGTTATATCAAATATATGTGATTTGAATAGCATGAAGTCCTCACTACTGAAATTAATCAGACTAAATAAAATTAAATCTATTTTTTGCTATCAGAGTTAGCCCACTTTAATGGAAGAATGATAAATTACTTGCTGTAAATATGCTGTAGTACTGAACATAGCTTTGATCCAATTTTGATTTCCCTTAAAATCCCTTACAAAACAGTACTGTCAGATATTTAACTTATTTTCATTGCAAAATTTAACTATTACATTTCCAGTGTTTCCTTCCTTACAATAAAAAAACCCAAAACCCCCCCAAATTTAAGACACTGATAGCTTTTCGCAGATAGATAGTAATATTTTTTGAAAAAAATCAAATCACAGCTCAAAAAATAACACTTCTCAGTGGATGTGAAGTAGAAAATTATTTCAAAGTTAAAACAAAATTAGGTTTTTTCTTGCATATTTATTCTAAATGCGGAGTGGAGTATTGCCACTAACAGTTAATTAACTATTTTTAAAGATGATTGTTAAAATAAAGGTTCTGACAGAGAATTTAGCAGAATCAGTAACCCAGCTAGAAATCGTGTTAAGTTTCAGAAGTTATATTTTGATGCTAATGACGCGGTAAAAACCCCCTTATCTCGCCTAATTTAATCATCCCTTGTGTCAGATTGAGAGCCACATTGTGATTGAATACAGAGCAATTTAACCTGGAGGATTAAAGCCTGTAAAATTACTCAGGGTTTGCACCAAAGTAAATCAGAGCAGGATCTGGCCCTTTTTTTAAATTCTTCCAGAAGCAAAACACAAATGTGAGTGCTCTGACGAACCTTCATGATGCAGATTTGTTTTTCTGAGCAACTGTGAAATGAACTAACTTAGAGCTTATGCCAAATTTGGCTAAACTCCTGCCAAGTCTGGTGTGCTGATTTGTGTGGCAACATTGGCAAGCAAAGTGAAGGTTTACGTTGCCTGGGAGGTTACACATGGGTACAGGACTGGGAAGTGGTTCCAATTCCCTCCTGTTCTGCTCTCTGACCACAGCCAGGCTGAGGGAACGGTTGTCTTTTAATGAGCTCCTAGTGAAAGGCTTGGGTTGAGATTTAAAAGCCATTTTCAGGGCATACGGTGTGGTATGGCCTTTTATCAGCGCCGCTGTGACAGTCAGCACCGCTGTGGTGCTGGGAATGAGGCTGTTTGTTTTCTGGTTAAGTCTAGGCGCAGCTATTTCCTGCGCATTCCAGGGATGGAGAAGTCGCCTTGCCAATTCGCTCTTGACATATTTACAGACAGAGAAGCCACCTTTGGACTGGTTTTTGCAAACATCGTGTTCCATTATGAAAATGTTCCCAAGGCTGAGGGTGAGGAGTCTGGCTCAGAATATCTCCCGGCCCAGACAGTTTGGGCCAGTGTCTGATCTCAGCCGTGCTGAAGAACGTCTGAAGGAATTCCATTAACTTTTCGGCATGTGTTCTGGATGAGCAGTTGGAGCTGAGGTTAGAGCCTGATCTTCAGTCTTCAAGAGGTCCAAAGTGGACTAAATTGCTGAATTTTTATTTTCTCTGTTTTCTAAGCAGGAAATAGTCCCAAAGCGCCCTTTTATGGGCCCTGCTTTCTCAACTGTGAGAGTCTGGAAACTGTAAGGACATCCACTGGTATCCAAATTCCACAATTAATAATGCATTCCAGGAGTGGAGGGGAATTGCTGTGGTTGCCAACAAGGGCTGGTGATTCTGCATGTCAAAAGCAGTATTGAAGAGCTCTCTGAAGGCAGCTCCAGCACCATCAGGGCCATGAATAATGGATAAAATGGATGTGCAGTTCTGATATCAGCCAAGCTTTTAAGTCCATTCTTAAATCCTGAGACCTAAAGCTTATGTTCATAGTGCTTTACTGAACAGAGCTGGCTATCTGAGCTTAGGCTTGACTTAGGTGAAATTATGCTGCACAAAAAAGCAAACAAATGCAAATGGAGCAGTGAGTGATGTTTTCATGGGGCTCTGAAGGTGATGGGAAAATTCCCACTGCCCTTCGGTGACCCTTAAACAAAGCAGCATTACTGCATGGGACTAGGAGAGGAGATGAGAAGGCAAAAACCTCTTTGGGAAATGGTGACACTGGTGTCACAGTCTGACCACCTCAGTGCTGAAATGGAGGTTTTTCACTTTGCTACCTTAACCTGTTTGCACTCGAGCTGAGGGGGTGTCTCTGGAAAATGCCACTCCAGAGCAAAATTTTTTTGACTAAATTGTAATCTCTTGGGAAAAGGCAGTGTAAGAGGGTTGCTAAACTTCTCACATGGGCCTAAATACAGGCCACATTGCTGTGCTGAAAAAGGCCAGCTTGTATTAAACCTAGTTGGGAGTAGGCAGTGTAGATGTTACAATGATGTGACGTTTAGGTTGCTTTTTGCAACAGGCAGATTTCCTGGCACTGGAGCTTGACAGCCTAGTTTGTAAAATTACTGAGGTGGATTCTGCTTGTTCTTACATGTCCTTGGCCACTGTTGAAAAATGAGAGGTATCAGCACAGTGGCAGCTGGCCCATTCTCCTCTGTTTCGTCAGGTATAAGCGCCTGTTCTCTAGTGACAAACCTCGATGATAAACTTTGTTAATAACAAGTAAGATACAGTAAAATGATGAAAGTCTTTAATAATAGAAAATATATCTGAAAGAGAGCCTGGTGGGTCAGTTAGTCCATGTGTCTGCCCAGCGTGCTGGGCAGGGAAGAGCTGCTGCTGAACCCCTCAGAGCCCGCTGCCTCCTGACCTGCAGCAGAACCACCAGCCAGGTTATTTTTGTGCTGGACAGGCAAGGTTGTCTCAAGTCTTCCAGTTATCCCTGTTTGTGATAAATTTTGCCAAAACACACCTACTACTGAAATTATTGGATGTTTGTCACTGTCTTTGTGATGAACCAAAATGGGTCCAGAGAGGGGTTGTCGTGGAGAAGGAAGGGTTTTAAAGCAGACCTCAGCCAAAGCCCGTGGAAATGGTGGACTTTGTTGTGGTTTGGCTGAAGCCTTCTCACAGGATAGCACTGGCGGCTCTGTCCTTGCTGTGCAAGGGATAGGTGCCGTCTGTGGGTTTTGCTGTCAGTTGTGGTCAAGGCTGGGATTCAGGAGAGTCTTTCATCCTCGTTGGAAATGCACAAACAATGTAGGCACTGCTGGGAGGCAGAGGAGCTGCTGCTGGGGCCTCGTGCTGGGACAGAGCCTGCCTGGCTCCCCGGGAGGAGGCACGGGCAGCCCAACCTGCCCTGTCACACAGCATCTTGCCCACAGCCACTCCTTTGAAGCCAGGAAGAAATGGGACATGACCAGCCATGGGAATGGTTTGTGGTGCCAGAACTGGCTTCCTTCTAACACCGAGTGTCAGGCAGGATCATTGTGTCCCTGTGGGTCGGAGGAGAGGAACAAATCTGGAACAAATGGAGTCTTCAAGGGGTGGATGTGCCAGCCTGCTGCGAGGAGAGTTTTAGTTACAGACGTCAGAAGCCCAATGGGTCTGCGCTGTCACCTGATGGAGCAAAATATTTGAAATGCAGCAAAATTTGTCCTCAGTGGATAGGGAATATGAGAGTGGATTCATGGCATCTTGTCATTTCAATAAGTGGCAATCTGCCTGTCATTATCACATGAGAGTATTGCACAGGGATTCCTCAGACTTCCTGAGCCTCTTGTTGCTACAGCTTATGGATGACTTCCTCAGACACTGGAGTATCATCTTGCTGACTTCTTGGAGTTTATAAGTGTTCATTGTATTTCAGTGCTACAGACAGAATGTATTTCAGTGTGAAATGTATAATGTAAAATGTGTATAAAGTATAACGTAATGATACATGTATTTCAGTGTTAAAGGTATAAAAAGTGGCTAGGCTGAAGATGTGACTCAGGTAATGAGTCAAAGAAACAGTGGGATTTTTAATTAAGTTTGCTCATTTTCTTTAAGGCTGACAATACATCTGAGAATTTGACATTTATTTATGAATGCATTCCAGATTTGCACGCTGCATATCAAAACTGAGGACAAGCCTAGAGAAGGGTGGGGTAGTGTGCTTAGATACTGTATCTGACTTGCCCTCCTGCCCGCAAGTGAAATTCTTTCCATCTGAGTCCTTCTGAGGTGGTGCTTTGGCAGAAGATTGTCTTGTCCCTGCTCCTGCCCTGAGTCAACTGAGAAGGTTTGCTTTGTTTTCATCCATTTCTGTCTCTCCTCTGGCATCCTGTCTGCCTCTGAGGGTGGTGAGTCCCCTCTGCTGTGATCACCAGAGTGGGAAACCTGTCCCCTTTCCTGCCTGCTTCTTATCTCTGCTCTCTGTTGGAATGGGCCCTTGGGATTAAACAGGATCCCTGTCCTTTCCCAGGTGTCTTTCTTTGCCACCTGGACCCACAGTGTGTCCTGACACCGCTCCTTTACCTCCAAATCCCTGTGACATTTTTGGGGAGCAGAAGGATGGGGAGCTGGTCCCTGCTCGCAGCCCACCCTGACTCCCTGTACTTGGTGCAGGTACAGCAGCTGCACCTCAGAGCAAAGCTCCAGACTGAGGTGCTGCTGATGCACAAGCAGAGAGCAAAAAGCAGGGATGGCTCTTCTCCTCAAGGCTGTGCTGAGTCTGCCAGCTGCCAGCAGTGGTGAGCAGTAAACACAGTAAATGAGTCCTCAGTGGCTCCTGAAGACAGGCTGGAGTCTGAGCCCAGGTGGTGCTCTCTCTGCCGGGTGAGTAGGCAGTGTTTGGGGCTGACAATCGCTTTGATGGCCTTATCTGCTCTTTGAAGCCAAGCAGCCGCTCCCTGCCCATACACAACTGATAAGCTCCATCGGATCCTGCATATCTTCCCTGCAAAAATAAGAGGCTGAGTTGACTCAGCCAGGACAGGAGCCTGTGACTCTGAGTGTGGGTGTGCTGTGGTTTTCCCACATCCATCCCGAGTGGCTGGCGTGGGCACAGGATGGCAGGGCTGGCATCTGCCAGGGGGGCTGCCCAGCACGAACAGGCTGGGCCTTGCTGATTTAAATGCCAGAAGAGGCATCATTCCCACCTCCCAGGCCCTCCCTGGCACTGAACAAAACAATGCCAGGTCCTCTGTATCTCCATTCAAACCCCAAAGTGGTCACTAGCTCAAGAGGATGTTTCTTTAGGATGGTGCAGGTGTCATATGAGGCTTTCAGGAGTCCATAGCTGTGGTAGGGCTTTGCCCTTTAAATGTGGGGTCACCAAAACTAGCTCGGGGTAAGTAAGCATTGAGCCTTTGCTCATGGGGCTCCTGTGGGTGGAACGTGGGGAAGTGATACAGAGCTGGCATGCAGCCAGACAGCCAAAAATACCAGGAGCAGGGCAAAATTATTTACAAAGCAACTGGATATTTTTCCTCACATTTTTAAACAAGCTTCTTTTACCACTAAGAATTTCATCCTAAAGAAAACTGGCAAATGTCTGAGAGGCAGAGGTAAACCCCCACCACATTGTTTAATAACAATAAACTGAAAGTCCTAATGGCAGTAGATAGAGCTTTCTGACCCAAAGAATGCACATTCCACCTTGAGAGGAAAAAAAGGAGATAGAAAGAAGATAAAGAGAAAAAAGTGGTTTGTGTTCATAAATGCTTGTTTGAAGCCAAAGGATTTCATGTCAAAAGTCTCTTAAATCCCTACAGTCACTGCAAGCAGTACATAGATTTGAGCTCAAATAACTGCAAGTGTTGAAATTCAGGCTATTTTGGGTCAAGAAGCCAGTGGGGAAATGCTGTCTTTGTGAAAATTCGGTTGAAGCTAGTTTAGAGCAGACATAGAAAATTACTTGAAGCTACAAAGTCAAGTTGTCAGAAGTGCATTTCCCTTACCAGGCTAAAATGTGGCTTAATTCAGCTCTTACAAAAAGTTCTGGAGGTGCTTCCATTGATTCCTGTGAGTGCTGAGTCACCAGTGGCTGCTGAGTCACCAGCCCTGAGCACCCATCAGGACTGTCAGAGCCCGGTGAGAAGGCAGCTCTGATTCAGCTGAGACTATATCCTTATTTTTATGTACAATATAATACCAGTTTGTGTTATTGCCTTGCCTGCAGCAGCACTGTGCAGAACAGAATTGCCTGACAACTGATGAAGTGAAAGTTTCTTAAAAATACCTTCCAAAATGACAACTGCTTTTTGTCCCTAAAATATGTAGGAATTTTGCATTCCCTCCCTGGCTTCCTCTCCCACCTTCTCTGACAACAACGGGAAAAGAAAGCAAAAGTAAAAAAGCAGCTTCTTAAAAGAACTAGAATTGAACTTATTGCCAGTTGCTTTTTAACAGCATGTAATCAGGAAATTTCAGAAACTGCTTATCTTTTTGTGAACGTCTCCTCAGTGCTGTCACAATTCAAAACAAAGGTGGATGTGCAAGTGCTCATTTTGGAGTCTCTGGGTGCTCTGCAAGGGCTGCTTGTGCGTCCATCAGCAGCACTTGCTGCCTCTGGAGAGGCTGATGCAAGGGGCATCCGGAGGACCGAGGGTGCAGGTGGCAGCTGGGTGGGTTGGGGACAGGCTCACTGTCACCTCCAGTCTCTGGTCGGGAGCTCAGAACCGCAGGGCTGCTCTGGAGGAGCCGTGGTCGGTGGGAAGTGCCAAGCAAAACAAACAGTACTTGAGGTTAAAAAGCTCAAGGGGTGTTGGTATCACAGCTCCCAATCTCTGCATCTGCTTCTGCTGTTCCCAAAGCATGACAGAGAGGAGCCAGCGTTGGGAGGTCAGGAGATAACAGGACCCTGCTGATGCAATGCTGTGTCTGGTGGAGGAGCACTCACCCAGCACCAAGGGGATCTGCTTTCCTGTCCTCCTGCTTGTCCCACTCCAGACAAAGTTGCTTGTCAGTCTAATGACAACTAAAGAGTTCTAGTAATAAAAGCAATGGGCCAGGACCTGGAGTAGCCTCTGACTCCCTGTTATTGGATGTTGATGCTAGGTGGATGGGTGGAAGCGTGTGCTGTGACTCACCATGGGAAGAGCCTCTGCTCAGAGACCTCTGCGTCTACAGTGAAGGACAGAGTGAGGTACACAGGCAGGAGGAACCTAAAGCTGCCAATCACAAGATCAAGCAATTACTTGGGCTGACAATAATCTCAGTTTGAATTGCAAAAATGTGTCTGATCCTCACTTACAGGGGCATGAACTGCACGTGGCAGGGCTGGCCGGCAAGGGGCTGGGCCGAGAAGTAAATTCAGTCTCATCTGAAGAGATAAGAAGGGGCAGAAAAACATGTTTACAGTCTCTTCTCTGGTACTTATGGGTAATTGATGGCATTTTTAGATGTTTTGGTACTTGTAGGTGTAAATAATGGGTTTTACATGAAATTTGGGGCCTTTTCCAAAGGATGTCATCAGCCCAGGTGCAAACCCAGTGCCACGCACAGCTGGAAACAGGGAGTAATTGGTAATAGCAGCTTTTGATCTGTAAGTCCTCAGTTTGCCCGTTTCCACCTGTAGCACTCCTGCAGCTCATCCCTGGCGTGCCCCCGTGCTGCTATACACTGATCTCACCTGGAAATCGCACCCCAGTGTCTGATGTGTTTTATCTTCATTCAGCTGATGCCTATCTTGTAATAAAATTTCCCATGGCTTATCAACGCTTGACAATTAGATGCTTAAAATCCCACTTAATGCAAAACAGATTACATCCTGGGAATTAGCAAAACAATCACATGCCTTAAGGGATAATGGAAGATTTTTTTATAGACGTATATGTGTTTTTATATATATGTTTATACATACACACGCATCGTAGTTGTGAAATCTAGAGATTCTGATCAGTTTCTGCTAGTTGATTGGTTTTGATGATTCCTGTGCCTGGTTCTATTTTTTCTTTCTGGTAGAAACTGTGTTCCGTGATGGCAGTGCTGTCACCCTTCCAGCGCTGTCAGGAGAGGCAGGGGGCTGACTCCAGCCCGAGGGTCCCCGGGTGGGTCCGAGCGCTCCCCTCCGTGCCCAGGCGGCAACTTTGCTCCCTCTTGTGGCATCCCGAGCCTGCTCTGTTCCCCAGCAGGGGTGGCCTCTCCCAGCGCCCGCGGAGATGCTCAGCGATGGGGACACGGCAGGGCGGGCAGCAGGGCTGTGCACGCCATGGCCAGGCCCACTCACTTTGGGAATCCCTCCCTGGGTCAGGGATGTGGGTCCGCTCCTGCTCCAGGACAGCCACAGCAGGGGCTCTGCCTGCTGAATTTGAATATATCTGGTCATCTCCAGCTTTATTGCAGAGCTGATCATCTTAACCCCAGCTCTTGCACGTGCTGGGGCTGGAGATGTCAGGAATACTTGCACTGCTGGTTTCTGCAGCCAGCATCCCCACGGAGCAGAGCATTTTGCCTGTGATTTCCAGTCCTGCTGTCAGCAGCACTCTTGGCACTCTAACTTGCAGAGGAGGTGCACGGTTCAGCTTCATAGACCTGGCCCCTGGAACTAGAGGAGGGGGTGAAGGGACTAAAGGATCACAGTAACTGGTGAAGATTTATAAAAATTACTTAGAAATAAGTTCTTAATACAATCAAGAGAGGAAAAATTTATTCAGTTCACTGGTACAGTACCTTGCACATGATGGGCTGAGATGCCCAACAGTGAGAGCTGGGGACTTGCTCGGTGCCTTCACCCACTTGTGGATGCCTTGGACACCCTCATGGGGAATGGGGCCATATCCTGGGCTCAGCCATTCAGGTCTGACTTCTGTGACTCTGTGTCTCTGGGTCCCCCCTGCCCAGTGCTGTGCCCACCCCAGCACACACAGGCTGGAGCAGAGCCCTGGGCTTCCAGTCAGGAGTACTTGGGATGCCCAGGGTCTGTGTGTTATCGGGTAAATGATGCTCTTTTGGCTGCCTGCCCTCAAAGAAGAAGAAATTCCTGTTGCTGTGTGATCATCCTTCCAATAACTGACCAAATGCAATAGTTCAGATCCTGACACACATGGTGTTGATTCATTTAACTGGTGATTTCTGGAGGCAGCAGCACCAAGATGCAGTGCACCACACACAGAGAAAAAGCCAGTTGTGTTTTAAAGCATGTAAATAAATGCCAGGCATAGCAGTGCTACCTCTCTTCTAAACACACAGATATTTCTATCCGATGGACTTTTACAAAGGCCAATATGTTTAATCCCAATTTACAGAGTGGGAAATTGAGTTTTCATACATAATCATCCAGCAGACCAGAAATAAAAATCTGGTCCTGTGAGTCCTGCCCCTGCTTGTCCTGTCCCAGTGACAAATCTCAGCTCAGTAACTTGTCCTGTCCTCCACCATGGATGAAACTGTGTGGAGTCACTGAGCCTTCATGGATGTTCCCATGGATGTTCCCTGCTGCAGGATGCAGGCTGGGCAATGGCCTGGGGGGAGGTGAGGAGCCCAGACCCGTGCCCGGCCTCACCTCTGCCAGCCACAGGCACTGCTGGCGCCAGCCAGCATCCCACATCTCTGTGCTGCTGGAAAAAGCTCAAGTCCTGGTCTGCTCCAACTTCGTGCTGCATTTCATTTGCAGTTTTAAAGCAGCAAGTGACTCTTGGAGGCAAACAAATGCCTGGCATTTGGCTCTGCCTGTGTTTTCCTGTGGCCAGGCTGACCTTTATGAACACTAGAGTCACAGCTATGACAGGCAGCTCACTTGAACCCTCCCATCTGGGAGCTGGGGAGGTTTTGTAATTGCTGGAAAAGCCAAAAAGTCTATCATCAGACCCTGATTTTTTCCTTAGCAACCAGCTCTCCTCCTTGATTTCTCTTCTCTTCACCTTTCCCTTCCATGTAACTCACAGCTGATCCTTGTTTGATGCAGATACAATCAGCAAGAACGATGAGCAGTTGCAGAGTTCAGCCCAACTCTATGAAATCACTCAAAAATGTGCTTAACTTCAGTAAAACTGTTCCTGTGCTCAGTCTTAAACGTGTGCTTTAGTCTTTTACTAGTCCTTGGCCCTCTCACAGTTTCACCTGCGTCATTGATTACCCGAGGAATGGCAGGATGAGGAAAAGGCTCTTGTTGGCATATGTGTGAAAGTGTTTTCCTGAGCTCGCAGTCGGTGTCTGCTCTGATGGCAGATGAGTGCAATTTTGTTGTCCAGTGAAGGAACAGAACATGAAATCCCCTATGGAAGTCCTCTTAGATATGCCTGTAAAATGCTGACTATGAGGGAAGTGCCCGTGCACGGCTGCTGCATGTTGTGCTGTCCTCATCACTCCCAGCTGCTCACCAGTCTTGTGTTGGCTGATTCTCTGCTTGTTCTGGCCTTTACCAAGCATCCATCTTGCTCGAATGTTAATAAAAACAAAATAAAAAACAACCCCCCAACCCAAAGATAGCATCATAAACTTATGGAACAGGTTTTTTAATTTAAATCTTCAATTGGGATTTGCTGTCTTTGCTTCAGGGTGTCCTTGACATATTTACACTTTGCCTTGAAACCATGACCATTAGGCATCATGTTCTTTTCCAGTGGATACAGGATGCTCCTAAGAGCTGGCTTAAGGAATGAAAAGAAATTATGTGCTCCATTACTGCTATGTAGTGGTGTCTTATGGAAACTGTGGTTAAGGTCTGATTTGCTAAGTGACTGTGAGGCACATAATTTAAGATGTTTTGAAGCTGAATTGACATTGCTCTCATCAGTTGTGTATCCTTTGTATCCTGCCTGTTCCTTGCTGTGTTCTGTACACCACCCAGCACTCTGAGTGAAGTTCTCAGCACTCTGCAGTGAAGTTCTCAGCACCTGCTGAAGGCAAATAATGATAATTAGTTCTAATAGCTGTCCTGTTTCACACCTCTTCTAGCTTGCCAACATAGATCACTAGGAGATGTCACCAAAGCAAATAATCACCACCGTGCCAAATGGCTTAGCATGATTTCAGTGCATAGCATGAGGCTTTGCCTGCATGATCCATAACAGAAGTGCTGAGGTTCTGCAGCTTTGCCTGCCCAGTATTATCTGTTCCCAAATTATGATTTGCACTGATTCTGCGTCTTGCTTGTACTCAGGGCTCTGACATACAGGTGAATTTCCACAATGTAACAGGTTCCTGCATGTCAGGTTCTTCACCACAATTGCCTTGTTCATGCTCTTGCTCAGCTAGTGCAGCTATCCCCATTTTTTTGTGGCAGGGGAAAACTACTTTGGCTTACTTTGTATTTGCCAAGGGGGTAGAGAAAGCAAAAAGACAATTATTACAGAATAACTGATACCTGTTACCTTGTGATATTATTCCTTTTCCTAAAGTTACATTGTGTGTTGGGGTCATGCTCATGACTTAGGGTATGAACTTGGTACCAAGCAGGCAAACGCTTTCATGGATCTCCTCCTTACCTTCAAACCATAAGGAACTGTCTCCACTGGATGTGTGTAACAGATGTGCCTGGGGCTGTTCAAGCTAGGGCAAGATATCACAGGCAGAAAAGAATCAACAGAGGAATATTAGCAATGCGTTATTTTGCTGGTGCAGTTTTCCCATATGATTACAAGTGATGAGTGCTCTGTGGGAGTGAGGGAAAGGAAGATCAGCCCTGTACCAATAGGCTGTGCTTGGCTGTTCACAGCCACACACTTTCTTTACTGTTAGCTCATTTGTTTGCTCTTATGCCTCTCTATTCTGTCCTGAAGGCTAACCACATATCATATATATTTAAAAGAACAGTAGCATACAACTGGTATAGATCTTAGGGTTCCTTTCCCAAAACATGATATTCCTGCTGAGAATATGAAGATAAAGGCTTTAATCCTTGGGAACAAAAGGGCGTGAGTAATTCCATTTCACTGCATGACCTGGAATCTCCACCCATATAAATACATCAAAGAGTAGGTATGATTTCACTCTCTGACACCCATGCATTGAGATTCTCACCCTGGGAAGCAAGGAGCTCCTGTGGCTGGGCTGAGCGGTGCCCAAGAGGCTGGGTAACAGGGATATTTGCAGCATTCTTTGATCTTCCTACTGGACCAAAATTATTCACATCTCCCTAGTGTTGCTGAAAACTTATCCAAGCACTCAAGGCAATTATTTTTAAATGTATGTGTGTTTTGGGCCAAGTCCATGAATCCTGACTCATGACTGACTCAGCCCTTACTTAAGCAAAACTCCACTTGATTTCATTACAACTGGGGGCAGGACTCTGTGATTCCTGCCCCTCCCAACGGGAGCTGCAAGAGCCCAGCCCCAGCTCTCAGAGCCTTCTGCAGCTCCCAGCACATGCCACTGCTCTGGAGCCTCCTGCACCTCTCTGAATCTTGCAGACAGCAGTGCTAACTACCTAAAAAGACCCATCCTGCTTGCCTGCCCTGCTCAAGCCACAACATGGGTGATGGAGAACCATGCTGGTGCTGTGCTGACTGATAATGCTTGGAGCTAAGCCTGCCAGTGGGCCACAGGAAATTCTGTGACCCACATTAATCAGGAGCTCAGACTAGATGGTTGTGATAGCCTGACCATCTGGCTGAAAACTGTTGTGCTGCAGATTGGCTGTAACTCACTGGAGTATTTTAATTTTGTTATAAATTCATTTCTAACACGCTCAGCTCACCATTGCATGCTGGAGGCCAGGATGGTTCGGGTAAAGAGAGAAATTAGGTGATATGAGCGCTGGGAAGAGTAATCTAAAATACCCAGGCAGGTCTGCATGGCTGAAGGGTAGCTGGTGCTAATAAACTGGGCAGGATCTGAGCTCCTCTTTGTGCCCTGTTTCCCAGCACTCCTGGCTGCAGGAGGCTACAGCACTGCTCCTGACCTGGCTCTCTGCACTCATGACTGCAGGAGTCAGCTCAGGTCTCGCCAGCCTTATTAGCTCTGGCTCGGTGCCGGCAATTCCTATTCAAGCTGGCTCTGTGCAACGTGCCTGGCTGTCTGTGCCGTGCACATCCCGGCATGGGAGTGGTGTCCCAGTGTCAGGAATGTGGGACAGAGACGCTCTGGCTGCCTGCTGAGAGCAGCACGGTCACATTCACACAAAGGAAGAGGCTCTGCTGAAGCGAGCTGTCCTGCCTGGAGGCAGCCCAAGTGTCTCTGTCCTGGCATGGATAAGCCAGAAGTCACCCAAGGGAGACTGAGAGTGAGAAAATAGTAATAAACTGTCTTGAAGTGTCCCTGCTGTCCAGCAGTCCCAGGAGAGCTTATTAAAACCCAACCATTTTCTGCTTAGCAAGGGTGACTGCCAGTTTGTGGCTAAAGCAACCAAAAATCTTCAATGGAAACGTTACTTATGTGTGTCATTTAAGATAAAGCCCCCGTGTTTTGCATGGCTGCACCTTGACAAATGGCCTGATTGGTTTTATTCCCATCTACAGCTAGAAATAACAGAGCTGCTGTGCATATTCCCATCATTTGTGTTATTTAGATTTTTGGCCTCAGAAGAGGAAGCATTTGTGGGATTGGACTCAGTGTTTGGCCTGTCAGCTGTTGCTGCACCCTTTGGTGCCTTAGACTATTTCTTTCATCAAAGTAAACAGGTTTGATCTCCAGTTTGAGTAACCTACTGTTGTCTTTTGTAATGCTGCATTAACAGGCTTGGAAGATACATTTTCTGCCAACATAAACACTTTCTTGACTAACAGAAATGAGTCCTTGCTTGCATTATTTTGCTGCAAACATTACAAAGGCTATGAAATAATTGTAAGTAGATGTCCTCATCTGAATCTCCTTTAGACTACTGCAAGGCTCCCACAATAATGCCTAAATGAGGGTCTCCTCTCAGCAGACAAAGGTTTGTTCCTTTTTTCCCCCCTCCTTTTTTTTTTTTTTTTTCCTTATTTTGTCTCTGTCTTCTTTTGAAAAGAGAAGAACTGGAAGCTGCCTGGCCCAATGATGTTCTTTATTGCTCTGTCTCCCCATCACACCCCAGACTTCCTGGGAGGACACATAAAAAGTGACTTGCCCTGTTCTGCACAGCACTTCACCTGTGTGATATTTGCAAAGGAATTTTGTCTCAGGTATTCTTGAGAGGTCAGTGAGTTGCACAACAGAATTTAGTCATTTATCCCTGGCCATTTCTGACTGAAGTGTAAGTCTCACTTTTACTGCCACAGTTCCTGCTTTGCTGTACAGACTTGAGATCAAAACCCCACCGCCGTCAGAAATTATTCAAGGCTATCTAAGGCCCTAACAGCAACTGTATCAAATAGAGACAACTCTTTGAGGAAATGTAAATTTCAGCACATTCACATCGAATATGGTTTTGGCTCTGTAGTTGTGAAAAAATACAGAAATTACCAGTAGAGTCACCAAGATCTAAGTCAAGACTAGGGAAAACTAGTGAGTAAGGAGGAAATTCTTCAGCATTTGTTCTTTTGTGTTCACATTCTTATGACTTGGATTCAAATATCTGCCCCACACTGAAGAACCTGGAAACAAGATCTTCAGGTCTTTCCTAGTTGTAATGAGAACACACCCAGACAGAGTACATGAAGAGAATTAAAGGAAAGAGATTTACAAAACCTCTTAAAACAGCAAGCTTCTTAATTTTCCTTTAGAATTCAAGTGAGCCATCAGACAAAATATTTAAGGACTGAAGCAGTCAAGCCCCAGCAGAGAGCGTGGCTGGCTTGGTTTGCTCAGGCTTATCTAAATTCGGTCCTGTAAAAGCGTGAATTATTGACTCTCCTCTTTTCTCTGCTTTACAGTCCTCAGGTACCTGGAGGGCATCCCAGAAAAATAGGAGGGTGAGCCAGCCTGCTCAGACATTGATGCTTTCTGAATCTCACTGGCTAAGCCCAAGTTTGAATATTTAACGGTCTTCAAAATCCCCATGTAACACCCGCTGCCCCAAAAGGAAAACCAGCTAAGCAGCAGCTTCCTTGGAAAGCCAGACCATGGCCAGGGAGCAGCAGCAGAGCCAGGAGTGGCTGCAAAGACAAAACTTGGTCCAGAAGCTGGGCTTTGATTGCTGTGGGTGAAATTCATAGTGTGTGTGGAGAGAACCAACAAGGCTGACAGTGCAGTGGGAGTGAATAATGCAGAGGCCTTTGCTCGTCCTGCTGCACAGGAATGATTCCCACGTCCTCCAGGCAACGCGGAGTGAATCAGTTTTGAGGAGCCTCTGCAGCACTACTGCAGCAAAGCAGGAAAAATATTGCAAAGTAGAAAAGACTTTTGGTCAAATGCTTTTTCTCTGCTTGGTCATCATGCCTGAAATTGTGTTTTGTTCATGCAGCTGTTGGAGTTAACATGCAGCACCTATTTATGGGTTTCCTGGGCAGCCACCTCCTTCCCTCAGCCACAGCACCTCCACTGATTGCAGCAGGATCCAGCCAGGCTGTGCTGTGCCTGCCAGTCCTCCCTCCTGCCCATCCACAGGCCTGGCATTGGCACAAGGCTGAGTTTGGCCTCGCACTGGACTCGCTGTGCTTTTCACAAGGTCCTCACACTGTTTGCTTCTTTGTGCAGGACAGGGCTTAACACCCTCCTTTGTCAAACCTTGAATTAAAAAGCAGTGTCTTAGCAGGTTTAGACAGGATTAAGCAGCACAAACCTCTTACACACAGAGCTTACACTAAGTAAGCTTTTCTAAGTTACCAATGTGTGATGTATCTGTAGCTCTCCTATCACTTTCCCTCTCAGCTGGGTTGTTTCAGAGGGGATAATGGAGCTGAGTTTATAAACTTTCCTTAGGACTTGGGTGTTTGGTGCCTTTCTGGTCTTCTGGTGCTCCAGCCAGAATTTCTAAAAACAGCTGCCAAAGCCAGACCTGGTGTGGGCAGACACAATTTCAATTGCCTCAGCAGATCTGTGCCAAACTATAGCAACTGCAAATCTGAAGGCAGGCTGTGCTGGGAAAAACAGGGGTCTGTGGCTAATCCTAGCCCTGTCACTGACCTGCTGTGGGACTTTATCTGCAGCTCTGCTGCCCCTCAAACCTGTATTTTCATATTTAGGTGACATGACCTCTGGATAAGAGTTCCTTTATTATTCTTTTTTATTCTTCTTTTATGCAGAAGTTAACATAAGGGGTTACAGTCATGCAACACTTAAGTAACTGACCCATATTACCCCTTCTATTGCACAATTCAATGTGTGAAAAGTTTTTCTGTCCCATGAAAAGGCAACCTGGAAAAGAGGTGAAAGCACTTCTATCTTTTTTTTTTTTCTTGCCCTTCCTCACCGATTCCATTTGGAAGATATTTATTAGGTGGAGAAAAGTACAGTAAGATGCTGCATGGCTCAGCAAAGCACCTTCTTTTCCTACAGACACAGGGCTCTCGTTACATCTTTAAAGAATCACAACAAAGAAAAGGAGCTGACACAATGAATTTTGATCTGGAAAATGAAATCTGACATAACCAGTAGTTACATTTTTCTTATTCCCTGGTAGTTTGCCTAAAGGCAGCTTTTAAATAATTCCTGCTTTTCACCTCCTGAGAAATAATCCTTTTGCTTCTGAATTAATTAGGCAGCATCATAAAAACCCTTTAGAGACTTTGCAAGCTGCTGATCTAACTCTTAACATATATAATGGGCCTGATCCTTAGGCCAGACAGTGGGAATTCTGCTTTTAATTTTGATGGGAACAGAAGCAGGCATTTTATGTGTGATGCTACTGAAAAAACAGGGTTCCCAGTAAATAGTACAGGGTGTTGCTTTTTATGACAGCTTTACTGGTATCTGTCTCTATGTCTGGTATCTGTCTCTATAACATCTTGAGTCTCACAGTGATGAGAGAGAGAAAGTCCTTTCTTATTTCATCTTCTCTTGGACAATCAGTGCCAGAATTTCTGTTGTGTGCTGCCCTGATGAGCAGGGTAGTTAAGTGCTGTCTCTCCACTTGGAATATCCAGAGTGTGATTGATCTGCCCGAGCTGGGCCATTGTGCAAGGCCAGGGAAATCAGTGGAGCTCTCACATGCAGAATTGATCATCTCAATCTTGGCTTTGAGATGTCAGCTACTCCAGTACTCACCAGCTTAAACCAGCATCAACCAGTCAACTAATTCTGTAGCAATAGCATAGTTTCCTGTTAATCTGAAAGGTGAAAATAAGCAAAATAATTTTGATCTCATTGATACAATTTTTTTTAAATGTAAAATACCACCTAAATGGAGGTTTACTGGCCAAATTGAAAATATCTGTACCGGTTTGTTTACAGGGTGATGTGAAAGTTTTTATTTGACTAAGTAAGAGATTCAGGTAAGTTTTAGGCTCATGAGTTTTTCATGATGTTGGGCTTTATGGCCTGGATGGTCTCTCTCTGTTCTACGTTCCTTTGTTCTTACATTCCTGACTTTGCCTGTTGCCAGTGGCAATATCACCAACACAAGTCAGGACAAGGATTAGATCAAAAGATGCACGAGGAACCAAAGATGGCTCTGAGTGCGATTTGGAGCTCAGATTAGGAGATCTAAACACCTGTATGTCTTTCAGGTGTAGGTTTGTGTACTGCTGGCATTCTGCTGAGGGGTTTGCTCACACAGGTCCAGGAACGTTTGTGGTCAGCAGGACATCTGGTGACTTGTCCCATGGCACTGCACTGCTCTGCTGAGTGCCACAGGCTAGAGAAGCACGGATTTGCAATATAGACCAGAGAAAAACTCGTTTCAGGAATCACCATTTCAAACCTCATTATTCTGCAGGGGTTTCTGCTAGCTTTTAGAAATGCCAAAATGGTGTCCATACTAATATTGTTGTTGTTTAAAACTCAAATGTAAATTCTCTCCTAAACTCAGGACCTGTTCCTCTCCTCTTTCTGCTACCTGACTTTTGAGTGCAGCTGTGACTTTCCCTGTCCCTTCCCCAGGTAAGCACCCAGGCTTGGCTTTGCCCGGAGGCTGGGCTGCCCTGACAGTACTGCTTTGGGGAATAAAACAAGAAGGATTTGACACAAGAAAGCCCAGATTGTCAGTGAGAGCAGGAAAGTAGATCTAGCTTTATATCAATCCCATTATCCTCTGTTCTCCCTTGCAAAGTAGGTGATTTAGTGCTTTCCCTGTAAAAGTTTTGGGTGTTTAGAAGGTTGGTGGAGAACCCAGTAATCTGGGAGGTGTGGGTTCAAGAGCCAACTCCTAAACCAAACCACCAACTCATCTCCAGCAAGATCTTTTTTATTTTTTAGCTGATGTCAGACTTTGCTTGGTAGTGTTGTTTTTTTTTTTTTTTTTTTTTTTTTTTCCCCAGATCTACTCATATACATTTTATGTGCTGGAGCTTTGCAGAGAGTGAATGATTTTTCTAAAATAGAGAGGTCAATTACTTGTGTTCCTGGAATCAACTTGGTCTTCCATGTCAGTCTGCCCTGGGAGGTTTTCGAGTCAGTGTGTTCTCCCTGCTCTGTATCAAGTGTATCAAGCCTGAATTTCTAGTTAGGAAAAAACATTGTTGTGGGCTAAGTCCAAAGAGTTACAGCTTTATTTACACTTTAGTTGCCACCTACAGCAATGTAGCTCATCACTAGGTTGCCTTGGGCATGTTTCCACTTTATAACTTAGTGAGGCTGTTTACAATATTACCAACAGAAGAAAGTTCTGCCATAGTTCTACCCTGCAGACCAGGGTAGAACTATGGCCCCAGTTAAATCAGTGACAAAACTCCCATGGACTTCAGTGGGCCAGCATTTCATTTAGTACTGCATGTGAGGAGCATATATTTTATTGTGACCTCGATGTCTCCTCGTTCAGCTGCTTTTCTCAAAGCATATTCAGACCATGGGCAGCCTCATGGGCCCTGGCAGTGCCTGGGTACCTGTTCTGTACTGGTAAATTGCTGGGTGCTTTTTAATGTCACATCCATCCTTTTCTGTCTTCAGAGCCCTACTCTTTCTCTCTGGATCTTGGACATACTTTTGCTTCCTTTTCTGTAGAAGCTCTAGATCTGCATCCAGATAACATAGGGAGGAGAAAGAGGAAGGGATGGTTTTGGACTTTCGTGGCTCCCACAGGGATCAGGAGCTGAATTCATGTGTTGGGCAGACACATCAGTGAGAATTCCCCAGACTAATAATTCATCCAGTTCATAGGAGAAATGGATGCATCCTTCTGTTCCCTGCCCACAACCTTCTTTGCCCTCCACCCAGTTAACTTAAATTGTGAAATTCTGGGCAGATTTTATGTGCATACACCTACTCAGCATACTCTGTAAAGATACACACATAGGTACTCATAAACACCCTGCACAACCATGCACCGCACATGGTGTACAGGTTTGGTAATAGTATTCCTAGCAATTAATCTGCCTGTTTCTGAGTTTGTATGGATTCCTGTTTAATCTCCAGAAAGATAATTTCTTTCTATATCCTGAGTGGCAGTGATATGTAAAGGCCAAACTACACTGCACAGTGCCCTTTGGGAAGAGACTCCTGCTTAAAAGCCTTCCAGATCTTGCCTGCCACAGAAGATTATATTTGGAAGGATGGGAAAGCAACACGAGAGGCACATGGAGCAAAAGCTGTGAGCATCAGCAGTTTACTACAAGTAAACAGTTTCACTTCTTGAGCTGCTGTGTTTGTCAGTCTAGTAAACAGGATCTGACTGCAGTGAGATAAAGCTGTAGGCCTCAACCTGTCCTCCTCCTCTGCAGTTTGAATTGTATACTGCCCACACTCCTGTCAGCCACCCCGTTTCTTCCCTCTGTGATCCAACATTGCAATATTTAAGTCCACCATTGCATGATTTAATTCCATTATTGCAATGCCCCTGCAGAGTCCTTGGTTTCACTGGAAGCAAAAAATCACCAACCTGGCTTCCTACTCTTACAGGAATTTACAAAAGAAGGACTTGGTTAACTGTCTGGGATCAGGCAGCATTCCAAATCACCCCCAAACTGTCCTCTTCTCTTTGGAAAATAGGATATTGCTGTCCATTTTTTGTCCAGGTCACCAAGAGGCAATGCTGGGAGCTGTCTCTGCTGCCCTGCTCAGAGGAGCCTGTGGTACAGCCTTGTCTGATAGGATCTGCTTTCCCTGAATAATTGCGGACATTCCCCTCTCCACTCATCCCTCCAAGCACCTTGGAGCCATAAATTGCCATGCTAGAGCAAATGGAGTCATGCTCAGGGAATGATCTTCCCATTCAAGGTGAATCTTGATACCTGACGTATGAGAAGACCAGGCACATGCTAAAAATTCCTTGCTAATTTGGGTTGCCAGTTCATCAAAAACATCCTCCCAAACACGCACAGGATGTATTAAGTTATGGTATAGTAAGCGATCAGCTTGTCACACTGACATTTCTGCTCCTTGCCAGAAAGTCCTGGACTTCATTATCTCTCTCAAGAAATCAGATCTCTGGGTGTCACCCTGCAATAAATTTGTGTAACTGGAAACCTCTCCCCAGGCATACAAAGATCTGAGGACAAGTGGGCATTGCTGTTCTCTGAAGACTGGAGTATAAATATATCCTGCACTGACTAACATCCCTCCTCTGGGACAGGTCCAGCGCAGCCTTAGCATCCTCCGAGTCTTCATCCACTGGCACTTTGGCATAGGAACGTGACATGTTGTGAGGTGGGGCATATCTTTTGGGGCTACCAAACAAGGAGGTTCAATTGTGTGTAAGTTACTCCATGGTGTCACATTCCCACTTCCCGTTCTACTTCGAAAAGCCTGGAAGTGCTGCCTGTCCTGCTGCAGGGGAGGTTGGCAGGGTGGCCCAGGCAGTGTCAGGACATGCTGTCACCTTGGTGACAAAAAGACCAGTAGGAACAACACTTGTAAATGAAGTTTCCTCTGTGTGGTGATCCTGTTGGTGAGGTTGTAGATGGCCAGAAAATCTGGAATCTCCAAGCTGCTGTTCCTGTACATGATCTCTAACCTCTTTTGTGAATCAATCTCTGCTTCAGTTTCCTTTTCTGAGAGCTGGGGGTGCCTGCTGAGTGTGTCAGTGGAGCTCAGGGCAGCACAGGAGCTCAGTCCTCCCCTGTAGCCCCTCAGTGTGAGGAATGAAGAGCAATGTTACCCCACATGGTCTGGGAGCCACTTCAGCAGGGCTGCAAAGGAGCATCCAGGCTGATCTCTGCTGATACTATCATGAGTCAGTGATTTCTCGCTGATGATGAAACTTGTAGTAAGGACTCTTGTGGTGTAATAATTTTCCAGATTAGCTTGCAAATGCAATGCAACATGTAAGAGTTTGCCAGGTGCTCCTTGACTTCCTTGTGAAGCTGATTTTTGGGATACTTTCTCAATTTGAACATTACTTATAGGTATTCTTAAGGAATATCAGTATAAATAGTCCACTGTGTTTTGCAGAGTTCATGCCACTCCATATTCTGTTTTACCTCTTTCCATACCAAGCCATTAGCCCACACGATTGTCTATTATTTGCAATCTTGGCTCATTAAGGTGATAATTTGATAAAGCAGGTTGTTGTCTTTACCTTGGGGGCTCTCTTCTGGGTTGATGCATTGATATGTGGACAGCCCTGTCAATGTGCTCCCCTGTTCTCAGCGGGTGCCACGGCACGTCCCGCGCTGTGGTTTGTGATTTATGGTCCCCACCGTGTGCAGGCGGCCAGCCCAGCGCACGTCCTGCTCCTGGCACAGCCATCCAGGGAGTGTCTTGGGAAAAACCTGCAGATGGAGCGTGGGGGAAGGACTGGGGAAGGTTCCTGAGGAGACCTTCCATGGCTGTTTCTCTCCCTGAGTCCTGTTAGTGCAGGCAGGACCTCAAGGAGGAGTTTGATCATCTCCTCAGAGGAAGAGCCTTGTTCTTCAGTAACTCAGACACTGCTATGGGCTGAGGAGGTCATAGAGATCTGTGAGGATGTCCTGGATAACTTTACCTTCAGAGAGTAGTCAATACAACACACAGAGAATGGAGAGAGCTTGTTTCACTCCAGCCGCAGGGTAGGGGCTTGGCTGGTACCAACCTGCTGCTTTGAGGCTCAGTTTGTCACCCAGGAGCCTTGGAGAGACCCAAGGGGTGAAAACAACTTCATCTAGCAGTCCCATGCAGGGTTTGTGTCAGAGACATCCCAAAGGTAAAGCTGAGTCCTGGGCTGTGATGGTGACACAAAGTGGGGCTTGTTCAGGAGCACCTGAAGGGCAGGGATCTGCAGGGCAGCTCCTGTCCCTCATCTTCTGCCTGTTTGAGAAACCTGCACATAGAAACCAGCTCAGCACCAAGAACAAAACATTTCCATGCAGGGACAGCTTGGAGATTTATTAGTGGCATTCAGTGGGTGTTATATATTGCTGGGAAAATGATTTTTGGAGACAGAGTGCTGATAAAGAAGTGTTTCTGGGAAGAGGAGCAGGCACTGGGCATTATTGCAGTGGACTGGAGCAGGTATGGAGCCTGGCCACCTGTGGGAGAAGGTAGAAATATCAAAGCAGCCCTTTTCCTTTTACTGTCCAGAAACTTGGTGCCAAAATGTTGCCTGTTCCTCCCCAGTGATAAAAGGACAAGTTAAATAATTAATAATAATCTAAGTCCCAATGTGACTACTAAATAATTTTCTGTTAGACATTATGTAAATTTGAAGTATTTTTTTTACTGTTCATGCATAATAAAATAACTATGGTGATTAATTTTCACCCTCAGAGTTTAATTAAGATCATTCAGGAGGTTTGGACTCATACACCAGGCTATAAATCACAGTCCAAGCCACTGAAATATCTGCCTAGCTTTCTGATTAGATAACAGTGTTTTGGGGAGGAAATCTTGCTGACAGATAGTCACCTGAGTTGTCCAGATCAGGAGGCCATTTGGTCCTCTGAGCACTGAAATGATACATACTGGTTATTAATATATGCAATTCAATGTGTGCTTTTCTAGGTTTAATTTTAGGGATGGACTCATTCCATCATCTGTATTCCTGCACAACTCATTGTGGAATAAATAGAGCGTTGTTCTGTGTTACCCTAATCCGCTTTTAAAGCCAGGGCAACTGAACTCTCCAAGGGAGTAAAGTGGGTAGTATCAAGTCACATTTTATTCCAGGATAAATGTGTCCAGGTGTGGTGTTTTGTGGGAACAGCCGTGTGCTCTGTATGCATAACCTCAGTTGGAATCACTCCTGAGGCTTAGACAAGCCTGAGTTTCCCAGTTTCAGCAGAAGCTGTGAGATGCACAGGGATATTTATTGTAACTGCAGCCTCTCAGAGCTCTTCCAAACACCCTGAGCCCATAACCAAAGAGCTGCTTTCAAGCACCTCCACAGTTTTCATAGTGCAGAGCAAAGTGAGCAGCCAGCACACTGATATCCTGGGAGAAAATCCTGGGATATCCTGGGGAGCTGTGTCTCCTGTGGCAGCTCCTGGATCCAGAACTTCCCTCTGTTTTCTCTGGGTGTCTCCCTGTGCTGTGCACACCCATGGCTTTGCCCCACGAGTCAGAGCAAGTCTGCAGGATGTGTCAGTGCACAGGATGGACCCTGACTCATGGGGAAAGCATGTATGGAAAATGTTGTCATACTCCTACAAATGCTTGATTTTCTTTGCTGTGTGATTTTTTTTTCCACTTTAAATAAAAGCAATAAAAGCTAATACTGAAAGGAAGTGGTCCAGGTGAGCCCTGTAGAATTTCCCACTGCTTTTATAAGCAGAAACTCTTTTCAGGAGAGAGAGACTACTGGGTTTGAAAAAGATAAGGTGGAAGGGAGTTTCTCTGATGGCCAGAACATAAAGCATAAAATGACCATCTTGCTAAATCTTCACTGCTAAACTTGTTACTCCAGAGTTGCAAAATAGCACAATAGTACTCTGGAACACTTATTCCTAAATTCTACTGTTTTATTCCAGAACAAAGAGTATCTTTGAAGAACAATTCAGTCATAACTACAGTGCTTTAAATTCACACCTTGTATTCCTCCCAATTAATTGTCAAAGCCAAATTCTAACTTTTGTTTTAATCTCATTGCTGTAAATCCAGAATTCCTTATTTCCTATTTAGCCATTAGTTTTCAGTCATGACTATGAAATGTATCATGTCCAAGGAATGACTCTGGATTTTACCCAACAAATGTGGCCCAAAGTGTGTGAAAAGAGATGGTCTGGATGAATCACACCAACCCCTGCCTTGGCTGAAGCATCTCGAGCAGGGCTGCAGCAATGGAACAGAACAGGCAGCAATGGAACAGGCAGCAGTTCCAACTTCGAAAGTCAGAGAGAGCAGAATATCAACACAATAATTAACATCTAATTTAGCAGTTAGACCAGGATTTAGGCAGATTCCTGCATTAAGTAATTGCTTCCAGAGGCAAGCAGTTCTGGGGCTGCTCACTCCACTCCTAGAGACCAGGCACCCACCTCCCTCCAGCCTTTCCACAGCCATGGGAAGCAGCTCCGTTAGTGGTGCTTTGGAGAATTTTGTCTGAATGCTGTGAGGAAACCCCTCTCTTGTGGCATTAAAGGAAATACAGGGATAGAAGCACATCTTTACAGTCAGGTTTAGAAGTAGGAAATATAAATGAATTTAGGCACATCCTAATTTTCCTAGAAGACGAGAATCTCAGTACAATCATCCTTAAATATCTGCCAAAGGCTTGTGGTTTTTGTTGGAGAAAATGGCCACTTATAGATGGGTCTCTTCTGGAAAAATGTATTTTGCTGTGCCACATTCTTGATGACTAATTCCTTCACTCTGCAGCTTTGGGTATCAAAGTACAACGGAGCACTGGGAATTCCCTAGTGAGTGTCCATCTTCAGTGCTCCTGTGACCGGCCATTGCCTCAAGGTGACAACAAAGTCTCACCAGGGATTCAGGATTTTACATTCTCACCCTGTAGGTCTGCAGCCTTATAGCTGTTTCAGACGGTTGAACCATAGGAAGAATAAAAGGTCTTCTGTTTGGAAAAGGTCTATGATGTAGCTGTGTCATCTTTCCAGCTTCCCAAGGGAGGGACAGGGCTCCCTGCTCCCTGCCGTGCTCACGGGGACCTTCGCAGCCACCTCCTGTCCCAGGTGCCCCTCGAGCATCTCCTCCCGGCTCAGACCCTGACACCTCCGTCTTTCCCTGGCGTTTGGCTCCTCCCCAAGGAGACTGCACGGCTTCAGCACTTGTCCTTTTTTTGAATGCTGGATGCGGATTCTGGCTTTGATAATTTAGTGCTGTGTGAAACATCTTTTAGATTTCTGGAGCCTCGTGCTGCACCTCCTCTTTCCCCGGCAGGGCAGCGAGTCCTGGCTGGTGCACAGACCCCACTGCCCACTTGCAGGCAGCTGCTACTGAGATTTTAACGTCTGTCACTGACTTTGCAGTCCCTTTGTTCAGCCTTTTAAATTTTTCTTTATTGTTTTAGCCTGTCTGCAAATGTATTTGTTTTCCTTCCAGAAAATCTTTGGCTTGCTCAATTTGCAAGACAGCTCTTTGTGGAGAGTGCCGTGGCTCACTTTCTGCTATGGGTAAGTGCTCCTGGAGCATTTGGCTCCTCCACAGGGAGGGTTTACTCCTGCCATCCTCACAGCTGGTGCCACTGGATGACCTGCTGCCCAGATTGCTGGGTGCTGCCTGGAGAAAAGGAGATTTTGTGACACAGAGGTCTAAATATGTTGCTATGGTTCAGAACAATCCATGCTGTCCTAAGCTGTGATTCTTAGCAGCAGTTTTTGCTCCCTGCCCTATTGGGTCAATACCATGTTTTCCACACACATAGGCTCTTTCACCATCCAGATTTTTTATTTGCTTTTGTCTTACTTAATGGCTTTGCCCCTTTGTTTAGAGCAGAGGTTACAAGGATACAAGTCGAACATCTTGTCTCACCCACCCCATTCAGATCTGAGCCCTGGCCTGAAGACACCCACCCTCGGTGGGGACCTGGGCATGGCTCATGCAGCACAGGAGGAGTTTGTAGAAACAAGTGTTGATCTGGAAGGCACCTCCTGCTTGTCTCTGGGCAGATCTGGAGGCTGCCCCCAGCCCGCCCAGACTGGCTCCCATGGAGAGCTGCCCTCCTGTGCTGGGACACCCAGGGGGAAACCTTGCAGAAGAGGCTGCAGAAACCTCTGCCATTGCATCTGCACTGAGTGTTTGCCCGGACACTGGATGAAGAATTTCTCCTCTCAGGGGATTTGTGGCACTCCGTGCTGCTATTTTCCCTGGTTTTGCAGCCTGTTTTAATTGTGGGTTTGCCCTTACATGATGAGGGCCAAAACCTAATAGAAAGCTGTTTACAGTGCTGCTCGCAAAGTCTTCACAGAGTTCAGGGGCTATTTCAGCAAGACATTCCCAAACAATTCTTCACTTCATATTGACCTCAGTCTGTTCTCTTATCCACTCTCCATCCTATATGAGAGCTCAGGCTGTGCCAGCAGACCCACAACCTTCTCATGCTATTTAGCGGCCACGTACAAATTAATGTCATGACTTCGTGAGCGCCCTGTGAGCACAGGTAGATATTAGGACAACTCCTGGAGCCTTACAGCTCACTGTGGACATGGGAGCTGCTTTGGCCTAGAAGCTGGGCAGAATTTGATTCATTTTTCAGGGCAGAAATAATTCTTTCATAGTGCCCTCTCTGTTGGGGGACGTAGCATTAGGATGACTTTCACGGGGCCCTTTTCTCACAAGTCCTGTGATTTCTGAGGACCCTGTCCTGTGTGGGTATGAAGGCTTGTGGGCTTGCCACTGGCACAGGAGTGACATTTGCCCTTGCTGGAACTGGGTGGTTGTTGGAGAGGGTTATTTGCTCTGTGTGATTGATCACATCTGGGCACACATAACGCTGCCTTGCGAAACAGCCCTTGTATGTGTCAAACTGACTCACAGTGTGGCCTGAGGTAGACGAAGGGGACATTTAAGGAACAATGGAATTTCACAGAGAGCCATGCTACTTTTTAATCTTTTTTTTTTCTCCTAGAGCAAAAGGCCTTTGTCGGCTGATGGGAACAGGGTACAATGTCCCAGGCGACCGAGGGGGTCTCTTGTGAGGGCTGTGGACAGGGGAGCTTGGCCATTAATGCTGCTGCACTCCAACCCAGCAGCAACTCTGTCTCAGCAAGGTGAAGCTGTCTGGCTCACACCTGTGTACTTTGATGGAGAGGGTGACAGAGCAGGCCTGATTTTCCCTGCATTGGTTCACCCCCTGTGTCATCTCAGGGCAGTCAGTGTGAGCCACTTCACAGCAGCTTTGGGCCCTGAGTTTGCAGTTCAATGTGTATCCTTCAAACTCCAGGGGATTTGTCAGTAGGAATTGGGCATCTAAAATGGATCTGAGCCTGTATCTTTCCCCAAGTGCTTTTTATTTGTTAGCTTTCCCATAAGTTTGCCTTTTACCTAAGAGCATGCCAAGCACGAAGTGAGGTTTTTGCAATCCCACAGGCACTTGCTCAGTGTTAGTGCTGGGGCTGTGGAACAGAGCAAATCAGTGCCTGGCTGGCTCATGGCCTGCTGTGATTCCAGAGCTGAAGTTACTGGGACGGTGGGCTTTATCCCTTCAACACCTTCTTATCACTGCTGAAGCGATGCTACCCTTACATGTCAACACTGAGAATAGATCTGCAGCTCACAATCCTTCTTCTGGCAACCAGCTCCACAGTGAAAGATGCCCTCTAATTAATGTTCTTCAGAACAAATCATCTGTAAATGGATCCATGCGTGGAGCCAGGCTCTTCTGCCTGAGCCATGGGGCTGCTCATGTAAGGAAGGGCTCCTTGAGCACATCATTTACATGACTGGGCCTTGAGCTTTTGGCCCAGGATGCTAAAATCAGTTCCCAGCTCCCCAGTCTGCAACTGGGTTTTGGATGCTTTGGTGAAGGCTCACCAAGGCCACTCCTGAGCAGATCCATGAGTGCCTCAGGAATCAGGACAGCCTGGGCAGTGAGCAATGGGCCCTGCTCTGCCCGGGATGTGGTGCTGACTCCAGGCACAGGGCAGAGCCAAGGAGAGGTACTTGGCACCCAGGTTGTCACTGCAAGGCCCTCTGAGTCCTGCCTGAGGTTGGGCTGCAGAAGACAGATGACCTGTCATTTCATGCTTGTTTGTCTGGCCCTGCTGACTACAATGAAGTGCTTTTGTTTTACCAGGGAAATCTGAGCAGGCCCATCTTGTGAACTTTAAGGATCTGGGTGCAGGTGGAGGATGGGAATGCAGCCCAGCCCTTCCCAAGGCATGGTCCTGCAGTGCCACTGCACAGGGTATGGTGCTTCTTTTACTCTTTAACAAACACAGTAACCAACAAGTGCCTGTAGAGGTGTGGGAACTCTGTGTGACTCTTGTGTATAAAAGCACAACAGCAGCAGAACCCCTTGTGCATCCCTGGGTGAGCCCCAACCACACGTGAGTTTGGTCAAGCTCTCAGTGACACCAGACTTACCTGTCCTCAAGGAAGGGCATGGATGTCTCTCCATGGAAGGTGAGCCAGCACAAGAGCAGCAAGAACAGCAGCTTCTGACTAAGAGTTATGCAGAGCAAGTGAGGGGAAGCAGTGCCT
This sequence comes from Anomalospiza imberbis, assembly GCF_031753505.1. NCBI lineage: Eukaryota > Metazoa > Chordata > Aves > Passeriformes > Viduidae > Anomalospiza > Anomalospiza imberbis. The sequence goes on along the minus strand of NC_089699.1, from coordinate 11,097,193 downwards.
GCTGTGGATTGATCAATAATGCTGTATTTTCAGTGTTTCCTGGGGAAAAAAAAGTATTCAAAACTCTGCTAAAGGAAATAATCTTTTAGGTTGAACTACACATTTCAAGTTATTTTGAAATACCCTTTCCAGCCTGGAATCCTGTTTGGTTTGGTAGCAGAAAACATGTCCAATACTAAGCTGAAAATTTTGAATTTTCAAAAGGAAGTAGAGACAAGCAACTGCTGCATGTGTTTAGGGAAGTCTTAGCTCCTGCTTAGCTCTCTGAGCATCCTAGAGAGGGTTAAAAGGGATGAGGGTGTGTCAGTTCTATGCCAGGTAGTGGATTTCAGCCTGCAGTGGCACCAACTTTTGCATTTTTACCATAGATTTTGTTACAGTTCTTTTTCAAAGCTCTGGTTCCTCATATCCTGTAATTGTGTGATAATTTCAGCATTTTTAAAAGCTGAAGGTAAATTGACAACTTTTGTGATTGTGCAGAATAGCTTAAAAACAACCAAAAAGTTTTAAAAGGAAGAAAGGCAAATAGAGGAAACCTAAAATTATGTTTCATTGAAATCTCAAGATTTATAAGGCAAACTTGTGATTTTGTGGCCTAGGACAGGACTGCTAAGTGCTTGGTGTTGGCAATGCTCTGTTTATTTTCCGTGCTTGGATTTCTGCATGGCTTTATACATATCATGAAAAATGCAGTATTTTACGTTATTTTTTAAAAGGAAGCAGATTGCTTGGTTGGATGATCTCCAAACCAGACTGTAACGTACTATAAAAATTCTACAGTGCACTGTAACAATCTACAATAGGCTAAGATGTTACTTTACCAGCATAAAAACAGGCACATTACGGAGGAAGAGAATTATAAGGTATAATGCTTGTGTTCATGGCCAAAAAGAAGAAGAAAAAATATACACTGTGTGTGTAAACAGCACATTGCAATTACAGAACAAAATTTAATTAGATCTTTATAAATAAAATCCACGTACACTGATTTATGATAGATTTCTTTCTCAGCCTTTGAAATGATGGCTGCCTTTGCTTTAAAAACCAGTCATTTGCAGACAGCAGGTCTGTAATTCACAAACTGGCACAGCCAGAAGTTTGTGGATTTGAGTTGGCAACTGCCAGTCCCAGCATATCTCCTTCAGAGGCACAGGCTGGGATTCCCAGTGGAGGAGGCAGGGGAAACTGCAAAAAGCATCTGTAACATTTCTTTTTTTCAAATGTGTAATTATAAAGATTAAGTCACTTGTTTTGTTCATTAAAAAACAACATTAATGTAATACATAATTATAACCAAAGAGAAAATTTATGGTCTTTGTAGGCTCCAGCTAAATGTCCTTTTCCCTAGAGGGAATGCTTCATGCTGTATTTGCAAAAAAAGATGTGATTAGTACTCAAATCAAGAGTGAGAACTAAAAGCAGCTGGATCACGGGCCCTTCTCAGGGCTCAGGACTGGACCAGGCCCTAATTAAACACGTACAGAAGGCTGGATGGAGCTGCCTTTGCTCACACTAATGAAGCATCAGCTTTCCTCTATTGCTGTGTTGTACCGTGGACTTCCACTTCTTTGCCCTGCACTGACAGCAAGTCTGACCTCCAGTGCTAAAGACGGGTTTATTTCATGTCTTCTAGGGTTTTATTTGTGTCTTACTATGGACCCTTCACGTCACAGGGCCCAGCTTTCCTCTCTGGGTGAATAGGTAGAGGCTGAACGAGACAGCTCTCCCAAAGTGGGACTGTCACTGGATGGTGGCTCTGTCTCTGTGATATTGAAAACAGACATCGAGGCACTTTTCACTAACACATTCCATCAATGCTAGAGACTTGTCACACAGGCAGCAAACACCCAGTGAAGCAAAGGAAGCATTTACAATTTGCTGCCATGAAAGGAGACAAGATAAATCAATAGGAACTAAATTAGCACAGCCAGTGGCCCTCACACCTACTTTGGAAACTCTATTAAAATCCATGACCTAGAATTTGCGGGAGGGATTATGTGTATGAAGGGTGAGTCAAGATTTTAGAGTGAGCTAATGTAAGTGACACCCACTTCTCAAACTGCCTGAAAACACTTACTGCCAGCATGTGCTGCCAAAGACAAGAGTTCTAGTGAGTATTTGCTGGCTGTCATTGGCCTCAGATAAATCCGTTGGGAGGGGAATAGTGGAGGAGTCAATCAAAAGATAACACTGAGTAAAACTCAGTTGCATAACACAACAAGAAGTCAAATTTAACCAAAGCTGAACATATGTCTGAGTACCGGGGGCACAGGCACCAGTGTGATGGCTCAGTCAGAATCTAAAGAGAGTCAGATTTGAGAAGAACACACAGGAACAAGATCTGACAAATACCCCATGTGATTGAGTTGGTTGTGTTACTGTGCTGCTCTTGGGTGACCTTTTTGATTCATCTGAAATTATATCTGTCCTGGGCGTTTGCAGGATTTGTGGATTGATGACAGCATCCCACTGACAGGCTGAGGTACAGGAAGACTTGCTAAAAGCCAAGTGGAGGTAAATATTTCCTTGCAGAAATCTGTCTCTTGGCACAATGAATGCAGCATTTGCAGGAAGCATCCAGTGTGTGTGTTCTGTGCAGTTGATCTGCACACACAGGGTAATCTCAGTCACTGGGATTGTTATAGAAGCACAGAGCAGGCTCAGATCTTCAGGGCCACGTGTCTGTTGTGTAGCTGATCCTTATATATGTGACAAAACCAGGAATGCCAAAAGTCCAGCAACTGCTACTCTCAAACTGGCTGCTGGATAGCCAGGAATCCTAGACAAGCAGTTGCTTATCTCTCTTTCCCTTTGAAAATTCCACCTTTACAGCAAATATATAAAGTCTTCTAATTCTGCTGTGCATTATTTGTATGAGGAAAAAAGAACTATCCAGGAAAACCTGAACACAAGGTAGCTCTGTGCAAAGAAAATAATTGTCAGCACACTTAGTCCTGGCTCCCAAACACCTTCAGGAGAATTTCCTTTTTGCCTGTTCTGACAGTAGCATGCTAGTAAAGCCCTCAGGACTTGCAGGGGAGGAAGGGCTGGATCAGGGCTGGCTGCACAGCAGTGCATTTTTCAGCTTTTCCCTTTTGCTGGGCTTCCCAAGAAAATGGGTACTGCAGGCACTGGCTCTGCACTGTGGAAAGGGCAGAGAGCTCAGAGTCCCTTACCATGGGGAACTGCAGGGATAAACTAGTCTGGTCCTGCACCAGCTTGGCAGCAGTTTGCAGAGGAACACAGGCTTCTTGCAGGAGCAGAAAGGCACCACTCAGCACTTTACAAGACAACTTTAAATTGTCAAAATGGTCACAGAGTGGGGGCTCTGCCAGACTTGGCTGTGTTCTTCATCTGCATTTGTCTTTCTACACTGTTGAGTCCTTCACCTGGGAGATGCTATAGAAACACAAGGCATTAATAGCATAGAGCACACAACAAAAGCTAAACAATGCAAACCACATGCAATACACGCAGGAAGATAATTCTCTGCGTGCTCTCTGCAATTGCTTGGGCCTTAACATGCAGTAAATTGCAGCAAGTAAAGGCTGTGGAGTACAGATCATAAACTTGAATTCCACTGCTAAACTGTCAGGGCAGAGATCTGACCAACATTATAAAATATGAGAAGTGATTTTAGGAGCCTCTGTTTTGATGAGAGGGATTTCAGAACTGCTTCCCAAAGGTTGGCTGCACAGCGTTTTCAGAATATCAGGCGCCAGGGTTGCTCTTCTCTTCTGTAAACCCCCTGATGTTTCCTGTGCATTGGCACTGCACCTCCCACTGCTGGGGGAGACTTTGTTTCACAATGGGATATTTGGGCACTGCAGTAATGGGAACTAGGAAAAACTCAGAAGGACTTTCATGCTGAATCACAGCTTATCTACTGCACAGCAGAAGGGAGGATTCCAGATATTTTCTGCTGCTTTTTACCTTTGGAAGATTTATGACAAACATCTAAAATTATTCTTGGGAAAGAAATGTCTGTCCCTCCCTTTATTTTCTCTCTTGACTACAACAAACGGGTGGGAAATAATTCACCTGTAGGTGGTCAGTCAGGCTGGCTGTGCTGAATTCACATGCTTGAAGTGAGCTGGGGCTGGCAATGCCCACTAGATCCTTGGATGCCATCCCAAGGTGCTGTGTGTTGCCCATATAGACCTGGATTTTGCAGAGCAAGATCTAAAACCTAAAGGATGGGCTTGCAAAGTTTCTGTAGTGGTTTTTTGGTGGGAAAGCTTGTCCGGTGCTTATATACAGGGCAGCTGTTGCAACCAGTCTATTCTGATGTGCAAAGTGTCTCTGATCCATTTTGGGGGACCTTGGGACTGCATGGGAGGTAAATATGAGAAGGGCTGCTCATGCAAAGCCTTTGTGGTTGTGCTTAAAAATGATTGTGAGATATCTTTAATGGGGAACAGATTTTCTCTTCTCCCTGTGTGGTTTTTTGGTGGGGTTGGAAGAGCCTGTGATGCTGGAATTGTGTCTTGGATGAAGCAGAAAGGACCTTGCAGGCCTTCACTTGAAGCTTGGGCCTGTAGGCCTGGACCTTCTTCCTGCTCCAGCCCATTTCCACCTCACATCTGTTCCGTGGCAGTGCCTGCAAGCCAGCCATGGGCCACACTCTACCCTGAGAGCGGCTGACTGCCCAGCCCAGCAGAAAGATGCTCTGGGAGCAGAGAGCTGGAGGGTGTAGGGTGGCTGTCCCTGTACCATGGAGCACCACAGAGGAGTCCCCTGGAGAGAGGGAGGGCAGGAGGTACAGGGAGGTACAGGGAGGTACAGCGACGGCCAGGTGTGGTGTGACAGGTGGCAGCTGCTGTGAGAAGTGCCCAGGTGCCTGTCCCCGAGCCTGCCCTTGGTGCCAGGTGCCTGTGGGCTCCAGAGAGGGTGGTAGGAGCTGCACTGGCTGTGCCAGCAAAGGCTGTGCTCAGCCTCTGCCTGTGCCTCTGGACTGCTGGGCTTCCCCAGAGATGGACAAGGACCTTAATATGCATTTAAACACACGCCTATTTCCCTTGCCAGGGGAAAGGTGAGGAACATCAGCCTCGTGCCTTGTCCTCGCCCAAAACACAAACCAACAAAAGGGGAGGGGTCTTCATTAGGGCTAGAAACCACTGATTTAGGCAATTCTGGATTCCCGGGGGTAGTTGGTGACTTTTCAAGTGGATCCACCAGAGGCTTAGAGGACTTCAGGCAGAGCTGGTGTGAGCAGGGAGGTCTCAGGAGCTCCTGTCCCCAGGGGCTGCTCTGGAGCTGCTGTGCCTGGCGTGCCTGTGCTCCGAGGGTGGCACAGCTCCAGCCCTGGAGCACTTGAGCGAGGTCATCCTGCAGCTCCCCTGCATCCCAGTTGTTATTGATGGCACACCTGGTGCCAAGTAGGACCTTTTCCATTCTTAATCTGTGATTAACAAGGTTGTTAAAGTCATTCTCGGCTCTGCTGAAACCAAACAGAGTTTTATGTGACATACTGGATAAAGGCTCTGTTTGAAGCAGTCTTTAATCTTAGTTCTAGGATTAAATCATATGTAAACAGTCCCATTTTATCAGCTTGGCTGCAAAGCAATTTATTTGTTAGTCTAATTTTAGTAACTTGTAGGTAATTCAATACAGTTTGAAAGATGTTATATAGGAGAGAACAGATCGAATTTTCCACCGGTAGAACAAGTAAAGCAGTCCCCTGGTCCTGCAAAAGGCCTTGCCTGTTATGGATAGCTGCATGGATTTTAGAAAAGCTATTCCAAATGTGTGAAAAAGCAGCGTGACTGCATGTGGGGCTTTGCAGGACCAAGGCCTGCCATTGTGTTTTTTTGGCAGAGCTGTTTGACATTGCAGTACATTTTTGTAAGTGCTCGTGTTGCATCTATTTTTACCGTGTTGTGCAATTAGACTTTTAGGACAGAGCTATAACTATTGAACACTGTGCTGGAAGTTACTGTATCTCAGTGGATGAGATTTTCCTTAGAACTAGAGGAGGACATATCTGTGGTCTCTCTATGACGATTTCACAGACATTCAAAGATGGGGAGTGATCCTTGTGAATAAAATTATTAGATCAGCCTTTACTATAGGACTTGATTTTTCCTATTGGAAAAATTATTCTGTGCTGGAAGTCTGAAAGATGTTCCCATGTGAAATCTGATGTGTGGGATGTGAAACTTTTCCCTTTGCATGAAGGCATTTCAGTGTGATTTCTGAGTGAACATGGATATGGTTTTATTGCTGCTTGGTGCTAACAGCTGAAGTAGGTTACAGGAGAAAAGGGGCTGAAAGTTGATTGGCAGTGAGTGATCACAGTAAAATTGAACTCTGGCCAGGAATATTTTACAAATGAAGACTCTCCTCTCCTTACAGCACCTGGGATTTCCAGGTGATTTTGATGGGTGTAGGGGACTCTCAAAGGCTCTTTTTCCTATTCCTGCTTCTAGCTAGACTTTGTAGAGTCTAATTCCAAATGGCCTGACTGTGCCTGCCTTAGCTCCTCTTTGAAAGACAAACCTTATTCTGTCATGGGGGAATTTCACCCTTAAGTGCTGAGCTTTTGGTTTTTGATTGGGAAATTCAGGTTGAATAAATGCCAAAGAAAGCTTAAATTTCCCCCCTGCTTTTCTGCCCAGCCTCTTGCATGCTAGAGTATTAGTTGTATTCAGATCAGTATGAACTCACACTGGTAACTGGAATTCCTCCTTAAAGGATCAAAGCTGTGCCATGTAGAGTATGAATGCCTTTATTTGGATAAAATTGATCTAGAAATTATAGCAGCTGGCCTCAGTTCTTGGCCATACACATCCCAGTGCTTTAGAGGCAATGTTTACAGGAAACATTCCCTCTTTTTTTTGCAGTTCAGCTGGTTGAAGACATCTCATTATCTTCCTGGCTTGCATGTCTGCATTTGGTGAGGATTTGAGTTTAAAACACTTTAAAGAATGCTCTGAATTCATAACCTGCCAGGGCTCTCTCTTGGTTCGTATGATTGGGAAATCTGGATACCAGGGCAGGAAAGGCCAATATGAAAAGAATAATGTGACTCAATTGACTGTGAAATTCTTCTAGGAACAGGTGTAATAGTGATCATAAACATTTGTGAAATATTTCACTACCAGCTTTAATCCCTGCAGAGGGCAATATTTAGGAGCAGGAGAATGAATGTGAAAGTAACTTCAAAGGCCGAGTTAAAAGATCAGGAGCTTGAACCTTGGGTCCAGCCAAGGAGCAGCTGAGCACTGAGGGGGCTGTGGCTCCCTTTGATCCATCATTCTCATCCAGATCAGTTCACCTGGGACCCCAAGAGGCCCTAATGGGGTTCCTTAGGGTGGTGGTCACCCCAGCCCTGTCCTTTCCAGTACAACCTTGCATTTTCCCATTAGTCATGGTTTTTTAATGGGATAAAACAAACTGTGTGATGAATAGATCACAAAACCTGGCTGGGGGGAGGGGAGGGGAATGAGCAAAATTTTGCAGCTGTGGAACTGCCTGTGCTAGAGAAAGTGATGCTGAGCTGGAGTGGCTCTTTGAGAGGGCGCACTGAGGAAGCAGGTGAAAAAGGTCATATTTCCCCATGCCTTGTGGAGGGCACAAAGCTTTTCCTCAGAGAATGCGCAGGAAATGTAAAAGCAGGCAAGGGTCTGAGAACTGCCCAAGGAAGTTTGATATAGGTTGAAAGTTCTTCCTGTGCTCAGGGCCAGCGTGAGGAGCAGAATGCCATTTGCATTCCTGGGGGGCTCAGGTTTGCAAAGGCTCCTTGCAAAGCTCTCTCTGTTGGATGAATTTTTCCCACTGCCATTAAGGAAACACAACTCGGGGGTGATTTCAAAGAGGGAAAACAAGGAGCTATAAAGACAAACATGTAGGAAGTGCTATAGAGTGATAAGGAAGCCACAATGGTAAATCAAAGCCTGAGGAGGAAGGATATGAAGGGGCACACAAGTATAAATCTCTCTAAACTGAGCAAGGAGCTGGTGGGGCCTCTAGAGGGATGTGAATGGAGAGTCAGTGGTTGGAGCTGCTGAGGAGCTGAATTAATTCCTTGACTTGATAAGCAAGGAGAGCAGCTAGAGGTCACATACTCTATGGAGGATAGGGAAACACAGTGGTTTTCTATGTGGGGAGAGAGAAGGAATATTATTTAAAAGTTTTATGTGTGTGTAACCCAAGCAGACAGTTGGGAAATTAAAACTACTAAAATTGACAAGTCACCAATTTTAGATTAACTTCAACCTACAATAACTGAAGTTAGTTTCTGGCCTTGGTGTTTAAGAGGTCCCTGGGAAAGCAGTGGTGTCTAAGGAAAGAGACACAGAAAGCATTGTCTCCCTATAAAAAAAAAAAAAAAAAGCCAAAACATATAGCAGCAATTTATAAAAAAGTTGTAAAAAAACTTTCCTAAAGTAGCTATTACTAAAGGGCAAGCAGCAAGCAAGGTTTGAGAGCCATTTGGTAGACAGTGAAGTAGCCCAGCCCTCAGTACCCAGTCCTACATTTCTGAAATCTGTACTTTAAAGGGGCTGAATGTACATTAAAAGCAGCAGCAGCTGCTGCCACAAAGGTCTGCTTTTGGAGACAAAGATCTGGTTTTGGAGAGGGCTCTGAGGTGCTGCTGCAATACAGACTGTCCCACAGAGCAACCTGCACACCAGCACCTTCCTGATTCCCCAGTTCCAGTGAAAATGGAAAACACATTCCAGTCTTAATATCATGGGGTTTTAGACTGCCCTATGAGTCAAACCTACAGTGCTTTATATCCACTCTGTGCTGCTTGTGGCCAGCAAGTGGAGCAGTGGCAGATGAGCAACTTGGTGACACTGGTGCTTCCAACTGCCCCGATCTCTTGGGACTGATGGTTCCAGCACACTGAGACACAGGATGCAGCAGGATGCAGCAGGATGCAGGAGGATGAAGCAGGATGCAGGAGGATGAAGCAGGATGCAGGAGGATGCAGGAGGATGCAGAAGGATGCAGGAGGATGCAGCAGGATGCAGGAGGATGAAGCAGGATGCAGGAGGATGCAGCATGATGCAGAAGGATGCAGGAGGATGCAGAAGGATGCAGGACGATGCAGGAGGATTCAGGAGGATGCAGAAGGATGAAGAAGGATGCAGCTCTGCACTCAGATGTCTTCATTGTGGTCAGAACTATTGCACCAGGAATTTAACTGAATGATAGGGTCTGAGCTTCTGACAGGCGCCCTTCTTCCACATCCAGTGCAAGCATGAGATTTCATCCTGTAGATGCTGTGCTGACAGCAGACGACCTTTGTCAGGTTATTTCAGCTAAGCCATGGCTTTTCAACTTCATTTTTAATCTGTGGAGCTCTAAACATTTGACACTGCAGATTTGAAGCCTTTTACAGCAAACCTAAGCCTATTTACTGTCTCCTTGCTCATGTAAATTCTTAGGAGCTTTTCCCAGACCTACAGAAAGAGTCTGTGTGCCCAAAGGGACCATGGTTTAATGGAGTTACTGCTGCTCAGAGCTTTTTTCATTAGCTCTGTGAAGATGGAGAGAAGCAAAGGGGAAGGATGTAATACCCCAAGCTCTTCTCACCTTCCAGAAACTAGGAATACTCTTTATTTAGAGGAGAATTTCAACAGAGCTCCTAAGACTCATGTCCCACTAAAGAGCAGAGGCACAAGGCTCCTCTTGTGAGGTGTCAAGTTACCCGGGAGACAGACTGAGCAACTAAGAAATGTTGCAAGTTTTTGGAAAAGAGATTTATATATAAATGTGTTACGGGAAAAAATACCACTGGTCATACACATGGTAATTCTTCTGTCTTACTTTGTTTGCTATCTTTCTTTCTTTATTGTTTTCAAAGATTTAAAGGAATTTAATTAAAAAGGCAGTTTAACTACCCTATTCTTTCCAGATAACAAACACTAAAATAAAATGAAGTGAAATACTGGAGAGCCTGCTTTATACCCCTTTGAAAACTGAACACAAAAGCCAAATGAGATCATAGGGTTTATCGGGCAAGCTGTTTCCAGAAAAGATGAGGAACTGCTCCTGCCACTGTACAAGGAACAGCTGAACTTTCATCTGAAAAGCCATGGACAGTTCTCATCATCCATCTTTGGGAAGAATAAATCCAGAGTGGAATTTAGAAGGTGACTGGGACAATGAATGGTGCTCGCAGGGAAAAGCCAAAGGAGTGTGGGACGTTCAGCATAGGAGAGCTGGAGTGAGGGCACTGCTTTCTGTATCTGCAGCACAGGAAGAATGTTATATAAAAGAAAGGAAATCTTTGGCTGACAGAATAATTATAAACTGTCATGCAATACACTTAAGATGAAAACAGGGAGGTCTCTGAGTCTTGGAACAATGGGCTCTGCAAGACCTTGGATTGGGGCAGCAGAGCCAGGTTCCATTTGTAACCTGTACACAAAAGGGATTGAATGAGGAGCTGTGAAAGTGGGGTCTGGCTGCAGTGATCATCTCCAGTCCCACATGCTCCCAGAATAACATTAATTTCTTCTATCAGCCTGGTACTCCATAGGCAACTGTCTAGCTGTGGTCTTCCAAGGAGCCCAAAGTAGCTTTTATCCTCTGATGGAGTTCTCTCTTAGAGCTGGCTTGATGGTGGATCTGGGAGCTGTGACAAAAGTGCCAGCAGTGACAGGTTACAGACCAACAGGACATCCACTGCCTCCACTGGAGGTGGCAGCCTGGCTTTTTTCCTGGTGGCTGTTGTGACAGTGACGGGGTCTGCATCTCTCTCCAGGCTGTGCTGCCATGCCTTCTGCTGTTAGTGGCTGCCTCTGGAAGCTCTCCCGTCACTGTGGGGACACTTCCAGCTCCTGGTGGCTGCAGATCATCCCATTGAGTACCAATGGCTGCAGGGGGAGCCTGGAAATGGGGATGCAGGGAGAGAAGAGACGTGTAGGGCTGCTTTCATCCTGCCCCAGAACTGAGAGCTGTCAGTGTGTGGAGCAGAGCCCGGGTCTCTCTGCTGGTCCCTCCTGGGGCAGGAGGCAGGAGCAGAGCCCGGGTGTCAGATGTCTGTCTTAGCCTCTGACCAGCAAGAAAGTCTCCATCTAAATCAACAAGAGCTCTCCAGACTTCGAAACATGGTGAGTGGGTATTTTTAGAAGCCAATCAATCAGTGGTGACTGTTCAAGTTCAAACAAGTCAAACACAGCCTGCAAAGTTACACAGAAGTGCTGTGTGTCGTGGAAGGTTGGTGAGCCTGCTTGTTCAACAAGCTGTGCCAAATCCGTGAGCTACCAGAGCCCAGCTCTTTTTAGAGAGATAGCTCCAAGAAGTGTAAACAGATTGTGGACTGTAAAACACACACTTTTGAATTCAAGCAATGAATTGCAGACTGGGCTTCTAGGGAAACCTTTAAAAGTGCTAGAATTGTTTTCAAAACCTGAACAGACCCGTAGATTGAGGGGTTTCTGTCTTGGCCTTATTTGCAGGTGAGGAAGTTGAGGCACAGTAGCATGAGCTGGAGTTCACTAATACTTGGGGAACTCCAAGGAGCTTGCAGGGTCCTCTAGATGCTATTCTAGTGTGTGGGGATGAATTAAAATCATAATAATGAATCATCTCCATGAAAAATGCTGGTGCAGCCTGGACTCAGACTGAACCTCTAAAACCGGAGACCAACAAGTCAGCACCCAGATTAAAAAATGTTATGATTTCCAAATCCTCAGTTTATCCAGACTGAAAATTGTCCTGGTGTTTTCTGTTGTCATTGATCACAGAGAAAAGCTCTGTTGCTCTTCTGTCTGCTTCTGTGGTGCTTCTTGTGCTTCCCTCCATCACTGCAAGGCGTTGGCTCCAGAGCACCACACCAGAGTCCTTGCACAGCTGCACAAAATGTAGTGCATGATCTGATTCTGAAACTGACTGAACTCATGTGTTCAATGCCAGCTGAATTTATGCTGATGCATTGGAAATACATTTTTAGGAAGGATTCTCTATAATTATTACATTATAGCTACTGTTGGGTTGCTCAGAGTACAGTAAACAATTGCTATGCTTGTTAGAGGCCATGAATACAGAAAAACATTCCTCTCTGTGAGGTCTGCTGTTAAATAATAACTTGTCATTTCATGGCATAGGGGAGTGCATGCCCTCGAAGGGACATGTTGACATTGAGCCAGCGATCCAGTTCCTGTAACTTCCACCACATTCTCAGAGCTGCCCCTGGACAGGAACAATGGATGTGCTGAGGGGCAGCGCTGCAGTTCCAGCATTTTGCACCTGGATCCTCTCACTGCTGCCTCTGTTGCTATTTTGCAGTAGCTCTCAGGGACCCCCTTCCGCTGGAATTTGGGCCTCGGGGTGAAAGGCAGATGAGTGGGGAAGGCTGTGAGTGTAACAGCTCTGCAGGGTCCAGCTCCCGTAGGAGTGGCAAGAGAAGGTGTTCAGGCACACTGAGGTTATAAAGGAGTAATTCCATGATCAGCAGGTCCAATGAGCAGCTTCCACCCGTGTGGTGTCTCCACTGTCTGCTGTGAAGGGAGCACTCACCGCTGCCTTTTCCTCAGGGAATACTAATGGTATCTGTATCCTCCAGCTGTCCTCTCCAGTCACCTCTGGGAGCTTCAGAGCTTTGAGAGATCCTCTCCTCTGTTGTGCTGAAATTGTCTGGTGCAGTTTAGAACTACTCAGACACACACACACACACACACGGAGTGAAATAATGTAAAGCTTTGTTTCCTTAGGAATCCCAGGCTTAACAACAACCACCTTGCTATTGTCCCAGATGTAACATGCAGTTGTGGTTTTCGTGGTGCAGAAGAAATGTGGGGACACAGCTGTGGCTCAGATCAGTTAATAAAATGCAATTAAAGATCTCAAGGCTGGAGCAGAATCCAGAAAATCTGATGGAGCTGCAAAAGCTGGGCTCAAGCAGTGAGTACCAGCCAGGGCAGGTGATGGGTGTCACTCTGACATCTCTCAGTCCCTCTCTGTGGTGGGGGGACCTGCCCCTTATTATATGGTCACAAGAAAACCGTGGAAAAGCATGGCAAGTGTAAGAATGGGGTCGGGAAGCAGCTCAGCAGCGATGTGTGGAGAGGAAGAACACTTTAGGTGCACTTTAATGATGGTTTATGTAGATTGGAGGGAGATATGGCTGAGGATGGACACCAGTTGTCTCTGGAGAGATTGCATTGGAGCAAAACTCTGGCAGAAACTACAGTTTTTGGGAGCTCAGTGCTTCTGAATTCTCATCTTGCATCAGAGTGAAATATCTGCCCCCACTTGTGACCTCAGCAGCCACCCTGGCACTGGGGGAAGGAGCCAGACTTGGATGCAGATCTGACATTTCCCAGATGAATGGTGACCCCTGGGCCCTCCACCCCTCCACCATAACACTCTCCATATTTAGGGAGAAGAAGAGGATGCCTGAAGGAGGGAATGGCTGTCTCCATACTCAGCCCTCCTGCTTTTTTTGGTTTCCATTGCAAACTCCATGTTGTTTTAATGTAGTTCCTTGTATTTAATGTGTTTTTAATGCTTTCTCTAATAACACTGACCGAGCACTAACAGCCAAATTAAACAAGCTGTGCCAATAAGCCAAACATTTCACTTCAAGCAGCAAAGAAGATGCCTCTTACTCCTACTCAAGCTTAGATGTGAAAATGAAGGACCTCACTGCTCATCAGGGACAAGGAAGCAAACGGCTGCTGTGGTGCAGGGCAGGGCTGGGCAGTGTCCCTGCCCTGGGCTCCCTCCCTGCATGTGCTGGGGTCTTGAGGAGGGAGTTGGACAAGGTAAAGGCTGGTTGTTCTCAAGGTTGTCATGTAACTTCCCATCTCATGGGCTTTATCAAGCTGGGTCTTGTGTTCTTGTGGCTGTAAACCCCTCTGAACCACTCTGACTTCAGTGGGAGCTGAAGTTCATGCTCTGCATTGCTGAAAGCCTTTCCATGAAATTAAAAATCAACCCCAAACCTCCTCCCCTGGTGCTGATCTATTGTGTGATGTTGACGTAAGTGTACAGGAGTTTCAGCAGCTGGGTTGCTGGCATTTTCATAGGACTTTTTTCTAATTCTCTCTGTCTTTTGCATAATATTCCTGAAGTTTTTTGCACTGTTTGCTTTTCCCCAACATGTCCCAGGCTTCATCTCTGTCCTCTTAGTGCTTCCTGTTGTTCTCTGTGATCTCCCTTGTTCCATCTTTCTTCTCTGGTTTCCTCCCTTTCATTTTAGCCTGGTTTGTTCACACTGGCTCAGCCCAGCCTCCCAAAGGGGAAGCATATCTGTTTCATTCCCTGTCTCCATTTCCCTCCCAGCCCCACAGCTGTTCCTTCTCTTTCCCATTCCTTCAGGCTTCTCTTCTGTTCCCAGCACCATCCACTGCCTTCTCCTTTTCATCTCCCTGTCCAACCCCTTTCTTCCATCACTGGAGGTCAACAACAGAGAAAACAGAACATGAACCAGGAGGGGGATGTTACAGCCAAGAATGATGTGCCTGTGAGATGCCAAGTATTGTCTCACCAGCGTTAGTCCAGACTGCTTTCATCTGGCTGGGCGAGCTGAAGCCACCAGCTCAAGCACTTACACAGTTTGTGATGTTTTGTGCCACACAATCTGTCGTTACACCTGAGAAATTCCAGCCTTTTGCTCTGCACAGGTTGAAGGCCAAAAGCTCTGCAGTGGCCATGAGGTGGAATGTATGCATCATTTCCAACTTTTCTTTTCCCCACCATGTGCTGCACTTTCCCAGCTAAGCACCAGCATCTGTAGCTGCCCATGTCTGTGCCTTGGCCTGTGTAATTATGTGTTTTTTAGTTCTGCTCAATCACAAGCAATCACAGAGCTGCAATTTCAGCTGGGACAGAAAATGATCTAACAAGTTGGCTCGTGTGCGATTACAGAAGATACATTCTGCCACAAATTTGTTCTGCCACTGCTTTGTGCTCCTAAGTGGAAGGCCCCAGGGGAACAGATGAACACAGGGGTGGCTGCTCTGTGACTCAGGTCTGTCTGTCGGCTGGGGTGAATTAAACCTACAGCTTAGATGTGCAAAGAGCTTTTCGCTCTGGAGGGAACTGGGCTGCACTGTGTGTATCTGCCTCAGAAACAAGCTGACCTGCCTCAGGCATCTCTTTATGGATTTAGGGAATGATCAAATCTGGAAGGGGAACCTGATCTATCAGCAAGTCAGCCAAAACCTAATGCAGCCCACAGCAACCCCCTGTGCAGCCCAGAAAGTGCATGGAGACCCCAGAGCTGCTGTTTCACTCCTTCCACAGCTGTGGTTGCATCTCCTGCCCCTTCCCCCTCACCTTTCCCTGTAATCCCTGACTCAGGCTTTGCCTTCTGCAGCAACAAAGAAAATGCCATCGCAAAGCTCCTTACGCGGGTGCAGCGGGAGGCTGCGATAGCCGCAGTCACGGCTGGGGAATGAGCGGAGCTCTCTGTGCCATTATTGTTCTCTGCTCCACGCTGGAAGCAGCCGAGAGAAGGGCTCACAGCCGGTCCCTCTGGAATCATCCCCTGGGACCTGAGCGAACCTTCTGCCTTGTGAGGTGTGCACCAAAGCCAGGAACAGCAATTTTTTTGCGGGAAAATAAAGACAGAATCATCCACCTGAATTTAGAGTCAATATCCAGTTCTTTCACAGTGATTGCTCAGCAGTGATCGACATTTCAACTGTGTTTAAAAGAACAAGTAAAGAAATACAGGAGGGGAGTATGAGAATTTCCAGGGCCAGTGCAGGGTGTGCTGAAGGAGAAAACAATGCAGCGATTGTCCCCCTGGTCAGACCCTCATGGGGACAATTAAACTTCTTAGAGGGCTCTTATTGCCAGGGTTTGGGACAGTCAGAGGATGTTTCCTCTGGGAGCAGTGATCTGCTCTCACAGGTTCCTCTCCAAACCTGATTCAGAGCAGTCTGGTACCTCAGTGTGCAGCAAATGGCACAGGTGATGACTTTGAAATGCCCATCAGCAATTTTAGTGGTGAGTACATATGGAAGTGAGATGAAGGAAAAGTCAGAAAACACTCTTAGTTTGCCTATCCCCTTCCTAATGGAGATGATAGAATTAAAAAGTTATGCTATGTAAACTGTCCATTTCTGATCATACTGTAATGTCCCCCTGCCAAGCTCCATGGCCCATGAAAATGCCCACTCTGCTAATAGTATTAAATTGTTTTAGCTTTTGGTAAATGCTCTGTTACAGCCTGTTGAACATTTTAAAGCATTTATTGCTAATGGATTTTCACAATGCAGTTGAAGAGATGTTGTTATTAATAAATGTAACTGCACTGAATAGTAATTTGGTAAAGATGAAAGAGGCATTTATAGATTCCACTTCCCTTTCAGCAGTTGCTAGGAATTTTCACTCCTTCAGAATATATTGAATTTAGTCTTGATTTTTTCTTTTGTTAAAACCAGGCTATTATATTCAGATTCTATAAAGAGAAGATGAGTAGGGTTGAACCAGTTGTGAAGTCCCCTGTGAAGTCCCCAGTTCTTCTCAGCACATCAGAGTGGTTTCCTTGCTGTGAGAGAAAACAAAACTGGCACAGGTATCCCATCCATTGGTGGAAAGTGTAAAGGCAGTTGGTGTAAAGGCAGTTGGGAGGGGTTTTTTGCAAGATGATTAATCAATCTTAATATTGATGGAAATCTGAAAAGGAAATAATTTCTCCATGCTTGATAGCCAATTTTTGCTAATGGTCTGCTCTCCATTACGCTTTCATTGCAATGACTGAAGTGCTTTGTTGTGTATAAATTAATTAGGGACTTGCATCTCAGTAGTGAACAGTGAGTGATTGGCTCCAGTGAAACAGGAAATGTGGAATGTCTAAAGGCTGGTATCTGCTACAAAAATGGCTCTGTAAACACTTGTGGCACACAATAATGAGAAGTACTGTGAGTTATGTTGGGAGTGCATCATAAAATTATCATAGGGCTAAACAAGGGAAATTGTGAGGAGGAATGCTTGCAGAAAAAAATGGGAAATGTTCTTTTCTGAGAAGACAGCTTTGCTTCATTAAGATTTGATCCATGCAGAGACTGATGTCTTCAGCATAGGAGACAGGTATTAATCATGGGAAAGAATTTGTTTGCACAACGAGCAGAAAGGCAGTTTTCTTAGCAAATAAGAAAAAAAATACTTTATTTTTCTGAATTGAACTTCCAGTTAAAGATGCATCATATCCAAATGCAGAACCAAAAATGAGCAAAGGCAGCATGAAGCTGGAGAGGGCTGAGACGGGGACTTTGCTCGTGCTTTTCTCAGTTGCTGGCAATGTGACATTGTACAGCTCCTTCTCTTTTCTATGGCTCTTCCATACCTCCCACCCTCTGTGTATTTTCTTTGTTAGCTCTTTTCGAGAGCAGAGAATTTCTCATAGCCTGTGTTAGTGCTGCGTGTAACTGCTCCAGATGCTATGGTGATATCGAGAGTAATAGCTCATCTGCCACCCAGCTCATTCCCTCAGCTCATTCTTTTGCCAGGCTGCACATTCTTGTGAATAGGCAGCTAAGAGATTGCTCTATAAAGCAGTAATATGCATCTGCCTCTTATAACAGGAATAAGTTCAATGAAATTCAGCAGGAATAAAGTGGGTACTTGTTACAGAGGAACCGAGACATTCTCTGCAAAATACACAAACAGTACTTACAATAAAGTTTAAAATTCAAGACAAGAAAATGGTGGGAGATGTCGGTTGCAACTTGCGCCAGACTTCTCCCTGGGGATGAGTGCATTACATTATAATCATTCTGTTTTTCTGGATTGCTTTCCTTGCAGAGCAGGCTATAAATAATCATTATTGGTACTGCAAGGAGGCAGTGGGCTTCTGAACAACCATGACTGAATTCTTAATTTGTCAGTTACTGATACAATGCATCTGTTTTACTAATTATTTTAATGATGTTTTATATGCAAAGGAAAGAATAAAAAAATTACTGAGGGGTTTGGGTTGGGTTTGTTTTCTTCTTTTTAGATTCCCAGACTATTTGGAGGACAGCCTACCTGTGACTGTCTGCGTGTTTGTAAATCTTGGGTCTGGACTGGTGACATCAGTGGTGGTTCGTGTGTACGGTTTAGCAATGTCAGCCCCGAGCCCCCAGCTACTCTGTAGACAATACCAATGTGCTACCAGCATCCCATGGGGGACATCTTATTACTGGAGGAGGATTCTCAGGAATGAAAATGCAGTTTTATCCTTCTCAAAGTGCCCCTTGCCAAGGTCAGCCAGGAGCACTTACTCCAGGTGATGCGTTGTTAATATTCCCCTTACTCGCTAAGTGTGAGGCAGACACGGATTGCAGCTTCTGTCCTCCATTTCTTTGGGCCCAGCCATGCCCTCATGGACATCCATGGCCTGACAGCTCCAATCACTGAAGTCAGTGGACCTAAAAGATAAGGTATTGATGTAGGAGGGAGATGAATCAGGACTGTGGCCAGAATCCCATTGATTTCAGGGAGCAGGGCTGTGGTCGCTGTCCTGCGGAGCTTGAGGGCAGAGTGCTTCAGTGACTGTCCTAGGGCCCCAGCTCAGTCACTGTGCTGGAGGCAGGGAGCACAGCTCCCTGACCTGGGATGCTGAATGCTGATGGGTGGCCCAAAACAAAGTTTGTGGCCAAAATGAGCTTATTTCCTCTTACAGATCCTATCAGGAGAGTTCCTGAGGCAGTCCTGCTCTCCTCTGTGCCTCTCCCCCAAGGAATGCAGGTCCTGCCACACACACTGTCCATACAGAGCCTCTGCCTTGAACTTTGTGCCTCAGGCTTCAGCTTTGTGAGCCCTTAGATGGTCCTTCTGCAGCTGCCTCAGGCCACACACAGTCATGAGACTCTGCTGGAGGTGACAAAGCTGGCACTGGGTCTGGGAATACCTCTCCTGTATGGAGTTAAACAGGTGAGCATAATCCGCTGGAAGCCTGAGCACTTTGGTTTAGCACTTACCTGGAACAGGGTGGACATGCGCCTGCAGCTGGCTCAGGAGGCAGTGGTGACCTGCAGCCCCTCCTCAGCTCCTCACACAGCATGAGCAGCCTTGTCCTGAGGGGCTGAAAGGGCTGTGGGCACTGAGAGGCAGCATCAAAGTGTGTGTTTCTGATTTGGTATCACTTACAGGTGATGTGCTGAAGTCTGGCATTACCAGAGCTAGTCCTACCACAAACTCAAGACAACAATGTGGAGCGTTGGTGTCTCCCTGCTCTGAGCTATCTCAGTTGGAAAGGCTTTTGGAAATTAAGACAAATGGAAATGTAGCCTCTGGACTTGTTATTACTGTTACTGAAAAGCCTCAGGCATCCAGGCTCTGGCCTCTTTGGCCAGTTGCTCTGTGCTGCTGAGGATGCTCTGCTCCTTTTCACTAGAAAGCAAAAGCAGTTTTGTGCCCAACAGGCAATAGACTTTTCTCTTGTTTTCTGTTGGTCTCCTCCACTGCCTTCCCCTGCAAGGGGAGAGCAAAGGGTGGTGCAGCCTGTGGGTTTAACTGGACACCATCCCTTTAATGTGGAGTTGTGTTTTTCTCTCAAGGCCAAAAATAAATGCTACTGAAGGACTAAACAGACATGAAAAGAAGGCTTGGACACGTGGAAGACAAGACTGCTTTGTGTTTCCCAAAGCAAAGAGCTTGTTCACAAGGAGGTTACTTTTTTAGACAAACACTAGTCCTGTGACACTGCCAAGGTCAGTAGGTGCCCAGCAGAGCACTGTGAATTCGAGGCAGATGTCCTCTGGGAGCAGGGCACAGCTTTTCTCCCCCTCCAGAGTATTTACAGGATATTAATGGAGAGGAGAGAAATTTGCTTTGCTCTGCTATTTCATCTCTTCTGCGGGGATGGAACATGCATCAGTTTGCCAGTGGAAGAGGTTCCATCCATCTTCCATCTTTTTGGGACAGCAGCATGGCCTTAGTGCTGTGGTAGGTCTCTCGTGCTGTTTTGGGAAGCGATTGCTGTGCTGCTGCCATTCTGCAGCTCAGAAAACAGGGAAAGCAAGGACGTGTCACTGGCAGGATCCTGGAGTGATTCTCATGGCAGTGGGGAAAGTCAGTGAGTGGGTGGGTGATCCCCTGCTGAGACTCAAGTCTCACTTGGAGTACAGATACCCTACATGACAGTCATTTTAAAAGGGGTTTGGATGACCAGTACATTTTTATGGTGTGTTTTGAGTGTTGGTTTCCTCTTTTCTAGAATTGGCCCTGTACAGCCAGTTTAAGCTAAGCCTCTGCTACTTGTCCTGGCTGCGTGTCTTGGACAGATCAGTCCACGGTCTGGGTGAGCTTTGCTTTCTTCAAGAACCAGACAGAATTCAAAGCAAATCGCTTGGCACAGGCACCTCGTTTTCAGGTGGGCAAGGTCTGGCTGCTGCAGCAATCTCAGTGGGGTTAGGAGGCTTTGTTCTTCACCTCAGGCACTTAACTAACTCCTCATGGAGTGCCGTATGTTCTGAAGTGTGATCTTTATGTCTCAGTTGTCTATAAAATGAAAATGCTAGTTCATCCTGAGAACGGTTACAGTGTCTCACACACACGAGAAGGGCAAGTGAATTTCTTTCATTGTCTCTGAAGTGCTGAGCTCTAAGTTATCCAGAGCCTGTGAAGACTCTGGTTAAGAGTTTTTAAGGGTACCTCATTAGGGCTGAATCTCCAGCACCGTCTGTAGTCACACACCAAAGTACTCATCTCTCAAAGGACAAACGTTGAAAAATTAAGGGAACAAAGGAGTGGAATCAACTGTACTGAAGACTTGAGGAGGTGAATGTGATGGGAACTGGATTCCAAAACTAGCTGGAACATGCAGGAGGACAAACCCTGAAGGGAATCACTCCAAAACCAGCCCCAAACACATGCAGGAGTTTGGTGAGAGCAGACAAGGGATGGGCAAAGGTCTGAGCAGCAATGGAGTGTTCAGTTCAGGTGCAGCCAGGGACTGAAATCAGAGGTCTGTAGGAGAAGCACTGCAGGGAATGACCACCTGCCTTTGGAGCCCATCACCCTGCACAGGGCTGAGCCCCTGTGCCAAGGGCGTGTTCAGTCCAGCAGTTCTGGACCTGCTTTATGAGCTACTCTGTCATCTTTGCCAGGAGTGCAGCAGCAGAGAAGAGTGTTGGGGCAAGACTGGAGGAACTATTTGCCTCAGTCTTCCCGTTTTAATTTGCCGAGGTCAGAAAATATAAGGGTAGAATGAGAAATGTCAAAAGTAAAGTTGTGAATCAGAATTTGAAAAGGAAATGAAAGATGGCAGAAGGTTTTGTTAGATAAATACAGAAGAGGAAAAGAGGAAAAACATGGTCATTATATAGTGAGAATGGGATTGAGATTAGACTAGTCTACTTATGGTCCAAAATCAATTAAAACCACTTTACCTACATTTTCAGTAGAGGTGATCATATTGGACAATGGGGCAAAGATGGGATTTCTAGTAGGAACATACTTAAGGGAATGAAAATTATCACATGTAAGACGGAAGGAAAAGCTTAAAGAATTCCATGTGCTCAGATCAAGGTGCCCTGGCAGATTTCCACCTCAGGATTTGGAAAGAACTGGCACATTAAAGGAGCTCAGTGTAACCTCATATTTCTCTTTGATGACTGATTTTTTTTTCCAAGACAAATGAAATACAGGTGATATACTCTATCCAGACATAAGTCAAGAATCTGATATTACACCACATGGGAAATTAGTAGTTGAAGTTGAGAAGATGGGGATTAGTGTGGATGGCAAATGCAGAACTGCTAAAGCCAAGGACAGGGAGCTCTATGGGAAGGGGAAATGCTGGACAGTGAGTGGAACTCCTGAAGGATCAGTCTTGAGCCAGTCTTACTTATTTTGTTAGTGACTGGCACAGCTGTAGGAATGTCATAAAGAAATTTGCTGAGGACACGGGCTTTGCTAATACAGAGAAGGATCAGAACATCAATCAGCAATAACTTAATGACAGAATTTGAGATAGAATAGACAAAGTATAAAGACAGACAGTTAAAAATTAATCACTAGAATATCACATTACTCACTTGGGAAGGACAAAAGCAGGATGGTAAAAAAAACCACATAGAGAGAATTACTTGCTCTGAGGGATAACTGTGAGCCACCAATCTGATATGGAAAGGCAAACAGTCCTAGCAGATACAGGTTCACTCATGTTCAAGGAAGATTAGCAGGTACAGAGAAGGGCATTAAGGATGATCAGAGGGTTTAGAACAAGAGGAGACTAGAAGAGCTTCATTTGTTTAGTTTCTCAAAACAAAGACTAGAGCAGATAGGATTGTTTTTGGTAAATACATCTGATAGGTAAAGATCAGAGGAAGAAAAGAGAATTATTTAAACTAAATTACGATGCTGGCACAAGAACAAATGATATTAGGGCTGGAAATTTAAAACGAAGTGTTGGAATAGCCTGCCAAAAAGCATGATATGATGTAATTGATTGTGATAGTGGGAGACTGGCTCAGTAATGCTGAGCCCTGTGTTCCTAGAAACGTGCAGCAGACAGGATTTTGGCAAAGTGGGCACTGGCCTCTAACAAGGAGGAGGAGCCCTGTGCTGCCTGTGTGAGCACGAGAAAGCGTAACTGGCCAGTCACCAGCTTTGGAAATGGGGGAAAAAAGGAAGCTTTGATTTCAACAGCTAAAGTGAGGTCCTTCCCTCCTCCTCCCCTATGGGAACTGGCAAACTCAGCTCTTTAATGGTTCAAGCTCATCTCAGCCTTGCCTATAAATAGATAAATGAGATTCCTCCTGTCCCAGTGAGTAATTCTGACATCCTCCTGCTGCCTCAGAGAGCTGAGTCACAGGCACTCTGCACTCCAGTCCCTGCATTACTTACATGGTCTCAAAGGAAATTTTAACACATCCAATGAATCATCAGGGATTGGATCATGTTTAAAGTTATTCCATTGGCATTTCCCTTCCATTGTAGCAAGTCTGCCAATACCTAAAACTTTGGCTAATCTGGACTCAAAACACATTGAGGAAATAGCATGTTGACATATACAGCTACTAATAAAAATAACAATAAAAAGTCTTTTTAAATTTGCACCAAAAAGCAAGTGACCCTTAGTGGATTCCTCTAGTGCTTTTGGACCTGCTAATTTTGTCAGACTCTTCTTTTTTTTTGTAGCTGCTTTTTTAAAGGAACTCAAAATTTGAAATGTTTACTATTCAGTCATTAGCCCCCTAATTTAATCTCCTGCAGATTTCCTGCCAAAATATTGTTTTCACTAAGATGAAGCTTGCAGCCCCGTGCTCATTCTCTCTCAGACACATTCCTGGTCTTACCCATGATAAAAGTAAAATATCTGCAAAGCAAAGACAAAACCAGAGCAGTGTTAAGTACAGAACACAGGGCAGTGATACATCACTGTATGAACCTCATGGGGCATTGTCACTTGTCACCTTGCCTTCTCCCAGGCGGTACAGAGTGGTTTCATTGGCTTAGAATCAACACAACATTTGAAATCAGAACATCTCTCTCTCTTTCCCTCCCTCAGAAAACATCTGGAAGAGTGAAAAATTCTCCAGCAGAATTTGGGGGCTGTGAAACAAATACAGAAATATTTCTCTCTGTTGGTTTTCTGGCTTGCCTTTCATATCTTAGAACTGGTTGGGACATTTCACTCATTATTACCAGACTTGGCTTCAGTCAGTGAGAA
Source organism: Anomalospiza imberbis (assembly GCF_031753505.1). Lineage (NCBI taxonomy): Eukaryota > Metazoa > Chordata > Aves > Passeriformes > Viduidae > Anomalospiza > Anomalospiza imberbis. Next base: position 11,073,624 of record NC_089699.1, on the reverse strand, counting down.
ATGCTAACATTTGCTGGTTTGCTGCTGTGGTTTGGTATTCTTAGAGCTAAAACCTGGTTTGTTCTTTTGATAACTCTAGGAAATCTGTGTCGTATTTAAATAACATTTTTCTAGTACCTTTTCATCAGGCAGTTCTCCGCCTGTGCATAGATTGTTAACAAGTGTTTACTCCACACATTCCAGCCAGAGCTGCAGTTGCTCCATGAGACGCTTCTGTTGCGAGGCTGGTTGGATTATTTATCAGCCCAGCACAGCCTTCACTGCCAGTTTGCTGCCAGCTGTTAACTATACAATAGCATTGGGAACAAAATCAGTTCTGGCTCTGCCAGCAGAGTTGGACATAATTCAGCTACCTGTTGACAAATGATGATTTGTTTAACAGCATAAACTATAATATTTTTGTAGCCAAAAGTTTTCACCCTCCTCTGCAGCGGGTAACAAAACCTGAGGAGTTCCCAGAAGTTCCTCACTTGTGTCTTTTTCGAGTTTTCTTACAGCACTGCCTTGTATTGTTGTCTCTATGCAGGAAGAGACATCCTTAATGGGCAAAGCAGTGGTGTCTGCATGCTGCTGGAACAGGGCAGCTGCATTCCTTGGTGCCACTTGGCTGCTTGGTTGGGCTCTGAAGCAGCAATGCCCACTGGACAGTGGGGCTGTAGGGATGCTCCAGGACAAGCCAGAGGCCTGAAAACAAGCCAGGGTTTCTGTAAAGCATTAATCACCCCGTGCAGGGCCGGGCACTGGGAACGGGGTGAGAGTTCTCTCGCAGCACACACATGGTTTCTATCTAAGCTTTGTTTCAGCTGGATCTTTCCCACTAATGCATCCTTCTTTAACACCTTGTACTCATTTGCTGCGGGGCTGTTTAGCAGCACAAATCAATTAAGTGCTGCAGAAACCCACTGAGACAGGGAGAGTTCCCTGTCTCTGGTTCAGCTGGGGTGGGAGGCACGCAGAGGTTAAGCCTGTGCTTTTTGCCACACAGGGAGCGAGGGTGGAGCATGGAGCGGCCCCCAGCTCATCTCCTGTTTGGGTTTCAGCCCTCCCCAGCACCCTCAGAGAGACTCACAGCTGCTCCAGGAGATCTGAGGGCCTTGGGGAGCTTCTCATCTGGCATAAAATAATCAGAGAACTGGAGAGTGCCAGCCCTGCTGCCATATCCCCCTGAGACTGGCCAGGGAGCCTCACTGAGCAGGGCTTAGCAGTCCTGAGGTACCCAGCTGTGCCCTATAACAGAGACAGGGTACAGTGTGGGCCTCCAAGCTCACCTTCATGTGTCTCACAGGTTTGTCCATCATGAAATTGCTTATACCCACTAGGGAAGTCACTGCTCAGTGGTTTAGCTACAACTGGCCAGAGGGACATGCAGGGGTTCAGGAAGTAGCAAAGTCACAAAATGTGAATGAGAATAGAGTCAGAAAAAATGAGTGACTTTAAAATAATCATTTGGTTGGTCTTGTTCCAAGTGTAGCACCAGCTCAGCGTGCCAGGCAGAGCTCAGGAAGTGCCTGCCGGCGGCTGGCCCCATGGGAACGGGATGCAGAGATGTGCCTCTTCTGCAGGCTGGGCTGGAGCTGCTCACACACAGCACAGGCTCCAGAAACAGGAGAGAGTAATTCAAGCCACATGATAAAGCTGATCCACACAATGAAGGAAGATAAAGCCTAACCAAGCAGTTCCTGCTCCTCATGGGTGTCTCTCAGGAGGGCCTGAGGCTGTTAGACATGCCCTCAGCTCACAGAGACCATTAATCATGAGTGTGTCTTGGTCCTGGCTATTTTAATCACTGTTGAAATACACACTCCTAAAAATGGTATTTGATTCCAATGCACATGATTTCCTTTGGCTTCCTTTCCCCCAATTAAGTGCAAGCTGTAACTACTTGGAAGTCCACACACTGGGATCCATAGATTTGCTTCTCACCTGTCATGGAGCATAAGATCCATGGCACCAGACATAGCTATCAGAATATACTGTAATGGGGCTGTGGCTTGAGTGTGGTACCAACCTGTCCTGTGCAATTGCACACTGGAAATGTCACGGGTCCTACCGGATTATCAGTCCTTCCCTGTTGCACTTTATTATGTAATGATTGAAAATGCCTCTTGTATGTGCTGACACTACTCAGGATGTCAGTCTGTTGTCAGAGAAGTGAATGATTCATCAGAAGTGGATGAACTGGGAGTATATTTGTAAAGGGAAGGCTGTAGAAACCAGTAAGTCTTTAATTTTTCCTTTAAAAACGCTAAGCAAAAGTCACAGGAGGTTTAATGAGAAAACAAATTGTTCTTCCACAGGTTCAGAAGCACAGCAGAGTCCTTGTACAGCTCAGCTTCTCTCATCAGGCAGATGAGCAGCCTGAGGAGTCTGGGGGTGCCTTCTTTAAGTGCAGACTAAATGCATCATGCCCAGCTCCATGGGCTTAGTAGTACTCTAATTTACAAACTGGATTGCTACAACTCTGAATTTCTCTGCATTTTTTGTCTATGAGAATGTTGCTATGGAGCTTAAAGAACTAGTCTGAGTTTACAGACAGAAAGAAAAAGCAAAGTTTACAGGAATATCAGCTTTAAAATATAAGGAACATTTTGCAGGTACATTAATCATCAGGGACCCCTTCAGTGTTTGTCACACTGAGGCAGGTCATGGGCCCATGACAGCAGAACAAATAGCCAAGAGAACTCTTTACAGTTGTAATGTGGGATTTAAATCATTAGAGCCGACAACATTATTTACTTGGAACATCACAACTCGGTTTTGGGGTTTTTTTGGGGTTTTTTTTTGGTGTTTTTTTTGTTTGTTTGTTTTTTGTTTTGGTTTTTTTTTTTTTTTTTAAGCTGCATATAAAGCAGCATCAAGCTCAGTAACAAGAGGACTTTCTGTCTGTTGGGCTTCCAGGTTAAGACAAATCCTGCTCCAATAACATAACAAATTTTTCAAACTTGATGTATCAGAGAAAGGCACAGTCATGCTGTTCTAGATCAGCTGATGAGTTTGTGTGCTGAACTTTGGAACCAGGGATATCAGCTCACTTTGCTGGGGTATTGTTTTGGCTTTTCTCTTTAAAAAGTACCAAGTATCAGCCTTTGAACCCCAGGCACTACAAACTGGGCACCAGAACAGGGTCCAGCTCGTGTGAAGGTTGGCCCAGCCATCCCACTGGAGAAATTTTAGTTTCCTTCCCACCAACTCCAGCAAATGTTCTCTTGGTGAAACATGGCCAAATCTGTTTGCCTAAATAACTGTATTTCCTCTGTGAAGCAGCTATTTATTCATCAGAAACTACAGCAAAGTACCACAGGGCTTCAATAAAATAAATCAATAAATTTGCCTGCAAAATGTATTTCCTGCTCTGATTTTATTCCACATATGTGTCTGACGTACAATTTCTGTTGGATTGAACGTACCACATTAAACTGTTCTGGACAGGAGCTGTGCACTGAGAGCAGCTGATAACAGTGCAAGGCATTTCAGCAAACCTCCCCTGCAGTGAGAGACTCCTTGCAGGCATTCACAGAATTACTTGTACTTGAAGAGAAATTTCTTTTTCTTTTTTTTTTTCCCTTTTCCCTGTTGGGATCTCACCCTACACCCTTTGCTCTGTGCTGCCTCAGGTCAGTTCTTTGTGGGCAGTGGTAACACTGTCACCAAACCAGATGCTCTGCACCTTTCCAAGGATGGGCAAAGCAGTATCACTGGTGGCTGAGGCTTAGTTCATTTGCTCTTACCTGTTTTTCAGAGAAAAAATTGGGTGCATGTGAGGACCAAGGTGTTTTATTTCAGCAGGATCTATCTTTATGTTCATGATGCTTAGCACAGACTGAGGATGGCAACCTGAAGGAAGTCTGGGGCAGTGCTTAACAGCAGTAGAAGGTGAGGATATCACCTGAGACTGAGTCTGAAAAAAACCCATAACTGCCTGCATATACTTTTCAAAACACTTTTATTTTAGGTATTTCTGCTTTTTTCCCAAGCTACATTGGAGGTGTTAAGTGGCACTGAACTTTAAAAAGAAAAAAAATTCAATATAGTCAGATTTGTTCTCGAAGTCTTAGTGGCTTGGTGTGGGCACTAAGAAATGCACTTTGGTCTGCTGACAATGTCCTCAAGTGTTAAAGAGGGACCAGCAGGGCTGGATCACACTGCAGGATGTGCACAAGGGAACCTGCATGTGAGCCCAAGTGACCCTACAGACCTCTGCTGCACCAGTCTTCCTCTGACAGGCAGTGTGGCAACTGGGGGAGCTGTCTGGGAACAGATCTGACAAAAACACCACCAAACCATGGTGCTCTCCTGTTTCCCATGGGCAGTCACACACATGGAGGGTTTTGTCCACGGAAGCCAGGATAAGCAGGCAACTTGCAGCTTGCCACAAGGGACAAGACACAAGGTTATAAAGCCCTGGAACAGCTTCTTAGACATTTCTATAGGCAGAGTTCCCACAGCACGTAAGAAAAAGATCAATTCATCAGGGTCTGGGCTGCAGGATGAACTGCAGGAGCTGTTCTGTGCTCATCCTCTGTTAGAAGTTCTGACTTGTCCTTCTGACCTTAAAATCCATGGGTGGGTTCTCTTCACAGTAGCAGAGCTGAGGTAGGAAGAGGCTGGGGAGGCATATTTCAGTATTTCAGGGCAAAAAAATGTGTTTATTTTAACATATTAACATCCTTCTTTAAAGTGTTGATACTAAAGATAAAAATTGTAACAGAAACTCATCCAAAAAAGTTACAAATCTCCATTCCTGATCCTCCTGTTTTCATCACGAAGAATATTCCACAGTAGTAGAGTGTTGCTTTGCAGCCTGTTAGCAGAAGAGGTGATTGGGTCAGTTGACTTGTAGGTGTCAGAATCAGAAACAGATTAAGCTAATTCCATCCACCCATCTTGCCAAGGAAACATGCAAGCCCTTTCATCTCGTTTCAGTATCCAAAGAAGACAGAGAGTTGCTGCATACAGAAGTCCTTGTGGAGAGGAGCAGCAGATCTGGGGTTTCCTATGATGAGGCAGTCTCAGAAATCAAAGGTGTCAAAGCAGGAAGTCCTGACACAAACAGTTCCAAAAGTGTCACATTCCTGGAATCAGCTGGCACAAAGGACACTCCTGGACAGTTCTGTGGGGCCTTGAGCAGCCCAGGTTTCTTTGTTCCCTTCGGGTTGAACAGTACCCATCCTTCACTGATAGTGGTGCCTTCCTTGTGCCCATTGTCTGCCTTATCTGTCACACAGTCACTGGGACAAGGACTGTCCTTTAGGACTTGCTTACACAGCAGCTGCAATAGCTACAGCAGGATGACTCCATGTGAACACTCATTCCACAGCCACGGGATCAGCTCCTGGTTCATACCATACCTTAAGAGGAGCAGCCTCAGTGTGTCAGTGTGCTTTACAAAGTTAAGCAAGACCTGGGACTCAGCTCAGGGTTTCTAGTCACTTCTCCTTTATAAAGAATTCAGCTTTAAGAAAAGCAGTTGAAATGCTCCTGAGAATGACAAATAACAAATAAGTAAATCTTGCTCCAGAGCCATAAAACCCAGTTAAAAAAAAAGCATGCACTCTTAATCTATTGGCATGGGCATATAAAGCAGAATTAGTTGATAATCATATCAATTCATTGACAAAAATGCTAAAGCCTTTTCAGAAAGGTAATGAATAAGTAATCCACACAGACAATGTGAAAGGACTGCTGCTGCTGTGGGGCCAGGAAGCCATTAATTTGTCTATCCATACCCCTAGAGTTATTAAAGGATAAAAGCTTTGAACATTGCTGCAGAGTTCAATGAAAATAAAAACTTTTACTCAGCATACAGAAGCTCTCAGAAATGGAAATAAAGTATTAGAATGCATGAAGATGGCAAATAATTGAATATTATGGTTCTGTCTAACAAATTGCTTCTTTGCACACAATTACTTCATCATGGTCTGATCTGAAATATGAGAGCAAGAATAAAGCTCAGAGAAGGATGCTGTGGATGACCAGAGGCCTGCAATGAGTTTGCTGAAAGAAGGGTAAAACAGAACTGGGAGGGGATGAATGGTTTGGGTAAGGGCTCTTTCTGTGGGGATGAATGGTTTGGGTAAGGGCTCTTTCTGTGGGCTTGGGGTGCATCTCTTTAGTTGCATTTATTTCTGGTGGGGGGAAACGTCAGACAGACACAACAGGGAGTAAAAGCACTTGGCTTGTTTAATTTCTCCGTCTTTGTGCTCCAGTTCTCATGCCCTGAGCATCATAAGAAGCACATGCTCCACACCACAGGTCACAACACCACATCCTTGTAGTTCTGCTCCAACAGAAACACTGGCCCCAGGCTGACACCCTGCTCCGACCTGCCAGCCCTCCTTCCCGAGGGCCGTCTGCCCTCGAGCTCTCCTTCAGGCCTCCCCGTGCCACAGTTGACTATTGCAAGAACAATAAGGATTTTTAGGGGCATTATGACTGGGTTAGTAAAACACAGCTGCCCCTGAAAGTCCCTCATTTTTCTTGCTGCCGCTCAGCCGGTCCCCAGGAGGGCAGGGTCTGACAGGGTCCATTCTCTCCAGTGTGGCACACACGGCTCTGCTGATGTGCCCAGAAGTGCCCCAGCCCCAGCACCCAGCCCACATGGCAGGGGAAGGTGTGCAACTGCTTTGCCATGCCTGTGGGCTCCTCCTAAGTGAACGTCGTGCTGAGTTTCAGCGGAATGCCAGATGGCTCCTCTGTCACTCGCAAGGATGCCACCAAACGGAGCCTGGCACAGCTCGCTGCAGGCAGCCCTGGAACACCCCAGCCAGAGGGGCAAAAGGCAGGATTACCTTGTTCTGTGGGTACTCCTTGTTCTGGCACCCATGTGAGCAGTGGTCTTTGGCCAGGAGAAGTGGAGACCACAGGGCTGACTGGCCCCACACATCCCACACTGGGTCATACCCTGCAACCCCAGGGGCACTTGGAGCTCCCCTGGGGACTCACAGCACTCACGTCCCAGTAGGAAAGTTCACACCCATCTGCAGCAGCAGTTGCCTTTTATTTATTAAAAGGCTGAGAATTTTAGGGAATTACTTCTGATTTCTTAACAACTTTCAGCTAAAGTAATATCTGGAGAAGATCTATACATTTCCAACTAAAAAGGGCTAAGTATTTGGCTGGGAATTTACAACCCTCATTCACAAGTCCCAGCCTTGCAAGTTCCTAAGGCAAGAAGTAATACTTTCATTTCAATTGATCAGTATTTTGATGGCAGTGGACTCAACAGAAACTACAGGCAGATTCCCACAATTCTGCTGTTGTTTCCCCATGAATTCTGCCTGTAGAGAGCTGAGGTGTTCCCATCCCATAATGGGCTTGCAAGTGTCCCCATTACATGTGGGGTTTGCTTTCTGGAACAAGTCCCTTGAGAAGGACTTTGTGACATGCTCAAGGACTTCCAGGAGAGTTTGTGTCAAAGCAGGGAACCCCTCAGCACTCTCAGGGCTTTTCTTCTTTTCTTTCCCCTTGTAGAAAAAGCATCACATTGGTGCCTCAGCAAGGGACCCTTTGCCAGCATCATGATTGCAGGTGCTGCCATTCACACAAGCCATCTCCTGGGACATACACGCAGCTGGTGTGACCAGGGATGCTTGGGGAGTCACAAAGGTCCCAGCCCTGTGCAACACAAGACAAATATCCTCACCCATCCCACATGGGATGGCACTCCATGGTAACAGACAATCTGGCATCCAAAAAACCCAGAGACCCACTCAGAACTGCACAGAGCCACACCTTATTTTCATTTACAATTTCTTCTGTAAGTCAACTGAAAGCAAACCCTATGCCCTGATATGGTAATAAAACATGAGCCATGATTCAGATCCAAATATTATTTGCATCTTTGAGAAAGTTACAACAGCAATTTAACAATAATAATAATAAAAAAAGGCAGCAGCCCTCTAAATGCTAATGATGTTGGTGTCCTAAATGAAGCATAAAAGCCAGAGCCCGCGAGAAGCAGGGCATGAGTCAAAGCATCAGCAGTCCCACATTGAAAGCAGCACTCCTGGCTGCTTCATTCATTTAGGGAATCAATTCCTTCAGAATGAGCATCAAGTAGCTTTTAGGATTAAAATGAAAATGAGATGCATGTTGTTATTATTTGCAAAAGTTTTTTGTTTTTATTTTCTTCTCCTTGGATTGACAATAAACAACTCTTTCTAGCTGAGGGGAGCCCCAGGCAGGACCAGGTCCCTGCAGCACTGGCTGCTGTACCACTACAGAAGAAAAGCTGATGAGCCCCTGCCCCAGGGAGAGCACAACCTCCCCGGCAGCCAGGACCCCACCACGAGCAGGCAGAGCAGACCCAGAGCACTGAAAGGCAGTAACTGGAGTTGTTGCAGCCTGGGCAGGCTGTTTCACCCCCAATTTTAAATTACTGGCATTGGGTCATTGGCAGAATTGAGTGAAGATGGATATGTGCTGAAGGGGAACACCCTCCACAGAGGTTTTGCATGCTTCCTCTTGCATTGCAAAGCCAGCACCAGGTTGTGCACTACAAGAAGAGTGAATATTGCCTAAGCTGCTCTTGGCTCCCTGCTGCCCCCGTCCCACTTCTAGATAAAGCACAATCAGATTCTGATGATCAAAGCACACATCTCTAGGTTACACTGATGTTAACTCAAATTATTTTTGTTGTGCTGTATCTGAAACTTAGAAAATGCAAGAGCAGAACAAAGCCAAAGTGAAGGTAGAAAATAATTGCAGTTTCTAGAATTCTTCCAGCTTTAGTCATGGAAGGGGATTGTTAGAAATGGACAAAAGGCTGTTTCCCTTAATTTTTTTTAAGTGTGAATTTTGTCTTGACAGTTTCCTTTCAGAAACAAAAATTGAAAACAAATTGTCCCATACAAAACAAAGGGACAGATCCTCAGCTGGAATGGACTGGTATTACCAAGTGAGTAACACCCACTCACAGGAGAGATTCTGAGCCTTTTAAACAGCAGCTGCTGATCCTGCTGTGCCCAGACAAGAGCTTCAGCCTCCGGGTTTAGATGGCAGCAGTGCTGGATCTACATAGCTTGGAAAAGACGAAAGGGCTGCCTTCAGAGCAGCTGAAAGTACACCAAGGCTCTGAGGACTCTGTACACTTCCCAAACCTGGAGCTGACTCGAGGTGCATGAGCCAGTGGACACAACACCAAGGGAGCAACCCGTATCAGCATGGCCCTGAAATTAATGAGCTGCTTTGGAGAAACACTGGCAAAACTTCCAGAAACCATTACATGTGGGGTTTGCTTTCTGGAACAAGGCGTGGCTCTGATTTTTTCTCTCAAAAGCGAGATCAGGCTGATCACCATCTTGAAAATTACAGGAGCAGTCCCCAAGAAAGTATTAACTGTACAGCACAAAAGGAATACACAGTGAGAACCGTAATCCATCCTGGCCAGTTCTGCCCCTGTCCCTCACCCACAAAAAATTAAAATACACACATTAGGAGAATTCAGGAAGTGTCGCACTTTGCCAAGGAACAGACCATGTCCCCATTTTCACTGTCTCCAGCAGAGCTGCCCAGCTGAGCTCCTGGCCAGGAGAGCCAGTGCTGGGGGAAGCTGCCTGGGATCCAAAAGGGCAGGAACACTGGAGCACTACTGGAAGAGCACCATCCTCCAGGGCTGACAAGAGGTGGGTTTGACCATGTGCATTTGACATCTCCTCTCTCTTTACAGTCCTCATTTTGGAGCATCACTTTTTTTTCTCCCACTCCCAACATCAGCAGAGGAACTTGAAAGCCAGAGTTACTTTTAGGAGATGGTACATCTAGGCTCTGTTCATCTTGACTGGGTCCCTTTGAAAATGGCAAGGTTGGATAATCAAACACATTGCGCAGTCTTTCCATAGAGGCTGCTTTGCAAATGAGCCTCCCACCATTCAGATACCCAGGTGCCAATATTTCAAAGAGGAGCTTTTGATGCTGCCCTGGTTTGCCTCAGCATGGTGACCTCACTAGCATTTATACACAGAACCTTGGAGAACAAGCACATTAAAGCAGCTGACTTTAAGTATATAAAATAAAACAATTAGTCATCAACAAGCTACTAGAGGCTGCCACATTACATTGAGGGGCAACAGACCATGACCTGGCTCAGGCTGGCAAAGAAGATAGCAGTGCTGCCTGGTCAAATCGCCCATGTGTGGGCAAAACACACCCAGAGCAGCTCAGGCGGGAGCTCGATGGTGTGATGAGTGACACATCAAACTGGCCGGCACCAGGACAGGGACAGGAAGGGAGAACAGTCAAACAGTAGGAGAAAAATGCCAGGGGAGGAGCTGCAGCTGGAAGGGGCTCCATGATTCCTAGCAAATTAACCAGGGCATGGCCAAGCAGCCCAGTCTGGCCACTGCTGTCCTGTTAAAGTCTCCAAAAGAAGAGGGGAAAGGGGACACATTGGAACAACCTCTTGATAACGGTCCATCGCTCATGCTGAGTTTCAGACAATGTCCAGGACTGGCTGGAGGAGGCCCAGGTCACAGTTCTGCCCAGGACCACTCTCAGTACCATTGGCTGGTGGGTTCAGTAGTGCAGCTGGAACCCAAGGTTCTGGCCTCAGCAGTGCTGGAGCAGCTAGAGAAGAATGGGAGGGTACGGATAATGACCAGCAGTGCCCGTATGCCTGCTGGCTCCAGAGGAGTGTGTTCCCACAGAGCCCTGCCCAGACTGATCAATGACAGGAAAAGCAGCCACGCCGCTGGCCTCGACCTGCCAGTGCTGGCCCCCAGTGCTCAACCCACCTAAACCCCAACTAGTGAGTTAAGAGAGAAGCTGTCAGCAAGAGGCTGCCCCGCCTGGGCTCTGCTGTTCTGCCCAGCACTGAGGGAAGCAAAGAATTATAGGAGAGCAGCAGGGAATTACCAAGCAAAAGGGTTTTTAAAAACATTCCACTTTAAACAAAACTGAGGCATTACCATAAAGTAAATGGCCACACCTTACTACTTACTCGGCTTTGCTGACAAGACCAGCTTTTCCATAGCTATTCAAATCTAACAAGTTCTGGGTGCCTAACTCACTCTTTTAAGCTCATTTTCGAACTCCAGCCAAAAATCACTTTCTGATTCACCACTTTCTCAGGCACAGTATTATTCAGAGAACGCCTGCAGGCAGGTACTGTGCTGTACAAAGTACATAAGCACAAGTTTAATTACACTGTGGACAAGGGATGTGATTAATTGTATGCTTTAAGTTAAGCATGTGCTTAAGCATGCTACTGACCTGGAGCTTTAAGTAGATCTGTCAGGTGTTCTGGTGCTCTCCATTTACCAGTTCTTTGAGGTCAAATAAGTGGAAAGAATGTAAGAATACTCCTGTGCTCATACACCCCAAAGAATTCACACAAAGTCCAGTTTCCGACTTTTTTAAAAATTACAAATTTGGACTTACTCTCCCCATTTTTGCACCAATACAGTTTATTATTATGAGCATTACAATACTATGTATATGATCACAATGTATTAGCATTAAAACATGAGCTAATTATTGTCATTTTCAAGCTTTTAAAAAGCATATGGTTCGGTTTTTTTACTTTGCCTGGATACTGCTTCAGGTAAGAACCTAAATTCATTTCATTTGCACACTTTGTGGATTAGTTCCCTTATGCCTGGGCAGTGTACAAAGTCCTAAAAAAAAATATGGAGCATATAATTGAAACTATTGCCCCTGCTAGCAGTGGACTCATCGCATGGGAGAAGTCAAGCATAAAATGTGCATCAGCTATGGGTGGTCACGTAAATCCACATTTCATTAGCCACAGCTTACATGATCCTGGGGATTTTTTTCACTGTGCTTTTCCACCTTTCCAGCAAAGGCTTATTCCTAGTTCATAATAATATAGGAAGGTCAAATTGTGCCCATTCCCTAGGGAGGAGCAAGTAGAGAAGACTGGGACCTGAAAGCTCCACTTTCTTTTTTTTAAAGACACAACTGCACTTTTTGTGGCACTTGGGGAGCCTTGAGGGACCGGAGAGAGCCACTTCTCGAGGCAGGCGTGTGACCCGTGTGCAGTGCCAGCATCCCAAGGGCAGGGAACACCCACGCCCAGCTACACCCACCAGCAGTGACATTTCATAGGGACAAGCCAAGAGACTTCCACTGGAGCAAAGCATGTGCAAATCAATTTTCAACAAGGAAGGGAGAGCACAGAGGGTTTGGTTACAAGCGAGGAGGCACGTGCCTCTGAAGAGAGCCTTCTTTGAGGAAGTAAACAGATACAATAATTGATAAGTGTTTTGGCTTCGCCTCATCTCTAATCCCATCACATGCTGTTCCTTGCCAGCGCATTCATGAAAAGTGTCTATTTTGGATACTGGGGCACAACAGAGAAGAGAAAAAAACCCACAGTTCCCAGAGAGACAGCTGGCCAAGCCCAGGTGCACTCACTCTTCTTGAAGCACTAATACATTGACCTCGAGCTTTTAAACTATATTGCTCTCTGCTTAAGATGTTGGTCTTTTGTTGTAAGTTTAAGCTTTTTTTTTTTTTTTTGGTACTAAATGCAGTAAAATCTTGCACAGAAAATGAAATTTACATTACTAGGGATCCCAGACTTAGTGCTGCAGGTGTGGGAGAATTCACATGACTTTTCCCTCTCATTTCAGCATTACTTCTCAGGGGTAACTCTGAAATGTTTTTTTTCAAAGGGAGCAGATTGCCAGGTACAGGTTCATAACCACTGGTTACTGTGGATAATGCCCACTGGTTTTGGGGTCCAACTCTATATATCCAGAAGCTCCTTACAGCAGCAACTCACAGGACAACCCCCCGTCATTTGCTGAATGTCATTAATTAAACTAGACAGGATTTGGCAACATGAAGCTGAGCTAGGTGTCCTTAAAATTGCTACTAGTTTAGAGCCATAAGAATAGGTTAAAGAAACCCAATTCACTTGCCATAGAGATCAAAAGAAAGTCACAGCAACATTCAGAACAGCTGGATGCTGCAGGCACACCCTGGTGCTGGTGCCTGCAGGTGTTCAGTGCCCAACCACCAGTCTCCTGCTACAGGAGGAGCTTCTCATCTACAAGGTTTTAGACCTCTCATACCAAAGCCATCAAGCAAATGTAAGAGTTAACTGAAATACATGGTTAAAAAACCTTTCAATTTTCATCAGTGGCTGGGGAGCCTTCACATCTGTGACTCAAAACTGATTGTACCAAGCTCCTGATCAGGGAGGTAAGAGCTGTCTCCCAGCCTCAAGTATTACCTTGCTCAGTGAGACACCCTGACCCTGGAGCCATCTCCCCTTTCCTCTGCCTTGAGGGGAAGTCCAGACCAAGGACCCACTGTTCAGACTGATGAAGTTAACTGAATTCCATACTGCGAGAATGAGGAATTATTTTGCCAAATACTTCTACTGAGATACTTCAGTGAGAATGAGATGTTACCAGTTAATGCTCTGTGAGTGTCCAGGTTCATGACTGCCCTTCAGTACTGCATAAGGCACAAGAAATTCTTGGCAAAAGGGGAAATTCTATCCCTTTAAAAATACTTTTAATGAACAAGAGGCTTCTGACTGTCAGGTAATAACTCAGCAGCGCTGCTTACATTCAAAGCTGTGCCTCAAATAGTGAAGTACTAGCAAATTTCATTAAAAGTAAAATCTTTGGTTGCTGTGGAAGTCATTCAGGTGGGAGACTGTTTCTGGAAGCTGTATTGGGATGTACTACCTTTCTTTCACCCGGACTAAAGTGTTTCCTTCCGGGTGTGAATTTACTCAAGCAGGACAGGCGACAGGAGAGGAAGAGCTCAGCCTGGTGACTGATTCCGTTCACGTCCTGTGCACTGCACAGGCCACAGGCAAGAGAGGCACAGGTCTGTGTCACAGGCAAGAGAGGCAAGATCCTGACCACAGCTTTTAAAGAAACCCTTATGTTTACAGCCCACCAGGTCAGAGCTTCAGGGGCTATAATCCCATCCACACCACCCTACAGCACAGCTCATACTGTGCTTTGCAACAGCCTCTTTAGATGTATTTTTAAGCACTGAAACCCTGATTGCTGCCTGCAAACAACTGACTGTAATCTGGAATTGATGTAATACTGATAGCTGACCAGTTACAAAACAGTTCTGTTTGGAAAACACACTTCAAAGTTATAGAAGGTTTGCAAGTATCAGAATTTCCCAACAGTTCTGAGCATAGTGCTATAAAATGATAGTGTGCTCGTGACTGTCTGAAAACATTACCCGTCACCAAAATTAGAGCATGGGATAAATCCTGGGCTGGTGCAGATCAGGAGATCTCTGCTGGCTTACAGGAGATGTTTTATTTAGCACTGGGCACACCTGCTGTTTCTTTGGAGAGCTGTAATTTCATTCTGTGATGTAGCCACATCTACAAGCCAAATTATGCATTTTAAGACAAAACTACTATCAAATGTTTTGAAATTAAATTGCAGTTTGTGTTCTTTTTGAAGGCAATAATACCATAAAAGTATAAAGACATCCAAAACTTTATGTAACTAGTATTACGTAACACCTTAAACTGGCTCATAAGCATTTTTCTTACTCTGGATTTATTGCATTTTTATTTGGGGCATGTGAAACAACTCGCTATACAAGTACAGTTACATGGGGCTGGGCTGCAGAGGGGAAAGAGTTCACTCTGATAGAAATTCTAAAGTGAGAAACTGATTGCTATGTTTGCAAAGAAACATTGTCAGAAGAAAAAATGTTTCATTGTTTCTCACTGCCCTTGATGGCCATTGATACAAAAATTAAATGAAGCCCTGGAAGGGGGCTAGAGGTAGCATTAGTTTAAAAGGCTGACTATACACAGCCCCTCCAACTGCACAGAGCATTAATGCCATAAATACGTGTGAATGTTCTCATTCAGGCTGTAATTTATTCCCCAAGGAGATGCAAAACTAGCTCAAATATGCTGCAAGAAAACCAAGCTCTTCCAATGAAGCGAGTGCAGTATGTGAATCCTGGAGCTAAATTTAGGCTGGGGCTTGGAGTAAAGTAATTCTAATCTCAAAGTAGCACTTTGAGTTGCAGTAACAAACACTGTGCAAAGATTCGGGGAAGTTCTGCTCCTTTGTTACAATCTATTGTGCATGACATTTTGGGAGCTCTTTACTGACTCAGATTTAAGAAATTCGGCTTAAGTTACTCAGTTGAATGTTATTGTTCAGTGAAATTGTTTAAAAGCACACTTCATTTAGGTTGTTTCTAAAATGTGGATTCAGGCTGGTTTTGGGGTGTGTACAGAAGCACACATTCTTAACGTACTGACAGCTTGATGTAAACCATTAACTGTATAGCTGATTAATCCACAAGATGGAAAAAATGGATACTGTAAATATCTGATTAGAGTATTTTTCCAAATGACATTATTTTTTTGGTGTTACGGTCCAAGGTAAATTAAAATGTGATTAAGCACCTTTCTCTTTCTTGTTCTGTACAACTGTTATTCGCATGGAAATGTTTTTCTTCTCCAGAAATACTTCCTTCGAAATTAACAGATGAAGTCACAATTATACAAAATATCTCTGTAGTCAAAGCAGATTTTTTAATAAAAAGTACTTTAATATGCAACTGAGACTTCAAGTCTTTTATAGCATCTTTCAAGATTAAAATACACCCATAATGCAGGAATTGAGGAAACCTTTATCTTTCGTTAAAAAATCAGAATAGCATTTACAGTTTTAAATCAAGTGTATTTTAACTGAACTACATTCAAATTCTTTATGAAACAATCTCTCATTTCATACAAGATTTTTCATGCATATTCTGGCTCCAAAGCTCTAAATCAGTTTGCCACAACTTGTTTCACTGGAATTCATCAAAAGACTAAAAAGCCAAGTGCCAAGGAGCCGAGTTCTGGCTGCGGCAGAAACTGCCCAACCAATCCCTGCAGCCTGGAAAGCCCCGGTTCTCAGAATTAGCTGATGCTTTATACACGAGATCATAATCAAAATCATGATTCCTGACAAAGTCTCAATATTTCACTCTACAAATTCTTAATTCATTTTCCAGCCATTTGTAGGTTACTGCTGGCTCCACCCTCTCAAATATCAGCAATTGCTGCTGCTCTTAAAGAAAATTCCACTTTGGGGAAATGTGATATTATTCCAGATGTTTCAGTCCACGGCAGTTCTGCCTAACCCAACCTGATCGTTTCTCTGTAATGCAGCTGAGCCTTGAACAGCTTCTGGAATTTATTCTTCAAACTACTGCACTTGCATATTTGAATTTAACCCTACCAACAGTCATATACTCAAAAGTCCTGTTCTTTGTAACAACAGAGCCACCCCTAAAGAGTTTTTTTCCAACAACATAAAACCATGACTAATTTTAGCAGGCCTTTGGGCCCCTATAGATTAGTTCCTACAGCCTGCTGATTGAATTAAAGTGTTTTAAATTGAGTTCCTCAACATACTTCAAAAGTTATCATGCAGAGAGATTTTGTTGAATCAAATCTGCTTTCAAATTTTATAGTTTGAGGAAATTCCATACTTGGAACGGGAAAAGAAAAAAAAAAAAGCGAAGTGCATTTATAGAGATTCAAACCAGTTGCAAGAACTGGAATGTTACCATTTTCTTTCATTGGATTTCACCAGGAAAAGGATGGGAAGAGATCCTGCCCTGCCTCCAGCCATCCAGGACTGACCCTTTCAGCAGATTGGACAGTGCAGGTGGTATTTGCTCCTCAGAATCCCACCTGGAGCAGTGGGCATTACTCCATGGGCTGACATCTGCCCACCACTGGCCAAGTTCTGCACAGTAACTGCCTGAGCAGGACTCCAAAGCCTTGGTCAGGTGGGATGCTTTGTATTTAAAATAATAATAATAATAATAATGAATCACAGCTCTATCAGGCATGATCTAGGAGTTACAACTCCAGTCCTGGACCTATAAATGGTGTCACTAACAAATCTGTATCGGGAGAATACTGAAATCCTACAAATGTGGGCACATCATCCATCCACATGGACATCAGGGACACTGTGAAGGACTTTCTCCCAAAGGACACAAAGAACAAAGGCCTATTGCCTACTGCCACAGAAGGGAAAACCCAACAGCCTAAGCCTCATCGACTGACAGGCCACCGAGATCCAAATAAAATTCAGGAACGTTATTCAAAATCAAATCTACCAAGCAATGTCTTGGAAATATTTTGATTCTTCAGTGCTAAAGAAATATGCCATGAATCCAAAACCCGTGAGTTGGGAAGGGGAAGCTGTCCCCAGACCAGCATCACCCTGGCTCATTTTCTTCAGTCTGCAGCCACATGATTTCTTTTCCACACTGCTACTGGCTCACACCACGTTTCACACAAACGCCCGGGCTGGCGATGGGACCTGACAGAGGTATTCTGCCTTCAGCAAGGAAGGGTTTCCCTATCCCAGCAATCAGACACTCCCCTCTTTGGGATCTGAGCAGTTGTAACCCTCCTGGCAGTACCATCACATAGACTCTCCTTCTTCTCACATGCTCCCCTAGAGAAACCCCTCTAACCAAGCAAGAATCACACTGGCAAAAGGAGACAGCAAAGTGCTTTGGGAAAGTCACGCAGGTGCCACCAATCTACCTTTGACTGGATTGTCACTCGAAATGTGGCAAGGAGCCAAAGCCTCAGAGGTGTGTCCTCACCTGTGGGCCAGCACCGGCCATCCTGCAGCCTCTTCCAGGCTCTCCTCTCCTCTTCCCCCCTGCTCTGGGACCTGGCACTTTTGGGTCCTCAGGAAGGGAAGTGATGAAATCAGCAGGAGCTGGAAGGATTTTCTCAAGTAGGCCAGCAGTGGGAAGGAGAAGCACATTCCCTTCCCTTCCCTGTCTGGTTTGCCTCTGAGTGCTGAAGAGCTGGCCTGGAGCAGGAGCTGGCACGGAGCACAGCCCGAGCTTGGCATTTGCCATCTGCAGATGGAGCCAAGAGCGGAGGGAAAAGTGCCTGCAAGCTGGGCACACACTCACTGCTCCACTCCTGTGGGGTTCAGCCCTCTCTAAGGGTGCAAGGCTCTAACACAAGCACGTCCAGCATTCTGTGAAAGGTCTGTACTGAACAACAGAGAAGATCCCAGGCACCATCTGACTCCAACCTGTCCCTGATTACACATATCTGTAATCCAGACATCACAGGCTTGCTCTGCTCTGTGCCCTCCTGCAACTTAAAATACAGCCCTGGCTCGAAGGTCTCTATTTGCAAACATAGAGGAACAGTGGTTCTTAAATTGCAGGCAAACATTTGACTTCACTCAGGGCAATTCAAAGAATATCCTGCACGAACCCCACCCTTCTGCCTGACAACTCAAACCTTAATGCCTAGATAGTTTTCTTTCAGGCCTTATCACAGATAAAATACGGCCTTTTTTTTTTTCTTTTTTTTTTTTTTTTTTTCTGAAGGAATAAAACCTGCCAAATATTTACCAACTCTTTCAGAAGGCTGGAAATGTCACCCCTACAGTGTAATAAACTTCCCCGGAAAGGCCCTGATAAATAGAAAGCCTTGCCGTACTGCCCAGAACTAGTTTAGTGTGGTCTAAGTATTGCCAAGTCTGACTGACAAAGGAAGCATATTTGTACACACAGAAAGATTAGCAAGAGAGGCATAAAGTTTATAAGTGAAAATAAAACAAAGCCCCATTATTAACCGGGGAGGGGGGAATAATTGAATCTGCATCCCAGAGAGCACAGAACATTATGAAAGCCTCAGAGCTAAAACAATAATTTAAGAACTTGTCCACAACTTGCAGCAGAAGCTTGAACCATCTTCTTTAGCATTTGGAAAGTGCTAAACCATGGTCTACCCCCAACCCAGCCTTCAGAGCAATATTATTTAAAAATAAAATATTTTTACTTGGTAATTTGACCCACAAAAAGTCACTTGGGGCATGAGGGAATGTTCCCTTCCAGCCTGAACTTTAATTCAGAGAGAATGTTTAAACTCCACAGTGTAAACCAGATGCTGAGAAGTACATCTGCATTGTACTGTATGTTCTTTGGGGCACAGACAGAAGTTGTAAAGTGCCTGTCAATGCAGTGTGTGTGGCTATGATCTAAATAATCCTAATAATGTAGATGAATGGAGAAAAACCCACATTCCTAGTACCAGCCAGTCTGTCAACAGAGTTCTCGCAGCTATAGACAACTATATCCACACTAGTGCAAACAGATGAATATTGCTTAAAAAATGTGTCCTTTCACCTTGGCAAATGCCATTAAGAAAAAAAAAAAACTCTAAAAGTGACTAGGGAGTTGGAAGCTCAAAGGTACACATTTAACAAGCCTTGGTGGCCATAAAATGCTGAGCACTCACTTTCTACAGAAGCCAGGTTTCCACTGAATCTTGACTGGTACACTCAAATGAAAAGGTAGTAACTCAAATTATGCTGTATAGTGCTCCAAAATAGGTTTCAGGGGGACAAAACTTGCCAGAGCTACGTAAAGGCAGGAAGAAACTAATTGTTGCTGGAAAAAAAAAATAATCCAAATTATGTTAAACCTGACAAAAGCTAAACTCAGCTGTTTACCCAGCTTAACAAAGAATATCACAGTTAAAAAACTCTGGTATGAAAGGGAAAACTTCACTTTAGCCCACCAGCAAGTCCAGGAGCCCGACCAGCAACTCAACCAACCTCCACAAAAATCACTGCTTGCCAGAGATGCCTAACAAGTTGCACAAGTTGGAAGGAGTGGGCTGAGGAGGCGCAGGAATCTGCTCCCCGTCCCCCTTTCACACCATCAGGTTTTAATGTTAATGATACGGCTCCGCGTGTCTAAAGTATTTTTACACTATGCTTGTCTTCTTGTAGCGCCGACTTGTTCCAGGGCGGATGATTAGAATCAGATTTCTGTGATTTCACTGCAGATTCATTTTGTTAAGGGCTACAGATCTGCAGGGAGGAGACGGCTGCAAACAGGCCAGCAGAGTGGGCTCCTAGGGGTTCTCTCCTAAACGGGTAACAGTATCTTTCTATTTACTCCTTACATTCAGGTAGTTTTCCTTTTTGTGGCCACTAGACTGGGTTCTTTGGAAAAACAGGCATATAGGGAAAAGAAATGTGCAAAAAGTTTTCCTTGAAATTTTGGTTTCAAAGCTCCCAACCAGAATAGGTTCATGAAGAGAACAGGCCCAAGTAAGACCTGACTGCATCCACCGTCCCCCAAGTCAAAAGAAGCACCTGAGGGACCACACGTAGGAGATAATCTTGATCTGTCAAGGTCTGTATGTCCTGACATGTCCAGAGCAATAGCTATTAATACACATGTTAGCGTGCTGCACGCAAGTGTTTGGATATAAAGGGCTGAAGGAGAAAAAACTATGCACAGGTCTGTAACAGCATTTGTAAATTTCTCCTAACTGCAAAAGAAATAACAATTATTTTTAATGGGCAATGGCTACAGAAAATTATGCTGAAAACTGAGTTTGTTCATAAAAATTTAATAGGAATGGAGCATAAAAGTTGTGTGAGTCTGTGTACACACATACAGAATGTAGACTCCTGCAATGCTACATCACAGACAAAATGAAATTCTAAGTGGCTCAAAAAAACACAGAGGAAGATTTTAATTTTCCATTTGCTTTTATAGACCTTAGCTATGAGAATACTGTTGCCACTTGGCCTTTTTCTTTACCGGAGGTCAATATCATTGACTTTTTACAAGAGAGAAGTAAAAACATCTCTATGTAAATCAAAAAATTATGAGGACCCTCAAAATAGTTGGAAGAACTTAAAATGTAATGTAACATAACACAGAAGGGTACAGAAGTTATAAATACAATGCTATACAAACCAAGAGTAATATACACACCCAGAGATGTATGTATACCGTGCCCAAAGAAGGAGCATAAACTAGTGTCTGCAGACGTGCAGTGTGCCGAATTGAAATCCGACAAATAATAAGGAACTCCTGAATGCTGGGTGGTAAAAACGCTTAGGTGAGTAACAGAATTTCCGGTAGCCCGGCTGCTCCCTATGGATGTGACTAGATTTATTAAAAAAAAAGAAAAAAGAAAAAAAATTTAAAAAGAAAAAAAATTTTAAAAAGAAAACAGATGTGTTTTTGGAAAGTGAAAGCGGAGGGAAGGATGCACATGGTCCTGCGGGAGCGAAACCGAGCGCTCTCTCCGCACCAAGGCAGGGCCGGGCACAGCTGGTCCGGACCGCCGCGAAGCCGCGGGGACGGCCGCCAGCACTGGTAGGACGCGCACGTTTAAGGCCCTTTCCGAGGCAGAAGAAGACAAAATGCACTTACGGTTCGCGGAGAACCAGCTCCGTCCTCTCCCCGCGGCCAGCCGGGCACCCGCCGGCCCCAGCGCCGGGCAAGCCGCGGTCCCCGAGGGCCGCCCGAGCACCGCCCGCCGTGCCCCCGGACCCGACCCGCCCGGGCCGGGCCCCGCGTCCCGCCCGAGCGGCTCCGGGCAGCGCCAGCGGCGCCGCCGCGCTCCGTCTTCTCCCGCTGCGCGCCCGGCAGGTCCCGGGAGCCGAGAACTGGGACTTTGTAGGCCAGTTGAAGACACGAACCTCTCATCTCGCCCGCAAAGACCCAGCCCTCAGCTCGCCCATCAGGCGCAGGCGACCACTGCTCACCGCTATCTTTAACTGAACCCCTTTTTGTGGCCGGTGCTCACCGCCAGCGCAGAGCCCCCGCCCCGGGGCCATCGGGGACCCCGCCGGAGGGGGATTATTCCCCCGGCCGGGGGAGGCAGCGATCCAGGCAGCCCCCTCCCCGAACTTGAGAGCTGTCCTGGTCCCGGCTCCCGGAGCCGGTCCCGCACCTCGGGCCGGGCCCCGACGCCCACCGTGACTCGGCACCGCTGATCCCGCTCCCGCTCCTGCGGCAACTTCGTGTGCGGAAAGGTGGGAGCAAAACCATCAAACGGACAGAAAATCCCGAGCCCCTCCGTTACCTGCTCTGAGGAGGGGGGGACACGGGAAAGGGGCTCCTGGGCCCCCGCCGCCGCCTCCCCGCCCAGAGCCGCAGGTCCTCGGGAATCCGCCCGGGAAGGGCTCGGGCTGAGCTACAGCCGAGCGGGGAGCGGCGGCCGCGCTCCCCTCTCCTGCCTCCCGCAGCCCAGGGGCTCGCAGATGGGTATTTAAGCCAGTATTGATCACGGTGGGTTTTCTCCTACCCTTCCTCTTTGCCCTTGCAAAAGGCAAAAAATAAAAATAAATAAATAAAATGCATTGCCACAAGGGACGTTGCAACATTTCTGTCGGCTTTTCAAACGCGGCGTTTGCCCCAGCGAGATTGAAGTGTCCCGACACAAGAGCACCAGAGAAGTAGGGGAAAGAGAGGAAAAATCCCAAAACCACCCAAAAGCAGAAGAAAAATAAAAAGCCAAAATCCAAGACCCAAAGCCATCAAACCGGAGAGAGACGAGCTGCTCCGTGCAGCGTTGCGGTCCCGGGTGGCGGGGCTCCCGTCCGGGGCAGACACGCGTCCCTCAAAAGTTCGCTCCACGTGTTGCGGCCGCGTCCCGGGAGGGTCGGCGCGGCCCGGCGCACCGGGGCGGTGCGGGCTCGTTCCGCCGGTCCCGCGCCGTTTAAGGAAGCGGCCAGTCCCCACCCCTGCGCCGGGCAGCTCCCGCCGCAGCCCGGCCCGGCGTCTTCGGCAGCTCTCTCGGGCTGCCCTCCCCACCCGCTGCCCTCCGCGACGCCGCATCGGCACGGCCGGCCCCGCGCGGGGCAGGCGGTGGGTCCGCGGTCCGGAGCGGCCGCCGCGCCCCGCGCAGCCCCGGCCGCTCCCGCCCTTCCCCGCGCTCCTCCCGCCGGGGCAGCCCCGCGGCCCCCGCACCGAGGGGGCGGCGCGCCCCCTGCCGGCCGCTCCCGGCGCTGCGCGGAGCGGGGCGAGGGTCGAGCGGACAGACCTTGTGGACAAACTCTGCGGACAGACCCTGCGGACAGACCCTGCGGACAGACCTTGTGGACAAACTCTGCAGACAGACCCTGCGGACAGGCCCTGCGGACAGACCTTGTGGACAAACTCTGCAGACAGACCCTGCGGACAGACCTTGTGGACAAACTCTGCAGACAGACCCTTCGGACAGACCCTGCGGACAGGCCCTGCGGACAGACCTTGTGGACAAACTCTGCAGACAGGCCCTGCGGACAGACCTTGTGGACAAACTCTGCAGACAGACCCTGCGGACAGACCCTGCGGACAGACCTTGTGGACAAACTCTGCAGACAGACCCTGCGGACAGGCCCTGCGGACAGACCTTGTGGACAAACTCTGCAGACAGACCCTGCGGACAGACCTTGTGGACAAACTCTGCAGACAGACCCTTCGGACAGACCCTGCGGACAGGCCCTGCGGACAGACCTTGTGGACAAACTCTGCAGACAGGCCCTGCGGACAGACCTTGTGGACAAACTCTGCAGACAGACCCTGCGGACAGACCCTGCGGACAGGCCCTGCGGACAGACCTTGTGGACAAACTCTGCAGACAGACCCGGCGGACTGACCCTGCGGACAGACCTTGTGGACAGACCCTACGGACAGACCTTGTGGACAAACTCTGCAGACAGACCCTGCGGACAGACCCTGCGGACAGGCCCTGCGGACTGACCTTGTGGACAGACCCTACGGACAGACATTGTGGACAAACTCTGCAGACAGACCCTGCGGACTGACCTTGTGGACAGACCCTGCGGACAGACCTTGTGGACAGATCTCGTGGACTGACCCTGCGGACAGACCCTGCGGACGGACCTTGTGGACAGACCCTGCAGACTGACCCTGCGGACTGACCTTGTGGACAGACCCTACGGACAAACTCTGCAGACAGACCCTACGGACAGACCTTGTGGACAGATCTCATGGACAGACCCTGCAGACAGACCTTGTGGACAGACCCTACGGGCAGACCTTGTGGACAAACCATGCGGACAGACCTCGTGAACAAACCCTGCCGCCAAACTCTGCGGACACCCCGGCATCGCCCAGCGGCGACACCCGCTTTGCACCCCGCACGCATCGAGGCTGCTCGTAGCCAGCATCTCCCTGCACTGCTCCCTGCATATCTCCCCGTACATCTCCCCGCGCTGTTCCTGCACTGCTCCCTATATGTCCAGCCTTCCCCTGCATGCCTTGAAGTGGGCATGGGCACCTTGTGCGTATCACAGGTGTGTCAGAGGACATACTCTGCCCTTCCATGTGTGCCAAGTCTCTTCATTTACATCTCCAGTAACTTGCTCAGTATACCTCTATGACCAAGAAAACCTGGGCACAAAGTATAGCTGTACCCTGTACAGAAAAATTGTGTAGTTTCTTTACACTACACTCAGGTGTAAATGTGTTTTAAGAAAATGCCACAAGGACCTGAAAAGGTTTTGGCTTCTTTTAGGATGATTTTTGTGTTCATGCATTATGCAATTGTGTGCTCATGTGTGACGTAACTGTGCACTCACGTGTGACATAATTATGTGCTCCTGCATGAGGTAATTGTGTGTTCATGCATTAAATAATTGTATGCTCATGCATGAGGTAATTGTGTGCTCATGCATGACATTATTGTGCCTTCATGCATGTGGTAATTTTGTGTTCATGCATGATGTAATTGTGTGCTCGTGCATGAAAGAATCAAAACTAACAGCCAGAGGCCTCATCTTTTAAATCTTTGGGTTCAGCACCCAATGCACCTCTCTGTCTTCTACAACACATTTTTTTCCTGTATCTGTACTGAAGACAAGGCAGCCCTGTGTACACATCGTTATGGATGTGGCAAGTGACTCTACCTGGCCTGCATGGATAGAATGCCAGAGAGAGAACTTGAACTGATCTGCCACGGAGCTGCTCTTGATCAACACTGTGAAGCCATCCTCTACACAGAAGAACGTGTTCCTTGGCTAGAGGCCTGATGAATATGTAGAGCCAAGGAACATGTTGTTTAAAACTGATAGTAGAATACAAAGTGAATCATAGACCATGGGCGAAAAGGTTGGAAGAGGGACAGAGCTCTATGAGCCTTTTGAAAATAAGGCATTCTGGCAGAAGGTAGAAAAATAAAGAATTTCTTGACCATCTGGAAGGGTTCTGCAGATATTATGCCTAGAGAGTACAGCAGAAATTAAGACTTCCCAAAAATGTAAAAGACACTAACCTTTTCTCTGATGAAGGGAATAGATGCTGTAGAAATCACTTGGGTTGAACAAGAAAAGGCCTCATCAGCTTTTAGGAAATAAGAGACTGCTACTCTTACAGGATGCAAGTTACATCTGCCAACCTCACTCTCATTTTCAAATCTTTTAAATACTTTTTTTTTCTCGGTCTCAATCATGTAGCTGCTTGAAACACCACAGAATAATTCTGAGAACAACAAATTCACAGCAAAAAAATCTACCTATGTGTATGTAAGGAAGAGCATGAGCCAGGGAACGGAGTTCCTCCCTAATTGAGCTGATGGCACATTGCTTCTCTGATGTCCTGACCAACTGCTTAATTTGCTATTTTCAGCAGCCTCAAAACATGTTGCCTCTTGTCTTGACCTGGCCCCCACTAGTACTGATGTGAAGCACCACTTCATTTTCATGAGAGCAGAGCAAGACTTTCAGACAACATTTTTGCCCAGCAGGAGCTCTTTTGCAGGGAGCCTGATCCCATGGGACATGCTCAGCTGCTGGCAGCCCATTCCCACTTCCACTGCATATTTCAGGCAAGTCTTGACTTGGCAGAAGGTACTCCCGTACCTGAGAAGGTCAGGTCTTAGGACTTCATCTCCTCTCACAAATACCTGCTGGCTGCCCTTCATGGTGTGCAGAATCCATGCACAGGGAATGCATGAGCACACCCCCCGCCTGGATGGGAGCTGGGAAGAGGACAAGGTCCACATAGAGTTCAGATGTAATCACAAGCATATCAAGTTGTAAGGCATCACAATTTACACAATTCTAAAAATAAACATAACCAGTTTCTTTCAAGCTGTTTGGCAGGCAAAAGGTTAATATATTAATAACGTTTGACCAGCAATAGCCCAGAATAATAACTATGGAACAACGGATTCTGTCACTTCTGAAAACAGCCCTCTTTGGAAAAAAAAGAAAACATTTTCACAAGAGCCACAAACCAGATGGAGTAGCTTCTTGAGAGGTGTTCATGAAGTGGAAGCCAGGTGTGAAACCTCCAAAGTCAGGAGGGATCTTCTGTGGGTGGGAGAGTGCTCTGTCTGCTGCTGAGAGGGACATGGACCCTGTGGATGGTGCTTGGTCCAGCTGAATGAATACATGCATTAATCTGAGTCTGTCTTTCTCAATCCTGCCTGTGCTTATGCAGTACCTTTCTCTGCCAGTAGATCCACTGATTTGCTAACTCTTGTGTGTAGTACTAAGCAGCATGTGAGCAAGAATGGCTTGTAGCCAACAGTTTGGTATTTTGGCATCTGACCTTGTTGAGAAAGAGACTGGATTGTCAAAGACATTAAACTTGAACACAGTGTAACGATAGAAACAGTTGAAATCCACTGATGGCACAGGATGAAATTCTGGTCTTCACCCGTGAATATGAATCCACACCAGAGACAAGAGTCGGAGCCCTCTCTCTCCATTTTTTTTTTTTTTTGAAGTCAGAACAGTAGGAATAGCAAGTTTGTGATTAAAAGTTGAGATATGTGCAAATATGATGTACTGCAAGGAGCATGTACCTGTGCAGGAACACCAAGCAGCCAGGTTCACTAAGGATAGGAAACTGAAGTCCCTCCTCTGAGATCCTTACTAGAACCTGGTGGGTCACCTCAGAGCACGCATATAACACCAGTGAGCTGCAGCCTCCAGTCACTGCTCAGACATGCTCTGGTTCTCTGCTCACTGGCCAAGGCTCTGCCTGTCCAAAGAACCTCTGGCAAATCATCCATACAAGAGGAATGCCCTACCAAAAATTTGGCCTTCATATTTAAAGCATGTGTGCATATATTGGGGAAAGGAGAAAATCACAGAACTAATGAGCTCTGATTAAGCTCAGAAACAATGGTTTCCTGTTCAAACACAGAGCTCTGTCTCTTCTTAGGACAGCTACCTCATCCCCAGTTGTGTCTATTAAAGACAATTACTGGGGGAGACAGATATGTGTAACCAGATGTGGAAATAACGGTCAGCACCATATGCAGTTTAAATTCTTTGGGCCTGAACAAGTTACATAAAAAAAAAAATTGTGTGTGTGTTTGTGTACTGTGGAGCAGCTGTCAATGGGGAAATCCCCTTAGCCCACTTTAATCCTACGTTCCACAATCCCCAGGGATTAAACAAATGCACTAACATTATTTACTGTAATGCTCCCTCCCTGGGGGGCTTCAGTCCATGAAATCCACTCCAGCATTTGCAAGTTCCAGTTGTGAAATAGGCTCTGCACATTCTATATTTGGTAGCTCACAAGTACTCCTTCAGTTGGGCCCAGAGTGATGAAAGGACAGGAGTCAGGAATTCAGCCCAAGCAAATCTCAAAGGGACCAGGCTCAGGCTTGGAGCTCATTTCTCACTGTGCAGGTCTTGCACAGGCACTGAGGCATTGCAGTGCTGAGAAGGTACAGTGATCACAAGACTCTACAAGATGCTTCCCTAAAATTAAAGATGCTGCTGCAGTATGAGTCCTCCTATCTATACTCTGGACATATGAAATGAGGCTTTAAATCCAGATACACCAGTAGAGCCTCACATACCTCCTGCTTCTCTTTTCCTATGATGAAATCTGTGTTCAAACTTGGGTACAATCCCTGTGAAATTAGTAACAGGGATTCCCCGATCCAGATGCATAATCCTCACAGTCCCAACAAGGCTGTGACAGTGCAAACTGCACGCCATTGAACTCTTGTAACTATCTGGGTTCAATTGATGGCCACAATGCCCAGCAATAACACAGACAAGAGTCAGGCTCCCAAGGACCCTCTGACATACTTGCAAGGCCAGCTGATTGCTCCATGTCTTGCTTAAGCTTCCCGTCCAAGTTTATTACAATTTCTTCAGAGACAGTAAACATTACATTCTATATTAGGCTGTCCTTGCCTTGAATTCATATACAGTTTAAATTCTGTAACTTGGGTGATTGTGCCAACTCAGCACTAGTTTGAAGCACCACTGCCACAAATGAGCTGGCAAGGCAGAGCACCTTCTGAGGCAGCCACTGCCCTTAGTGCAGGGGATGGTTTGGCCCCATGTCCTTCAGGCACAGCAAACAGTAAAACTTCAGAGGCAACGGAGTTTCACAGAATAGCTGAGGCTGAACTTCTGGAGGTCACCTGGTTCCACCCCCTGCTCAAGCCGGGTCACCTAAAGAAGGCTGCCCAGGGCTGTGTCTGGATTGGCTTTTGAATTTCTCCAAGGATGGAGACTTCACAGACTGTTCCAGCATCAGTCCTGCTCACTTGGAAAACTCTTTCCTTATGTTCGAATGGAACCTCCTGTGCTTCAGTGTGCGCCCTTTGTCTCTTGTCCTGTTTGTTGCTGAAGCTTTTGCACTGACCTGATATCTCAGGCTGGCCTCTGAGCCTGGCTTTGTCACTGTAACCACCAAGCCCTGTGCAGCTGTACTGTGCAGAATGCAAAGGCAATTCCTCTTCCTGAGATTCAGAGAATCACTTAGGTTGGAAAAGACCTTTCAGAGTCCAACATTAACCCAGCACTATTAAGTCCACCACTAAGCCATGTCCCTAAGTAACACATCTTTTAAATCCCTCCAGGGACGGTGACTCAACCATTTCCCTGGGCAGCTCATTCCAAGCCTTGGCATCCTTTTGGTGAAGAAATTTTTCCTGCTATCCAACCTAAGCCCTCTCTGGTGCAACTTGAGGCCATTTCCTCTTGTCCTATTGCTATATTAATCCAACACCTGACTCTGCTCCCATGGCACTGTATTTACAAACATATCATTTCATCAGCTCAAATAGAATTTTTTTTTCCAACTTACAGAAAGATCATCACAATAAAACTATACTCCTATTACTGCTCTTCAGCCTGCAACAGCTTGCTCATTGCAGTGAACTTCATTCAGTGGTAAAGGCACGAGTATACACAGATAAAGAGAACCCTGCACACAAACCTTCCAGGCCTAGGCTCTGATACTCTTTCTAATTTTTTTTTTTTTTCCATATAGTTTACAGCCAGGAACATAAGAAAGTACCTGAGAGGGAGTCAGGGAGAAGAGCAGGGCTTCTGTGAGCAGCAGGCCGTGTGCTGCTGAGGTTAAACAGGCTGCGAAGAAGGGATTAGTCATCTCCCATCCGTCTTGCTCCTCCTTCCCTGCATAATTGCAGCTCATTTGAGACACACTGCCTGGAATGTCAGCTGGCATTTTTTTGGGTTCCCCAGAAGCAGCAGCTGCCATTCAGCACCACTTTCTTAATCTAAAATGTGTTTCACAGGTTCTCTCAGGAAGCTGAGCACTGCTCTGCACTACACCAGTGAGGACTCCCACTCCCTCTCGTGGGTGCCCTCAGAGCTCATTCACAAAAATCATGCAGCTGTCATTCCCACTGGTACCCCTGGCTCTGAGAGGAGCAGCAGCATTGCTGTGCTGGGTCCTCCACCCATTCTGGTCAGGTAGGAACACCCTGACCTGTCCATTAATATCTAATTACAGATGACAGTAGCAACCTTGGGGACCTGTGTGAGAGTTGCTACTCCTGTAGTAAAGCAAAAATACAACTAGGTTCTTCACAGGGGAACTTCCCAACTGCTCCCCTCACATTTCTGGAGAAGGGGATGCCAGTAACTCTGTCCCTTGAATACAGAATAAGGATTATCACTCTGTCTTCCCTACAGTGACATAAACAGAGTTTTCAAGGGGAAAAATAATTCTTATTTCCTATCTCACTGTCATTCTTTAAATTACTGAATTCTGTAGCATTCAATGGATTACTATTCACAAACATGTACCTGCTCCTCTGGCAGAACAAATTGAGTAATTTCTGTTTCTGCTGGAGCCTTCGGCATGCAGACAAAAACATTTTTTATTCATCAGTGGTAAAAGGCTACAGCCATTTGACTTTAAACACAGACATGCTTCTGGGCTCTCTTCCAGGAAGTCTGTGTCACCCAGGCTTTAGATCAATATGTTTGTCTGCAAAGTCACCCTTTTGATCTGTAATTTTTCATTTTGACACAAGAAATGCCTTTGGTCAAACTTCAGCAGTCCATAAAATTCCAGGCATAATAGAAATGGGAATCACATTGCTGTAGCCATGCAAAGATTTCCACAGTTTGAGGTTTATTTACTCATGGGTTAATTTACTCTGCCATATATTTGGGACTCAGACAATGCTGCAAATACTGTTCTGTGCCTCATCTGAGCTCACTGCTTCCTGTCCAGTTTGGGGTGGTCTCGCTGGCACTGGCAGCTTTATAAAACCCTTCATATGTTTAGCTGTCCAACTTGCAGGAAATGTTGCTGAGGTTTAGGACTGAGCACACGGAGCATCCTCCCACCCTGGTCCTGCTGTTCACCTCAGAAAGAGGGGTCTGGGCTGCTGGGACAGTGCCCCACGATGGGAGGGCAACTGTGCCTGGCCCATGGCCCAGCTGGCTCAGCCTGGTCACCCCTGGCACACCACGCTCTGTTTGCACAACTCAGCACAGGCCTTTTCTTTCCAAGGTCAAGGTTTCAGGGCTTGGGTGGCTGATTTTTTTTTTCCTCTCTCTCCTCCCTGTCCACCTCCCCCCCCACCTTTTTTTTTTTTTTTTTAAGGTGCCAGCCATCCCATGGAAGGATAACCCAAAAAGCAGAGAGGTGGGAAATCAATTCAACACATTATTAATGGGAGAAGCGGGTCTGCCCAGCTTTTGGGACAATCCCCCTGCCTGGCTTCACACAGCAAGGTCTGAGCAAGGCTTTCCAATGATCTCACTGCTATTTCTGACCAGACACAGCTCCTGCCGTGTTCCCAACACCCTGGTTTTTGGTTGCTGAAGTTTGACCTAAGGGAGAATGCAACAGACACTCAGGAGAGTTGCAAAGTGCTGAAAATGTTCATACAATCCAAACAAACCCCATTATTTTCAGTCCCCATTCTCATCTTACCTTTCAAAAGCAAACATTTTCTGTCAGCCTCTCAAAAGCACATAACTCAGAAATACTGCTAAAAGTGAAAGTTTACAAGAAATACTGTTAAAATTGATTAATTTTTACACTTATTTTAAAGCTGTCAGGAAAATGTCTGGATTCTGAATAACTGGTTTGTCAAGCAAGAGAGGACAGGGAATTCTATATTTAAATATGGCCAAGATTTCCAGCAATAACATATCTTTTAAGTACATTAATTGTAATATGATTTTATTAGGTAATTAACAGAGGCCTCATTTTAATCCTCATTTAATAGCTCCTCATTTCATAGAGGTGTTATATTCAGAGAAAGGCAGCTCAGTATTTTCTGGGAAAAAAAATCAAAGATCTTAAAGCAACTCAGAAGGGCCACCTAAAATATTTTATGTTTTCAGTCAGGACTTGTGTCCAAAATAAACAACTCTTTCCTCAACCCACCAAAAATCCCTAAGCCAAACCCATCTCCAGCACAGCTATGATCAGATCATAAATGCCTTGATTAAAGTTCATTGGCTGGCACTTCAGGACTTCAGCTACTAATTAAAGCCAAAATCAAATTTATTGCCTGATTGAGTAAGAAGAGGGGGCAGGAATTTGGGAGGTGAGCAAACACGTGACCTGCCCAACACAGCCCTGCCCTGAAGACAACAACAAGGGCAGGATGGCACAAACAGAACTGCCTGTCGTGGTGTTGTTCCAGAAGTGAAGATGCACAACAGCAATCCTGGGCCAAGGCTTTCCCGTGGGCTTCTCCCTGGGAATTCAGCAGGAGCCTGTGAAGGACCTTCCTCACAGACACCCGGGAGCTAGAGGGAATATTCCAGTTCTGCAGAGACTGAAGTTAAGCAACTGGTGAGCTGCCTGGATGTGTTATGGCCACAGAGATCTACGATGCCGGAGCTTTATTAAAATACCTGGTTCACAGTCCTGGGCTCGTGGCACACGTTTGGGCAGGACCTGACTGCTCGAGTTTACAGGATGGGAAACCTGCTTCAGGGAGAACCTCAGTTTCACAACTGGTTTCAACCAGAAACAAACCCACAGAATTCTAAAAATCTCTGCAAAAGCAGCAAGATGGCTTTTGAACCAGTAGAAACATTTTGGTTTGACATTCCACTGTGAAATGATGTAGGGGAAAAAAAAATAAATCAAAAGAGGCAGTTTCAAAGCTGGAACTTTTGTACTCAAAAACCTCCAACAAAGGTGATGGGATTTGACAGCACTCTATTTTGCAAGTAAAATAGTGTCTGCATTTTTCTAAACAAGTTCTAAACTGCATTTCCTGCTTTTATATCAAAACATACTACAGCTTGTTTTGTGGCTTGCTAATAACATCCTGCACAACCATTTTGTACAGACCTCCCCAAACACCTCATGCAGACACATTTCCAGTCCCTGCTAAGAAAGGCAAACAGCCTCCTGCCCAGTCAGGTCCAGGCCAAGTGTGGCACGGGAAACAGCAAAACCAGCTTTTTCTTAAGCATCAAAGGAAGCAGCAAATTGTTTCGAAGAGGCTTCTCTGCTTTACCCAGATATCTGGCTATTGCTGATTTTGCAATACATTGACTCTACTCTTTACATATTTTAAGCTGTCTGAAAGCAGCAATAACCAAAGTGATGTTATACAGAGGCAGCAGAAATGCCCTCACACGTGTCATGCTTTGCACAGACTGATAGATCAAGAACCAAGCAATTAGGGTAAATTCTGGTGTAAATGGTACAATCTCACGGAAAGGGTGGTCAGACATTGGAACAGGCTGCCCTGAGAAATGATGGAATCGCCATCTCTGAAAGGGTTAAAAGATGTGGATGTGGCAGTTGAGAACACGGTTTAGCGGTGGACATGGCAGCGCTATGTTAATGGTTGGACTCGATGATCTTACAGGGCTTGTCCGACCTTACCAATGGCATGATTTTAACTGCACTGTGCACTTGCTTGTTTCAGGATTCGGCCTGTCTACCTGTGAGAAGTACATCAAACCCAGCACGTACAGAGAAAGCACCAGGAGGATTCCTCACACCGGGCGCACCTAACACTTGCCCTGCAGCATCACAGCACAAACATCTGCTTTGTCTTAGCTGTGATTCACCCAGTTCAGGACACAGGTCCAGAGGCAAAACGCCGAGAAGTGTCCTCTACAGGAGGCTTTCTGGATCTGGGTGGGACACCGGGCTCCGAGAGATGCTCACCCACGGGCTGCACGATACTACCCGCGGGCTCCCAACCAGTTCTGCGGCACAGACACACGGGAGCCGGGGACACCCGGCCGGCTGCACGGTGGAACTTCCCCCGTGATCCGCAGCTTCTTCGCGGGGCCCCGGGGCCGGTTCTCCGACACTGACAGCAAAAATATGCCGCAAGCGAGGCGGCGTCCGCGGCCTCCCCGCGGCGGAACTGCCAGCGCACAGCGCTGCCTCGGCAGGCACGGACGGGGTTCGAACCCGCGATCTTCGGTTTACGAGACCGACGCCTTACCACTTGGCCACCGCGCCCGACGGGCTGGCTGCACCTGCGCGCCGCCAGTGGAAGGCAGCGAGCGGCGCGGGCGGACCGGGCCGGGCCGGGAGGGGACTGGACGGGCCGGACCAGGCCGGGCCGGGAGGGGACTGGACGGGCCGGGCCGGGCCGGGCCGGGCCGGGAGGGCGGTGGGATCGCGGCGGCTGCGCCGTGCGGGTGCTCCCGCGGGCACGTGCGGACGCGGGGCGGAGCGCCGGGAAGGGGAGCGTGGGCGAGCCCTGCCCCGCCTGCAGAGCTCCGCGTCCCCTGCCCCGTGTCCCTGCAGCGGCGCTCCTCGGAAAGCCCTTCCCGCTGCCGCCACCCCCGCTGTGTCCCCGGTGCCCCCGAGCACCGCTGCTCCGACACCGCGGAATCCCCGGGGAAGCTTTGCTTTCCTTCCTCCCGATGTTTCGGCAGAGGAACGCGGTGCATCACTGCCAAATCAGGGGGCTGCCTCGGGAAACAAACCGCAGCTGTTCGGAGCGAGGAAGGTCCTGCAAGCTCACACCTCCAGCGCTGCCGCTCGGCAGTGCTCCGGCACCTGCTCCCGCTCTGGGGCCGGGGAGGGTCTCCCGCGGCTGGAGCCAGCCCTGCGGCACCGGCCCGGTGGGACACATCTCCCAGGGCACGGCGGGGACTGTCCCGGCACGGCACAGCTCCATTCCGGCACTGCCACCCGCCTCCCTGGGAGCCAAACAGCGGCGTTTCCACCCCTTCCCTTGGGACAGTATCAGGCAGTCTATGTTTCCTGATATTCAAACTGAATTTTCACGTTTTACTTCAAACCCATTATGCTCTGTTTACATAGTCAAATCATAAATACAATACTGCATTATTAATATTTCCTCCTTTGGGTTTCCAGCTACCAAATATTTAGTCTTATGGCTAACACTTGGTTAAAACCCAAGAAATGAATCAGCTCTCATTTTTATCACCACTAGCTGTAGGACAGGAGGGAAGAATTTGAAGGTTGTGGTCTTGAACTATTATTTAGCTTTGCATTGAAATTTTTCATCCTGGTTTCTAGTTTTGAACCAAAGTTGGGCAGCAGAAAGTAATCTGGTATTTTTTTGGCTTACCTATTCCTCCTGAAAACCACAAGCCAAACCAACCAAACAAAAAGCAAAAAAATCCAGGCACAGTTAGAACCAATCTGACATAGTAGAATCACTGTTTTCACTTTATGCTATGAATTTGTAACCTGGCCCCACTCTCTGTTGAATCAGATCTGAGTTACACAACCTTTATTACGAGGATGCAACCTGCGTTCACAATGTGCTCCTTGCTCCAATAAACCAACCACGTGAAGCCTGATCAACTCATTTCAGAGAGAAACAGTTGCTTTCCTGAGGGTCCCATTTTTAGGTCTTCATATAAATACTGCACCAAACCTATCCAAAAAAGTGAGGTTTACTTTTTGAGGCTACCATCATTTGGGAAGTCAGCATCCCAGCAATATTCAGATCCTGAAAACAGCAGGATGGCAGGAGCTGCTGGGGGTGCAGAATTTGCAGATGTTTTTCAGCCATGTCCTGCACCCTCTGGCCCTGGACTTTGCATTTCAGGCAGTGAGTGTTGAACCACATCCCTGAGCACAGGACAGCCCTGGCAAGGCTCCTCCTCCTTCCCCTGCTGTGGCAGAGTGATGGGAAGAGCCCGGCTGTTTTCTGCTGCAGGGAAGCTCTGCTGTGCCCATGGCCCAGCTGCTCCCTGGAAAGAGGCCACTGAGAAGAGGCTTCAGGGCTGCACCTTTAATCCAGAATTACACAGTATTTCCAAGAATGAAAGCAAGCCCCTCTGCTGCTGCTGCTTTTCTTCAGGGCATCCCCCCATTCACTGCTGTGCGCAGCCAGAGCTAAGGGACAGGCTTGGACAGGGGTTATTTCTCTGTCACTTGGGACAAGTGCTCAGGCTGACCAGAGCATTCCTAAAGGGCTGAGAGCAGCCCTGCCCGGTGACTGCTCAGGTTTCAAATAAAAACCTGAGCACGTTAAGAAAAGCCACAGGGTGGCCAAGAGAGACTGTTTCTCAAAACACAACCAGCAATTTTCTCCAGTCCAGCAGGGAGAGAGTAAGCATAGTCTTTCAGCAGCTGAGTTCCATTACTTCTGTTGGTGCCACAGCCCAGCTCCTCTGTCTTTTCAGCAACAGTCTGTACTTGAGTCATAACCCCTGTTACACACTATCACAATACAAACTGCATCCTCTCTCTGTTAAGGCACAAAGATCCCAGTGTGATGGAAATTCAGATTTAAGCACCATGCCAGAGGACATGCTGTCATACAATCATTGCAAAGTCGTTTAAAAATCACCCAATATAACCCAAATAGTTACACATCTGGGACACTCTTCAATTTACTTGTCATATGCTCTAGCCTTTATTTGCATCCAAAAAGCAGTTGGCTCTAAGGACAAATTTCACCCTGAGTTAGCAAGCTACGAGAGTCCCTGCTACACTGCTTGTGTCAAGAGACATTTAGAGTGGAGTGACACATCCCAGATCCCAGTCTGCCAACAGAGACTCAGGACAACATTGAAACATGGGCCATCACGAACAGTGAACAGAGCAAGGGAAAACATCAAAGTCGGGGCTTTGAGACTGCTATGCTGAAGAAAACGTGTCAGCCAAGACAACCTGAGCAGATCAGAGCCTGCTGCCAGACCACAGGAGTTGGCTGATGTACTCCCTTGGTGTTCCCGTGAGATGGATTTCCTCTTTGTAACAGTTCTCCTTGTCACTCCCCAATTCTCTTGCAATCTCCTTCTTACTCTGCTACTACCCCAGTTAGCCTGTCTGCCTCCAAACCCACTTTTCCCTCCAGACGATGAGAGCAAGGCAACAATCACCTCCCAGGAGTTCTGAGCTTTAATTCCTGATTGTAAAATGACCGAAGGGTCTTGTGTCTCACCAGCCCAGTGAGAACAGCATAATTTGCTAGAAACTATTACAGACTTTTTGATACGTGGTGGTGATGATTCCTGCCCCCAGAGTAACATGTGATTTGCTTTCCCACTGTGCCTTTCTCGTGTACTAGCAAGTAACTGCTGTGCAAGTAGGTCAGTAGTACAGCACATTAGACTGAGCTGCTGAGATTTGGGAACAAAACTGCTCCCTGTCTTTCTGGTAAAGTGATTTAGCATACACAGTAGGGAGTTTTCTTTGAGCCTGCTGTTATAAATCTGAATATTCAACATGTCATTGCTGGGAGGAATCTGGGAACAGGGAGCCTGAGAAGATAACACACAGGTACATTGCTCCACGGATTATTCGCACAGTATCTTTGCTCTGATTCCCCAAATATCTGTACCCACTGTGAGAAAAGCTACCTCACAGCCTCATGGGATGATAGTCTAAAAGTCATATACCAGGTTTAGAGACTACTGTCAGTCAAATGAAAGCTGTTTGGTACAGTATGATCACTTGAAGACCATCAAAATGTTTTTGAACGGAAAAAAATTTGCCTTGCAAGGCTTGAACTGACTAGTGAAGCCTTTTCAAAATTCCCTTTCTTCTTCTGCCTTGCTCCAAGCCCAGCTGGAGGCAGAGATCTTACCACCTTAAACTCTGCTTTGTATTTTAAATAATACGCCATAGACTTGGTTCCCTGGCTTTACACCCTTCATTATCTTTCACACAGGTGCAAAATGGTCACATTTTGTTAGCCCAAGGACACGAGGTGACACTGGAGGTGCAGGCTGGGGGTGGGAGCAGCAGCTTCTCAGGAGTCAAACTTCAAACCCACATAAGCCCCTGTGGAAACACATCCCTGACCCGCTGTGGCTATGTCAGGGTGGGCTTTGCTGACATTGCCAGGGCAACCCCGATGGTTTCATCCAGGACGCTGCTGGGCAGGCAGGACAGAGCACGGAACTGCACTGGGCCGCTTGAGGGGACACCTCACCCTGGAGCATCCCCAACACGTAACAAAAAGACTCCGTTTTTCCCAAGGAAGGAGCATCCAGCATTTCTCTGGGCTGACAGCGCCTGCCCCTCTGCCAGCAGCATTTCCCCAGAGCACTGGACCCCTCTGTTGGGCAATGTGCCCACAGACACCAACTGGACTGGCTGCCCGCGGCGACCGGCCCACGGCGCGCTCCCCTCACCCTGCACAGATCCTGCAAAAAGCAGCCTGGGACCTAAGCTGCTACTCACTTGTTATTCTTTTGTGTCCAGCAGTTAAAATAAAGCCCAGAGAAGAGGCCAACAGGTCTGGTGGTTCGAACTGGAGATTAAAAGAAAAAATTACCTCAGAGTGTCGGTCGAGCAGGCCCTGGGCGTGTCCTCCACCATGGCGCCTCACACAGAGCCTGTTCCGCCAGCCACGGGGACGCGGTGAGTCCTGGCCCGAGCCCACATCAGGCTGAGGGTCTCCTCTGGTCTGCACGCATGGCACCTGTGACAGGTCCTGGCTCCCAGTCACGGCCAGAGGTGTCCCAGCACTGTCCTGGTCCCTCATGGGCAAAGCCCGCGGTGCTGCTGCCAGGATGGCCCCTCCAGGTACACCGGGAGCCTCGGCCTCTCCAGGGGCTGCCCATGGCGGAGTTTTCCCTCCGGACTCTCCCGGGGAAGCTGCTGCCTGCGGGTTAAGTGTGAAACTCCCCTCAGCACATGCCCTGGGGTGATCACTGCTGGCCATGCCAGGTCAGACTGCCCCAGCACCAGATCCCCAGGACACAGCTCCAGGCTGTGCCCTCCCCACAAACAGCTCGCTGCTCCTCAAGGAAGGAGTCACAGCACGTGCTCATTAGCTACATGGGTCAGTAAATAAGTGTATTTAAGTCACATAAAAAAGCTGGAGCCAAAAAGCTGCAAACAGCTCCCAGCTGGAGTTGCCATCGATTGAGAAGGGCAGCGCTGTTGGTGGAGACATTAATGGGTTGGTCCTGTGAAGCTTGGGCTTGGAAATTTAACACAACTGTGGATGTCAGGTAAGGCATGTACTGAAAAAACATCTTCCCTGGTGCCATCTGTGTAACTTAGGCAAAGTTAATGAAGTTGGTGTTTAGGCAGGTGAGAACAGAACTGGGCAATCCTTCTTTAAATGAAGGATAGAAACAGAGGTGGACCAGGGAGGAAGGTAAGGAGGGACATTGAATCAGTCACCCACCACAGACAATGCTTTAGTCATGCAGGGAAAGCAAATAATTTATTTACATATCTGATTGTACATTACAGCTACCTGAAGGAACCACATCTGCAAGGACAGCTTTATTGTTCCCAAAAAGTATTTCAAGAAAATACAGAGAAAATAGTGTAATGGCACATTGTTAACACTACTGACATCACTTCACTGATGTTATAAATTACAGAATGAGATTAAAAATAGTCATATGCCACTTTTGCTGGCTGCTTTTTTTTTCAGTAATAATGGAACAAGTGAACTTTGCTCGTTTTCATACCAAGCAGCCTTTGAAATAAAAAATAAAACCACCTCCTTCCTTCTAAGGTAGCTTTATATTCTGTGAAATGGGTGTCAAATTCAGTCCAAAAATTTCTGCTCTGTGAGAGTGGAACATACTCTTTTATAGATAAAAACTTTGTTTTTTGAAAGATTTAGGGATATAGATTATTTTATTCCTTGAGACTTACCACAGTTTATTATCTCACTGTGTCTGGGGGCTGGTGAGTGGGGTATTGATATACAACAAGATATAAGAGAGGGAACAATTTGAGGATCTCATCAGATGAGCAGGGTCAACACTCCAGAAATGACACCACCAGCTTGAGAAGAGGCTGGAGGGAGGGAAGGACACTTCTAGGACCAGGGCCCTCATTGCCAGTTACAGATGTCCAGGCTCACAATGCATCTACACAGCTTCCCAAATGCTGTGGGAGAGTGCTGTGCTACAAACCCCAAGGAAAGAAGTTTATTCAGCATCTGCCAAAATGTGAAGAGCAAGACACCCAGTCTCTCACATCTGCAAGATGGAATGCAGATCCAGGGTCTGTCCTTAGAAAACGCTGCCACAAAAGCCAGGCAGGGAACACAAGGAGTAACTAAAGCATTTTAGGCACTCTAAGATGGAGGGTCTATGAACTGGTAATGCTATTTCTTTTTCCATTTCAATGGTCAAAGTAAATCACTTGCCTGATCCCACAAAAATAATCCCAGAATAGAAGTTAACCTGAAATGGGCAATGTGTTCAAATGAGGTTTTGGTCTGGTGCCCATTTCAAGTATAAAAGGAAGCAAATTTGCTTTAATGGAAATAAAAACTATAATCACCAAGTCAGGACTGTAACATTTAATTAAGTGTTTTATTATTTTGAATTAACTTAAGCCAACAAGTGGACAGAATTGGTCTCAAAACAATACTAAAACAATAAATCTGCAGAGTGTGTGTGACATTGCCTTACAAGAGACCAACCATCTGACACAACATTCCTAAAAGAAGACAAAGAACTGCTAATTATGTTAAATTTCATTTGCTACGTAATTTAGACCGTGACCTAGTGCTTCTAAAAAAACCTGTACAAAATGAATATTTTTTACATCTCAGAGGCACATGAATACAAATCTATTTTATATATACACATGTACATTACAAGAAACCAGATGATTAAAGAAGTGTATATAAAAAGTGTCCAAAACCAGATGATAAAATGTGAAAATAAAATGTACCCTCACAACAGAGAAGTAAAAGGCACAAGTACTAAAATATGTAACCATGCAAAAAAAGTGACTAGTCTGTGCAACAGAGAAAAACAAATGGCTCTCACAACTGATTTTACTGTAATTATGCCTCAGCATTTAAATATATATCAGTGCAACATTTACTGCCCTGTAGTGTACTGAAGTGTTCACAGGATACTAAATTCTTGGTTCTCTTTCTGATACCCTTTCTCCAAAGCCAGAATCATTTAGCTATGGGTAAGGTAGTAAATAAATCAGAGCTGATGCTGGGGAGTGTGAGTTCATCACTGGGAGGAGGAGTGTCTGCAGCCCCCTTACCCCTGCACAGATGTGTCCCCCAGAACAGTCACCTGCCACCTCTCACTGGGGCACAGCAGCTCTGCGGGGTTTCAGGGTATCACTGTGCCCAGACCAGTGTCAGCAAAGCTGACAGCTCAGGTGTCACAGCTGCTCCACTCACAGCACCTCCATTCCAGGGCTAGGTGTCCAAATTACACTGCAGAAGCCCATGTTTGTTAATGTTTTCATCGGGTTTAAAGTCTAAGTAAAAACTAATCTGTCTAACAGTATGTTTGAGCAGGTACTACTTTTGCAGTTGAAGAAAAGCCCCAGACTGAAGCCAGCAGGCTGAAGCGCAGGGCGCAGAGAACAGCAGGAGCCCTGTCAGCTGGCTCCACACTGTGGCATACTCTGGTAGCGTGGCCCTGCCTGCAGGTTTTGCCTGCAGATCCTCACGGGCTGCTGCTGTCACCTCTGCGATGTGCTGGCCACGCTGCTGCAGGCTGAGTGTGTCAGCAGAGCGTGCAGTGGGACACCTGGACAGAGCTGAGGCACATCCCGGGGATCCCTCACCTGGATCACCTTCAGCTTTACTCACCTTACCTGCTTTGTATACCATGAGAACCAGCTACATTTTGTCATGTACATGGGACACAGCCAGTTTTCACAACCACAAAAAAGGCAAGGACAGGACTGGCCTGGCATAAAGACAGGACTGAAATTCTTGCCTTGGGTGCTGACATCACACTGAAGCCAAGAATATTGAATTTGCCCCTCCCGTCTGCTCAAAGTGCTGCCCTAAGGAACACAGACAACTGACAGTGGCTGGGGACAAGACCAAGAGTGTAAATGTCAACAGAACACTGAGGAAGAGTCCCAGAAAGAAACAACTCTCTTGCACATCGGAGCAAATCCCAGTGCATTATGCAGAATG
Organism: Anomalospiza imberbis; assembly: GCF_031753505.1. Classification (NCBI taxonomy): domain Eukaryota; kingdom Metazoa; phylum Chordata; class Aves; order Passeriformes; family Viduidae; genus Anomalospiza; species Anomalospiza imberbis. The sequence continues at coordinate 11,032,319 of NC_089699.1, read as the reverse complement.
ACAGGATTCAGACCCAGCACTGACTGCAATCTTCATCAAACTCTAAAGCTACATGCAGAGTTTAATTAACTAGAAAACCATGCATGATTTAACAGCAAACTGCTCCTAGGATCAATATTTTGAATTCAAAAATACTGAGATGCAAAGGAACAAAACATCAGAACTGTGGAACTATGTCCTTTAAAACCAACCAGTCATGATTTCTTGACTATGCTTCTTGAGTAACAAATGACAAGAATACAAGCATTGCTGCTTACACCAGGAGCTGCTCAGTTAAAGTCTGAGTCAAGTTTTCACTTAAATCAGTATAAGCCAAGCCACTGATTTGGCAAGTGTTTGATCAGCTGCTACTTCCTTCCTTCCTTGGAAAAAAATCCCTCAGACCACACCATATAGTATTTGTTTTAAGAGAAAACCACTGCATATTCACTGGCATTAAAGAATGTAAAAAAAGCATTCTTTTATTTGTAAATTCTTAGACTCATCACGTCACAGGCACTATGATGCACAGACCACTGAGCAGTGCCTCGTGTAGCAGCCCACAACGTGTGTTTATCTATCAGCTTCCAAGCCCTCATTTACAAATTAAAATTAGACTCCCAGATTAGGTAGTCTAAATACACTGCTGGTCTAGATCCTCTCTGGAGAGCAATGCAGTTCTACCAAAGTAAATGGAGCATTGCTGCACTCAGACAGCAAAATATTTGTTGATACACATCTTTGAGATTTAATAATGCTGTGTTCAACTCCCTACAGAGCTGGCTGAGAAATATCTGATTTTTTCCCGAAGACTGTGAAAGGAAAGTTGGCAACAAAAGTTCATTGGATGCTGGGTTTCTTTGAAACTTCCTACATATTTGTATATTTAAAATTCCTTAAAAATAAATGGGATCCTTACAGTTCATCAGTGTTGCACTTCAAGAAAAATTCTTTAACAGCTTCAGTCTTAAATAGAAGCTATTCAAAAAGCTAAAAAATCTTTTGATGTCAAAGCAGTTTTGAATCAGCATCATTCAGAACTAGGCAGCACTGAAGACAGGAGGGAAGCAGCCAATACCAGAAAAATCTTGACAGACTACTAGTTTCAGGTACTCTTTAAGTGCAAGTTTTGAAAGAGGTAATTTTTCTGTAGTATCTTGTGTGGGATTAGCCTGACCAAGGGCAGCTTCTAGTTAGTCAAAAGCCAGTCTTTTTTTTTTTTTTTTTTTTTCTCACTGTCCAGAAATACCTGTAGTGGTTTGCAACAGGTTTAACTAGAATATCACTTAGCTTTTCAGAATCTAAGGTCAAATGAACCAAGGAACAGGTCACGATAGGGTACCTGGGATTGTGTTTGCATCCCCAAGGGTTAAATAGAACCATGGCTTTGACACAGGAGTGTTAACTGCATTTGTGTATTGCTAGAAGGAGATGATACCACATTTCTGTGTCTGAAGTGATTTACCCAGGGAAGGGAGGCCCTTGTTCCACCAACAAGGCAGGCTATACTTTCCTGGCCAGCCTGAAAACACAAAGGATGTCCACAGCAAAGAAGTAAGAAATTTATCAGAGAACAGACAGCAGAATTAGTGTCTCTCTATTTGCAACATCTCCTGTCTGTTCTGCCAGTGTCTGTCTGACACTTGGTCAAAATATACACTCTCTGCTACACAGGTATCAGATTACTCTTCTCCCTGCCCCAGTGAGCCATCAACTGATCCTTTACTACCAAATTACCTGCATGCCATAAACCACAATGACTTCTTTTCTGGGATAAAAGGCTTCTCCAGGGCTTGAGTTGCAAGACGAGTTGGTCTAATATCTGTAGTTACTCAGTCAAAGAATGCAATTGCTAATTAGTATTTTTAGAGGTGGATACCTTAGAGGAAAATATATCTGCCAGTGAAATGCCTCTCCCACCTCCAACTCACATTATTTGTCAAACACAGTAAGTATCTGGATATGATTTCCACAGTAACAGATGGCAGTACCACACCAAGGGCCCCACAGGAGCAGAAGGATACCTCCTTTACACAATAAAACACAGCTACAAACAGCACCAACATGGTGGTGAGACATCTCTTCAAATGCAAACACTGGAGCAAGGAAGAGCTTCTAAATACTTACAAAGTTGGGTACAGACCTGGACAAGACGTCCTGCAAGTTTTAAGAAATTTCCACTGCCGGGTACCCTTGGCTAGAATATCCCTTTTGGGATATCAGCCAGATTCAGTGACTACTTGTCACTACCAGTGACTGTTCACCTCCTACATATAATTTATCTGCACAAGAACTTGGCTATCAGTATAGTAATGTCTTCTGTTCTAGTCCATGGGCTTTGCTTTCAGTGAAACAGTCCTCAACATTTGCTGATATTCCACCCTAATGGGAATGGGCTTTAGATCATTGAAATTTTGAAGCCAAGTCCAGTTTACTTAAAAATAACTAGGGGAAAACATTCAGTCACCAGCCTAAGCTGCAACAGCTTCACTCTTCTTGAAATCCACTGCATGAGAGCAGCACAGCAGTGCAACACAGTCAGCTCCAGAAGCAGGGCTGCTGGGTCACCCGGCCCTGCTGATTTGCAAGTCCCATGACAGTGTGGAAGAGTTCTCTATGGCTACAAAGAGCAAAGTCTCTGGCACTACCCACAGACAGCACTACGCAGAGGAAAATGCCATCACTAAAGTGCAAGTAAGGAGTCCTGCAGGCAGGAAGCACCGAGCTGGCTGAACTGTTTCTCTCCCACCTTCTGGGTGGCACATCCAGAAGAAGCAGCAGCTGGGAAAGGTGGATGTATGGGGCTTCCATGGGGTTCCACCTACTTCTAAACAAACAGAAGCTGCTGCAGTGTTACATCTTACACCGTTCCCAGGTGGCAGAAGAGTGCCCTTTAAATCCTTTCCTCCAGATTAACCCCAGAGGCTCAGGAACCCAGCCCTGTGACATGACTGAACCAGACTGTCCCATTTCTCCCAGAGCACTGCAGACCTTTGTGCACTGGGGTGTCGTGTCCCTCATTCCTCTGGTTCCTCTCTTTTTCCAGTTACTTTACACCTGCCTATGCAGATACATAGAAAACATCTGTTATTATTTTCTTGCCTTGAAGAAAGCCTGATTTCAGTATGTCCCCTGCTTGCCATCACTCCAGTAACACATCACTGAAGGCAAGAGCACAGAGATTGCAGAAAATATATATATATATTTACATCCCTAACTGAATACAGTTTTATGTATTCAAATTCAGGAAAAATGCATCACATATACACACCAAGATACATCAAGAGAATACTAGGGGCAAGACATTGCCAACAGCAAGAAATACACAGAAAAGCACAGTCATTGCTACTGTAACATTCTTCTGGGGAGTGTATTCAATAGAGGAAACATCTCTATGCACTGGGGAAAGCCAGATACTCCAGCTGATTTTTCTGTGCCAGTTGGTGTGAATCAAAAGTGTGAAACTCTTACTTTAAAAAAAGTGCATGGAATAAAATTTGTTTTTAGCATTCAACTACCCAAACAATTCCATAAGCTCCTTCTATAAGCTACATTATTAATTAAAAACATCCTAGCCCTACAGTATAGATCCAGCTCTGGAAAACACAGGCACATGTTGAAGTCATCCCTATTTAAGGCAGCATTTAAGCATACGCTTAACTTTAAAGCTTAATGTTCTGTCCCACTGACGTCCATGAGTAGATGCAGCACACACTTAAAGTTAAGCACCTGCACAACTGCTCATCTAAATCGGGATGTGCTCCCTACTCAGAGCTCTAGATATGCACGTGTGTGCTCAGTCTGGACTGGCAACTCCTGCAAGATGAAGCTGTTTTTCTTTTTCCCGTCCGACAGGTAGAAGCCACTCTGTATCAGACTGTCCACCACTGCTGTGCCAGGAACCAGCCATTCCTCTGCACAGCCTGCCCAGAAAATGCCATTCTCAAAGGAGTGCAGCTGTCTGGGGTGGGAAAGCAACTCAGCACATCATGGCGAGGGCTGGTCCTCCTGCTCCCCTGAGGTGAGATTTTTCATGCAAATATTTTGTTGTTGTTGTTCTGTTTCTTTTTCTTTTTTTTTGGTAAGAAGTGGAATGTGTTCCTTCAGTGAAATCTTTAAAATCAGGGTGAGGGGAAGGGGCAGAATCCCAGAATTCATCTTAATGGCCCATGATATACCCCTGAAAATAGGGGAACATATTTGAAAAGCTCTTTGCCTCAATGCTACAGGGACCCTGGCATAAAAAACACACATGCACACACACTAGAGAGCAGGCTCAGAGCATCCGAAAGCAGGCTCCAAAGTGATCTTACATGAAAAACACTTTGTGCTGACAGTGGCAAACAAATGGATGGTGCTTTTTCCTAAATAGCAAAAATTCTGCAGTATCTTCCTTTTCTTCCCATTTGTGTCTTTTCCCAAATTCTGTGGTTTTTTTTGTTTTGGTGTTTTTGTTTTGGTTTTTTTTTTTTTTTTAATCTGATGTGTGCCTTAAGTGCTAAAACTAAATCAAATAGGAAATTACACAGTCAGCACCAGTCAGGAACTGAACCTGGGTATGTCCATTGGTTTGTGGTACCCAAATTCCTGGAAGAACGAAGAAAAAAATTCTTGCTCCTGAAGTTAGGGCCACATCCATATGTTTCCATTGTCTATTTTTACCTTTACAACTAGAGGTAGAGTCATTTTGTCCAGTATCTAAAACAGCATGATCCAGTTATATTGTTATTACATTAATATACAGTATCCATCTCATCACAGGTATTGAAAGTGCATGGAAAGAGTCTAACCAAGCCAATTCAATGACAAATAACAGTGTACCAAACATCATATAAACACACCCACGCACCCACACTCACACCTAGTGTGTATTATATAATTTATAGATTTGTTTACAGTATCAGAGTGCTGCTTAAATCCAGTGGCATGTGCAGAAATATCAGGCAGTTGCTGCTTTTCCTTCTCATATTCTCTTCAATTCTTTATTTCCAAGATGGATGGATTGTGGTCCAGGATTGCCAAAATTATCTTGTCCATATACTGTCGCAATCTGTAATTTATCTCTTCCTGTTCTTTGAGGGCTTCCATGAGCTAAAACACAACATTTCCAAGTTACTCCTGAAATATTCTCAGTAGTTTATGTGACAGCCTGAAATTGAGACAGGTGAGAGACCAGTGCTTTGCCTGCTCAGGAGCACCAATTCCTTTTGTGACAGGTTTTCTAACTCCAGCTCCTCCCTGTATCTGTATTAGAAATAATTCTGTATGTTACAGACCTTTGCTATCAAAGAAGGTGGTGAACAGTTATCTTCAGGGATCTTCTGGCAAGTCATCTGAAACAAGTTTCCCCATTTAACATGCCAATCCACCCTGCATCCATACCATGGATCAACTGCTTCATTTCAGAGCATGGGCTTCATGATACTCATTTTTTTTTTCATAACTACTGAAATCTAAAGGTGTTTGCATGAAAGACTGTTGAACAGAACAAGTATTTCAGTGTTTTGCACCAAGAAAAATATGTGCTTCCTCTGGATCACATGCATACTCCCTCTCAAAAGAAACCCCAAAACAGCCACTACATACTCCACGAGAACAACCCAATTGCTATTCAATGTTCCTTATTAAATACATGTGTTTCACCATATTTTTGGGCTTGTAAAAGGCCCTTCAACCTCTCTAAAGATGAAGACTACTTTACTTTTTATCTCTGAATGTTTAATGCCAAACTGACAAAGCTGCCAAGGCATGTCAGAGCCCCAGATCCTCCTGAAGCTCATGTTATTTGCCTGTCCATTTTCATAAGACTGCACAGAAGTCCCACCCTGAATCTGCAGATTGTTACCTTTGTTCTGATCATACAGGGAAAATGGCACAATGGGAACAGTTTGTGCAGGTCTGTGAGGTTTTGCTGAGTCTGGGCCACAGCTTTCAGGCACTTTCCTCCTTTAAAGGGGGCATGTTGGATATGCCTCACATGAGCCAGAGCCATGAGATTGAGAGAAACAAAGTCACATTTTTCTTGACAATAGCAAAAGCCAGTTTGCTTTTACCTAATTAGAGATCAACAAGTAAATAGCCTTTCTTCACAGTACTCTGGTTCACCAAGAAATTAAGTTCTCAAGTATATAATTCAAAGGGCCTTCACTTCAAGGGCCTGCCCAGGAGCTAAAGCTGACAGGTCAGTCCAGTACAGACTGGGTAAAAAGGACTTTTCTGTCTCAGTTTTTCTTGAAGAAGAAATGGGAAGTTCTGTCTGGAAGAGACAGAGCATCAAGAACAAACTATTCCTTGGTTCTCCTTCACCATTAACCTGTCTTCTTGCCTGGGAGCTCTCATGTATCCATCGGCCTGATCCCCCAATCTGTCCTGGAGCTCAGAGGAAGCTACACCAGCTGGACTCAGCCCACATACAAATGGGTTTCCCAGAATATCTTTCGAAGCATTACCAAATTACACAAGTAACACAAGTTACTTTCTCCAAGAATTCAGCTCTGGTACAGGGAATATATAGCTCAAATATATAAGTGAGAGCTTGTTACTGAAGTAAGATAGAACTAAATCTAGAACACTAAGTAAAAATTGAAGCAACTATCAATGGCCATTTTTGTATTAATTTAATGTCATACTCTCACATTACTCTGCAAGATACAAAATGTTAGAACTGCAAAACAGTTCACTGAGATTGTAATAATTCCAATTTTTTTTAGAAAAATGGGACAGTTATAAGGATACCAAAACAGTGTTAGATTTAAGGCAACCTTCTAACACTCTTGAACTCCTAGCAAAACAGAATTTTCTGTTGTTCATTTGTCAACTTCAGATACTTCAACCTTGACAGTTAATTACATTTAAAATTGCATATTCTTGGATGTAGTACCTGATTAGAAAAGCACATTACCTCATCTCTTGATGCAGAATCGATTTCAGCAGCTAGTGACTGGGCTTTTGTTTGCGTTGCAAAGAGGTTTTTAGCTTCATAAAGACTGAGGCTTAGAATCTGTCCATTAAGATCATCATTTTGGTCACGAAGTTTCTGATTCTCCTATTTAAGGATGAAAAGACATTGTTTTCTAAGTTCCTCCTACAAGGTTTCATTTAAAAAATATGTATTTTAACATGGCAGGTAGCTTGGATGACATACAGCGAGGCTGCAGCTGACAGCAACTCTTGCCTCCAGTGACAAGGCCTCCCTGCCTCAGTTTTCCTGGGGCATAATTTACATCACCAGTGCAAAGAAGTCCTGCACAGATGCAACGAGGCTCTTGTGCTTGTGTGAGAAAGGAGGGGACAAAATCTGAAAGCAGAGTGCTTGGGCTTGCATTTTTCAAGGTATTCCTGTACATTCGATGTGGATTGAGGGGCCCTTCCCTGCTCACCTGCTTCAACCGTTTTATTTCATGCTCCATTTCCACCTCTCTGGTTTTGGCATTGAATTCACTCAGGCTGGAGGAAGAGCTTCTCCCACGTCCAGGACGTTCACATTCCAGCTTGTACAGCTGCAGGTGCTCCAGTTCCTTCCGCAGGTCTTCGATGAGCTGTGGGCAGCAAACAGGCCCTGTCTGTGCAGCCCTGCCTGCAAACAGCCCCCTCTGTACTCAGGCAAAACACTCCCTGAGCCTGGCTGAGGCCACAGTCCTACAACACAGCCTCTTCTTCTTCCTTTGCAAGCACAGGTCCTCTAAATGGCTACAGAGCTGGCAATGGCTGTGATTGCTAAGCTTCATGCATGAGAAGCATAATTTCCCTTTCAAACAGAGTGAAACATTAAGGCACACAGTTCTCAAAGAGCTGTAAACTCTTTGGGTCAGGGATTGGCACTTATTAAGTATTCTTGCAGCTTTCATTGCTCTGTGGGCAGCCTTCCCACAGAAACACAATCCAGCAATAGCTTCACTGGATGTGTTGTTCTCAGTGCTCATCCTGTCTGCCCATTCCTTCTCCCTGGGGTTTCCATGCAGGTGATGAGACTGCCTGGTCTTACAACCCTCTTCACACTTACCTCCTGTGTGGCTTCCCTCTCCTTGTTGAATTCCAGCCTGTTCTGCCGCAGCTTGTCCATCATCCTCTTGTACAAATCCATCTCATCCTTCAGTCGCAGACTTGTGTCCTCCAACCTATCTGACATGCGCTGCCTCTCCTGGATTGAACAGGGAACTTCAGAACAGGCTGGCAAGAGCAGGGCACAGCTCAGCTTCACAACAGGAACCTAAGACACAGCTGGCCATAAACTGCCTTGTGTCTCAGGACGTTCCTGCCCCTAAAGGTGACCAGTGTTCCAATTACATTAATTATCTTGTTTAGGGAAGGAAAATTTAAGAAGCTGGGCCAAGCACTGTAAGAGTTTGCTCTTACATAAACTGCTGTTAAATTGCTCAAGGACTCAGGAGTTTTGTTACCTCATCCAGTCTCTCTGTTTGGGATTTCAGCCGTGTGACAGTGCTTTTCAGATCACCATTTTCTTCTTCCAGTTGCTGAACCCTGTGTTAATAACAAAAATCTTACAGCAAATACCTCTTCAAGAACGCAGACATGCAAAATAGCGTGCTCTAAAAAGCCATCTCACTTGCACTTGATAGAAAGACCAAATAGGGAAAATCTTTCTAACCACAGCACTAACATGTGGTTTTGCTTGTTCGTTTCTAGGGCCCAAAATGCTACAGACCCTCAGATTCTCGTGCTCCTGACAACAGGTAGCTGAAAAAATGTAAGTTGGAAAAAAAAATGCAGGCACAAGTGTTTGCTAGAACTGGTCACAATTCCCTCCTTGAATCTGTGCCAAATATCCAGTTAAGCTGTCTACATGGGCCACGTGGATTAAAGCATTAATGTAAAGCATCCTCAAAGCTTTTGGGCATTAGACATGTGACTGCAGAGCTACTCTACAGAGCTGTCAACCTGCCACCATCTGTGCACCGTCTGCTGGTGAACAGCCTACGTTTACAAGCAAAGCAAAGATGAAGAGAAGAGGACCATTTGCCCTGTTCAGGGTGGCACCAAGATGTTTGTTACCTTGTATTTAGCAGTTCAATTTCGGTGCCTTTCTCTTTTTCATACTTGCTGTAAGCTTCTCTATGTCTCTTTATCTCTTCTTCCAGAGTCTGTTCTGCCGATGTTTCTTGGTCTTTCAATAATTCCTCTAGCTCATGAACTCTAAGGAAATCAGATCTCATTTCAGTAACAGCTTCAGAAGCAAATTCATTGCCTCTCTTTCCTGCCTACTCCTTTGTTTCATTCTAATTCATCATCTCTTTTGGCATTTAACCTCTTCCAGTATCTCTCATATTTACTAATAAACACAGAATTAAGTAATATCAGTTAATCTAGTATTCTTTCAGTCTCATGAAGCTGGGACTAAGACCCAGCATTCTGCTCTTGCTACATGCAAGGAAAAAAACCCCAACCAGCAGGGGTAACCTCTCTTACAGCAGAAGAGTTTTCTCTTACATCTCTGTCAAAAACACTTGTCTGGAGGCCTCCTCTTGCCAAAAATTCAGCAAGGCAGCCCTATTCCACCTGGACTTCTCAGATGAAGCCTTATTTCATCTGTCAACATTAAGGAAGAAGACTTGGTCATACTCTGGAGGTAGAAATATTCCTTCCACACAACTGTGCTGGTGAAGAGACTTGGCTCTGTGCTTTGTTACCTGTGAACCAGCTGTGTGTTCTCTTGTTTCAGTTTGCTCTTCAGGTCACCATTTGTCAGGCTATCATTCTCCAGTTCTGTCACCTTCTTCTCTAGGTATGTTACCTGGAAGGACAAGCAAAAAAGATTGAGTTTGAATATCTCTTCAAACACCCCTTTGCTGTTCCTAACTGGCATTTAGCTACTCTACCATTTTAAAATGGGGCATATTTCTCTGCAAAGCCAGCAGCAAAATTAAACTCCAGAATTCTGAGGTCCCCAGACCCTGAATGTGCCTTGAAGGTGATCACTGCAAATACACCATGAAGAAGTCCTAACACAATGCCTAGATCTGTGCTTGCTCAGTTCTTGCTTTACTGCCAAGTAAAGTTGTAATAATAACGGAACATCAAGGACATTTTGAATAAGCTACTTCAGACCATGGGTAATTCTGAGCAAGATCATGATCCCCCGATGCTGGGCTCCAGCAGGATTTGGTTGGGTACATTACCCACAGGGCACAGAGATTCTTACCTTTTCAGTGATATCATTATCACAGGAGTCTATACTGTCTCTGAACAGGTCTTCTGTGCTGCCATTACTGCTGCTGAAGTTACTGTTGTGGAAGAGTTGTCTGAAAGATCAGAAGGATCATTATTTTGCTTGATGAAGAGGGAGGACAAAGAGTCTGGCTTCAGACTTTGAACATCTGATGGCAAAATCTGTGCAATCATTTCAGTGACAATTGCAACTGTTTAATCCCAAGTCTCACAAGAGACTGGTAGCTAAATGAAGTCATACTGAGCACAGTCAATGACATTACTTCTATGGAGTGAGTTCTTTGTTGCTTTTGATAGGATCTGCCACGAGCATTAACATAGTTTAAAAATATTTAAGTCTTACTCACACTATGCACTGAATTGTATTTGCCTTATTACAAATTTAAAATAAGGTCACCACTGCACATTGATTGGTACAGTTAAGCTAGAAAATTTCACACAGTGAGAACTTTAAAAAAACAGAAAAAAGAGATCTCAAGCAGTTCCAACTTCAGAATAGTGTCAGAATATATAACACTGGAGATTATCTAAAATGTCCTTGAATCTTACAGCCCTCAAGATGACAATTCTGTATGTCCTTTTTAAAGGGGTGCTCTTGCTTTCCTTCACATTTTGGCAACAGCAGTAAGGCCCACATTACGAGGGTTAAAGAAACAGCAGCTGGACTGATGGAATAGCAGTACAAAAGAATATGTCTGTCAGACAAGGAAGCAAAAATTGTATTTTTAACAGAGCTCTTTCCAGTTCAAGGACCTGCTCCAAGAGTAGCAGGGGCAACATTCATACCCAAACACAGGCCCCTTCCCTTAAAAATTTATTTTGGTACATTTTTGTTTTTCTAAAATTATTCCTACTTTTGTCTCCCACTATGGAATTGTTATGGCTGATACCACAAATATTCATAGAAAACTTGAAGACTCTTACCTTCCAAAAGCTGTGCTTGATATTTTCCTGTTAGGGCTACACGGACAGAGAAGGAATTATATAGGAATTAAACACTTATTTGATTCAATTTCAATTGCACAATGAAATACAATGGACTTTTTTAGCCTACTCAAAAGATGATTCTGTGAACAATATTCTTTAACAACTGAATCAAAACCTGCAATTACTAAGAATGTAAAGATGAGTGAAGCCACAAATTACTGTGATCATTAATAAGTCAATTTGCAGATACTGTTACATGTAGCAGAGATTTGTCAGTGTAAATCAGAGCAAAAACTAACATTAGAAACACCACAAAGGGACACCAAGTTAGTGATGGACATTTATTCTGGATTTCCAGTTTTTAGATGATTTTATGAACAGTTAGTTTATCCTTCCCCATAATGCTTCCCAGTTCAGCACAGGAACTGAGGTCTTTCCATTTTTATTGTTCCCTTGTGCAGCCAGAGACTGGTGCTGTCTAAATGAAGACCCCTTGCTGCAGACAGCACTGGAACCAGATCGAAACATCCTGCTGCATCTCTCGGTAAGAGGATGTCACATCTCTGTGTGCTCCAAGACACAGCTCTTGGCCAGGTATATCCAGCCTCCCTCGGAAAATTCCCAAAGCCCTGGCTGGTCGTGGTCTGGATGTTGGCAGACTCATTGCTAGGGCAGGAATATTGTTCATGCCAAGTTCTCCACTGCTGTGCATCACGAGAAGCAGCAGTGCAGCGTGCTGCATCCCAAAGATTTCACTGACAGGCAGGACTCACATCCAGTTTCTAGGGGGAGCTAAAATCCCACCAAATAATTCCCTTCAAAAACTGTAAGTGATTGTTAGAAGCATTTTTTAAGTGCTCAGCACAGCTTCGGAGTGATAGAGTGGCAGAGAGAGAAACGTAAGGAAAAGGCTGAAATTGCAAAGAACTCCAAAAATAACTTCTGCCATAGGATTCGTCATTTTTCCAAGTTCCCTTGACATCACAAAAAAATCCCAGAGAAGCCAAGTACCTCTGCTGACCAGTAGCTTTAGGAGAGGTGTATGTAAGGTTATGTGCATTAGCCAAGGATTTGGATATCCCTCTTTCCCACCTGAAGAAAGCAGGAGCTAACTGTAGATCTGTACTAAGCAGCACAGCAGATCCCACTTCCTGGGAAAAATTCCTTGAAATATCACTCTTACTCTGCAATCAAAGAGCTCATTGGTTAAAATATTTGAGTTTAGTAATGATGTCTGCAGCTTAAATCAGAAAAATACTTAACAGCTGATGAAGAGCAGTATTTTGGTTTGGGCTACATATCCAAGTCTAAATTTCTTACTGTTTTTTAAGAACAACACATGTGTAAGATGGAATGGGATACAGAAGGGAGAGGGCTTACTCTCCCTCTCCTCCTGCTAATTAGCCAGTCCCATGTCAAGAGGGCACTGCCAAAAGCAGTGCAGTAGGAAGCTTACCTGTTTGCTTTCAAGTTTTTCAGCCTGGCTTCCAAATCGTTGAGGAGATTTATCTTTTTGCAGCACTGAGAGCAGTAAACATCCAGCAACTCGCTGTTATAAACATGTCTCATTTTTCGGGGGGTTTGGCCAGCACTGTTTGCAGGAAAGGAGAGATGTTACTGGCTGTAGTAACCAGCCCACAACAGGTTTTCCTTGTGACTGTGTGTCTGTGTGTCAGAATCACAGATGAGGGACTTGAAGAACCATCTCTAACCACAGCTCATCTGTGTCAGAGCTGATGATGGCCAGTGCTACTCTTAGGGCAAATCCACCTGTCTGAGCTGAGGCCTTCCAGAGCACATGGATGTTTCTGGATGGCAGTGGAAAGAATCAGTTTGGGTAACCAGAAGAACAGAAAAGGTACATGTGGTCCACTGTGATGCACATAGTAAAGGCAGCTACATGAGTATATTCAACCTCAGCAATGTCTTTCTTGCTCTCATCTTGCCCATCTTCCCACTATAGAGCCTGGCATGCAACCTGAAGAGTCTTCTCTCCAAGAGAAAGGCAGGAAGATGAAGAACAGAGTGGTCTGGTAGGAAGTCACATGAACCCCCTCAGATGGTAGGATGACAGGAACCCTGGAATGAGGAGGAAGGGAGAAGTGGACAGAGGTCTATAGAGGAGATAACAGTACCTCTTGGCATGATAAAGAGAAAATAAACTCAAATAAAAGAGAGCAATCATAGCATGATGTGCACTGAGCCCCAGGAATGAGAATGGAAAGTGCTGCATAAACCTGAGGAAAGAGGGGATGAAAGACACGAGCCATCACCATGAAGGGGCAGTGGAGAGGGGTCTGGCTCTGCATGCATGAGAGACGTGGCCAGGCTGGATTGCAGAAATGCTGGAAACACATGGGAGCACGTGGGGGTCGCATGCGGAACTGAAGGATGCAGTGAGCTTGTCCTGTGTTAGTGATGAAGACAAGACCTCTGTGTGCTATTGATCCAAGCAGACTAATCCTAGAGAATCTTCATGCTCAGCTCTTCCCAACCCTGCTCACCCATTCCCTTGCTTGGGGGAAGGACTGTACAATCTGGACCTGCCTTGGCCAAAAGACGCAAGAGCTGCAGAGACTGAGGATATGTGCAGGAGGCAAGTGCACTGCTGTGGATTTGTAGCTCCTAACAGACAGCAGATACTTGCTTATGTTTCCCAAGACATTCCAAGTCAAGAGGATGCTTGTTTCAAATAACCCCCTGAACATATTGCAGCAGTTCCCCTCACAGATTAGTGCTAAGGACTTGTAGTATCAGAACACTAAACGGAAACAGCTCTAAGTCTTCACTATATTAGTGTGGGTACATAATTCTAAGTTGGTTTCCTTTGCAGCAAATCCCTTCCAATACTAGCCCTGAATTGTGGAATTATTGTCTGCAATAGAAAGAAATCTCTACAAGCAAAATAGCCCAGATATTTCAACAGAACCCAACAGAGGTAATCAGAAACAACATAATTGCTATAGCTCTTATTATTAAACGCAGTCTGTCAATTAGAAGGCAGGAAATGAATTGATAATATTTTGCTTTTAAGGTGAGTCTATCTAACCAATGTAAACTCTGCTATGGTCAGAGAAGAATAAAAATGAAAAATTGTTTGTTAATGAATAAGGAGCAACCTGGAAGACACAGATGAGCCAAGGTCAGAGTAGGCGTTGGTTCTGGTCTCATCATCAGGACATGGGCTACTGGGAGTAAAATCCACATCATCTCCTTCCCCATAGTCTTCAAATTGTTCTTCATTACTGATCAGGGAGGCGGTGGAATAAGTGGAGAGGTCAGATGCTGCAGAAGGGTTGTGAGGACTTGACCTGAAACAAGAGGTCAAAACATCTCGAAGGCCGACTTTGATAGCACCTCACCTCATATGGAACCTTCCACCTTCACCCTCTTTGAAGCTGTAACCCACCTTTGTGCTAAACCCCTGAAGTGCTAAATGTACCTGATGTGCAGCTGGCAGAGTGCCTTGAGAGACAAGAGCATGAGAAACTATGAACAAGGTATCTGTGTGACAAGTTTGGATCAACACAAACCATTTTGCATTAAAGAGCACACTTTGATGATCCTCAGCCACCACTTCCATGTGAAGACCACATGGGGATTTCTGCTCTGAATGCAGGAACCATGCAGACAGCTCTGAAAATTACAGGATAGTGAGAGGAACATGTGTAAGACAGAGGCTGTCACCCTATTCCATAATCAGAGAGTTTCCCAGTAATCCAGATACACCCTCTCCCACACCCCAGGAATTCCAGCCACTCTCCGCTGCATGGTCAGAAAGAAACCTCAGCTCACCACTTACCAGAGAGTCACTAAAGCTACTGATGTGACTAATGGAGGCCAGGTTCCTACCCTTCCTTCCATCAGGACAAATTCTGTCTTTCAGAGGAGATATGGACCACAAGACAAGGCTGTCTAACTACCAGAAAAGTACCTAAAAAATGATGTTAAATGGGTAGGGAGAGGCAGGACCCGGTGACTTCAGAGAAAGAGGGCACATAGGTAAACAGATCAGCAGTCAGGCACCACAGGAAAGCAGCTGGCAGAGCAGTTTTGAGCACACCAAATCTAATAAAACAGAGCAAGGAGGCCACAGAGGGTGCACAGGGCTCACCTGCCCAGAGTCCAGACTGCCCTGTGCAGTGCACCTGCAAAGTGCAGATGTATTACACAGGTTTGCTCAGCTCCCACCTTGGTGAGGCATTCAAACAGACAAGCCAGTAAATTCACAAAAAAGTTCTTACAAGTAAACTTCTCCCTACAGAAAACACACCTGGAAGACCTGAAACAGATGTTTCAGTTGTGAGGCCCTGGCATTGCCCAACTGTTCCCCCTACAGCAGAATCCAAGGCCTCTGCAGTACAGACCAAGCACTACAGGAATCTGCTGGCACTTTATGCAGATTGGGTGAAGTTTTTCTCTCCCTGTGCTTCAGTGCACCTGCTTGTCTCTCCAGCTCCACCAGCTGAGCCATGGGACAGTAGAACCCAGGTGACATTGTTCTCCAGCAGCTCAACAGTATTTCCTCCTAAACGTCTTTGAGTCTACCTTGAGCCTCTCAACCTGTCTACAGGGAGAGTCCTCTTCCTGTATTACTCCACTTGTGAGCTGTAAACAAGAGATGCACCAGTGTTCCTTTGGTGGATGGTGCAAGCATCATTTGCATATCCCTTCCCTCCAAAAGCAATTAGTAGCAGAGGAAGCCTGCCAACATTTCAGATGTATGCTCTTTTGTTTCCCCTGTTTTGATGAGATCCATTTATAACCTGCAACACATTTATCTAATTCACATTAACAGAAATTAGGGCAAGTCAAGCCAGGCACACTATTGAAGGATGAAGATAGGAACACTAATACAATAAATAGATCAAACTTATCTAACAAGGCTCCTTGGCTGAGGGATTAGTGAGAAGCTGAACATATCACACTAACACTTACTCATAAAGTGCTGCTGTGCCACGGACATACCATGTACTGGTAAGTTTTTGGGAGATCTTACAATCCTACTGCTGTTTGCATCTCAACTGCAGTTACACCAAGTGAGTTTGGGAAGAAGCTCCTCGTAACACTTCCACCAAGATTAGAGGCCTAGAAATCACACAGTCATTTGCAAAGGAGTTGCTAAAAGTGACTGATTTTCCTCATTCTAACACTTCCTGAAGGGAACTTTCAAGTGTTTGATGCTTTTTTGTTTATTTGGTTTTTTTTGTTTGTTTGTTTTCGAAGAACCTCCTGTTCTTCAGAGCAAGATTTCAGAGGGCTGATACACAACCCACCTTCTTCAGCAAGCAGCAAAGTAAATCTCTCTATTACCCAAAGTAAATTGCTCTATTGCCTCTTTTAACACAAAAGCATGAAGCTACTCATGGTTCCCCCAACATATTTACCAAAGGTGAGGAGGTCTCAGAGGATAAATTAAGGTCTGTCAGAGCACAGTAGCTCTTGGTGGTTCCTGCCTGCCCTAGAAGGAGGGTACAGGAGGCACAATGCCTTGCCCACCCCCTTCACAGGAGCCTGACTAGCATAGCTGGGAGGAAAAGCATTTCGAACACAGCATGGGAAAAAGTCAGTCACCACAAGGATGGGGCTTTGGAGAACTGGGAATGGCAAGCAAAGGAGACAAGCTTGATAAAGAGCTCATGGAAATGGTAATTATCTTGATAAAGTCTCTAAGGTTGCTTGGGCAAATGGGAGAAGGCCAGAACTCAGCTAGCTGAGAAATTCAGGAGGAGGGCAGGAATGAGGCAGCACAGGGAGCATCTGAGGAGGCCCAGGAGAGAGAAGAAAGGCTGCCTTAGCAACGAACAAAGCTCAAGAGGCACAAATCAAGATGACAGGCCAAAAATAGGGAAGACAACGCAGAGGCTTACAAAGCAAGCCCAGCTGAGCTATGTCCTGTGGTAACTGCATTAATTCAGTTCAAAGCTGGATTAAGCCAAATTAGGTTCCTTTTCCCCACAGTCATCTTTAACCAGCACTCCCAGGTACTCACCTGGCAAGAGTCAAGTTAGGGTTACAGAGACACTGGTGTTAACAGCAAACTGTGGTTACACACATACACATGCCAGGACACCCAGTGTTAAACACAATTTACTGTTGCACAATAAAGGTTATGGAAAATTAGAAACACGAAGAATTAACTTGGTACATGAAGTTGCAAAGCAAATCAGCAGAGCCCAGAACACCAGGTACACAACTAGATGTACAAAAGACTACAGCAGTATCCCCCATACTGAACTGCTTTGCAGGAAGTATTGTTTTAAACCCAGCATATAAAGCTTATGGCAGAGAAGAACCTATGTTTTGGGGAGGCTAATGCACTGATCTGTTCTGGAGAGACTCAGTGCTTTAACTTCAACACACAACATGCAAGTCCTGTGAGTGCTTACAGAATGTACCAGAAGGAGCCAGGACTGAGGCTACCTAAGCCACTTAAGAGGACCTGGACATCCATCCCCCTTATGCTGTAAATGGATGTTAAGTTTCTAAATCCATCAGCCATCTTCAGCCTCCCTCGGTAGGGATTAACCACATAAAGGCTCCTTCCTCCTTGGCACGCGCCTTGGAGCGGAGCTGGCACCACTCACTTGTCACCGGGCAGGAAGAGGCCACCGAGCCCCCCGTCCTTGTCCTCGCTCCGACAGACGTCCGAGGCCTCGGAGCTCTGGGCGCTCTCAATGGCACTGTCCATGTCAGACTCATGGTGAACCTCCTGCTGTGCCAGAGTCATCGCGTCCTCATCAGGAAACAGCTCCGACTCGCTGTAGGTGCTTTCACTGTCCAAGTAGGCACAGTCCTGGATTTCACCACCCTGGCACAAGGAAAATCGGAAGTCAGCTCAGATCAACCCTGAAGGCAGTTCAGCAGACACAGGAGAAGCAACAAGACACTCTCTGGATGCCCTGGTAAACAAGAGTGATACTGAATAAAAGTCATGAAACAAAAAGCTGACCTGCTTTACAAAGCCAGCTCCTGTAAGCCAATAAAGTAGCCTGTACCTTCCAGAGGGGCTCTTGTACTGCCTCTGACTTCACAGGAGAGAAGGACACAACACCCAGCTATAAAATGCAGTCAGTTTTACCCTAATTCACTAACAAAATGTACTTGAAGTAATAAATATCCTCAAAGTTTTATAACAAAATTAGGCATCTTTTGAGAGATAGTAATATATTAGTCACCAAGAGTTAGTCCTCTGATTAATATTACAGATTGAACAAAAGCAAACCAGATAAGCCCAACAGTTTACCCTGTCTTTGAGGATGGACAAAAATTTGTTAGATGAAAAAAGAATTGGCAGGCATTAAATTGTTTAGGGTAAGTCTTGGTGATAATCAAAGATATATGAGAGCAGGAATAAAAGGGCAAAATCATCTCTTCCTGCTTTCTGGAACCACATGTCTTGGTTAAGTATCAACTAAAATAACACATCATTCTCATTACTGCAACTCCTTGCTCTTGCTGTTTACCCTCTCCCTCCCCTTCCTGCCCCACGAATACTAAGAATAGCCAAGACAAGCTCTATTTCTTGCCGGTGAGGCATAAATAAAAATTCTTAATTGAAAAAATAAAGGCTAAGATTTTAATCTATCCTTTGATAAGCAGCCACACTGCAGTTGTGACAATTTCCATCCAGCATGACATAAATAACTGAAAGCTGCAGAGCAAGTCCTGACTTCGAGCTCTACTCCAAAGCTCATCTGGAAGCTCCACAGGCAGCCTGATGATTGAGCTACTGCTAGCAATTGAAGCTTTTCAAGCTGAGTTCATTGGCACAAGGAATGGAGCATTTCATTCAGGGATATACCTCATGTTTAGGCACAACTGTCATCCCACCCAGGAATCCCAAGGCACTGGCACTATCACCATGCCCTCCTGGTGAGCACATTTGCTGGGACACTGGCCCAGTGGCACCACTTGCCACAGCTCAGCTTCAAGTCCAACCCCACAGCCTCTGGACACCTCTGCTGGAGCCAAGGAGGCTCAAACCTGCTTTTGCAGAACCAGTGATGTTCTGTGCTGATGACACAAATTGTCTTTTCCATTTCAACAGGAAAAGAGTCAGGCAGAAGCTGCAGCTTTTCAAGATTTGCAGAAACTCCTATTAGAAATGCAGGTCTCACCATCCACCTCTTTCCTGAAATACCAACTTATATAACTCTGAAATCTCCTAGCATATGGAGGCTGAAGAAATTCCAACAACCCCACCTGCTCAAATCTCATTAACTAATGAATACTCCAGCAGGGAAAAGGACAGCACTGCCTGCTGTGTTTGAAACTCCAGGTACACACACAGAGCAGACACCGGGATGCTCTTCTAGCTGAGCTTTCAACAAGCCTTCCAGATTAACAAGCAATGCCAGTGAAACACCTGGCACTACTCAAAAAGCCTTTTCTGTGTCAGCTTTATTATGCCTGAAACTTTCCCGAGGTGTTGCTTCGAGAAGTGTCCCAAAGGATTTATCCTAGGACTACACCACGTTGTACTTATTGAAGGCACGCTGCCTCATGCAATCAAATGTGTAGCTCTGAGCCACAGCCCCCCATCCCCAGCGAGCCCGGGTCTGGCAGGTCAGACACCAGCCCTGGAACCTGCCCCGCCTTAGCCCCGGGCTCTTCAGTACACCTGACTTGCACCTTGCACCCTCCCAAAGCGAGCAGGAACAACGCCACTGTTAACAAATTACCCTGGGACCTACAAGCAGTAAGTCCTTTTTAGTAGGTGTTGAAAAAGCAAAGATTACTAAGAGCAATTACAATGTTTCAGAAGTACCCAGAAGTGTTTATTTATCTAACATTTTCCCGACGTTTCCTCCCCCACGCTGAGCCCCACAGGCACAAACATTATTTTCTTAACAAGTTTAATGCAATAAAGCCTGATTGCTATTATGGAATTGCACCAGCTGGTAAAAGTCTGATCCAGGAGGGAAAGAGAGGGGCAGGCAGTACACAGTAGATCCCTGAAGTCTCAATTAGCACGTCTTTTTCAGAGATCTTGGAGAAGGTCTCTGCTTAAGCAAGTTTTTACAGCAGGAAAATCTCTCCGGTATTAAACAAATTAACACAAGAAAGTAAAGGTCAAGAAGATCACGAAATACTCCCTTTTTGCTCCCCGTAGGTAACACCACACATTTGCTTGCTCTAATAATAGCAGCTGAGGTGCTCTTTGAAGAGTCCATTAGCAATTAAATGTGCAGTGTCATCTCTATGGGCTGAGGGCTCACTTCTCCTCTCTGTCCCTTTCTGGCAACCTTCACACATTTATTTGTATGGGAGAGCTGATCTACGCGTACAGCACACACTCCACTGTCCCCAGCCCACTCAGTGCCAGGGATTCTTTTCCAAAGTGTAATTCCTCTCTTCCTGCACTTTAAAGCCCTCTGGGAAAAAAAAGAAAAAAAAAAAAAAAAAAAGAGAGAAAAGAGGGGGGGAAAAGGGAAGACTAAAAGACATAAGTTGTTGGGGGCGATGGTCCATCACAAGCCTCAACACCTGCTTTACAGCTTCTGCAATGCCGCACTGCCAGACTTGGAGCCCCTCCTGGAAGCAGGTCCTCCCTACTGCTGCTCCCATCCTCGAGCAGCGGGGAGCTCAGGGACTGATGGGGACTGGATAAATGGAGAGCAGGGGCCAGCCCAGCTCCTTGGAGGAGCTCCCCCTCTGCTGCTCCCTCAAAGAGGGAGAGCAGATGCCACATCCCAGGTTGCCAAGGCCCCTCTTCACAAACCTGGCCCGACCCCAGTGCCCGATGCAAACGAAGTGGATGTTCAGGAAGCACATCTCAGCTGCTCCCTGAGCACCCGGCAGCCAAATCACACACCGAAGACCTCAGCCCTTTCAAAGCCAGCAGCACCACGAATGACCGTGCCAGGAGCAGGAGGGCTCAGCTCCAGCAGCTGTCAATTCACGCTTTTAAGTGCTCAAGGCCCACCTCCAATCGGTGCTAACACAATTTCAGGTGATGTACAGCAGCCAGGATCAGCGACAGCCACCGTGCTCCATCCTGCACGCCTGTTCCCTGTGGGCAGGAACTACACGCTCCACCAGTGAGCTTTGAGAACCTAGGGGTGTGGAATCCCTGCCCCCTGATAACACAGTATTCCTGGCACATGGGAACCCCTCGTGCAGGTCCCCTAAAGTATGGAGCTCGGGGGACACCACTCTGGCGTCCCTTCAGCTCCCTGGGTGAAACCAGCCTCCGGTGCAACTGTCACAATCACACATTTCATTAAAACTTTTCCTTCTGTGGCCTAAATAATCAGTAGGAGAACACAAACAAAGCATCTTTGAAACAACTAATACAGGTTAAGTAAGCTATTAACAGAATCGGGCCATGTCGCTGGTAAACAATATACAGGCACCCACACCTTACTGAGTAAAGCTGTAAGTTATTTGAAGCTGTCATTGTTCAGTGATCATGGCTTCTCACAGAACTATACTTCCAATGATGATATCTAGCACAAGCTGCTTACAAACCACACCTAAGGAAATTAAACTAAATTTAAAAAAAGGCTGATTGCACACATTAACCTCTCAAATTATCCCTTCATAGTTTAGATATCTACAGTATTTCATATATCAAATTAGACGTTGGCAAGAACAAGTGCTATTCAGGTGGCCTCAAGAGAGCTAACTTGAGATTAAGGAGAGTTTAAGAAGTTTAAAGATGAATAGACACTTCTAGCCTGAGTCATTTATCATTAGCAGAAACTAGCAAGAGAATGAGGTTCTGACGACTTGAATATGAATCACTGGGGTTTGTCATTCTCCTAGGCAGCTCCCTTCTTTGTTGGCTGAGTCAAAAGAGATAAAGCTGCTGCTTATGATCTTGGAAGATTCTCATAAAAAGAAAACCCAACCCAGAACGTTAAAATACCACCAACACAACATAGCTGCGGGTATCTTTAAAGCCCTAAGTGGTTTGCACTTTATCCAATCGGATGCTCAAGATAACTCCAAGTGCTTCACAGGCAGCCGGCCAGACGCTTGTATAGCAACTGTTGAATATTCAGCAACAGTTTGCTCTATAGAAGCACCTGCTGCCCACAGATCCAAGGCCACTTCACACAAACTAATGAATTCTCTTCCTCGAAAGAGGCTTTGTGTGGCTGCATTGAAGGCAGATGAGTAAGCCCAGCCTGCCTTTGCAACAGCCACCCCAAACAGAAGCAGGAGCCAGAGGACAGCGATTCCCATGGATTCCTTCTGATCCTTGTGGGGCAGGAAAGCAGTGTCAGCATTAGGTGGGTATGGGAATACAGCTCTGCCTTGCCCTGCAGTGACCTGAATGGGCTTTCCCAGGTTGGAAGCAATCTCCAAAATATGCATATAAAGCAGCCGAAAGCTAGAAACTTGGCTGACAAACAGGCTACATGACATGCCTACATCAATACATTCATGTTGAAGAGCAAGCCTCGTTAAAATTCACTCCCATCACAGCCAAATCACCAGCACCCCTGACATTTAGACAGCCTCACAGTATGCCAGAGCAGACAGGGAAGAAAGGAGGATCCAAGTATCCCACCACTGTGCAATCTGATTACAAAGAGCTGGACCCATCACAGACAACTAGAAACACGAAATGCCACATGCAGACGAGTCATGGCCCTTCCTTCACCAGGATCATGCCTCTGACCCCTCTGATAAGCTGAATCTGCTGTGGGACAGATACAAGCCTGAGTCCCTGCACATTCCCCAGCCATTTCTTTCCCAGCAAAAGCACAGGGAAAGTCACCTCACCATAACTGGAAGGGAAGAGGTGCCATGTGGAGGTGTGCCAGGCTTGGTCTCAGATGAAAGTTACTTACTGTTGCACTCCATCATAAGAAAAAACCCAGGTTCTCTCATCTTTATTTAAGCAGCCACTGCATTGGAAGGCAAGTATTCTCTTAATTACCGACTGACAAAGAAGGGTGTGAAGCATTTCTCACTAATGTGTTTTAGAAACAGCCACTCCTCTACACACATTTGCATGTTTACACCAAGTGGGCTATGAACATTTTTTTAAAGCACAGGTTTTCCCCAGCGTATTTCCTTTCCTTTTCAGTTGTCAGGCAGAGGTGGGGAGGTACTGACCTACCCTTTGATCTGACGGGAACAGGAGAGACAAGGAAGAGACAGAAGAGGAAAATGTAGGAGCACTAAGTGAGACCACACATGTGCATCTGAGTCCATGACGTGAATGAGCTCTCGCCCACGGCTGGCTCCCTCCTGCCCACATCTGGCTCTCACCCACATCCTTCTCTCTCTCACCCACGTCCTTCTCTCTCTCACCCACGTCCTTCTCTCTCTCACCCACGTCCTTCTCTCTCTCACCCACGTCCTTCTCTCTCTCACCCAGGGTGCGGTGCCTGTGCACAGGGGAGAGCAGGCTGCTCACAGTGGGCTGATGGGGGAGGGAGGAAGTCACAGAAACCGCTTCCATCTCCTGCTGCAGAACACGGAAGAACACCCAGTCTCCTCGTATAACTGGGAATATAAAGTCTCTCCGAGTTCAAGATCAGCGTGCAAAGCACTATTATTCTACTAAGCTGTTCAAATAAGAAGTTATTTAGGGCCAGAAGTTAGTTTGGTCAGGGCAATGGCTTGCTGTGATTGTTTAGTTACTCTAATATTTTAAGGCAAAGCTTCACACACTGTCGTGGGTATTGAAAGGAACTTCTAGGGGCAAGATTATTCCTAAGATCCAGATCTTGAGTTGAGTGCTGGACAGCATCCTGGAAAGGCAGTGAAGAGTCCCCAGAGAGAGGGCAAGCCCGTGCTGTAGTGCACTGCCAGCCTCCCTTCGCTCTGCAGGATAACATCTGTCTCTGGTACAATTGTGCAATTCAAACACAACAGGTTTCAACTGGAAGACCAAGCTTCAGCTTCTGGGCTGTTCCTGCTGAATCACCCCAGGAGAGGGCACAGAGGTTCTGAAAGGCCGCTCTGTGCTCTGGCTGGGAAGTTCAAAGTGACATCGTGCCTTTTCCAAGGCAGAGGAGAAAGGCCATGTGCTGCCAGGAGCCAGCCAGGGAACACAGGAGTCAGGAGTGCTTAAACTCTGCTGTCACTTTAATTGGCCATAATGGAGATGCCAGACTTCATCATATGCAGGGTCCAGATCCAAGCACTCCTTTTCACAGGTCATTGTTTATGCTCTGGAAGTTTTAGCATTAAAATGCTTTAGCAGACTGCTAATTTGATCCTCTAAAGAAAGTAAAAAATATAAAGCTCTTCCTTTTACTTTGAAGTTGTGCCTCATCACTCCCTGGGCTGCTCCCCACTACTATCATACACTCATCAGCCATCAGTGGAGGGTCATCAAAGCAAGGAGAATCCCTTTGCAGATGAAAAAACATCCTGATCTGCAGTGTTAGGAACAAGAGTGCATTACCTTCAGCATGGATGGGGCCAGGACATCAACCACAGAGTTCAGATTTAAACCCACCAGTCATTTGCCACTTTGTTCCAGCATTGCTTAAGGCACTTTTACCTCTGAACTGCAAGACAGTTTCCTTTTACTTTCACATATCTAGAAAAAGCGGTGTGAAGTGGCACCGTGCTGACACACCACAAACATCACTCAGGAAACTCCCAAGTTTCCACTGTCTACTCCAGTAAGAGCAGAAACGAGATCTAACTACCTGAAAAGTCTCTGGTAACACTTCTGGAGTGAAACCTTGTAACTTCGCAAGCAGCCAGAGCTCCTCAGAGTGGTAACACGGTCCTTCCCCCAGAGTGAACTGCTGGGACAGCCCGCAGCAGGTACCCCTGCCACCTCCTCCTCCTGGACAGGGCACCCTGCTCAGGCAGCTGTATGTTCAAATGAGCTGTGGGCAACTCAGCATCACCTTCGTGCTCTGTGTGGGAGTGCTGCAGATCTTGGTTTATAAAAGCTGGTATACAACTTAAAAAAAAAAAAATACTCATATTTGCCCAAAAAGATCTGCAGAGCAGATAATACATGTGACATAATGAACCCTCTTGAGAAGCCTTTGCCTTGAGATGAGACAATCTCATTCTATTTTTAAAGTCAGAACAGCAGTAACAGGGAGGGAGGACAGAAAATGTCAAACTCTCAGCAGGGCTTGTTGCTGGGGTCTGCGGCTCAGCCCCTGCTGAACCTGCCAGCAGGGCCAGTGAGGGCAGCTCTGGCACACTGGGGCAGCAGCATTCACCATTCATTTGGCAGGAACACTTGGTGACAACACTGTGCCCTGGGTTGTGTCCTGGGTGCCCTGGCCAGATGTCACAGCATCCCTCACACAACACACACAGAGCTGCAGCTCATGGTCAGAGGCACCCAAAGACCCCAGTACAGACCAGTCTTAAGACCAAGGGTCACAGGAATGGTCAGATTACGTTACTTTGAAGCAATGGTACAAGTGAGCACCTAAGCTAACAAAGAGCTGGAGGCTGCTTCCAAAAGAATGTCCTTATGCCTAAGGCACAGTTCAGCACTCACTTCTCAGTTCAGACCCCTAATTAACCGAGTCGAAGTTACAAGATGCTCTTTGCCAGCGGCGTTTGCTGCTCAGGGGACAGCCGAGCTCACATGCCAACACGTTTTCCTTAACAAGCCTCAAGGTCACTCTGCGGGGCCTCAACAAAAAACAAAACCCTTGCACCACACTTGCCCGCGGGTGCTGCGGGCACATGGGTGAAGAGCTCCTCGAGCTGACTGAGTGCTGCCCCAGCCGCTGGGTGAGGAGGAGGAGGAGGAGGAGGAGGAGGAGGAGGAAGCAGCACCTCCTGGCACCTCCACAGCACCATTAGGCACAAACAGCCTGAAGAACAGGAAGAAGCTGTCCCAGGCAGAACAGTTCTGCCTTGTGTCTAAGCTAATTATTCACAGGAACAGTGGTCAAACTCCCTTCCCCCAAGGAATTTGGAAACTATAATTTTTGCATTTATTATCTATACTACTGCAAGTCTGGTCTCCAGCAAACACCAGGAAATAAAGCCATTTAAAGTAAAACAAAGAAAAAAAAAGATTTTTGCCTCACAAGTCATACTTCTGTCTTGCCATCCACCCGGGTTAGATTACACTGCAGTCTCCAGCAGGGAGGGATGCTTGGGGAATGGGAGCAATTTCAGACCCCAAGAGGTAGAGAAACATCTCGAGTTTCTCCAACACAGTAAGAAGTCCAGCCATGCCTGATGAGGAGTAGTTTATGTTGGCAAGCAGAGGGAAGCATTAAGGATGTGGCTTTGCTGTAGTTTATACAGAAACACTTCCCAGAGTTCATTGGTCACTCTGAATGCAGACAAGCCTAAAAGGTAATTTACTTCCTGTTTAAGAAATCCTAAAGTAGCTCTGAAGAACTCCTCATTAGGAGAAGAAAGAAGCTGCAGGACCTTGGCTGCTCTTCAGCTGGTGGTTGGGCAAACTATAGGTTAAGGCATTTCTGCTGTAGGAATAACTGGAATTGCAGCCTTTACCCAGCAAAGATTGCAAGTGCTGAATTTTAAAAAAATTTGGTCTCCTCGTCTATTTATAAAAGACAGTTTATTTATTTTTAAACAAAGTCTCTCACATACCTGCTTTTTTGCAGGGAAAAAGTGCTTTTTTCAGGTTTTTCTTCTTCTTCTTTTAAATTTCTACAGTGAAGTTAAAGCATTTAATTGCAGAAAGGCTGCCATGCACATCATCGAGCTCCACACATGACAAACACGAACTAAGAACCCACTGCTCATAGACCCTGGCTTGGTCAATAAGCTAGGTTTTTGATTTACACAGTAAATACACATAGGCAGGAGATACCCTTGAACTTGCACAGACAAAGCAGATGGGAACCAAGAAGAAATCCTTTATAAGATTAGGCTGCAAACTGAAAACACAATTCAAAGCAGAGTCATATGCAGAGACCCCCTATTACTAACCAGCAGTATTCAGTATTAGCTGCAACACAGTGCCCAAAGGACTGTTCTGTGCTGTGAAGAAGCACTTACAGAGCCTATCCTGTGTTTGGTGCAGCAATCAACATAAATAACTAAAGAACGTACAAAAGGAGTGACATTATTATGCTGCATTTCAGAATTTTAAGGGGTCAGCTACATAAACATGGTGAGCATTTGAAGATATTAATATTTGGATAATGGTTAATTCAGAAACAACCTATGATTAGTTTAATAACCACTTAAAGTGGTTCACTAAGACACTGTATTTAAAAGAAAAAGTTAAGATCAAGCTATGCTCGACAGATGTAATAACACTGGTTAATTAATAACTGGAGCAACGCAATTCCATTACCCTGCTATTTTGGCATGGGAAGTGTTTTGTTTTGCAGTTCTTGCACATGGCAAAGATTCCCCAACTACCCTGGTGGTAAGAGCCCTGTCAAGACAACCACAGCTGAGAAACATCTGCACATCAGGTGGCTTCTGGGAGACATGCTGCTGTGTGCAGCAATTCTTCAAATAACAAACTTGAAAGAAACCCATAACAAATGGCTTTAAAACTGCTCAGAGGCTGCCACATCTTGTGTTGGGTACAGCTCAAGCTCCTCTCAGTTTGGGCAGATGCTGCCAAACAGCCAATAGAAATTCCACCCTCCTGCTGTGCACAGTTGTAAGAACAATATTCCACACTACTGCACATATTTAGTGGTGACACCAAGTCATTCCCCACCTCCCCTAAAAATCAGAGGGATCACAGGCAGAAAAATTACTTTATGTTGGGAAAGGGCAATCCAGTCCCATCACTGGAGCAATCCCCCCATTCACATGTCATCTGAATGGAATAAAATTATTTTCGACAGAAGTAGTTATGGTAACATAGCAAAAGGGATCAAAATAATCACAAATTATACTGGTATATAGGTAACAATACAATACACTGGATACAGGTACCACTGAGTTCACATTTAGGGAGTCTATTCTGAACCCATTTCAAGAACTTTTCTCCTATCTGTGCCTCCTCCTTACCCATAGTAGACAAATCAGCCAAATACCATGAGAATAAATAATTCTCTCTGCCCCCAAAGCCACCAAGCTTAAAAATCTACCCCAAGCAATGAAAATATTGCTACTACCAAAGCAGCAACATGAAAATTCCACCTCAAAATCAGCACAGCACAAAGCAACGAGGGCGCCTGCCTGCCCTGGGATCTCTAACCACAGTCACTTCTGCCTAACAGAAAAGCACAATTGCCCTTCTCCATTTCAGGGACACGACGAACTCCAGGCCAGGAACTGCTCACATCTACAAGATCTCTGCTGTGAGCTGCTTTCTTGTGCTGCCAAACGCATCTCACAGGCCCATGGCGGGCAGAAGCACTTCACCCACCGCACCAGGGCAACGCTGGTCCCACACGAGGGCTACAGGCAGCATCTGTAGTTCCAGCACAGGCTGTCGTGACAGCCACACACTAACCACAAATCATTTCTTTCTGCCTATGTCACTAGCATCCCGGAGCCAGCAAATGCATTCAGAACCACATTTGGGTATTAAACACATTCAACAATAAGTACTGGCAATCCAAACACATTGCCAGAGCCACAGAAAATAATTACAGAGCAAGCCCCCTGCTTGCATTCATCCTTAAAAAAGTACTTGTTTTTCCTCCTCTTCCCCTTTTAAAGGTTTAAATCCCAGGTATTTGGGCACCTCCAGGTTACAGAGCTGAGAGCTGTAAGAGGCTCAGCTATGCTGGAAGACATCAGCTTCTTCCCCTACACCCCCATTTCACCCCACACAGCTGCTGACAGACACATACGCTTTCAGATTTCCCCCTATGACCTGCTCACTTCCATAGCGAGCCCAGCCTTCTAGCACACACAACTCCGGAGCGAAAACCCCCTCCTTCAGCAAACATGAAAAAAAAACCCCAGCGGATTTCGCTCTACCTGCAATTTCACGCATTTCACGAAAACGCCGATGCCGCACCAAAAACCCAGCGATGCTTTCCCCCCCTCGCTTCTGGATCCCCACCGGAACAGAGCGGCCTCAAGGATCCCCCTTCCACCACGGATCCCCCTCTCCTCACGCCGCAGCCCCGGCGCGGGTTCCCCGGAGGGGCAGAGCGAGAGCCCGCGCCGGAGCTGCGGCGGGGAAAACCCCCAAAGCCCCGCCGCAAACTTCCTCCTCACCCCGCAGCAGCCACCGGCCGGCTCCCGCCTCCTCCCGCTGCTCCTGCCGGGCTGCCCGTACCTGGCTCGGCGCCGGGAGGTCGGTGCCGTGCCCACGCCCCGTCCCCGCCCCGCAGCGGGGGCGGGCGGAGCGGCCCCGCGGGCCGGCAGCCGCGGGAGCATCCCCGCCCCAGCGTTGCCTGGCGACGCGCAGGGGCCGGGGCCGGACGGCGGCGGGAAGGTGCCCGCCGCACGGGTGGTGTGCGGCTGGGTGCTGTGCTCCGGTGGGTGCGAGTGCCGCGGGCCCGACCCCGCTCCTGGGCTTAGTCGTAGTCACTCGGTTTTGCTCAAAAATAATGCGGTATTGCTCAAAATTATCTGTGATTAAAATTATGCGCAATTGCTGGCGAGAGGGGAAGATGCCTGGGGTTCCTGAGGAATGAAATGTGGCTTAAAACCCGATTAAAACCCGATTAATTCTCTCTGTATTATATAACGATATATGATATAACTTTGTATTACATAGAAAATAAAAATGCATGCAATTATATGTTTATTAATTATATATGTACATATTTATATGTACTTTATATATTTTTATATAATTATGTGTGTGTAAATGGCACAGCTTGCCCTGAGAAGCTGAGGATGCCCCATCCACAAGTGTTCATGGCCAGGGTGGACAGGGCCTCCCCACCCCCAGGGTTGTGGACAATCTTCCTGCAGGTGGTGAGTGTGCAGGAACACATCTGAGATGGAACAGAAGAATTTTTACAGACTGATTTTGGGTTCCTGATACTTCCTAGGTGAAAGGTTTGCAGCAACAGGCACTGAGGGCTGTCAGGTCCCCAGGCAGGGACAATCTCTGGGGACACCAGGGTTCACAGGGGACATGCTCACCTGCCCGGTGTACCCCCATTCCTACAACAGAGTCACAAGTGAACACATGTACGGCCTCCCTGCGATGGTGGTGTCAGGCTAAAGCACCCTCAGTGTGCCCAAAGCAAAACTGATCCTGTTAGGAAGTGATGTCTGTTTTGTCCTTGATTTTAATCCCTTTAGTTACAAGATAATGAGATGAGAAGCAAAACAAAAAGGCTGAGAACAGTCACACCAACCTTGTTATTTTATATTTGCTTTACTTCTTGGAAATTGTGTAACTTCCTTTTTCACAACACCTCCTAAGAGCTGTGTTTACTGTGCTGTCTGTGCTAATAAAGGAAAAAAAAAAGAAAAAAGAAATAAATAAAATCTGTTTCTGTGGCTTTGCAGCATTAGACTACAAGGCAGAAAGGGGAATACATAAAAACCATTTTTCCATAAAATTTCTATCTGGGAGTCAAAGCCTGCCCTTATTGACTGTCACAGTTGTCACTGCTGTGTCACACATGGAAGGAAACACCATCCTGCAGATTCAGCCAGCAAACAAACACCTCCCTCCAACTGTAATGGCCCTGAAAGACTCGGAAATGCAAGAATCCCCAGCCTTTACCCTGCCATTTGATCTGGCCATATTCCAAAGCCCGTCTTTAATGTCACCTCAGGTATTTCTTTGAGACATACTTTGGAAACAGTGCTCATACAAGGGGTTACAAAGATGCTGTAAATGTAAATTACTGAAAGATCACTTGAATACTTTATACTTCTAAAATATTTTGGACTTTACTGTGTCCAAAGACAGGGTGCTTTCCAGAGAGGCCCAAAAGTTACTTAAAGCAAGGGATAAGGAAATTCTCAGAAAACAGAGGAAAGGAGGCAGACACGAACCCATATACCAGCATAACATCTCATGTCCCATGTATTCCCTGAACCTACCCTCATTTTCATCACAGCCAGCGACTCCTAAGTGTAAAACATTGATGTTCAAAAAGCAAAAGAAAAGAAATTAATCAGCCCCAATTCTTACATATATGCAATGCTTAAAGCCATTCACTGAACTTGACCCTTTTCACATTTCATTGAAAGAAAATGAAAATAATTCCATCTCTGCTGAGCACAGAAGTTTTGGAAGGGCAGGGGATGCCTGAGGTTTAGTGCAACAAAGTGTAACAGCAACAGATGAAAGCCAAGTGCAGCTTCAGCCAGCACAGACTGGCGTCCCCACGTGTGCCAGGAGGTCACTGGGACTCGGCAGGGCACAGCTCGGGGCACAGAGGGGACCCAGCAGACCCTGGGCTCCCTGCGGTGGCAGTGGGGCTCCAGACCCTGTTCTGGGGCTCTCCCGGGAAGCTGAGAAGCTGATAATGAATGGTACACCAGGAATCAAAAACCCCTCCTCAACATCCTCCTATTCATTAATCTAAATGAATGGGAAAGCAATTTCTACAAGACAGATTTAGGGACAGACAACTTCTCTACTTTTTAAATAGGACACATCTAAAATCTGCTTTTCCTTTCAGTATGCAATTTGAGAGAGACAGTTGTATGTCAGGAGCTCACTGCAGAATAAACAACAATCACACATGAAATAATTACCTGCATGGTACATTTTGTAATTGTTTCCTGAAAGATGCAAGCCAGAATTGTTTGTATTGTTACACAGATCAGGCACTACTATGGACACTATGAAACCTGACAATTACAGAACCATTACCCAACACAGATCTACTTTCAACACCTTGTGATGAGAAAAACATAGAATAAGCATTAAACAGATAAATCAGCAATAGTCAATATTATAATAGAAATGTTAAGAATATATGCATAACTGTGTAGTACACCTGCTGAACACCCTACTCAGTTTGCTACCCAGGACTTTGATATTCATTACACAGTAATAATTAAGAATGCACAAATCTCTCATTGATAGATGCATTTCTCATAAAGGTCCTAGAAAATGTATGGACTTTAGACAATCATTCCTCATTAAGGAGTGACGGTATAAAATCTTTATTAAGTAATAACCCTAGCTATAATACAGGTTCATTTCTCACTTCATTAAAGCTAAGCCTGATTAAGTAGAGATTGTTATAAGCTGCCTTTGATCTCCATTGAGACAAAAACCTTATTTTTACACATTTCATGGTAAAGTGTAATTTTCTGTTTAATATGACTTATGATTTGTTTCCTACAAAGGGAAAAGCAGAGCACGCTGTCATGGCTGAGGGAGGGCAGGTGACCATCACTGGCTTCTCTTGAAGGAATGAGGATTAATTTTGGGAGTGACACAGGCCTTTAAGTGCTTCATGCCTAAGAGCAGCAAGGGTGCAGAGGAAGGGTGTCTGCATGTCTGCCTGGGACAGCAGCTTCCGCTTGGTGCAGCTGCAGCTCAACTGAGTCCGCGTCACGGAAGGAGAGCTTGCGTGATACATTTTTCCCATCTGAGACTGGAGTCTATTCTCCTCTCATGATTTCAGGCAGCTGAGGAATTTGTGCAGGTTAGTGACTGCTCAGATGACACAGACACTGAAATACGCTCCAGGCTTTGTGCGTGGTTGCACGAGCAGGCTCTGCACACTGAGACCCTCCTGAGCACGGCATTTGTGACCCCATCAACAGCAGACTTGCTGCCTTTCAGAGGGCAGCCGTTCAATGCCAGATTCACTCATCCAGTGCTGTAATTGCTGGACCCTGACAACGGCAGGACATCCCTTCACACTCAGTTTCCACCTTAATTCATCTTGTTTTTTCCTAAGTCCCACCCTCCATATGCCACTTGTATTAAGTGTACCTACAAAGTACCTGTGCTCCAGTCCTGTCCAGGGTTTGAGGTCACTGACAGGAGACTAAATTTTATCCTCATTACCATAGGAAAGAGAAGAGATGGGTACATTGGCAAAAGGATGCTTGCCACTGCCAGATCTTCCAAACAAACACTATGCATCCTGAAAAAGGTGCTTGAAGAAGCATGCCAGAGAAAATATTCGTTATTTGGGTGATTAGAAGAAGAT
This sequence comes from Anomalospiza imberbis, assembly GCF_031753505.1. Taxonomy (NCBI): domain Eukaryota; kingdom Metazoa; phylum Chordata; class Aves; order Passeriformes; family Viduidae; genus Anomalospiza; species Anomalospiza imberbis. The sequence continues at coordinate 10,999,290 of NC_089699.1, read as the reverse complement.
TGCTGAATATATCACTGAGTGCCTAAAGCAAAATCACTGCTGTCCCCTTCCCTTTGCAGGTGGTGAGTTGGAACGAGATGATCTTTAAGGTCCCTCCCAACCCAAACCATTCTATGATTCTATGATTCTGTTATTTCCAGTAGCACCCAGAGTGCTTGGTGAAACCAGGGGCTCCTGGCCAGGAAACACCTAGCAGGGCACATCATTGAAAGGGTTGATGGCAGGGAAACCTGCTGATCTGGTACAAAGCACTGCAGTTTCTCTGGAGCAGTTCTGAACAAAGGCTGGCACCTCCTCTGCTGTTCCAGAGGCAGAATCCTTCCTCTGCATCTCACTAAGGCATTGCTCACAGGCAAGTCACCCTAATGACAAGAAACTGGAGCTGAAATGTGAAGAACAGAGACTAATTAATAATGAAGGTAATGAGATCACCAGAATATATATACACCAAACCTGCATCTTAATTATCTCATGAAAACTGGCAACTCCAATCATGCTTCAAAAGCCTTTAATCATGCTCTCTCTGATGAACATTGGTGGCTATTTTACAGAGACTTATGTAAAAATACCTTTTGTGTAGGTTTTTCCCCTAGCATAAGAGCTGGCCAAGTTACTACCATGTGTAACTGCTCTGCTCCAAAATGAGATATCTCAGACTTGTAATTACAGCTGGTCTGATCTTCATCTCATCTACTCTCATCTTATTTTGGAGTGCTTCCTTTGAAGGAAATGCAGTAAGACTGGCATGAGTTACTGCAGTATTATTATGAATCCCTTTTATTATGACAGAACAAACCAAGAATGATCCCTAATTAAGGCAGTTTCTGCCAAAACCCAGGGAGCACACAGTCCCTGCCCCAAAGACCTTGCAATCAGAACAGGCAAAGACATTTTAAAGCAGGGAAAAGAGGACAGAATGAACTTGCTCCCAACTACAACTTGTTCCCATGATTTAAGGAGGAGTCAGGAGGAGGCTGAGATAGGATGAACTCAGGACAAGTGCGGAGCAGGGAAGCTGAAGACTGCAGAGGGAGCAGAAACAGGCTGCATTTACAGCCAGCAGAACCTTTCTAGATCTTTCTGCAGTTTCTTCCCTGCCCTCCCCATCCCTTCATCCTTGAACAGGGTGAGGAGGTCAGCTCCAAAGTACAGCTGCAGGGGAACACTGCTCTGGGTGCAGCAGGCATAGCTCAACCCCTGCTCCCACTCCCAAAAAACAAAACCCCAAGTGCCTGCAGAGAGGCTTATTTTGGTAACTAAGGAAGCAGCAATTCAGACTCTACACCACGGGGGTCTGCTCTCCCCATGACCTTCAGAGCAGAGAGCTTGCTTGTGTCATATCCCCAGGAACAGGGCAGGCAGCCAGGCACATCAGAGAGCTCTGGTCAAGCACAGGGCTCGCTGGAGAAGGTCTCTGTGCAAGATGAGAGCACCGAAGGCAGGACAGGGCTGGCTGAGGGCCCATGAACCTGATTCCTTGGGCCTGTAATGAAGCTGGACCTGACTCTGTGACATGCAATTACAGCATGAAGACATTTCAGGAGACTCACCCACTGCTCTCTCCAGAGATGAGCTACTTGCAACCTCTCTGCCATCAGTAGGTTATACTTTGGTTGCTTAATGAGGTGTTTGGAGGGATTTTCTGTGTTCCTCTCCAAAACCCCTCATGAAGGACAAGCAGTCAAGAGCTGCGAGTGCAAAGGCCAGATAATGGCACAGGATACACATCACCCTCTGAAAAGCAGTTTATATTTTGTTCATCACTGCAACTGTACCATTAAGTTTTTCATGTCAAGCTCTGAAGGCATCTCAGAATTGCAGCTGTGAATCCACGATTAAAGTGCCTTTGACAAAAGCATTACAAAAATATGCCAAACACAAAATCTATTCTACTCAACCTTTGTCAAAATACTCAGTAATAAAAAAAATAAAACAGGCTACATGAACAAATTCAAGTGAAAAATATGTAGCCTGTCCTTTAGAAATGGGCTGGGAGGACTCTGGGAGGGCATGGACACATTCACTTTGCTGACAAGAGCACAGAAAGGAAAAGAAAGTGTGAGCATCCCTCAGCCACCTCAGAGCTTAAACCAAGGTGGAGCCAAGTGGCTCCATATTGCACCAGAAAGATGGAATCACATTTATTCAGCTGTCTCCACTGTGGCTGTAGGGATAGGATGCTTCAGTGCTTTCTTCCTAGCCAAGCAAACAACTGGCCAGGGCTCAGGTGAGCCTGGAGGTGCAGATGGAGCAGGGGGTTCTGACAGCCCTTCCGACACATGAATATGCTGGATTATGCTTTGCATGGTCTGCAGAAGACAGGCTGCTGCCAGAAGAACTTTTTGGTAGTTTCAGCTCTGAGCATGTTTTCACGACATGTTTTTAAGCTTTTAACACAACTGGTTAGCAGAGGAAAGGAAAAGAAAAAGAATCAGTTGGCCAGAATGAGAATAATTCATGCTCACCAGGGGCTGGTATTTCTCTCATGGCACACAGCAAGGCTGCAGAACAGAACATCCAAAAGCAAGAACAAACCTGCACTGAGCTCATGGGTGCAATTTCACTTTGGTCCTATTGCTCGTTTGCATTACCACATCTCTTTAATCACACAATTACACACTACTTCCCACTGGTCTGGATGTGTTCAGGACCCTGGCTGGCTGGTGCTTGGCTTATCAGCAACTATTCGATATCTGCTTTAGTCTCTTGATCAAAGTGCAGCTTCATGTCTTATTTATGGCTACTACTAACAGCCTGCTCTGCAGACAGAACTATTTATTTCCCCCTAAGCTTTTCTGTGGTGTTCATCACTGTGACATCTGAGTGCTCTGCAACGATTAATTTATCTTCATAAAGTCTCTTCAAAATGAGAGAAGATGGTATTCCCATTTTACAGATCAGGAGCTGCTGCACAGACAGATTGAGGTCAAACATTTCCACTCATGATAGGTCCTAGTATGAAATGTCTCAGATCTAAATTTTTTTAGATACCTTCAAATGTAATGCCAAAAAAATAAAAACAAACCAGGTTTGTGTGTTCAAATAAAACTCTGACTGGCTTCTTAGAAAGTCAGGTACAGGAACAGGAGAGGATTAGGGACTGTAAATGTTGGTTACCAGGAAGAAAGCTGAAAACTTTCTAACCCCCAGTCCCAGGAACACTGAAAACCAGTACAGATAACCCATGTGAATGTAAAATGCATTATGAGCCTTTGATAAAGCAGCAAAGAATACCTTAAAAAAACAAAACACATAGGGATGTCCTCAGCAGTTTAGGACACGGGACCAGACCCTGAGAGCACAGTTTAAGGTAGGAGGAATTGCAGGTTCTCTCCACTTCTTGGCCCATTGAGCATGGAAAAACCAGAAAGCTTTGTAGTGTAGACGACCACCCTGGGAAGGAAAGCTTTTGTTTTATCACTGTGTTAAAAGCATCTGTGGATCAAATGTGCCAGTATCAATTTACAGCATGAAAATGCCGCCCAGGGGACTCTCAAGACTCATCTTTTTAAATGCTGATACCTCTTTGTCAGTTTTAATAAAAGACAGCTACAAAAACAAAGTGGGCCATGTGGTCTCAATGAAGCAGAGACCTTGGCAATCAATAACAGAAACAATCTGCACTTACTATCTGGGAGAATTTGCTTTTAGCAGCAACATTTCTATAATAAGACATCACTCAAGAGCTCCCTTCAATTTTTCTTGGGACAATGAGCCCACTGTGCCCAAAGCACATCTGTGCTTATGGAGATTTGCAAACCAGGACAGTGTTTAGACTCATAACTTGACCATGCACCGTATGAGGCTAGATCACAGCTTGCAGGATGCCTGATCCTTCCTCTTCTGCCCTCAAATGGACAGTTTTCTATCTCAAAAGAAAACTTCTCTGTCAAAATGTTGACTTTTAATGCAACATAGACATTAGTTTCTGCTTCACCTCATGACCTCTTTCACAGAAGGCCTCACAAGTGCTCACAGGTCTGCCCAATACAAGCTCCTGTCTCCAGCTCTGTTTTTTAGCAGATGAATAAGGTTAGTAAAGACAACAAAACCTGGGGAGAAGAAGGACATGGAAGTTAAAAGAAAACCTTTCTCATTTGCTATGCCTGAAAGACACCAAACTGTGCCACAGGAATTGCTTTTTAGTTGAGAATCCTAATACATCTCAGGCCCCAGACTGTGTAGGATTTAGATAATCTAAATTACATTGCAGATCAAAGTTTTATTTGGAAAATTGCATCTGAGACCATTAATATTTTCTGTTTTATCAATCCAGTGCCATCTTCGTGTAGCACATACCCAGTAATGGGACTCCTGAAGTAGGTGGTCATCTGTCCCAGTGCCACCAGTACAGGAACCGGCTGTCACCAGGGAAGAACGCTCATGGGCACGAGGTGGCCTTGGCTCAGCCCCTGGCACCGGCAGCTGTGGCCTCTCCATCCAGGCTGAGTGGAGAGTTGTTTTTCAGAGGGATGAGAAGGCTGCAAAGGGCAGGAGCTGAACAGTTTGCTGGTTTTGGCCATTTCCTCCAGGTCAAGGTGTGGCTCTGCGCGGGCTCTGCTGTGTCACAGTGACCTGTGACCTCGGCAGTGCCAGCACTGACCCTGCAGGGCCCTCCCTGCCAGCTGAGCCCCATCTTCCTGTCACCTGTGGCCGGTGGTGACAGCAGTGTGACAGCCCCCAGCCCCTGCAGTCCCGGGGTCTCCATGGACACAAGAGAGACATGAACTCTGGTTCCTGTGGCTCTGCACTTCAGTGACATTGTGGCGCTCGGCTGCTGCACCCCTTTTCTTTCACTCTTGGCTCTTTGCTTCACCAAATGAGGAACCAGATGTTTCCAGTTCCCTCTGATGGAGAGACACTGCCACAGTTGTGAGCAGGCAGCTGGACTGTCAGGCTAAACCTGTTTCAGTAAGTAATGTTCATAAAATAATTTCAGTCCAAGCTGCAGCTGCAGGAAATTCGTATATGCCTGGTTCAGGATTACTTTTGGGTTTAGGATCTTGGATCATACAGAATGTCAGGAATGGGCTCAATCACCAGTTCTATCCAGAAACAGAATTCTCATTTTTGGATATGGCTAAAAATAGCAACCACTAAAATATTAACGTACAGATGGAAAACCCCCACTACTTCCTGTAAGTATTGCCTACAAAGCATTTCAGAGGCATAGTTGGATATTACAAAGGGAAGTCCAGTCTCAGTAAGAAACATACAAATTCTAATTTAAATGTTACACAGGTACAATCTTATCATCTGGAACATGAATTCTAGCCTTAACGACTCAGTACAAGACATCAAAATCATCCAATTTCCAACCTGGGCCATCCCTAGCCCATTCCTTTACCTTTGTGATTTGTGGCTCCTATTCATCACCCATCTCCATTCATATGGAAATCTAGCAAGCCAGGTATTTCCATGGGCTCTGTACTGCAGCAGCAAGAGACAGGAAACCAATTTTCTGTGTCACCAGAGAATAGCAACTCAATGCTTTCCATGACATCTCATTTTGGTGGATTTTAATCTTGTCCCTGAGAGACAGGAGCTGTTGCAACCACTGCTGGTTTGAGGCTCTTTTTTGCAACTCACAGATATATAATAAGCAGAAGTTCAGTGGGGAGAAAGAAAACAAGATTTTTGCATGGTGGAAGTGGTGCTTCAGAAAAAGCTTCCACAACTCCAGTGAGACAAAAACAGAGAATAAAAGAGAAAAGGTAATTTTTTTTTTATCAAACATTGCAACCAGAATAACACCCTCTTCCTCCATGCCACCCTTGCCCAGCCAGAGCCAGTCAGATGCCTCAGTATTTTTTTCTGGTCTAAGCCAAGATTCAGATCTGAGGCTCCCAGGGGCACAGCATTGTACAGAGATAAGCCAGCTGTATAAAAACCTGGAGTTAAGTCAACAGAGTTCAGTGAGCATTGAGAGAGTGAGCAGCAGAGGGGATTTACCTAGAAATGGAGCATCTGTGAACCGCCAGTTGTTCATAGGGACTAATGGACTTGCCTTGCTCCCCAGGTATTTTTACTTCAAAGGTACATTAAAATGCTTAGAAAACTCTGTCTTGATACTACAACAAACAGCCCTACAACGACTTTGACAAACCAACCCCTAATGCAAATGAGAAAGCAACTGGGATTTTTCTTGTACAGCCATTCTGTGTTCTGCCCTTTGCTCTGGCCCAGCCAGTTAGAGACAGAGCCTCTCTGGGCACAAAACCCCCAAGATCCCAGATCATAAGACATAAAAACATTTCTGTGCACTGATTGCCTCCTTACAATAACCTCATTATCACAGCTGTCAGTCACCAGGACAAACCAGTCACCAGCATGAGAACCACTGATAAGGGATGCTCACCCTGAAATGCACTTGCAGCCTGGAACAACACAAGGGATGGCAGCTTTAGCACCACAACAGGCTCCTCCAGGCCAAAGCAGCAGGAGGTGTCCTGTCCCTCCACTGCAAGGGACTGGAGGGGTCACCTAAAGAGATTCCCTTCGGCTCAGTCACACCATGGGGCTGGCTCAGTGTGGAATTGTTCAGCCCCTTCAATTCCACACTGAGCCAGCACTCACATGGAGATAATTGTTTATATCTTCCAGATTTATATCCCACATCGGTGATGTCCTGTGATCAGGCTGGAAAATGTAAGGGCCTTTTTTCTTACAGATTTCCCAGCACATATATCTTGTATCCACGTGCTATCCTGTCTTAAGTGGCTATCCAAAAGCACCATCATTAATCGTTCACCTGGCACATGATCTTTCTATTTTATCCAAATCCTTGATGTACTGATAAGGGGTGGCTGCAGTCCTGACCATGACAATATAAGGCTGGATCACTCGTATCCAGTTCTGATCTCAATATTCCTTAGCCACTGCTCAATACTGTAGTGCTACAGTGAGAATTTAATCATGATTTATAAACCTGAGTAAGTAAAATGTTTTTATCAAATTTCAGAAAAATGCTGCTAACATTTTAAAGTCAGCAAAAAATCTTTCCCAAGGCAGGAACTTTAAAAAACTTACCCTGATCATACATTGCCTGAGCCAGACACTTTAACAGATGGACTCAAAGAGCTTTTTTAATATTGGCTAATAATAAGTGCAAATGTTCACAATGACAAATGCAATGTATTTTTAGTCTGTATTGGGACAGTAGCCTGGTCTTCATCAGCACTTTTTGTCAAACTTTACTTTTTGACACAAACCCCACCTGTAAGCCTGAATATACAGGCACACGATCACAAGCTCTTTCCAGCACCACATTCCTGTTTCACAGTAAGGTCTGTAAACACTCACACTGCTCTGCCTGCCAGCCAGGTGTGTCTCTGCTTCCATCTTGTCTTATTTCTCTCCCAGCACTCAAGAATGTACTTATAACTGGGATTGCTCAGTGACTGTAGCTCAGTTAACCTGGAATTATCCTGTGTAAATCAACTCAGCATCAGGCTTTGCAGCTGAAATGAATGGATTAACTCATGATACAGTTAAGTAGGAGGAACAGGCTCTGTACTACAAACATCACAAATGCAAATCTCTTTCATAAAGTCAATTCTTTTGTTGTTATTTTTCAGAGTATAAACTGGCCAGTAGTGAGGAGGGAAGGGGTGGCTGTGAGCCATCTGTCCTCAGCAGCACATGTACAGTGTCCCAGTCACCTTCTACCCTTGCTGTGTCTTTAATTCCCAGCTCAATACCTGGGGCACAGCTACACCAACACCTCCAAAATCCAGCACTGTGAACCGCCCTTGCCATGCTGTGAACCCTGGCTGCAAGCAATGCAAATATTTTGAATTGGATTCCTGTGGCCTTTTCCCTGGGTGACACACAAGTCTTAATGGTTCCCAAAAGAACACTGTGGTAAACATAAACTGTGATAAGTTTGACAAATGCCAGCTGACGTAAAATGGGCCCATTGTGTGTGTTTAACTGGAAGCAGTCAGAAACTCACATCTCGAGTTTGTGGTTTCTTCTGGGATCATTGCAATAGTTTCTACATATCACAAGTTTATTGCAGTAGAGGGTCATTTTTAGATAGAGAGCACCAGAAAGGATATGAGGAAACCTGGGTTTATTGCAGAGGGAGCCTGCACAGGTGGCTCAATGCTGCTCACCTGCAATGCTGCTGTTTTGAGAACAAACAGCTGCACTCATTTCCCAAGGGGCCCAGGAGAAGCTTTCCTCACTCACCGACTTTTTGGAGGTGCTGTTGTGTGCTGCAGGGCAGACACCGAACAAGGAAGAAAGCGCCACGGTAACGCAGCTAGGATACCATCAGTGTACTTTCCTAACACCTGCATGAAAGGAAAGAGTGGCCACTGCCGTTTCACTGCAAAGAAATCTGACAGAGAGAGGCTGTGCCTTTAAAGGTGGTCAGACACCTACTTCCCACCATTTAATTGCTTCTGTTCCATATTTGTGTGATAAAGCTCAAAGAAACACAGGCTTTGCTGAACAGCAGGAATACAGCCTAGGTGGTCTCCAGCCCTAAAACTACTTTCAAGTGACTTCTCCAAGCTCAGACAAGAAAAGTGATAAAGTCAGGACTTGGATGCTTCTTTCCCCATTCTTGCAATGCCACCCCCAGGATTCAGTGCAGTACCCTGCTAGGATGGATGGTGCACAGGACTGGAATTACTCTCATACTGGAAACATTTTCCTCAAATATTTGGCTCCACTCCTTCCCTTCTCCCTGAGCAATGGGCAAGGGTGGGGTGAGAGTATTTCACAATTAATTTTCTGCCATGGAAGAGAGGATGCATTTCCTTCTTCATCTGTGCTTTTGTTCACTGGTGCTCAGACAAATGTCTGAGCCCTGGGCAGCAACCTGGAGTGACAGCAATGCTCTGGCTCCCAGCAGACTGGACACAGCTATTTGTGAGGCTGCCTCACTGGATCAATTGTCTCTCCTTCCCAAGTAATGCAGTCATTTTATCATTAAATCACTATTAATATCAAAACTGGAAGTCTCCCCAAGCCCTGAATAAAGTCCATCACAGAGCTCCCCAGCTGAAACCAATATTCCAGCTGCTGTGCTGCTCCTGGGAAAAGCAATGTGTTTTTTTTTGACATACAACTATGCTAAAAGAAGCTGGACACCAGATAAAGGCAGCCCACAATGACTAAGTGAGCAACAGCACTTTTGCTCAAGCCTGGTCTTAAAGCTACTGCCATCAGCAGCAAGCCTTTATTTCAATAGAGATACATTTGGCTGCTAGGACCCTCAAAACCCTCATTCAGTTATACTCACTCGTGTTGGGCCCCAGCTACACTTCATGAACATGTTGCTATAATCTCCCTGTTAGGTGCTGTTGTGCCCTGCCTGGGGACAGTGTTGATCCCATGAGTGCCTCCAGGCAGGTCAAGGCTTCCCAGGGCCAGGACACAAGTTGGAAACTTTGGGTGCCCTTCATCCACCAAGCTTAAAGGGGGACAGGACAGGAAGTGTGTCCTACCAGACTGCTCTGCTCCTATACCTTCCCAAATGCTGCCAGCCCCTCCTTGCCAGGAAAAAGTTTTATCTCCCAGGCTCACAGAGAATAAATTCTGCATTTTGGCACTTTCATGCACCTGTGAGTAGCAACTGATACAAAGTAAATGCTTCAGACACATGGCTGAGTGGCAGCTCTGCCAGGAGAGGTTGCATTTGTACCTGTCCTGCAGACACAACTGCTCTGCCTGGAAACAGCATGGATGCTGCAGGTGTGGTTTAAGGCTTCATGCAAGTCTTGGGTGAAAAATCCCCTTCACCCCAGAGATAAACCTGCCCTCCTCTTCCATCCCCTTTGCAGAGCTGGCCCTGACCAGACTTCCATATCCATCTTCCAGGTCTTTTCACTTCTCCCATGCTTTAATTGCTTCTGTTTTACATCTGGCTGACCAAAACTCAAGAGAAACAAGTTCAAAGGCTTTCTCAAATCACAGTATAACAGTAGGTGGTCCCCCTATGGCAATCACACATCTTACAATTAGGAAAAAGAAAAATGAAGGAAATAATTGCAGTGTCTGCACAGGGCCCCTGCTGTCAGTTATCCCTGATGTCTGCTCCCTGTTTCCTTCCTGGTGGCTCAGCCCCAGGCAGGCAGAGGCAGCACCGACAGCCCAGGGATGGATCAGCACCATCAGTCACTCCTATCTGGTGTCCAGCATGACTGAAGATTGCCTTCAGCTCCCTCAATACAGACATTTAATGCCACTCCAAAACATCAAAGTATTCAAGGCATTGACACGGATGCGACACAGCCCCTCCAGGAGCCCACACGCAGCACCACAAACGGTAGGCACAGGCACCCAGGAGAGAGGGTGAGAAGAGCCACAGCCTCCATGGGGGCCTGGCTCCTCATCTCATGTGTTGAGATGTGAACACCAATTCACCACCCAGCTGCAGTTTGCTGGGCTTCTTAGGCTGCCCGTGTGGCTGGAGCTAAAGGTACTCCAGTCAGAGCCATCAGCCTTTCTATCACCTGAGCACCCTGAGCTGTGTGACCAATCCTCCCCTCAGCCCCTTCTGCAAAGTGCAACTGCCTTTCTCCACCCCAAACTCAGAGGAATGCACAAAACCCAGGGGATTGTCCTTTGAGGCTGCAGACAGTGCAGGGACTCACCTGGGAACACCCCTGAACACCCCAAAGGCTACACATGCTCCTCTCAAGACAGTTATTGGATTACTGCTTCTGGCTCAATGCTTTGTGCTTTAGGCTCTGCCAGACGGCTTTAATCAGCTGGTAATGTGACACTTCCTTCTATAAAGACCTGAGATCTACTTCCTTGGCAGCTTGCCTTTTCCTCCAGAAGGTCAGCCTGCATCCCTGATTTCTCACGTGTTGTGACAGAGAGATGAAGGAAAAAAATAAAATTATCAAGGCAGTTGTAATTTCCATGTAAACCTGACAGGACATCCTGCTCAAAAAGGATATCTCAAGGAGCTCTTGAGGCTGGTTCATTTCAGCTTCAGACAGCAGGAAAGGCTGAGCTCAAAACTCCTGACTTACTCCAAATTCCCACTGGGTTTAAGTGCTTGACGTGATTAAGGGATGAGAAGTGAATCTCAGAAGAAATCAGAGGTGACACAACAAACCGTGGATACAAATTTGAGCAGAAATGCCCTGCAAAAGAGATGTTATCTACTAGTTCAGAAAGTTTACTGAATAACCTACCTTGTGAGATTTCTGGAGACAGGAGTGGTGCTCAGATCTGGTGCTTAAATCCTAACTGCCCTGAAAGCTGCCCTCCAATCCTTACTTCTTTTACTTTATATGTAGTTTTCTTGTCCAACTCCCATCTTTTATCACTCTCCACTCTTTTGCTAAGCCACATTTAGCTAGCAATGTCAAAAAATGTCAAAGGAAAAAAGCCAGCCAAGGTGGTTCCTCCATAGCCGTATGTGATCGTCACTTTCAAAAGTGCTGCAAAACATCCTGAGTGAAATATTTAATCAGGCTAAAAACTTGGGACCGATCCCACCTGGATGCACTGGTACCTTGCTTGGAGAAGGAGCTGGAAGCACCTCCTGCCCCTCTTTTTACCCAGCAGACAACAGGATGAAAATTTCTGGACAGTCTCTTATTCTGCATGTGACCATGGCAAAGCCAGTCTTGTTATTGCTAGCATGCAAACTTTGTTGTCACTGTTTGCTATAAAAAAGCTTTAGTTGGGCATGAATGAAAGGCAATGACTAAAACATTGTATGAAATTGATTTAATAAGGTTCAATGATTGAAACAGGAAAGATTTTCCTTGACAAATTGTTACAGGCCAGATTCAGCCTTCTGTGACCAGCTCTGCTGTCAGCCTAATTGAAATTTGTGCAGTAAAGGGGCAACAGCCTTTGCTCTCAATTAACTCTGAAGAAAAGTAGAAATCTTTTCAATCCTTCTGAATTATCAGCCCTTCTTTAATCTGTTTGGGTTGTTGGTTTTTTTTGTTTTTTTTTTTTTTCTCTGTCTTTATACAGCTATTAAGAATATTTGGGGATACCACAATTCACAACTGTAATTTAGGACCATGTATTAAATTGCTTTAAAAGCTAGGGTTAGAGAACAGGGGGAAAATGGTATTTTATTTTGAGGAAGGAGGCAACAATCTGCAACAAATACCCACTTGTAAGGGCTGCATCTAGTCCCAGCTCATCCTGTCACAGACTTCTGGCTGCAGATTGATTTGGATGTACCAAGTTACAGATATAAAAAATCCAATTCTGCAACTCTTGATTATGCTGACCAGCACATCCTTTGGAATTACTCCTTAAGGCTTAACTGAACTTCGTTTGTGGGGAAAAATAACACCTCATGGTAAATGAGTCCTTGAATCCGGATACAACAAAATTTGGGAGCGACCACACCTTGGATTAGGTCTGTTTCATTCGAGCTAAAGGCCACACTCCCAGGTATGTCTGGGCACGCTGGTGACCCCTGCTCGCCCTGAAAGCAGCAATGTGTGTGTTGTTACCCAGACGAGGATCCCGACATCTTGAGCAAGCAGGAGGCATTATTTGGGCTCCTGGGAGGAGCAGCCACTGAAGCTGCAGACGACTAAAAGTGAGAATCTCCTTCTCAGGAAAATATCCTTATTAATAAAACAGTAGGGAATGTGGAAAAGCAGATTGATCTCAGAGTAAAATGTTTCTTTGGGAGCTCCCCAAGGAGTCAGTAGCAGCTTGTTATGGAACTGACAAGGCTTTTACTGTTGAAGCTACGTGAATGAGAAATATTTCAGTGTTAGGAGCAGCGAATAGAGGCACAAAGTAGTAAAGCTGGGCAAGCAGAACCAGGGCAAGCAGAACCAGTGCCTTGAATAACAAAACTCACAGCTACTGGAAACCCTCCTGAAAGGTTCTGAGTATGAAACAATCCATGACCTAATTAGGTGGCACTGTTGCTGAAAAACGGAGGAAGGAACAGAAAGAAAGCAGGGGGAAGATTAAAGTGAGAGAGACAGAGAGTCCTTAATACTCAGGAGATGAGTCCAAGCTGGAGCTGGCCAACCCTGACGCTTTATTTAACACACACAAACACTCCAGGAGGGAGGAGGGAGGCACAGACGAAAGGAGACTTGCTCTGTGCTTAAGGGAAGTCTCCTCATGGAGCACATTTTACACACTGAGATGAATGAGGGAAACAGACAGGAAACACCACAATATGTTGGGATCTGGAATTAACTAATATCCATGCTGGTTTCTGCTACGAAAATACCACATTTTTATCCAAGGGGAAAAACTGGGTTAGGAATCCCCAAGCAGACTTGTAGGAAACAAGTATTACAGTGAACTGGGCCACAACATGATAAGGATGTGATCTATTCTGCATCTTTCCCATGATAATTCCCATCAGCCATGGCAGAAGCACAGTTCAGAGGCCAGCTGGCACCTCTGAGCCAGGCAGAGCACAGTTCATGTGCACAGGTTACTTGGGTGACACAAAGCGGCTCTCTGCAGGAACAGGCTCAGCAATGCCAAGGCTACACTTAGTGAGACCCTTGAGACCATCACACGAGGCTGCAGGGGAGTAATCAGAAATATCCATATGGATACTGCTGTGGAGTGCACAGCCTTTTCCAAGGCAGGAGGAAATCCAAAGCATCTAATCAATAGCAGACTATACCCAAGGAGTTCACCACACAGCACCCCAACCACCACCTGCCCAAGGGAGCACAGGACTCACCCCTCACTCAGCAGGGCTGTCAGATTCTTTCTGAAAAAATGACAGGCCAGACTCTTAATTAGAGTGCACAGTCCCCATGCTGACTTCAGTGAGCCCTGCTGATTTAAATGGCAAGGTTCTGGTATCTCCCATGTGATACTGGAAGTGGAGAAGAGCGGGGCCAGCCAAATCCTTGTCACCTCTCAGCCCGAGAGGTCCCTGGTTCTGTCACAGCTGGCTTCCCACAGACACTGCTGTGAGCAGCTCTGGGCCAAGGAGAGCTGATGAGGTGCAGCAGCCTCATCTGGCTGCCAGTCAAGTATGACAGCCTGCACGTGAACTACACACTCATTCCAACAGGGAACCAAAGCTACAGGGATTTGGCCTGAGCATCAGATGTGCGACGTCTTTGAACTAAGTTCCTTTAAACTCACAGTCCCCCCACAGAAAGCATTTGTACAACTGCCTGATCAAAAAGCATCGATAAATTGAGTCGTGACTTCCCTACCTCTCACTGCAGTGTTCACTATTCCCAAAGGATCAGGTCTGAATCCTTCACTCACTGTACTCTGTAACTAATCTGCTTCATCCCCACATCAGCAGCTGCTGTTAAGTGCCGCTGTTTTGGGGTGGGTGGCACAGAGGGTCCCTGTCCCTGGCTGAAGGACAAGCAGACACTCAGCTCCCTGGCAGCAGCCTGAGTTACCACCCAGCACTGATGGGAGCTGTGTTACTCGGGATACAGCTTCAGACAGCTGAGCTGTGAGAGAACTGCACGTGAGGAGCTGTGCCACTGCCCTGGCCTTTCCCTAGAGAAATCCAGGCACCACTGCAGGGAGCTGGGCCAGCCCAGCACTCTGCTGTGCTGTGAGTCCCACAGCTCTACCCTGACAGGTACCTCACAGGAATGTGCTTCTTAACAGGATGTGCCACCGTCTGTGCACAGCTGTGCCCCAAAATGCTTCAACCAGGAGCGCAGACATCCCTGCAGCCACTGCAGTTTGCATCAAAGGCACAGGGAGAGGTTGCCATGAGCACCGAAGCAGCCAGTAATGCCCACCCACCCCAGCACAGCCCACGCAGGGACATCACATGCCAGGGAGAAAGGCTCTGTGTGGGCTCCCTCTCAGGGCTCAGGGAGACCAGCTCCTTCCCTGAGGCCACACTGAGGCTGTGACAGAGGCTAGAGATGGATGCAGACACTCCTATCCTAAACCAGCCATATAACCACAATCATATCCTCTCCTCTGATTTGGGATAAATCTCCAGGTTTTCCACAATCACGTCTTACTCCACTAAAAGCAAACACAAACATTTCAGAAAGCAGAAAATCTTGGTGAGAACAAAACCTCACAGTACATTCCAGTTCTGCCTAGACAAAATAGACACCTTAGAAAACATGGAACAGCTCAGCTCAGTTTTTCTCTTCAGGCCTGCTTCATCACAGTCTCTGCCTCCAGCGCCCAAGGAGCGGGAATGGCTCCCTGTGCACTGCAGGGCTCCTGTTGCATCAGCCGTGCAGGGGGAGATGAGCCGAGCCCAGGCGCTGTCCCTGCTCTGCTGCAGGTACCACTGCGCACAAAGCCACGGGCTCACCCTGAAAACAACAGCCTGACAAAGGGGGAAGGGTCAGGCTCTGCTTTCCCAATCTCTCAGCTCCTTCAGTCCCATACCACTCAGTTAATGGCTAGTTAAAGCAGCTCCACACTAACTGAAAGCAGGCTTCTGTATATTTTAACTCTGCGGTTTAGCCCGATTTTTATCCCTGAACTACAGCACGCTTAACAAAGATGACTTCAGAGGGAAGAAAACATTCGTTAATTTAAAATTGTACTTACTGAGAGTGACTGTGAAAGTCTCTACGGGAACAGCAGTGTCTCTAAAGCCCGTCTCGGCAGCAGCAAAGTTTTCTCTCTTGCCTCGCACAAGTGGGATGTGAAGCCAGACTTGGGACACGCTCCGTGTCTGTGCTGATGCGGGCTCTCAACTGTGTAGCGTTGCCAAGACACCCGGGGCAGACTCCAAAGCTTCCAGATCTCGCCCTGGCCAAGGCATTCCTAATCAAATGCTCCTTTCAGCACAGCCACGGGCATCACACAGGGCTGGGAACAGCGTGGTTTTCTTTGATTCAGGTAAAGATAAACTTCCATTAAGTGCTCTCATCAGTTTGAAATATTGCTTATTAGCGAAACATTTTCTATCTGGAATTGTAACCGATGTTAAAAACTATGTTAATTTTTTAAAAAATAAATAAACTTTCTGCCTCACCCCCCTGCTTTGAGCTGCTCCGAGATCTCAGAAACAATGGCAGGATTGAAGTCTGCCCCCAGGTTTCATGCTAAAATCTGCAGTGGAATCAGTTATTTCTGAACAACTGTAAGAATCCTCTATGCCAAAACGCCATAATCTACAGGTAAATGATTCTTGATAGAAACATGGAATTCATAAAATCAACTACTGCAGCAACACACAATTAAACTTTTGCATTATGACAACAGGACAGTCAGCTCTCACGGTGCCAAGGTTTTTCTCAAAGATATCACAGTCCAAAATACAAGACGTGTATAGTTTCAGAGAGCGAGAAACAGATAAGAGGAAGACAAAAATCTCAAGTTCAGCAGAAGTCAAACTTGTCTATCTGAAATCTCTCTGCTACCTCTCAAATCAGTATTACAGGTGGTCGGTAATACTCAGAGTATTACAGGAATATTTTGGGCTCTCACCCTCTTGAATTTGTTGTCCCTTCATAACGTGTTAATTGTGTTAATGGCTATTCTGTATCTTAGTGGTGACTGAGATGGAAAAGGTTCACAGAGCTCACGGAAGCCTGTGAAAACCAGAAGAGGTGAACAGACATTTAAGAATCCCATTTTCCAGTTACAGCTGATGCTAAATGCACTCCAGCTTCCTTGTTCAACATTAATATGTGTTCTACAGGTAAGTCGACTACAATAAGAATGTTTACATTATAGAAGTCAGATCAAAGCATTTAAAAATTTTCAGTATGACTGATCTGACATTTTTTTTCCTTTTTTCTCTATTGCTCACAAACAGGTCTGAAAATTACTTCTTGAGTTAGGGTATAAAACATTTTTCAGTATCTTTCAAATTTGAATGGTATAGAAAACACACCTCCTGCCCTTTTCTATAATTTAATCATAAACTAGACCAACTTCTAAAATTCAGATTTCTGCAACAACAGAAATTTGTGAATGTCAGATTTTGCTGATAGGGGCTGCTCAAAGTGGAAAGGATCAAACATTCCCAATATTTAACTTTTCAGGGAGGATATACTTTAATCTTCTTCTTTCCTCCTACAGTTGCCATTATGGGTGTGTAAGTAACTTAAAATGAACTCTTTGTACAAGACCACGTGTAGTATGGCTGGAGTAAACCAGTTAAATGTCCCCTCCCCGAAGGGCCTCAGTTCCTGACTTCAAATAATAGGGTTGTAAAGGAGAGTGGGAAGCAAAAGGAGACAATGAGGTCAAGAAAGTACCACGGGAAGGTAATTCTGGTTTTGCATCTGAGTTTTTACACTTCGCTGTACTCCCAGACACATTCTGGAAGAAGAATAAACTGCTCTTCCACCAGCTCCTGGCACTGCATTTACACTGAGCCCTGGAGCGTTCTGCCTCCAACCAGCTCCATCACTCAGCCTGAAAGAGACTAAGCGTGAACAGTTCTGCCAAAAGGATGATCCTCTGTTAATGGAACTAGTTCTGGACACCCCAGGGAGTGAGGCACCTGAGACAGCTTGTGCTCTGTACACACAGATGCTGAAGGCACATCACTCTCAAGCTGCAAGGCTCTGTTTCTAGGTCAAATCACTGCACCTTTGGGCCTGATGGCCGTGAAATTTAGGAATACAGAGCCAAGGGCTCAGGGCAGAGGGTGAATACAGTTCTCAGCAGAGTTAGGACGTCCTGGGATATGCACTGAGAGGGAAGGGCTCCACACATCACAGCAAAGACTGGCAAATAATACACTTAAACAAACCAAGCATGTTTAAAAATGTATCTCTCCCATTACAATTTCCATGAATTTTTCAGAAGGTCTAAGAAGGTCTAATTCTGAAAAGGTAAATTAACTCCTTATCTGTTCACACTTAAAGCTTTTTAAAAAGCAGGCCTGAAGTCAGGAATAAATTCAGCAGGCAGCAATGTCTTGACCTTACATAGGAATATTTGCTCAATAAAACTACGGTTTTATCAGACTGTTTCCTTTTGTTTCCTTTCTGGTGGGTAATGGAAGGTACACCCACCACTTCACTTTGACGTGTGTAACCCAGAAAAGCCTCAGCTCGCTGTAAAAACACCAAGTGATACGTTTCTTTGTTAGAAGATGCCTCGGGGCTCTTGTCGCATTCTTCTAAACACTTCAGGAAAAACGAAATGCATTGTTAACAGCTAGTAGAAAAGCACTACACATTAGTCATTCTTCTCCCGAATGGAAAAGAACAATTTCTCATGAAATATCGTTCCCATTATATTCCTGGACTGCTTTGCTGGGTAGTTGCCCTGTCTTTCACAAGCCTCAGGCTGAAAATAGGGGTTCTGAAAGAGAAATTTTGATACTCCTGGAAGGAATTAAAGGGAAATGTGAAAGTTTTCACTAAAATAATTTTGTAAAGACTGGTGCCAATCAGTTTCTTGAAGTGTTCTTAAATATTAAACAAATAAAAGTCAAGTCAAAACGAAAAACTGAAACTTCTACTCTTGAAAGACATCAAAATGAGAAACTCTGAAATTCACAAATAATTTCCTTTTTCCTGAGCCAAAACGTTGTCAAAATCAGCATTTTATGGACATTTCAACTCTGAGAGGAAACAGCTTTACCACTGAATTTGGCACAGCCAGCATCTCAGCCAGAAATGCCAATGCCAAAAGAGAAGAGGCAAGACGCACAGGGAAGCAGCAGAGGCAGCCGGAGGAGCAGAGCTGCGGGAGCAGTGTCTGTGTGTCCAGGGCTCCTCCACTGCCCTGGGCCAGCTCCGTGCCCGCTCCTGGCACAGCAGCGTGGCCGTGGCACCGCTGTCCTGTCCCCAGCTGCTCTTTTGGGCGGCTCTGCAGAGCCTGGGGATCCCTATTGCTATATGGAACAGGTATCATTCGCGCCATTTTTTGCATGATATATATATATATGTGAAAAATGCATATTATATGGCTCTACGCAGATATTTACTATATGTATTATGCTAGGTTGGAAAGTTATGCTGTAGTAACATTTTAATAATATAGTAAAATGTAGTTTTGTAATTGAAATTAAGCTTTAGTAGTTAAAATAGAAAATATGTGTGTGTGGTATTCTTTTTGCTCAAGAGAAGGAGAAGATAATCAAGAAATTCTTCACACAGAGATAACAATTACAAAAACCCCTAAATCTTCCAGAGGAGAGGAATTTATGGCTTTCTTTATCAACAAAAAACCGAACTTCTCCAAACTCGACTTAGACTTCAAAGCGCCTGGGATTAACAGGAATTCCTCAACAAGTACCGGACGAATTTCTTGTTTTAAATAAAAATATGCATATTCATGAAGTGATTTGTGTATGCAACAGGTTACCCCTCTTTTATCGGGGTCCTTCTCCTGGCTCACTTTTGTCCAGAGAGGGGTACCCAGCCCCTCTGAGGGGTACAGCAAAAGGCTGTAACTTTTTTGCTGTTATTGTCTCTTTAATTGTCCTAACTCTAATTGTTTAATCTTTATTACCATACTTGTATAAATTTTTTTTCCATTTTATTTTTAGTAAACTTTTATAAATTTTTAAAACAAGTGATTGGCGTTTATTACATCCATATAATATTAAATAGTTGTTAGAATGTACCCTTTGGCATTAGAAGCCTCCCCTTCTCAGAAAAAACAGGTGTGTGTTGAAACCTGATTTACAAGCAAGGGGATGTGGCTGCCAGGAGATGGGCCTTATCTGAGGTGATATGGAGACACCAGGCGCTGATCACCATCAGGATCATCCCCCTGGGCCGATACATGTGAATACTCTGTTCCCCTAAATTTCATCAAGAGTTTCCACGACACCAGACTTTGAATTTCTCTACCTTGTCGCGAGAAGGAAATCTCATCAACTTGTGGGACTTTAAATGAAACAAAGGACTGAATGCCGAAATCCTGGCTTCAGGCAGAATTTTCCCTATAAAAATGGCTTGTACCAGGATGGTGGTGTGGGGGCATGGAGTGAAACCTCTGCTGAGGCTGATCTCTGTGTCTTGCACCCAGCGCCGATCCCGGGCTCGGCACTGTCCTTTTCCGCGTGGCTGGCTAAGTTAGATCTCTATTCTAAAATAAATTCTTTTATTTTTTTTTTTAATTTGGCTGGATCATTTTTCATTTATAACACTCTGCAATCAGCTACTCCCGCCTGGCCAGGGCTGCTGGCCCTCAGGCTGCTTTTGTGGCCCAGCATTGTCCGGCAGAAAGGCTGCAGCTGCTCCTCCATGCCTGTCAGAGCACTCCAGGGCTGCTCTGCAGCAGAACCGCGGCTATTTGTCTGCTGCCTTAGCTGCTTCCGAGCAGGGCACACAAAGACGCGGATAAATGGCAATTAAATCAACCACAAAGGCTTGTGTTAACTACTGGTAACTAAGAAGCCACCTTGATCCCTCTCTGCATCTCAGATATTCACCACATGACACCGAGGCCCCAGCGCACAAAGACTTTTCAATTTCGGATTAAACGTGTTGCATTGGAAATAGCTCTGGTAAGCCCCAGCAGCAGATTACAGCTGGCAAAGAGGGA
Source organism: Anomalospiza imberbis (assembly GCF_031753505.1). Taxonomy (NCBI): domain Eukaryota; kingdom Metazoa; phylum Chordata; class Aves; order Passeriformes; family Viduidae; genus Anomalospiza; species Anomalospiza imberbis. Next base: position 10,978,899 of record NC_089699.1, on the reverse strand, counting down.
CAAATGAATGGCTGAGGGAAGACAGTGGGGATAAGCATTTGCACTGGAAGAAGGGGTGTAACCAAACCCACTATTTTAAAAAAAAGTTTTATCACCTTCCCATGTTTCTGGCTCCTGCAAACTGCCTGGAGGAGACAGAAATTCTGTGGACTGGCTGTTTTAACAAAGCCTGATTCCACTTGCTGGAGTTCCGGTTCTTTAGGATCAAAATCTGAAAAAAAAAAAAATCCCAGTCCTTGGGCGACTTAACCAAAACCTGCACCAGTAAGAATGAGACTGAGCCCCAGCATAACTGGAGAGGGTGACCCAGGGCACGGTGTGAGCCCTCTCCAAAAGCACATGTTGGAAGCTGCAGTTTTTCATAGGAAGACTTTATTTGTTTCCAGCTTGCATGATTGCTTCTGAAAGCATGGCTTCCTCCTTTCAGGACTTTCCTGCAGAAAATTTTGCGCGTTGCTCTCCAGATGATTCACATTTAGTCTTAGAGACTATTTTTAGCTGCTTTTATTTCAGCACACGTTCTTGGAGAGCCCCTGCTATTTATGTGGTTGACATTTCCCTCCCCTTGGCTCCTCTAGGGAGAAGCTCCACGAGGCACTTTTTGGGAGCAGAGCCTGCACATCATTCCTCCTTTCGTGTGTTCCACACAGCAAAGCTAGAGCACTCCTGAGATTGGCAGCAGCAGTTTTTATCACCATGAAGACAGATAATGGAAAGCAAACAAGCCAAGGAAAATCAAACACACTCCAGCTCCTCAGAATGTTTGCAAGGCCATTCTCAGGCTGGTTTGGGCAAAGGTCTGATGATCTGGACACTGAAGGCGTAATCATGCAGCAAATACAGAGGCAGTTTCGTACAACTGAGCAATAAAAAACATGAGAAAATTGCTGCAATATGTCTGGGGTAAACCTGACACCAGGACATGACCCCCTTTGTTAGGGTCACACAGCTTTGAAAGAATGGAAGATATTAAATTATCAGTGGGTCTGCAGCCAACATCAAGGTAGGTGTACATATGCTGTTTGAGCTGGACACTGATGTCGTAGGAATCGGTTTTATAGTGTTGACACAGATATTATGGGATATAGCTAGCAACAACCCAAATCACACGCACCTAAATAATGTTTCCAGCCCAAGAGGCAGCTCTGCAAGTGGGAAACTGCCTTGTATTAGCTTTCACTGATTTCTTTCACATATGGGAATAGTGCTGAAGTATGAAATCATTTTTACACTGGTAAAGTCCCACGGATGACGGTCTGTCTTGCTTTAATGAAACTCATAAAAAAGGCAATTGTTATGACACACTAAAGATTAACATTGTAAAGTTTCTGCTGTTCTTCCAAGTGTGGTTAAAATTTTTGAATGAGTATAAATTTTTGGCTGGATAGAATTTGGATTCATGCATGCACACACACAGTCAGGACACATCACAAACATCGGGAAACCCAACTAAACCAGAAGGGAATGAGCTGGGGGCAGAGGTGAAAAGCAATTTCAAGGTGCACATGTTAAGCAATTGTAATTTTTATCTTTGCTGTCTTCCCTGGTTTACAAGTCAATCTCTACCACGGAGACATTCAGCACACTCTAATATACAACCCCATCTTTTAAGAGCATCCTGTATATTGATCCCCAAAGTATGGCTCAAGCTCATTATCTTATAATCTGCTAGGTTAGGAAGAGCTCCTGGGGAGCCAACATATGGATGTACTGTGAGCACATTATCAGCAGCTCAGCCCATTGCATTGAGCAGTGGAGCTGGGCACACTCTTTCCTTGTGGCCAATATGGTAATAATTAGGGCTGCTCTGTGGTTCAGTAGACTAAAAGATTTGACAGATTTGATTTATCCCAGGAGTAATTCAAAGAAGATGGAGGAGTTACACCAGGAGTCATGGCCCACTATGCTCTTCTCCTTGAAACTCCTGCTTGAAAATATTAGTTATTTGCACACTGAAGTCTGGGCTACTAAATAATAATTAGACAGCTACATGGGAAAGAATTACCTGATTGTGAGATGATTAATTAGTATGCTGTCAGATATGATTATCCTGGATCTAGGGAATATACCACATTTGTTCTTTGCTCCTTACAAGATGATGATGGCAACATAAAGCACTTCTGCCCTGAATCCCTGAATGAAGAGCACAAGAGCACAGACAGCAGCAGTCAGTACCCAATGCTTCAATGAAGGTAGGAATATGCAGGATGGACTGACACAGATCTGTCTTGTCACGGTAGGTCAAAAACAGACAAGAAAACAGCTTCACAAAGACACCTGCACCATACCTCAAATGCACTCAATGCACCACTCCTGCCATCAAGTGTGCAGCCTTACAGCAGGAGAGAAGCAATTTCTGACCGCCTCTGTTTGGCGTTGTAGGCACCACGCTTCAAGACCATCAGCTCCAAATTTTAGCACTGCAATTTTTTTTAGCCTTTTAAATTTTAAAAGTGCCTGTAGGGACTGGAGGATAAACAGCACATTCACCTGTAGCTCCTGAGACACCAGGGAAAGGCAGGAAGGCTGATGTGATAGGGAGAAGCAAGATTTCCAAAACTGGCTGCTTCTAGTGAAACACAGCCTGACCTAATCAACTGAACATGCCTTTTGTACAAGGGTGCAGCAAACTTATGATTCCACCCTTGTGCAGTTATGTAAAGTAGATTTGACACCTACCAATCTCCCTAGACCAGCAGCTTCATAAACTAGTGCAGGTAAGCAAGACAGGCATGTGCCTTCAGCACCATCCAGAGCTTTGATCCTTTCCCTAGCTGAGGCAAAGGAGACCTGCTTTGCTCTGCCTTTCATTTGGGCAGGCTCTGCAGACAGAGGAACAAGGAAAAGCACTCTGGAAAATTACTAGCCTTTGAAATTCAGTATCAAATTCTACCTACATGCACAGAGGTACTGCTGTTATAGATGCTCAGATAGAAAAGCTGGCCCAGCAGACAAGGCACCAGCTAAGCCCAGGTACCTGCTCTCTCTCCATGATGGACATCTTCTGTGACCTCGGTGGTATGCAGGCACCTGGCCTATCTGGAAACCAATCTGATTCTGCCCAAGCTGGGCCTTATCCCTGAACAGCTCAATTTATCTTCAGACTTGGATGAATAACAATTTTCTAGCTCCCAGAGAAGCTGCAACAGGAATTCATTAGAGCCCGTGAAACACTTTGATAGTATAATAATGGAATATGTATTGTAAATAGTTTTTATGCTAATTCCTTCATCTACATAACTCTGGCCTCAGCCTCCAGGAATTTAACTCATATATGGGATGTGGAATAATTCTCTCTGAAGTTAAAAGCCTCTGTGCCAAGCTTGCAGATCATTTCCACGTCTCTCCACCCGTGTAGGGCCACCCCACAGTTGTCCCTGCAGGATAAGGGAAAGCAGCTGCTGTGAGATGATAATGAGCCCCAGTGCACTGGGAATTGTGCTGCTTCCCACAGCTTTGGCACCAGCCTTCAGGGCAAACAAGAAGGATGGCAACCCCTTTAAAATCCCCCAACGACTAAGGCAATGCCCACCCAGCTCTCTGGGATGGAGGTGTGTGGGCAGCTTTTCCTGGCTGGTCCATTTTTCCAGCTGGGGTCTTCCCACTCCTGTAAGTAAATGTCATTAGCACTTTTCACATTCCAACCCTCCTAACTGGGCCAGCTCCTGGCAAATTCTTAATCCCAGATAAAACAAAGCATGCAGGTGCTTCAGAACCAGCCCCTTCAGAAGCATCAGGAATAAAGTCCCTGTGCATAGCGGTGACACAAGGCCTCCCAGGCAGCACCTCCCTGGGAGCCCTCAGCATTGCAGCCAGGGCTCTGAGCACACTGTGCTGAACTTTGCCTCTGTGGCACCCCTAAGCTAGACAGCTCCCAATTAACAACCTTGTGTGGGCCCAACCAGCTCTAGACAATATTTTCAAATGTGACCACTGTGAAAGGGAAAAAAAAATAGGTCAAAGGGATTATGCAGGGCGACTAATGATTGCTGCATGCTGGGCTGAGATGTGAAGTGTGTCTGTGTTTTCAAAGGTGCATAATAATATGTCCTTGTCTGACCTGTGGTGCTGTTGACACTTTTTCTGAGTTGATGCCTCCTCACAAATCCCCATTAGGCTGGAAGCTTGAACACCCACCACGAATGATGGCAGCCGAGTGACAGGACTATCAAACTTTGCAGAACTCCCATTTAAGTTTCACTTAATTTCTTAAAAGCCAGGCAGCAGAGGCGATTATTTAACTGTCAAGCCTTTTTGGAGTTGTTTGCTGAGGGATGTGGCTGCTGTTCTCAGACTTGGGGCAGGACATGTTAATTCCATGACAGTTCTCTGGAGTTGGACAAGAGAGAAGAGGAGGGTTCTACTCTGCTCAGTAGAACTGGCAACTACAGTCAGGTGAATGTGCCCTGCCAGCCAGCTTGCCGTCCAGACAGTCAGAACTTACTGTTTTATCCTCATTTTACTGATAGGGAGGACAGCATGGTATATGGAGGGCATGGTTCAGCTGCCCTTCCCAAAAATCTTGGGAGCTTTGTAGCAATAGGAAAATGAATTCAGCTGTTTTCTCTCCTGGTCTTGTGTTTAGCATTAGAGTCCCTCCAAATACACCTTTCATTAACAGGGAAGTTAGTTAGAATTCATGTTGCTTGGCTGACAAATGTTCATTAGCTAAGTATTTGTATCAAGTTCTCCCTCCTGGTCACAGAAGTACGCCCCTTTTTAGCTACAGAAATTGGAAGAAAAAGCAACTCAGCTATAGCTTAGCCAAACCTACAGTTCCCCACAGGAACTCTGGGGCAACAAGTACTGCATCAGCCTGAGAGAATGACAGAAAGCAGCCTTTTGTTTCTATTATGGTCCCTTTACAGGCGCCAAGACTGTAAATATCAGCAGAGCAAAGTTTCCTTGACAAACACAGACATACCAGGAGAAACATAACCTCTGGTTTAGCTTCACTATGAACAGGAACTGGGAGACATTTGGTGTCAGACAGCAAGGCCTTCACATGGGCTGTTGGCAGCCTGGCAAGAGCAGGGTGTGATGATGCCAGACTGGCTGCTGCTGGGCTGAGCCTGGAGCAGGGAACAGCAGGTGCAGATCTGCTGTAGGAGGCAAGACACCTTCAATTCATACAACATTTATTTCAGGATGCCTCAGGGAAAACTTCCAGCTTCAGCAGAGATGTACAGCTGCCCAATAAAGCTCACGAGTGTGGACAAGGCTGTGACAACATTAGCACTGTCCAGACCCTTCAGACTGATTTGCACCTTTTGGGTGATATCTGCACTTATACAAGGCATAAGGAAGGGCAGCACCTAGGTACATCCCCTAGATGCCTTTAAATTAGATCAGTTTTAATTCCCAGGTGATTCTACACTGGCCAAAGGACAGAAATTCCTTGCTATAGCAAGAGCAGAGCTCTGTGACTGAACAGGTATGGCCCAGGCAAAACCTTTCAATGGGGTCCCACTGAGGCATTGCTAAGTGCAGGCCTGCAGAAGGCTTGAGCTCCTCACTCCTGAGGTACAGTACAGAATGCAGCAGAGGATCCACTTCTGCCCCATTGTTAAGTCTCTGCAATCACAGGCTGAGAAGAATAATTTTGTACAAATTCCCTGATTTAAATCAACCCCAAAGTGACTTTTTTAAGAAAAGCCTGCTGGAGCTAACAGTCTGATTGTTCCATAAATCAATTTCTTTCCCAAGTGTAAAATCTCCACTTGCTCATTTTGTGTCTTTCATCCTAATTAAATAGTGATGTGAAGCAATCAGCAGTATTGTCAATGGCCTGGTGCTGCACAGATACTTCTGAATATACAATATTACAGGGAAATGAAGCTAATGAAGAAGATTCCCACCCAGCATCTGCACCATGACCTACAGTGCAGACTGGAAACATCCACTGAAAACCAAGACACCCCATGACTGTGGGCTGAGTCCAGCCAAGGGCCTGCAGTGCCCCATGTTCTGTAAAGAACAGGTCATGGAAGGGGCCCTCCCTGTGCTAAATATGACCTTTCTTTACCATTTCAGCAGGGAGCAAAATACCTCTAGTTACCTTTCACATTCTATTTCCATAATCTGCTCAAATTAAAACACTGAACTACTCTTAAACACTGATCCCTGCCCTTGGCACTCACCTCTCCCTTCTAATTAATCATGTTCAGTATGGAAGTGTTCGGATGCCGTGAGAATAGAGGCAGTGAGCTGTCAGCACAGGGGAAACTTTGAGACCCCCTGAGTCATCCAAGAAGCAGTTACAGATGGTGAAGTGCCTCAGGAAGCAGGAAGGTGTGTGGTCCACATGGTTCTTGTTACGCAGGGGCTCTCATGGAAGCGTCCGGAGTGCCAGGGCAGCCCCAGCCTCCTGGGAAGTGGGACGTGGTGCCTCCCCAAGCAGAGCTGCACATGGCAGCCCCAGGGAGCCATGCTAACAGAGGTAAGAGGGGATGTCCTAACCCAGTCTGAACTCCTGGTTATTCAGGAGAGTCCTTCCTCTCTTGGGCATCAGTTCCCCCACAGGAAAGAAGACATTGCGTAGGAAGGCGAGTCTTTGCACAATGCAAGTTTCTAAGTCAAACTAAATATGACCATTTCACTCAGTAAATCTTGAAATACTCCTACTAGTGCTGGTTTCTTCCCTTTCCAATTCCCTTTCCCTTCTTCTAAAATGAAGTGATCCTGTCCTCCCAGGAGAAAGGCAAAGGAACACAAGACAGGCACTATAAAAATAAAATCAAGAGAGACTGTCTCTTCCTGTGAAGGTTTTTGATCCAGTAAGACTATACACAAGCTAGAGGAAAAGCACATCCCTCAAATGTACAGCAAATAATGCCCTGGCCCTAAGTCAGGAAACATCTGATGATTTTGTTTATGGGGGCAAATTAGTGACGTTCAATACCTGCAGAGAAAGTGCTCCAGGACTTTCCCCAGCCCTAGGACCTTGCCTCATGAAGCACATGGGGCAGTGTGATTCAGTACATTTCACTGCTAAAACTTCTCTTTGTAAACCAGCAGGGCATCAGTCACTCTTGGCAGGGCACCTTCTGCAGTATCTGAGCACAAGCTCCTTCCCCTTTGATTTGAGAACCATGACATGACACAGGATGTCTCCTGATGGCACTGTTTTGTCAGGGTGCAGTAATCTGAGAAGGCTTCCTCAGAGTTTCTTTATAGGCAAGAAATTGGACTAGAGAACAGCTGAACTCTGAATTTACTGCACAAAACTCCCTTTTATAATTCCCCATAATATCTTACCATTGCTTGGCAGTGAGACAAACAGAAACATTTAAGTGCAGTTTCAAAACACAGTGGAACGAGAAAGCTGATGATTTACCCTGCCACTTGACTAACAGCTTCCCAGGTGACAAACCTGTGGCACCTCCCACAGCCAGATAACCCTGCAAAGTGTGATTCATAGTGGGATGGTTGTTGATCCTTGTGCTGAACAGTTCAGAGGAAAACAAATATCTGTGAAAGGCAATATTTATCTATTAGTCTCATAAAATATTCTGCACTACTGATTTCCATAAAAATCAGATCTCAGAGGCGCAGTGAAATACTGACTTCATTCATTATTCAGGTCTCTTCACTTTTTCACAATAATAACTAGTCTGTGAAATATTCTGAGGAGTGACAAGTCATTTTAAATTCTGAAACTCTGAAAACCCAAAGAGAACCCTGTTGAAGGTGAAGCAGTAAGAGTTGGAAGGAGGGATATATATGGGTAAAGCTCCTACTGTAACAGTCTCAAAAGCTTACAAGGTGGGAAAAAAAACTCCCAACCAGCTCAGCAGGAACACAAGCTTGTTTCTCTCATGTTCTATAACTGATTTTTATAATCTAAGAATCTGACAAACAGTTCTTCATGGTTCTTCAATACCCCTCTCCATTCTGGACAGGTTCCCACCTTCCATGCACTAGGCTTTTGCATGACTGTGCCTTAGGGCATTGTAACCATAAGGTCCATCTCCTGATGAAAGACACATGCCCCAGTTACCCACAAAAATGTTCCCCAACAGCATTAGCCTTCAAGGACACAATAATTAAGAACTCATTGAAGAACAAACACCAATAATTTTTTCAATGCATATGGCAGTAATAAATGCAGAACAGTTACAGATATAGGAAACTTCTTATGGAGAATATACAAAAATACACAAAGTTCTGTCTGTTGCTCTGTCACCAAAACAAGACAAACATCCTCTCTATCAGTTGAAGAAAGTGGCAGCACAGTCAAGTCAGTTGAGAAGTTCCCCCCACTTTAAATGAGTTCAGGCTTTGTTGGAGTGCTATGAATAAATTTCTACCACGGGCAAGACAATTTACCTAAGTATTGCACTATTCTATAAAAATGGGTAGCCAAAACTCTATGATGTATTTATACCATGTTTCTGTATTTGCTGTACCTATCAAAGGGTGCAGAGCCTGCAAACTTTCTCTCTTGCAGTCATTATCCTGCTTGGCTCTAGTGGTGTTGCACAAACACACACTGAGAAAGCCTCTTCCCCAAACATTATGTAGAGTGACCAGAGACTGATGCCCAAAGCCAACCAACGGGCAGGATTCACAGCAGGGCTGTCTCCTCGCTGACTCTCAGGCTCCACAGCTCAGGACAAATCAAAACCTCTTGCAAAGTCAAACAGTTTGTTATCACAGTCTTATTTAGACAGGCTGGCACAAGCTCCAAGGAATCACCCTTTTTGATACACCTTTTCTACTGTATGCATTCCCTTTCCAAGCCCTTCCTAGCCCTGGTGGCTCAGGCTGAGCCACCAGATCCACACCGTCAGCCCAAAACGCTCATCAGCATTTGTGTCAGCTCTGTATCAACACTGCCATGGTTATATTATTATTATTATTCCAACTTAAACTTCGCAGCAGCTTATCATAACCGAGTTCCAAAACAAGCCTGGGATCAGGGTGCACATCCACCCAAACACGCTGCTCTGGCTCATGGCCTGCTCCCCAGCTGATGCTGGAGTCAGGTGGGCATTTACAGTAGCAGCCTGGGTAAAAAGGTGAGCCAAATAGCAAGTTTGGCAAATTAAATCCTAATTAATACAGCCTCTCAGGGGCCTAATTTATCTTGCCTAGATTTTCATAAACTCAGAAAATGTAACAATTCACGTTTCTTTCCTATTTCTCATCTGTAGCTGTTGGAGCAAGGACAGTTTCACTCCATTTTAACCAGTGCTGAAACTGGTTTAGGTTCTGCACGGAAAGAAATGATCTCCCTGTTCCATGGAGCTTAGGATGAACCTCAGCAGCCTCTTGCTGGCACATAATCGCTCAACAGAAGCTGCATTTCTCTGCATCCCCATCCTAGACAGGGCCTCTGTGTCCCTGACTGAAAGAAGGTCAAATAGCCCATATCTCTTCTTAATTTTTAATCGCAATTTCATGCTGTTATTTCAGCTGCTGGAGGCAGTGTAGCACAAATCCCTCAGGAGTAATTCCTAGATACTCTCTTGTAGGCTGGCCTACTTTTTCTTCCTGTTCAGTTACAAATTGCTTCTGTGAGCCCAGATGTGTGACAGTGCTGCCTCTACCCAGACAATGACATTCTACACTGCAGCATGTTAAAAAAAAAATTTAAAAACCACCTTTTGATTCTTCTCCAGTTTCTAAAAACAGACAGGATAATCAAGATCTCGTTCTAGCTCTATCAGCCCAGCTGAGTACTGGTTTAATTTTAAACAGTTCTGTTGCCTCTGATGCAGGACATGGTCATGGTCCCCCTGTGGCACTTCTGTGACACTTTGCTGTGGCAGAGTCCCAGAGCTGGACCAGGTCACAGCCGTGCCAGCAGAACCTGTGGGGACACCTGAGAGAGCAGGACAAAGATCACGAGATTTTGTGGGGACTTTGGATGTGGCAAGAGCTGGGATTGACGTGAGAGACAAAAGGACGTGGGAAAGGTGTCCTGGAGCTTTCATAACTGGGAAAAGAATTGGGCAATTTCATGAACTGTCTGGGTCACTTTGGTGGCAATTCTTGAGGCTACTGAAATAATGTATTTGAACCCTGAAATACTGTCTCAGCACAGCAACAGCTGTGTGACAGAAATGACTCCTGTAAGATTTCACCTACAGAAGAATGTTTTTATTTTAGTGGGAAAATTTCTAGAAGTATGCGGAGCTATTGTTTTGAAAAATGACAGAAGCTACCTTCAAAAAACAACACTGCTCTCAGGTTCATCAGAGAAGTTAAAAGGCAGAAAAGAAGCAGTCAGATCCTTTTTGTTTGCTTGTGCAATGAGGGATTTTGCTGGTTTTATCAGCTAGAACATCCCTCTGTGGTTGACTTTCTCTTTACAGTTTCATAGTAACCTGGAATCTTGGTTTTTTCAGCCACCTTTTACATGTTTACGTAGAAATTTCTTCTTCTAAAAAAAACCAACAACCAAACCCACAAACAAATAAAAAATAAAACACCCAATTTAAACCAATGTTATTTACTTAAAAAAACTCCTACACTTCAATTTCACAGCCTTATCACTGTAAATATTCCATGAAGAAGAAAGACAATTATGTATTGTCCCACAATCATCCATAAATGAAGCAGAAATTTCCCCAAGCAGCAAAGAGAAATTATACAAAGTAGAATAAGAAATTAAGAAAAAAATCAAGAAAGAAAGAACCAGTGTCAATTTATAAACTGGAGGACAAAGATTTCTTTGTCATGCAAGTGTCAAGAAAGCCTGTGAATGCTGTGTGCCCTGCCCTCATAGACCTACTTTTACAGATATTTTTTATTTTTTTTGCAGATCTACTATTACAGATATTTTGGTATTCCCCAAAGGCTGTGTATCAGTCAGGAATTGCTCACCACCCTCTAACCAAGCAGTTGCATTTCTTTCATGGAAACACAGAGCAAGGCGAGTGCTGTCATAATATTTCTTTGCTTTTGTTGCTAAGAATGCTGTACTCAGGATACACCACAGATTAAAGTGGACAAATTTTCAGTACATCAAACAAAAGGCACTAAACCACAAAGCCATACTTACCTGAAGGATTAAATCAATAGGGATGTAACTTCCTCAAAAAAAGAGACCAACTTTTAGCTTTCAGTCATTCCACAGCTTCTACCTAAAGACTATGCCACAGCCTAAATTGGTTTATCCAAGGATGGGAGGAAAATTTTGCCATGGCAACTAACAATTTCATAAAAGAACACCCCCAAAACTGTGCTCTGTCAGAAAATCAGCAGATTAAAAGGTTGAAGATAATGACTCAGAAAGAAAATTCAGGTTGAGACAGAAAATGTCTTTTAAATGGTTCTGGCAAAGAGAGGGGTGACAGGCTTCAAAATGATAAAGCTCTGAATGCTATACAAAACTCCACCTGGGCCACAGAAAAGAAATGCTCCAAAGGAAAAAAAAAAAAAAAAAATAGAGAGATAGATAACAATAAGTGTACAAAATTAGTTTGCTATGGATGCCTGGAAGGATGCTCCAGTGGGAGCTTCATCTGTGCTGCCGAGTCACAGCTGTGACGTCTGAACCAGGCAGTCACACTTCCCCCTGTCTCAAACCACCCAGCCAAATTTAGCCCTAAGAAACAGTAAATTTTAACTCAGACACAACCCTGTGGGGAAGCAAACAATCTTCAGCCCCTCACTGATTTATGCTTCTATTACAGGAGAGCAGTGGTTCACCTGCAAGAGCAGGTGCTTAAAATTTAAACCAGCTAACTGGCAGAATTTGTACCTCAGCACTGTCACAAATTCAGCCCAGATGCTGGATTCTCACAGGGCCCCACCTGAATCAACACTTTGCACTGAGACACTCCATTCTGAGGGCTGTGGCTCCTCTGCCAGGTCACCCCCCAGCCCTGCTGGCTTCAGGGACTGGGGTTGTATTTGGGGTGTTGTGCCAAGAACTGCACAGGAAAAGATTTCTCCAGCCTACAGGCTCTAAGATCTCAGAGTATTTTGTTGACCCAGCCCAGGATGAGAAAGTCAAAAACTCAGATTTCTCTCTAAAGAAAACCCAAAGCACATTTTGAGAGAGAGAGGAATTATTTTTGACCAGGCCAGAGCGTATAATTTCTTTTGAGTTATTTTATGTGTGTTTTATACCACAACTGAGCAAAAATGAGTCAGGGATGAAGTAGTTTCCCCTTTAAAAATGTCAGTGTGTGATGTTCCACCAAATCAAAAATGCAAGCTGGTTTTAAAAAAGAAAATAATCTTCAATCTCTTTTATGGCTGTGTTTGGAGGAGTTGGCATTTATTTTGTTGAAAGGTGTCTGCCTTGTCCCAAGTGCAGAACTGCTCATTCTCAGTACAGCAGTTCTTCAGGGCAACATTTCAGAATCAGCTTGAGCAGCCAGAGAGGCAGGTTATTTTTATGCAGGTGTTTTGACCAAGGACAGTTATTTTTGCATGCATGCACAAACCTAAAAAATAAAATTCAGAATATCACCAGGTGAAAGTAGGCAATTTCCATGTAAATGAATTCCAAATGGGGGCACACCATGCTTTTCATTGCTCTTGGTAATTGCTCACTGGGGGTTTCTCAGCAGTTGTAGTTAATGTTGCTTTTTGATGCTCAAAAAAAAAAAAAAATTAGGAAAAATGAACTGCTGAGAGTGCTGCCTGTAGAGGTTACAATAAACTTCTCAGTGGTGCAGACAGTGCACACTGCCTGTGTAAAATCCTGCCTAGGAACAGGCACTTTTTTTCTCTCTATAACTGCATGGCTGTACTTTACCAAGCCTTTCTCCCACCGTACCCCTCCAGCAAGGATTCAGACAACGACCTTGGGAACAACCCCAGAGGTTGATCAGGGTCTAAGAAGTGTTTCTACCAATTTCAGCAGGGGCTGGGATCAATCCTGAGGCTGGGTCTCCCAAAAGGCCATCTCTAGAGATGCTGAACACACTTATTTCTCAGGGGATGCAGCAGAAGCTGAGGGGAAGGAGAACCTGGCAGATTTAGGAGCACTAGATCTAAAACAGACTTCGGGATGTAACAGGTCCCATGGTGGCAGCAGGACACAGGAGCCCCCCAGCAGCTTGGCAAGAGGAGCAACTTGCAAACATGCACTGTGTGATCCCAGGGGGGCAGAAACACCCCAGGTCCCAAGCACAGGGAGGGGAATCTTCACACTGAGCATCTACAGGGCTGAAAACACAATGAGAGCCAACAGTGACCGAGAGCGTGTGGGTGGTGGAGAAAACTGGAGGATGATAAGAAACAGAGGAGAAAAGCTTCAGTTTGATGTATTTAATACTGCTTGTCCTTACCATACTGACTGGCTTCTTCTCTTGGCCACCGGTTGAAAAGGTATTTCCACCTTAACCACTTGTGTGCTTTTTTGTTAATATAGGAGTGTCTCCACTATTGCTGCCACAGAAGGTGGAAGGAAAGATGTATTTCACATTAAGATAGGCAACACCTGTGTTTGATGTTAGAAAAACACTATCAAGAAAAACCTTCTAACAAATGAGGTCAGTTATTCTCTCCAAGAACACTGGCAACTCAATGGTCAAGGTAGAGTCATTGCTTACAAACACAGAATGTATGAGATTAAAATCAAAAATATTCTGGTTACAGGCTCTCCTGCTACCTTCTTCCACAGCCTAGTGAAAAACTCATTTGTATCACAGTGTTTTCACAGTGCAGAAGGTCCCCTCTGCTCTGACACAGGTGTCTGGAGATATCCTCAAGCAGCTAGTGGGGGAAAAAATTTTTCAGAAGCTGGTGAGGGACTCCTAATTGCTACTGAAAATATTTTCAAAGCAGCAGATCAGCCAGCAGTCCCAGCTCCATCCCAGAGGCAAACACAATTTATTTGTCATGTTTCAACAATTTTTCTGCTGTTCATACAGTGTAATTAATCACTTGGCAGGCAGGGGAACACACAGAGGACTGAAAAGACAGCTCATTCTTTGATATGCAGCGATCATCCTGCACTTTGGTAAGAGACAGATTCACTCTTATTTACAGATGGGAACAGAAAAAAAAGGTACGTGGTAACTCAATACAGCAACAATTAATAAGAAACAAACAGCTTTGATTGAAACAAGGACCCTGCCATTATTGTTCCTTACAACATGCTCTTCCACTGGGTTTGCACTATGTCTTTTGGCCATTGATTCCAGATGAAAAGGCAACAACCCACATGTAAAACCAGTCTGTCCCTTCACAAGGAACACTCAGAAGTGCCCTGCTAGCTGATGGTGAGAGGCTCTAAGACCTGTCACTCAACCCCCTCTTCTGCCACCTATTGGGGTGATCTAGATTCAGGCTCCCTTCAGATTTGAACAGCCAAAATACACCAGGTGAAGAGCTGACAAAGGAGCTCCTGTTCTGATTCCCACTTCCCTAAACGTAGGTGCTCAGACAGAAGAGCACCTAGACCCACACCACTGCTTCTCAGGGCCTGCAATGCAAGTCTTGGCCAGAGAGCTGCAGATGCAGCCAGCCTAATTCCCTGTGAGTCCTGTGGCCAGTGCTCCCAGCTGGCTGGGTGCCCAGGAAGGCCCAGAGCCAGCCATTTGGAAATATGAGACACAGGCACTCTGCTTTGTTTGAGCTGGCTCAGTCCGGGCCTGGCTTTTCACACACAGACTTCAGCTGTGGACTTTGTGTTGGTTACCATCTCCAAAAGGCTATCCAAGGGCTCTGAAGTGCTACTAGATGCCCGCCACAAAGCAAACTGGACTAGGGAGACTTTTGTCTCCCTTCAAACCAAAGCCAAAACAAGAGTTGAGGCTATAGCAGCAAACATTGGGAAAGGAATTTGGGATTGACAAATTGGCTTTGGCAAATTCTGAGTATTTCCATTACCTCTGTAAAGGCTGTGAGAGACAGAAATTATACTAATGAACAGCACTTGACTGATGCAGTGCCTCAAATGGAGCACAATTCAGACTTTAACTAAATCAACAGAGTCAATTCACAGACAGAAAAGGTTTATTTGTAGGTCCCAAAGCTGAAGGGCTCTAGAACTGCTATCTCCTAACTGCAATCCCATCCTCCTAAGTTTCTTTGGACCAGCTGTCCCTGGTCCAAAGAGAAGACACACTCTGCAGCCTGAATCAATGCTGATGGAAGTCAGTGGGACATCCTGTAGTAACCCATAAAAGTTTCGCTCTTTATGTTCTGCATATCACACCTTAACAGCCTTGATCTCAAAGGCAGAGCTCTCCATTTGCCTGTGATATCACTCACAGAGCCTCTCAATACAGGCCATTAAGAACCTTCCATGGAATGGCCTTTACATTTTGAATTGCATACACAACAGGATTTTTTTACAAAGTTTTCCGGCATTAAAAGCTTGTCAGCTTTTGCTCTTTGTTTACACTGAAGAAGAACAAAAAAGTAAAATCAGACCATTTAAAAAACGTCAAATTAAATGCCCCAAGCTCCTGGTATCAGGAGGTTTTATATATCCCTTTAAATTAATTGCACTCGGTTTTAATTAAAGGCTGGAGGCTTGGCAGTTTCTTCTTCTCCATTTGACTCAACATATGCAAACAGCTGGACTAGTTCAGCACTTCACAGTGGCTCCTGCCACTTCATCCCACATCTTGGAATTACCTTTACCTCTTCAATTTGATGCCTTTGGGCTTCAGAAAGCTACAATACAGGGAGGGGGAAACTTCCCTTCAACTTCTCCCTTTCGTGTGAATGCAGAGACAGCATAACAGTGAACCAGCTCAGTACCTGCTTTTGTGTAAGCACAGCCCCTGGGGAGGAATAAAAAAGATGCATTCCCTTTTAAAGTTTCTATTTGTACCATCATAGCAGTTGTGTCCTTCTGCTGCCTGGGAATTTGAGTGCACCTGAGAACTAGAGAAACATGCAAAGGACGTACTGGGGTAAAAATCAGATTAGACAGGCAACTACCATTTGTGCCAATGGGAGCTGCCCATAAATTTGATTACAGCACCAGGAATTCACACTCATTAATGCCTGGGAGATACAAGGACAGCTTATATGTTTTCTATATGTTCTTCTTTGGGAACAGGGAGCAAACGCCATGAATGGTGGTAGCCTCAAATCCACCTGACCCTCAGTTCTCCTCTGCTTCATCAGCTAGAAAATTCCAACGTCCTGCCATAGCACGGCATCCTTAAGGTGAGAGCAGAGGCTGCTCACGCCTTTTCCCAGTCTTTAGCTGACATCTAGCGAACAGTTTCCAAACTGCACCTGGAGGATCTGGAGATGGGAGATGGAACCAGCCCCTCTGGAGGGCAGTGGCGCAGAAGAGCTGTGAGATAAGCGTGGGATGTACAACAGTGCACACCATTCCCTGTCCTCTCCCCACCACGACAGCTCACCTGGCCTGGGCAGGTGTGGAAGGACCTGGTTCTGCTCCCAGGCTGCACAAATCCTGCACTGGCTCCATGAAAGTGGGCAAACACTGCTGCAGGACCCCTCTGCAGTGGTGCCACCCCCTGCAGGGACCATCCAGGGGGCTGGTGGCCATCTCCTGACCAGCAAGACTTCCAGCACAGCAGTGTCAGATCAGCTCTTTCTGAACAGGGTCACCCTCTGCCCCCTCCCTCTCCCAGAGGCACAAATCCAGCACTCAAATGGGAAACTCAGCAGCTGTTACCAGGATTAGCAACTGCAATTCCAACCCTCAGGCTCTCCTGGAGGACGGATGGCAGAAGAGGTGCGGTTTGCAGAGTTTTGCAGGTTGTCTTCAAGAGCTTTCCTCAGCACATCTTTGCATGACAGCAGATGTGAAATCTCTAAGGAATACAGACCCAACTGTCACCTGCATTCTAACAGTGTCAGAACCAGCCTGACACGTCTGCATAGCAACAGGGGAACATCGACTGTGTGCAGAGCCTGTTTGCATTTTATAGCCTCTATCAGCTACTGCAAACCAAGGAGTTTGCTTTATGGCATCTATTGAGGTAACCAAGCAACAGCATGGTGGGTATCTGTGTCATCAGTTACAAAAACCAGGGGTTTAGAAACAAGCAGAGTGGTGATGGGCACTGAGGTGCAGGAAATGTCTCTATTTTTTGTATGGACAGTGAAACCGTTCTGTGGTTGTGTGTAACTGCAGCTCACCAGCACACTTAACACATCCTTCCTCAATACATGAGAATTGTCCTCACACTTCACTACCTGTGAAGGTAAAATGCTTTTCCTGTTGATTTCAGAATCATTTGCAGTCTGACACACAATCCTCCTCTGAATGCATCTTTAATCTTTACATGGGTGGAGGTGATCAAAACCAAAGCAAAGTGAAGAAGGGACAAAGAGATGCTAAAAGGAAAACTTAGCAGTGCTCTACCTCTAACACTGCACAGACACTGACCAATTAAGGATACAAATGAGGACCTTTAATGGTTTAAAATTATGCCACACCCACCAGCCAAAATACTAGCAAAGGTTTCCAAGGTGTATTGTTTCTGCTTCCCAACAGCTGTTGAGGCCCTGTTTATTATCTGCAGAAGGTCCCTAAGGACTTGTTCACTTACAGAGTTTGACTGATTTAATTAGATACAAATCAGTGTTTTGCACTTGTGAGGTGCCAGCGAGCTTGTACAGGGATCTCCCTTCACAGCCAGGTGAATACTGAGGAACATTACCTAAATGCTAAATACTTTCCCACCAGTTAACCCGTGTTAAATGCAGCTAAAACAGCATGGATGGCTTGCTAACAGCCATGAACCTAGGAAGGAAGAGTCAATAGGCCAAGTAAAACAACAACATTTACAATGATCCAACTACACATCATTCCAGAGGCTTCCTCAGCCCACTAACATGACCCAGAATTAGTGCTTCTCTTACCTGGTAATAGTAATCAACATATTGTGGCTGGTAGTGCTGGGGCTCAGAGTTTTCAGGAGACAGGACATCTTTTAGTAACTCTTCACAGCCTGGTAAAGAGAAAGAGAGGAAATGGTAAGGCCAAGAGCTTATCTTCCATTACATGGACAATGCAGGAAGAAACACTGGTTTCTAGCCAATCTGTATGCACAAAACCTCGGAAGGCAGCTTTGGGATTTATTTAAATAGGTGTAACACAACTCTGCCTTCAGAGTTCTGCCCAGCCCACATTCAACATGTGGAACTTGAAAAGTGCAATTACCTCAGCACGGATACACTAGCCTGCAATGAAACTGAAAGCTGAGCATTGCTTGGCTGGGTAAACTACCCTGTGGGGCACAAGCCCACCTCTAACCAAACCCAGGCTCTGGAGTCAAACACTGGATTTGCAGGCTTGGCATGAGCTACCAACTACTGCACATCAGTGTCAGGTGGAGCTGCTTCTAATTTTCTCTGGTCAAAATGACAAAGGGGAAACGCCTAAGTGTCACAAACCCCCCTTCAAAAAAAGCTCTGTCACAGAGTGTTTCACAAGCAAATATCTATGCACTGCAACCAGAGAGTTGAAGCTTGTGTGTTTGCTTTTGTTAACAACCACATTAAGAGCTGGAAAAATCAATGTCTGTGTTTCCCTTGGTCCTTTCTCTCATCTGAAAACCTGAGACAAATATAGAAACACTGAAATCACCAGATGCCTCGTTTCCCATTAATTACCAGTGACTCCACTTGGCAGGGTGAGCTGCAGAAGGCAGTAATGTCAGGCCAGGTTGTTTTAGAGCACCCAGTTCACAGCCTTGGGCCCAGACTGTGTGAAACCTTCTCAGCATGTGTTGTGCACTTTCCCACTGCAATGGAGGCTGCAATTGCCCAGCAGTCCCTTCCATCCCAGCACTAATGCAATATTAGTGTGACATTACACATGGATACCGCTCCCAAAGCAGGTGAGCCAGAGGAAACAGGGTGATGGAAGGAAGTGTGAACTGAACAGGTTTATACCATTAGCTGACCTTCTCACCTGGTTGTACATGAAGGAATAACATCTGTAGGGATGTTATGGTTATGGAGAAAGAGTCCCTTGCAAAGGAAAGGAGTGCTTTAGAAACCAGAAAAAATGACCAGATGGAGAAGCCTAATAGGGGGACCACTGTGCTGTCCCTGTCTGCCACACACAGGCACGTGTTGAGGTAGCACCTGCTGAATGGAGACATCATTAGACTTCAGAAATGTCACATGGACAAAGGCAGCAAGACTTTTTTTCCTTTTTTCAGTTTCTGCAGCAAAGTGAGAGTCTCAGGTGGTACTGAGCAGATAAATGAGGATAAATAAAGCTGTTAAAGACCCACTTTGCTAGAGATGTTAGTGGGCAAGAATGTGTGGTAGGGTCACTTCCCAAAGAGGAGTTTATCTGGGATTAATAATCAAAATTATCATCTACTGTCTGACAGAGGAAAGATGTTAAACTTGATTGCTTGGAGACAGCATCTTTCTACATAACTTGCTCTACCTGTAACTGTCACATTTCCCACCCAGCCATAATCCTTTTCTTCCTCTTGGTTTTAGCTTAAAGTGCTCTGTGCTTGCCTAAGGTTATTTTGCTAGTCCTCTCACAGAGGAAAATTCAATTTATTGTTTTTACCTTTTGACATTAACAACTAAAGCTTACTGCTCATCAAATTGCCTTGTGCCAGCACCCACTGTGAGACTCATCACACGTATGAACTGCTTTGCTAAAAGGTCTCTGCAGGAGATGGAGCAACTACTCCTTAAAATGAGTTACCTCCAGCAAAAAAGGAAAATAAATACCAAGTGCTACACAGTAATGGATGCAGAGTAGTGTAAGGAACAGAGCATGTTTACAGTGTTCTAAAATTTCTCAACAATAGTTTACACCATAATTTCAAGCTTTACTTTTCTCATGCACTTGTGCTAACAACAGTGCTCTCCCAGTTTTATTTTTTTTAGTGGGTAAAAGTCACAAAAGTAGTGGGTCTTCAAAAAAGGATTTAACTGCCCAAAACAAGGGTGTTAGAAATGTTTCTACCTTGCCTCCTTTCAAAAGGCCAGCCAGACTGGTCTGTTAGAGCTAGAGTCACAAACAGCTCTCCGACCTCCAGGGTCTGAAACAGAGTCTTCTGTGTCCCCTCTTTGCTGTTAATTTCTTATCTAAGATTACTACTGATCACATTCTTTCATCTCCCTTGTCCATTAGGGAGAACCACTTCACGATAGCTCTTGGCCTGTCATTCATTCAGTAAAAACACTGGGGAGAAAAGCATTGCCTCCTTTGCATTCAACTGACTCAGTGCAGCTCTCACTGCTTCTTCACCAGAGCCACCTGACCCAGGCTTTTACAGCCTGATCCAGAACCTGGCCAAGCACCAAACTCATTTCCAGAACATCAGCAACCATTTGATCCAATTTGATTACCAAACTGCATAGCTTAAAATGGCAAACAAAGCCAAATCTTGCTTTTATTGTAGTCACAGGCCAAATTTCCATCAGTGCTGGCAGATTCAGGGCATGAGTTCATCTGAGCCAGTCTCCATCTGCAAAGGTGAGTTTTTAGTGGGGAGATGTCTGGGCGTGCAGCAGGCAGTATCCCCTGTGCACTGCTCTGCATGCAGGCTGGCATGACAGCCTGGCTCTCTTCATCCTCTTGGGAAGAACTGCATATCATTATATTCCATTAAAAAGGGAAGGGGAGAAGGAAACGCTGAGAGACAATTTTCTTCTGAGATTACTAAACCACATTGCAGACATCTGAACCTGTTCCAAAATCCAGCAAATGAATGAAAAAACGGCCACTGGCTTCAAGAATCTCAAGACTGTGTCACTTTTTTTATTCCTGTTAAGAACCGAGTTTTAAGAGTAAATTCTCTGTTCTTCTCTTCCCTGTGAGGACACAAATCGGAATCTCTTCACTCTGGAGGACTGATGCTGGTCTTTTCCTTGGACCACCCCTTATCACCAGGAAGGTGATGCATCAGCTTTCTTATTCAATGTTTTTCTGCAACAGTGCCAATACAATCTCACCTTTTGTTCCCCTCATCTAAATATAATTTGAATTTTTCAGGTACTCCAGGAGGGTTACACAATGTTGTAACATAAAGAGAGAACACTGGAGTGTCTCAAATGCTGTGCCATGTGTGCTCCTACTACCCAGGATCTGTTCTTATTAGAACACACCCTGGCTTGCAGCCTGGGAAGTGCAGTGAGGTAAATTAGTGTGTCACAGTCCAGACAGAAAACAACAACAAATCGAGGTTTACTCTGGCAAATCTCAATGTGGAAATAGGAAGGTACTGGACAAAGATTTGTTCTTTGCTAGCAGAGCCACTCCCGAGCAGAACCCCGTGTACTGAGGTCTGCAGAACTGCCATGGTGGATATTTCAAGCTGTGCAACAGTGTGCACCCAAGGCTAGAATCTGTCCAAAAATAACCCATTGCAATGAAGCAAAGGAATAATTCTTGGCTACTTTAAAGACCTCTTGCACTAGAGATGTTCTATTACTGTTATAATTTCATTTTCCTGGAAAAGGTAGAACTGAAAGCCACTTACATGGCTGATTAGAGATATTTCATTTGGATGTCTATCTGTATCATAAGATATTAATGTGCTCAATGTTCTCTCTCCTTTGCTGCAGTTTGGGAAAATTTCATCTACATTTCTGGGCAGCAGTTGGCAAGAAGACCTAGCTGCACTGCAACAACAGTGAGGAAGCAGAGAGAGGAAAGAGTAAGCCAGGACTAGCTCCAGGTCCTTGTGCACCCAGTGCTGCAGCTCCACTGAAAGGTGCCCTTCATGGAGAGACACTGTGAAAGGCTGTGCTCGATGTAAATCACTGTGACACAGACTGGCAGCAAGCCTGTGTCTGGAGAAAGGACTAAACAATCAGATCACAAAATGAGAGTGGCCAGAAGCTGCTGAATTTTCTTTCCTGGCTAAAGACACCTGATGAGCCAGCACAGAAGCAGCTCCTCTGTCCACTCCAGAGACTCTTTGAAACATGGATGTGTACGAGTTCTAGTTTAACAAAGCCACTGAGTCAGTCTCTAGTCTGGTCTGTCAAAATTATCTGAGTTAAAAATATTTATCCTAATACTACAAATGAAAAAGCAAACACAATTCATTTGGCCAGAACAGGGTCATCTTCAGTCCTAAGCAAAAGGGATCAAAGTCATTTACAAGTCACTGAAGGGGAAGATATGATCCTTTAACTTTTTCAATTCACTCAGGTGCTAGACATGATATCCCTTACGAGATAATTTTACAAATTTACAATCCGTTTTATTTAAAAATGGTTTTCCCACCCTAACAAACATTCAATTTGCAAACAGACATTCTGGCCACAAATGAACTCAATTTTAGCAAAGCTGTTTCCTGCAAATGCTTCAAGAAGGAGATTTAACCCATAACACATCAGACAATTTTCACAGGCAATTAAGCAATTTTAATACTATAGGAAATCAAATCTGGTTACCTAAATGAATCTAGTTGGTTTCTGGCATTTTTCCTAACAGCAAGAGCTTTTTACTTTATCTGCCCTTGGATCTTTAGTGGTATATTAGACACATTTATGGTTTCAGTGTGTATTTAGTGAAATTTAGTTAAGTCTTAGAAAACTCTCAAGTACTTTCAGGAGTAGCAAATTTCAGTTCATTGAGCAGCTATAGGTAATTAATTCCAGGAGAGCCCAACTCTGCACATTCAGTGACAGTCCTTGTCCCTGGAGCCATCCCAAGCACCACCCCTGTCAGTAAGTTATTCTTACCAGAACGGATAGATCCATCAGATCATCTCCAGTGACCGCCTCATTGAAGCCTGAGATCTGTAGCTATGAACCTAAATGGGTTCATGCAGACTTTGGGGTTTTCTGATGTGCTTTACTGAAATTCCCATGCTGGTGCAACTGTCCTGGTCCTAGATATTATAGGCAAATAAACTCCCTTTTACATGACTACAACATATCTCTTAGTCCGTGCTGGATCTTCAGGGCACAGCTGGCAAAACTCTTTTCTCAGCTATGGGACTGCAAATTAGGTTTTATAATTAGTTGAAGGAGATGGCCAAAACTTGGCACTGGTTTTGTGAGAAATATGTTTGCTTGGAGTATCTGAGAGAAACTATAAAAGCTTTTAAGAAAATAATAATCTCCGGTGAAACAGAAGGCCAGAAATACTCTGCTTTAGAAAATTTTGTTTTGAAAAAACACCATCAAATTTCATTATTTCACAGTTCAAATAACCTGTCACAGTCTGAGCTAGCAGAACAGCCAACATCCCTTTTGGAACATTTCTTTGAAACTCTGGGTACATTTGTATTCTTGGAATTTTCATTAAAAAGTGCTAGGAACTCACAGAAAAACAAATCTACTTTTTAACTTTAACGTGCTTATATATAGCCTACTTCTAGAAGCTTTCCAACCAACTACAGTAATTAGATGCCTCAGGATCTAGAGAAGCACAGAGATGGATTTTTGAAGGCACATAATGGTCTGTGTTACTATTTTGAAGATTCAAAGGTTGCTATTGCTGCAGGTGGGGAAATGTATAAATTCACAGCTGTGCTTCTTCCACACTGTTAATGAATATGAAGGAGCTCCTACAACTCTCCATTTTCAAATTCCATAACCAAGCATAACTAACACATCCTTAAACTTCTACAAGATGAGGGAAAGAATCCCTTGCTCCAGGAGAACAACAGGCTGTATGACTTCATCTGGAAAAACAGTGATTGTGCTAAAGTACACAGATTCATAAATGCAGAAATGCTCTGTGCTGACGTGGCTCAGTCTCTCCTGTTATAAAAGCCATGACCCTCCGAACATTACACAGCAGTCAGCACTGTTTTCATGTTAAAATAAGCTATAAAGTCAGAATACATCTGCCTTGGCGTTTTCATTCTGTATTAATCTGTGTTCATACAGTACCCTCTTATCACTGTGAGCTGTAACACCAAGGGCAGTAGGGGGAGCTCCCCCTTTATTTGTCAGGGTTTGGGTACTTTTAAGCAGAATATCAAAGTAAAGAAACTATTCAAAAGACAATAGAAATCTTAGAATACAAGGAACAGGTCAGACTCAGTTAGAGCTGGGTTCTGCAAACATATCTGACTGTGGAACCCACCAGCCTACAGAGCACAGGGAATTAACAGCTCCACTCAAGCCTTTAAGTATTACAAGTAGCAGAAAATATTTACTGGATCAGTACATTATAAATTCAGAACAGCAAAAACAGTCATTGGCTCTGCTGAGCAAACAGTAATGGTTCCCATGCTGACCCTGCTAAAATTAATGGGAATTCAGCCTTTGAGTGATATTCTGGCTGCTCTCAGTGTCTCTGAGCAGTGCCACAAAGCACTTAGGTAAGAGGCTACAGGTGTTATTTCATGGCAATTGCTCTACAGGCAGATTGTTATTAAAACCCTGCAGGCAGCAGATAGGGCAGCTTGAGCCCAAGTAAATCCTTCATATTCTGGCATTCCAATGAAATTGCTGCAAAGCTTTAAATTTGA
Organism: Anomalospiza imberbis; assembly: GCF_031753505.1. Lineage (NCBI taxonomy): Eukaryota > Metazoa > Chordata > Aves > Passeriformes > Viduidae > Anomalospiza > Anomalospiza imberbis. The sequence continues at coordinate 10,954,582 of NC_089699.1, read as the reverse complement.
TGGCAAGCCTATCCCTGGCTCTGGCAAAGCCTAATTGCATGGGGAAAGCAGCCTGGACACCAGGGGCTCAGCACAGATGCCAAGGTAAAGTCCTTTATTCCACAAAAGACCAGCAAAAGAAGGAAAGCTTTCCATAAATAGCAAGCACCATACCAGTATTCTGTCCAGTATTCCTCCCCCGAGACACAGTGGGAAGGGGCTCCTTCAACACCTTCTGCCCTCTAGCCTATTTACCTCCACTTGAACAAGTCTTCTCTACCACTTCCCAAGGACTTACTGTCAGTGAGACTGCTCATCCTTACCCACAGCTTCTGCTACTCAGCAGCTGAAGGAAATAAACTGTTTTCCACCTGACAGTCCCTGCAGCTGCTGCAGAGGTACCTGACCCATATGTCATGAGGTTTATGCAGCACCAGGAGGAAACAAGGCTTGCTGTCCATTTGTAGAGCAACACAACACTTCTCATGTGTACCATACAAGAGTAAACAATGCCCTGGTTTATGGAGAAGAGAGGCCAAGCTGCAGATTTTAGATCCAGGGGTAGGAATTTCTCTATGAACCATGTACAGAGCATTAAACACTTAGATGTTTGGGATTTTTTCAAGTTCCAGTACTTAGCTTTTCACAGAAATCCAACCCTGGATATGCTCAAACCAACATCATCAGCAGTCAACTCTGATTTGAATCTGTTGCTCTTAGATGTCTCGAACCTCATGATTTAAATAAATTCAAGGCACTGAACCACCAAAAACCTTGACACTGTATCACCTCTGTGCAGGAAACAATTTTGTCACCATACTATAAAGGCAAGCATCTTTAAGACAAATTAATTTGAAATATCATAAATAAGAAATATAGTAAGGCATTAGGATTGTAAAGCTTGAATTTAAACATTTGGCTTCCATTGCTAAGAATAGCATAACTTCATACTCTATTACTGAAAACCCCAGTGGATTTATAGTAGCATCTCATTTTGCTCTATTAATCTGACTGCCCCCAGCAATTGTAATAGGCTGAGATGTCAAATAATCATATTTATAATCTGTTGCTGCCAAGACAAATTGCATTTGTTTGATAATAAGCCTGCTACTTCCCTTGGGACGTGGCTGCACTAAAACAACATGGTGGAGGCTTTCCATTCGGAAAGACAGACACGCGCTTTCTGAACTTTAACATAACCAATTTAATATTTGAGGAAAATATGGCAGGTAGCCAAAGATAAATAAAATTTCCATGCTGTGAGGTGAGGAATAGAAGCAGTTTTTCCAAAGACATGCTGTGAAAACATGCAGCACCGTGTCTTATCAGAAATAGATACAGCTGCTGCTGCTTCGATGATAAACACTAGCACTGAGTCGGTGTAAGTGTTGAAATGCTAATGATGTGCTAAGGAGCTCTAGGTGATGCTGCAGAACCGGGTGATTTCTCTGCCTCTGTTCATAGATACATCCTAACAACCACCGCACAATCGATTTGGACCCTACATGCTCCACACCTGGGCTTTAAGCCATCCATAAACTTGGAGTGCAAGGTACACCAGTTTGATCTGGTCACATCTTTGCAGAATTAAACCCTAGGATATGAACAAAAGAATTAGTTCCCATAAGGTGAGCAAGGATGAAAACCCCCAAGGCCTCATGACTCTGATAACTCAATGTTCTCACCCTGTCCCCTCAATACAGGAGATGTAGCTGCCTGGTCCATCACTGAGGGTACATGGACAAGGGCACAATTACCACAAAAGAGATGTTCTGAGTCATTTCTATCCCTTCCTGGTCATATTTTGTGCATTTGTGCAATCTTTAGACTGTGAATTACAGAAGACACCAGATGATTTACAGAGCTCATGTCTTACTTAAACTAGAGCTCAGTTTGCTACAGCACTTTCTGCTCAAGCAAAACCCCAAGCAGTGACTTTAGGGTCTGTGCACACATGTAATAACTTTCCTCCCGGGCTTTCTCTTGCCTTCTCTTCAAACACATCAGTGTCACCTTGGACGGTGTCTCCAAGAACATTGATGAGAGCAGCTTCTCACTGTAATTTTACCTAATTATACACTGTCTTTGGCTGCCATAAACTTTAATTAAAAGTACTGTGGTTTTACATTTTTGCATTGTTATAGCTTCATAATAATCTCATCATAGCAGACTCTCCAGAGGCTTCTCCTGGAACCACACCACGATCACTGTGACATTCACCCTGTCCCTGAAGTGAAGCCTCTGGGCTATGACATCACTCCAACCCTTTAGAAAGGACACACCACATGTCTAGAAAAGATGGGAAGTTAGAAAAGCAATCAGCAGCAAATCAGCTAAAGTTCCTCCTCACTGTTTTTTTGTTGCCTTTAGGCTAAGCTCTAAAGCATAACCATGTCTGTGTCTTCTGCCAAGGACTGTTTCCTTGGAAAGGAGGTGGTTGGATCCACCTGATCTTAATCTTCCAGCTTTGCATTGCCAACCTGTAATTAACTTATTTCCTTCCAATACATGACCCTGAGTTCCCTAACAACATGAATTAATTATACCTTGCAGATACCTCAAGAGGAATATAATAGTCTTAAATTTCCTACTAGATAATCGAAAGCCCAAGGGCTCCCTAACTCCCTGAGGTAAATCAGTGGCAGAACAAGATCAGAATCTGGAAGTATCAAACCTGGGCCCTGCCTGTTAACCACAAAGCTACTCTTTGTTCTGCTGTATTTATTTTTAAACCGCATCCCATTTATTCTGACCAAAAAAAAAAAAAAAAAACAGTATACCAATGCCCAAGCACCTATGGGTGCAGGAACTCTAGCACTGCTCACCACTAATACATGAGACGCACAAAATAGAAAAATATCCTGGCTCTGTTCCCAGAGCTGCTCTACTGTCACTACAAATAACCACAGTTAAAAGAGAGGATGTATTTGATCATTACATTTTCTGCAACCACAGAAACATTAGTGGAACTGAACTGGATTATTTTTAAGAAATATGCACATACCTTTGATAGCAAAAACTCCGTGACAGAAGTCCTTAAAATTGATTCTTCCCAAATCATTCGGGTCCAAGTACTTTGCCAGTTTTTCCACCTAAAATAAAAGATGATAAAATATTTGTTGAGCTTGGTGTATCGTCTGTTGCTCTGATACAGTCTGTATCTTCTACAGAAAACTACAAGTTGAAGAATACTCACACTGCTCACTTGAACCAGACAATACATGGTTCTGCAAGGAGAAATCATGTCTTGTACGACCTTGGTACTGACTAAGGCATGTGCTCTGACCAAAACTTCTTCAGCTGGGACTCATCAATCCTGTCCTATGGGGATCTCAAGAGCTTAATAAGGGCTGAGTCTGTGAATTATCCTCTCACCATAGAGCAGAGTGCTAACAGAATCTCCTTCTCTGGGAGCTCTTGCCATGCATTCAGCTCAGGGGAGCTTAAAACCTTAGTGGTTCTGCACCCCTCTTATCACAAGTTCTCAGGGAAGGAGAGAGAACAAAGTTGGGCACAGTCCATAGCAGTCTCATTCCCTGAATAATCTAGAATATAGGAGAGAAAATCCATTGGGCACATGGAATGAAACCAAACTTCCTTGACACAGCAGAGAATATAATTTTTGTATAGGAAAATTAACAGTAGAAAATATATTCACGTGATGAGAGAATGGTAGTGTCCAGTACACTGTGCAAACAAGCAATGTACTTACTCCTTACAATCTCACAGTTTAGTCTTTCTGATCATTATTCACCAATAGAATGAGATTATACGGAATTTAAACACAGCCACCAAATTAGCACTTGCCCCAAAAATGGTCTGGCAAATTTTTCAGGAGGGTTTTGGGACAGAGGAAGAAAAGCAGCCTAGACTGGAGAGGCTCTTGTGCTGTCTAGAAAAAAAGGAAAGGAGGAACAAGTAGCCAAAGAAAAATGAAGTGAGAGGCAGACCAGTCCAGGGAGGTGCACACCTGGACCCACAGCTGGCTGTTCTTTCTGACAACCACTCTGCTGGAGCTTGTGTACATCTCCTCGTGTGCCAGTGCCTTTCCCTGTAGCACCTTGCAGGGACCCTCACTGAGGCAGAGGCAGCTTCTTACTGCTCATAAGAGCTCCCAGCCAGCTCCACACAACCCTGCCCCTGGCCCTCCAGACAGCCAGGAGTTTGAACAAGCTGAGTGCAGGGACAGCAGGCGCAGAGGAGGCCACAGAATCCTGCTGCAGCACAATCTGTATGAGCTCAGATATGTCAGCCTGAGCAGCAACAAAAGCCCAGCTGCAAAGACGCAGCAAATGAATCCAGATGACCTAGTTTCTCAATTTTCTGGTGTGGCTTTTTCCCACATGCTAGCAAAACCCCAGCAATTTCCCAAAGCCCTGCAGATAATGCACTAATGTGTGCGCATGACACCTCTTCTTACAGGCACTTCTCAGTGCCTATAAATTCCCTCTGTACCAATAACTGCCATGATAAGCCAAAGGGCTCATTTAGAACACGCAAATCTGGATGAAAAAAAAAATTTACTCATATGCAAAATTCTATATTGAATGAGAAAGGCACGATTTGATCCTTAAATGGAATCCTTTCCCCTCTTACTTTCTTAGGGAAAATAAAAAATCAGCTTGTATACGCAGGGCAAGTAAGGAGCTATATGATGAGTTCAGAGCCCATGACAAGTTAGATATTTCCTTAAAACTTTCATACTGCAGAAGGCTTCCACAGCTCCAGTCCTGCCAGCTGGGCAGCAGAGTCCAGATGTCAACTACAGTGTGACTCATGATCAAATTTCCACCCTGGTATCACAAGGAATTACTGTAACCCCACTAATTTAGAGCACCAGAACACACATCTGTGTTTCCAAAAAAAAAAGCTGCTTCACCTGAAATCACAGTGTATGGTTAATGCACACCACACTAGCTGAAAATCCTGACTGAAACCAATTAAGTAGAGACATGCTTGATATGGAAAATCTGGGTCGGTGATATCTGTCACCTTCACAAACAACAATTGTGTTTTAAATTTTAATGCACAGATTCCTGCAGCCAGCTGGGAAGCCTCTACTCTGTTTAATACTGTGCTATAACATAGTGGTGTCACTGGGTGTTCCCAGTGAATCTGGCACTTTAAGTTTATTTCTCAAAGTTGATCCAATGATTTTTGTCTACCAGCTGCTCAAGTGTAATTTAAAATTACACTTTAAAAATCAAATTAAATGAGATGTTATGTGCCTGGGAATGTGTATTATGAAGGAAGAGAGGATATGTTCACATTTAGGTCCAAGCAATATCTTAAGAGTAAATGAAATTATCACCTGAGCAAAGTGCTTCAGTGTCCAGCTTCCCCTAAATCTAATTTGCAGGTTTTCAGTTGGATATTACAATGCAAATAACTGACATCAATGCAGGAGACAATGAAGAATTTACAGAACAGCCTGATGGAATTAATGCCAGCAGTGCTCACATCTTCAGCCAGGAATAAACACAGCTCCCATTGCAGGTCAGGGGATAAAAGGATTTTGATCACCAATAGCTTTCTGGAATAAGGCAAGAAGCTCTTCCTAGTTAATTCCAGACTGAAGGCATTGCTTTAAGTGAAATTTCAATCTGTGGACAAATAAACTACAGCTATCCTAAATCTCCTCTGGTGTCCACAGTGCATAAACCACCCTTCTGCTTACACTTTGTAAAGAAATAAAGTCCTCTCCTCCTCCTTCTCAGAAAGGATTGGCTCCTCACAATGAATCAAAAGTTGTTTTATTTATTCATTACCTCAGGAAACGTATGGATTTGTCAGCCTACCTGGCAGGCTGGGTGACACTGAAGCCTCTTTTGCAATCAACAAGCCCCTGGGACTGGGGGAGTCCACGGCCTCTGCCAGGGAATGAGGGACAGCAGCTCTGTCCTTGGTACGGGAACAGACAAAGGTCTGCGCTGGGCCCAGCACAGCCCAGGTCTGCACACGTGGGACTGCTGTGCCCCACATCTCTGGGCTGTGCTGGGCTCTGCTGATCCCCTGGCAAGGGACACAGGACCACAAAACCACCTGCTACCAAAACACAGTGTGAAACGAGTGTGTGATTGTTGTGATACCGACAGGCAGCACAGTGTGCTCCAGAGTTAAACACCGCAAGTCATCACAATGAGTAGGGGCAGTGTTTTGGGCTGGGCACAGACACACATTGCACAGAACAGTGCCCCACCATGTGGGACAGACAGCACAAACAAGGATTGCAAACTAGTTCTTCACTGTAGGAAATGAACAAGGGCAGAAAAAATGGGCTGCAGGCTCAATAATCCAGCTGGTTCTTTTGGCAGCTGCAAGGGTGTCTCTAATGAACTCTTCAGTAGATGTCCAATAGTCAGAGAGAAGACATAAATCTGAGAGAGAAGAAATAAAACATTTTTCTTTGGGAAACAACTGGAGAAAACCAAACCCCTGTCCCTATTGTCTAACTCGCCTGGATGAATGGGAGATTACCATTCAATGCAAACATGTTTCTCCATTGTAATAACTGCTCACTTCAGCCAAGGTGTTGCCTCCTGTCCCTTGGGTTTCCCAGCTGTCCTGGCTGCCCTGCACAGGGGTGTTTGCCCCATGCTGCTTTCTGACACATAAGAGGCTGGGAACACTTGAAAAAGCAGAATGGAAAGGATGTTTGTAGAAGAGGGAGTGGAGGAAGGGGAGAAAAGAGGACAAATCACTGACAGACCTCAGAAGAGATTTATTGAAACTGATCTTTTCTTCAAAATGAGTTCAATACAGGGGCACCTGTACTGAATAGCCAAGGAACCCTCTCCAGACCCCTGGCCAGCTCTTGTACTGAAGTTGCCAAGACAGCATCAGTACTTTTTCCAGCAAAGATTTTCTGACTGGAACTGAATCCTGCTTCAATTTACAGACAAGAAGAAACTCACACCTCTATTGACCTCACTTAATTTTCTTCAAAAAGGAAGAGATTTTGTTAACACAAAAAACATTTGTAAAATTTAGAAGTAATTGAGTTCAGAGGGACTCCACACCAGCTCTATCCACTGAAATCTTGCAGCAGGATCCAAATCATAGCCAGAAGATGCCATTTGAAATAAACAACTTCTCTCAGTAATTTGCCTTCATACTGCAGGAGTCTGTGAGCACGTCTCACCCTGAAGTGCGAGCAGGGAGCACTCGGGAGCTGTGACAAAGGCAACACAAGCACTTGCAGGAAAAGGTCAGGCTGTGCTGTGGCAGTGACATTTGGGCACGATCTCCTGAGGCAGAAGCATTTGTGAGAAACCTCAAAAAAACAGCAAAAGGAGATTAAACATGTAAATGCTGCCGGGTGGAATTACAAAGCTTCCCACATGATTTATAAAAGGAGCAGCAGAACTGCATTTGCCCTGGTTTCAACAGACTGGCCTTTCCCACATTTGGAAAGGGTGTAAGTTTACATCTGGACAGTTGGAAATGCTGCACTGGCTGCAGGGCTGGGCAATGAGACCACCACGTGTGTGAGAGACACCCCTGTGCTTTTCACCGGCCCCTGGGTTCAGGTGTTCTTGGCACTGATGTGGTCCCAGATGCTGGAGCTCTTCAGTCAGAAGGGCTGTCTTTTGATGAGCTGGGATTTATAGATGGAGGGGAAGAAGTGAGATTTCTCTATGATATTGTGGCATTTCAGGGAAGCGACACAAGAAGAGGGAAATTATTTTAGGGAAATTGGACAAACTAGCAGTCACACAGTTGTGGTACCCACTGTCATATGAGATGCTGAAAACACAGAAATGTTGCAGAGAACTGATAGACAATTAAAACATCTTATGCAACCAAAAAAAGAAGGGTTTTCTTCTGTTTTATTTGGCAAAAGGGAGATCAAGTGATGATTTGTTACGAGGTGTAAAGACTTCTGCAAGCAGGGAACTACAGGTTCAAAAAGATCATAGCAGAGGAAAGACATAAAGAACCATTATCTGCAAAATAAAACTGAACAGACTCCAATTAAAGGCAAAGCACAATTGTTTTATCAGCACGATTGTCTACCCACCAGAAATATAAATCAGGAAGGGTCTGGAACTATAAAAAGCAACTGGAGTCCCTCATCTGAGGCCTTCTGAGAAGGTGAGACACACCTAGAGGATTTACCTAGGCTAGAATAAGTGAGTTACAATCTGAGCTGTCACCATTTCAGGATGTCACATGGGATGACCTGATGCTCTCCCTGAACCCAACCCTACAGCACACAGGACCATGTTCCCAGTCACACCTGTAAGGAGTGGAAGGCTGGCGTTTCAGAGTCACGAGTCCAACAAACTGCCTGCCCACCCAGTCCTGGCAGACTGTGCATCGTAAATAATTCATAGCACTGCTAACAGCATCATGAATTTCCATCAGCTGCTGTCTGATCCCAAAGCATGCAGGGACATACATCATTGCTGGAAACAATGGCTTTGAATTTGCTTTGAATTTTGATTTCAAGCATCACTCATTGCCCCTTTATCTGCAGGCTTCAAGCCTGAAAGTTGGCTTCTCTGTGAGCTCTCTGTAAACAGAAAGGATTGTTTCAGTTTCTGCTTTAACTGTGCACATCCCATTTACCAGCTAGAAGGCAGATCTTGGGATTGTGTCCTAAATGACATAAGCAAATCTGTTGAGTAATCTTGGCCTCAACTTTGAGTAAATTCCTAAATCTGTCAAATCCATCATTTACTAATGGCTGCAATGCAAAAAGTGCAAATTCAAGGGAGTCCATTCACTTGTCTTCCCTGGGTTTAGCATCAACATATGGAATTGCATCTTCTTCCAAATACCACCCGAGTCCATGGCGCCTTGGTCCAAGGGGAGGAAAATATCCACCAGTTATCCAGATGGAGAAAACATCCACCATGTGGAGGATGTGGAATGTATCAGTGAACCACGAAGGCATAGAAAGAAAGAGGTGGCTCCAGAAGCACTGCAGGTGGCTGAGTGCACTCAGAGGCAAAAGGAAGCTTCCAGTGCTGATGTGTTATTAATGCTCTGTGCAAGCAGCACCTGGGCTCAGGTGGGTGACAGATGGTGAGCACAGCCGAGCTGCTGAGGCGGGCGGGGCGAGCATCACGGCAGGGCAGCTGCTGCCCTTCCCCGAGGCAGGGACACACAGCTCCAACCTGCTGAGCTGGGCTGGGAGCACTGCACAGAGGGACAAGGAGCAGAGCAGGGCAGGAACTGCCTGTCAGATTCTGGAGGGAGGAGGGCAGGAGCTGTAGGATCCATTTCGTGGCCCCCAGGGTAGGAGGGTTTCTCTTGACTGGGAGATGCTTGCTGCAGGGGAAGGACATCCAGTGGCCATGGGGCTGTGGCACGGGGGGCAGAGCAGCAAGTCTTCCAGTAGCATGATGTTACCAGCAAATTGTTTCATCTGCCTTGGCTTCCCCTTTTTAAAAATGGTGATGGCAATACTGACCCCACACTCAGAGTGCACCGTAAAGGCAGTGATGCTGCAGACAGCAATGAAACCTGCCTGGAACTGGTCCATGCTGTAGCTTGTTGGGTTTCTTACCCCGTCTCACTTGCTCATGGGTTGGTGTCTGTCATCTCTGAATACATCTGCTCGACTGGACAATGGAACACCAGGCACACTGATGATCTGACACAACACACAGGTTATTTCTAAACTGTGCTCTGCTGCAATGAAATCTGCCCCACTGGGCAGACCCTTGTCATCATCTTGTTTTCAGCATTTTGTTATGTTAATAGCATTTTATTATCTTGTGATGGTAAAAGACTGAGCCACACAGTACTGCTGAGAGAACACATTAGGGATGGACTTGTTCAAAACATTCTAATATGCAAATGAGCTATTAAGAAAACATAATACTCCATGAACATCAATAAATGTTTGTGTATAACAGAAATACAGGCAGTGTTAGGAAAATTGATGCTACGATTTCTGATTGAGAAATCACTTGCAGTCTTTAATACACAATGAAAAAAACCTAATTTGGGATAACAACAAATACAATTCTTGCCCTGCGTACCCCAATTTTCTAGGTATGATCCTTACAGTTAGAATGTCTAACCATAGCTGATATCCAAAAGTCATTACTCTTAAGGAACTCCTTCTCTCACACCATATACCTTCCTGGTTAACCTCTCTACTTACACAACAAAACGTTTTACAACCTCAAAGAATCACCCATAAAGTTTGAAACAGAGTGCATGTGAATAGCACATTCAATCTGCTGACTTGAGAAATGATCATTGCCTGGAATTAAGAATTCCTCAGAGTACACATCCCAAAGAGACAGTTCACAGCTACAAAAACTACCTTCCCCCATTTTATCTGCAAGCCAGAAACCAGTAAAATCTTGATGAGCTCTTCCTCTGCCAATCTACACCTTTGGATTGTTTAAACACACAACAGCCCTATAAGAGTAATTCACATTTATTTTGTCTCTCTTAATGCAATGTAGCAGCTGACAATGAGGAGGTGCCAGAATCATAAGACCAACCTCTCTCTCCAGTCTCCCCCACGATCTGTGGATATGTGAGAACTGAGAACCTTTCATTTAGTTATTTAAACAGCTGATTTCAACAGGATTCCATTTCCCTCCTTCCCTCTGATGCTGTGTTGCAAAACAAGACATTTGGCTGGGCCCACCAATCTTACAACAGTCTATGGGGAATCCCACACTGCCTGGAATACCATGGGAACAGAGAGGCTAAAAATATGCCAAGCCATCTGTTCACTCTACAGTGATTTTTTTTGTGTTGTTCTGGAAACAAAGGGTTAATATGTTGAACTGTTTTCCTAAAACCACTGATTCACTCCTTGCTAAAATAAACAGGGCTGCATTAACACCTTCTCCTCCACAGCTATCAGAATTGAAGCCAAGGCTGCCTGGGAAAACAAGGCCCTTAGCAAAAGCTGTGACAAGCTGAAATGAGGCACAGCCCATTATCGTCCCCATTAGCATAAGTCAAATACAGCAGAAAATAGTCAGATCACAAGAGACACAGGAGGCAATTGGTCATGTGGGTGCAGCATGTTTTCCTTTAAACAAGGAGCAGGAAAATGTTTGCATATAATCAGGCTTATCTGCAAATGCTGCAGCATGGATTGATTTTCAGTGAAAATATTCTACCTCTCTGCAGCTTGTGGTGTGTGTGATCGTTCTCATCAGTACAAAAAGGGACCTTACACAGAATAATGTTTTTCATGACTTTCAGTTGCGAGACAACAGCCAAACAGCATCTACTCTCAGAATAATTATCGTGTTTTGTAGTAAAACTGGGGAGAGACGTGGGGCCCACAGTGCCAGAAAACACTTTCTTGGTGCCTTCCTTGCTGACACGTCTGCATTTTAATTGAGGTGTTATGGTTTGCAAAGAGCAAACGAAATACAAAGGCCAGCAGGAAGGAGCTGGAGAGGGTGGGGAGAGCAGAGCAAGTCAGGAAGGTGGGTTACAGGGAGCAGCTCAGACATCAGGGGGTCTCCAGGGATACACCAGTGAAAACAGCGCTCAGAGCCGAACAGGAGCTTCAGAAAATTCACCAAACCAGAGCTGAAAGCTGAAATCCAGGCAGTGGCTCCAGACTGCATGGCTGACACAAAATCAGAACAAGGCGCTTTTGTGCCAGCCATGCGATGGCACTTCACTTGTTCATCTCTGATTCACAGGTCAAGAACACGGCTAAGCGCAACAGCACTCACAAGACATTGTATCACCCAGTTTTGTCAGCAAATCTCACAAGGCTGGATTTCCAGCCTCAAAGCTACAAAGCAAGTGTTACACTTCAGACAGCCACTTCTCTTGACTGTGTGCTTTGTTGTTATATTCTCTCCTTAACGCACAAAGCTAACCCAGAAATATGCAACTAGCACGCAGTGCTATGCTTCACACACATGTACTTTCAGAAAGAATTTAGATTTTGGTCTGAGGGCCAGCCAGAGGCCTGCCCAGAGCAGCATAATTTGGGCATCCTCAGGTCTCTCAGCCTGGTCTCCTGAAATCAATTTTGAACTGTTTAAAGGGAACGTGGCTGGCTTTTGGCATGCTCACAGATATAGAGCATGAAATGTAGGCCTTGAGATCTGATCTCAAATGAAAAAGCCTGAGCAGCAGTCCTGAAATTAAACTGAATGAAAGAAATTTTGTGGCAAATTAATGCTTTGACACAAAAATGAGCATGGGAGGAATGAGTATGGGATGAATCCAGCTCAGGGAGACACACATTAGTTAAGAAGACAAATACCAGGCAGAAAGGTATGATTACAGGAACAATATTCCACTTAGCTGAAGGGAAAGATCTTAACCTTTAGAAAAGTGTGGCTGGGAGATAAACGTCCTCCCCGGTCCTTCCCCGAGGACCAGAGAAGGAAATGAGCAGTAAGTGCCACTCATTAGGGTGGGATAATTACCAAGTCTGCAATGAGGGTGGCAGGGCTGAAGAGCAGCTGACTCCTCTGACGTTAAGACAAGGCAAGCAGGGATAAGCAGGCGGTGACAGCAGGGGACGAGCATGAGTTTGGACTGTCAGTGCTGAGAGGGGGTAGCAAGGAACCCCCCAGCCAACAGCAAAACTATCCGGGGCTGAGGAGCCCTTCCTGCCCAGTTCGCACAAGCAGCCCGGTTCCTGACCGGAGCACTCACACCGTGCTAATCTCTTCTAATTCCCCCTTGTGCCTTGCTGCAGCTGCCAGCTCCGGGCAATGCCCAGAAGCCCCCTCAGATCTCCCGTTCCCATACCATGAGCAATCCCCCTACGAAGAAATGTGTCATTCAAGCTGCAGTGGAGGAAACTTTGTATAAAATCGCACATAGAAATTCATACTGCTCTTTGATCTACACCGGGGAAAGCCATTAGATAGAATGATAATCAGCCAGCATTTTGGTGTAGAAAGGCTCAGAAATACAAAGCCTGGAAAGCATAGAAAAGAATGCTCTTTACAGCCTTAGAAGCTGTACAAGGGTGCTTCATGTTCCAGGACTGCCTGCACTGTGCATCCTCATTACCCTTCACAGCCTGGTCAACATTAGTACTTCGAAATGGTTACAAGGCTGAATGGAAGAAAGACCCAAAATGCAATCCAAAAATCACAGAAAGAGATGAAGGCGCACAGCTACAATGGGATTGTACTTTAGTGTTTCAGCAGTGTGCCCAATGAATCTGCTATCAATTAGTCTTGGTATTGTAAGGAGCTCAGTGAGGGACTGGACCCAGCATTCTTGGCTCGCTGCACGCACTATTGGAAAGATGGTATCTGACACGAAGATAATTTTCTCAACTGACATGTGATTTCACCTTCTCATCCAGAAACAGATGGACTGCAAAGTGTGCTGGGCCTGGGGACTAAGTAGGAAAAGGCAGATTTTGAAAAAGAGGTTTGGGTAATGATGTGGTGACTTCCATCAGCTGGAAAATCACATCTCTCAGGCTCAGGTAAGCAGGTCACTGTTCCCAGTCCAGCTGTCACTCAGGATAATAGTCACTTAGGAGGCATTTCTGTCCACCTGTGTGTGGGACTAGACTGTTCATGCCTGTAGGTAAAGCACAGAGGTCCACAGGGCTGTTCCTGTTCTGTGAAATTGTTTCCTTCTAAAGCCTTTTAAGAAGTCACTGATCTTGCTTAAGAAGTCAATGATCTTGCTCATTTCTACAGCTGCCTTTTCCAACTGCCTTTTAGTAGGGATGTAGCTTGCCTTTTCTGTCAACGTGTATATTTATCATTTCCCAGTGGTACATGCTGATTTATTTTTGATATCTGTTGATGCTTGGTGTATCAGTATGTGAATTCATTTTTTCCCAGATTAAAATCCAACCAAACAGCCTGACCAAAAAATTTGTCATTTTGATTTTTCCAGCAAATATAAGTTCCCTGTAGTTATTATGACAACATGTCACCATAGGGTCACAAACAGTGAAAATGAATTGTTTGGAAAGCAAAACCAATCAACCTTTCAGTGTAAAACAAACAGGCACTGTTTAAGGGAATCAGGAAAGCTTCTCCTAGTTGGACCCTAGAAATAAGGTAAGAAATGGTCACTGGAGCTCAAATTATTATCTCTGGTGTAGAACATCCCCTATAAACACCAATCAGATTATGTGCAGCTCTGCTTTGGAGCATCTCTACAAGAGGTGAGTGGACTGGTTTAACCTTCCCATTGTACCTCACCCCAATTCCAGGTACAACACATAGAGTAAAATACTATTTCTATACTAGCTGAGTACCTTTAAAAGTCAGAGAAGGAACTTTAACACCAGTCTTGTCCTTTCAGTTCACAGGCTCTTCTTCACTTCAGTTACCAGTTTAAACACCCTTGACAATTTATTGATCGCCTGTGAAATCCCTAAATAGGTAAAAACTGATTACTGTGTGTTTGCCAGACCTTCCACAGTGCAACTTCTCTCAAATACTCAGAGCTTCTGCCACTGCTGCCTTGTCCCAGCCTGCCAAAATGGTGCTTGCATCTATTTTCCTCCAACACAAAGGTGCCTTGCAGGAGTTACAATCAAGAGGTGAGAGCACGCAGAAATCACAATCGATTTATGCTGCACGGCCTTCACCCAGCTGCATTTCACTGCAGTGCCAGATTGGAGAAGCCAGTTCATTGCTAATAGCTGAACATGTACCAGCCCCCAAAAAACACAGGGTTCTGTGCTTTTCCAGTCTCTGCTGTGTGCTACCTGCTCAGAACATACCTGGTACAGTAACAAGGATGTAACTTACCCTTCAGTGATAAGGCTCAGCAAAGCTCTGTAGCAAAGGCACATGTATGAAACATGAGGTGGAATGCTGAGAGCCTGATATAACAAAAGGAGCCTTCTTGAGAGCACCTTTCACTGGACCAGTTCAGCAAAGGAGTTCTCACTGGCCATGGTGAGGTTTCCTCACCACGCACTAAAGCAGTTTCATGGTTTGTAACCATCTTCAGTTGAACTGACATTTTTACATGTCTCTCTGCCACTGCTGGCTGCGGTCTCAGCGTGGAAGGCTCCCCACAGAGAGGGCTGATGGACTGAGTCTGCTGATGTGTTCATGGACCAGGTGCCTTTTTGTCCATGTTTTCTTAAACTCTCTCTGTGAAGAGTCTGCCTGCAGGAGGAGGTGAACCTCAGGGCTGCAGCTCAGTCAGTGCAGAGGGGGAAATGCTGAGGAAAAATGAGCTGGTGCCAAACAAAATGCAGGTGCCTCAGCAGCAGCAGAGAGATGATCCCTCCCTACTGCAAACCACACCCTGTTCACCCTGAAGAGCCAGCAGCTCCCACATCTCTTAATAGTCCTGGTTTGGACAGGGTCCATGCACTTCCTGTACAATTAGGAATAACAACCTCCCAGGCAAGGTGTACAGCTATTATGGAGGTGGGCACCCTGCCAACAGCATCTCTGGGATGGACCAGAGACAAATACAGTGTCCTAGCTGGATGGCACCATGTCCCCCTCAGCTGCACAGCTCTCTGCAGGTCCCTGTGTGACTGCAGTGGGCTGGAGCTGCACAGCCTGCCAAGGATGGAGAAGGTGGAAGTGGTCCTGAATATGCTTTGTCACACTCTGGGAGCCACCTGGATGAATGTGACCTGGAACAGGGCAATTGCCATTCAAATATACACACCTAAGCTGAGTTACAGTGAAATGTTACACCTGATGACAGCTTGTCCTTGCTGTTCCTTCCAGGTGTGCATTCACATTTCTCCCAATAAAGGTCAATGCATTTTTGTTAAATGACCAAGCCCTGCCCAGAGAGAGAAGCAGTGAGATGGGTATCGAGGTAGTGAAGCACACAAAGAACCATCACATCATCAAAAGCCCACAGGACAGGGTTCACAAGCTGGGGGGGAAGTAGACAGGAGGGGGAAACAACTTCCTTAGCACCATTCTAAACGTGACCTTGAGCAAAGCCAGAAGCAAGGAACTTGATGCAGGAACCACTTGTACTGTATTATACAATGAAAGTCATGCTAGAAGAACTTAATGGCCATAAAATCTATAAATCACCAAAAACACTGTGAGATTTTTAACTCTAAAAAGTGCTTTTGCAATAAATTTCTAAACCTTGGCAAACAACACTTACCCTCTTATTCGAGAGATGCTGGAAGGCATCATTATGATGTGAACTTAAATCAGATTCACCTCAGACCAAGACTTTGACTTTATGCAGGTGGATGTCACTGTCCAGCAGCCACCATAACTCAGAAATGGTCCATCAGTCAGGACTCCCTATTGCACAGCACAGCTTCTACCTGCACTGGTCCAGAACAAACCTCTTCATAGCCAGGTCTGTAAAAGCCTCATTAGGCCAGATCAGTGCAAATGTGAAGTGCTGAGGATTACAAACAAGAAGAGTTTTGAACCTGCATAACTACTAGTCTCAGTAGCTGTGGGTTTTTGGCCAGTACACTCTTGGGTTTGGGCTGTCTACCATCATATAGTTCAGAAATGCTGGTACAGACTCTTGTTCCAAACCTGCATACAAAGAGTAACTTTCTACACGTCTCACATGGGGAATTCATCACTTCCACTGCTTTGCAGCCTTCGATGTCGTGAACAGCCACAGAACAGAATATATTACTTCTTGCCCAGAGTTTACAAAATGTTTTTTCTCTTCACTGTAATAGGAAATAGTAATAGGTGGTTCCTTTCAAGACCACCAGGGACCATCAGCCTTGCAAATGCCTCTCAAGACACTGCAACCAGACCAGAGCCTGCCCAATAGAGCTCTGTGCAGATATCCTTAGTCTCTTATTGAATGGAGCCTACAGGGAGGCTCCATGTCTCTCTGAACAGCACAGAACAGCTCTTTCATGTAGTTTGCATCTAGCAGTGAGATCAGGGAAAGCACCAAAGCTCCAAAAAATGGAATATTTTGTCAGTGAAAAAAAAAAAAAGGGCATAATGTATGTGGCCAACAGTCAGGCCATGAGCTGGCAAAGGAGGCAATTTCCCTGCTCCAGGCTGCTTTGCCTCTTGATGATAAACTCTTGTGGCTAAATTGCTTCTGGCTCCCACCATGTGTCTCTCTGCTCGCTGTTGTTATAAACGCCAATCACTTGGTTTTTAAAATTTTAAAAGTTTAATAATAATAAAATGGTTATAAAAATAGTAATACAATTAGAGTAATGAAAATTTAGAGTTAGGACAATTACAAGACAATAAAAAGCAAAGAATTACGGACGTCCGGATGCTCTCGGGCACTTAAGCCCAATAAGCATGCCTTGTGAACAAAGGAATAATCTTTAAAAGTAGCCTGTTGCATATTCATACATCTCATACATGATGCATAAATTCCTTGCAAATTAAGAACTTTTCTGGTTTTTGTCAACTTCTTTCCCTTAATCCTGGTGGTTCCATAAAGACGGAGAGAAGGTGGAAGAATGTTTGTCTTTTCCGATAAGGAGGCAGTAATTCTTTATGGGCCCCCATCATTGTCATCTCTGTGTGAAGAGTTTCTTCATTATCTCATCTCTTGCTTGAGTTAGTAAAAAAAACCCACATACATAGGTTCTATTTTAACTACAAAACTACATTTACCATACTATTAAAATGTTAATACAGCACTTCTAATCAATATAACATAATACATATAGTATTCAATTTAGTATTTGCGAAAAGCCAATCATAAAACATGCATTTTTCACACTGTGTATGTACGCTGCTGCACTGGTGAGTATTAGGGAAAGGTACAATAACTGAATTACTGCTGCACTTGCAGCTAACAATGGCAAGGCTTTATAAAGGCTGCACATGCTTTGTCTGGGATGAAAATGAATAAATAATAATAATTAAACAAAAGAATCTAAGAGCATAGTGCCCATTGAATGGTGCACCAGGGAATGGCAGCATCAGCTCCAGAGGTCAGTCTGCCAAGGAAACAGAAGGCAACACTCATACAAAGGGATAAAATATTAGGAGGTGATGTTTCTGTCCTTGTTGCTGTCAATTTTATGGAATGTGGGTGTACAAAGGACTTGGGAAGATGAACAGCAAATGCTGAGCTCAGGGGAAGCTGCAGAGTTTTACTCTGACAGCCTTCCCCCAACAGACCTCAGCCTAAAGCTGCACAAGAGCTCACTGGGGAGGATGGCACTGGTTGAAACAAAGCAAGTGCTGCCCACCTCACCAGTGTTTTGGTGTCAGGTGGCCAAACCTCCTGTAGGCTAAGATCCCCACCGAGCCTTGACCACCTTGCTGAGGGGCTCTACAGCAGACAGGGCACGTTTCAGGGACAGCCCTGAGTCCTGAGACATTATGAGAGGCCAACAGCCAGGACAGAGTCACTGTAACACAAGTGTAACCCTGGGCCAACTGTGGTGTAGGGCCAAAGCTCAGAGAAGTGCACAGGATCCTTTCCACTGACCCAAACACCTCCTGGTCAGGGTACAGAACTGGCAGTGAGGAGAAGACAATTACCAGCAAGTCCTTCTCACCCTTGGTCAAACTTCTCACAAGCAGCAGCACTCAGCAGGAGAAGTAAGACTTACCATGGGATTTGACAGTGATTTGACAGCTGCTTTTTGCAGCTCTGCCAGAAGCGTATCCAGGAAAAGCTGCAAATTGCAAGTGTCAGACTCCTGGAAAATCTTTTCTCTGTTCACCATTTTCTGTTGTTTCTCTTGGCAGTGGAAAAAACTTTCCATATAACATGGGATACTCTTTTTCTAGGACATTGCCTTTCTGCACTGCACCTCTAAATAAGTTTTTCATTCTTGACCTTTCAGAGTTCTCTCTGGCCTTTCTCATCTGGTTCTGCAGCATTTTCCTGTGCTTGTATTCCAGGATCAATTTCTTGGCTGATTCAAACAGGAAACCCTCCAGTTGCTCCAAAAGACACCTGTTATGCAGGCTATTCATATCCTGCTGAACATTTAATAAAGATATAAATTCAGTGCTAATACAGTGTGCTGAATTAAAGCCTTGCTGACCACAGCCTCTAAGAGGACCTGTGAATCAGGTGCAGGCAACAGCTTTTCAAGGTTTCTTACCCTGGCCATTCAAACTTAAGACAGAACCTGAGCTGTGGTCTGATGGCTCATTTTATGCTTGGATGCACTGCATATTGACAGCAAAGGGAATCTGTGGAAGCCACAGCTAAATCCGGGTTGCAGGCTAGTCCCTCAGACAGACAAGACAATCTGTCACCCCTTGAATAAA
Source organism: Anomalospiza imberbis (assembly GCF_031753505.1). Lineage (NCBI taxonomy): Eukaryota > Metazoa > Chordata > Aves > Passeriformes > Viduidae > Anomalospiza > Anomalospiza imberbis. Next base: position 10,935,497 of record NC_089699.1, on the reverse strand, counting down.
TTATCTTCTCAAAGAAGAATGTAACACAATGCTATTCTCAAAAAAAAAAAAAAAAAAAAAAATCACTCTTTTTCTGTTGTACTTCCGTGGTACTTTAAGCTGCATCCACTGACTGCTCACCTGTGGAAGTTTGCAAACACAGCTGAGGCATTTACTGCCCCAGGGTCTTCCTTCTTTACCATTCAAACACCAACACCTTCTCACACAAGAGACAAGAAGCATGACTCAATCCCATAATGCCACAAAGCTGCCTCTGGAGAGAGGGTGAGGCTCTGAAGCTTTAAGAGCAAATGGATGGGAAATAAAAGTGGGAAGAGGAGAGAGATTGCTTGTTCCCAAAGACACAGCGACACAGAGTGCAGTCAGATCTGATCTGTACTCACTCTGCACCAAGCAAGTGTCCATGCAGCAGAGTGCTCCAAGATTATTCAGTCTGTGACACTGGAAAAATGTCTCCAGACAATAAGGGTTTTTTATACAGTTTTTACATGGTTTTCTCTAGTCCCTGCTGAACTTACAACAAACCTCCATCTTTTACAGAAACAGAATTTTTATCTTTTTTCCTGGATTCTGCTCTTGTCCCAAAATTCTTCAAGTGCTTTTAAAGCATCTAAAGGCAAGTATGGAAAATAACCTTGGCCTTGTCTGAAAGGCTATGGTTTAGCCTGGGTAGGAGCTACTGGCCCTGCTCCTGAGTGACCATAACTGGTGTAAAGATAATTCTGCCTGAATAAAGAGCTGAAGACTGAACTCCTTGGGAAAACAATTTCAGACTGTTTGAGTATGTTAAAAGAGGTCAGATATTAAGTAAATACTCAATTAAGGAAGGAGGGCAAGTAAATTGTAAGGCTAATTCTCTGCTGAAATTGTCTGGATGGTATGCAAAACTCACCCCAGCACCACCTTCCATACAAAATAAGTCTCAGCTCTTGAAAGAGTAGCTCAGCTTTGAGCAGACCTGGGTTAATTACCAACTCAGCCACAGATTCAGTGTTTTGGGCATGGACAGGTCATCAGTTTCTTTTTGTGTCCACTCCCAAATCCCAGAACAGTGTCAGTAACTCCTGAGACACTCAGACACACAGCAATGACCCCAAACCTGTGTGCATACATAGCTTTGTATACATTAAAGCAAGTACTTGTGGCAATTACAGCACCCCAAGAACTCTAAGAGGCCAAGTGAATGCTTCTCTATCCATAGATTTCTTCTTGAAATAAGTCCTATGTGAAGGAATCTCATTACTAAAAAATAGAATGTTATTCCACTTCAGGCACTGGAACAATGCTACAGTGGGGAGCTTTTCATAGCATGGACATATGAAAAGAAGCAAACATCTATAAAAAAACCATGTATATAACCAGTGTAATATAAAAACCATTAGAAACACCAAGCCTGGCTGTTTTGAACCTACTTGGCCTCTGCTCTTATCTACTGCAACACAGCTCCACAACTGATATGCAGAGGTGGAGAGATACTAAAAATAACCAGTGCAGGGAGAGGGACAGGAGCATGACGAGGAAAATGTTTCTTGGGCCTGGCTGACAGATTGGGGATCAGCTCCCAGTGCCCCAGGAACACCTGGTTCCAGTCCTGCGCTGTGAGCAGCCCTGCACTCCCTAATATCCCGGTGGCACACCATTTCTGGAATCTAAACATGGCCCAAATACATACATAAGACATTCGAGAAGAGATTTTTTTAAGTCTGAGGACAAGCCAGAAATTGTCAAATTCTCAAATCAGCCAAAAGAGAGCTCTGATATAAGAAAAAATTTAATTGTCAGTGAACTGATGTAGGACATCACACTGATGCTAAATCAAACACACAGAGCTCTAATTCAGTAACAGGGATCTAATCCCCAGCCTGGGTGGTTTGAGCTCTCTTATATGAGCTGTAAAATTGGAACAATTAAACCCAAAAAATCCTCTGGTTCCCCAGAACAGACCACCAAGCCAATCCAAAATCCTGTTCTTGTATGTAAGGTTTCCTCCTCTGCTGGACTATTCCAGGGCTCAGATTTGAGTCACAGCATCCTGTCACAAGTTTATGGCAAGCTGGAAGAAATACTGTTCTTCCACACTTCCCTGTCCCATTCTCATTTGACTACAGCATGTTCCAATTCTTGCACAACTGGTGCTAGGAAAAGTAGTGAAAGCACTGTAATTGTTTATGCAGGTCCCAGCACATACAACCCATTCCATTCAGTCACAGAGCTAAGCTTATACAGTACCTGGGAACAATCTGCAAGGAGACATAACACCCAGATTTCATCTAACACTTTCAACAACTTTTATTTTATCACTGATATTGACTTCAGGTTACTGCTGAGAGATGGGCAGATATGGTGAGAGCAGGAGATCAGGCATGAGATCCCACTAAAGCTAGCACATATGTGCTGCATCCCAAATTCTGCTCTTTCAAACTGGAAGTGTGTCCTGAGAGCTAAAACCAGAGAGAAGTCTGCCTAGATGTGCAGATCTTCCCCAGCCACCCACTAGAGTAAAATCTGAAACACAACAGCAACACACCCAACACTGCAATTATACCAGCTGTAAGCTTTAAGATTGGCTGGAGATGATAAGAGCAAGCAATAACAAGAACAAATCTTACTTCCTTCCCTATAATCAAAGGTTTTCTCACATTCCTTGTGCTGCTTTCCCCTAGTGGAAGTAATAGAGGACAGACAGCCTGTAGCTCTCAAATAATTATCAGCTGTCAACTCATCTGAAAGACACCCAGTAAGGCTCCTGCTGCGTCAGATGTACAATTAACTTGTTCTTCTCTAGCAAGGGCACTGCATGAGTGAGAGGACTTGGAGGCTCTTCTTTCTCCCAGCAAACACATGATAAAACTCTGCTCTCAGTTCAAGCCTGGGAATGGCTCCAACTGTTTTTACCTCAGTATCAGTCTCAGTCCTTCACTGCACTGTCATTGATTTGTATGGAAAATCAGTCGTTATCCTACAGCCTCAGACTGTGGTTAGTGCTGCAGCTCTGTGTCCTGCTCTGTGGATGCCATTTGCACACACTTCAGCCCAAGCCTTGCAGGTAAACTGCTTCTCCCATATCTAACGTGTGCATGGTCCAGTCAGTCTCACAGGTTTGCAGCACCCCATTCACAAGAAGAAACACTTTCAAGCACACAGAAAAGCTTGGAATCCTGCAGTCAGACATGCTGGCATTACAGAATTTTGTTTAACCTCAACTCACTACGGCGTACAATGAGAATAATTTGGCTTATTTGATATAACAAACACAATCTCTGGTGCTGCAGTTGATCGGATCTGTGCTGTCATTTCATGGACTCCTAAAAAGTCCCCTTGGGCTTAGATGTCACTTAGTGCTCTCCAGAGTATCACACTGCATGGCAGATGAATGCTCCATATTTATCCGAAACATTAGACCAACATCCATAGGCAGTGTCTGGACTGCCCAGTGCAAGCCCTGAATATGGGCTCAGCACTGAGCCCGTATGTGTGGATTTTGTCCCTTACAGCTTTTGGAATTAAGAGAGGGAAGCAGAGGCACAGGATATTGCAAACTCATGGCCTGTTTAGAACAAGTAATGAGGGGTGCAGTGTAAGAAACCAAGGAGAATGGAATATTCAGAGTGCTGAATGTGTGTGAATACTCACATGCTGTCATGTGGCAGCAATAAAACTTCACATTCTCCATTACTACTGAACACAACACTTTATAAGATACTCTCAGTAAACTGCAACAGTGGTTCCACCTGTCCACCTAAGAAATAAGCTTGTGTCACACACCAATTGCTGAGCAGAGAGGTTTCTGCAGCCAGGGCCAAAACTACCATACATCAACTGCTCCTGGTCTTCAAAAGGGCAAGATTTTCACACTAGACAATGTCAAGATAAATCACTAATTAAACAAAAGTGAAAGTCACTGAAAATTCTGCTTGGCATTTTTCACTTCATAAAGATAATGGAATAAACTTAGGACCTGCCAAAAGAAGAAAGGAAATATGCCAAAGAAATCACCATCCAGCACACAGCCAGCGAGCTCAAATTCCAACAGCAGAAAAAAGGCAGCAGTGAATCCTGTGCAAATAACTCACCAATAAAGATTTGGAATGAGGGAAAACACTTTAAGGATGAGCTGCTGAAGTCAGTCAAAAACAGGGATCAGTGACATTAAAATCATGGAACTAATCTGAAGTATTTACTCTCAGAAGTGGAAAAATACTAAAAATAGAGCTTTGAAAGTACTGTATATTTCTAAAGCACTGGATTGCTGATGCAGTCTGAATACTGAGCGAGCATTGAATACCTGCCTGCCACTGTCCCTTATTGAGATGTTTCTGCTCCTGCTCACCCACCAGAAGAGCTGATCCCCCCAGCACCCCCACTCTCCACTGCAGTGCTGAGAAGCATACCATAACATTCAAGTCTAGAAGCCTGTGAGCAGCCAGGGAGCTGCAATGTGCATGGAAAAGGTCTGTCAGAAGTGATGCTAGAATGGGAATTCATTAGTCTCCCACCCCTGGCACAGAGCCCTAACCCCTTGGTAGTAGCAAGGGGTGGACATCACAACAATGGCAGGAACCACTCTGACCATACCTGGGAAGAAATTCCCTGGAGCTGCTGTTTTTGTGTGCAGACAGAAAAGCAAGAGTGTGAGTGAAGTAAAGCTCCCAGTTAGGCAGGAAATAGGCCAGGATGTGACCAAAACAACAGGGATCACTGCAGGTCTCCAAAGGATGACAGACACAGACACAGCTTTCCCCTGTGCAGGGCTGTGGGGCTGGGGCCAGGTGGTTAAGGACTTCTGCACAGCACTGCTGTCAGGCATCTACCCCTTTGACTGCATCCGGTGCACAAAATAGGGAAAATCCTGGTCAGGCAGAGAGACTGGGCAGTTTTTCCAAGACAGCTGTCCATACCACATCTCTAAGAAGCAAGACAAAGAGACTGTAAATATTTTAAATAGCATTTATTAATCACTTCCTTGTTTATTCTGTATAAATGCTACTTAACTGCTTTGGGAATAGGGCTCCTGAGTTTAAAGTATAGACTGGTCCAGCTGCTGTTTCTGTAAGAGAACTACTGCAGGTCTGTTCCATCAATCAGCATTTTATTAATGCTCAGTTACACCAATGCTGAAGTAATGGAGAACAGAGTTAGACCTTTGAAATGTCCTTCAATCTGAAGGAATAAAATTCCTAAAAAGAATTCACTCATCTATTAACAGGAAAGAAGAAATTCTTATTTTTTTCTAGGTGGTTTTCGACTAGGTCACTAAAGCCTCTGTTTTCTTTTGTTCGTGTTCCAGTGTTTTTAAGAGTGACAGAGGACACACAGGTTCTCCCTCTTGTTATTTCTTTTATGCCAGTAAAAAACAGAGTATGAAGCTTCTGGGGTTTCCAGCAGCAAAGACCAAAGATAGTCAGTCTAAGATGAAACACCTTTGTTTTTGTTTGAAAAGATCAATCTTACCACAAGGACAAAGACATGGAAAACATTTAAATAAGTGCTCTGCTTGCATTGAAAACTTTTAATTCACAGGTCCAGGTTTGGATAAGCCCAGTTCAGGCAAAATTATGAATCTTGCATACAATCAAAACTGTACCTTCCTTCACTGCCACAGACACAGCAACTCTGTCTGTAAAGATGCAGACTTGAGCTAGGTGTAAGTTTTTGTTCTTCCTGAGAAAGAAATTAAGTCAGGAACAAGATCTGTCCTTAAGCAGTCAGTAGAGGTTCCAGATCACAGCTGTCACTGGTAAGAAAAAGTAAACACTGCAGGACGTGTACAGCAAGTGCAGTGGTCACAGTGTTATGCCACTGCTCTTTAGTCTTTTGCATTTGGCAATGCAGAGAAATCTGCTGATACCCTTTGAGACTGTTTCCATCCTTCTCCCTTCTGCATTCAATACAGCTCATCCATTAACATTTCTGCTGAGTGCCCTTTAGTTGATTTGAAAGTGCCATGACTGATTGTTTGCTGAGTCTGTCCTGTAATTTTAAAATCCAAGCACAGTTTAAACATACTGAACAGGCTCCAGGAAAGATGACTTATTCTCTTCCACTCTGTTTCAATGATTCTGACACTTACTAATTTTCCTTTAGCATCTATTTTTAGCTCTGTCCTAACCACCATGGTCCTTGGTAAAGGATGCTCTTCTAAATACACAGCTGATGCTCTTCCCATTCTCTTCAAGGTACCTGTGACAAACAGATTCATCTCTGCTGTGGCCATCCTCTGTGGAGACAGGGAACCCTCCTAAAGTCAGATGAGCTCCACAGAGACTGTGGCAGATGGCCACAGCATCTTTCTCTGACTTTACAGATTGGTTTCCAGGCAGTTGGTCAAGCTCTGGTCATGAACACTCATGGCAGAGAGTGAAATGGAAAAGCAATTTATGTCCACTTCATCAATGCACATTCAGTCTTTTTACACCAGGAGAAAGTGAGATGCCACATTTCAGGTGGCAGCTTCTGACAACACCCCACTTTTGATTTAGGAAGAAGATGGGATGGGGAAAATTCACATAAGGAAAAAGCCATTTAGAGACAAGAAGAGTCCTGAGAATTATGAGTCATTTGGCCGATTTCCTGACAGATATAACAGGTATTTCCATACAGATATGTCACTTTCACATGATGTCTGCTGTGCTGACTAATGCACCAAACTGTCACAATGTGTTGACAAACTTCCCTAGTGAAGAGGAACCTGTTTGTTTATTGTTAATCCTCCTACTGTAAATCAGCTTCATGGACTTGCATAAATCCTTTTGTTCCCAATGCACAGATTACCCAAGATGCAGACTTTAGTACATAGGTAGTGCATGCAGTCTGTACACCTGGAGAATTTCCTGCATATCATTGCCTCAGTTATTCTGACTAACCTGATTGCTCTTCACTGCAAAGAGCAGGGCTCTCTGGAAACCAGGAAGTGTATTTGAAGATCATCTTAGGTGTGATGCATCCCAGAATGTTTTCTGCACCTGGGTTATTTTAAAGGGTTAGGTACAATTGCAAAGTATAGATAGAGGGTACCTATATCAAAAACCTTCTCGTGAGAATTTTATTTTGTGGCATGTGTATGTGAGCTTTCTCACTGCTGTCTGTGCTTCAGGTAGAGCTCAGAGAGCTTTAATAAGTGTTAGAGCAGTTTAATTTTCCAAATAAAAAGATGATTCTTACAATTCACACTATTTTATTTAAATATTTGAATATTTTATGCCAAACAGGAGTCAATGTGGCTAGCACAGGGCTGTTGGCAACTGGAGTCCCCAGTTTAAGCAGAAATCACTGCAAAGAAACAGACAGTGTTTGCTTCCAGACCAAGTAGGTTTGTCAGAATATTTTGTGTTATCATCTAGTCTGACAGCATTATCTTAAAGTGTTGACTCAGACCTGTCTTGAAGATGCACTTTGGAACATCTTGATCAGCAAGCTCATTTCCTTCCCAGCCCTGCTCTGCTATTCAGACTCCCACCTTGCAGGAATGCTGAGCACTTTAGCCCCAGTTCAGCACAACTGCAAAGCTGAACTGCCAGCTCAGAATTCTGCAGGTTCAAACCCTCTGTCTGTCAAAAAAACTTCCTGGTTCTCCATTTTCTGTTCGCTAGCATTATGCCCTTAGAGCTGTCTCTCAAAGACATTGTCTCATCAGGAATATTATGCAATAGCTTGGGAGGACTGATTCAATAATACCCAGGCATTCTACTCAAATATCTTAAACATTTTACACCTAGCTACACCTAGTATCTTCTTCCACTGCTTAGCTCTTACAGATAACAGACTCAAACAATAAATTAACCGCCCTATTGAAGAAAACCTGTGGTAGTGGATGGAAATGGCAGATTTTTACTCTGCTTGTAGAAATTAAGAATGAAATGCTTTTGTTGTAGAATTCTATATATGGTTAAAACCCAGAAAACTGTCAATTTTTACATCCCTCATGCTTTCAGATTAATTTCCAGTCAATCCTATTAAAACAGATGCCCCAAATCATACAGGACTTTTTGAGAAGAAAGAGATATGGTTTAAGTTCAACAAATCACAGCCATATGCATTCAATTTGAGCCTTTTACTCAACCCCACTCCTATTCAACAGAAACCACCAATGCTTTTATCTTAACACACCCAAACCTACTAACATACCTAGGTGCACCCATCTCAGTGCTTGGCACAGCTGAGCCCTGGTTTTTCCTCTCCTTCATTGTCTTTACCAATGGTATAAACTCTGTCACATGTTTCAGACTATCCATCAGTGCCGGGCTACACTCAGGCAGAGGAGAAGCTGTGCAGGTTATGCCAGACTTCCTTGCTTTTTTTAAGATCTTCCCCTGCCTTTCAGAAACCTGACACCTTTTATTTTGTTTGGTTGTCTTTGAGTTGATCAATTTTCAGCAGAAGTAAGGAAGTTTATCAAGCTTGTCAGCATCACAAACTCTGGAACTGCATGCTGTAATTTCAGTGGAACACCAGAAGCTCCTGGTTGCACATGGATCATAAGCTCAGCTTTGATAAGAAATGTGTTCCTCCTTTTCCCCCACTTTGGGAAGTGCTAACCATCCCCAGGGCTGTCCATACACAAAGTTCCTGTGCAGGTTAATACAAAGTACACCTAAACCAGTCACATTCCAGATCAGCCCTGTCACCTCTCCCGCTTTGTCATCAGCTGTGATTCAGTCTTGGCACATGCAAAGCAGTGAAAGGCTGTGCCCAGGAGAACTTTGCTGAGATGCTGTATAGACCCTCTTTGGTTAAAGATTTTCACAGAACTTCCAAATCCTTTTTTCTTATCCAGCTACCTTGAACTCAGATGTTCAAACTAATTCCATAGAGAGCTCTGGCAAGAAATCTCTACTGCAAGCAAAAATATTGAACGTAAAACACTTCATAGTCATGTTGTAGGCTATTCTTAACTTGGGTAACTTTGCACCAGCAGCTTTATTTCCCTTCCCCACCACTCTTGAGAATAGCATTTAAATAACTAAGAAAATATGAATTATTACAGGATGCTGAGTTTCTCAAGAGGGCCCAGGAAAGTCATGCATTTCTTGTCTGTTCCTGCATGAGCAGGGTTCTGCACTGGAAATCAATGTCATGACTCTCACTGAAACAGGGTTTTACCACCTCAAACCTTGTGTTGGTTCAGAAGAACCCAGGGGAGCCACCTTCCTCAGCATGAACTTAGTTGGTAAGTGTCCATCAAATACTTGTTAACTGCTCAGATTTGAGCCTTTTACCCTAAATTAAAACGGAGCCTGGTGCTGCCTCCCTGCCTACAGGGCTGGGCTGAGCAACTGCTCCCAGAGTGCTCTGCAAGCTGCTGGGAGATTTCAAATCCCCATCTAACACGTGTTCAACTTCATCTGATGTCCACAAATGGTGAAAACAGGACAACAAGCTCTGAGCATCAATACAGCATGGTAAAACCTGTCCTCTAAAGCCTCCAGTTGCACATTTGGTGTATCACACTGTTGCATTCATATTAGCAACAGCAAAGAGGAAAAAAGCAGGGATGAGAGCAGCACTGCTCTCTACCACTCCAAGCCACTCTTTTTGTAACATTTGCTGACTGAGAGCCAGGCCTGCTGGAATCTAAGCCTTTTTTTCAGATGTCCTACCATGTGATAGCCCTGAATATTCATTACCTATTAAAAGCTTTGAAAGTGTAAATTCATCCCACAATCAAGTGAACTGATTTATTCACACAGTTGAGTCACACTCATTTACAGTCTGTGACCTAAATCTATTAATCTGGCACCAAAAAAAACTAGTCTATTTTATTATTTTATTTCGGTCATATTAGTGGAGCAAAGATGAATATTTTAAAATTGTGTGGGGTTTTCCTTTCAAGCAGTGCTGACACACAGCCTGTACTGAGCCTGCTTTCCTTGCTGGTCCCGAGAAGTGGTGCAGACATTGCTCATGTTATCTGGCATGGAGTGACCCATTTAACAGAGAGTACACAAAATCTTCATAGGAATCACATCAGCTCTTTAGTAAGAGTCTCTGAAGTGCCAAGCAGCAGATAACATGGAAACCTCTCCTAAAGAGGAACTATAACTCCCTCATTAATAACAGAAAGCCCAACAGCCAGTTCTGACAGAGGGGGAAATTGCTCTGTGGAGAGCAATGCATTATTGTGTCTAGCACCTCCTGAGTCTTTTCCTAGGGCCAAAGCTACTAAGTCTCTTCTGTACTTGGGGAAATAAAATCACATTTTCAAAAATGACTGCAGTATTTTGGAGCCACTGATTTTTAGCAGAACTAGAGAATCATTAAATACAGTGTAGGGAGGTAACATTTAAAATGCTATTGAAATTTAATCTTTTGACAGCCTCTCCTTTCCTCTCCATTTGATAGCTGTGATATTCCTTGAGTCCATCGCTGATATCATAAATAGCCCCATAAGCTTCTGAAGAAAGATGGAGTTTTTAAAAGGTTGGAGTTCAGTACTGTACTGAAATTGCAATCACAATCTAATTACATTGTGCACCGAGCGCACGCTTTGGGTCTTAAAATCCATTTCCATTCCAGGCTGGCAGTTGACTCCTAGAAATCAATTCTTGCTTGTGGGTATTAAGATACACACAGGTACTCCCTCAAACAGTGACACCCTGTTTCACAGGGTGCACTTCACCAGTATTTCCTTTGCATTCATTCACAGCTGTCCATAAGTTTGCAATCCTTTTGAAGGGAACATCCTTCTTCCCCCTTCCCAATGAGATCCTTCTGCCCAACTGATTGAGGGAAACCACAGGCTGGAGCTGATGGTGGCACAGTGCTACTGACAGCAGGTTCACCAAAGTTAAGCAGGAGTGATGACTGACAGACTGATTGTAAAATGGGGATGTTTCTATCAGCAGCAAGAGTGGGAGAGAGAACACAGGGGAAAAAGAAGAGAAATTGAAGTTGAAATAGCATTTGGTTAATGAAAGAAGTACCCTCTGTGACTGGCACATGTGTTATTCAGTGAATGACACAGCCTTCTAAGGCACTGTGAGCTGTAAAGGGAACACATGTGAAAAGGGAAGGGAGGTACCAGCTCAGTGAGGTTCCACTTCAGTGGCACTTCAAAGGACTCCGAGAACACGCCTCTTTATCCAAAATCACTGCTCCCAAAAGGCCAGTTCTGCAGCTTTGCTCTGCAGAGGGTGCTCAGCCTGATGTCCCTGTGGGCTCAGGAAACATCTCTGGAAGCCAAAAAGAGTAACTGCCAGTGTCTCTTCTGCCACCCTGTGCCATCCAGAAGCCTGGAAGATGAACCTGATTCTCATGCTCCTTCCAAAACAAAGTCAAACAGGGCAGTGGGTAGCAGGTGTGGTGTGATGTAAAATCAGACCTAATGTTTCACAACTGTTACCCATGGCAACCCTTCCTCCTGTAAAAAGGGACCTGAAATGTGTCTCTTTACCCTTCTTCCCAAAAATAGAGACATCAGCAATTTCCTGCTATGGGAGGAGTCTACTCTCCTACTCTCTTCACCCTGTACCACAAATCCAGGGAAGCAGCTCTACAGAATAGTGCAACATCTACAAAATGCAAGCAGTGTCAGGCACTGAATTAGGAGCAGTGCCACCAAAGAGAATGTATTGCTGAAGACTCGCTGCAGCAGCCAACTGCAATAAACCCAATGGTAATTTATAGCCACATTATGCCGCCAACTCAATCAAGCAAGCTTTTCACCTGAAATGTTGTGTAAATCATTTGTGTTTACGACCACTTAGACCAATCCCTCCAAAGCTACCTTCCATTCCAAACAGGTGCTATTTTGCTGTAACAACCAGAGCTTAACAATCACCCTGACTTAAACAGGAGCACCCACCAAAAAGCACAAGCCATGGAGAGTCCAGAACTGAAGCTGTCCCTGTAGATGGAAGGAATAAATCCAGAGAATAACACAGTGAGGCCAGAACAACACACATTACTTTGGACAGTCCAGCAAAATCAGTGCCCAGGCAGAGCTGTGATGCTGCAGAGTGACAGTGGGGATTGCAGTCTGTTCATGATGCCTCCCTTGAGGCACCATCGATCCTGCTGCATTAAATATCCTTGCTGTCTGGTGCTCTCCTCCTCAGACCACTCTGTGGCCCCAGGCAGCAGACTGAGAGCAGCAATTCGGCCCAGCTCGTGCCAATGCACCAAATATTCAGTGCACACTCCAAAGAAAGAGCTGATGCAGAGCATCACCAACCTCCACCACCCACTCAGGGAGAACCAGACAGGAGTACCATGAGGATGCTTCCACACACCAGGGTTGTCAGGCTTCTGAAAACGTATTTAGAATGCCACAGGGGGAAAAAATTACTGCTGGGAAAAGAAGTGCAGTTGGCAGTAGTGAGGCCAAGAGTACAAGAAAAATAGAGTAAGAGAAATCACATGGGCTTATGCACACAGAAAAAGCAATCTGTGCCACAACCTTTGGCAAAATGTAAGTAATTTGTGAATATCTGAACTTTTCCAGAGGTTATGTGGATATCTAAATCAAGAAACAAATGATATGCATCTGCCAGCATTTGCACCACAACAGTAACATGACCTGTGCCAAATTCTCTGTACATAGCAAATTGTCTTTTCATCCATTGGAAAGACATCGTGAGCTCGGTTAGAGCCAAAGCTTCCAATCTGGCTGACAGATGTCCAGAAATCCTCTTGAGTACCGGCAGAGTCACCAGTCAAGGTGACTACAGGACACAAGAGAGGTGACAGATTATTGATAAAGATCATAATCTGCCACCCCCAAAGTCACACTGGCAGTTACAGATGCATTGACCTTCAAATTTAGACCTGCTCAAATGACAGCTGTCAACAGCAGACTGCTCAAACCAATTTCATTCTCTCTCTAAACAAGCCACATCCAACTGTCTGATTGGAAGCAAATATCACAGCACTTTCCAGTGGGATGCAGCTGACCGTGTAGAGAGGAGTTTGTGTTTGGCAAAGAGCACTCAATTCCCAGGTGAGGAAGCAAGATGCAGTTTTCCTCAGTGGAAACTTCCAGGCCTTGTAATTGCTCAGCAGGAAAAGCAAAACTGGCATTATCAAAGCTCCTTTGAAGATGTGTCCCAAAGCACTCCTCAGTTCTTTATTTTCAAGCAATCCCAGAGAGAACTAAGGAATGAAACACACAATTCACTCTTCACGCTGGAGGCTAAAATTCACAAGTTTCCCCCGTGTCTGACTGCAATAAATGAATCATAGCCAAACAAACATTCATGGACCATAATCCTAAATTCTCTTGTACCACACTTTAAAGCTGTTCCTACTTTCTGCACAAACTCTCTGATTTTCTTTTCATGCAGATTACATTTTCTAGTCTCTTACATGGCTTGGCATTATTCATGGTTTTGCTTTACCTGTTGCTTTATTTTCCCCACAGCTCTGGATAACTGCAACCTGGATAACACAACTCCATTAGGCAGAGAACTGAACAACATATTTTCCCTTCCTCCAACATCCACAAAGTCTCTGCACTTGCTCAATACATAACTTGGTAAAAAACTGATTTTTCAGCTTTCTTAGCAAGTAAAGGAAATCAAACCCATTTATTCTTTTTCATGTTTTTCAGAAGAAAACAGAAAAATGCTTTGTGTTGAGCAAAATTTTATGTTTTGGAGTATTTTGACTTGCTGTTTGCCAAATATTCCTATTTAAATTTTGTCAATAAAAAGCTAGCTTCAAATGAAATCCATCCAGATATCATACTTATAAAAAACCCCAAAAAGTGAAGTTAATTACATTCCTTCCTCTTTAAGTCAAAAATAATGTGCCAGGCTCATATAGCAATTGTTAAAGGATCTGCATTAAGTGTGCAGCAAAATTCTCCTACAGGTTTCTCCTGTTCCCAGTAGGTTACAACACAGAAAAGTGCCCTTAGCAACATATCCCAACATACACATCCTATATATTAGGCTTAAAACTGCCCATATAGTCACTTACTACTAAACTAGCAAAGTCACAAATATTTTAGGACAGTTTCTCAAATCCATTAATACCATGCAAACACATGGATAAAGCTGTTTGCATGTCTGTCTGGATATTTTATCATAACAACAGAAGTGCCACTGGAAATTAATATTCCATGTTCCAGAAGCCATCTGGATCCCATCAGGGAGGGTCAGCTCATCTGGAGGTGATGGAACACCACCAGAATGTCCCCCAAAGGAGAAAAAAACAAGTCTGACAAAGCAGATGTATCTGTGATGTTATGGAATACTTGAAAAACCACATATATAAGTACTGAAATGTAGATCATTCTGAAACACCCCTCATCTCACCAGGCCAGTATCCTCTGTATTCCAGAGCACACCATTCCAGTACCCTTCCTTCTAATTTCAGGAATCCTATAGGAGAAAAGTCTCGCCTGTTTCTAAGCTTTTCACTTGACCCCCTAAAGCCATAATGTTTCACCCAAACTCAACTGTCAAAGCAGCTTTAAAATCCAAGGAGTACACTGCAATTTTTCCAGTGCCTGCATTTTGTGCCCTGTGCATCAACCCTGTTTCCCTTGTTGTACTTTGACCCCACAGTTCAGTCCTGTCTCTCATTCTGAGGCTGAACATCCTTCTGAACTGAAACAGATTCAAGGCTTAGGAAGGAGCCCTGCTATTTATGATTTTAACTGCACACAAAATGTGAAACCAGCACACATAACTCTACAGAAACACTGCATTCTCTCCAAGTGAGGCCCTTCAATTGTATCTTGAATACAGTGCTTGGTTTACACTCACACTGCTGCTGTAAAACCATATGTTGGAGTAGTAGTGATTGTGTCTGCCACTCTCTTTTATCATTCATGTGCTTAATCACACCCTGCACTGAGTTAACCACATTCAGGGATGAGTGCTTACTCAGCAGCCTGTGCCTGCATCTAGGTCTGAGATCACGTGTGTTCCCAGATACTGCATATTTTAAGATCTGCTAGAACTCCTGAGCAGACAGTCGGATGCAAAAATCAGAACAAGGATTTTAAGATGTTTGTGAATATCAGCGTTAAAATCAGATAAAATTAATAGGAAACTATACTGTCAACTGCACAGAGAATAAAAACATTAAACATTATAAGGCCTCTTATTTGTTTCCACTTCATTGCTACAAAAACACTGCTGCTGAGTATGAGTCAATTGTGCTAAATAGCAGGTAAAAATGCAATTTAGAAGCAAAAACAATTTCTGTCTTGGGGATCACCCCCAACAATACTAGATGGCAGTGGCTTGTTCTCCCTCCAAGACTTACCCTCCCTTCCAGCAATTTTAATTTGCTTTTCAGAGCTTAATCATATTAGAGGAATAAAATCAATACATGTGAGAAATCTGACATCCTCTGTAGGATTTGCAAGAGCAAATTTCTGGAGAACATGCAGGCATATCACAGACAAAGAACAACAATTTTACAACAGCATGGACTGAATCAGGATGGAGGGAGAAAAATTTACATAGAAAATATCTGGCCCTGCCTGGCAGCTAAATGTTTTGACACACCACTTACACGTGCTACTTTCCATACTGTACTGTCTTCTATGCTTCATTCATGCATTTTTTCACTTTTGCATTTAAAGATATGTCAACACAATATCAATGTACCTGTGCTAAATTCAAACACTGAGGTAGTGACAAAACACAGTCATTTAAATATCAAGAATTGCTATCAGAATTGATTGCCTTTCCTTCAGGCATTAAAATTTACTCTTTCAGATCGCTGACTTGTATTGCAAAACACAGCAATAATGAATTCTTAGCTGTACATGCATCAATTCTTGCTGTACCCCTCAGAGCTCTTACCTTTGAAATGCAAACATTACATAACGAATTAAACTCATGAGTGCACAGCAGACGTACAGCTCCTCTCTCCACCAGTGCTTTGGCAAACATTTCATTAACACTAAGTACCAAGCTTGCTTTATGTCAGCTGTTTAGAAATGCTTAGTTTCTGCATTTACCAAAAGGCTATTTTAAACATATTCACTGCTAGTTTGTATTGAATTAGGGAGGCTACAGTGGCTGTACCTTGACTAATCCATAAACTGAGTACCCCACTGTTCCACTTCAGAACTCTATTTTTTCCCAGTCATTGTAAATTACGTTAAACATCTGGGTCATTAGCAAATAGCGTTTAAAGGAATCTCAATGTGTGGCAGCCTTGCTGCTGCCTAGAAAACACTGTCACATGGGACTGCTCTTTGTATCCTTGATTCTCTCTAGGCAAATATTTTATTTTTACTTTCAGTAATCATTTCCAGGAAAAGCAAAGAAGTACGCCCTAATAAGAATGGCAATATCATTTGATAACACCCTTTTGTTTCCATGTTTCAGTGCCAAAGTCTCTTCTTCTCATGGCTGCAGACTCATTACCAAGAAGGTATGAGCTATTCTGTCACTGTGCACACTGACAGGAATTTTCATTCCTTTAATTTCTGGGTGCAACTCTGAGCTGCAACACTACAGCCAGGAGCCTGAAATTCACCCAGACTCCTCAGAAAGACTCTGGATTATCAGGCAGTGAAATCGCAGTCCTGAAATAACAGGAAAGGCTACTTCTAGAGTGGTTACAGCAGAAGGGCTGTTTGGAGTATGACAACCTCAGCTCCGGGGAGACATCTGATAGCAAGTCAAAAGGAAGCACCAGGAGTGCCATTAAACTCAGCCACAGCCACAATCCACTGCTGGGACAGCACTCGAGGTTGATGCCTTTAACTTCAGCCCTGAATGGGGCTGATGATTGAAATTGACAAAGATGATTGTCAACAAACATCTCCCTATAACAGTTTTTTTTGGCCAGAAATTTTCATCTGTTCATGAGAAATACGTGAACTCATTTTTAGCTATTTCTGTTCTGCACCACTAGTAAACCACTGGCTTTAAGTGAGTTACTGTCCACTCATGTGAATAATTGCTATTGGCCTTTACATTTTATTAGCTGCTGAAGCTCCCTTTCAATTGTGACACTGCTTCAAGTCGATGAGCAGATCTCACCGTGACAAAAATGACTGTGTGAGCACCTGCATGGTTTGCACCTCCAAAAGGTGCTTACCTGCCTCAGAAAGAAGTGTCAACACGCTCAGCTTACTTCACTTGTTGCTGAAAACTGAGTGTGGAGTGTAAGTAGAATCTGGCATAATGAAACATCAACTGGCACTACCCTGAAATACACATTCACACAATCTGCTGCCAGAACCGGGGCTTGCTGAACGTGTCACTCACAGTGCTCCCAGACACTTGGCTGTACCGCAACTCTTTTCCCAGTGAAAGGGAACCAGATGGTGAGCGACTCTTGGCATTTCTCAGTGTTATGTGAAGTGTTTCTTTAGCTAGTGAGCACATGCCATCCAGTCAAGTCGCTTTGGAAACAGCCCCTGGTGTCTTTCTTCAGATTTCTACACAAACGGCAAACACCCCATTGACAAGGAAAGTCAGACCCAAGCACGCAACCAGAAGTCTCAGCTAGGAGTTTCTGTTGTCCCGGAGACAAAGAAGCATCTCTGAGGGATTTATTTCATCCTTTGGTCCTGTTACAGCCTCTGAGTGCTCAACTGTTCATCCATGTCCATGGAGAAAGACTGATGGAGACAACTCAGTTAGATGCCCACGGTCAGATGGGATGAACAGAGGCCAGAATGCCCAACTGCCTAAAAGTACAAGTTCCACAGCTGTTTGCATATGCAAGCAGTGCTTGACAGCCAGTCAGGTCTGCTCTAAATTCAGGCATTTAGAGACCTGGTTCTGTTCCTGGCTCTGCCAAATCAATACAATCAAATCCTTTTTTCCTCTAGTTGAACCACACTCTCCTCAGGGCAAAGCAAAAGCTTGCAAGCAAACTTGCTAGAACCTATTTGAAGCAGAGGTTTCAGAAGCCCATTAAAATAAACTAAAAAAAAAAAGTTAACCAGAAACATTACAGTTTATTATTTTGACTGTGTGGGTAAGGAGTGCTTTGCTTGAAGGGAAAGCTTCTGCCTTGCTGCAACGATTTTGCCTTGGGGCAGTTTTCAGAGAGCTGTTATCTTTCAGGAATAATAAAATTCAGCATGTTGACTACACACCACACACAAGAAAGAAAAAGAAAACAGAAAGAAGGAGAAAAAATACAGAAAAGGCTAAATGCCCTGCAAACCCTACTGAAGTTAGTATTAGGAATTTGTAGACTTCAAACTTTGGATGGTGGTGGCTCTGAGGAGGTAGAGAAGAGATGGAAATCTGTGTGCCCTTCATGCACAACTGAAGGGACAGATACTCCCTCATTTCATAGACATGACCCCAGGCTACTGTTGGTAAATATCAGAATTACTCAGTACACAGTGCTACAAAATAGCACCCTTCCTGTGGCCAGATGAACTATATAAACAGAATAATATTCTGTTTATATTTGATTGCACAGGAGGGCAAATCAATCTTTCACTGATGCCAATGGAAAACATTCTTTTGAATGTAAAGAGAGCCCAGGTGGATGAGGCCCAAGAATTTTAGCATAATCAAAAATACAATTAATTTTCATTGGCAGTATATATGTTCTAATGTGTTAAAGGGAACTGCTCCCTAACAGTGTCTCCTCAGTTTAATTTCATGAGATGCACTTCCACACAGAACTTGGTAGGTTCCTGCAGATGCAAGGCAGAAAGCACTGTGTTACTTGGGAGAGTAGATTCTCCCCATCTCCAAACATCAATTGTGATTCATCACACAAAAAGTTAACTTTTAACAAGCCTTTAAACTAGAATAGTTCACCTGCAGTGGTTGCTCTGGAGTAAATCTGCACTTGGAAAACTGATTCTGTATTTCACTAGCAAACCTCTTTGGGTATTTTACAAATCCCATTTACTCAGCTGCTCCTTTGAAGTCAAGGGACTTCCAACACCAACTTCACCGGGCACGGGGAAGTAAACCAGAACAAGTTATGTTACAACACTGATAAATAAAGAGGTATGATATACGGGTAGATAAGATAGGAAGAGAAGACTTCTCTGTCCCAGTTTTACAAATATCTTATCAAACACTGCCAGTTCCAACTGAACGAAATATGAAGCAAACATTTCTCACCACTGGCACTCTCTCCTGTGCCTGCCCAGCAAGGCAGCCCATCCCGAAACTATCACTGACAACTGGTGCTTTTCTAGCACTGTCTTTACTGGAATTTCCAGCTTTCTCTTTCTCTCCATTTAAATATTTTTCTGCTAATATACTCCAATTCACTCTAAGCTTATGAGATCATCACCCAAACCCTCTGTTGCATCTTACAGAACACCCACTCCACTCTCGCATCCTGAAAGATTTCTAAAACCAAAAAGGATTGTTATGACCATCAGTGTCATCCTACTGCAAAACAGCCAGTGGAATGTTGTCAGTCTTCCTCAGTGCTGCACAAGAAAGCCACTGCTCTGCCTCCAAATAAACACAGTAGTGCAAAAAGCAATTTGGATGCAGTTTATCTGGCAATAAGGATTTAAAAATACTTCTGTTAGTTTCTATAAAATTATACAAGAGACAAATAAACCCAAAATCAATAAAACTTGTTACAGTTACTCATTTCTACTGATTTTGCTTGTTAAAACCACAAACTGCAGCTTCTCATTAAGAAAATGTTTAAGACCTGTGACTATCTGTAAGTAATAAGCCTTCTGTCTACTGATTTCCTAATTTAATTCACAAGCTGTGTTTCATTACAAGTGGCAAGCTAGAAATAAGCTATTTGCTCCAACAATTACTTGAATTCACTCTGGCTTTGCTTCCTCTTTGGCATCCCTCTATAAACCACTGTTTTATTAGCTCCTCGCATTAATTTGTTTCATTGTAGTCTAAAAGGTTGTTTGACACTGGTTTTCTGAACCTCATTGTAGTCCCAACTTCACTCCTACTTCCCTGGCACCCAAAGTTGCTGGGGCACATCGTGAAGCGTTGAACAGTGAAGTGTAACATCCCAAGAGCTCTCCCAGGAAAGCGTTTCTGGCTGGTTCATTTCGCTGGAGCTGCAGCCCTTGACTGAATCACCGAAGGGAACTGTTTCCAACCAGCGCATGGCGTTGCCCTCATTGCCTTTGGCCCGAATCCCACTCCCATCTCCACTGATGTCACGATTTACACCGGTCCCACTGACGCAACGCTCTGCCGAGACCGGTGGCGCGACTCCAGATTTACGCTGTGTCACTGAAGGGCTGGAGGGAGGCAGGCATGAATGGAGCCCAAGCTCCCAACCCATCCCCGGGCGGTTTGGGGGTTCCTGGACAGGTGCATCCCTCACTGTCCAGACACTGCCGGCACCGCACTGGCTCCGCTCCCAGTGCCACGCCGAGCTCAGCTCTGCCAGGACGGACAAAACCCGGAATAAAAGACACTCCTCGAAAGGAAGCGCGACCGGTCCCTGTAGCCGAGGGGTCTAGGCTGCCCCGAGGGATGGGGGATGTTCCGGGACCCCTGGGGAAAGGGAGCCGGGCTGTCTTTGGGGAGGGCTCCACGGGAAAGGGCGGAGGCGGCTGATGGCCCCGAGGGAAGGGGGCTCCAGGCCGCCAAGGGGAGGAGTGGGACCCCCCGATGAACGGAGGGAGCCCGAGCCACACCGGAAGGAGCGGGACCGGGCTGCCCTGAGGCACGAAGCTGGGGCTCCCGGAGGGACGGGAACCGCGGTGAGGACGGGTGGGTGACGAGCGGCCCGGGCGGGGTCTGGCCAGACACAGCAGGTGAAAGTTGCATGGGGGGCGGGAGTCGCCGCACTCACCTCATCCCCTTGGCCGAACTGCAGCCCCAGGGCGACGAAGTGCTCCACTCGGATGAACCCGTCCGCATCCTCATCGCACACATCGAAAACCTCCTTGAGCTTCCGCAGGAACCGCAGCAGGCTGGTCGGCTCCATCGCGGGCATTAGCTGGAGGCCGGCGGCACGGCCGCGGCCGCAGCAGCCATGATCGTCCGCGCCTTCAGCGGGTGCGTGACATCAGCTCCGGGGAGCGGGGCGGGAGCGACGGCGAGAAGGAGGAGAGAGGGATGGAGGGAGGGATGGAGGAGAGCGGAGGGAGGACGCGAGCCCCGGCGGAGGGAGGGAGCGAGCGACGGGCGGGAGAACAATAGGGCAGAGCTGGAGAATGGCGCTGAGGGAGGCGCGGCCGCCGCCAGGGGGCGCCGCAGGCAGCAGGGAGGCCCCGGCGGGGCCGGGCGGGACCGGGACACGGGGGACGGGGACAGGGGAACAGGGACAGGGGGACCGGGGAAATAGAGACCGGGGACAGGGGGACGGGGACAGGGGGACCGGGACAGGGGGACCGGGACAGGGGGACCGGGACACAGAGACCGGGGAAATAGAGACCGGGGACAGGGGGACGGGGACAGGGGGACCGGGACAGGGGGACCGGGACAGGGGGACGGGGACACAGAGACCGGGGAAATAGAGACCGGGGACGGGGGGACGGGGACAGGGGGACGGGGACAGGGGAACGGGGACGGGGGGACGGGGACGGGGGGACGGGGACGGGGGGACGGGGACAGGGGGACCGGGACAGGGGGACGGGGAAATAGAGACCGGGGACAGGGGGACGGGGACAGGGGGACGGGGACAGGGGGACGGGGAAATAGAGACCGGGGACAGGGGGACGGGGACAGGGGGACCGGGACAGGGGAACAGGGACGGGGGGACCGGGACAGGGGGACGGGGACAGGGGGACGGGGACAGGGGGACGGGGACAGGGGGACCGGGGAAATAGAGACCGGGGACAGGGGGACGGGGACAGGGGGACGGGGACACAGAGACCGGGGACAGGGGGACCGGGACAGGGGGACCGGGACAGGGGGACCGGGACACAGAGACCGGGGAAATAGAGACCGGGGACAGGGGAACAGGGACAGGGGGACCGGGACCGGGGGACGGGGACAGGGGGACGGGGACACAGAAACCGGGGACAGGGGGACCGGGACAGGGGAACAGGGACAGGGGGACCGGGACAGGGGAACCGGGACAGGGGAACCGGGACACAGAGACCGAGGACACAGAGACCGGGGACAGGGGGACGGGGACAGGGGGACCAGGGACACAGAGACCGGGGACAGGGGGACCGAGACACAGAGACTGGGGACAGGGGGACGGGGACACAGAGACCGGGGATAGGGTGACCGGGGGGACAGCGGGACGGCATGTGGGAACAGCGGAACGGCAGGGAAGCCGCCCGAGGAGCGAGGGAACGGGCAGGGAGCGAGGCAGGGTGGACAGGAGGACAGCAGCAGCCCGGGACGCGGCTGGCATGGCATCCCCCGGGCTCTGCGACAGCGGACGGAGCCGTTTGCAGCCCCTTCGCTTGTCCATACCTCAGTCCGACGCCCCAGATAAAACACAGTCACACTGCAATATTTTTTCTTAGAAAAAGCCTGGTCTGAATAGTTCCAGGCTAGAGGGGAAAAGCCGCGTGTAGAGAGTTAAGGGGCAATTAAGGCAAAGCAGGACAAGCGCAGCTCCGCTGCGCTCAAGCGAGCAGGCAGAGCCATGGGAAGGATCCCCGCTTGGCTGGGCACTGACACTGCCCACCCCCGCTTTAATCAGACAGAGCGGGTAGCGAAGGGAGATCCCTGCCTTCGCAGGATTCCTCGTTAAAGCCGCCTGCAACTGCTGTGCTCCATGGCTGGGTTTTAATTTGATCTCTCTGGCCGGCCCCTTTTCTTTCTCTCAAGAGTATTCCGGACTGCCTTCGAAGCCCACAGCTGTGAGCTGCCAGAGGGGAGACCAGGGATGGTTCTGGTTTCTGCACTGTGCCTCAGACCAGGCATGATGAGTGCAGCTCCTGGGGAGGAAGGAGCTCTGGCTGAGTCAGGCTCAGGTACTCACTGCCTCTGCCAGCACTCCTTTCCTGCTGTAGATGCTGAGTGCAGGTGACCATCAATCACTGACTGACGTCCTGCAGGTGATTGATAAAGCTGTCCAGCTAAAATGACCATGTAAGTGAAGCAGGTTTTGAATCGAGACAGTATCCATTCATTTGCTTCTTGCAGTAGGAGAGGTCCATATGGCCCTTAACAACCCTGAAAATTCCATGATTAGAGCGATCTGCTCAAATTCATCTCTTTTGTAGAAAGCAATGTGTTCTCAGGAAGTTTTATTTCTTTGAGCACGAGTCTCTCATCCCTTTTATGTGCAAATTCAAGGTTTGGAAAGAGGCTGGCTTGACAGCCCTGGAGCTTGCAAATCAGTTGTCAATCAACAACACAGTGACAGCAATACAATTCCCCACATAGCCACCCTCAGAGAGATAAGGAGCTGATTCCAGAGCCTCTGCCACTTTGATCTTCCTTTATTTTTTACAAAAAAGTCATGGAAGAGTTCTCCTTTCCCTCACTGATGTACTAAACGGTCTTTCCAGTCCAGGAAAAAAAAATAATCAAAGTGCAGAGATCAGATATGAACCTTGGGAAGCAAAGAATTTCTGAAGAGATATGAGGAGATGTGAAAGGAAAAAGGGAAGCAGAATATTTGATCAGCAATCTTCTCTGAAGCTGTCTAGTTAGAGCAAGATTCTTGAGATGTGGGGATGTTTAGCTTTTATCTTGAGACCCTTGAACTCTTCAGGTTATATGGGGATTGATTTCAGCACACCCCTTGGGGACACCTATTCAAAAATCTGTGAGCTTGTAGCCCTTGGAGTTGTGGGAAGACACCTGTGTGGAATCAGCTCCTGTTAGTCTAACTGCTCTGAAGTCAGTTCAACCTCTTCTAAGGCTCAGAGCACATCTGTGTCACTGTCCCACCTCGTTTGCTGAGATTGTCTCAGTGACTCCTTGCTCTGACTCCCCTCTTTGTGTGCAGGTGGGCAGCTGTGCAGGCCCAGACTGGGAAGTGGAGTCACAATAAATACTGTGGTAGGAAAAAATTTAAAAAAAGGGGGAATATTCCTGTTTGTCATGACCAGAGGAAAAGTTCCCACCCCTCAGAGGGGTTGTGCTCACTTTCATGAAATCCAGTTAATTTCCACTGACTCTCCTTTATTTTCTGCTGGAATATGAAGGAACTTGGTCTAGATAGGCAAGTAAGGGGCAACATGGATTTAGATCAAAACTGTCATCATTAAAATCTGTGTCAATCTTGCACTAACTTGGAAGGGACAGATGCAGGGGAAGAAGATTTTAGTTTAGACACTATGGTTTGGGGAATTAGTGCTCAAGTTCAAGAACTGCCACAGACAGCCTGAGTACCAGCAAGCACTGGAATGAAGCTGATAAGAGAGCTGGAGAGGTTGTAGAAGCTGTCATTACAGACAGCTGAATATGTGGAGCAAATATCTGACAGCTGGGAGATGATTTGATAGCACTGAACACGAGAGAATTGGGATGAGAGATGCTGTCAGTAAAGGTCTGTGAGCTTATAGCTGGGGTGTCCGATGGGGACTAAGATCAGGACAGCGAACCGAACACTGTCCACCCACTTGCTGGGCAGCTGCTCTGCCAAGGTGAAGTTTTTAGGGCTGAATCCAGGTTGTTTTTTTTTTTTTTTAATTTCAGTGGTGTAGCTGGCATTGCTCCTTGCTCTCCACTTCCCTGCTTCTCCACCTCTAGGTAGGGCATGCACCAGTGGGCTATTTTTCCTTACTGGTATATATAACTATGTGTTTAATCAGAGATACTTTGCAACTTCTTCATTTGATTCATGAACTATGTGAAATAAATGTTTTACATACGGCCACTCTAGTTTCCTTCTAGAACTTGAAATATGACTAGTGGTGGTGCGATCATATTTGCATGAATAAATAGTTCAAGAGGAAATTATTTCATTGCATACCACAGGCCATGGCTGTCATTTGCAGGATTTCTTTACAATCATCTGCTTTTCCATCAATGTCAGTTCCACTCACATAGCAAATTGCAATCTGGTGTCAGAAACACTGTCAAAGGAGGGCACTCCCCAGGGCTGATGGCCCTATCTGCAATTCTGGTTATGTTCCAGCCACATCCAGAGACCCAGCCCCTAGGAACAGCTTCACAGTACAATTTCTCTTTATGGCATACACAATATAGCCCTCCTTGAATATTTGGCTTCTCATAGTCTTACTGTATTTTGAATCAAATCCTGTTTCCCACTGACTGCTCTGATTAACCATGATAACCAAAATCTGTTAACCATGTAACAGATGTACTTGATCAACTGGACATTCTCTTTAAATGTCACAAACGGGTAACAGGCAGAAATAATCAGCTTATTAACCCTTGACCCTGAGAACTTAACAATATTACTTAAGAGGTAATGGAGTTTTCTCAGACTAGCTTAATTAAGTTTAGAACAAAAGCAAGATACTTGATTTTTTTACTACCTTTCCTCTATTTTTCTATTATAAAAAGTTAAACAGCAAGAACAAAACTTAAAAATTTTGGAGAAATGTTTCTACAAGCGAGGATCTTCCTTTGAAATTTTCTTGATGCTATAGGACCTCACCTTGTAAAAGTTTTACTGGATTAATTTTACACAGTATGAATGCTCTTGCTTGATTTCAAGAACATTCTTACCAGATTATGAATTAGGCATGAGCAAAACTCTGTCAGATGAGCCCAGCTAGAGAGCAACTGCACTAAATTCAAACACATTAATGCCTTATTTGTTTCTTCTTACAACACACATACTACACAAAGACCAAACCACCTGTTCTCCCGAAGTTACAGCTAAAATAAACAATCCTCTGTGGTGGTTCCCATAAAGCCGATTCCACTGGGAATTCATAGGATCAAACGAATATTCCCTGGTGTTTCCAGGGACAGCACCAGGGTTGCAGATGCCAAGGCCAGCGTGTTCCCCTGGCACTCCGAGGTCTCCTTACTCCACCGAGTGGTCGGTCACTCCACTGCACATCTGTCACCAACCCAAGGCACCCACCTGCCAAGGCTGGCAAGAATAATACATAAAGCCAAGGTGAATGGAAAAAATTCTCCCTCTTCCATATCCCACAGTCCTCCAGATGCCCTGGGGCCAAGGCTTTCTTCTTGGTACATTCCAGAAGCCTCCCTGCTGCCCACTTTCCTCTGACCAGCTCCAAGTAATTGGGCAGGCTTACATTTCCCTTAGATTGTAACATACAATTGCATCTGTCAACCTCTTGAAAGCCATAAAGTGTTTAAAGTTCCAGGACAACTCTGTGAAAAGCAGACCCAGTGTAGTAGCAGCAGTCAAGCTATTTTCAACTTCTACCCCAAATAGGGCTGTTTTCTTCTGACTGATCCAGCATCTGCAAAACATCTTATTAATATTTAGAATTAATCATTCTAATAGATTTGCCAAGTGACTGCCCTTATCTGGAAAAGGCACAGTGCATGAAATCAAAGTGGACAAATTATGTCACTGCCAATCAGATACACAGCAGGACTTGAACTCCTTTCAAAGCAACTAATTTCTTACAGCATCTGCTGGACAGGTGACTTACCTTTGTCATGCTCTAGAGCTGTGACACACCAGTGACAAAGCCTTTACTGGAATAAAACGAATCTTCCTTGAGGCTAACGGATTGCTGCTTTGTTGTTTGCATTTAAATGAACCCTAGCTAAAAGCCTGTCTCCATGGGCAAGTGTTTTTATTCTAGCACATTTAGATTTGGCATAGCCCCTAAAACCAACAAATCGTTACCACCAGCCTTCTTGACACCATCTTTTTTCCTCCCAAGCTGTCTCTGCCAACAGAAAAACCTGCTGAAGCTAAAACAAAGCAGGAAAAGGAACAGATGCCTCAAGCCTGTGACTGAGCACCAGCCCAACGCAATTGAATCAATGTCCCATTTGATAAAGAGGGATGAGAACAGCACTAAATGCTGCTTTCTGGAGAGACCACCTTCTCAATTATTTTCCTCTCTCAAGCCCTATAGTATTAATTTAGGATTAATGCAGAATGTTGTATATAACAGGACTGAGGACCAGCCTACTCAAACTGCTGTCATGGTCTAACCCCAGCCAGCAAACACCGCAGAGCTGCCTACTTACTGTCCCCCCAAGACAGATGGGGAGAGACTGAGGGGTAAAAGTGAGAAAACTCATGTGTTGAAATAAGGACAGTTTAATAGGCAACAAGCAAATCAAAACAAGAATTCATTCACCACTTCCCATGGGCAGGCAGGTGTGCAGCTGTCTCCAAGGAAGCAGGGCTCCATCACATGCAGCAGTTACTTGGGAAGACAAACAGCATCACCCCCAGTGTCCCCCCTTCCTTCTTCTCCCCCAGCTGCACATGACGCCACCTGGCCTGGGACATCCCTTGGGCCAGTTAGGGTCAGCTGTCCTGGCTGTGTCCCCTCCAACTCCTTGTGCTCCCCAAAGGTCCCTCACTGGTAGGGTCTGATGGAGGCAGAAAAGTCCTTGTCAGAACTGCTCTGCCACAACTAGAATAACCCTGTGTTAACAACACAAATCCAAAACATAGCCCATACTTTCTACTAGGAAGAAAATTAACTCTATACGAGCCCAAATCAGCACATTACCCAGGCAAAAACATACTGATTTGCTAAGCAAATTATTTAAAAATATTCAAAGAATTCAGATATGCAATTATACACACTGGTAGCAACCTCCTCTTGTTCACCTAAAAGCCAAAACAGCAAATATGTCATTTTCAAGCAGTGAAATCAATGTGATGCTGAAGAGAGATGAATTAGACCTATTTGTTGAAAAAGGTGTTTAAAAAAACAAATCTGGATTTGCATTGCTAAAGTTCTCAAGAATTCAAGAAGGAAACATGAAAAAGGACAGCAATTATTAGGTGCCAACAGTGCAGCTGCTGAGTGAATGCATGTGTGCTCACACAGCACTGTGCCTGTCCTAGGGTTACTTTATGATGCTGAATTGTATCCCCATTTGTCTATTCATCCCAGAAATAAGTTTTGCACCTTTAAAACTAGATCTGAGAGTGAAGCAGGGGAGAAGGAGAAGCAGTGAAATGGAGGCAGTTGTTTTCAAAACATAGAGACCGAGAGCTTCAGCATTTTTCTCTCCTGGACTGTGTTGTCTGCAGCACAGATGGGAGAGAGCTCTCCTTTGCTTTTCAGTTAATTTTTTTTTCAGCTAGCTGAGGTAGTGAAGTTCCCTGGACTGTGTTGTGGTTTTTTTTTTTTTTTTCTTGGAACTGTTCAAACCTGGTCTGAACTGAAAACCCAGAAAACACTGGAAGCTCACACCTGTGGCCCACTGGGGCCTGGGATGTGGCATTTTCCAGCACAGGAGGGACTGATAAGAGACTGAGTGAGTTGAGCTACACCCCACAACAAGGACTTTCTGAATTTGCCATCTCTTCAGAACAGCAAGATGTTTTATTTTTTAATATTATTCATTTTTTATGCTCATGAATACTTTGCTTGTTAAACAAAGTTTTTTTTCCTCTTTTCTCCAAGGAAATCTTTTCCCAAAACAGTAGAAGGAAGGGCTTGTTTCTCCTTTCTAGAGGGACCCTTTTGGAGTTTCCTCCCAAATTTGCCCTCAACCAGGACAGTGCCTTAGTTCTTGCTAAGACAATGCTATCGATGCTATCAGGAATTTCATGACAATTTCAGTGGCTGGAGTAAATGAGAGGTTGCTATTTATTTAGGATTCTGACAGCTGGAAGCAGCTGTTGTGCCTCCTATCAGACACCAATAAGAAACAACTACTTCATGCTCCATAGCAAAAGTCAAATGATGTCTGACCAAGTCTCTTCTTGACTATGTATAATAAAAAAAATGTTTCAAAATAATAGGTCTCTGCAAGACTTAAAAAATCTCTAAAATACATGGATCAATATTTTGTATATCCTTCTTTTAAACACTCCTATTATCCTTCAGAATTATACTGTTATTGTTCAAATAATTCTCCTTTCCTTCTGGCTAAACCCAGAAGGTTTGAAGAGGCTCCTGTCAGGACTCTTTGGTACAAGAGGGTATTAACAGGCTTTCTGCTTCAGGATACAGAAAAGCAGGAATTCCTGCTGGATGTGCTTTAGGTGTTGAGGATAAAGGCAAAGTTTGAGTAGTGGGCATTAAGAAAAATGGAAACAAGAAACAAATGGTCAGATGAAAAGGGACAAATCCTCCTCTGTGGGATGTTTTTCTCTCTCCACAGCAGAAGAAGTGTGAAGAATCCTGGATCCTAATTCAGGCATCTCAACAAGATGAAATGAACTGTGATTCCTCTAGGGCAGGTCCTCTGTCCTGGCATTTCCATGTCTTCAGCTTATAATCCAGCCAGGTGACTCAAGCCTTAGGACAAAGGAAGGAACATTCCACAGCCTCATGAAGCAGGTCAGCTCTCCCAGAGGAACACAAAGCAAATCAAGTCAAATCGGTTTTACTTTTGGTGTGCAGACAGACAAGGGAGCGTTCAGGGAAGGGCAAGAGCACAAAATCCTTCCAAGGCAAAGTTTCAGGGCTTGTTCTTTATGACAGGGGACTTCCCTCTGAAAGAGTCATTTATGAACAGTGTTAAGGCAGCAAATCACAGCTTAAAAATTCAAAAGCAATAACTCATTCAAGGAAAAAAATGCCTTTCCACAAGCACTTGTGCACAGTATCAGCAAGATGAGGGAGGCTGTGTGTCAGAACAGCCACTGTGCCTCCTTTGGCTTAGGATCCAGATTCACACTCCTCCAGAGCCCTGGTGCTGGACAGGAAGCCAGGCCAGATGACCTCCTCTCCCCTAGTGCTGCTGCTGAGTTACCATCCTGAGCATTTTGAGCGCCATCTCTCCTTGGTCAGCTGGCACCTAGTACAGAGAAAAGCAAGGATAAGCAGCTGCTATAAGGAAGCAGACAGCAGCTACACACACATCTTCAGTCTTCTTGCTGATTCCACCCCAAGGACTTCATTATTTACCATGTGCCCAGCCTTGAGAATCCAGAAGAAAGCGAAGTTCTCATAGGCCTTGTGGAAAGCAGCTGTCTCAGTAGATTCTGGAGACACATACAGTGCCTTCCACCTTTTCTGGCTGAACTGCCCCAAATTAGGCCACTTCAGTTTCCGGATCCATGCTTCCTGGCCTGTTGGAAATAAGAGATAGCACTGATTACTAATACTCAGAAAGTATTGGTAATTGATTTCCAAGCACTGATTACCAATACGTGGAAATTACTGATACTTGGTTCCAGAGCAGCTTGGGAGTCCAGTTCAGCTGGATGCTCCCTGTACTGGATACCAGTACAGCAGAGTTAGCACAGAGTCTCTGTCCTCAGATCCTAAAAACAATTTTGTTATGCCTAGGAAAATTCAGGACAAACTGAAACAAACCAATGGAGGGGAGAAGGGAATAAGTAAACGGTGAAGGTGTGTATGAAATGGATTTAGGATTGTACAAGTTGAACATGTACAGGGTTGGAGGCTCTGCAGCCCTAGAAATTCCAACATATTTCACTTTGCACCTCAAACACCTTGATGTCCTGCCATGCAGAAGGATCAGCCATACCAAGTCCCCCTCCTGGAAATGAGAAGAGGCATGGTTTCTCTGTTTGTTGGACACTCATTGAGAGGAGACTGAAAAGGTTTTCTGTTTCCAGGTGCTGCTAGAGAATGTGGAGGTCAACACAGCAACAAAATCAATTCTAGGACTCCAAGGGGAACAAAGCTTTAGCCTACCTGTGAACTGCTGGAAGAATTTATGTGTTAACTCCAGCTCAATTTTAGACGAAAATGTGATAAACTGGAGCATCACTAGCTGCTAATCTGTTTTGACATCCTAAA
This sequence comes from Anomalospiza imberbis, assembly GCF_031753505.1. Taxonomy (NCBI): domain Eukaryota; kingdom Metazoa; phylum Chordata; class Aves; order Passeriformes; family Viduidae; genus Anomalospiza; species Anomalospiza imberbis. Next base: position 10,904,890 of record NC_089699.1, on the reverse strand, counting down.
TACCATGCTTCCTGGATTTATTGATTGCTGTGATTTTCATGAAGGGCATCTGAATATCTAAGTGGACAGAGACATACAAGGAATAAAGCCTTTCACAACATAGGAAGGCGTTTGTGGAGTCTGTGACTGCAGAATCTACAACTCTGTGAGAAAAGACCAGCAGAAGGGAGCACAGCAGCCTTATGAGGCATTTCAGCAGCACTTGGCCTGGTTCCCAAACTGCCCCTGGATCAAACCAGCATCTTACAAGCAGCAAACAAAGCCCAAGGTGTGCAGGAACCTACACTAAGAGCAGGTGTGATCACTCTTCTGCTGCACCCTCCCTCATTAATTACCAGCATTCTTTGCCTATGAATGAGCATACACACATACACATCTATGTGCCTATCCAGGAGGATTAAATAAATTATTAGCTTCACTGAAACAAGCAATTACTGATGTTGCAGATCCATTTCTCAACAGTATAATGGAAGTAAAGGATTTGCCTCTCTCAGAAGGATATAAGCAAAACATCGTAAGTGCTGCTCCTTTATGACTGTAGTATTTAAGCACTGCTAGTTAGGTAAGACGTTTGCACAGAAGACTGGAGGAATCTGGGTACCAATGTACTGACAGCTCCACATTCTACTCATCACATGCTCTGTTTCCATCCCCAGTCAAGAAGTTCCTCACCCATGGTGTCAACAATGAGGTCCAGCTGCCCATTATAGACTGTAACACTGATATTGGCTGCCAAAAGCTGATCAACAATATCGATGACAGGTTTCATGAAGTCCTCAGCCATGTTCTCAAAGACCTGTTTCGACTGACCTGGTTAGAACCAGAAAGACAAATTTTAAGTGATGAAGGATGTCATCCCCAAGCTGGGACAGAAGCATGGGCTAAAGGCTTTAAAATGGAGTTCACAGCTACACAAAAAATAGTCCTAGCCAGAAGTGGCAGTGATTGATCAGTCTGAGGAACAGGAGGACCAGACAGCAGCTGTGCTCCCACTGGAGCTCATAGACAATGCTGTAGTTTCTGGCTCCTATTTACACACAGAGTGCTGACATCAGTCCTTTAAGCCTGTTTTACACCCCCTCCTCCGTATGATGCATCATTACATGACACCAGACTTCTGGCACAGAAAAACTGACAGGAATTTCAGCAAGACTGCATGAAACACAGAAACCAGTTCCTGAAATACAGAGGATCGTCCTCCCTTCCCCTGTATTTTTAGTTACTTGGCTAAAGATAGATAGGAGCAGCAGAATCAGAACCACACTTGCTCCCACAGGCCTGCCCCACGACATCTTCATTTCTGAGAACAGATCCCCTCCTTAGCCCCATGGACAATGACAAATGAACGTGACCAGTTGCCAGAGTATTCTCCTACAGGATGCAATACTGTAAACAGCGGTAATGAACTCATCAGATGCACACTAACAGACAGGAAAGTACCTCCCCACTTCACACAGTCAGGAATGATCATCAGCTTCTTTCTGATGGGCCCATTCATCAGCTCATCAAGGCTGCTCTGATGCATTTTTCTGACATGGCGCTGGTAAAGCTGCACTGGAAAATATCGAACACGCTTTGATCAGTAGCACACTTAAGACTCCATTCTGCACAGATAACAATCTTCAGTGTCAACCATGGTCAACAAACCCTTTTCTAATGAAAATGCAACACCACAGAGAGAGATGTGCTTACTTTTACTAGAAACCACTGAAGTCAACCCTTATTTAGGGCAGGATGATACAAGAAGAATCCATCCATTCCTACTTTTAACTAGCATTGTACTTTTTCTGGGCATCAGCTTCTGCTTTAACCACTTGGCTCTTCTCAAGAGAACAAGTATTTTTGAGCTGCAATGTTTTACTTTCAGGAGTTAATTTCACCTTCCGTTATGAAGCCAACAGAAAAAGAGCTTGAAAGAAGTTCTACGTGTGTGTTTTTCACATTGATGCACAAAAATCATGGAGCAAGAATTTAATCAGACTGTTTCTACTGATGAGACACTTTGGTGTACTGTCTTAAAGACAGAAATTAAAGACAGTAAGAGGAAGTAACTTAAAAGGTCATGAAATGATGTTGCAATTATACTGACTGCTTCCTTGCTGTAATTTGTGCAGGATGTAGAGGTGGAGGTGTCATCTATAGGGTTGTTCCACATTCCTATCTGTCTCTACTTACGCAACAGCAAACAAGTTCTGCTTGGGAGAATATCAACATCCATTTTAAAGATGTGCTACATTGAGACTCTTTCCACTGTCAGAGTTGAAGGTATGTGAATGGAAACACAGGGCCTCAGAAGTTCAAGTATTTAAATACAACTTACTGAGATGGAGATTTTCTTGTTCATCCGATTTCACTTCTGGAACCTCCTTAGTCAAGATGTTATAAAAGTTCACATTGTCAGTGTTCTGAAAACACAAGATAATTTCAGTAACACTAATAAAAACATTTCTCAGAGATGAAGAAGAGACTCTCCTGAAAAGAAAAAAAAAAAAAAAGATAAGTTAATCCTAAATAAAGGACCCTGTGACCTGTCACTTTACCTGCATACCAGGAAGATACTTGTGGAAAAACTTCAGTTCTACATTTGCTCTGAGAAGTGGGAGATTCCTCAAGCCTGTATTGTTCACACATGGGTTGTGCCAGAGATGTTATTTTCTCCTCTGAAGCAGATGTGAAGCTACAGGAAGTCTTACCCTGCGTTAGTCATGGCAGAGAGCTGCAGTGCCGGGTGATGTTTTAGACAGCCCCTACTGCCAGGTCTGGTCTGGTGCCACTCTCGCTCAACATCCTTCCAACCTCCAATCCTCCAAAATCTAAAATGCTTCCTCAAAAACGTGGTGCTGGGTATGAGCCACCCCTCTTCTGGAACTGCTGACAGCTGGATGTGCCCAAGCACTGCAGATTGGCAGCTCTGATGCAGCTGACAGAGGCTGCCTGCACCCAAGGACAAACATCAGCAGTGTTGTCATTACAGAAGTTACTCCAGATTCTTGAAGTCCTGCTTTACTTGATTTTTGAATTTTTAAAGTTCTGATGCTTAGATCAGAACTCAGCTCACAACAGCAACTGCAGAAGAACTGCAATGCCTTCACCTGCCAGCACCATCACAACTGAGAGAGGAAGCCAAGTAGATTTGGAAAGTAAAACAGGAACCAAAAGTTCCTTCTGAACAGCAAGAAGTGAAACCAACTACGTACAAGCCACTGTCAGTCATGAATCACAGAAAAAAAAAAACAAACCAAAAAAAAAACCAACAAAAAACCTCCAAAAAAAAAGAACACAAAAAGTAAAAAAAGGAAGTGGCTCCAGATTAGCCTTTCTGTCCAAGGAAGCCAGAGCCTTACTAAAGAATGAGATGTAACAAAGAATGAGATTTTGGAGCAACCTTTTAACAGGAGAAACCAAAGCAAAACATTACCAGTCTTTTATGCTGGAACTATCTAAGTAACGAGATGCAGTGACCCACAGTAACAGACCATAACTTGAGGTTCCTTTCCATCCTGTGCACCTATCGTAGTTCTTCAAACAGAGATGTGTGCGTAACTTCAAGTTTGTGTCTTGGTGGATGCAGTTTTCAATATTCAAAGCTTTCCAGGAGATACAGTTTATTTAAATTGAAACTGTAGAATCAAAAGGACTAATTGTATGCTGAAATCTCAGTGCAATACTGGAAGACAAGGGCTGTCCTGCCTACTTTCTCTGTCACTCTCCCAGCAGGGCATCGCAAACACTCCTTTATATCAGCACTGGGATACAACAAATCCTGGCAAAAATGCCTGGGCAGAGGGCTGAAGAATTCATGCCAGCTCAGCACTCATAGAAAGAATAACTTGAAATCATGTGCTTCCCCAGGCAGCAGTTATTTCTTAATGTTAGTCAAAGATCCTACCTCTTCAATGACACCTTCAGCCTTGCCCCATAGCTCAGTAGCCAGCCCATATTGATTTTTATTTATTGCATCCATTATTTCTTTGGCAACAGCAGTCACCTCTGCTAGACCATTATCATCAAGAAGAGACTGGAAGACAAACACAAAGAAGGACAGCTTCAATTACAATTCCACATCCATTTATTGCTAACAGCCTCCGTGCTTTTGAGGTTTTATTCAGGCCAAGAGGTAATCTTATAATTCAACATCCATTTGTACTGTATGGCAGCACAAGGGATCAGGTGAGGACCGAGAGTTTAAGAAGGTACTTACAGTGCTGTAAAGGTAGGGCCCCCAGGACAGCACAGAGTCTAAACAAACAGAACAGATTTCAAACATCAAACTGACAATCAATTATTGACATAAGATTTAACTTACTTCTCCTTTACTGGAGCAACAATATTTATGAGAAAAAATAAATGGAGATGAATTAATCAGTAAAAAGGTACAGTAAGCTCTGTTTAACCCTAAAGTTATGTACCACAGAGCAGTTTCTTTACAAATCCTGCAACATCATTAACCCCCTATGAGTTAACCAGTGAAATTTATTTAAAGCAACCAACATGTTTCTACCAAAATATTCTCCCCCCAGCACGGCAGCACATTGCCAGAACATGGGCAGAGGTCTAACAAGAGGATGGGAATTATCTAAACTGATCTGTTTGAAAAGTCACAAGGGAAAAACTGAGTTATAAACCAAATCTGTTTTGTAACAACTTTGTTTGTAAATTCTCAATGATCAGCTGATGGTAGACAGATAAGAGTTTGCTTGGTATTGTTCTGTCCTGCAGAGAATCTGTGAAGCCTGCCCTTGCCAATACCACTGAAGGACCAAGAGCCCTTTAATTTGCTTTTTATCCTCACCAGACACAAATCTCACTTGCAGCCTTGTGAATTGCTTGGTGGCTGCATTTCAGCACAGGACTTGCAAAACACCTCAGAGGCTGTGGAGATGTGTAGGGACATTTTATCATCCCCTCCACTTTAGATGCAAGTGTGGTCCTCGCTAAGCTTGCTCTCTGACTTTTCCTAATCTAGATACATTCTAAAGAGGGATTCATTAGTCACAAGAAGACTTGCAAGGATGCAGTATTTATTTTTGATTTACCAGACTCACTAGAGAGTTAATTCACTTAAGGGAGGGATGGCCTTTTTGACTTCAGGCACTCATGGAATGATTACAACACCCAAGAAAACAAAACAACAACAAATCATCCACAGTCTGAGGAGTTTAAACGTACCCAAAGGCGAAATCCATGAGTCTCCAAGAGCAGTCCCCATAAAATTGCACTTTATGGTCCCTTTTTGAACAGCCTTTGTGAATAAGAGAAAAACCAAAACAAAACACCAATAATTAAATTTTAGCTATTCATGACTCTAGAATCAGTTCTCATTAAGTGAAAAAACTAAGTAGCACTGTGAATTAGGCAATAGGGACAATGTATTCCAGAAAACAAAAGTACTTGTAGAACCCCCCGTTTTAAAGTGAAAAGTGAACTGTATCCTCCAACTACTTACCTTGTGCAGCTCCAAAGCAACCCCAGCAGCCATTTTACCTCCATAAGATTCAGAAAATATGTAAAATGGGATGGTCTGGGGAGAGAAAAATCACACAAGAAACTCATTGTGCGGAGGGCAGAATATGCCTCCAACCATCTCCCAGATCCCACAGGACCCAGGCACTGGCTGTTCACCTCTCATCCTCAAACATTTAATGTTTTTCTTATTTTAAGCTGCACATTAGGTTTCCATAACATCCTGGTGATTTGCTGGGGTTGGTTCTGAAGTATTTTGGAACTATAAGCAGCTGTGATCCTATATATGCTGCTTGGATCACTCAACAGACAAAAGTCCACCTCAATGCTTATCTAACTAACCCCAAAATCAAGATACAACTTCTGAAATGTGGAAAATAAGAGACAGTGGTTATACCTGCATCACACACTACCTAGCAGCAAAACTGCTCATCTGGAAGTCTGTTCCCTAATTCTTTTTGAATTCTACTTAAAAGCAGAGAAAAATACAACAATAAACAAGAATTCAATTCACTTACCTGGAATTCTGTTCTACACTTGAAGAATTCTCCAAGAAAAACCATCATATCAGAAACTACTGCGGTAAGGTTTTGGGCAAACAAGCTACAATCATCCACATAACTGAATCCAGTGCCCACAGGATTATCCACAAACAAGATACTGGCTGCCTGCAACTGTAGAAGCAGAAAGGTTTCTATAAAACCTCAGTTCAGCACCAGCAAAAAAAAAAAAAACTTAGTTTTGATGGCACAAATGATTAACTGAGCCAGCAAATCCCTGGACCTGAAAAAACTTGCAGAAAAATTAGGTGTAACATAAAGTCCTTCAATTTGCCCAATCTGTAATGAGAAATGCACCCAAAAACTCTCAGTGATCCAGGGGCAGGTCACCTAGGGGAACTCCGGAGTACTTCAGATTATTGGTAACTCAGAGCACAAATATATTGCTCTAATTAAACTTCCATCTTCGCAGGCAGCTGTAATTTGTTTTCCCTTGAAGGCCATACCGAACCTGTAATTATAAGCCATAGGTTTTACACTGCCAGCCACCCAGAAAAAGCTCTGTGACTGCACACAATGAAACTGTGATTTGAAAGAACACTTTCTACAATTTCCCTGCTCTCTGTTTACCAGACATCTGCATTTCACAGTTCCACAGAAGACCAGACATACTTTATCAAATTAAATTAATGTCTACCCCTCAGTTCTAAACAAGGCTATGCCTATAAGCTAATTTATTAACCACAATATTTTAACTTGAAATATTATAGTTCTACTGAACTTTAAATGAAAAACTGTTCTGTGGTTTTTTTTGTATAGTGATCATCTGCTTACACAAGCAAACAAAGATTTGTAATTAGTAGTAAGAAGCTGAACTCTCTACTGTACCCAGGTTGTATTTCTTGGATTCATTTCTTTGTCTAATGGACCAATCTCTTCAAAGTTCCCATATCCACAGCCTGAAGCTCCTGGACCTCCCTGCAGGGAAATATCAAATGACACAGATGTTAAAAGGCAGCATGGCATAGATATGACAGATGGAAGAAAAATACAAGCCAGCCAGTAAGCAGAATGACAGATTGTAAATTTTTAGAAATGGCCTTTGCACTACACATTCATTTGCAGAGCAGGCTCTGTTCCTCATGGTCTTGGGCTATGCACACACATGCCATTTCTGAAAGCAATAATTCAACAGAGAAGCAGTCACCCACTTGTGAGAGCTTCTGGTGAGCTGCCTGTTATGTGCGCACAGTTTCAAAACCTTATTCCCTGAATATGGAGTGCAAAAGTTAACTATGCTAACTGGAGCTTTGCAAGTCATTAGCTTAATCAGCATTTACAGCTTCTGGGTTTCACTCTGATGAAATAACCCAGAAAGAGTAAGAACAAGTCCTCAAGTGATTCTATTCAACATTAACTTCTGAAATGTACTGTGGAGAACACGCCACCATTTTTATCAAACTGGGATTGTTTCCATTTAGAAATGATCCTCAATCTCTGATTATTTTATTTACTCTCTCTCTCTGAACATTGTTTAGACTTCAAACTCTTCAGGAAAGGAGCTGTGAAATTACAATGCAAAAAAATCACTACTGTTGTATGAAAGATAAGAACAACCTCTGTTATTGCAATCAAACTTGATGGAAGGTGAGCAGTTGAGGATATCCCACAACTGCAGAATGAAATCATCCTTGTTTTTCCCAACCCCAACAGCTCATTCACAAGGCAAGGCATTTAGAACCAGGCAGTTTTGAATCCTGTTTCTGTAGAGCTGCACAGTATCAGCTATCAGACTGAACCAGTCACAGATGGAAAGAATTACTGCTTAGGTATCTCTCACCAAACCTTACCTGAAGCCACAAGACAAGAGGTAACTCTGTGAAGTCTTTGGTTGGGTTATTTGCATAGTAGAGCCACCAGAACATATGGGCCTTGCTCCGAACCTCCACATATCCCCACACTTCCTTGGGCTCTTGGGGCTTCCTCAGAACTACACCTTGAGGGGAAATAACAATCAGCTAGATAAAAAAGCTCAGCTTTGGACTTTCCACCAGAATTGTTGCAAAACGTTACAGTTCAATCTTGAGTGTGACAATTAGAAGTGTTACTACCATTAAAAAATTACTATTAAAAAATCTGCCTATACTTACACCCCCACCCACAGCTGAGTTATTTTCATGAATGAAGTGTGTAATTAAGTGCTTCCTTATCAGAGCCTGGCATTAGAGCTGCCACCGGAATAACAGCCCAATCGCTGGAATAATTTGTTCTTGAAGTGCTTTCAAGGCCTGGGCTGAAGGCACAGCCCCAGTGAAATAACTCCCATAACGAGCTGCAATTTCGACAAGGATCACAGAATAGTCTGAGTTGAAAGGGACCTAAAAAGAGCGAGTCCAACCGTTTCGAGAACGGCCCGTGCGGGGCTCGAACCCGCAGCCTTGGAGTCATTGGCTCCGTGACCCGAGCAGCCGAACTCATCCCAGCACTGCACTTCGATGTGGGTGTCTGCGGGGACCACATCACTTCACAGTCCCCAGGGGGAGCAGATGCAGACAGAGGGTCACTTCTAAAGGAATCCAAGTATAATTTAGGTCAGTAAAGCCTAGTCACCTTACGCACTCAGTCTACTGCCCATCTCGGACACGGAACAGACCTTTGACACTCCAACCCTTAATCTCAAGGATCAGGGCAGAAGGCAACAGCGCACTGGAGCAGGAGCAATAGGGCTTTTCCAAGCCAAGGTAGCTTGGCCTGGCCAGGCCAGGCTTTGCTGCTCCCGCCGGGACTGCCACTACCCTCTCCGTCCCTCCCGACTGCCACCCCAGCAAGCGGAATTTCGCGCGGCTCAGCCCGGGCCCTGCCCGGCAGCGGCTGCGGGACACAGGAGCGCTTTGCCCGGAGGCCGCGCTCCCGTCCCGTCCCGTCCCGTCCCGTCCCGTCCCGTCCCGTCCCGTCCCGTCCCGCCCGGTCCGGTCCGGTCCGGTCCGGTCCGGTCCGGTCCGGTCCGTACCTGCCGCCAGCAGCAGCACGGACAGCGCGGTCACAGCCCGGAGCAGCCCCATCGCGCCCTCAGCTCCCGCGGTCACGGGACCGGCCCGGCCCGCCCCGCCCTGAGGCACCGCCTCTTCCTCCTCCTCCTCCTCCTCCTCCTCCTCCTCCTCCAGCTCCATGATGGCGGCCGGCGGCGGCCCGGTGCGGCTGCGGCTGGTGTTCGACCACCCTCCGCCGGCCAGCCCGGGCTGCGCGCTGTGCTGGCTGCTGCTGGAGCCGGGCCAGGCGCGGCTCGTCACCGACCTGCTCAGCCTCATCCGCCATCGCTTCGGCTTCAGCCGCCGCGCCCGCCTCAGCCTCTTCCTCGAGGGGGCGCTGCTGCCGCCCGCCGAGAGCGCGCGCCTCGTGCGGGACAACGACTCGCTGCGGTAGGGACCGGCCCGGGACCGGGACAGCGGGACACCGGGACAGCGGGACAGCGGGACCGGGACAGCGGGACAGGGACAGCGGGACAGGGACAGCGGGGTCGGGCAGAAAGAGCGGGATCGGGACCGGGATCGGGACAGCAGCAGCGCGGCAGCGGGATCGGGGGTCAGCCCCACACACGCACCTCATCAGTGTCTGTCAGCATCTGAAGGCGGTGCCGAGAGGCCGGACCGGGTTCCGCTCGGTGGTGCCGAGCCATGGGACAAAAGGCAGCGGGCAGGAACTGATGCTCAGGAAGTTCCACCCGACCTTGAGGAAGAGTTTCTTCCCTGAGCAGGGACCGCACGCTGGGACAGAGAGGATGTGGAGTTTCCGTCACTGGGGATATTCCAGAGCCCTCTGGACTGTGCCCTGTGCTCTGGGATGACCCTGCTTAGGCAGGGGGCTGGGGCCAGATGACCCCACTGTGGTCCCTTGCAGTCTGACCCATTCTGGGATTTGGTGAATCTCCACGTGGTTTTGGTGGGACAGGGATGGGGCTTTCCCGGGGGTCTGAGCTCTCCCTTCCCTGGGCAGTGGAGCGGGAGCCAAGCGGTTGGAAATGTTCCCGAAGCTGGAAGGGGAGCCTGTGCCTGCAGGGGAGGGTTCTGGACTGTCCAGGCAAGAGCTGGAGCATCTTCACTCTAGGGGAACTTGCCTGAGCTGCTCACATGTGGGGAAAAGTGTTCATTATGCTGAAGGGTGACTTTTGTTTGTTTGTTTGTTTGTTTTTAACAGAGTAAAATTGGAAGAGATAGTTGCAGATGATTATGAAGAGATAGATGATGGCTTTATTTGCAAAACAAAAGAAGACAAAAAAAGGCACAGACATAAGGAGGATGAGGAAGAATTGTCTAGGAATGAAGGCAAGCATAAAAGGAAAAAGAAAAAGGAGAAGCATAACCTTGAGTATTCCTCTTGTAGGGAAGAGACCTCTGTAGATACTTGGGACTCTCAGAAAAGGTACACGAAAAGAAAAAGAAAGGAAGAAGTTAGGGGAAGAAATAGACTCGCAGAAGGTAAGGAAGAGAGCTCTACTTCCCATTCTAAAAAGATGAAAAAAACAGAGAGGGAGAAGCAGTTGGCAACAAAAAAGAAGGATGAAAAGCAGACAAAGGTTGCTGCAGCAAAGATGGCTTTAGAACGGGCAAATGAGAGCTTTTCTCTAAATTCTGGTAAAAATAGCACCAAAGAGATCACAACAGAGTCCAGGAAAAAGAGGGTGGGAGCTTCAGATTCCTCCAGCACATCGTCTGACAGTGACAGCAGTGAATTAAATGTAAAGGAAAATAAATCTTCCCATAAACCTGTAGTGGTGACACTTCCCAAAGAAAAATCCCAAGCTGCTTCAGATTCTGGTGTGAAAACTAATAAAGTGACTGTAAAGTCTAACACTGAAAAGACTAAGACTGCAATTAGTAAAAATGCTAAAAAACCCCAGTCTTCTAGTTCAGATTCTGACTCGAGTACAGAGGATGAGAAGGTGACACCAGCACAAGACAGCACTGCAAAGGAAAAATCGGTGCCAAACCATGTGGTGGCTGTAAAAGCCAGCACCAAAGCTCCCAAAGCACAGAGCTCCTCTTCAGACTCTGATAGTTCAGATTCAGACTCACTTGTCATTAAAAAATGTGCAGCAGGTGCTGGACTGGGTAATTCCATAGTAAGGAACTGCACTAAACAGTTGCCAGCCAGTGTCCAAGGACTGTTTGCCAGCCCGAGCCGTGGAAGGGGGCGTGGAACAGGAGAGGATAACTTCTGGAGAGGACCTAGGGGCCGTGGGTTTCGTGGGATGATGAGGGGCCATGGGAGAGGAGCAAACCCTGGCTTCTTCTATAACTACAGCAGTGAAGGCCAGAAACAGAGGCAGTTAAATGAAGCTGCGACAAACACTTCTGTCCTTGTCCAGGTGAGTGACTGACACAGGCAGAGGTCACCTTTCTCTGGCAGCTTGAACTGTAAAAAGAACATATAGAATGAGAGTAATTCATAACAGCAGAAATAGATTAGTGGGATAAAGGCTGATGTTTTATTTACTGTAATTCCGTTTGTCAGCCTGAGGACGTGTTTGTGAAACACCAGTAAAGTGATTGTATTCTATATCTAAAGAGAAAGCATGTACCTTGCTCTTCTCAGTGATTCTTGCAATCCAAACACCATGATCATTGTTTTCTGTTTTCACTGATACAGTAATTAAATCAGTGGGTTACTCTTTGTTTCACAGAATCCCATGGAGATTCCCAAGAGAGACTATAGTGTGTTACCTCTTCTGGCTGCTCCACCCCGAGTGGGAGAAAGAATCGCCTTTAAGGTAAACTCTGGAAATGCTTAATGTTAGTAGGTTAAAATTGCTTCATTTGGGCCACTCTTAAGTTTCTGACCTAACAGTTTCTGTAAAAAATTAACTTCTTGTAAAGCCTGGCTTTGATTTTTGACAAAGTTTGGAGCATATACAGAAGTTAAGTGCATTTCTTTAGACTTTCTGTATTTGTAGAACACAAGAAATGCTGTCTCTGCTGTCATTTCAAAGTAATTTTCCATGTAAATGTTATTGGAAATCTTACCATACAAATAATTCCACAAAAAAGTAAATAAAAATGAAATCCCTGCAGTTGAGGAGACTGGGATCCATCTCCTTGATCTCCTTACACAGCCTGAACTGGATGTAAATCCTTTGGAGCAGCAAGTCCTAGAAGTCTACCTGGGACCACAATTGGCCTTGGGTTCCAGGAGTAGGGGACTTGGCTCTTGCACTTTTCTCTTGCTGAATAAACTGTCTGAATGTAGGTGGAATCATCGAAGATTGGGAAAAGTTACAATTTGTTACTTGTATTTCTTGCAACAGCGCCTGGAACTAACTGACAATTACAGTCCTGAAGTTTCAGACTATAAGGTACTGGTTTTCTTTCCTCCTTTCATTCACTCACAGAACTACGATAGGTGAGGTATGGCTTAAATATTTTGATGCTGTGCAGTGTTTTTCCTTGCATCCAGTTGACTCCGCAGGCTATTCCTGGTGCAGCAGTAAAAATCAAAACTATAGAAGCTGTAAGTAATTGAAAATTTGAGAAGTGTAGCTGTTACTAAAAAAAAAAAAACAATAACAAACTACCAACTACAAGGATTATTAATAATCATTAATATTTTAGAGATGACAAAAAATGCAGACCCTCAAGTAGAAAAATGTAGCTGTATTTGAGTCTACTGCTATTTGAAGTCAGGGCAAGTTCTTAAAACTGGTGCAAGTAAAATTTTGTTGCTACTTTAAATAACTTGGTTTCTGGGCAAGTACTGATTTAAACTGCAAAGTTAGTGACAATGAGTAACTTTGATTTATTGATGCCAGTAGTTACAGATTGCTGAGCATTAATTCTTTGTAGATTTTGTACATGGAGAGTGGAAAGTTTGATAGCCAAATATACTTATTTCCTCTGGCAGCAGTAAAGTAGTGCGCTGGTTGTAAATATGGAATAGTTATCCAGTGCTGAAGTGTATCTTACCTGATTCTTTTCTTGTTGCTTTGTGAAGGAGGCAAAAATAATCAGTTGGAATGCTGAAAAAAAGCAGATTGAACTTGAGATCCTTTCAACATCAGCAGGACAATGTACGTACCTGGGGACACCAAGGGCTTGTTGTCATGTGCTGTCACCTGGAAAACCAGAAGTCCAAGGAACACTTCATCTTTCAGGAGTATTCCAAATTTCCTCGGGATCATTCTCAACACACCCCTCTCCTCCTCATTCCTTCCTCAGAAAGGCTATTTAAATTGAGAAGTTCTAACCCTTGCTAGTTGAGCTGAAAGATGCTCATGGGTTTTTACAAAATAATTTTTTTTCAGTCAGTTTGAGTGGTCAGTAACTCACCTCTACTGTGGTTTCATTTTCTGAAAGAAATTATTTCAGAAAGAAAGAAAACATTTTATATAATTATTTTACAGAGAAAGTGTGAGGTCATAACAGTGTATCTTCAGTGGGTGTGGAAGTGAGTCCCTGCAATGACAAGATGCAGTTCCTGAGACCTGAAATGATTCATGTTTCTCAAACTGTGTATCCTGCAGTTTCCATTTAAGCCAGAATTAATGAATTGTCGTATGAGCATTTTTCTCAAATTTCAGCAACATATTGTTGACTTTCTTATGTGAGTAGTTATATAATTACCTTAATTTTGGTGTGTAGTATTCAATTTCTCCTCAAGATTTTTTCTTACTATTATGAACCCAGACACTGAGCACAAAAATCCCCAAAACAAACCCCAAAACCAAACTGGTTTTGATTGGCTTTTGTGGTAAACATTTAAAGTTTCTTTGGTTTGTAGCTGGTTGAGCTGTTTGTTTGTTTGTTTTTTCAGTTGCTAAGGAGCCAGGGAAGTTTGACTTGGTGTACCAGTCTGCAGACGGAGAGGAGCTGATCGAGTACGCAGTGCCTCAGGACACCAAGGTATGTGCCTGCTCTGAGTCCTGCCACCAGCTCTGCAGAGCTGGCACCCACCCTGCTTCCTGCCTCTCTTCACCTCGGGGACATTCCCTTTGTAATCATGCATCTGATTTGAATCAATGGAAGCAAAAATAATTCTTTCTTTCTAGCAAGAATGTGCATGTTTACATCATAGTAATCAGTTCTTGCATGGTACTCAATTAACTGGGGTCACTGCCACTCATCAAAGTTCTTGATTTGGCTAATAAACATCATGTCTCATAGAGATCCTTTCTTACCAGCTTTTCCTTTCATCACTGTTGTTCTTACCTGCACCTTTCCTTACCCAGGACATCAGGCAGGTTGAGGTTCACCAGTAGGATCAGTGACTCACAGGAGGAGCTGTGATCTTGGTTCAGTGGTCCCACTGTTCAGGTCTAGGCAAAAGCATAACAGCACAGAAATTGCTTCTGCTGGTGCTGCTGGCACCTGCCAAGTGCTGCCTGTGGTTTGTTTTCAGATAACTGAAAGCTGGGATGCGCTGATAGAGCCACGACTGATTGTGGAGCCTCCAGTTAACGGATCCAGCGTTGAAAATGGAACGTCTAGTATGTGAAAAGGTGTGAACAATTGTACAGATTCTTCTGTGAAATGCTGCCTTCTGGTTCTGAGGGTGGCAGGTGCACTGATGGATGTTACTGTCTTAAAAAGAAGTAGGCCAAAAGAAAATCAGTTTTTTCCCTTAGGCTATGTTTTTATGTAATATATGAAAACTTTGTTTATTATAGGAAGTTAATATAGATCTGTTGGGTTTGAATATTCCTATGGTACCAAGCTGCAGAACTGGAATGGTTTGATTAAAAGATAAAACACAACCCTGTACTGTGAGTAACTGTTTAAATGTCTGGGTTTGGCTAGAGCTGTATAACTGCCAGAGATCACTTTCATTTAAAAATTTATTGTAAATATTGTTGATGGTCAGAACTGTCCCTCTGCTGCTGCTACAGCATACAAATGCTGTGACTTTGTAGTTACTTAAAGAGTTCACCTAAACATCCAGAAAAGCCTGTGGATTTCAAGCTTCTATAATTTTGAGGCAGATAAATAGCACTGGTAACTGTCAACTTTGTTTAGAACCAGTGGAATATAACATGAACCCCTGGCACAATTGTGTCCTGCTGTGTTAATCCATGTAGGCTCTGAAAGCCTTTATTGTTGGTTTTAGAGCAAACCCTCTTGCCCTTTAAGTGCTGAAGTTTCTGTGCTGCCTTTCTTCTTCCTGCTTCTTTCCTTTCTTCTTTCTTTCTTCTTTCTGCTTCTTTCCAGCAGCAGAGTGGGTCACCAGGTGCTGGCAAGGCGCTGCACTGACAGCTCTAATAATTACTAGCATTGAGGGGGCACCTTGTACCTCTGGAGCCTTGCAAAGTCTTAACATTTACAGATAATCCCTGTGCTAGTTTGTTGACTCCTACAGAAGACGTGAAAAAGCAAACCCTAGATACAAACAAACACCTGAAAATTTGTACATTATGGTTTAGCTGTCATGTACTCTGACCTAGTGCATGAATCAATTAAAGTACTGTGCATTTTTAAGTCAGCCTAGTAAAATGTCTTCTTTGTGAAGGAATCGTTATTTTACAAGTAAAATGAATTTGTGTTTTGTGGTTCACTTCAGATACCATTATTTCATGCTAGGATTTGTTTTTTTAGAGAAAAGTTCAGTTAGATTTGTGTGGCTGTTCTTGCAGACTGGATGAAAAGAAGATATCAGACAGGAGCACAGTCATGCTCAGAGAGAGGGGATTAATGGAAAGATTCTTTTTCTAAGGGAAATTGTTACTTGTTAATTCTTTGGAAGTTACAAAAGCTAAATGCAAGTGTTTCACAGTAGCTCTTGTTCCATTGCCTACTGTGCATTTTTGGCATGACTTAAATGGATCCAGAGTCACTCTGGCTGTGCCACACAGATGATGCTGGAAAACAAATATACCCCTGAGAGAGGGTTTGAAGGTAAAATCTTGAGTTTTATTTACCTGTTGTTACCAAGTTTGTGTGAAGCTACTGCTTCACTGCTCAATTCAAATCACACCAAGGGCAGGCAGTTTGAGGGAACTGCCGAGAGCCCTCCCTGTCCCATCCACATCCTGCTCTGAGGAATCTGGGATGGGACAATGTGCACATGAATCCCACGAGGAGGTGGTGAAATGCTGAACAAACCCTCACTGCTGCCTTTCTGTCCCTGGGGCTCTCCCATCTCTCAGCCCCTTTGCTGGGGGCAGGAATGCAAGGTGCCATTTATCCCACTGTGCTTCTAAAGCCCTGCTTAGGCTCTGTGGAGCACTCTGAATGTGCAGTGTCTGGGCAGAGGGTTAGATTTAGTTCAGAATCACAGGAAGTTCTCAAGTATTTGCAAGCAAAAGTGAGTAATAACTTAAGTAGCTATTTAAATGCTAGCAGTATTTTTTTTATGTTAAAATTTATTGTCTCTCAGACAACAGGAGTGGTTGGGCTTTCTCCAAACCAGAATTTCAAGCCCTCTTTGACAATGCAGAACTTAAATTGCTCATCTGAGCTCTAAGCATCCTGTGCTATGCTCCAGAAGCAGAAGCTAGTTGTGAGGGTTTATATTTACCCTTTTTATTTGCATACCTTTGTCTATATCAGTTGATTCCACTTGAGTGCCACAGAAAATACAACGAAGGTGCTGAGTCTTTGAAAGATGACAGAGGTTTAGTCCAGATAAGCCCAGGGTGGACTTATCTGGACTAAGGAACTTACGGAAAAATAAAAAATGCAAACATTAAGAGCTGCTCTTTTGTCCCATCTCATGCACAGCACAGCTCTCTAAGAGCGTTCCTTAGCAGTCACAGTCACCACCCCCTGTCAGGTGTTTGCATTTCCTCTGACAGCAGTTACAAAGTCCTGATCAGCACATCCCAACCATGCTGTAAACCTGTGGCACCGTGCCCATCTCCTAGAAACTTCTCCACCCTCGAGCACATGACAGAGCTGATCTTGAACTTATGCTCCTGCTTTTGCTCACAGCCCTGCAGCTGCAAATGCCTCTGTTGTCCGTTCTGCACCTGTATGTGTTACTGGGCAGTGACTCAGAGCCCTGTGACACACTACCCCTCTGCAGCTTATCCTGAAGGAGTGTTAAAAGGCTGGAGGGATAACTGATGTAGGTACAAGTCTACGTTATCTGTGCAAAATAGCTTTACAATGATTCTCCAGATTTAATTTAATAGTCCAAAAGAACTGGCTAGGAGCTGATTTCACTTCTAACAGACCACCCAACATCCCTTCTTTTGAGTGCTTTATTTTGAGCATGAACATGAGCCAGCAGTGTACCTAGATGGCCAAAAAGGCCAACAGCCCCTGGCCTGGACCAGGAACAGTGGCCAGCAGGAGCAGGGAGGTCATCCTTCCCCTGTACTCGGCACTGGTGAGGCCACACCTCGAGTGCTGTGCCCAGCTCTGGCCCCTCAGTTTGGGAAGGACGTTGAGATGCTCGAGCACATCCAGAGGAGGCAGTGAGGCTGGAGAGGGGCTGGGAACACAAACCCTGTGAGGAACAGCTGAGGGAGCTGGGGGTGCTCAGCCTTGAGAAAAGGAGACTCAGGGGTGACCTTATCACTCTCTACAACTTCCTGAAGGGTGGCTGTGGCCAGGCGGGGGTTGGTCTCCCAGGCAGCGCTGACAGAATGAGAGGACACAATCCTAAGCTGCGCCAAGGCAAGCTGAGGTTAGATGTTAGAAAGAAATTCTTCACTGAAAGAGTGGTTGGGCACTGGAATCGTCTGCCCAGGCAGGTGGTGGAATCACCATTCCTATAGTTTAAAAAACAGACTGGATGTGGCAGTGAGTGCCATGGTGTTAGTTTAGGTCATAGTTGGACTAGATGATCTTAAAGGTCTTTTTCAACCTAGTTCATTCTGTGATTCTGTGTAACTCCTGAACATTCTTGGAAGTCCCCAAGAACTAATGCCAACAAGATTGCTTGCTAATACTTTTAAATTACATTAAAGGGAACCTCAGTAGTTCTCCACACAAGGTGTTCTTGCCCACTGGTGTTCTTTGCCCACTGGACATGAGTTGAGGGCACATGGCTCCTTCTGCTGCAGCCCATCAGGTTCTGTTTAAATTATTGGGGGGGTCACAGACTTTGTGCCAGGCTGCTCCTTTTATCCCTGCTGCCAGCATGGGTGGAGAAATACTGAGGGCCCCAAGGAAGTCCCTGGGACACCAGCAGACAGGGCAGAAGAGGGAGTAGGAATGGGCCACTGGAACAATTTGTAGTCAAGTTAGTCAAGACATGAGTACTTGCCATGTTGCTATTCAGCATCAATGTTCCTGTAGGAAATGGTGATTATAGAACAGTTAGACTAAGAAAAAGAAATTTGAGGAAGCATCTTCTGTTGAGATGGTTTCCACAATCACAAAGCAGTAACCATTGTGCTTTAAAAACGTTGCACTGACATCGGCTGTTGCAAAAAGATGATTTTTAAAGTCCTTTCCAACTCAAACTTATGAGTTCTATGAGTCCGTAGGATTTCCAGCATCCAGGTTACCCAAAACTCGGAGCAGTTGGGGCGGTGCTCGGGGGGGTTTGGGGTTCACACCCTCCCTGAGCCCCGGGCCGAGCCGGCGGGCGCGGCGATCGCGGCAGCGGCCGGACAGCGCGGGTGGGCAGCGCACCCCAAGCGCCCCGCTGCCCTTCAGAACCGACCCCGAGGCCTCCGGGCACCTCCGGGTGACGCTGCCCCGACCCCGGCTCGGAGCCCCCGGCCCGGCTCGCCCGCAGTCCCGCGGGTCCCGTTCCGCAGGGCAGAGCCCCCAGCCTCCGGGGCTGCCCTGCCCCCAACATGGGCGGGCGCCGCAGGGTTCGTCCCTCGGCTGCCGCCCCTCCTGTCGGGGCGGGGATGGGAACACGTAATTTTCCGGAAAGCCCGGGCCATAGTTTCGTTTCTCTGAGTCGAGGTTTGTTTCGGGCTCTTGGGGCAGCTGCGGACGGGGCGATGGCGGCGCTGGAGTCGGAGCCGGGACTGTCGGGGCTGGAGGAGGATCTCACCTGCTCCATCTGCCTCTGCCTCTTCAGCAGCCCCGTGACGGTGCCCTGCGGGCACAACTTCTGCGCCTCCTGCCTGGAGCTCACCTGGGCCGGCCTCTCGGGGGGCTTCAGCTGCCCGCAGTGCCGGGCCACCTTCGCGAGCCGCCCGCAGCTGCAGAAGAACACGGTGCTGTGCCGGGTGGTGGAGCAGCTCCAGGGCCGCTCCGGGGCCAAGGGCGAGGAGGAGGAGGAGGATGGGGGTGGGGATGGGGAGGCGGGGGGGTGCTGGGCGGAGGAGCCCCCCGTGTCCTGCGACAGCTGCCAGGAGGCGCCGGCCGTGCAGACCTGCCTGACCTGCACCGCGTCCTTCTGCGCCGAGCACCTGCGGCCGCACCGCGACAGCCCTGCCTTCCGCGACCACCAGCTCTGCCCGCCCCTGCGCGACCTGCAGCTGCGCAAGTGCCCCCAGCACAACAGGCTCTTCGAGTTCTTCTGCAGCAAGCACGGCGTCTGCATCTGCTCCCTCTGCCTGCTCGGGCACAAGCTGTGCCCCACCAGCCCCTTGGAGCAGGCAAAGGCCACTGCCCAGGTGAGCAGCCGGGGCTGGACGGGGGTGGCCGGTGAACCCCCCTTGTTCCATGCCCGGGGCTGGAGCATCCTCCCAGGAACACCCCGGAGTGCCCCTTGGCTCCCTCGGTGCCGGGGGAGCCGCTCTGGGCTGCGGGGAGGAGGCCGAAACAAGACGTCGACGGTAAATCTCGTGTCTGGCATTGATAATCTGTTATCTGCCCTCCAACTTGTGCTCAGACACGTCCTTGGAGCCATTCCTTTCGTTTTCCTCGTCTCTCCAAGATGTTGCTCAAGAGCAGGGGTCTGGGAAGGCTCTGTCGGGGAGCTGGATTGACAGGGCTGGGCTGGGCTGGGCTGTCCTGGGCTGGGCTGGGCTCACCAGTGAGGCCTCCCATAGTCTGTGGCGTCACCCCGAGCTCTGAGCCTCCTCTGCTGCTCTGCTCCCTGCCAGGGCTTGTCACAGCCTGAGGGGACGACATTCTGCTGCAGATGTTCTTAAGAAGAAGAATTATAAAGGTATCTCTCCTAGGGAGATCTCAAGTATGTAGATGAAAGCCAGAAGGAGGTTCACGGAGTAGAAAGGAAGGAAACCTGGCCTTTATATTTTCCAGCACAGCTGAAAAGCAGTGTGGATGAGTAAAGTATGCTGAAAAAACTTAGGTGGTCAAACTCCCATCTGTTCAGTGGGTGTGTACACAGCTTAGCTGCAGAACTTAGCCCTGATTCAGCTTAGCAGAATCTTGAACTAAAGGAACAGGTAAATCACATCTGAGAAAGAACATTCTCAAAAGGAGAGGGGTGAACAATAGCATCAACTTTGTGCTGGAAGCCCAACCTGAGAGCTAATGTAACATTTATTCTTAGCATGAGAACTGCTGTGCTGATGAAAGCACCAGGTCCTTTGTGAAGAGAGTGTCAGCAATGGCATCTTGCTCCTGGGAGAGGTGGGGAGGGTGTGGGGGCCACAAGCCACACGTTTGCAGGATGCTACTTTTACACCCCCTAAGATTCAAGGGAAGGTAGGTTTTAAGCTGAGAGTACTAAATGCTTACAAGAGTATTTAAAACTGAAAGCAGACATGACAACTGCCTCTCTGAAATACTTTCTGGTCTCTCCTGTTGCAGTCGATGCTGAAGAAAAAACTTGTGGAGCTGCATAACCAAGGTGAAAGAACTGCCCGGGCAATGAGCACGGTGAAAACAAAACAGAACCAATGTGCTGTAAGTGGAGAACTGCTCAGAGTGCTCTCAGGTTGCCTGGCACCCGCTGGCCGCTGCATGGTGTTGGTGATTGTACCCTTGTGACAAAGGCTGTAGTGCTGAGGCTGCATTGGCAGGAGAAGTTGTTACTAGGAAGGAACAGAAAAGAGGAGTTTTGGCAGGGCCAGGCAGCTCTGTAAGAGCTGGGAGATGGGAGTAAACCAGGCACTGTGCAAGGTCTTGTACCCTCACGTGAGGGTGACACTGAGAAAAGGCTCCATTCCTTGTGAGTGAAGGAGTTTTCTTTCCAAACCACACAGAAATCGACAGCTCTTCTCTTGCATGTTTCAAGGAAGAGAAGCCCACATGTTCCTCAGAGGCTTTCATGCAGTAGCACTTAGAGTATTTTGTTTACAAACTGTTGTTTTGAAACCAGTGCCTATCTGCTCTTGTCTGCCCCAGGAGACAGCTTCAAGAAAGAAGGAATTGATCAGAAATGAGTTTTCAGAAGTAAAAGCTGCAATTGAAGAAAGAGAAAATGAGATCATGAAAGCAATTACAGAGGAAGAAAAGAGAGTATGGAATAAGTTTGATTATATTTACAGTGTTCTGGGAAATAAGAAGAATGAAATTCAATCTCTCAAAGACCAGATTGAGATGGCACTGACTGAAAGTGATGATGTTCTGTTTTTGAAGGTAATGTGTCATTTAAATGTGAATCCAATTCTTCATTCTAGAATGCAGAATGACAAAAACCTCCTGTGGTCGTCCTGCTCTCCAGAGACTTCCAGTGGAATGGAAATGCAGTGGTGTGCAAGAACCTGCTATCAAAGGATGTCCTGAAAAGTACACAAATATCAGTGAAAGAATGCTGAAGGGGTGTCGCTGTTGAGTCAGGGACAGACGAAAAGACTCCAATGGTTCAGAAGGCTTAAAGAATGTGTATCCAGAAGTAGCTGAGTGCTTTTATAGTCTGACTCACTAAGGTGAAATACAATTGGTGTGAAAGTAAAAACCCTTCACACGACTGGTGCACTATGAATAGCACACTGTGGTAGAACATATCTATAAACAACATGAACAGAAAGAGAGATAATAATTGTTTGAATTCTTTCCCAGGCCGAAGCCTGAGAGAATTCTCTCTGTTCTCTCTTTGACTGAACTGAGAGTGTTCACCAAGGGGTGTCTGGTAACTCTCCCAGTTCAGCCGCTGCCTCTGCCACAAGCAGAGGAGTCACTGGGCAGGAGTTACCTCCGTGAGGTGTGGCAGCTCTGTGTTGTGACCTGTGTGGTCATTGGTTACCAGTGGGAATTAAGGTGTCTGAGCTGCTGCTGGAATTTTGCCATGAGCTGTGTCTGACTGTGGCCTTTGTTCCCTTGAATTTGAGACGAACGCACAAACATTTAAAGTAACTTGGTTGTATTTTTCTGTGTGCTACACAAGGTGGTCTCTCATTTGTTGTTTCAGAGAGCAACAGCATTGCAGCAAACATCAACAAAAGAGGCTTATGTTCCTGTAGTTGAAATGGACCCAAATGTGATGCATTCCACTTACCAGTCTGCCATTACCCTCAAAGACATAGTGAAAATGTCAGTAATTCGTAGTCGGGAGAAAAAAGAAGAAGGTACTGTATCACTGGGGAAACTGGCATTTTCTACTTTTGCTTTGAGCTGAAATGAGGGATCTTTCCTCTCCAATCCAAATACAATTTTTTTAAAAAGTGCAAGAAATACAGTCAGTTAATATAAGTTGTGTCTTCCAATCTCTGCAGTGTTCCATTTCCACACAAAAACATTACAGTCTGGGCTAAACTGAGAGACAAAACGTGCCAGTGTTTCTTCACTGTTACCTACACTTGGATAAGCTGATGACTATCATGATATTACACCCTTCTGCACAGCTCAACCTTTCTTCCTTAGAGTAATTTATGGTGTTACTGTGTAGCAGGGTTGGATGTGGTTAGGATGTGGATCTGAAGGGAGATTGGAAAGGCTTTAGAGTAGCAGGACTCCACTTACCCAGCTGCAAAGGTGCTGATTGTTTAAGTGTTGTGGAACAAAGGTCTACTTGCCAGGTTAAGCCATATTATCTTTTGGACTGGGGCATGGGTGTGCAGTTCCCGTCTCAGCCAAATATCACTTCAGTTCTGTTCGCATAACTGAAAAATAAGATGGAAAAATGTCCTCATAATGCATGACTGTTCCTTGGCATACAAACCATAACGTAAGTTATCACTGTTGCAGCCAAACCGTCGCAGCCAAAAATTAAGGCCCCTCCAGCAGCTCATCCAAACAAACCCTGTGCTGGAAAAAAGCCTCATGGACAGTGTAAGTACTACAGAACACCATCCTCTCCTAACTATGGCTTTACTGTTAAAGAAGAGTTGAGCAGTTACCCAAGAGCTGTTTGCTGTGGTGGTGATGCAGTGATGACCTGCAGTGAGCACCTTGGCACAGGGAAGGGAGGGTGCTTTGGGATATTTGGGGATGCATGCCTTGTGAGCTGGACAGGTGAGCTGCACAGGTACACAGGGTGCATCAGCCTGTAGTGGTGTCAGTGTGGGCTGTAAAGCAAAGCAGAGCCTCCCCACCCTCTTGTTGGTGCAGGTTTTTTTAATTTGTGCCAAACACTTTTTGGTTTGATTGATAGATTTGTATGTATTGAGTTCTGCTTCAGATCTGTTCATGTTCTGGTTTTTTTCTTCCTCACAGATCAGACCCACAAAGAGAAAACCGCTCCCCAGGCTCAAACCACTTCGCAGGGGGAGACAGATACCACCAGTAAGTGGTCATTAAAGGAGACTTAAACATTTTGCTGCCTCCAGTCTAGGGCTGGTGATGGTCTTTGTGGCAGGTTATACCAGGGCCTTTCAGTTCTGTTTTGTCCACATACCAGAATTAATGGGCACTGTAGCCTGTTTGGATGATCTTCCATGTTTTCTTTTTGAAGTAAACGCAAGTGTTAAGAAACAACTTCTGTTACTTCCAGGGAGCTCTTGACACATGGTCCAAGTGCTGGGTGTGGAGCAGTCAGGGGGGTGTGCAGGACTGGACTGGAGCTGCAGCTTCTGTTGCTGCACTAAAAGCTCTGTTGTAAAGAGGAAAGGAATAGTCAGTGTTCCTCATGGGAACAGGAGTATTCCACGTGCCTGAACACACTGCTCCTGAAGGGGACATCAAGCTCCTTCCAGGCTTATGACACTGTGAAATAGGAAGCAAATGGAAGGTTGGGCTTGATGTACAGCTTTCCAGTGTGAGGGTATTTGTATGTGGCTTCAGCCTGCTGGACTGTCAGCTCTTCACTTCTGCAGTTTCAGAAGAGCCATGGTGATGGTGTTACAAATGACACAGTCTTACTAGTGGCTTTTGCCTTCCAGTAGAACTCACAGTTTACTCTTTTCTTTTCCCCCCTTCAGAAGAGAAAAAGAAAGCTGCTAAAGTTGGTGAGTCCAAATTTGCATCATACGTATTCTAGTTTTCATTGACTGCTCTTAAAATGATAAAATGGTCATTAGTGTTGGTGTATTGAACAAAAAAAAGTTCAGCTCTTGCTAGCTCTTGCTGGCCACTGTGGGAGCAATCAAACACTGAGAGAAGCTGTCCAGAGAGGGGGACTTTCAAAATTTGACATGACAGTGAACAGCCTGAGCTAATATTGAAGTTAACCCTGCATGGAGCAGGAGGCTGAACCAGATCAGCTCCAGCCTGAGTGTGTCTGTGACGGGGTCTTAAACATGTGAGGTCTCTTCCCAGCTGGCCAAACTCTCTGTTCTTCTGTTGACACAGCACCAACCACCACACCAACTACCACAGCTGCTGCTGCTAAAGAGCTGCTAGACAGCTTCCTGAAGAAACCCAGAGAGGAGCTCTTGCAGTGTAAGTCACCCAACATTACACTCCTTAAAGATGAACCTAGCTCTTGTTGTACTGGTGTTATGTGTCCTCTGTAGTGACCTGACAAAAATACATCTGAGGGGGTTTTGTTAGCTTAATAGGTTGTTACAAATGAAGTAAATTTCTGGAGAAAAAGGGGGGAAGGAGGTTTCTAAGTGGTTCTTTTGCTGGATTAATCAAATTAATCTTCAGCATCCGTGAATCTAGATGAAGATAAATGAAGTTTTTTAAGTCATTATTTTGATTTCCTCAAAAAAGACAGCATTAGGGTAGCCTAGAAACACAGTGTAATGCACTGGATTCTTTTTAAATGAAATGCAGGCCCATGATGGCTTGTTAAGATGCTATAAAACATGGCATACCTTTTGCTGCCGGATCAGCCATCGCCTTCTTTTGCCAGGGTGTATTTGGGTTATAAAGAGATCCTGTGAGGCTGCGGGAAGGAAGAAAACTTGCCCTTCATTGGCATGTTGTGTAACATAGAGCTGCAGTTGAACCCAGCAGCTTGTACTGTGGCCCTAACAACTGGCTGCACGGAGGAGGAGAGCAGAGCTGGCAGATAAGCATGGCAACAAGTGCTGAGGCGGGACAGGATAAACAAAAGCGCTTTGTTCTTCAGTACCTTCGAGTGATTCGTGTCATTGCAGATGCTGCTAATGTCACGCTGGATTACAACACGGCTCACAGCACCCTGGTTCTGGCTGAAAACTACACCAGGATGTCCGTCTCAGACACCTTCCCAGGTCACAAGTACCACCCTCAGCGCTTCACCGACTACCGCCAGGTGCTGGGCTTCCAGTGCTTCAAGAGAGGCGTCCACTACTGGGAGGTGGAGCTGCAGCAGAGCAGCTTCTGCGGCATCGGCGTCTGCTATGGCAGCATGGAGCGCCAGGGCCCCGAGAGCCGCCTGGGCAGGAACAGCAAGTCCTGGTGCATCGAGTGGCTCAACTCCAAAATATCATCCTGGCACAATGATGTGGAAAAGAGCCTGCCCAACACAAAGGCTACCAAGATAGGGGTGCTGCTCCACTGCGAGGGGGGCTTTGTGATTTTCATGGCGGTGGGGGAGAAGAATAACCTGATCTATAAATTCAAAGCCCAGTTCACTGAGGCCTTGTACCCAGCCTTCTGGCTGTTTTCCAGTGGTGCTGTTCTCTCTCTTTGTCACATGAATGCATAAGGTCTTGTATCTCAGATTAGTTCATTTACAGCACAGATAATGTGTCAAAGATTGATTGATTGATTGATACAAAAATTATCATCTCTTTCAAGCAGTTTAGGAAATCTGCCAGTTCTTTGGTCTGAATTGCTAAAGCCTTTAGATAGTGATTTAGGAAAAAGTTGGTGATGGTAAAACTACAGTGGTTTGCACAGGTCTTGATTGCCCTGAAATCAAAGTTATGATGCAAATCCTTGTTAAATGTCTTCACTGGCCCCTGTGGCTTCTGTGGTTTCCTGTAAAGGAGCAACAGAATTAATGTGCTCACGGGTAACAATAACCCCTCTGAGAAAGAAACAGGAAGAATTCCTTGATAAATTCAGGCTTTGGGGAAGGTCTCACTGTTGCCTTTTTGCCCGAGCACAGACTGTTGTCCATACAGGTGTTCTCAGTGTAGGACTCTACTAGATGCTACAGAAAGAGCTGTTGAAATCCCTAAGTTCAGGTCTTATGGCTGTAAGTTATAAAAGCTACTATGACAAATCTCATCAGAATGGAACTGCAGAGACTTCTAGAATTGATGGGAAAGAAATGGTACTAGAATCACCAGGAAACAAAGGACATCAGCCCAGACACTGGGAATACACCAGAGAGTTGTCAGGAAGACATCCTGCAGAGCAGTGGTGTGCATGCCGTGATGAAGATTGTGGGATGAAGCATTCTGTGTCATCTTCTGACCCAGAACATGCTTCACATCTTCACACTGAAGGCTCTTCAGTGCTGGGTTTCTTTGTGTGTGCTGAGGAGTTCAGGGCGTGCATTCCTGCCCTCAGGGTCTCCTGTCATAAAGCTTTTCCTCTTTATGAGGTGGGATGCTCTCTGCTGGTGTACCTTTTGTTGTTCAGGTGGTAGAAACTGGATTTTTTTGCATGTTTTTGGGACTCCAATTTGAGGAGTCTCAAGACAGAGTGCAAGTACTTGGAAAATGCTGGTTCCTCTCTGCACGAAGCCTGTGGGCAGACAGGGTGAGTCTTTTGACATACAGAGAATTAGCACAAAGGAGAATATACATCTGTTCTTCTGGGATGGATTTTTAATTCTCCTGGTGTTTTTTGGGTTGTGGTATGTGTTCAGAAGTTCTCACCAGGTACAGAGAAATCTGTACTTCTTACTTACAAATTTAAAACAATCTGTAGGCAATCAAGGTATTTGGATCTCATAGTTATTGAGCCTGTACCTTGTTGGTGCCTCAGGACTTACTGTGCCAGCTTTTATTTCTTGTAGCCCATGGGAAGCTCACACAAGAGCCTTCCTGGACTTGGATTTCTAAAACTGCCCATACAGGACTTGGTGAAACAGAACACAAAGTCACTGCTGGCAGTTTGGCAGGGAATTTTTAGAAGGCTTAAAAGAACCTCTGTGACTACATTCCACATTAGCCAAAGTGCTTTGGAGAGAGGCTTTCAGGAATTCAGGCTTGGTGTCTGTTTTACATGGTTTGTAAACTCTTAGTACTTTGTCAAGGATAGCACAAGTCTAATTTCTTCCAATTTTTTGGTCAGAATAGGATATGGAATTGATGGTGGATCTAAAAGTGCCATGGCTGTCTTTGGAGCAGTTCTATTCTCTGAAGGGTCTCCACTTTCCAAAGCACAGTCAGCACTAAAACTCCCAGCCTGAGCAGAATGCTGCAAAAGGTGCAGAAGGAGGCTTTGTCCTGCTGGGAGTCAGCAATGGATGACAAACTGGGTTTTCTGCTCTTCCAGTTTTTCAGCAGTGAAAGATAAGAGCAGTTCCCTCTCAGAAATCTTTCTGCTCCTTGGCTGTGCCACAGGGCTGCAGATGCACTCAGCAGGGTGCTGAAGGAGTACTCTGTCCCCTTGGTTGTGGGCAAAAACGTGCTCCAGCAGTCTGTGCAGTGGAGAAAGTCCCCATCCTCTGTTCCTTGCTTCTTGACTTTGAGGAGGTGTCAGTACTGACCTCTGAGTCTATGGGCTTCTGTGGCCATAGTCTGGAGGGACACCCAAACAAAGTAAAGAGCAGCTTTTGTTCTGCCTCGTTGGACAAAGTGGGATTCTTGACATGGGACACTGGTGTAGGACCAAGCATGTGGAACACATGAGGTGCCCTGCATTACCAGGCAGTGAAACAAGCCTTCTACTGGGCCCCTGATCCTCTGCTTTGCATTCTTTGTGCTATGAATGACCAGAAGTCATAGAGTGAAGTTCTGTTAATTTGGAATTCACAGAATCACAGAATATTCTGAGTTAGAAGGGACTCAAAAGGATCACTGAGTCCAGCTCTTGAGTGAATGATCCATATGGGGATGGAAATGAGGACCTTGGCATTACTAGGACCAATCTCTGGGCATCTGAGAATGCTTTGGTTAGCTTCGGGTATCATGCATATTTGGGAACACTAGTGTGATACAACTTTTATAACTAATAATAAATATTAGTGTGTTTAGGAGAAATACTAGTTACTGCATGATAAATGATCATTTTAAAGCCTTTTCAATACAACTGAAGTAGTTTTACTTGGGCAGTACCTGTAAGAGCTGTACTGGTTTTAAACAAGACATATATAGGAGCATATATTTTAATTGTAATTCTCTATTTAGTATTACAAAGAAAGCAACTTATTCTAGAAAAGAACTAATTCTGGTGTTAACACCATGAAAATGTGCATTGATTTGCATTTTAATATACAAATTAGAGTAAACAAAAAACCAGTTGCTGAATGAAAATAAATGAATGTTTAATCTTTTCTTCAATTAAAGACAACAGTAAAGCAATGTATTTAGAAAAAGATATGCTTATGCAGTTATAAACCTGTTGATTATACTGATTGTATCAGCCCTGTACTTCAGTCTGTACACGGTGTGTTACTGTTTGTAGCTGTGCCAGCCACACATGGGCAGGGCCACCACCATGGATTTTGTGCCACCACCATGGATTTTGTGCCACCACCATGGATTTTGTGCCACCTGGTTCCTGTGCCTGTGACCACTGCAGGAGCTGGCTGGTTACTGGTGATGGCTTGAATTCAATAAAGACTCACAGTAAACCCTAACTCGGAATGTTCTGTTCTCTGCTCAGGGTCGAAGCAGGGAGGGAGGCAGAAGTGAAGGCACAACGGAGTACAAAGGACAGCTCTTGTAGTGCATCACTCACTGGGCTATGGGAGAGCTGGACAAGGGGCAGGCAGAGCTGTGGTGTTCTCTGCACTGGTCCTAAACTGCCTCCTTCTCCTGAGCCACACACCCATTATCAGTCATGCTGCCTCCTCACTGAGGATGAGGAGATCATCTTTCCCAGGAAACAGAACTGGAGACATTTTTGGGTAAGCAAAACCATGGTCATCAGCTGGAGGAAGATGGACAATTAAAGACACAGTGTGGGATTGCTCTAAAAATCCTTAGGTGAGATCCAGCATCTGCCAGCCTAAGTTACACCTGGAAGCAGCAATAGGTGATGATTCCTGATACCACCCAGTGAAGTTGCAAGCTGCTGCCTCCCCATGTGGCCAGTGGAAAACAATTCAGCAGGGAGCTGCCCTGGTGCCTCGACATATTTAAAAATCAGCCCAAATAAAGCATCCATGAAACAAGTTAAATATTTCCACCTAAAGTTCTCCAAGTGAGTTGGGCTGAGGAAGGTTTTGGGGAAGGAAATATCTGAAGTTTGCAGACTCACAGAGAGTTGCTTGAGCAGTGTAATAGGTACTACAAAAACCCAGGAGGGGAAAAATCCTCATCTTCACTACTTGTCCCATGATGTCTGTGGGATTAGGAGGTCAATTAGGTCTGCCAGAGCTTCACCTCAGTTTCCAAAGACAGACATAGAGGTATTTTAAGCCTGTGTAAGCTTGACTGTGACTACAGCCAGAGGCCTGAACAGGTACTGGGGCCCCAGGGAAGTCAGCATGATCATATTCACACAAGGTCTGTTTTCTTCCTTGCTAATGACATTTCCTCTTGATTTAGCTTTGTGAACACTTTTTCACAGCAAAAAGAACTGACTTAGACTCCAAATCATACTCTCTGTGAATACATGTAAAAATGTTTATGCCTATTTTAGTAAAATTGTATTTGGTTAGTGTTTAACAGACTATATTTCTGTACCCAGTCCTCTGACTCCCATTTCTTCCCCCCTTCCTAATTCCCTCCCAATTAAGTGGCTGCTACTTCTCAATAATCAATGTCAGTTAAAAACATGTCACAGTGTGGTCATTGTATGACTTCTATTCAAAGCTCATGTCATTTAGATTTTCATTGGCAGCTATTTTGTCCCATAAAAAAGTTCAAGACAGCAATTTGTGAATCTTGCTCAGCCAAGTAGAACTGTGGAAAAGAGGAGCCATTCCAAAAGTCAATTAATTGTGGCCTGTCAGAGTTCTCCTCATTCAGTTTTCTCCAGGCCCTGTCATGGGCTCACATCTGTCAGCCCCGTGTTGCCCAGGCTGCAATCAGCTGCCATTACATGGGAAATAATGGGTTTATTCACACCATTTATTGGTTTCTGTGTGGTAGACACATTTGTATATCATTTTACGGTGTAGCAATTCCATTTACATAAATACAGGCAATTGTGTGAGTCTGGCTAAAGCACTAAGGGAGGGTGGGAGGAACCACCAATCAAATAATAAAAGCTAATTGAAAAGAGGCAGATAATTTAGGTGAAAATATCATCATGAACAATTCTTCATCCTAAATTAGTTCAACAGAACTTTAAGGAGTCAATTGCATTTTGTTTGTGCTTGTGTTAAACTCCTTAATGTTTTTTCAATGTCAGTAAAGAGCGTGTACTTTTTACAGCATCTACAGTCCATTTTAAAAATCAAGTAATTCTTGGTGAAGAAAGGGCTTTTTTTGCTTTAGAGGTAGTTTTTTTCCTCCCAGGTTAGAGAGAGTTTTCACATTTGACTTTAAAGGAAGAGAAATCAAGCAGAGACTGGGGAGGGGAGAAAAATATCTAGAGAAAAAGCACATAATATTTACACAGAGCAAGAGATGTTAGAGAGACTTTTCTAGTACCGAGCAAAGGCTGTTTTCTAACCTTCCCCAAAAGACTTTCTTTCCAAAATCCAGAGTTATTTTGTGAGGCAAAGAAAATGTGATGAAAGAGAAATTAATGCGAGATAAACATCAGTTCACAGGGCTCACAGAGCCATTATTTCAGGAAAGCCTCCAGGTCCCAGTTTGGGTAGAATTGTTAACTTTAGTCCTTGGTTTTAACTCCGCTCCAGATTCAGTATCCAAAGATTGGACTGAAATTTTCCATCTCTCAGGAACAGTGTCTCTCATGTCAGTTGAGCTCAAACTCGCAGGGGTTGGCTCCCCTCTCTCTGGCAGCCTGGTAAACCAACATGAAATCCTTAAACCGAGGGGCACAGCCCAGCCAGGCTTCCCCAAAGTGTTCATTCCCAGTGAAGAGGAAATCTCCCCCTCCCTTCTTCACCTTGCACTGAAGAAGGGTTTGGATGGGGCCCCACCACTCCCCACTCCCGTCCTCCTGCTGGAAAATCTGGTTTTTCTGCCTGTAGACCTTCTGGACTCTGACATCGACCTGGGACATGTGGTTCTCTGGGTCGTGGGAGACACTTCGGATGGATCCTTTCAGCACTGGATGTGAAGAGACAGGAGGTGTTACGGAGCAGCAGGAGAACAGTGCAGGCACTACGAGCTCACCGAATGAAAGAACTGGAGAGCAGCTTTGCTGTGCAGTTTTTACACCTGCCACCTGCACATGGACACATTTCTGAGCTCACATTGCATCCTTTGCACAGGAGATCCCCACGCAAGCTCTGCTACATCCTTGGAATTGTGCTTTATGACTACTCAAACCAGCCACACCAGGGGAAAAAGTTTGAAAATGATAAGTAGTGGAGGATAAAAAAGCACATGACAAGAGGTCAGCTCAGGGATTAATTTTTTTCAGGCTCTGTTCCAAAACAATGACTATCACAGACACCTCCTTCCTGATTCCAGGGGACTCTGGAGCTTTTATTTTAACAGCACTAACAGAGGTTTATCCAAGAAGAATCAGAATATTATTTGGCCAGAAAAAAAAAAAAAAAAAGAGAGCTTATTAAATGTTTTTCATTTAAAGGTTTAGTGGTTCTTTTTCCTCTCAAAAGACAATGTCATCCATCCACCAAAAGACACTTTTGGAGATGATGAACAACACTCAGTACTCTTAAACTGACTTTATTTGAAGCCTTATTTAAAAATCACTTTGCATACATATACCTTCTTCTCCCAGAAGGATCCTTTCCTTCCAAGGAAAGCATAAGAAGCCATTGTCTCTGTTTGAAAGCATTATTTGGATCCATCATATGGAGAATGAAGCATCCCATCTGACAGGTGTTTGTTGTCCTGAAGCCACCTGAAGCCATTGTCACTGCCCCCATTTTCCACAGCAATTATTCTTCTACTAATTAAATTCATTTCAATCCACATCCATAGAAGGCTCAGAAACATTCACCACTTGAGAAAGAGCTCTTCAGCAAGTGAGAGGTTACAAAACCACCCTCGTGCCACTAAACTCCTTCACTCTTGTACAGAAAACTCAACAACCCAAGATGCAGAAAAACCTTATCTCAGAAGTTTTCAAGAACTTCCTCATTTATTTAGCTTTCCAAGGGAATCCAGAAATCTGTGTAACAGATGTCTCTGCTCTCTGTCTCCCTCTTTGTGTGACCTATTTTAATCAGATGCAGTCAAGTCTATAGACAAGCTATAATGCACTTGTTCCTGGTGCTCCACGTTGCTCCTGCACTGCTTGGAGTGCAGTGACTGCAGACCCCCATGCTAAGGACAACCATAAAGCCCCCATTCACTGCCAGTGTCATTTACACTTTCATTAGCAGCTATTTTCTCTAATCAAGAAAGCTGATGATAGTGATTTGTGAGCGCAGGGCAAGGAAGTCAGGCCATAAATAGAGTCAGTTCAAAGGGCTGTTCCTCCTGGGCTGTTGCTGCTGTGAGTGAGTGCCCCCTTTGTGTGCCTGAGCCCCCACATCTGTCAGTCTCTGGTGGGGACAGCGCCTTGGGAACCCCACCTTCCTCCAGGACAGACAACGGGCTGGATGGCACCAGTTAGTTTAGAAGAACAATAAAAATTACCAGCTGTGGAGCACTCTTAAGGAAGCACGCTCTGCGCTGGTTTTGTATTTGCACCGTGATGCTGGTGTCTGATTTTATCAGCCTTAAAGTATGGCGAGCTCTGGTGGGAAAGCAGTGATTTGGTGAGGTTTTTAAATGTTGAATACGGAGTTTGTAGTTTTATTTCTTTATGTAGGTACATTTACAACAATGGAATTGTGGCTATGTGGAGAGGCAGCTCTACAGCTTTAGCTATTTGAGCTAATCAAAGAGGTACAAATGTGCATGTGGAAAAATGTGGCAATAAAATTAACAAATTACAATTGAAAGAAAAAATATCTTGCATTAGTAAGAAAAATGGGAAAATATTTTAATGTATTATCAGATTACTATTTCTTATTATTTCTTTTCTTATGGACTAATAACTGTGCTATTCCCTCATAAGGGATGAAACCTAACCAGGATGTCACTGAAAGAGAGTTTAAATCACATAAAATCTTTAGCTAGGTTGCAAACAACTCACTGCCTCTACAATAAAAAAACTGGGGAGTGTGCAAACTGAGGGGAGAGAGAAGGCAGATTCATAACTGGGATAAAAAAAATATACAGACAAAGGGAATAAAAAAGACCACACAAAGCATGTTCAACCTGAGTGTACATCTACACATGTGACTCAGCTACACCTATGAGCCAGCAGCACACCTGTGAGCATTACTCACAGTTCAGTTTTAGTTCATAACCTTTCTGCCTGCAGGAAATCAGGACCTTGGCAGCAAAGCTTCTCCCTTCTAGGTTTCACTTTGCACCCCCCCATTCTTTTCCACGGTTTCTTTCCCAGATCAGAGAGCACAGTCATGCTATTATTTTAAGAAAAACAGCAAATAAACCCAAATAATCAATTTAAACTAAAGGCAGAATGACTCCCCTTTAGTCAGCTTACCAAAATCACTGCTGCAAATGGCCATAAGGAGTTCCACGTTGTCACAAGGACGGCACATAGCTAGAAAAAACACAGCAGTTACTTGTAACACTATCGTACGTCCCATTGCAAAAGGACTGGTGAATTCAGAGGGGAAATGGGGCAGAACTACCAGCTTGAAGAGCACTGTGATCAGATGCACACCAAAATTCTTGTTATGCAAATACCACCACAGCAGAGAAATAAGCACAGAGGATGTTCTCAGCGAGGGTACTGCCAGGCAGAAGGGCCTCCTTTGCAATACCAAAACAGCCTCTGCGGGCAGGGATGCACCAGCTCAACGGGGATCAGCTGCCACCTTAGATCTGCCCCAGAAGTGGAGCCCCTGTTCTTACCTTCAACCAGAGCCATCTTTTTGAGGTCGGGGCCGGCCGTGCTCTGGTTGCTCAGCAGCTCGTACTGGAAGCTGGCGGTGCGGCGGCTGATGTCCCTCTGCGGGCTGGCCTGCAGGAACAGGGCCACTCGTTGTGGGCTGTGGGCACTGAAGCAGGACACGTGGCGGGGCCGAGCCCCCTCTGCCTCGCTTACCACCAGGTGCAGCTGCCCAGCACGCTCCACGTAGATGCTGGCGCCCTGGAAGTCGCTGGCGGGTTTGATGCAGACTGTGGTGTGCTGGGCACTGGCCAGGTTGGGCTCCAGGAGCACGCGCAGGGCTCGTGCTGGGTACATCCACTCCAGGGAGCCCGCGGTGCAGCGCAGGTGGACCTGCTCCACGGCACGGGAGCGGGGCTCCCAGCTCAAACCACTGCCAGGAAACACCATGGACCTGTCAGTGATGGCACGGGAAAGGGAGAGGAGAGGAGAGGAGAGGAGAGGAGAGGAGAGGAGAGGAGAGGAGAGGAGAGGAGAGGAGAGGAGAGGAGAGGAGAGGAGAGGAGAGGAGAGGAGAGGAGAGGAGAGGAGAGGAGAGGAGAGGAGAGGAGAGGAGAGGAGAGGAGAGGAGAGGAGAGGAGAGGAGAGGAGAGGAGAGGAGAGGAGAGGAGAGGAGAGGAGAGGAGAGGAGAGGAGAGGAGAGGAGAGGAGAGGAGAGAAAAGAGGAGAGAAAAGAGGAGAGAAAAGAGGAGAGAAAAGAGGAGAGAAAAGAGGAGAGAAAAGAGGAGAGAAAAGAGGAGAGAAAAGAGGAGAGAAAAGAGAAGAGAAAAGAGAAAAGAGGAGAGAAAAGAGAAGAGGAGAGAAAAGAGAAGAGGAGAGAAAAGAGAAGAGAAGAAAAAAAGAGGAGAAGAGGAGGAGAAGAGGAGAAGAGGAGAAGAGGAGGAGAGGAGGAGAGGAGGAGAGGAGGAGAGGAGGAGAGGAGGAGAGGAGGAGAGGAGGAGAAGAGGAGAAGAGGAGGAGAGGAGGAGAGGAGGAGAGGAGGAGAGGAGGAGAGGAGGAGAGGAGGAGAGGAGGAGAGGAGGAGAGGAAGAGAGGAGGAGAGGAGGAGAGGAGGAGAGGAGGAGAGGAGGAGAGGAGGAGAGGAGGAGAGGAGGAGAGGAGGAGAGGAGAGGAGAGGAGAGGAGAGGAGAGGAGAGGAGAGGAGAGGAGAGAAGAGAAGAGAAAAGACTTCACCACGCACCACCTGGCCATACAGATCTTATTCCTAACTCTCCTAATGACCCTTAAATTGGCTTCCTCCGCCTGGACTGGGTTCCTTCCCTCCCATCCCTCGGATCTGAACTGCAGCACCACGCAGGAGCCAGAGAGGACAGGGAATGCTCACAGCTTGGGTGCACGGGAAGGAGCCTCAGTCCCTTTCACTAAATCCATGCTTGAATGTCTGCAGCACCCAGAGAAATGTCAGAG
This sequence comes from Anomalospiza imberbis, assembly GCF_031753505.1. Taxonomy (NCBI): domain Eukaryota; kingdom Metazoa; phylum Chordata; class Aves; order Passeriformes; family Viduidae; genus Anomalospiza; species Anomalospiza imberbis. Next base: position 10,869,324 of record NC_089699.1, on the reverse strand, counting down.
GGCAACTTCTTACCGCTAAATAGCTCAAAACTTTTCCTGTGGTACGGCTGGCCACTGCTTAGCTATCAGGAAAATCCCACCTGCGAGCGCGGGGATGGGGGTGAGAGCCGCTGACTCGCAGCAGGAGCTGCACAGCGATGTTATGCCTGAAAAAATTGGTTTAAAGATCTACTTTCTAAAATTATTTTTAATATTTCCAATATAAACTCATCAAGAAAATGTTTTTGATAAAAAGGGGTGCTGCTGGCCCTGCTCCCAGGCTGTTGCTCAAGCTTGTGCAACTCCACTGCTTTCAGAACAGTTACTTTGGCTGCGGTCACTTATGAAAGTCAAATCCGTGCCAGCATAATTAGTTAAAAGAAAAGTAAAAAGGCAACAAAACATAGTGGGAAAGGACGTAATATTTGAGAATATGGAGAACATTTGTGGCCTATCTCCCTGCCGGTGACTGAAGTAAACCCACCGGGCACGGCGGCACCGCACCCAGCGCCGCGGGACGCGGCTGCTCCCTCCCCGCGATCCCCGGTTCCCGGGGCCGGCTCCCGCTGCCCGCAGCCCCCCGGGCCCGGCCGTGCGCACCCACCTGCCCCTCCAGCTGCAGCGGTCGGCGCTGCCCGGGCGGGACCCCCCCGTCAGCAGCAGCAGCGGCAGCAGCAGGGCCAGCAGCCCGGGCGAGCCCCGCACCGTGGCCATGGGCCGGCGGCTCGGCCGGGCTTAAGGGCGGCGGGAGGGAAAGGGGTGGGCTGGGGGTCCGGGGGCGGCGGCCGCGCCCGGCACCGAGCCTTCCTCCTTCCCCCGCCCCGCCAGCCCCGGCAGTGCCGCGGGGAGAGCGCCCCAGCACTGCGGACAGCCGGGACACCGCGCCGTCACCCTTCCCTCTTCGCACCGCTGTCCCGGGCAGCCCCCTTTTGTCTCTGAAATATTTCGAAGTGATTAATAAGAGTTTCTCATCGCGGTGTAGGAACAAACAAAAATCGTGTCAACGTAATCAAAGCGAATTTTGAATGAATGATGGAAATTCAATAGTTTTACCTTCTGCTTTCATGATTATCTTTCAAGGGTCCGTGCACAAGAAAGCTCCGGGGCCCACGATTATCATGCTAAAAGCCGGGCTGTGCCTGCCAATAATTAGATTCCTATATGCATTGCCCTTTCCATATTTTCAGTGAACGACATGGGGAGATGCTCTTTTGCAGGTCTGGGAGAGCGAGGCTCTTTTCTGCAGCTCTTAAGCGTGGAATCGGGATTTCGCGGCCGGGCGGGACAATGGCCCTCGGCACGGCTGGGTGGCACATCCCAGGATCCGCAGGGCATTGTTCCGCACTCAGCGCCGCAGCGCCCGCGGTCACCGGGACCCTCCGGCCATCTGTTACCTTGCGGTTACCAGCGCGTTCTCACATTGCCCACAGATGCACAGGCAGAGGCAGAGTCTGCCTGCAGCCCCTCGCCAAGGAGGGATTTTCCCGAAGAAAATAACTTTGTTAGAGGAGATATCCCGAAACCAGAGCTTTAGTCCTCAAGTGTCTGATACCAGACTCCTTGAATCCTATTTTGACCCACTTTACCCTTCATTCACAAAAACTTTGTATTTTTACTGTTATTATCAAAAGAAGAAACAGAATCTCACCCTTGACTTGCACTTTGCTAATGTCCTGTGTTCTTCTCCACACATACCTGTGCTGACTCCTTGCACAACTTTTGGCTAAAGTCTGGCTCAAGCTGGTGCTCTGCACGGCTCACTCCAGCAATTCTAAAAGCACTTCAAGATGCATTAAACCTTGATGGTTATCAGCATTAGTGCCAGTGATCCTGAAAGCTCTGTGAAACTGTTGTCTTACCCATCTAAGAAAAATCCTGCTGAATATCTATGCTCTGACCCCATCCTGAATGGAAAACAACACACAAATAGTCTTTAAAAGGTTTGATTGTGGCATAATACAGGAGCTGAGAGGCCAGAGCCCTTCTCTCTTTTGTGCAAATGAGACCAGGGAACAGAGGAGAGGACTTGGGGAGGGAACTGACACTATGATAGAGTGGCCCCACAGGAGGATTTATTCACTTCCAAAGGCCCAAACGAACCCATCTGCTGCCATCAGGAGAAAGCACTGAGCCATTGAGCCCTTGATCCCTGAACGTCTCCTGGCAGCAGCGTTTCCCCTCGCTGGGGAAAGCCCCGTGGGAGTTTTGCTGACTTGCTCTCAGCAGCACCTCCTGCCCCATCTCCAGTTTCTACTGACACCAAAACATCTCCTGTTAAAACTCTTACTTGAAACTGCTCATCACAGGTAAGGCATTTGCAGGGCTCCTTCCCCTCTTCGAGTAAATCAGGTGCAGCATCAGAAGCTGTTTTAAGATCCCCAAATCAGTGGCAACAGAGGTGAGAAGGAACAATATGGACATTTCACATTACTGTTGAAGCCTGGGAATTCAAACGATTTTAACCACACCTATTGAAAAGCCACACAACCTCAGCTCCTCCCCGGGTAGAGAAGGAACCAGGAGCAGGCAAACAGCTGCTGAGATCTTTGCAGGTTACCAGTGTTAGTTTTACCTCCAGATGACATTACTATGATGTCTAGAATTTTTCCTATGTGTTGAGGTTTGAGATGCTCAAATTTTGCAGCAGGAATTTCGGGCAGTAGCACGGCCACAGAGTTGAACAAAATGCAACTTTGTTCTCAAAATGAGTAAGCTCATCCGGCTGCAGCCCTCCCAGAGCCAGGCAGTCATCCTCATCCCCGGGCTGTTGCAGAGTTGAAGACTCACACTTGTTTTTATGCATAGCAAGGAAAAGGAAAAGCTGAGTTTAAATACTTTAATCCACGCCCTTAAATCTACAGAGAAATACAGTACAAACAACAAGACAAACAGATGCATTAGGAAATTCAGTAACAGCAGTGCTGTGAAAAATCTGTATTTACAAATTTTTATGAAGAATACGGAGCAGATGTTTCTCAACAGAGATTTTTAGGGAGTGTAAGTCACAGAGAGAGGCCATGGTACAACCAACTGAAGCTTTCAGTTTCCTCGTGTTAATGTGCAGTAACCACAGAACGGGGCAGTTCTGTGGCTCCACTGAAGCTGCAGCTTCTCAGGCAGAACCTGACCCAAATCACACATTGTGCCCATGTAACCACTGCACCAACCATCACAAATTTGTATGAGACAAAAGCACACTCACTCTGCCTCTGCAGCAAATAAAACCAGCTATCTCTGCTTTTATAACAATTACTTTTATAGGATTACCTCCTTACCCTTCCCTTTCAGCTTGCCTTCTCTTCAAAACCAAAGGAAAATCAGATTGGGGTTTGAAAACATGGCTTGATGCCAAGGAAAAAAAAAGCCAATTTTGATTTAAACATTTATTTTGGAGGTTCAAGATCATGCTAACTGGTTCTTTCATGGCAAGTAAGACCTCACATACTGTACAGCTGAGAGCTGTGGGGTTGCTCTGGGGTTTTGCTCTCTGAGGGCAGGAATGGTGCAGACAGTGTCTGCTCACGTCTGGGCACTAAGCACAGATCTCAAACTACATCATAAGGAAACAACCGATCTGCCAAGAGCCCACTGATCACTCCTTACTGCTCGGTGGGAAATAAAAAAACACTGAATCCTAAATGTCACTTTTCTCAAATGCAAACTGCCTAAAATGTTACCAATTCTATTTTTTTTGAGCTAGTTCTTGCACTTTAGGCTCATATTTTCCTTGTTTAGTGCCACTTTAGAACATACAGAAAAACACATTCAATATAAATCCCACGTGGCAGCATCACAGCATGTGTAGCTAAAGAATATTTGTTTTAAACTGTTAACATGCTGACATTTTCTTGTAAGTAGTAATTACTAATTGAAAGTTAGCTCTTAAAAGCAACATTTTACAGTATTCTGATCGCTACTTAATAAACAACTACTATACATACTGAAGTTACAAGCTACAAAAATAAAAATCCATTCTGTTTAACTACAAAAATCCTAGAAAGAGAAGATGGCTGGAGGTACTCAAAAGATTAGAGCAGTTTGTTGCAGACAAAATGGCTTTTGAGGGATGTAAACCTTGAAGGTACAGAATGCAATAAACTCACATCCAATATAAGTTCCTACATAATCTTAAAAAGAAAACAATTTTTATGCTGAAATCTACAAACAAGTTGCAAATTAAACAATGCAAAGAATTAACTACATACAGCAGTAGGGGAACACAGCACAGGTCACAGGGCAGTATTAAAAAGTACAATTTTGAGCACATTCATACTTTTGAACAGTTAAGGGCCAGATCCTCAGCTAAGGTCAGTCTGCACAACACAACTAGGCTTAGTCAAGGCATGTGGCTTTATTCCAGCCTGATGTATCTCCCTGAGATGCCCAAAGCCTGAACTGGGTATTCAGCACTCTTAGATGATAAAATCGTGATCATGTCGTGCTTTAGAACTGTGGCCTCAACACTGCTGAAATAAAGAATGTGTAAATTCTCTCAATTTACTTAACTACCACAGGAAGAAGTGGTCTCTGCTGCCTCACCCCTGGGTTCAAGAAGCACCTCTCATTTCTCAGAAGAAACCAGCATTGCTAATTAAGTGGTTGACACTCATAAGAATCAGTTACGTCCTAGTATTTTTGAATCTGAAGACAGCCTAATTTAATTCCAACTGAAGACTTAATTTTTTATTTTCCAAAAGGAAGAAAACTGCTAGTAGTCAGTATGAAATACAGACCCAAAAAGGATTTTCAATTAGAACACATGCAGGTTTTTAAGTGTCCTGCTCTTCCCCACAGATTATCTGGGTTACAGTGCTGCTCTACCAAAAGCATTTGCTGCCAAGTAAAAACCAGTTAACTACTCTAACACTGATCCCATTGTGCTGACCACAGCTAAAGGTGCAGAGCTTTTTATTTAACCAGTGAGATACAGTAACACACACTGTAAAAGCTTCAGTGCAATGTAGCACAGAACCAGAAGGAATTGGCCAGACTGAAACCAAACCCTTCAAGGATCAGTTCTCAGAACCTGTGGAGAAAAGGGATGTTCCTCCCCAGCAGCAATGAGAACAAAGATTGTACTTTCAATACAGGGCTGTTGGGGAACCTTTGGAGTCCTGGTGGTGATGGTGACTGGAAAAGCCAACCAGGTGGGTCACTGGGCCAAGAACAGCTGTGTGAAGCCATTCCAATTTCCCTGTCTGACAAACCCTTTGACAGGAGGTTCTGTGCACATAAAAATACCCAGCACATCCTCTCATCATGAGTGAACAAGTACAATGTGAGCCAGGCAAGGAGAGGACCCACAGAAAGGCTCTCCATGCAGATTTATGCTTTTTGTATTGCCTGTCACAGGACTGAGAACCTACATTAAAGAAAGTTATCAGAATCTGACCAAACTCGCTACTGGATGCAGCAATACAACTTAAAAATAAACTTAATGAACTCACTTTGAAGTGCTTGACAATCAGTGTTATTGTTTACCCTGTACATTTTACACAAAGCTATAATATACAAACTGGCAGAAGAAACAATTTATCATTTGGCTTCTTGAAATATTGTTTTCTCTATTTTTCCAATGTTTATGATTAACAGGATAAGGGAAAACTCTTCAGTGCAGGACAGGAGCTCCAGCTGCAGAATCCCCTCTCCCAGACAGAGAATATACTGTGGGGATTTCCAGGGCTCCTTGGATGGAGGAGCTGTTTGAAATGGTGCTCTGTGCACCTACAACATTTAAAAAGCACGGAGCAGTTTACATTCACAATGCACACCACAGCACTGGGCAACTGCAGCTCTGTTACAAATCAGCCAAGTCCATTCCTGCTGCCAGACAATCTGGGAGCCTATTGCTGAGGCCAGACTGGGGCTAAAACTGGAAACGGCTCCATGGAAGTCATTCCAAACAGGCTGTAACCCAATTTGCAACACAGCAGAAAGGAGGATACACTGAAACCAAAGGACAGCTGGCAACAGCCAGGCTTCCCACAGACTCCAGGGCTAACTGTGTTTTTTACAAGACCTTTTTTTGCCACGCCTATGACAGCTACAGAGTCCCAATGGACACTTCAACTTTACAGAATGTTCTCTAAACCTAAGTACAATTTCACAAGAGGCTTCCCCACAGCCACGTTTGCTGCCATCACTTACAGTCATTGGTGAGACACAAAGTTCTTCACCTCCAAAGCCAAGACCATTTAGCAGGTGTTTTCCCAAACAAGCACCCAGTTGGATGCTACCTGCACTTTGTTTCTGCAGCAGGAATGATGGATTTACCTTTCCCAGAGGATGTCACACCTGCTGGACTGGACTCATGGCAAGCTGCAGTGGGAGGGAGCACGAACAGCCCCCACTGGGACACAGGTGGAGAAGCCCATTCACCCCTCACCTGTGGGAACACAGGGAGACTTCCAACCTCGGCATCAATTATTTCTTTTCCAGATGTCAGGAGTCAAAGAGAGTGAAGTTTTTTAACAGTTAAAGGTTCTTGGGCTAAAAACCAATTTGAATAATCATCTGATCAACTTCAGGGAAGTCTAAACTGCATTATGAATAGTTTAAGATTGCCAGTGGTGTCATTTCAAATACTGCTTTTCAGAGCACATACCCTCCTTTTCCAGGGATTTCTCATTTGTTTGTAAAAAACAGTTACATAAGAACTACAGAATAGAACTTAAATACTTTTAGGGTGCTAATGGTTACAAGTTATTAAAACAATAATAACTTAATTGGTAAAATTTTTGAAGCTAATACAAATTGAAGTTCATAACTAAAAAAAAAAGTAATGGATTCATCTATCATAGCATACTTAGGGTATTTTAAACACTTTTTACATATATTTTACTATTATTTTTCATCTATATTTACATACAATAAAATAATTAAAGTGAGGTGTATAAGGCTAATGAAATGGAATTTACAAATGGCTTCTGCTTTACAGTTCATTACACTCTAATCACATTTTCAGACTGCTATAAATTCACTGAGAATCAGTAGTATTGAAGTTCTAGTACATACACTTTCTACAAGGAATACCATCAAGTTAAAAATGCTTTCCAAAGAGGATTGGAAAGTTGAAGGTTTTAAAAATACTGACTTTGCCAAGTTTCAATAAATTATTTTAAAATATAAATAGATTGTTCATTGTTAATGCAAACATAATTTTACAGGCTTTTGAAAAATGGTTTCATTTAAAAAAACCTAGAAACACAGCCTACTTTAACCAATGGTCTCATTTTCAGTCAGTGTAAAGAAAAAAAATTTAAAAACTGGGGGATAATGACAAAAGCAGCAACATTCAAAGTTCAGACCCAAGTTCTCACCTTCTTATGGTCTCGGCTTACACAGGATAAATTCTATTCCTACTTGGAAGAGCACCTTCAGTAACTAAACTGAATTTACTCAGTGAGATATTTCAAACCTCAACTCAGTTCTCACCTGCTGGAGGCTTAAAATTCTTACAACAAAAAGAACAGGAATAAGATCGTTTACTTTTGTTAACCATGAAGATGTTTTCACCTGAGAAGCTTTTAACCTGAGAAGCTTCAGACATGCCAAGCTGACAGTCCCTGTGTGCTCTGAACCTCCACTACCAGCTCAACCACTCATCTTTTTCCCTACTTTATATCCATAAGGGAAATGAGGGTAACCAACAAGGTATCTTTTACCTCCTAAGAGCCAGTCAGAAAACAAATGCTTCCATGCTTTTTCCCCACAATCAAATTATACACATGAATGCCACCTTTGCAAACTTAGCTCTCAACCTCCACACCTACAATTGAAAGTTAACAGACTGACTTACTACATTCTCAGGTAATTAGGAGCCACGTTCTTCAACAAGTTTTTAAAAAATACCCCACATTTGCCAATCATCATTATTTCTTTCAAACCCTTCTCTCTAAACACCTAAAAAAGATGCTCCTTTTTCCAAGCTTTCCTCCAAAAAGCCTCCCCCAAAACTATGATGTTGCTATTTACAAAAACTAGAATTAGTCTCTTACTGAACTGAAGCAAAGTCAAGTCACAGGATCATTCAGTGCAAGTCATGGTACAATTATTTTGAATTGTATGCTGGGGACTCAAGACCTCAGGGTACTCTTTGGCTTACAAAGCCACTGAAAAAGGTCATTTCCTAAATAACATTTCCAGAAACCTTTGGTCCAAAAGCAATTTTCTTGCTGAGTACCTTCCCAGAGCTCCCAGATCCTCTACTCTCCCAGTGAAGCTTATTAGAAATGCACTGCACAAGCAGGTGCACAGAGTTATTGCTCTTACTCCCAAGCAGAGATGGCAGCCAGGAGCAGGCTGCTGCCAGAACATCAACCCATATTCTGCTTGGGCTGGTTTTCTGCTCTGGAACTCTTCTGGGGCAGATGGAAGCAGGTCAGACCTCCTGCTGTTCCCCTTTCCAAGGGTATGAAACACCTCTCTGAAGCAATGTGCTGTGTATGTGCAGAAGACCTGACTGCACAGCAAGGAAGGGCTGCAGCATCTGTCCCTTTTCAGCCATTAGAGGAACACATTCCAGCTGGAAGGGCTGGAGAGCATCTCCACCAACCTAAAAGCAAACCAGTTGTGGTAATTCAGCTGTGAAAGTTTCCATGAGTGCAGAAGCATGGCTTTTTCCTCAGCTCTAGTTCAGTCACAAGTATGAACCTTAGTTCATAAACCTTAGCCCAGATCAGACATCAGTGTTTTAATGAGCTGAAGTTCCTCGCTGCTGCATGTGAAATTCCAATTCCACAAAATGTCCAGGTCTTGAGCCATCTGCTCCCTGCCCTGGTGTCACTCTGACAGGCTGGAGGCATCATCATCATCTGTCTGCTCCCCCGAGTGGTACAACATCAGAGCGTGGGTCTTGTGAGTGATGGTGACAGTGCAGGGCCCCTGCGCCCAGGGCTCCCCATCCACCTGCATCGGCATCTTGGAGCTCTTCAGGATCAGCTGGCACCAAACACAACAACACAACCACAGCAGTTCAAAGGGGCTCTGAAATCACCCTTTACAACTGCAATACACATGCACAGCCTGGCCAGGGAGAAACTGTGAGTGGCACTCACAGGCCACCAACCACAGCAGCAGAGCTCCGTGTATTATGACATAATATATTTTTACTAAGCAAGAGAAATATCCATCTCAACTGCAAACTTCAACTTCTGATCTGATTCAAGCAGTTGAGTGCTTGAGATTCTGTGTTGTGTATTAAAAAAAAAATTAGGAGAACAAGCCCATAAGCAGCACTTACCCTCACTGTGTGTGCCTGCCCTAGGCGAACAGGATTTGCCAGTTTCACCTGGATCTGGGCACAGTGGAAAGAACCATGAACACCAACAACCTCCAGAAGTCCATCATCATGTCTATGAAATAAAAAAATGAGACTTCTTTCAGTGAGTTGATGGGCTCCAGCACATATGCCCAAATATTATGTCCTCTTACTGCTATTCCCACAGAGAAGACAAATGTTGTGCTACCAATATGTTTATGTATTTGTGATGGAGAACAAATCACAATGAACAGCAAAGAAAGCCATCAAACCCCACAGCTATGGAGCAATTCACCAGTCAGCACACCCGAGCTGGCCTCTGGAAATGTACAATCTTCTATCTTTTTACTCCGATATTCATCCAAAGGAAAATCTTTTAATGGCTTAATTTTTTAGATCTGTAAAGGACCTGGGTAAAGGACCTTGCCCAGGTATTTTTTTGAAATTCAGGATCACAAGCCTTGTAACAGAACTATGGGTGTATGTATACAGACGCCTTCTGAAGAAGGAAGTCACAACAGGGAATAATTAATGTTTGAAATTATTTTTCTCTTTGGTTTTGCTCCCAACATGGGAGTCAAAATTTTGGGCATGTTCTGTTTTTATTTTCCATTTTAACCTCTAAAGAGATGTGGTATTTCAGATTCTGAAATGGATCTATCTTCTACTTTTTAAAGCCTCATCTTATTGTTAATAGCCTCTCCAATGCTTCTGCTGTCATGCAAAACATTTTGACAAAGTCTTAAAAGGCCCTTGATGTGTAGGATGCCTTTACTCCAAGTCTCCAACTCAAGGAAAACAAACAAATGTGAGATAGCCTGTTCCAAGGAACCCTTCCAGCCTGCAGACAAGCCTGGCTACATAAGCACAGTCTACTGAGGGAATTAATTATACTGCAAGAACTGTTAAAGGAAAAAACAAAGCAAAAAATGCCCTCTGTACCTTGCCAAGGGATAAGGTTCATCCCCCATTCCTTCCCAGAGCCTGCAGCCACCTCCCCAGTATCCAATATTCAGCACAATGATGCCTTCCAAATTGGGCAACTCAATCCTCTCACCATCCAACTCTAGCTTTAAAAGACAAGCAGAAGTTAATTATTGTGCATCAAATTCAGTACTTGAATAGAACTTATTCACTTTATGCATTTAATAGGCTTCCACTTAAAGAAAAATTGGTCCCGTACCAAGAGAATGTGTTTTCTTTCCATATAAAAAAAAAAACCTTCTGATTTCACAAGAAATCAGATAGTAAATTTCTATTAGTAGTGAAAATAAAAAAGGAACTCTCACTTATGTAGGCCTCTGGTTCTATGGAAAATAATAGCTGACTATCAGTGCTTGCACTCATAGAACTGAGTCAAGGCCAGAAAAAAAATCAGGAATTTGCAGTAAGCCCAAAGACATGAATTCCATTAAGTAAGCTGCACACAGCAAAAGGAACACAAAAATACTCCAAGGCCATAGCCACCCTCACACATATATCAAGTACAAATATTGTAAAGAGCAAAGCTTCTTTTCTTTCACAAGGTAAGTTTTTACACTTCACTTACTGTCCAGAGGGAGAGGGTAAGCAAGTTAAAAAACTTACCTCAACTTTTTTGTTAAGATCTTTACATTCTTGTACTAAGCAGTCTTTGGTTCCATAAAAAAAATAAACAGCCTACAGGAAAAAAAAAACCCAAACAAAACAGGGAGAAAAGAAAATATTGTTAGAAAAAGATAATACATGGGAAAACTATTTGAAAAATTTATGTACAGTTACGGCTGTGCAAACCTTATCTAAAACCTACACGTAATATATTTGCACATCCTTAAAATAAACTTTCCTCATCAGATGAGCTACAACGTCCATAAGAAACTGGATTTCCACTTGAAAAAGAAATAAGCACTTAACACATGAAGTTTCAAAGCAAATGAGAAATTCTGAGCAAAAACTGAGCAAACAGCAAATTTAGCAGAGGCAAGGCAGAACACTCATGAGTGGGTTTGCCAACATGTTTTACCAATGGAATCCCCTTCCCTAAGAAAAGTTAATTCAAACTCTTAAAATGGCAAGAAGGAAGTAGTGGTAAAGGAATGTGAAGCTAAAAATAGCCTGATGTCAAATCAACAACTCCAAGGAGGAAACATCCCTTTACCAAACACACCTTATTGATGATTCTGCTGGAAAACAGAGAGGGAGTTTTCTCACGATGGGCATGGAAATTCAAAGCCATAAGAGCATCAGGTCCTATAGAGAAGTAGTTGTTCATTGTGAATACCTGTAAGACAGAACTTCCAATTATGCCTTATTAAAAATCATTATTAGGGCTTAAAATTCAGAGTGTGTAATGGGAAGTTGATAACAACAACAACAAATGACAAACATACAGGTATTCCACAGAATTCATATTTATACTTGCAAACAATACCTTTGGTTTCCTTAAGTTGTAGTATCCTTTGTTTGTTACTTGAACCTTCCATCTGAAAAACAACAGTTGGTACTTAGACTTGTGACAGACAGTCCTCACTATCAAAGCTGTAGCTAGGAATCTCATATCTATACTGGGATTAAGGCAAAATAATCAAATTTACTTAAATTATGAAAGAGTTAAGCCCTGTAGAACAACTAAAAGACTAAATTCAGACCTCAATTACATTGTAGTTCCTTCTAGCCATATTTGTGTTTATGTAAGGAAACTGCTGCAATGGACTATCAGTAGAGCTACAGCAGCTTGGTTCTACACATTTTATCTTTTCACTGTTCCTTACCTGTCTAGTTTGATTCCATCTGCCTCCATGACATTTCGTAAGATCTGCTCTACAGGGACTTCTCCAGCATAACCTGCACCCCAGCCCAGTGTATTAGACAGGTCATTCCCTGTTCCCAGAGGTAAAATTGCAACTTGTGGAATATATCGTTCTTGCCCCTAGGATACAAAACCACTGTATATTAGCTCCTGCTTCAGCACTCATTGTCTCCCTTCCATCCCCAATGTTCAGGTTAGATAAATTCACCTTCCCAGAAGCCTGTTACACAGAGCAGAGCTCTGGGGCTGGCAGAGCAGGCATTGAGCTACTTACCCAGACATAATGTAAAGGAAGGAAATGTTAAACCATTGTGAGAAGGAAAGAGAATACAACACAATATTGGGAACAACCCAATATGAATACTGAGCAGAGTATTCCTTCCCAGGAATGATGCTTTGGATATGGGAAGTGACATGAACACTGAGAGATGTGACACATATGGCTGTGAACTGCAGCAAGACACCAAAAAGCTCCTACAAGACTGAGGTCAGGTTAGGTTTAAACAACAGATGTACCGAGTACCAGAGTGTTCAAGCACGTACACAAATACAAATACTCAAAGGACCAAAGTCTGTGTCTCAGTCTCAGACTGTCACCCACAGATGGAGCAAGTGATGATCAGCTCTGCAGAGCACAGTGACAGGAGCTCCTCAGAACAGCCACCTTAGCAAAGGGCTTGACTCTCCTCACCACAGAAGGGTGAACAATTACTTCAGCTGTACTATGGCCTTTGCAATTCAGCTGTGAAAAGCACTTGCGGTCAACTGGCACTTTGGTTAATGTTTTTTCCAGGAAGGTTATCAGCCAGGTAACCTGTATTTGAGAGTCAAGATAAATGAAGGGAGCAAATAACCTACTGCTGATAAGAAAAAGGTTTTGCTGATAAATCTCCACAGTTTACCTAATACAAATGACTCAATTTGAACAGAACAAAGAAAAACCCAGATTTCATCAGCTATATCAGCACTGAGGGACAATATATCAAGTGCCCAGGACCACACAACCATATACTCATATTCATTAGCCTTTATAGTTACTTTATTTCTACTTTATCAGCACACAATAATTCTCAAAGAGCTTGTTGGACTATGCATGAAGTTTTCATAACGGCCTTCGGCTACAACATTTAAGGTATTAACAAGAAAGCTACAGTAAAAAACTTTGATATAAAAACTTTCTTTCAGCATGTGAGAAAAGGTTTATTAAGTAAAGCACTAAAGCCTGGTAATTATTTTCCATTCTTAACTTTCTTAGGAGATCTTAGGAGCATCCCATAAACAAAAATATCTTCCATTTCAAATCCACAGTAAACACAGCTTATTTTTTCTCCTCTACTTGCAGTTAATGGGCAAGACTGTAGACAGACAGACTCCAGAACATATGACAAGAAGCAGAAGCAAATGACTGCACTCACTCATGCACTGGCAACATAACCAGTATAGCTGGCAAAATTATGAGGTTATTATAAAAGATTGAGTGTGCTGGGGGAAGGGAGCGATCAGAGCACACTAGCCAATATTAGCAATGCCATTTATGACAAAATAAATCTGTTCAGACAAAGAGGAAATAGCAATGCAGAAAATACCCAGCAGCTTGTTCTCTCCTTGTTTTGCAGAAAAGAACTACTACGAACATAATTAAAAATCTAAAGTGTTCCTATTTTTCCTGAACTACAAGAAATCATAAGATACATTTCCCACACCCTTCCCCAATATGAATAAGCAATTATGCAAATATTCCTCTGTAAGCCTATTCAGGAAGATGAAGGCAATAAATGCAGGTAAGAGATGAGGGGTAGAACTCTGGTAGCTTCAAAACTCATTTCACCTTTTAATTTAAAACACAATACCTTTATCTTCATTTCATCAATTGCATCCAGGACCCAGCCCACTGTGCCATCCCCACCACAGACCAGAACCCTGACAGCATTGCAAGGCAGCCAAGTGCAGAGTTGAAGAGCTTTAGCAGGTGCAATTTTGCTCAGATCAAAAACCTAGAAAAAAGGAAAATAAGGAATTCTGTTAAGTTCACAGAACATGACTCAGGATTTGCCTCACAGATAAACAACTTCAAGAAGTTAACTCTAATGTAAAACAAAGATTCTGCATTTGCAGTATTGTATTAGCAAATGAGATGTCTTGACTTTCATGAGCAGGATTTATTTCCCAAATTCACAACAGAGCTCCAGCTGCCTCCCTAGAATTAAATGGCATCGATAAACTGAACTGACAGAGCCCTTGGAAAAGTCTGTATTTAGAAGCCTGATGATAAATTCTGTAAAGATGAAAGACTTCAGAGAAAAGTAATTTTAAAATACTCAGCACACAAAGAGGTTTATTCTTTAAAGCCTTATTGGGATGCATTTAAAACAAAAAAACAGTGATTCCTCTTAGGCTGTATTTTACAGCTGGGTTTTGAACTTCAAAGGAAGAGTATTAAGGTGCAGCCCGGAAATCCAAGAACAACTTGCTGCCTTACGCAACATCCTGAGCCATCCCAGTGGATTTTAAGGGGAAAGCAAAACTGTCAAGGCTGACATTTCCACAAATAAAGTGAGGATTTAAAAAAAATACAGGTTTCCTATAAAGAGGATTTAAATGGTTCATTTTCTAAAATGTGTACACTGTTTCAAAAGTCAGATATTTCTGACTGAATTACTGCATGTATTACTGCAAGCAAAAAAAAATGGACTGGTATTAGAATGATAACAAACTAGGGGCTGGGAGAAACCTCTGCATTTTTTGCTGCTCTCTGTGAAGCTGTTCCTTGCTAAAAAAACAAATGGCATGAATTTGTTTCCTTTACTAATCTTCCACAAGACGCTGTTGCCATTGTGTAAACAAGGTGATACCTACTCTAATCTAAACAGTGGCTTTATTATGGTGGCTTTGCACTGTAAATACCTGAACAGGGTTCAGCAGCATTTTAAATTCTCCTAGTAAAGTTTCACCCATGTTGTTTCCACTGCGAGTATTAGCCAGCACCATTACTGGCATCCAGTGTTTCCTGCAGTAAGGGACCACCTGCAAAAGGTAAAAACCAGTCAGTCACACAAATAGTGCACGTTTGAAAATGTTTACAGCCTTGCTCCGAGCCCCATCCCCTGCAAGTGCTGAAATGAGGAAGCTACCAGTTGGTCTGAAGTAGACAAAACACAAACAAATACTTCTGATACATCAAGGCTGAAGATTGTGCAGAGCTCAGGACAAGGAATACTACAATGCTATCAACAAAGCAGTAAAAAACTCACAGAAAATTCAAGGAAGTAAGGTAGACAAATCTCTGTGTTTTGGAATAAAAAAATCCACATCTGCTTATATTTCAACAACCACGTTAGTAAAATGACCAACACCTCTGAATTAACACAGCAAGGATTTAATAGACCTTGAAACATTTACCTGACAGTTGCTGCTGTCACAATGTATTGAGTTCAAATTTCAAGGTCTGTCTGTGGGTTTATTTGTTTGTTTTTTTGGTATATTCTAAACCCAAGAAGCAGCAGGCCATTACCTTTTCATAACTGGTTCTTTTCTCTTTACGCATCTGGTTGATTGCAGACAAATAGTAGGGTGGAATAATTAAGTCTTTGAATTCTCCAAATGTACAATCCTCAGTCCTCAAACAATCCACCATGCATTCATCATGCACGGTGTACTGACACCACACACACCTGGCAAAAAGACCAAAACACATGAAAACAATCTTCAAACAGGCACATTGATTTTGCTTTTTTATTTTAGACTTTTGTCAAAATATTTATGTTTACATGCACCATTACAAGTAATATTTCATTCCCTAGAAGTTTATGTATTGGCTATAGAAAATTACATAAATTGGTCATGTGCTTGCAGGTCTAGGAAAGCATTTGAATTCTGCTGGGAAAGAAATCCAACAGTTTAAAATTAATTAAGTTATTTTAAATTAAAAAAATAGGTGCTATAAATGTGCTCGTGTTTGTAATATTAACAGTTACACTGAAAGCCTGTAAAAAAACCCTGAACTCCTGTCCATCCTTAGAGAGCACAGATAAAACACTGGAGCTCAATTCAATACAGTGTTACAAGGAATGAATTAATGCATTCCTTAAGGTTCACAATACCCCTTTTAAGCCTGAAACCTAAAAGGTTACACAGAACTGTACAAGGGTGATGGGATTTAGTTATGCAAAACTGCTTTGCTTTATGACCTATTCTAAAAGCTGCCCTGGAAAACAAGACTAGATCAAGAGGAAATACTGCAATACCCACTTACAGCCTCTGCAGAATGTTAATCCTCATTTACTACATCCAAAGTCTTGATTTAAGCAGCTGGGAAAGCTATTTTTGGAGTCCTCCTGACTAATCCAACACACAGCTAGAGTAGCAATGACACTTGCCTTACACTCTGACTCTCTTTTCCTTTTCTTCTTTCCTTTCCCCTTTGCCTCCAAATTCCCACCCTTCCCTCCTCTCCTACACACGCTTTCAAGGTTTTGTTTCTGATAATGTGCTTTTTTTCTCTGTAATTCTGCTTAGTTACCAAGCAGTTTGACAGTATCACATAAAAGCAAAGCAAAAGCTGGCAGAATCTAGGCTGAAAAGATCCTCTGAGTAGGCTGAAGTAACACACCAGGGCACCTGTTATTGCATTTTGGCACTGACAACTTTGCAAGCAACCTTACTAATGACAATGCAAGTCCATTTAATGGTTCATTGTATTTTTAAAACACTCTTATCACAATCTTTATCAATACATTGCAGTAGTTTATAAAACTTCACTTTAGATATTTTGAGCACCCTTAAAATTAAACCTGAAACCTCTACAGGACATTATTTGCTTTATTTACACTGAGCAGATGCCAATTTTGAGATGCACACTTTGGTTCTCTGAACTGTGAGCTGTGCCAGTCAAACTGCTCAGGCTATCCACTGTGCAACCCAAAAACTGACTAGAAACTTCCTAATGTCATCCCCTAAAATACAAACTCCCTTGGACACTGGGAATCTCTTGTATGTAATTATACATACTCCTGCACATCGTGCTGGAGTAATGCAATTAAGAGAACGAGTGGATGTGAGATGCAACACCACACTCTTAATCTGTGACTCACAAACATCCATTCTAATTTTAGGTTCTTTGAAGTTTGTTTTTTTTTAACAGTATCTTATCTGAATACTGCAGGATCTCTTTTGGGGTGTGGTCTCCCAACAACCCCGTGGAAAACACAACACTGTCATGGCACTGTAGTGCTTTTCCACAGTCAGACTGGCGTGCGGTACCTGTAGTCGCAGAGCTTGGGCTGCGTGCCGCACTGTTGTTTGCAGACCATGCAGCAGCTGCAGAGAGGGACATTGCCCCTGATCCAGTGGTGTGGCATGGAGCCGGGGGCTCCCGCGGTGCCCCTCATCATGATCTCCTTGCAGAGGAAGCGCTGGTCCGCCTTCTTCAGGCAGCGCTCGCTGACGCGCAGCCCGCAGCAGCCGCAGAAGGCGCCGCGGAGGATGTGCTGGGCGCACACGGAGCAGTACGAGGGCTGCCCGAAGAGGTCCGTGTAGTGCCAGTCGTGTTTGCTCTTGCGGAAGATGTCCCGGATCAGCAGCTGCCGCCGCGACCGCTGGAAGCTGCACCACGCCGTGATGAGCACGGGCAGGAGCACGGAGCACAGGGTCCACAGGGCCAGGCGCCAGTCGGCCCCGGCCCGGGAGGCATCGCCCGAGCCCTCCATCCCTGCGCCTCCCCGGCCTAACCCCTCGCACCTCTGGGGCAGGCGGCGGGGCGAGCCCCGGAACGGCCCCTTCGCTCAGGGAGCCAAGGCGCAGCTTCACGCACCATCTTCTAATCCCTCCTCAGGGCTCGGCACCGACCTGCGCCACATGGGGCCGACGGCAGGGCTCCGGCCGGGGCTGCTCCGCCGCCCGCCCGGGCCTTGCGCAGCTCCTCCCGCCGCTGTCCCCGGCGCCGGGAGGGCGCGGCCGCACGGCCCCGGCTACCCCTCGCCCCTCCGCGGGGCCCACGGGGCGGAGCGGACAGCGAGCTCCGGCCCTCGGCCCGCCCGGGAGCTGCCGGCGGAGCCGGGGCCGGGGCGCTCGGCGGGCTCGGAGCGGCGCCGCGGGATGCGCGGGGCGGCGGAAGCGGAAGCGGCCCGGGGCCGTTGCCAGGACACGGGCGCCGCCCGCCCCCGTCTGTCGCGACAGCGGGGATGTCGCCAGTGGGGATGTCGCCAGTGGGGATGTCGGCAGCGGTGCTCAGCGGCCGCGACAGTGCCCGGCGGAGCGGCTCCGCTCCGGCTCCAGCTCCGGCTCTGCCGTGCCCAGACCCGAGGCGAAGGCCACGCTGGCTTGGTGCCGAGTGACCGCGGTGTTTGTGCCTTTATTGCCCAACCCTAAATGTTTTCCCCCATAATTTCGTTCTGCCCTAGGATCATGGAGTCATCAGAGTTGGAAGAGGCCTTTACGGTCACTCGGTCCGACCGTGCGGCCGGCACTGCCACTGTAACCACTGAACCGCAGCACCCGCGGCAGGTCCAGCGCCTCTTGAGCCGCCCCAGGGATGGGGACTCCACCCCCTCCCCGGGCAGCCCTTTCCGAAGTCTGACCACACCAAACGATGATAATCTTTGAATCTCCCCTGTCTCAGTTTGAGGCCACTTCCCCATGTCCTCTGTCGGCCCAGCAGAAAAGCCCGATCCCCACCTCACTACAACATTTCGGGCTGTCGTGGAGAGCAGTGAGGTCCCGCCAGGTTGTGCCTTTGTGCTCTATTTATCCTCCCCATGGTTGTGCTTTATTGCCCGGCCATAAATGCCTTCCCCTCATAATTTCGTTCTGTCATTATATGTTCAGTTGTTTCCCTGGAGCAGTTCTAAAAATAGTGGCTGCCATTAGAACCTACAGGTTTTTGCACTTTCAAAACAGTGTAGTGAGCAATGATGTAAACCCATACAGCATTTACAAAATTGATTGGGTTCTAGGGTCTTGGAATCTTTAAAAAAACACTGAAGAATGCACATACTGCACAGCTGGGCAACACTCAGGTTTCCAAGGAAATTCCTCATTTCCCTCATGTAAGAGCCAACAATGAACTCCAACTACCTATTTTACATGTTATAGTTGAAGGGATGTATTTCATACCCTACAAATTGGTGATGCTGGTACCACGTGTTCAGCATTGCACTGCCCAGAAGAGCTCTAGACATTTCTCAAGGCCAAAACTACCTGTTTGCAGTGACATTTGCTAACCTACATCCTTAGTTAACACTATGCTTAATATGCTTTATAATCCTGCTTTCTACTAACTTGTCCTGAAAGGAGGAGAATTATGTGGGTTTTCGTTTGTATGGTTCTATTAATTTGATAGAAAACTCTTCTGTGTTTCTCAGCAGCCATAATTTGGCTTTGCTAGAGTTAAACCCCATTAGTAAGTACTTCTCTGCTGGAGCAAAGTTAGAGACAACCTTTGAAGAAGGGGCCCCTTTGCAGCTGCCTCTGAGATTAAAAGTAATGGGCAGTTGTTTCTTTTAAAAAACAATAGTTTACCTTGGGCACCAAAAACCTTTGCTTGCCATGCTAAATATAAGGGGATAGGCTTTATTTTCACAAGTTTAAAATACCCAGTGTAGCTCTGACGCCTGAGGTGGAAAAAAGGGCCTTCTATTTTCTTTCCCTCAGGAAAAGAGTTATGCAGAGAATGTGTGAGCAGATAATAGACTAATTCAAACCTTCAGACCAGATGTCTTCAGAATCATACTATCACTCAAATTAAAGCATAAACAAACATTTGGGACTGACGTAGCTCCTTCAAATAGGCAAATGCCTCGGTCAGGGTTGCTCATTTTGGAACAGACTGAGAGAAAGCAGAATCAAAATGAAGAAGTTTCTTGTGTTTGTCTCCTTTTTGGTCCTGCTGACCACTGTTACAGGTAGGAGTTTATATCAACAAATATATATCTGCATATGTGTAGAGCTGCACAGTATATAACTGGTATTAGTTAGTCAACCTTCTATTTTAGTATTCATTATTAATATATTTTAATATATTTAATGTTTAGCACTCAACTATTTTTATATTGCAGGCTTTCCATGATTTGATTTTTAACAATCATGATGTTGTATTTGATATTTAACTCTCTGCATTACCACACCCTAGTCATTTGTTGTAATCCCCAAAATTTTAGTTTTACTTGCTTACTATTTAAGTATTATTTTACCAAGGTCCTGCAAGTGGAATGTTCAATGCAATCTCTTCTTTGCAATGTATCTAATTCATTACTTTGAAAAAAATCCTATAAAGCAACACAGAAAAGAACAAAGAGTTGGAAGAGCAACTAATGCCAGTGGTTTGATGGTGCTGTTGTATTTCCTCATTTTATACTACCATGAATATGTGGGCTTTGCTTCATACTAGTAGGACAAGAGAAAACAAAAGTATAAAAATGGTTTAAAATTCCACTCCTATCTCTTGGAATGCAATAGCCCCTGGGAAGGGGCTGTAATGAAAGAACACTTTGTTTATAGAAAAAAAATCATGTTTGGAGACATTTCATTTCACAACTGATACATAAAATACTAACTTTCTGATAATTTCAGAATTAATTTCTGCTGTTCTGTCTTTAGACACTTCACCAATTTTATCTGAAAAAGATGCCAAACAGATGCTGAGGACTCGTCGTGAAGACAGACCAAGAAAAGCTGGTTTCCCTGATGAACCAATGAGGGTGATTTATAACATTTACTATTAAATTACATTAACTGAAAAAACCCAACACCAAATTCCCCAAAACATTTGTGCCTAGTATTAACTTTCTATTGCTTCCAGGCAATATGTTATGAATGTCACCCTTTAAAGCAGCTGAGTTCTTCCATGAAATATTAAAAAACCCTTTAAATTCTTTCAATTACAGTTAAAAGCATTCTGTAAGTACTGAGTATTGCTCAGGAAATTTTCACTTGCAGAATGAGAAGATTATTTATCATGGTTCAAAAGCACGGATCAAATTATTGAGAAGAAAGTGGCTTTTAATTTATAGAGATGTGGATTTCATCAGCTTGTTCCTGAAAAACTAAGTAACAGGAAAGGTCTTCTGCTTGCAGTACATTCTGCACTGCAGGCAGAGAGGAGATGGAGGTGTCAGTGGTCAGTGTGGAGACTGAGGTAATTCTCAACCAGCTTTAAAAATCACTTACTTTCATTGACTTATTAATGGGTGCTACAGATAGGATGTTTTTTTATGATATTGTAAGAGTTTTTAGTTGCTGGCTTAATGCAACAGTTTTGGGTTTACATGCAATATCTACATTTATTTATTTCTAAATCCTGTTACAACAAAAGAAAAAGAATTAAAGAGCCTTCTGTTTTCCTTGCTTTGACAAGACCTAACACATAATCCTGCACTTATCAAGGGTACTTAAGCTATTTTAAAACTACTGCCTATTTCTTTCCAAAGTAAATAAACTGAGCCAAAATTACGTTTCTGAAGAGGCAAAACCCACAGGAGCCAGGAGCACACAAGGGATTGTGCACGTGAAGAGCACAGGGGGCTCAGATTAGCAAGGTGCTGAACATTTCTGGACTCCATAGGACATGAAGAGCATTACCTGCCTTGCAGGATTGTAGAAACAGCTTCTGGTTTTCCCTTTCCAGTGGGAAATGTGCACCAGCCAAAAAGAATCCACCTGCCCAACACTGGGTGAACGCACTGTTTGTCAAAGGGGACACCACGACAAACCAAAGCTGTCACACAGATACTGCTCCGTGCTTGTTGACAACCTTGTACATTGAAAATTGCACAACACAGCCAAAAACCAGGAGGCTGCACTGTTGCCCACAACACTCAGGACTGGTTTGGTTTTTAAGTTGTTAAATAAGCCTTGTAGTTTTTGCAAATGAGCAGGAATACAGCTCCCATCTGTGCTTATGCTTAATATACCACCACAATTAAGGTTATGTGGTAAATATAACAAATATTGAATACAGAATAAATGAAGCAGCAGAACAGTTGGATTGAGGTAATTCCTGTACATGCATGCATGCAACGTTTAGTCTGTGGTTTAGTTTTAGCTGGTCCTGTGAGGAGCAGGGAGTTGGACTGGGTGATCCTTATGAATTCTATAACTCTGCGTGGGGAGAGGATGGATTCAGGGCTAAAGAAATGTTGGATTTCTGACTCTGCTGCTCTGTCCTTGCCACTTTCTGTCCTACCACAATTAGGAGCGAACACTTTTTGAGAAATTCCAACCTTCTTTTATTTATTTTCTTTTGTTTTTTATCTAGAAAGCAAAGCTGACCCTCTGTAAGAAAATCCAAACATAAGAGTATTTGTTTTGCTCTCTAAATGTCAAGGTTTTAAGTAGAAAAGGAAACATCTTCTGATGAAAAAAACAACCCTCATTGCCCTATGGAACGTGGAGATTTTCCATGTGAATGAAGGTGCATGGCTGCTGCACCCCTGTGCACAGCTTGTGCACACGGACTCAAGGAGAAAAACTGATTTTGTATGGATGCTTTGTAGCAGAATGAAATGAATGCTGGGATGAACCCACCTCTGTTCATCTGTTTTAAGCACAAGCTGTTTGTACTGGGCCAGATCATGCTGAGCTGGGGAATGTAATTTGCAATTCTTTGTGACACTCTTTGGCTTCCACAGCGCTGCTTGAGTCAAAAACCTGTTCAGTTACAGACAGAAAGATCAGCCCCCTTTGATTATTAAAAGAAAATGTAATTTATGTTATCAGCACATTTTAAACTTAATTTGACTGAGATCCTACTTCTGATGATGTGGCATCTTCTCAGTCACATAGTTCTGTTCCCTGCCAGTTCCTAAGGCAGTCTCTCCCCAGAGATCTGAGCCAAGTCTCCTGGTGCTGTGAGCAGAGAAAGCCCAGTGAAAGGCAGGATCCTGATGCTGGAATACTTGGCCAGGGCAAAGGGTTTAGGCTACAGCTTCCATTCCAACAGTGCCTACTCTGCAAAGCAATGGGGGATTGTTTTGAATAAATGTATTTAGTGTTCACAAAGCTTATGAGCCCCCTAGGACTGGGACTTTTTAAAAGTAAATTTTGTCCCTGATGGAGGTCAAGTTTTTGGTACACAACCTGCTTTATTTCAATAAATTTTTGGCTGAGACCAAAGCCTCTCCCTATAAATTGGTGTAGGAAATTCACATTATTTTATTTATCACCAGTCAGCACTGGTGATAAATAAAATAAATGTTTTAACTTACTTCGATATTATTAACACAAAAATTATTGAAAATTTGTACAACCTATGCTTAAAATAAAACCAGAATGATTTTGCTGAAGGAATTACAAATGGGGTTTGATAAAGTTGTTGCAATTTTATAAGATATAGATTTGGCATAGATAAGAGCTTAAATTTGATTGATGCAAGTATTTTTAGATTTATAAGTTTTTAGAGTAATGGAAATAAACCAGCTGCAGCTTGTGGCTTGGGAAATGTGTAGGTAGTGTGTGCTACCTACTAGAATCCTCCAGTCCTGACATATGATCCTGCAAGGGGTTAATGTTCTTTAAGCAGCAGGAACCAGTTTTCAAAAGGGGCTATAACAGATCTATTTGTGAGAATCCTTTGTACCCTCAGGCCCAACAAAGGCTTCTGTGTTGATATGCAAATAAGAAATGTGTATACAGAATTCCTAATTTATGAATATTGTTGTATAATTCTTGCTCAACACCTTTGCTGGTCTGGAGATGATGTCATTCACTAAATATTGCTAGGCTGGGGCAAGCTGACCAGCAACACTATTTCACTATATTTGATTATTTAAGAGATAAATTAATGGCTCTTACATCAGCTGTGAAATTATCTTGGGTCCCTGGCCTGCCATTAGAATTGAGTGATCACACAATTACTTTTTCTTTTCTTTAAATAGGAGTATATGCTTTACCTCCAGCGCTTGGAGCAGAGATCAGAAGAACAGTTCCTTGAACACTGGCTGAATCCTCATTGCCTCCCACACTGCAACAGGGATCTGGTGCATCCAATCTAACAGGTTTGCCTGCCCTGCAGCTGGTATATATACATATATACATATTTCTTCTACAGTGCATATTTTTTTTCTCCATAATGAAAGGCAGAGCCACACATTGGGAGAGAAGGGAATAACCAAAGGCTGGGGAAGCACCTTGTGCTGAAAGGTGTTGGGCAGCTGAGCAGGGGCAGGGAACAGAAGTGTCCCAGGCATCAACTCTGTCACTCTGCTCTGTTCACGCTGATAAAACTCTGGTTATGCATTTCTCTGCTAGGTGGGTGTAAGCTGGTGACTGCAGAACATTCTTATTAATGTGGCTTCAGATTGCTCCTGTTCCCCCCTGTCTGCTTCTGTTCTTTTTCCAGCTGTTCTGTCTAAGTCTTGTACTTGTTCACTTAGCTCTCAGTGGGACTGGGGCAGGATTAAACTCACTTGTCATCCTGGAGATACTCAGGATGCAGTCTGACTTGCAAGGAGGTTTTTTGAACAGACAGGAAATTTATCAAATGAGATAAGTTTGAATCATCACCATAAAAGTGAGGCTTTATCACTCCCAGTTAACTTTTTAATGTGAAAGTTGCAGATTTAGCTTCATATTTTCAAAAGCTTTTAAGCAGCACAATACAGAGATGGTATCTGTCACAGCTGATCTCTTTCAAAAGATAGAAAGTTCATCTGCTTAATATTCTTTTATCTATTTGTACCTCTCTGAATACCTTTAAAAACTGGGACATTGTGGTAGACTTCAGTGGGGCTCTATTAATCCACAATAAAACAAAAGTCTGAAACTAATTTAAAAACAAAAACATAACATTACCAAACTTCAGCCTTAGGAGGTAAGTTGGCAATTTTCAAAAAAATCTTCCAGCTGAGACTCAGTTGAAAGCTGGCTCATTTAAGCTACAGGAATTCTTCCCAACAGCTGCTCCCAGGCCACTGTGAAGAATTAATGTTAGAAAAGTGTTTAAATTATTTGAAGCCCTTAAGATGTTATTAATATGGCCAATGTCAGCATAGATTTTGATATTCTGTTTATTTTTCTTTTTTCCTGCAGATCTCCACATGGATTTATACGTGATTGTGTTAAGGAGGACAAGATTATTCCTGCATTGGCCACGTGCCCATTGTAGAGCAGAACCTCTCTGCAGTACAGTGCACTCCTCATGTACAGCAGAATTTCCAGCTCTAAGTGGCTTGATGAGTTATAGACCACCATGTATTTTCTACCAGCAATGATTGCATGCATGAGTAACTGAATTGAGGGTTTCAGCAGTTTCTGAGCTATGGGCAACTTAGTCCTAGAGATCCTTTCAAGGGCACAGGTTTTGACTGTCTGAAGCAAAAGGAACTTGGAGGGAGAGGTCAATAGAAAATGGCAGAATACCAACATGAGGAGAAGGCCAGCTTTCTGGGCTTTGGAGGAATCCTTAATTACAGTTTTCTAGGTTAAATAACAATATTCATGAAGACACAACATTTATGTAACACTATGTCTTACTGTCTGATGAGTATTTCATGTATTGTTTCATAATAAAAGCTTGACTCAATTCCAGTTGCAACTGGTTTTGTTCCCTTAGTCTCCCATACTATATTCTGACAAAACTCACTGAAATTGAGGCTCAGTTTTGTGAAGTACTAAGGCAACATCAGAGGACTTTCTAGGACCAGCAGCTGGGAAGCCCTATGGTGCAGACTAATAATTGTGTAGTTTCTCTGCACAGTTATTCCTTTCCCTTGTAATTCTGCCAGGAGGGGCAAATGAATCCAGCCAGCCCTTTCCTGCCTGTGTGCCTTTATAACTCATACCTTGGAAAAGAATATCTTGTACAGCCAGACGGATAACATATGGTACCTGCAAAACAACACAAAAAATTGCTTGATGGCTCTTAAATGACTGTGGTGATCTGTAATGGCAACAGAATTAGTTATGAATAGAGCAAAGAAACTTTCAGAACTCTTCACTGCAGTCACACTTGAAGCCTGAGGACTGGGAGTAAAATAAAACACAATTTTATGAATATCTATAAGGTAATTAGTGCTACAGAGCACTCAACAGGCTGGACTAGGTCA
Organism: Anomalospiza imberbis; assembly: GCF_031753505.1. NCBI lineage: Eukaryota > Metazoa > Chordata > Aves > Passeriformes > Viduidae > Anomalospiza > Anomalospiza imberbis. The sequence goes on along the minus strand of NC_089699.1, from coordinate 10,843,262 downwards.
ACCGTTTTTCTGGTATACTTTTCTTCCAGTAAAACAGCTCTCCTGGATGACTCCAAGGAAATAGTTTAAATCTCAAAGCATCAAAGGCTTGCTTTCCCCTACTGCCAAGATAAATCATAGATTAAATCTGGGAGTGTGAAAAAGTATAATCAGGCTGCTATTGTGTGCTTCATTCATAACTCTCTCACTACAGAGATCTAAATTTGCATATCTCTTTGTGTTAAAGTCACTAGGTGAAATCCTGGCTCTGTTTTTATTTGCACAGTAAAAAATTCATTTAATGACAATTATGTCAACTGTCACCCTGTGAAAGTCGTTTTTCAAGTACTTATTTCAAATGAAAGAACTCCCACCTAGTTATACTCAGTCATTTTTAAGGTAACTGGGAAGGTTAAGCAGAAGGTTCTGCTCAGCTCTTCTCAGCAGCACTGAGCTAATCCTAAGGCAAACATGGAATAGAGATTGTTCATTGCTTTGCAGTTTGCTTTTCCACATGAGGGCCGAAGAATCTCATGTAGGTATCTCCAAAAGTTAAGTAATATAAAGTCTAATTAATAAGGACAAAACTAGAAACATTGAAAGGTGAAGTTATGTCCTCATCACTGATCCACATTCTTCCCCACTTCATAAGAGAAGGAATTATGATGTAGTGCTAAGAGCCTTTAGCCCACGCTGGTGTCAGGCTGATGGGCAAAGGAGCCAACTCATATTTGCACTCACATTCAAACCAAACTCATCTCTCTTATAATATCTACACCTCTGTTCTGGGCTAGAATTGACCACTGAAGAACCTCCTGGTCCCTCAAGACAAGAAAAGCAGCAGACACCATATAGGAAAGTTTGAAACATAAGGAATCAAGGGAGAAAAAAAGAGTATGAAAGAAAAGAGAATGAACTAAAAATGTTGAAGTTAAAAATAATAAAAGAAACCTAGACTAAAGCCTATGAGTGCCTCTGGAATCCTGTGATCATGAAGAACATAGCCAAGTTACTGCTTTTTAAGACATTCACCCCTCTGCCAGATTTAAGAAGGCAAGTCATCCCTTCATAGAATTAATTTTGCAAGTAAACAAGAAACACCCTCCAGCCTATGGGAGTGGCAGCCAGAGAAGAGGAGGCCAGCACAGCACAGCACAGCACAGCAGACTTTCATAAGTTTGCTCATCACTGGCAAACACTGAAAGCTGAAGAGAGTGAAGGCATGTGACTGCTTTAGAATATTGCCATGGACACAGCAACCCCTCATCCTGCTTACTGTGTATGTCTGTATGTCCAAAAAAGATACACAGTGTTTTACACAGAATCCAGTGAACTAACAAGAGAACAGGACCTTAGGATCAGGTATAAATAAATTAGCTCAAGCATTTATTGTGACGCAGCAGTGAAAAAACTCATAGATAATTAGTATAAAAAGTAAACACTGCATAATTTTTTACTTAGTTATAGCTACAGAATTATGTAATTAAGCTTTTTTTTCAGAGTCCTTCAGGTTTTTTTTAGTCTCTTCCTCTACACAGATCTTTCCTTCAAAGCTCTGCTGAGCTTGAATTCCTCTATAGTTGAACTAGATCGAGTGTGTTCAGGGATTAGTTGCGGGTTTGTTTTTTTCCATGTCTAAAATCTTGGGAGAAAATGCTGGACTTTCCTACACGCCTGCAAACCAGAAGAACAAGCATTCTGAAAGTTGTATACTGAAGGTGGGAAAGTTGGAAAAATAGTTGTTTTCCAAATGCTTTTAAAGAAAAGGATTAAAACAGGCCTGGGAAAACCTTTCATCCATGATGAGCATAATCATAAGCTCCAATCACTGACCTGTTTTACACCCAGTGCCTTTCCAAGCTGAGCAGCTGCCCACTAGATGCCACTGTTTCTGCACTCAACCAGGATCACAGCTCACAAGGACTGAAAGCACCACATCCCTTTCCTCCCGCTTGTTTTTTTACTCCTTTTCTTAAAATGTTCAGCTCAATTGATCAAAATCAGAAGTCACCTCTATCCCATAAAAGAAAGACCTTCAGCAAATGGCTGATTTTTCCCTCTCTGGGTTGCAGGCTGCTCTGAGTGTGGGTGTAGGTGTGGTTGTGCTTCATTATGCCACAGAAAGAAACGGTTGAAAGTTCCTACAAGCACATTGTAGTGGTTTGTGGCTTTTTTCTGCCTGCCATCCACACACAGATGCTAAAGGAAGATTTTGTGTGTTTGCAGAAGCTGTTCCCTCTCAGAGGAAACCATTTGATCCATGTTCAGTTTCCCCAAATTAAGCCACAGACTGATGGTAAAAGCATCACTCCAAGGCATGACATTACCTTCCTACCTTTATGACCTTTAGCAGCACAGGGAACTATGTGTTAGGTGATGTTCAAAGTGTACTGAAAAGGCAGACTGTGCCCAGGGCCAGAAATGTAGTGTCTCTATAAAGAGCAGATACATAACACCCGCTCTAATTTTAATTAAAGACACAAGAATTCATTGAAAAAAGGCAAAGGCTGGGATTTTTGAAAGCATCAACTTCTTCAGCAAGGCCAAAAGATTTTATCACAGACAAATAAGTAGGACATGAAGTAGTTACACTAATGCCACTAAGCACTTTGGCAGTTCAACTAATTGGCTCTTTCTACCAGACGTACCTTGCAGGAAAACATGCACCAAAAGTTCTTATTTGCCAAGACTGGAATTTCCAGAAAGCTCCCTGAAAGCAAGTCAGTCACTTGCTTTATTTGAAATTCACTTTTACAGTGATGAAGGTAATGGAAAATGCAAAACTAAACGTACCAATCTGCAGTTTAGATGATTCAGTCTTTGCTTCTCAGGGAGACTGAGCAGGTGAGCACATTCTTCCACTCACAATGACAGGATAGCTGCTCTGGAGCATTACTGAAACATTAATATGAAAAAGAGTTACAAAGAAAATGCTTATAACCATCTGAAATTATGATATAATGTGTATGGAAATGTTCCCTGCAGTACTCCAGGGCTTTTTTCCCCCCTTTTTCAATAGTTCCAGCCCTGTTTCAATTGTCAGAATATTGTTTTGAATGAAGACTTCTGTTAGTCCCAGTGAATGAATGCATAAATAATTTCTGAAGCAGTGGAGTGAAACTGGATTGATTGAATGTGATCACTGCAGCAGGAGCCTACTTTAGATTCTCAGTGAGAACTTATTTTTTAATGACTAAAGAGATCAGAGTGGATTTTAGAAGGTTATCTGAGCCTTTTATGGTCTACAAAGAGAAGAAAATCTTGTGAGAACTCTGTATCTTGAGATTTCTGATGTGTGATTAGAAATGCTGAGTGATCTGTCTCCTATCTGGCATTTTAATCCTTTTTCAGGTCTGGGGGCAGAGATGTGCACTAAAATGAAGAACATTAAAAAGCAGAAAATGTTCAATGAACTCTGAGTTAATAAATTTCTCCTTCTTCTGTCAAAGCAGCAGGGCCAACCCAATGTCAGCTCAACATGAAACCAAAAGTTTGGAGTACTAATGCTATTCCAAATCTCAAGCTCATCTTCATATTTTGTTTTTTTTTTCAGTAAAAAATGATCAGTTGAAGTGCATTTATTTTTTCCACATTTGGGGAGATTTGGATCAAAAAATCCATTTGGGCATCTTTCTATATAACACAAGCATCATACACATATATTTATTAACTTGAGTGAACCAACCTTAAATACAGGGGATCTTAGACCAAAGTCAGGCAGAACATTGTTTCATTTTGTATTTTGTATTTGTCAGAATAAACAGCAATTATTGAATGATTTCAAGAAATGAATTCAGGAAAATGCTTCAGATGTTCAGAATGCACCTGGCTTAGAGATTTGCTAAGAACCTTTGGTGTTTCAGAACATAGGCACACAGGCACATTCAGAACTCTGAATATGTGCCTGTAGTGTCCATAAAACTGAGACCAGTCCTCAAAATGGACTGGAATATCTGATTCACAGCACTTGTCCTGCCCAGGTATAAACAGAGCGCAATATTCCATCAGTGCAGGATATACTTCTATCTACTTCCCATAAGCTGTACAGGATTAGTTCCAGCATCAGTAATAAACTCCTGTGCTTCTATTACCAAAATATGGTTTATAAGCACACAAGTAATTAGCAGAGCACTTTTTTTTTCTTTTCTTTCCTGGCAAATATTTGATTAAGGTTCTGGGAAAAAAAAAAAAACCAAAAACGGTAAAAAAGAAAAAGGAACACTAAGTAGCAGCCCCAGGAAAAGCCACAAAAAGGGGGTTGTGCTCAATTTATTGGTGCCATGGTCCTTACAGGAGCAGCACTGGGCTCTCCCCTGTAGGGAATGGAACACTCCAGCAAAATAGGGTCAGGCCGTTTCTGCAATCATAGAATAATACTGGGACAATAAATTTAAAGGTCCAGTGGAAGTCTCTTTAATTTACTGGGAAATGACAACACACTGAGGCCAACCTCTATAAAATTTACTCCTTCATTTCTTAGTTGCCTGCTGCTGAACATCTGCTCTGAGGCTGCAGATGTAGTTACCATTCATGGACCATCCCAACCTGTCAGAGTCCTACTCAGAGTAGGGTGTGTTGATTCCTCACCTTGCTAAAAATGAAACTACAATGACTTAAAAGAGACAAAATACATCTTTTTCAAATGTGATGTTCACAGAGCAAATTCTTCCTGGAAGCAACTGGCAGGGATGGATCAAGGCTGAACATCTCCTAGAGTCCCATGAAGGAACCAGAATTTCATTTTTCACTTAGAAAATGTGGTTCTACTCTGCTGGGTACAAAGAAAAGCTTGAAATACCAACTGTGTACAGCAGATTCTATGCCTTTAGGGAGGGAACAGTTCCAAGGCATGTGACATCTTGTTCTTCCCAATTCTGACATTTACTGGCCATTCTGAGGTGGGCCAGGTTCAAGTCTGAGCAGGAGCCTCGTGGTAGAGTCATAGCTCTGCCTTCATTCAGCCCTGCCAACTATGCAAATACATTTATTCATTTCCCAGTTGTGAAAACCATGATTTTAGGCTCATTTATACGCAAAAGCAAAACAAATAAATGAAGTGGATTTGTGTCTGTATTTATTTTTACATCCATATATATATATTTATGAATATTTTAAAGTGCTCTAAATTATAGAAATGCAGCTTAGGTTTCAACAGTGGATGGATCTGAACTGCATTTCAGCATTCTAACTGCAGAAATTAAGGTTTTCAGGAACATTTTCTGCCCAGAGTAATTAATTTTTAAGTCCTCAATATTTGAGTGCATTTCAGTAATACACAAAGTTTTGCTAAAATCAAATCTATAGCACCAGAGAAAGGTTGGGTGCGAGTTGTTAGTATTTGGTATTTTATAGAAGAGTCATAGCAGAAAAAAAAAATCCCCTTCTTCTCCATTTACCATTTGATACTTTAGAGCTGCTCAGGGAAAGACAGAAAAATATCTTTATTTCACATCACACAGCTGTTGCACTGCTCGAGAACAACAGCTTAAATATTAATATTTTGGGGCTAAAAGTTTTTCTTAAGAGACACTTCGATGAAATGAGTTTCAGCCAAGTGAACAATCACAAAAACAGAGTCAAAGACCAAAATCCCTCCAGCTGATAAGAAGCGAATTTATTTATTTATTGGTGTGTGCTTACAGAACTCATCTGTGTGATTGCACCAGCTACAGTTTTCCAGCCCAGACTCAGGAAAGAATTGCTCATGGATGTTGAGACCATGACCTCTGGAGTCAGACAAGTCTCCCTTTTCTCACCCCAGGCTTTCAGTGGGATTTGGACTTGCTCAGGTCTTCTCCACACCAGCTTTGGTGAACTGAGGATAATTCTGTGCAGCTTAGGCTGCTTTTATCACCTGCACAGGCTCCTCAGCAGCTGTGTCCAAACTGCCCAGGGATGTTAAACCTTTCTTACCCACTACTACTGCTGTCTTTGAGGGTGAATATTGTGGTTGTCACATTTAGCTCTGCCCCTGACCAGCCCCTGAATTCATCATTCCAGCAGCACCTAGGGCTGCCTCACCCCAAAGGAGCTCATGGCAGCTCATCCACCCAGGAAACAAAGAGAAATTTCCCTCAAACCAACTGGTCTGACAGTGGATTTCAGAGTGCCCTGAACAGAGGGCATTGCTCTAACTCTGGCTGGGATCCATCCCAAGGAGCATGGATGATGAACTGACTGGGCTAACCAAGGGCTGCAGCATTATTTACACCCTGAGACTGCTGAAGCATCTTCAGTTCTGCTTAGGAAAGGAATCATCCTGCACAGTCTGAAATTCATGGCTGCCAAGGGCTAGGAGGATGCTGCTTCCATCAGTTCCCTTGCCCATCAATTTCCTGATTACCAGGGATGACAAATGTTCAAGCCACCTAGCTAATTTATTCCCAAACTTTACATTCTGCTCCATGTGCATCAATGTCTTTGCTGCTGAATCACAAGGCACACTCCCACATGAGCAGGTCTGATGGACACACGTGTGTGCAGAAGGATTTGCCTGAGCAGAGGGAAAAGTAGATTCCAGCTCTGGGCTGCACACAGTAAATCACCAGCATACAGAGAGAAGCTCAGGGACAACAGAAACACCAAAACGTGCTTTTTTTGAACATAACTCCTTAAATTAAACAAGTCAAGAAAATATATGAAATGACAGCAAAGTCACTTTTTCCTTAACTGTTGCCCCAATTTATTCCCACACGTGTCTCATTTGTTTTCAGCTGTGCTCATCTGCTATCTCTATCCTGCAGGAGATGGATACAGGGCATTATCAGTGAAGAAGGACTACAAAAGCTCCCAAGTTTTTATTAGTCTATGCACTTTTTGGTAGCTTCCTTTTATTTTTGGAATTCAGTTACAGAAGTGCTTAGTGTTCCCTCTCAAAACTCAACTCCCATGGCACACAGAGTGCAAACACCTCCCCATACAGTGTTTGTCTAGATAATATCTAGATAATATCTAGACAAACTCACTAAAGTTGGGCTGCAATGGCTGTGTCCACCCCGTGGTGACAGAGCTGGTTGATGTTGAAAGGAGCTGTAGTGGTCGCAGAAAATCAGGGAGATCAGCATTTAGCATAATGTTATCACTCAGACATTGTTCACTTCATTTGCCTCCTGAGCAGAGTTTACTGCCTACAAACCTCACCGCCTGGTCTCTATCACATGGACAATGCAGCCACTGCCCAAAATGATTTGTATTAGGGTGGGGCACTTAGGAACAATAAATCCCTCACCTTGAACTGTCCTAAAATTTTTAGGGTGGAATAATGGACTGCATGCTCTGAGGAAATCTTTAAATAAAGTCGCTTAATTCTGCTTAAGAGTTTGCATTTAACTCTGTAACTGTGTGTTATTATTTACTAAGAGCTACACTTTCAATAGAAGCTCGCTCTAAGATTGAAGATTTAATGGTTGCAAAAATACAAGTTTATCTTAAGAAACTGCATTGCTTGGTTAATGGAGACCCAGCCTCCCCAAACCCAGGAATAAGACAGGCTGCATGGATGTGGGCATGGAAAATTGCTCCAAATTTTATATAAGGAAAATAGATTCCACTGTTTTAGAGGCAGTATCATAAAGTTTGATGTGTCTATTTTAAAAGCATTTGGAACAGATATTCCCTCTCTCTGACCAGACAGAAATGCCTTCCCTTCCAGCTTTAATGCCAACTCCAGAGGAAAAAGAAAAAGGAATTGAACTTCCTGGCATTTTGGAGCATTTTGGAAGAAGTCTGAGTGGGAAGAAAGCTGATGGGGGTGTGATGGGAGGGCTCTGGGGCTGGGACAGCAGACCCTGGGCTGTGTTTTGATTGAATCAGATGAGGCCAGCAGGGACAAACACAAGACTGGTCCCTGAGAGCAGGGAGCCCCTGTCTGCGCTCCGTGTGGAAACTGTCCCAGCTTTGCTCTTTGATCCTTCAGCTTAATTCAATCCAGGGGTAGATCAGAGCAGAGCTGGGCGTGTGGAGGTGCAGGTGTGCACGTAGGTTTGGGGGGATGGAGGGATGGAAGGATGGAGACAATGGGCAATTGGTGCTGCCCTTCCCAGCATGTACCATCCCTGCAGTACCTAGATGAGCTCCCATTCCTGCCACCCCTTTCCAGGGCCTGGGTCTGACACTCAGAGGGCTCTTTTTTTTTTTTTTATTTTATCCCCTAAGCCAAGAGTTTATAGAAGCAGAGATTTCAGTTACAAGAGCTGATCTTTGGGCTGCCAGATTGCCTTGTGAGGTTGCAGACTCACAAGGAGCTGCACACTCCAGTCCCTCAGGAAGCTGCTTGCTCTGGGGGGGTTGCCCAGCACCCCTGTCTGCTGGGCTGTCAGCCAGACAGCCCATTCCTCAGGCTGTCAGTCAGTCTGTCAGTCCCTCAGCATTGCCTGCCTGCCCCAGAAACGTGTCAGCTCATCTCATCCAGCCATGGCTGCAGCCCTGCCTGGCTTGTGCTGCTGCAGAAGTCTGAAACACCGAGCAGGTCTGAGCAGATCTGTTCAAACTTTCAGATGAACCCCTAGAAAGCTGCTGCTGCCAGCCAAACCAAACCTGCCTACGGGACAAACATTTTCTGCAGTGAGATTCTGCCAGACCCAGAGGAGCCCAAGGCAGCATAAAGTGCTTCTTTCTCCCTTGCTCTGAGGATCTCCTGGCCTGTAGTGGTGGTGCCTCAGGGATGATTGTTGGCTCAGTCCTTTCACACCGATCCAGAGCTATTGTCCTGTGCTGACCAAGAAAGATTCTCCCATCTCCCAGGAGGAGAGCGGATGAACTGACAGAGAAGGGGCAGTGGATGCTGATCTGAAGGCACCTCCACTGCCTCTGTCACCTACAGGACAAGTTGCCCCTCTGCTGAAGTCCCAGGTTCAAAGGTCCCTGAGAAATGACCTACAAACAACAGGCAACGTAGCAACCCCTGCTTTAGTCCATGTCATGAAAAATGAGAGACCAACGCAAGTTCTGTCTAAATAGAAACTTCTTTTTTCTGTCCCTAAAATGAGTCTCTCAGGATTACATACAAATGCCAGAAGGCTGCTGCAAAGAAAACCTAGAACACTTTTTGCCTTCTGGAAAACTTTACATTGTGTTGCAGTTCCTCAGTTTGATACTGCTCTACTGCACTAACTGAGAACTGTGCTTAAAAGAGAAGTGGCTATTTTAAACTAATTGAGATTTTTAGTGGTGTTTCATGTACTGTGTCCACTTAGCTCCACTGTCTGTGTGTCCTTTGTGCTTTGATAGATGGCAATGATACAGAAATACTGCACTGTGGGATGGGAAGTGGCTCAGGGGAGGAGGATATAAACCAGATGTGCAACATATCCAGCGTGCATTCAGTGTACCTCCTGTGACCTGTCTGGAGATGATACAAATGCGATCAGTTTTTGAGACAAAGAAAGAGAAATTAGCTCCAAGAGCAGGGAGGAAAAGCAGCAGACCAGAGCAATTCAAAAAATAAGAAATCATTTCAAGCAAGCTACCAAAAAAAAAAAAAAAAAAAAAAAAAGAAAAAAAAAAGAAGAAAAAAAAAGGAAAAAAGAAAAAAGGGCAAGAAAGAGAACATTTCTTCTAAAAATTTGTAAAATAAAAAAGAAGCTAAGAACGTTTCCCTTGTGTTTTGACTAAAACCACAAAGACAATTCTCTGCAGAAAACTCCAATTAGTTTCACAGAACCTCTTGTTAAATTGTGCATAATTCATCTCAGAGGATAGTTACATAAAGCTTTAAGCCTTACTGTCATTTCAATTTTATCCTCACACTGCAAGTATTTCAAACCAGTAGCAGAATGGCAGAACTCCTCATGGCAAGATGACTTTGGACAAAACATGAAACCTTGTTTCAGCATAGATTTTTTCCTCCAACAAGGGATTTTAATGGCCAGACCCTCATTTGTTGTAAGCTGGACAGATCACTGACTGCATGGACATCATCATGTAGCACCTTCCTCTTGGGCAGGGATAAAACTGAGACAAACCAGTGTAACAATTCACACCCAAATCCTGCTATTCTTTGGAATGGGCAGATTTTAGGGAATACAAGTCCCAGACTCTCCCCAGTACAATTGAAACAGTGGCACAGGATGAAGCTTGTGGAGTTTAGGGTGTTTTTGCAACAGACAATTTGGTTCAGAAGGTGCAACCAGCACTAATTACCTCTAATTTTGTGATAAAACTGAAACAAGGATGGACAAATGCAAAACACTGATTTGGAAGATTTCTCTTTTTCCAGGATGATCCTACATTTTTTCTTGTTCTGTTACTAGGTTTATGCTTCCCTTTTCCAGCACATTCTGGTGTCAAGTCTTGTGCAAATGTGCCACACACAGGGGCTTTTTCCATCACAGTCAAGAAAAAGCCACAGATGCTACAAAAGTTCCCATTGCTGTGGGTTTGAACCTGCCCAGCCCCAGCAGTGAATAAAGGAATTTCTCTCTTGTGGCAGAGTTTGGCAGTGGGAGTTTCTCCTTTCTTCTCTTACCTTGGCTGCTGGTGTGGCAGGTCCCAGCAGTGGCCTCCCTGTTCCCACACAGGCGGGTGGGGACGGGGGTGGGCTGGGAAGGGGAGCTGAGGAATTTTGGTTTGGCTCCCCTTGCACGGCGAGGCAGCCAGGAGGGGAACGCGGCTGCAGCCAAGCACAGTGCCAACACGGATTGCTGCTCTTGGAAAGGAGGAAACCCAGGAGCCACAACCAAAGCACTGCTTTGCTCTTGGGACAACTCAGCTGTGTGCTGCCCCTGAGCCCAGCAGAACTAGGACAGTATTTCACCGAACTGGGAAATGGGCTTTGGGATGTGTCTCAGAAATGAAATGCTCATTGTTTGGATAATTTGGAAAAATACCTTGTTTTTCTTTGGTTGACTGGTCTCTGGAAAAACTTAGGATGGCACGCACATTGTGGTAAAAGGAAAATAAAAAAGAGAACAACAAGAAATTTGAATTAATTTGACATGCTGGGAGTAGTGCTGGTGGGGTATAGTAGACATTACAAATGGAAAAAAGAAGGAAACACAGATAACTGTTTACTGCTAAAGAGATTCCTAGGTCAAAAAGTACTTGCAAACCTCAGTGCCCAGTGACTACTGAGAAATGGGAAGGTGCTTATGAGAAAAGAGAAGAGGAGTTGCCAAGAAATGTGAGAAGTTCACAGCCTTGCCTGGGTAGATTCATTTTTGTGGGTTGGATGCTGCTGGTCTAATCAGGCCATCGTTCAATGGCCTTTTCGGCTGCTGCTGTGATGCCTTGTGAAGACTGACTTAGAACAGAGACTAGATGGAGCTAAAGAATAAAGCAGGTATTTATTAGGAGGCCTCAATAGATCTACCTTGGGCAGCACAAGAACCCAGCCAGGGCTACACCCAACATGAACCAAAACGGTCACAAAAATGGATGACCAGTTGTAGGATCTCACACTTTTATAAGTTCTGGTCCACTAGCATATTGTACCTAATTGTCCAATCTCAGCTCCAGCCCATGAAGTCCCATCCTGCTTGTTTTTCTCTCCTCACATTGTTCATGTTCTTGGGCCTGAGATCTGGGCTGGTTGTCCTTGGGTCTCCAGCTGGAGAAGGAATTGTTTTGTCTCCCTACTCTGTGAAGAGAGCTCACCATCCCCTTATATGAAGCCTAGACTTACACACTAAAGCAGAACATAATGTGAAAAATACAGAAGCTAAATGTGAGGCATTAACTGGAGAAGCTGTTCTTCCATTCCCTGTTCCCCCAGGCACCCATCCCTGCACGCTCATACCCCAGCACAAGCATTCATGTACCTCTACTACTCCAAGAAACTGATTTTTTAAAAAAGTATTCAAGTAACTGAGTTGATACTCAGCTGGATCCAGTGGTTCAACACATTGCACAGCCAGGCAGGCACTGGTGCCAGGCAGGAGTCTGTGAAAGAAGTGACTGGGTGCAGAGGAAGGCGGAGAGGGGTGGAACAGTCCCTTTCAGCAGCAGCCAGATTTATGCCAGATTAAAGTGACCGTGCAACCACGACCTCTTTGAGTAGCCCCCTTAATTTCATTTTGGGCACGTGAAGAATCAGCTTTTACTCCTACTGAGTTAAGAGCAGCACAAACAGGCTTTTATCATCCAATCCTCTCACATTTGCTGAACTTGTGATGTGCTCTGCCAGAATTTCTGGGACGATCTGTGGCAATTATAGGGAAACCCACCTAGGGACAATATCATTCCAGTGTAAGAAGGCTGGTATGTGTGCAGCTACTTTAGCAGCTCTGTCTGCTGTGAAAGCAAATGAACTCAAGAGCAGACAAGAACTGATATGTGAAGTCAGAGTATAAATCTGACTGCATAAATTAAAAGGACGGGAATGCAATGGATTTTGAATAGGTTCTTTCACATGACAGTGTTCTCCTGGAATCAGAGAGCAGACACTGTAGGAAAAAAAAGCTTTACAGTGCTCTGAAATAAATATTAGTGTTTCTGTTAGCACAGAGGAGTTAAATGAAGTGGCAAATCAAAACACGCATGTGTATGCATATACATTAGTTACAGATAGAAAATGGGGACTGCACTGGAAGGGGCTGATGTGGAACATTGATACAGAATATGGACAAATACAGAATATGGACAAAATATTGTCTGATACAGAATATGCACAAAATATTGACTGTGTGTTGCAAGTTTTGTACTCTCCCTAAGGTATCTTCTCTCTGGGTTACAACAGGCAGATACAGGAAGGTCTGAGCCTCCAAGATGGAATTTCATCTTCCCTCAGCAATTCCCTGCACAGAGCTATGGAAAGAGCCACAAAATTGTGGGCCAGTGCTACTCTGAATCAGCTGAAAGCCTGCAGTTCAAGGCCCAAGGGAAGAATTGAGCTCTTCAGCCAATATCTTTCCAGAAATTATAGAAGCAGAATAAATCAGGATATGTTGAGATCCAATGTTTCTCACAGGGTGTCCAAGAGCAGCACCATGTTATTTTAGATCACTGCAATAACAACACCAATTCCAGTGCTGGTGATAGTAATTCCATGTCTGGTCCACAAGTGATTTATGGCTATTCATAAAACTCCTCTCCATACACAACCATGAAAGTAATAATGTCCCAGAGTGTTTAAAGTAAGCATTATTTTTTGCTATTTTCTTAAATATTTTATTAGAATTTGTATACTTTATCTGCAGGTTCAATGAAATGATTTAGCTTTTCTAATAATCTGTTATAATTCCTGGGTTTAACTTTGTAGGTGTTAATTTGATAATTAGCAACTGAATACTTTAGGCTTCAGTTGTCTTACATTAGAATAATTTCACTAGTAACTTCTTGGCTTTGTTTTTCATATTTACTAATTTCAGTACATTCATGAAAATCCTGAGCTGTTTTTCTTCAAAAATTTTCTTTCAAAAATAGACCAAAACCACCGAAAAAATGAGAAAATATGTGGTTTTCTTGTTAAAGCTGAATTAATAGAGCATGTTTTCACTGAAGTGGCACCTCCAATTCCCTATAAGCTCAATGTTTATTATTACACTGTGAAAAAAAAGGACATTTCTGGTACTAATAGGGTTTGATTACAGCAGTTTTTGCCCAATAAATTACATGTGAGGCACTACAATGTCCTCTGGAAAGCTGTCCTCTCCCAGCTGGCCAGTTCTTCTCTTACTTGCCTGATCCAGAGCCTGCTGAGGTTGATTTCCAGTCCTTTGACTCAGACCCACTATCCATGTCTCCTGATCTGTGATACTGGAAATTATTCACCCTCCAACTATTATGAAATTTCAGCTGCCCTTGGCTGCTCCAATACTTGCCTTGTCAGGATGCTTATTTACCCTTCACCAAAACACTACAAGTTGTTCAAAACTGAAAACATTCCAGTGAGGAGTTTCATGCAAAACATTCAGACATTATAAGATGAAAGAATGATTGAAAAGAAAAAATACAAAACTCTGCTGCAATTTGCGTGTCTCTGCCACCAGAAAAGGCTACAGCCTTCATTTCATTCAAAACCAAATATGCAGTTTTCCTAAATACCCTCCCTGATCAGACCACCAAAGCACTCAGCATCTTTCTTTTGCTCACCAAACATTTTTATAATTTTCCACAAGAAATAGCCAGGCCAGATGCTAATAACCACTCTGAGAGGATGGGAGTACATCATGTCTCCAGACACCATGAAAATAAAATAAATCACTAGAGGAACAAAATTGTATATGGCTTGTTTTTTTAATTATAAGGAAACGATGAATAGAAGCATGCACCAAAGTAAGGAGAAAGAAAGCTATTCTTGCCTAGACCTTGGAGTGCTGCTATTATCAGAAAAAATCATCAGTCTTTGGCAGAGCAGCCAAGAGGTTTAAGAGCACCAGCCACAGTCTTTAGAAACCCCTTCCCTTTGAGATCAGAATGTCAACGTTAGGGACGGTGTCTACACGAAGAAATAACATGCACAAATTTAACAATGAGGGCAGTTCATCACTGTGGTATCTTATCTAGGATTGAACCAAGACTCCTGTTGCTTACAGTCTTTAAATCAAGGCTTGGTGCATGTCTGGGTGTTGCACTGAGATGTAAAGCAGAGACAGGACCCCCCTTTGGAAATCACTGAGCTCACAGAGCAACAGGAGTCCAGCAGGAAAAAGGCAGAGTAGTGCTGGTAGGGCAAATGATCCCATGCTGAGTGCAGCTGGACTGATCTCTGTCCCCACCAGCTATTTAAAATTACCCTGTGTATCTTTACTCTTCCTCAGGTGTGTATATCTACACCTCATGGTTAACTTTCTGTACAAAGTATTAAAGCTCATATAGAATTTATGGAGAGATCCCTGGATGATGCTCATGGCCTGCCAGACAGTCCCTCTTGAAAGTGTGTGCAGGTAAAATAAACCCATTTTCTGAGATAAGCCCTTTAACAGATCACTCAGCATTATGGAGAAAAAAATTCTTCCTCTGGGATTGGTTGCCTCTGGCCCTCTCTGATTCCTTATTTTTGTCTGTGAGGTTCAGGCTACATGGGGAGTCAAATATTTGGACCTGCTGGTTTGTAATGCTGTCAACATTCACCCAGAAGCAGCTTAGAAACCAGTGATCTGCACTAACAGCAGTGCTTGGTGCTTTATTGCGCTGCCACTCAAACCCAGAGCATCTGAGGAGATTCTCTCTGTATTCCCATTCCACGCCTCAGAACAAACTCCTGTATCAATATCTGTTTCTATTACTAAACTCTGGATATCCCCCCCAGCATTCTCAGACTCCTAATGCTTGTCCTTGGCTCCCCTTACAGACCTGCCTGGCAAACATTTCTGCCTCTGCTGCGAGGGGCTGAGCCCAAAATCGTGCCTTGCTGGCACAGCAGCCATGACCGAGTGGCAACATTTCAATCCCACTTTGTGCCTGGCCACCAGAAAGCCAGGCTCACACACACACACTGAAAGGCTGCCCGTGCATTACCACAGTGTCTTCTATAAGAAAACATGGATTTCTGCCACCAGACAGACACAGAAACTAGTAAGCTATTCCCTGCATTCTTCTATTCCCCTGGGCACCCTGTGTAAGGGAAGCCATTGATGCTTGCCATCAGATAGACACACAGACTAGTAATAAAATACCCATGATTCACTGCATTTTTATTCCTTAGGGTGCCTCTGAAGAGGGAGCTACTGATTTCTTACTTATGTTTAAATGATTTGTGAAGGGGGAAAAAAAATCTATTTTATAGCTTGTGCCTTTAGCCATAGGGGAAACTGTTTTCTGTGAGTTCTGGTTTGGTTGGTTTTTTTTTTTTAGATAGCCTTTCTCTAGTTACTTATCTTTACTCTGGTTGTTTTATAGGAAGCTGAAATGTTCCCTAATCTTGTAATTTTAATCAGTTAACAGTGATCTATTGGCTGAAACATCAAACTGTCCCAGTTTCTGGATTTACTCATTTCAGCGCGAGATTTTCCAGCTTGAAGAACATGACCTTTAATACCTCAGCATTCCTCATACCGTAGCCCCTCTCTAGTACAAGCAATTATATCCCGAAGGATTGTGTAAAACACAAAAAAGGTGAAGAGAAGTGGACATGCCAAGGAGTTTTCCCAAGGTCATACAGAAAATCAGCCAGGACCCAAAGTTTTCTGTATTTGGGGTCACTGGACACGCTGCCTCTGAGCCCCTGCCCAGCGCCTGGAGAGAGCAGGCCCCTGCACATGTGCATCTTCAGGGGAAGAACAGCCAGGATCTCCTCGACCTCCCAGCCCTAGGGGAGGTCACAGTGGTCCTCCTTGCTCTTTGGGATGGGTTTGGGCACCGTGGAGCACAGCACAGCAACTGAAATAAAGACACAGGTCCCCACATTCAGCGAGCAAGGGGAATTCTTATCCCCAAGACAGGCTGGAGCCACATAATTTCCTAAAACTGGAGAAAGTGGAACATCCCTCAGAAGTCGCAGGCAGGATCCTTGCCACAGGGCAGATTTTGGGGAATGGTGTGAACACGGCCCTTCCTCACCATTTCCTTTCCCTATTAGCCACACTTAGCCTTGCTCCACTTTCTGCCTCTGGAAGCCCAGCAGGAAGTGCTGCCCGGGTCAGGGAGAAGGCAAGCACAGCATTTTCTGCAGGCAAGGATCCACGGCTCCAAACCACCCAGTAACTATTCCTCCTGACTTGGTAGTCAGGAGAGGCCAAGTCTTGGAAGAGAAGGCATTGGCCAGGACAAAAGTGCATTGGCAAAGCTCTGTGGAGGCACTCATGTAAATCCTGCCCACACTGCCCTGGATCCCTCCAGTGCTTTCAGGAGGACTGGGTCTGAGAATCTTTTTTTAAAAGCAAAGAATCAATAAGGGGATTAAAAAATATTAAGTAACTGCTTGGCCTGAAGCTTGTTGCTGCTACAGGACTTCCCACACTGTCTTAAGTGAGGAGTTTCTCTTTTGGAGTCCAATTCACACCCAAGCTCAGCCTCAGCCACATCTGTTTTTCCAGGGATGCTCCAACTGGTGGCTGGTGAGCTCCAAAGTTGGTTGGGCCAAACAAGCAGAGTTTAGGGCTGAGCTGGCTGGGAGACATGCTGATCCTGTGTATTTCTCAAGGAAAGACTTCTAAGACAGTCCTTCAGGACCCCAAGCTGGTAAATAAAGCTATTGCTTGCAAAGGGAAGTCCTTCTGAACATCAGCACTGTGTGGCAGCTTGCAGTCCAGCAAGGGGAATGTCTCCACTTGGACCTGCACGTGTGGAACTCATTTTCCATTTCCTAATATCCACTGATGCCACTGCCTCTGCAAAGGTAAAATGCAGCCCTAAAATCAGCATCCACAGCCTAACATGTGAGGAAGGAGCTTATGGGAACTCAAGGGTTGTTCATGCATTGTTCCCTCACCTGCACAGGCAACAAACATCCAGACTCCAGTTCTGCTAGTCTGTCTTAAATCCCCTTATTTGACTGAAGTAATCCAGAGACTAACTGATAAACCACCTGTGCTGTCCTAACCTTTTTCTTTTTGTCTGGAAAGCAAGATTTTGTGTTTATTCCTGTGTGTCAGGAGGATGACTTGAACCTCCATCTGAGTTATTTGCACACAGAAAGATCTCAGAGGTCCTGCTTTAGGACTCAGACATACAAGCAGACACAATAACTTGCCTCTTAGGTTACTTGGTGAAGGTGAAGACACAAACTTGTGGAGGAAGACATTCACTGGATGAGATAGAAAATATCTAATATTCACCAGAAATATTTCTTCCATAACAAAATATTGCTTGCCCTTGAGCATTACTGCCAACAGTTTACTATCATTTAGTGGCAACAGCCTTGTTTGCAGGAGGTGTAATCCATTTGTCCTTATAGGAACTGGACATTACAATAAGGAAACTTCTGGAGATGACCTGCAAATTATTAACTCAAGGTAAAGATCTAGAATCCTCCAAGAGACACAGAGACTGCCTGAAGCAAAGGTAAAGAAGGAGCTGCTCTAGAAGGAGCAGCTAAACACCTCATTAACTGAGCTTCATGCCGTTCAGTCTGAGTGACTGAATATTTCCAACACAATTGAAACTGTGGTTCTCTGAATTAATGTTATTTTTAATAAAAGGAGGCGTTAAGTTGCCTTCTTTGGTGAGCAGCGAGGAATGTTTCTAACTTCCCTACCAGACATGGCTGTGTTTGGGTGATATTTGTCAGGCACTTGGAGAAGAAATGTGCTATATAAAATGAAAGATTATGCCAAACCTCAGTGTTGGATTAATATGTCTGTGTGAATTTATAGGATAAAAAGTCACCTTCCATTTGATGGCAATGTGTCAAATTCCACGTTAGTGCAAACTGATGCTGACAGTTATAAAGAAGTTATTCCTGTTGTACTGACAAAGAATCTGACCTTAGTCCCTTTGCTTGAAATGAAGAAATCAGAATCCTGGCAGGTCCTGCCAGAAGTTTGTATGAAAACTGATGTCTAGATCCTGACTTTGCTTTTTGGGCCTTTTTAAAATGCATAGTGATGATCTATGGCTATATAAGCAGCAAATGCTAGTAAAGAAGTTTTAAATCAGCAGAGAAGATGCTTTATAAATGACATAAATTTGAGAGAGTTGTTTTTTCAGACATTTTTTGGATTCACCTGAAATTGCAGAGCAAGAGTAAGTTTCTGTTCAAAACTAAGGAATTAATTTTATGTCCTCCCAAACTCTGTATATGCTTGCAATGTGGCAAATGGTACTTTGTGAAAACTCTGTGCTGGTGCATGAAATTAGGGTGCTGCAGCCCATCCATCAGCCTTGACTCCTCTGACTCAAAGCACTGCAGCAGCAGCAGCAGCAGCAATATCCAGCCAGATCCCCACTGCTCCAGAGGACACAGCCACAGACTACAGCAAACAGATCTGCAGGATGACTTTCAAAGCAGTTTCAGTGTCTCGCTGGGAGATTTTTGCTGGCTAAATTTGCAAAATTCAGAGCATACATTAGGTCTGTGACTCCAGTTAATGAGTCCTTTGTTTTATTAGCTGAATTGGTAAGGAGGGTGATTTTCTAATACATCTTTCCCAGCAGAGTAAAATATCCACCAGTGAAAACAGCCATAGGCAATCCATTATTTTTATATTACCCATGTAAGCTGCTCCTTACAAATAATGAACACTCATAACTAAACGCTGCTCAGAAGAATAAATGACTAACCAGATTTTATCAGCACACAAGCTAAATTCAATGATTTATGAAGAAATCTTGGTCCCGTCTAATGGAATTTTCCCAAAATAAATTCATGTAAACAACTTGCCACAAAGAGGCAGTCAGTGCTGGTTGGTATGTGTAAACAGCTTTAACAGTTGAGAATATAATCTCCTTGACTGCTGGGCAGTCTGGGGAGATTCATGCAGAGTCTCCGTTCAGAGAACCACCTTTGGCTCTGCTCCTCCTGACATCATAATGCCACCCATTTCATTAGCTTTTAGTAGATGTTAATATCATCACAGATGGGTAGAAGCATTTTGCTTTTCAAAGCCAACACGTGAATTTTTACAGTGCTCACCAGAATGCCAGGATGAGAGTCACAGGTAGAACGTGTGGGAGGAGGTAAAAGAGCCCGAAATGAACAAAATCCAACTCCTGAATAATGTATCACAGTGTATTCAGTTCCAGCAGTGGATTTTCCAACACCTTTTTACACGTTCCTAGAATCCATCTGAAAGTACAGTGGGATCGTATTAACGTGCCACAGTCATTCTTAACATGTTTCCAGGATAACTCTTATTTGCATGGTCTGTAACTGCAAAGTGAAGTCAAATATCTAATAAATTATCTCTCTGATGTTAATTAGGCCTGTTAGGAGGTGCCACTGAGAGCAAAGTGTGTAAACTGATCTGTGTGAGTGGCTCTAGCCCATTTGGGCTGGTTCCCAAACAACCTAGACTAGAGTTCTAAAGCAAACGAAGCCCTCTTCAGTTTGCATCATTATCAGAAATATTTCCTTCTCTGCCTTAATTCATCCTCAAGAGCAACACAGCACAGTCAGCAGCAGTTCTAGGAGAATAAGGGCAAGTGGGCAGGCTGGCTGAGCACCAAAACTGCAAAGACAGTTCGCTTTTTCTAATGGCTATCCATAAATACAGCATATTAACAGTTTCATGGGCATGGGAGTTAAGGACAGCATGTTCTACTGCTCAGTGGAAGAAGAAATCCTGCACTATACACACAGATTTTACAAGCACTCATAAGTACCTTTTTCAGATTTGTAGAACTTTCAAGGCTTTTCACAGTTAGTTTTTCTACATTAGCCTGATTTTCCAATCTGCCTGCTAGGCAGATGAAGACTGATGGTTTTTAAAAGGGGCTAGTGATTTTGAATGCCTGTTCTGGGGTGCCTGACTTGAGCCAGCCCTGAGGACAGCCTGATAGTTCGAGGATTCCCAAAAATCAGTTCCTTGGAGGTGTCTCAGCCTAACACCTCATCAGTCTTCCCTCAACTTTGGTCAGTGACAAAAACCAATCCCCAAATACTCCTTGCTGCTGAAGTCCCTGCTGCAGTTGGACAGGGTGCTTTCTTACAGAAAAGTAGTGAGATTTAATTTGCAGCCAAATGCTGCTGTTCCATAGCTGGTGATTACGAGCTCAGCCTGGAGCTGATGGAAGGGGTTCCTAGGACTTTCATCATGTAGCTCTCAGTTCAGAGCAGTGTGAATGAGATCAGTATTTACTTCTACTGTCTCAGACATCTGCCTGATTAGCTCTCTGTAAATTGTGAGCTAATTTGGACCATGCTTTCTTGACTGTCAAAACTTTTATTTCCATTTTAGGCTAATTTGTTTAAAACAAAAGAAGTGTCTTGGGGCAGCTGAATTAAAGGGTATTATCCATTCAGGGCTTTTACATTAGAATGGTTTCATTTTGAAATAAGAACAGAATAGTTTAATTGGCACAAAAATAATACCAGTATCAGATAATAGAGACTTCCTAGGAAAGATATACCTGATGTCAGACAGCCTCCTAAGCAGGCTGGCAGCCAGTTCTAATGAAAAAACAGTCTGTGAAGAATTCCCAGCATATTATATTCCCAGGCCTTTTTGGAAGCTATTTTCTGGCTAATCAGAAACCAGAAGCTATGTCTTCAGCAGATATAGAATAACATCATTGCTGAAATACTGCAGCTCAAGATCTGGCCCCAGCATGCATTTAAGATGTTTAGCTACACTTGAAGCCAAATCTCTTTTTGCCCACCTAGTTTTAATTAGATGTGACAGCACTCCAAGTCAGGGTGTTCAGAGCAGTGGGAATGAAGTGGGATATCAAACCAGAGCAGAGTGATGGTGATTTACAATGACTTAGCAGAAATTGATCTCTCATGAATAAGGCAACAAGGAAGTCACGTCTGTGCCTTTTCCACATTCATGTGCATGTACCTGCTGGCCAGCTCCCATCCTGTGGTCCCAGAACTGCTGATGAGGTGGGATCATCCAGCCCTCAGCTGCATGGTGTGTGGGGAATCCATGGGATCAGTGCGGACAGGTTTAAAGCATTCCACGCAAACATGGATTCATCTACAAAAGAAGTTAATGAAGCATGAGCTGTGAGTGGTATTTATACAGCAGCTGGACTATGGAGCTAAAACTGTGGTAGCTTGGCCCCCTTCTCAGAATACTCTTTTCCTACTCTCCTCTTCATAAAACGTGAGTTGAGGTCACCCAGCTGAAGGCACTGAGCGCTGCTAGGGATGTGCAGTAGCTGGGTGAACCAATACATGCATTTCAAGTCTCTGATGCCCTATTTGCCTATCTTAATAACATCCTGGAAGATGAAATCTATAACTAATTTAATGCACAAGATATATGCAGAAATAGCACCAGTCTGTCAATCCTGTGGGATGCTGCTTCAACAAGTAATGGATTTTCAGTGTTGGGCAGCACTTTGGTCACTGCATTCCTGCAGGATATTTTCCTTCTTTTCCTTCTGCTTTCACACTGTCAATCTAGACAAATTGTTTAATCTCCTTACACCTTATTCTGGTAATCTGTAAAGGAGCTATTCTGAAGCTTAATTACTATTTGTGAGCACACAAGAACTTCAAATGAAGAGTGACATGGAAACACAAAGTATTGTTGCCTGTTCCTTTGAAACTTCAGGGCTCTTCATTATCCATCAAGCAGGTCCAATTCTCTTTTTAATTACTTCTACCTTATATCACTACAAGTCTCCAAAGTAATTATTTACATTGTTGTAATGGAATAGATTCAGGCTGAGGTGTTCTCATTTCAGAACCAAATAAAGATATTTGAGGATAGTTCAATTTTAGCTTAAACACAGGGTGTTTCCTTGGCTGGCTATTCCACACACCCACCCCTTTTCCCTTCCTCCCCAGGTATTTGCTGTGCTCCCTTCACCTTCCTACAGTATATGTCACATAGTCTGAGTTTATACCACTTGGAAAAGATCAATAACATTTCTCACATCTGGAAGTGGTCAGTGACAGGGATACAAATCTCAGCTAAGCATAAACTTAAATTTTGCATAGTATGGTTTATATCAGATAGTCTAAAAGTTTGAAGTACAGTTTCAATATTCATCTGTAAATTAGATCCTTGCAATCTACATTCCGTGGTGGGAGAGATCTTCCTGATTATTAACACCTCTCTGGGGCAAGTTGAGATTTTTGCATTTTCTACTCAACCACCATTCAGATGTGCCTGGCATTTGGGTCCCCAACTGCCCAAGATCTTTTGACATCTCCAGGGTAAGCATGAATGACATGTCCACATCCTTCACTGCAGTCAGCTCGAAAACCTGACAGACCTTGGCCACCACTGTCCCTTGCTACAGTGCAGGAATAACTACACAGTGAAACCACTTCTCTCTAGAACACAAATGCCTTTATTCTTGCTCTTTCCATCGTAACTAGGCCTGCAGCTATCAGTAGACTTATGAACAGCAATACAGAACTCTTTTAGGAGAAATCCTCCTGTGCATCCTCCCTAGCAGCCACTCCTGTCTCAGAAGCCCCACTGGCTGCTGAACAGGCTGCAGAACTCACCCTGTGGCTGTTAGTTTGGAACAAGCTGACAGCTCAAAGCAACTCACTGCTTGGTGTGTCAGCCTGATTATGTTTGACATGCAAGGTCAACAAGATCATTGGAAATGTCCCATTGCTGATCTTCTGAGGATCCTCAGAGCTCCCTCTGACATCTGCTAAAGATGCCTGCCACAGATGCCATAACCAGACAGGAAAGAAATATCTTCCCAAAAAGGTGGTTCCTGTGACCGCTACTTTGTGTAATTGTTCCTTACACATGCACATGAACTGTCTTATTTGTCTAATTTTTGGGATGGCATGAAAAACTTACAAACCTTGACTCTTTCTGAGCTACTGAGATCACAGCTGCTGTGTTTTAGTTGGAAATACACTAACATCACTGAAAAGGGGGAAAAGGGTCTAAAAAGGGATGATTAACATAAAATGGGAAGAATTTATTGCCATTCCCATGCTATTGTATTAAGGAAATTTAGGTCAAATCCTAAGACACTGAAGATGGCTAAATTTCATTTCAACCCAGTTAATAGAGAAGCCACCAGGGCCTCCAGAATAATGAGGCTATTTTGAAGTTTTGAAAGTGTAGCATAGAACTCATGTGAATTTCTTCACTTTTATATTCTTTTTTTTTTTTTTTTTTTTTCCATCTGCCTCCAGATATTTAAGTTCTCACAGAGTGCTGGGTCACATTATCAAGCTTTTCCCCACAAGTACAAAGCTTTTTGGAAATGAAAACTGAGATTTTTATGCATCCATGTGAGATAAGACGCTGGGCTCTAAGCAATGCACCAAATATTGCCAGACTTCCAATAACCCCCCAAGATATCCCAGCACTGTGTTGATTTCAGCTGAGTGATGGTGATTTACAGCAGGCCAGGCAGTGGTCCCTGCTTTGTCCATGAAGCTGCACATTTGATTTGCTGTGCGCTTGTGTAGGCCAGCCCCGGCTCACAGCTGCTCCGTACGAATGTGCTCACAGCTGTTGTGGCACACTGGAATGACACTCACACTCCTGATGTCCTCAGGCCCTCGCTGCCCACCTGAGCCTTGGGCATCCCACCTGTGGCAGCTCTCTCCCCCACACGTCACAGCCTGTGCTCCCCGGGCAAGGCTGAAGTGTACCAGAGACACTCCAGCACTGGGAATAACCTGGGAATCCTCCGTGCCCGGCCACAGCCAGAGCTCTCGGGGATGCTACGGAGCAGAGGCTGCTCTGAGCCTCGCCCAGAGCACAGGGGCTCCTCAGAGCGCAGCCTGGCACGTCCCTGCACGGCAGAGAGGGACACGCCAGAGCAATGTCACCGACACGGGACAAGACAGAGCACTGTCACCTACAAGTGACAAGCCAGAGCATTGTCACTGACACAGTACAAACCAGAGCACTGTCACATACACGGGACAAACCAAAGAATTGTCACCGACACGGGACAAACCAGAGCACTGTCACCAACACGGCACAAACCAGAGCACTGTCACCTACCCGGGACAAACCAGAGCACTGTCACCGACACGGGACAAACCAAAGAATTGTCACCGACACGGGACAAACCAGAGCACTGTCACCGACACGGGACAAACCAAAGAATTGTCACCGACACGGGACAAACCAGAGCACTGTCACCGACACGGGACAAACCAAAGAATTGTCACCGACACGGGACAAACCAGAGCACTGTCACCGACACGGGACAAACCAAAGAATTGTCACCGACACGGGACAAACCAGAGCACTGTCACCGACACGGCACAAACCAGAGCACTGTCACCTACACGGGACAAACCAGAGCACTGTCACTGACACAGTACTAACCAGAGCACTGTCACTGACATGGGACAAACCAGAGCACTGTCACTGACACAGTACAAACCAGAGCACTGTCACTGACACAGTACAAACCAGAGCACTGTCACTGACACGGGACAAACCAGAGCACTGTCACCTACCCGGGACAAACCAGAGCACTGTCACCTACCCGGGACAAACCTGATCACTGTCACCTACCCGGGACACACCAGAGCACTGTCACCTACCCGGACACACCAGAGCACTGTCACCTACCCGGACACACCAGAGCACTGTCCCCTACGAACTCCCGAAGCCCCGAGGCCAGGGCAGCCAGGCGGCTCCGCTTACCACGGGGTGTCGCCGTTACCCAAACTTTGGAGCTGGTCACGCACCTTCAGTCACAGCGCGTTGAGGATGGGAGCACAAAAGACCTGTCCCTTTAAACAGGAGGAAAAAAAATAATAATTAAAAAAAATCAACGTGGTATCATCTCATTCTCGCTCCTTTAAAATGCTCAACTTCTCCCCGTCCTCCCCTCCTCTTTTCTCCTGGGAATCAGGATTCCTAAACTCTGCTTGGAAGCAAAGTTCAGATTTTTTGGCAGCGCAAAGGGACTCAAATGAGAGCTAAATTAAACCTTTTCAAAACCTCCCAAGCCAGCCGAGTAGCAGACAAGAGGCACATTCCAGGACGGTGGGGGAGATGTGAGTGTGGAGGCAGACAGCAAAGGCAAAGGTGATGCTTTAGCAGGGATGCCAACCCGTCTGTGCTGGCCCCGGCGCCGCCGAACCAGGGCCAGTGCTACTGTCCCTACAGAAATAAAAAAAATAAAAACCCCTCCCAGATATTCTCCTGGCCAGGCGAAACATTTGTTGCTAATTCCAAAGAGGACAGTCATCAGTGGAGCACCACGCTGGGCTGATGGTGAGGATTTACAGAAGTTTAGCACAGAGGGGGGTGAGTGGAGGCAGGAGTGGCTCTGGGTAAGGCTTCAGTGTGACTTTGGGGGAAACAAGGCCACAAAAGAGAACCCAGGAGAATGAGGCACCCCTAATCCTCCTCAGATTTTCTGTTCACATCTGCTACAGAGTAAGCAGAAGGCAATGGGAAGGTTTCCTGCTGGCTTTACTGACAGTGATGTTCGCTCACCAATTCTTTCCTTGTCCTTCTGAAGCAGTTTTGAAAGAGAAGCACATCCAGTAGAACAGGGATGGGCAGAGGAAACTGTATAAAATTCCCCTTCTAGCACCATGCTGACCTCCTGCTAGGAATGCTTGGAAAACTTCAGTTTTGAGGAATTCTGCATTTTGTCACAATTTCATAACTGTAGGACATTTCTTTGGAAAAACTAGAAAGTACTGAGTTTTCCAAGCTTTAAACTTAGATTTTCCCCAAGATAAGGGAAACAAGCTTATTGAAACCATTTTTTTACCTCCATCACTTTGTATAAACTCTTTCATTTAAGTTTTTTTGAACAGCAAAATGGAAACATTTAATCCAAGAAAGATCTGGTTTCATTGTACATGGGCCACAGACACTGTGGTGTACACATGAGGTACATCTGGGTGTACCAAAGGAGCTGGTCTGAGTAGTTTCCATTTTCTACGTATTTTTCTATGAACATTGAGAGAAAATCACCATTACTGGTCTCTAAAATAGGCCAGACAAGCATCTGATTAGAAGGGATTTAGGTGGAGTTCATTTTGTTTAGAGCAAGCAGAGGGACTGAACCAGACTCTTTAGGTCTATGATTCTATGGCAACACCACAATCTCTGCAAAACTGTATGGTTTGTTCCCAGAACCATAAATCTAGCCTGGCATCACTGGAAACTCAGTGTTGGAAAGCTCAGTTTAATTTCAGATTTATTGCAGTAATCAAAACTGAAGAAAATCAGCCCAGGACCAAGTCTCCTACCTGAACCTGTGACTTGTGGAATGAAAGTTGCTTGAATTTTCTGGTACTTACAAATTCCTGCTGGATCAGAAATGTCACAATCATTTTATGTCTTGGCTTTCAGTAGAATTGCAATCAGAGTGGTTGCCCCAGACAAACAAAACAAACCCCTGTGTCTCAGTCTGTTGGTGGCTGAGGAAGGCATAGTGCACTATATGAATTTATTTAAAATTACATAATATCCTCATGCAAATGAAAAATTGCAAAGTCAGTCAGTGACTGAGCCATCCCTTCTGTCTACATTAATTCCTACTCCATGGTTCATTGTTTTCCTGGGTGGTCCCTACCAAAGTCAGGGAGGGGCAAACCAGATGGAATTGAATGACTGACCCCCAGTCCTATGGAACTGTTGTCCATTGTTTGTAGGGCTAACATTCTGTTGAGTAGCAGACCCTTGAATGAATAAAAATAGGTTTACTTATTTTGCCCAAGTTCACTGATCTGTCTGCAACTGACATCATAATCAAGTCCACAAACCATCACCAAAATTTTTAATTTTGGGGCACCCAAACACTAAAAAGACACAGGATCCCCATTCAGCAGGTCCCAACTGAAGAGCACCAGAACACTGGCTAGTAAAACTGACACATCACTGTTTTGTCATAAGGCCACTTAAATTTTTAAATTACATTTTGAAATCTAGATGTTTGCATTTCACTGCACTTAGAGCAGATAACTGAACCATTTGCTGTAAAATATATCCAAAGAATTTATACCTTTCACTGAAAAACTACTGGCTAACCTCTTAGCAAGATAAGAATCTAATTATATACTTTTAAAGTGACATTTAGAGGCCTCAGTACTTTTCATATTTGATCTCAGATCTTAGAACTGGCATCTGTTTCTCCTTTTAGTTAAGAAATGGAAAGACTATTTACATATTCTTAGGAGTATATTTCCAATTAAATCTTTTTCAGAACTGCACTCTCAACATTTCATATTAGGTTTCTTGGCAGACAACTATCTTTTTCTTTAAGAGATTTATTTATTCAGTTGGATAGTTTTTTTCATCCTTTGCCTGGGCACTGGAGTCTTCGACCTCACCATCCTATAATTAGAAAAATGACCCTACTTAGAAGTTTTACAGCTCTGCTCCAAAACATCATCTTCCCTGTCCATTTATTTATCCACCTTTTTACTGATGTGGCTTCATCTCGTAACTGCCTTTCTCCTGCAATCTGCAGCAGAGTGAATTTAAGCAGGCATTTAGAAACTTGTTATCAAAGACCAACATCCAAACCAAGAAGTCAGCTCTTTGATGAAAACAAAATATTCCTACAGTCAATGAGAAGAGGTGGGTGGGGAAGACAAGAGAAACACAGGGAAAATACAGATTCTTACATTTTATATAAGATTTTATAAACAATTCCTTCTGTCCCAAGTGTAAAAATTGTTCCTATCCCAAACCATAGGTAGAGGTCCCTATTATAATTCCCCTAATGGGCCTGTATACATTCACTATTTAGTTTTCAGGTAATGAAGTTGTCTGCCCAGGAGTCCCAGCACAGACTAAATAACCAGAAATCAACTCCCCAGCACTTCAACCCTGCTCCAGGGCAGAGGAGCAGAGCCGTGTCCTTGCCCTCTCTGGGTATCTGACAATGAATGTCTTTTGCAGCATGCCTGGAAAGTCACCAAATCTGGGCTGCTTTGGCCTGGGGTGGGAAGCAGATTCCAGAATATTTCCAATGCCTCATAAAAGATACCCTATCAGCACCCCCTGTGTCATGGAGCAGGGCGGGTCCTCCCCCCAGCACTGCTGGGACAACAGCAGGGCTCACTAGACGCGTCCCTAGTGGCACCACTGTGAATCCCATTGACCTCCCAGTTGTTCTTCTGCTCCCCTCTGCAATTCAGTTTACCAGAAATAGATATTCAGGGTTTAGTATCCAAATACAAGAATAATAAATAGAAGGAGCTTTGGCCTGTTAGATCTAAATGGTGTTTCCTTACTTGTTATAATAAAAGATTAAATCTAAGCCTAGTAGGAGTAAACTTTAACTGGTATCTAGTGCAGTTATTTAAGGAACACACAAGTGACACCATCTGCACTTTCTGACAGAGAAATAGGTGGGCTACAAGATTCTTCAGAAGCATTTTGTGGGCCCAGGTTCAGGTGTGCATCCTACATAGCTGTACCCCCACTGGGGCCACCAGAGTTGCAGAGAAACCTCTCCAAGGCTGCACCAGGGGCACAGGAATCACTTGTGTCGCCTGTTTTTGGTATGTGACTCATAGCTTAACCATCTCATCTGCGTCTTACTCAGCTTTTGCTCTATATTGTTCTTTTTAGGAACCTCTCTCTGCTCAGAGTACAGTAAAACAACCATTTTGGTTCTAAATTAGAAAAAGTGGCTACTTCCAGCCACTCCCCAGCTCCCTCTCCATGCAAGCAAGGCAATCTTTGGGGTGATCAAGGACAATCTAGACCAAAAAAAATCAACTTAAGCAAGATATTTGTCTGTAAAAATCAGATGAAGGTCTTATAAACAAAATACTAATTTGCTCCAGTTTGTAATTTGTTTTGAATAATCTGTGATCTGTGTGAAGGACTTGGAAACTATTGTGTGATAAAGCACATCGATGGGCTGCCTAGAGGCAGGAGGCCTGGAAATTGAGAACTATGAGCTACCAGTGCTGTAACTCCTCTTTCTTCCACCAGTGTCGGTCCAGAACAACTCCACGGCCTTCAGGGCAATTTCTTCTGCATGAAGAGCCAGATGAGACTCCGGTCTCCAGCATAAGATGGAAAGATGGAGGTTGTAATTCCATCCGGGGGATGGGGTGTGGTTTGCAGACATCAATAAGCCACAGCACATCCCCTCTTGTGGTTCCTGATGTCATTGGAATGACTCAGTAGAATTACAGCCTTATGTCGAGCTGGGTGTATATTATTCTACTGAAATTAAAGCTTTTGAAATAGGAGCTTATTGTTTTTAATAACTTCAGTTATGTAATTCCTTTCTCATGTTAGTGCTCCAAAAAACATTTCTTATGTTAAATTTTACTCCAGATCCATCCTTGCCAGTTTTAGGCTCAGAACTGATATATTGGAATAATCCTCTTCATTTTAAGTCCCACAGACACTGTGCTGTTCACATGATGTCATTCTGTGTATATTCCTTCATTTACTACTGGTGAGTCATTATTATCATAGCTAATAGAAAGAGGATTATCTCTTTATTAAATCAAAGGTATGGCATTTTGTTGGTTGTGCTTTGCCTCCTTGATTTTTAACCCTTTAAATTACATGTGTCAGGGTTTTTCAGCACTGGCTGTTGTTGGTGAGAGGCACAGAGCTTCTGCTAGAAAGCCACCTCAAAGAGCTCAGGGAAATTAGGACTGTTAATTCCTCACCAGAGATCTTACAGGAGTACCATGATAGAGCAAGTGAGTGTGAGAGTCTTTGAGAGCCTGGATATTGGCTTCTCACATTTCTTAATTAATAAATTAAAACACCACCTTTTTATTAATAAATTAAAACATCATCTTTTTTAATTAATAGAAGAAAATTGATCTCTACAGCAACATCAGTGCTTATAATCACAGCTGTGATTAAAATATATTGCAAAGACAGTAGCAGCAGACGTGAGGTATTTCTATAAATTAAGGGATCAGCATTGTGAGAAAAGGTCTGTAGGAAACAGGGCTACCTTCCTGGGAAGTTGAAGAAATACAACTCTATAGTTTAGAAAGGAAAATATTTATCATAATATTTTCTGAGGAACTGTTCTCATGCAATACTAGTTTTTTCAGAGACTGCAGAGCTATGAAGAATTAAAAGAACAGCTAGAGAAATTAATGTCTGCATTTATTACACAAACTATTCAGAAACCAGCATTTCTTCTAATAGGAAAATTCAGCATTTAGAATTTGTTTTCATTCTCAATTGAAATTTCCGTTTTCCCCCACAGCCCAGCATTCCTGAGACTTTCCAAGTTTCTGAATTAGCTAAACCTTTTTATTACAATCATATAGAAACAATGAAATCTACCAATGCAACTTTATGGTATTAAATACCTATCTTTGTAAGCTTAGTATAAAAATGAGAATCTAGACAGCAATAAAATTATGGAGTCAAACCAGAATACTTTAACTTCATAACATTCCTCTCAAAAAAGCCAAGATGCTTCTTTTTAACTTTCCCATGGAAAATTTTTCCAAAATTGATGCTCTCCATGGAGAAACACTTCAATTTTAGTTGAACAGCATTTATCAATAGAAAACTGCTCCGATAAAAAGAATTTCAAGGAGCTCTATTTAATAGAAACAGTGATCATTGCTGCGATAGAAACAAAAGCTGCCCATTTGCATTATGGCAAGAAGAATGATTCCAGAAACAGCCCCTAGACCTGTGATATCTCTTTGCAGCAAAGTCTCCACGAGGGGCTGGTAAGAAAGGCCTTAAAGAGCCTGTCATCAATCCTGGCTTTCTCTGCTTTAAAGCAGAAGATGCCAAGCCAGCCACCACCTCAGAGGAACCAGCAGCTGCAGGTAGAGTGTACAAGACTGAATGAAATCTTCCTGGCACGTTTCCTCCTCTTATCTCCCCTGTCACCCATTATCAGACAGCAGATTATAGGAAAGAACACAAGGCTGAAACACAATTATCCATGGACATGTTGGAGGACTCACAAATCTGCTAATGTTACTAACAAGCCAAGTCCCCCACTGCAGAACCTATCAGCACTCCAGACGGAGGCTTAACTGTGAATGAAACATAAATCTCAGCACCAGAGATAAATTTCAAGCTTCTTGTGACTTAACCCTGGAACCCAATACGTTACAGAAACTTTTAAGAATTACCTAAAGAACAAGCAGTGTTGGTAAGTCACCATAATGAAATATTAGCTGATTTCACATCTGAGGTCTCTAAGCAGCAAGACATTGTCATTGAAATTTCATCTTATGTTTTTGTTGCTGCTTGTCACATTTCACCATTAAAATACTGCAACAATGGGATGAGGACTAGGGTATCAATGCCTTTAGCAAGAAGGAATATGCTTCTGGATTCACAATCCTAACACAGCAGCCAGGGTTAATCTGGTGCTGAGAAAGTCAACAGCTTTACAGACATGGATCCTTCATACCGTGCCACTTAGGTAACCAGAAACACAGAAATCCATTGCAAAGTTATGCTATTATAATATTCTTTACTGTTAATGACACTATTTGGAAAGAGATGCTTAACTTGGATTATTTTGCCCATTTCCTTCAAAAAAGTATATCCCATTTTCAGAGGAGCATAAGCTAAATGGGGAAAGAGTGGGGGAAATGAGGAATTCTTATTCCAAAATAATTATCCAGGCATAGATCTGAAATGGGATAACTACAGTGGTACAGACAAGCTTTAAGACAAGCACAGACAAGATTTATGAAACACCTTGGGCACAGGCCACAAAATACCTTGAGGATTAGTGTCCAGACTTTGAACTTGACTCAATATCCTTGGAAAGGACAATTTGGAATTCTCATTGTAGCAGCTATTGAGGAAGTATATTAGAGACAATGCAGTCATAAACAAAATCTCTGTCCTTCAGCACCCCAGATGTACAACAGGGATAGTCAGTGGAGATAATACACATCGTACACCTCACCATGTGTCATAAAAGCTTTTTGTCAATAGTTCCTATTTAGATTGGAAATACATAAAGATTAATAAGAAACTCTGTGTATTACAGAACCACTTACAAAGAGCTTGATAGAAATAAGACAGTAAACTAAAAGATGCTTTGTTTTCATTGACAAATCAACTGCACTGCACTGAAAGAACATCACACAATCACCACACGTGTGTTTACCAATCATGAGGAGCTATTTTCCCCAGTCTCATTATTTTATATACAAATGTAAAGATTTGTATGGATGACTACAAAATGTACTAAAACACAGTCTTCCACTGACCCAAGCTGCTCCCCACTAGAGGGGAGAGAAGAGCAGTTGCTTTGGCTAAATGCATGAAATATAACAAAATCAAAACCACAGTCAGGAGAGTAACATACAATTCTAAATGGAACTTGAAAACTTGAGAAGTCATTTAAGGGAACCACATTAAATGCTAAATGTTTAATGGGACCCATGTGTCTCAGGCAGAGAAAGAGAGTGAGAGAAATGTAACAGAGGAAATCAAGGAGACAATATGTCTGTGCGACTTGTTCTAATTAGGGGCACAGTGCTGGTGAGGATCATTCATTATAATTTAGTTAAATCTTTAGCATGGCAAAGGCACCTCTGTAGAGTGGTATAAAACCAAAGACCCCCAGTCATAAAGCGAGTTAAGGCCCATAGAAGAGAGGTTAATTTCAGTCATTTGTGACTGCTAAAGGCAGCACATCCCAGGAATACCAGCACTTCTTTCCTGCCGCAGCGCCGTGCTCCAGCTCGCAGATGTCTGCAAATTTGGCATGTGGGGGGTGGTACTGGGAGGGCACTGGCGCGTTGTCTCCAACTTGTCTGTCGCTAAACTGAGTGGATCTGTTTCTTTTAGCAGGGGTGGGAAAGGAGTTCAAAGAAAGAATCAAAACAATCCATCCATCCAAGCTTTGGAATATCTGAACTGAGCCCAAATATCACCAAGCACTTCCCAATCTCTGCTTTGAAACAGGAGAACGGACGATGATTTGCAGCAGTTTGAGATGATTTACACACACACAGCATGTGTAACACTGCAGTGTTATTTTAAAACTTACAAAGCATCACGAGAGCGAGTGGGGGTCAGGTTCAGGTTTGTGACACCAGCTTGGCTTGTTGCACACCAGAGCAGTAGAACCAGCTTCAGCTGTGTTTCCCCACAGCAAATCAGGGGCACAGGGGACCTAATTCGCATTGCATTTACTATTGTGTATTTTAGGAGTAATTCTATTTAAATGTGGGTCAGATTCTTAGCTGGTGTAAAGCAGCTGAGCTGCCTGCATTCCAGTGCAGATAAACTAATTCACACCAGCTGAAGGCTGGGCCAGTGGAATTACATTGCTGTAAATCCAGCGTCAGATCAGAACGGTGTTAACCTGTGTTAGCACTGGTGGAACTGAGAACAGAATTTAACCCACAACATTTTGACACCATTCCAAATATTCGTAAAACCCATAATAATTTTAAGTGTAAATGTGCCAAATTCACCCTGGTGTCATTCAGAGTCCAAAAAAACTACACCCTAGGGATAAATTTGGCTCTGCATATTTAATCTGAGTACACGGCATCATCCCAGCAAGGAAAGCAAACGAGCAATAAACATAAGTTTGCTGTTAAATGTTGTCTCCTTGCTCCTCAGCTTCCTAGTAAGTTTTGTTTTTGGAGCTTACTTAAACGAGCAGTTTATGGTTTGATCAAGTCCTAAACAGGAAACCTAAAGGGTTTGTAAAACGTTGAGTGTTCTAATTACAACTGACCTATAAAAACCCTGCATCATGGCAATCTTCATTTCTATTATACCTGCTGTTCCTGTGATGGGATTGTTTTCTAGTGGTTAACACAGACATCAGGGAGTGGGATTCTTGAGGTCTAACTCTCAGCTTTGCCATGGACTTGTTGTGTGGGCTTGGGGGAATTATTTAAGTTCTCTGTGCTTGAGTTCACTTATATGGTGTGGGACAATTAATGATCACCAAAGGGCTCCGGGTTCCTCAGATGGAAACAGAAGGGGTAGTGTTCAGAGGTATGACAGGAATGCCCTCCCCTTTTCTATGTGATATTACAGTAACACACTAATCAAATTACACCATAAAATAGCCATAATAAACATTACAGTACCATAAAAATAACAATACTACTACTAAGACATAAAGATAATAATACAGAGTTATTTATAAAGCTGCTCATTACCATGTTGCCAGGCACCTCATACACAAATCAGAGTGCATCTCCAACCAGAATTGCTTTGGATACTAGTAGAAGTCCACTGAATTCCAGAGAGACCATGCCCAGGCCATGCCAATCGATGTGGCACTGCTCAAATTACAGGGAATTTTAGCAGCTTTCGCCAGAGAAAGTCCTGGCCACTTACACAACTTCTTTGTAGACCTCAGCAATAATAAATTATGATAAAGCATGCTAAAAAAAAAAAAAAAAGGAAAATTGAAAGCCTAGCTGAATTGCCTTTTCCTGACTCCAGAGCTCAAACTCCCACAACACTTCTGAAGCAGTATTTTGGAGAAGTGCTCCTCATTGCCCTCTCCCTCAAATACACTGAACATCATTTTCCTTCTATTTGCGTTGGTGTGAGATGTGTTGGTGTGAGATGGCAAGACTCATTTTATGTGGGATTGAAGAAATCATATGTCAAAGAATGGGAACAATCCAGGTCACCAATTCCCAATTTAGGTTTTTTTTCCAGTTCCTCCCAGTATAGAGGTTTCCAGCTCAAGCT
The DNA here is from genome assembly GCF_031753505.1 of Anomalospiza imberbis. NCBI lineage: Eukaryota > Metazoa > Chordata > Aves > Passeriformes > Viduidae > Anomalospiza > Anomalospiza imberbis. Next base: position 10,808,238 of record NC_089699.1, on the reverse strand, counting down.
GGCAGCATTTGCCCAGGACAAGGAGCACAGGACAGGGTCACCATGGCAGAGGGGGAACTGGGTGCACAGTAACAGGACTGAAGAGCCTGGCCTCATGTTGCGTCTGCCAGTGACTTGATACAAGCTCTTGGGCAAGGCACAGCACAGGCTATTTTAAACCAGCTCTGTCTCTGTGCCTTTGAAGGAGGGATTATGAGGACTAATGTTCATGGAGTATTTCAGTGATGGACACCAGTTCACGTGATGTGTGACTTTCCACTAACAGCCACCAACTCACCACTTCACACTGCTGTGACTCCAGGTGCCTGTGTTTCCTCAATTTCAGGCAGAAACCCTATGCTTCTTGGCGGATTTTGTTGATTTTAAACAATTAATGAAAGGAATGGCTTGGGCTTTTCTAGGAATTGTTACATAATGTATAGGATACATATTACACTGCCTAAACATCACTAAAGTGGATGGTTACATACCAGTCTCAGGTTCATATATAGGTGCATCTAGATCGAGATGTTCACCTGCTGTCTGAGTTGCAAAATAGAAAAATTTGAACTGGAAATTACTGAATTTGAACTGACTTGGTAATAAAGGTGATTTCAATACAATAAAATCTCACAAACCTCTCATATGAGGGGCAAAGTAGTTGGCACCAACATGAACTCTGTGATTCAAAACAGCATAAGCACCAGGGACTAGGAGGAGTCAATTTACCTGGCTACTCCTTAACAGAGTAGAGGAAGGGCATAAAAACTGAATTACTAAAAGCTCCCTTTTCCACATGAAGGGAATATGCATTTAAAAAGTTTTAATTTGGTTTGCTGGGTAGCAGATCATTGTTTCAAGAAGTGAGTTTAATTTTTAGGCTTCCTGTCAGGTTACTGCATAAGCAGCTACTGTCTGTATGTCTCCAAATCTCTCACTGATATAGATTTAATTCTGAACATTCCAACAGCCTATGTTTCAGACAGAGGAGGAAAAGAACAAGATTAGCATTAGTTGATCACTCTTTCTATCTCCCCACTATGAAGAAAAAAAGAATTGTGCAGTAAAAGAGCCAGATGAACACCTGCCCAGCTTCCATGTGTTTGAAACAACTGGGCTGGCTGCTCCACAAGGAATATGGGGCTGTGACCTCAGCAGGCACTGCCCTTGTCCTGCCCGAGCAAGGAGAGCAGGGCAGGCCCCAGGCAGCACCAGCCTCAGCCAACACCCACATCAGGGGAGTCCCTGGTGACAAGGTCGAGCTGAGAAGTCACGTCAGGGTCAGCTCTGGTGACAGTAACCAGGGCCAGGTGCTGCCCTGCCCATGGCAATAAGTCCAAGACCAAGCAGAGAGAACAGCCTGCAAGGCAAGGCCACAGTGTGGGAGCCACAGCCAAAGAGAGCCACAAGAGAGCTGCAAAGAGGCGCCTCAACAGCTCTGACCAAACAAGAGCTCAGAGCCCAGAGCTGAGCTTAAACAGAGCTCCTGGACCCACGGGCGCAGTGTGGGGAGGCCACAGGTGCAGGACAGTTAAGGCCATTAGTGCTCACAGGGCCCTAAAACAAGGAACATCTATCATTTTTTTTTTGCTGTGGGAAGAAACAGAAATTACAGAGATCAAAGAAAAACAAGATTAGAAGTTTTGTGTTGGTGGAAAAAAGGTATGGGTTTTTCCCCCCCTTAAAATTTAGAATATTCAGTGACACGTTCCAACTCCACAAGTGGCTAAGGAACAGCAAAAAAAAATTCTCAAGTTTCTCATAAAAAACCTCCTGTTATTAAAGTTGTAAGGATTCCATAACCAATTATTCTGAATTAAAAATAAATCGCTAACATCCCTGAAACAGTATTTTAAAGCAATCTCTTTCTGAAGTGAGAAGGAATTGTACTGGCTCCTGTGATAAAAGGCATGCTTTGGTCAGTGGCCTCTGAACTCGGTGTGGGGCTTCTTGTGTAGCTCATGCAAGATTGGGAATTGTCCTGAACTTACAGTTCATTTCCTCAACCTGGTTCATCAAGAAACTGGTTGAGAATAAGAGAAGAACATCAAGGGAAGGAAGAGCAAGTCATAAAAGAGAGAAATTGTGAATGAAGTCAATAAAGCTTCAGTGTAAAAACATCAACACACACAGAGTATGAAGAGTGAGAAGATCTGAAGCACCCCAGAAAAAATGTTGTGTTTTCCAGTGTGCAAAAGAATCCAAGTAACATTTTCTGTCTTGGCTGCTCAGTGAGATACTCAGTCAATATAGAAAGTGATTCAGTATCCCAAACATCTGAGAAGAGACACGTCAGTGGAAATCACTAAAAACACGTCACTCCAGACTCTGCTGCCTCACCACAGCGGGAGCCTCACTTGAGGTGCGGCCCCTGGAGTTCCATGTGCAGGCAGAGCACAAGCGGGAGGTTATCTTGCCTCTTGCAACTATGGAGAATACACAAAACCCCCAGCATGGCTGACCAAAGCTCCTGCCCAGCTAAATTCCATTCCTTTTAGTAAGACCTTGCTCCCTCACAAGGCTAAGAAACACTTTATATGCATATATGAAAACTGAGGTATGAGGAAAACAGAGCTGTAGAATGGCTTGAGTTGGAATGCTATGATTTAACCATTTTTAGACATTATGAAAGTACTCATACTGGAAATATAGGTTAGGCACTTCCACTCATTGGCTCTAATCAAAGAAAGGCTGAGATGAGCCCTTCAGTCCCCTTTCAGCTACTTAATCTTTTATTGTGGACCATCACCTCTCGGGGCTAATGGTGCAATGCTGCGCTATCACCACTCAGGAAGATTCAATGGATCCAGTTTGCAATTCTGGGTCTCAACTAGATTTCAAACTGAGGCCAAACACCACTGTCCATGGAACAGCCACCACTCTTCCATCTTAAGACACAAGATTTGCCTGGGCAGCCCAGAAGGAAGTGCCAGTTCTGTGTGGTGTGCCATGCAAGGGACTGAGAGTCCCCAGGCCTCGCTCCAGCCCTCGGAGGACGCGTTGTGTGAGCCGAGGCTGCACCATCCCTCTTTTTGTTCTCCTTCGATTGGCTGATCCTCCCGCTGAAATCCAAGGGAGTCTGAAAGCATTTAACGGTCCCTCAAAGATATGTCATGCGATCTAACATTCTGAGCACAGAACTGGGAGCCAGGAACTTTTAATTGTGCCTGTAGGAATTGAAGCCAAATCACTTAACCTCTTTGCTTCTTGGCTTCTCATCCATAAAAAGAAAACTATGCTCATGCTGCTGGCTGGGGTTTTATGAGAGTTAATTCATAGACCTGTATGGAAAATGACTCCTCTTCTGCTTCAGAAATGCAAACTTTGTGTTAAAAAAAAAAAAAAGAAAAGAAAAAAAAGAGAGTAATTTCAACAGAAACTAAGAGCAGACAGAAGTTTAAAATTTTGGCAGAATTTTTCTCGAGGGAAACACATTTCTTCTGCAAAAGCACATCTCCATTGTGAAAAAGATGTTTTTGGGGTTTTTGTTTTGTTTTCTTTGTTGTGATGTTGTTGTTTGTTTTTTATTTTGTTTTTGTTTTTGTTTGTTTGTTTGTTTGTTTGTTTGTTTGTTTGAATTCAGTTTTCCACTGAAAAACAGCTTTGGCAAAATACGGATGGCCAGCCCTACCAACAGGGAGACATATTGCCTTTCCAAGGGGCTGCTCTCGCCCACGCGCAGCGATGCCCAGGGACAGCCTTCGGGAGAAGCCCCCGAACACGCGGGGCCGGTGCGGCGGGGCCGGTGCGCGAGCACCGCGGAGCCGGGGAGCGGCTGCGCGGGGCCGCCGCCGCTAGAGGGCAGCGGCGGAGCGGCCACGGCCGCGGGGCTCGGCCCGGCCCGGCCCGGCTCGGTTCGGTTCGGTTCGGTTCGGCTCGGCTCGGCCCGGCCCGGCCCGGCTCGGCTCGGCTCGGCTCGGATCGGTTCGGTTCGGCTCGGCTCGGCTCGGTTCGGCTCGGCTCGGCTCGGCCCGGCCCGGCCCTGCCCGGCTCGGCCCGGCTCGGCTCGGTTCGGTTCGGCTCGGCTCGGCTCGGCTCGGCTCAGCACGGCTCGGCTCGACTCGGCTCGGCTCGGCTCGGCTCGGCTCGGTTCGGTTCGGCTCGGCTCAGCACGGCCCGGCTCGGCTCGGTTCGGCTCGGCCCGGCTCGGCTCGGTTCGGTTCGGCTCGGCCCGGCTCGGCTCGGTTCGGCTCAGCACGGCTCGGCTCGGCCCGGCTCGGCTCGGCTCGGCTCGGCTCAGCACGGCTCGGCTCGGCCCGGCTCGGCTCGGCTCGGCTCAGCACGGCTCGGTTCGGCCCGGCTCAGCACGGCTCGGCTCGGCCCGGCTCGGCTCGGCTCGGCTCGGCTCGGCTCGGTTCGGCTCGGCTCGGCTCGGCTCGGCTCGGCTCGGCCCGGCTCGGTTCGGCTCAGCACGGCTCGGCTCGGCCCGGCTCGGCTCCGTTCGGCTCAGCACGGCTCGGCTCGGCCCGGCTCGGCTCGGCTTGGCCCGGCCCGGCTCGGTTCGGCCCAGCTCGGCCCGGCCTTGGGGCTGTCAGAGGGCTCCGCTGCCGCGGGGACACCGCGCGTTCCTCGCCCGCCCCGCGCCGGGGATGCGGTGGCAGCGAGTCCCGAGCGCTCCCGGCGCCGCTCCCGCTGCTCTCGCGGTGGCGATGCGGGCTCCGCGCCCCCTTCCCAGCCCGCGAGCTCCGCTGGTGAAAGCGCAGTGCTTCGCTCTCTGCTGAGCTCACTGAAGGAATCGCTACGCTCCCGCTGGCTCCTGGCTGCTTACGCACGCCTATCCCATCGAAGTTAACACGGAGAGAATTAGCCCGGAACCGGCGTAAGTGCCGGGATGACTGATGTAATGAGCCGCTGATGTGAATAAGGCATCCACGAACCAGCGTCGAATTAGAAGATGCTTGGCTACTTGGGAAGAAAAGGAGCAAGATTTGTCTGGTCAGGAGAGACAGTCTGCTTAGTTCCAGGGTGTTTTCTGCCACTCTTCAGAGTAGCAAAGAAGACAAAGATTTTGCCGAAGACTTCCCTAAGTATGGACAGTGACTTTTAGCTGATAGTCAAGGGAAAAGAAAAATAAACTCCAAACTACGTGATGCTAAATGCAGTGTTTTAGATCCATATATTCACAAATACATATTCAAGTTCAGGGAAGCCAATCAGAGCATGGTGGGCTGCTACAAACTTGGCTGCACAGGTAAAGGGTGAACTGGAGCCTGGGTTGTGCACTTCAGGCGAGCAGAGTCTGAGCCCAAGCACAAGGGCCACAGACTTCACCTGGTGGCCATCCAGTGCCAGAGTGTCCCAGGCACTGCCTGGGAGCTGTAGCAGGGGCTGGACTGTCTCTGCTGTGGCCCAAGTTCTCTCCGGGTGCTGATCCACTGAATTCAGTTCATGAACAGCACTGATTGGTATGCTCCAGCACAGAGCATGTGACTGACTGTCCTCTGCCTGCTCAGGTGGCTCAAGGTTATCCTGCCAAACTAAAGCCAGCAACACAACATCCATTCCCTCCCTCCCTCCCTCCCTCCCTCCCAAAGAAAGGCACTGTGAAACACAGATCCTGGAACAGACATGGCCAGACACATGCAAAATATACTTGACATGAAATAGGCAGAGTCATGTTCCACCAGCCAGAAGATGACTGGAATGTGGATGTGGTGCACAAGACTGTGGCATGTACACAGTGTGGTGGCTGTCACTCCTCCTTGCCACTTCAGGAGCCTGGCACAAGGCAACTACCACTAAGGCTCATTTGAATAATTCCCACATACATTCCAGATGTTGACCACATGGCTTGTCTTTGTAAGGCTTCAAAATAAGGGGCGGGGGGAAGGAAAAGGGTGAAATGTTGTTTTTTTTTTTTTTTTCCCCTTCAGTGTCCATATTTGTTTTCTACACAGATGTTTGTAGTTGTACAGAGGAAATAAGCATAAATCAGCCCCCCCCCTTTTTTTTTAGTTCACTATATGATTCATATTTATGGAACATGCACGGAACTCAGTGGAGCTGACAGACCAAAGTTGTGGGCTCTTGACCATTTATTGTCGAACATATACACTAGTTTTAGGGACATGAAAAATTGTAAAATAACCCTGCTGATCAGAAGCACAAACTTCAATGTTGCTGCTCTACTCACCCCTTTTCACACAGTGGGCCTGACCCCACCCAGCAGCTTGTCTTCCTGCTCTCTGAGCACGGTGTCTTTCCATCCTGGGGTGGGATTGTTTCAGGTTTTGGGGTACCAGGAGCAGCCCTCTTGGGCCAGGAGGCAGAGGTGGGAGGGCTGGACCCCCTCCCTGTGCACAGCTCCTGCTCCAGGAGTTGAGTCCAGGCTGGACGTGTTGCAGGATTGCACAGCAAGTGCTCGAGATGAGGTGGGTTTGGGTGTGTGAATGCCCGTTCTCCCAGGAGCTGGGACAGGTCTTTAGTGCTGCTGCCAAGACTGGCTGTTAACAGAGTAAATAAATTCAGCTCAAATAAAGATGAGCTATGGGCTCCCTTGTTTCAGAGTTTTTCTTTTCCTGCCCAATTCAAGATTTTTGTAAGTCAAACACGAAAGCCCAGATGAAAAGTTTAAGACTGTGGAGGGGAAATAATTTCCTTTGAGACTGCAATTCTGCATCTTAACCTGGAGAGGGTGGAATGGAATATGACAAGATCACCTCCCCAGAAGTTCTGTCTCTTCAACATTTACAGTACAGGAACCCCCAAATGGTCTTCTCAGTAATGCACAAATACTATTTGCTGTGTATCAGTCTTTCACAGTCCAGCAGTGTCACAAAAATGCTTTGGCCTTGGAGAAGCAGCTTTCAGGGGAAATCCTTTTTCTCCACAGCAGTGGCTGAGCCAGTGGCAGCTGACAGAAGCAGGGCCAGGGACCCACCTAAGAACAACACTGGAGCCATTCTCTGGATTCCTCCTGAAGTTGGTAATGTGGCTTTTATGCTGAGCTGTAGCTGCTGAGGGCAGAAAATGGATTAGGTACCTGTGCTATGAAGATGAAGGCTGGAGGCACTGCACCATTTCAGCCCCTCCACCATGGGCAAGGCAATGCCCACAGGGCTCACAGTCAATGGCTAGATTGCTACTCTCATTCTTTTAGGGATCCACGAGGTTCCAACACTAACAGCAAGCAGCCAACACTATGAACAAGAGCACAGTATATTTACTAAAAAAAATCTGTTTTGTTAAAAGTACAACGTGTTGTTGACCAAAGTGTAACGCGTTGTTGAACAGCTAGAGAAGATTTTAAGCTCTCACCCCATTTCTCTCTGCTACTTAATTAATTTGCTTTGAAAGCAGAAAAGGAGATGCTACTGAGACTTGGACTGTGTGTCCTAAGCAGGCTTAGAAAAGCCAACGTCTGTGCTGCTAATGCGGCCCTTCAGTCCTGCTGAGCCCAGCAAATAAGCTACACCTCATCCTCCTCATTGTGAGATCCTCTTTTGCATAACAACGTCAACCACAACTTCTCTCAAGATGTTTTACCAGGGGAAACTACAAAATAAAACCAAGACCACAACTTCTGTCAACTTCTGTCACCACATTAGGAAATAAAGGCCATAACACTGGTCATTTTTAAAATACATGAATCATCGACTCAAGGTCTTTCCATGAATCACACCAGAAATATGACGGAAGAGTGAGGTAGCATATTAGAACCAAAAAAAAAAAAAAAAAAAAAAAAAAAGAGGTATATCTTTAGTTACTGCTGGTTTATATGATGAATAAACTTTAGAAGGTCCGAGTGTCTCAATCCAGAACTAACACCTAAAGGCAAAAGTGTCAGAAAGACTTCCTGAGGTGCTCAGTGTGGTGTATGGAGCAGTAGGACCAGGGGAAGGGGTTGTCAGACAGGCTTTCTCTAGACTGAGAGCTGCTCTCTCCCTTTTGCCATAGATACAGCCTGGAGAGATGCAGTCAAGCCCAGAAAACCCTACAGTGTCAGCATTAGGCTGATACATGGGAACAAACCTCTGCTGATAAATGGATGGCACTAAACATTCACTCACTCACTGGAGGTTTCTGCCATAACTAACAATCAACTCTACCTGAATTAACCTAACCAAGCTCCTTAGCCTGGATTTGAAGCATGAGTTTTAGGAAAAAAAAAAAAAAAAAAAAAAAGCATCTTCCACCAAAAGTTTCAGGTATCCTTATTTCTCAAAAGTGTCCTCTGCTAAAGGCTGACTTGTACTACTCACATTCACCATCCAGACTCTGGGATCAGCACTGATGTTACTCAATCCAGCAGCAATCCCAGGTCAGATCCATGTTCATCGTGTAGGGAATATTGTACCCTTAGGCACAGCCTCCAACAAGGGATTGAGTGTTAATCACACTGTCTTGAAGATAAACCCCAGGCTGTTTGTGACTCACAGACACACCTCTGAGTCACTACTCTTATTACTTTCTCTTGGGGGTAGAAAGTTACTGCTGGTTTACACCAGCAGCAAATTACATCTTCCTGCTATGCTGACCTTGCTGTTTTGGCTCCTGACTCTTCAAATACAGCCAACATTCCTTCCTTGCTTTACCTACTGGAATAGGGAAGTCACTTGATGAGTGAATCCTCTTCATCCCATCACACCCAGATCTGAAGCTGAAGAGTAAATTTTCTGAGTAGCCCAACTCACTGCAATGGAATTATCTGTTGAGTGATGCAATACCCAGTCTGAGGCAGGTTGGCAAAACACAGTTTATAGCTTGAGATCATGGAATGAGATGACAGGAAAAGCACTTCAGTGTTGCCAGATAGAAAGAGGGCTGATCATAAAAATAGTCCTAGGAAAATTTGGCTAAAAAAACACATTGAATTCTTTGGTTTGCAGTTCACATTGTCTATAGAAAGAACTATCAATCATTACATCAATTGAAAATAAGCTTCTTGCTGTCATTCTCTCCTGAAACAGCTGAAATCCAGAGTAGCTCAAAATGACAGGAATCCTCACTGGATATAAGATCAGATCTCTATCAGGTACCAGTCTCTCGGTACCTAGGATTTACTCTTATTTAGCCAGGACTGAGAGCAAAAACACATCTTTCTGTGTCACAGAATATCACCACTTTAGCAGATGCCACTGAATCTATTTCCTTCAAAGTAATGAAGTGAGATTGTTTATGTGAATGTTTTCAAAGAGCTGAACCTGCAAGGTCCTGCTCACAGTTCAGGAAATGGCAGAATATAAATCTGTCCAAATTAACCAAGCTCCTACAAAATTCAATACTGGAACACAGCGACAGCAGCAACATCTTGTTCTTTTGGTGTAATGACTGTTGATGCTGGGATTTAGAAGGATTATGTCGATCTAGGAAAAAGTAGGGAATATTAATATACAAAATTGTTAAATGTCAAATCAAATCCTTTAATAACCTGTGTGTCTGGTTGAGGATGGGAGTGCTTTCAAAACTAGCTACAAATATTCAAGAAATCCATTTGGCAAGTTCAAACAAATAGCCCAAATCAATTACACACGCAGCATTCTTTAGGGGGCACATTTTCAGCATAGTCGGTGGAGAATTAAGCCCTCTGCTCCCATTATTGTTAATGGGATTGGCACACCCAATTCCTCATACACATGGCTGTGAGTTTAAAGCCAACAGATAAAACAAGACTTTGAAAGAATAAGAACGTTTATATATTGTCTAGTCTTTCCTGTACAGTGGAACGTCTGTGTTTGCTAAGAAATCTCAGTCCATAGGAGTAGAGCTCCCTGGCCCAACACAGACTCAAAGCTGAAACTGGGATGGAAGAGTGGAGGAACCCTTCTTGACAGCTGTGTGAGAGCTTCAGAGATAAATCCAGGTTAGGAAATAAGAACTGTACTTTGTAGGAATTGCTAAATTTTAGCACTTACTCTCAAGCCTTTCCCAAAGAACAAAAAAACTTTGTTTGAATTCTCATGCCCAAAAATCAGAGAAGAAGCCAAAAAGGTAAAAATTCCACACTAATAATTAGCTGTATAAGCTTTAAATCTCTGAATCAGAGGGACTAGAAGCCAGTCAACTCATGTTCTAAGTAACTGTCCCAGTTACCACCTTCTTCTCTATTTTGAAATGGGTGGAAGTAGCAGGTCCTTTCACTCTTTGTTGTTCTCTGTTTTTGATCCAAATTTCTTCCTAAATATCAGAATGTTGAATTAAAATCTAAAATCTGTTTTGATAAACTGGTGTTTTTCTGTGGAAAAATAATAGGACAGTTGCAGTTAGTGCTCATCATTGCCTATTTTTCAAAGCACCACTGTCACCCACTGAATCAGGAACCCCTGACATCTTTCCTCTGACTGTAGCTCACTCTGTGGTGTGCCCCTTTCCATGGATTAAAGACACCTTAAGTGTAGATAGAGATCCTTATCACAGCAATGCTTGGGCAAAGTTAAGAATTGAACTCTCGAAGAAGATGGATTCTCCTGACCAGAATCTGGTGACGTTCAGCAAGAAAGTCACCAACCATGTCACCACTACTCTCTAATAATTGCAGTTGCTGTGTTTTGGACAGCTGCAGTTCTTTGCACTAATAGCTGTGTATTTGTCTAGAGTTTTTCTTTGTAGGTGCACAATTGCTCAAGGGACAAAAAGGAATTGTCTGTTTGTATCTAGAGGCTGGAGCCAGTTCACTTCAAAGTGAGGTGCTCTACATGCAAAGGACTCCAGAACTGCTCTGTGAACTTGGTGAAAGAGTCCTTCCAATTCCAAAAACAAAGTTTTGCTCCTGATATTCTGGCTAGCTCTCCTTTGCTGAGTTTCCATGAATTTAGTTTACATCTGAATTCAGCCTCTGAATTACACACCCGTTTAGTCCAGTGGACACTAAGAGAACATTGGAAAACATAGATGAGATTTCTGGCTTTAGAGTTTACTTGCTTTGTGCTGCTGTATTCTTTACTCCCTCCTCTTTCTTCCTGAGGTGTGGTCTTCAGCAAAGATTCTCATTTTTTTTTGTAGCCACGTGGGTGACATTGCTCCTGAATTTCCCTGGTGTTAACCAGCAGCAGACTGGGCCTTGACAAAAAATGCTGTACGTAGACAGGAATTACTGAACAGCAATGACTCCTTCCTGATGCATGAAGTATCGTACTGAACACATCCTCTGGAGCTCATAATGATGCAAGGGTAGGCTAAAACAAGGGTATCTTGGATATGGATCCAGGAGCACATCCAGAAATTACTTAAATTCCATGAACCCTTGTACTTTGATTCTGACTCAGAATGTTTAAGAACAGGGTGTAAAACTAAGGACTGGTTCCACAGCTGGTGCAAATTGGCGTAAATCCATTCACGTCAATCTGAAATGTGCTTCTTAAAGGTCACAATACCTGGAGAGTGTAAATAATTAGGTCTGCGGGTCAACAAAACCTGCCGGCTTGAATTAGGTGTTGGGCCACTTGAGTTTAAGCCAAACATTGACTATTCATTGGAAAATGCTCTTCACAGTTACCGAGACATCAATGCAGGTAAATATTTTCTCTGCAAAGTCCTATCTGATGGTCACTCTTTACACTTTCCCAACGAACAAGTGTTAAATTCTTTTGTGAAGATCCTTCTTCGTTTACCAGGTTTTAGATTGGATTTACAGCAGTCAAAGCCAGGAGGAGGAGAGATGGAAAGTTCTTTATGGAGCTCTGCAAAAAGTGTACCCACAATTCAGTGCAGACAGCATGATTTTAACCAGGAAAAGCCCCGTTCTATGGTCAATCAAGATTTGATTTTATTTGATTTTATTTTTATTTCTTTAAATTTAGTAATATTTTTACATAATATATTCAACTGGCATTTCATTTGCCTAGTGGAACATTCTTCATAAGCGATTTCCAGAATGACAGCCTTGCAGAATATGGTGTGAATAAATTAAAGACAATGTATAATAAAGCTTCATCATAATGAGGTAGGTTATTTCAGGCAGTATATGAAAATAATTTATATAAAGTCCTAGAAATAAAATCCTGCTTGGTATCCTGGGTTTATAAAGCTAAATTTTTGAAAGGGGAAAGAAAATGTGGGTGCAATGTACACATATTTATTTATTTATAAAATATGCAGTTATGGTAGCTACTCTGCTCCTTACTGTAGGTACCAACTTGGCCTAACATTAACTGTTTATGGTTAGGAAGACATTGCTGGGTTTCGTCTAAGTAGCCACTACCCCATGAAATGGCCTAAAATCTGTGCTGAAATTAATGCAGGAAGCAGATCCCAGGGTGTACCAGGGGTCCAATGGAGTCTTGCAATGCAAGAGCCTCTGCTCAGTTTTAGGAGTGTAGGTGTAGTCCATATGTCAAATTCCATTGTCACCCTGCGGAAGCTGATTCCATGTGAAACCTCCAGCTGTATCAGCATTGATTCTGGTGTCCAGGGAAAACCTATTAATTATTCCAATGTTACTGGATCAACTGCTGTTTTCTAAAAACTTCTCAGCAACCATCCTTGGTTTCACCCCACAGAATTAACCAGCATTACTTTAAATCTCCACTGACTCTCATTAGTCTTACATTAGACTTTTCATTGCACTCTTCTGGACTGCCAGAACTCTCTCTGGGAGAAAAATTAAAACCACAAATAGCATTATCAGATGAGTTGTGTGAGGCTTGGCTAATTCTGGTCAAGCAGCACACGCATTATTTACACACTGTAGGTAATTACTCTTTATATAACTGTGGCATCATTTCATTCTGTCCAGAGCCTTTTTGCCTCCAGATGGTAATTCATATCTATTACAACATTTCAAAGTGTTTGAAGAAATGATGTAGCAGACTCAGAATTACAATGTTTTTTTTTTAGAAAACAAATAACCTCTTATGACAGTTTGTAAATATTTATTGGCCTCTGTTTGCCTTCTTGTCCTAGAAAAAGTGTCCAAGCTTCATACCCACAGCAGTGAGAGATATATTTTTAAGTATAAAACTTCAAAATTGTTATTCTAATGTCTTCATGCAAATCCCAAAGTCAAGGCATTATAAACATTAAGTATTAAATGGACTGGGAAAACTGTTAATGGAAAGTATGTGGTGAAGAGAGGGTCTATTCCATAAAAATGTAAAGAGAATATGATAAAGTCTGTCAGAGTTAAAGTGTATTTGGTAGAAATGTTTAAAGCATTGGGACTAAACACTTGCTACTGAAAATTTACATTTAACTCACAGTGCTACTTGGGATTATATCAGATGAGGGATGTGCCCACTGTCTAAAAATAGGAAGGGAAAGCCTGGAACAGCTGTTACAGGGAATTCTGCTTTCTAGAAGTGCTCTGTTGTGACAGTCATTGTAAAGATAAGATTCCTTTCCAGAGGAATAAAAGGGATTTCTGTGAAACAGCAAGTGTCAAAGCACAAGTTATACTCAAAACTAGGTTCTCAGAAATCCTGCTGAGCAAAGCTCAGACCTGTATCTTTCAGAGCTGCTTATAACTTCATGTTTTTAGTATCAATAAGATTTGTGAAGATGCCAAAGTGTGAGCTCAGAATTATATTACAGCTGTGAAAATCAATGTGCATTTCAGGACTGGGAACCATTCTCTGGGAAATCCACTGGGCACTACAAGCTTTTGGAAATGGAGCTATTCCTATTGTTACTTCAGGTCGTGTTGCCATAAATGCCTAGTACTTACTTGAGTTGCTCTGAACACACACAAAAAATGGAATTCTCAAGGAATAGCAGGTAAGGACTAACAAGGGAATCTTTTTTATTGACTACCTTTCTCAGTTATGCCTTAATATAGACAGATTGGTGATATGCTGATTTCTAGTTTGTAATGACTTGATCTCAAGCCTTTGTCATTCTTACTTCCCCTGTCTTACGGCTTCTGCTGCTTTTACACCTTCACAGGAAGAAATGGCTTCAGCCTGTGCTTGACTTCAAAAAAATGACTCTCCTCTTAAAGACAGTAAGTATTTACATCCTTGACATTATTCAGGTCCTGAAGTTTCAGCCCCTCTGCAAGGGACAGGGATTTTGGTCTCCTCTGTGCTTCCATGGGAGCCAAGCACAAAGCTCCCAGCCAGGTTCTCCTGTAGTTACCAGTGCCAGCCCCACGGATGGCAGCAGCAGAAACTACAGGACCATGCCAGCCACTCCAGAGGGAAATTCTTCCTTGCTGGCATGTGATGAAAAAGCCATGCCACGTGCCCCAACTATTGCACAACTGGCCAGCCCCACTCTCCAGGGTAAAAGTGGTCCAGACTGAGATGCTCTGGCAGAGCCATGCAGGGAAGTTTGCACAATGCCTACCCCACTATGTCTGGCCTGAGCCACTATTATTAATCATCCACTTTCATGAGCAGTAAATTAATCCATAGCATTTAAGTAGAAAGAAATATGTAAATGCATTTTTAAAATATGGCATAAAATAGAAATGTCCATTAAAGGAGTGACATGGACACCCACTTGGTGCTTTACTGGGGAGCCAGGGAGGAGTGTTTGTTGTTGTTTTTTGTTCTGTAAAAAGTTTTAAAATAAGCATCAAGAAGCATTGTTTTAAAGGGGTGCATTATACACCCTCTGAAAGAGATCTCTGTCAGCTCAGTAACCAAAATTGCACATTCTATTAAGAGATAAAACAGTAGCACAACATAACTTTGTATCACTGGAGATCTTCCATACATTTGCCTAGAAGGGAATACTCTGCATTGACTAAGCCTTTTTCCTTCTGTGCTAAACAATAATTACATTTCTAGAAGAATTCAGCACCAAATATTAAGCATTCCTGCAGTCATTCCAAAAGCAGAGGGAGCAGTTGTTAATCTATAAATACTGCTGCACTCAGCAGAGGTGAGCCCTGCAAGAGTCGCTCTGCATTGATGCCAACCCTCTGCAAATCACTGCTGGCAAAAAGGGAATAATTTGGGATTGTGTCAGAGGGGTGTAACAGAGTGCTGCTGTGACAAGGATGAAGCACGTCAAGAGACCTTTTTGGCCAACTTGCCGCCCACCCCCAAATCACTGGACTTTGTATTGCTTGTTTGTACTGCTCAAGACGTTTGCAAAATAAACTTTTTCATAGATGATTTATATGCAGAGAAGCTAAAAACAAACTGACCTTTCTCACCCATCAAATAGTCCAAGCTTGTTCTTGTATCCGATTGCCTACTTAAACCATCTGAGATTGCTCTTTGTAACGCATAGATCTGCTTTTGTGTGTGTCCCCTTGCAGGAGTTCTGGGAGGGAAAGCAGTGAGGGGGTTTTGCAAGATGTTAGTCCATTTAGCAGATGGAACTGCTGAGAAAAATCACCTATTTTTTCTGGAAAAACAATGTTACATAAGCACTTCTGTAACTTTTTCTGTTTCATAAGTAACCTGGCAAGTTGAGTAATTCGCATTCTGGGTATCATTCTAAAGAAATATTTCTAATAATCCTCTCTGTGTACAAAGCAGTATTGCCTCATCCTGGTTTGGCACTTAATCTACAACTACTATTTTCAGAAAGGCTATTTCCCAATTCAAATAAAAACAACAATCTCACACTTATATTGTGCCTTTCTTCCTAGAAGATTCCAAAGAGCTCTGCAGAATTAAAACAAACCAGACATGTTGGACACAGGGTGGCTTCATTCATCACGGAGAGGCAGCCAGACCTGGGGTGAAGTGTGTTCAGCAGCAGCAGCAGCCCAGAGCAACCCCAAAGAGCAGCTTCCAGTCGGGAGCATGCAGAGCCTGATTCTCTTGTTCCCTATCTTATTGCAGTTACTGGGAATTCTTTACTGTTAATTGTGATTTACACATGATGTTAAGCATTCTAGGCTGTAGCTCAATGGGGAACAGAAGGAAAGCTGAGCTGCCTGCCCCCTTTGCCATCCTGAGAGCCAGGGATGTGACTGTGCTAAAAAAATGTAAGAGGTGGAAGAGGGGGAGAGCAACAGTGGCTCAACAGGCTCCTAAAAAAAAAGGATGGAACATTGATATCAGTGCCATGAAAGTCCCATACAAAATAAAAATTCACCCAGCCTGCATCCTCTTTTTCAAACATTTGAAGGCCAGAACTGGGAAAAGTCTACTGACCCCAGAGCCAATACAACAACTGCACAGCCCCATCTTCAGCTGGATGGGAAATCTCTGGGATAGTCCTTGAAAGCTCCTTGTTATGGGAGCGGCGTGGGAGTGTTTGGGAAGCAGCCACCCCTGATGGTCACCACAGGTTTAGTGCAGTGCAGCCTGCTGAGATTTCCCCTGAGCACCTGCAGAGCCAGCTGGAGTACCAGGAATCCCAGCTCTGGAACAGGTCTTTGTAACCTGGAGGGGAAGGTCCATTTTCTCTCCTGCCCTGCACACACACACACACACACACACACACACACACACTTTTACCAATTTGATATGAAATATTTTGTGAAGTTTTTTTTCCAGGCTGTTTTCCTGCTGCCTCCAAGTGTCACAGCATAACTCAGTCAGGCTGTACCAGGATCCAGAGCTGGCCATATTATAATCTCATTTAAAGATACGAAGCGATAATTAGTGAACTCTGAATAACCATTCTGTATTATGATGTCTAATACTTGTCTTGGCTAATGCAAATACAGGGGAAAGGCTATAATCTTATTTATATGTATCAATGTACTGAATATATGTCTTTACAAAACCCACAGTACTTGTCCCTGCACAATTTAATCTGTGGCACCAAAATTGCACATTAACTGCTTATAACAAGTTGTGCCTTGATTTAAAAAAAGAAAAAAGAAAGGAAGGGAAGCAAAGCCACCAAACCTGTTAACCCTCTTACCAGCCTAATACTTAATTGAAAATCCCCTTGGTTGAAATGGATTTTTCTTTTTATACGTACTTTATACAGCACTGTATAAAGTGGCTTTTTATAAACACAACAGATGAGGTTAATAGCTGTAGCCTGGGTTAGGGGGGTTTTGTACCCTAAATCTCTACCAAGACTGTTATATAAATGCTACTATTCTAAAAATAACCCCCAAAATAATCAGGGAAATGTTACATTATCACTCCCCATATCAGGCTACTAATGATGGCAAACCAGGGCAGGCTCTTAATGGGTGAAATAATCCTCTTTTACAAAAAGAATCCATCCTTACCTGCTCAGAACTACCTACCTGACTATAGGAAATCTTTGAAGGGCATCTTTAAATACATGCTGGTTGCATCAACAGGTCTTAAAGCTTATGCATTTGCAAAAATTCACTGACTAAATGAATTAAAATTTGCTATTTTACAGTAATGTCTGCACTATTCTGTCTCCAACAAAGGAAGAAGAGAGAGATCAGTATTTTTTTTCAGATATTTAGACCAGAAGATTATTAAAAATCTTATCTCTGAAAAGACATATATTCACTGAAAAGACTGAAAAGACATTAGCAGTGTTTTTAGAAGCCTCAAGGATATTTTACTGCTTCTGTTGTAGAAGTCCTGGTGTGTTCTTCAAGAGAAGCTGGCTACCCACCCCTATTTTATGGACATTTGCTTGGGCACTGTTTTGTCAGGTACTTAGAGTAATTGTGATGAGAAAAAAGGTGTAATTTAGAGGTATAAAATCAAACATAATAAATTAGTACACCTTGAGCTGCATTTCGTCACTTAAACAGAGTGTGTTTGCTCCAGGCTTTGACCTTCAGGAAGTGCAAAGGAACAGCCAGAGGCTCTTTTTCTCTGCTCCTGTGTGATCACTGTTGATCCAGAGGATGCCTCCCAAGGTGGAGTGATGTGCCCTGGGCCAGGATGCTTTGCTGTCCTCTGACAGCAGGGTCTGTGCCACTCCTGTTTTCACTGTGAACATGTTGCACTGCACTGCATCCTACAGGGCAAAGCCAAGGGTTTCTCTGCTCTTGGTACAGCTTTTCTGAGGTGTCTCCCCAGACCAGCTCACTGTGCTGTTTTTTTTTGGGTCACACGTTAAGATTTTACTGGCTTGCAGCAATGTTCTGTGGGGATACATAGGAACACATATTGTAACATGTACCCCAAACTTTTGGGCATAAACTGTGCCCTAGTTGTTTTTTAAAAAAATGAAGGATGTGATTTCAATCCTTATATATGATGCAGTCTTTTGCACTTCTGGATTGGCACCTCACCCAGAGCCCTTGTAAATAAAGAGTGTTGCAGTACACAAGTTTGTCTGAGTTTTGGAGACTCTGAAGAATTCTGGTTTGTGTTGTTGATATATGTCACAAGCTGCTCTCTCTTCAGCACGGTGAAGTGGATATTTCCACTCCAGAGTGGGATGTGGCTCAATGGGAAGAGCTTCTATTCTGGCCTCTCCTTGCTCTGTGACCTCTGAATAACAACAGGCTTTGGTATCTTAGGGAATCTTCTGCAAATGTCTGGAATTGCCTGCTTTATAATAGTAACATGATCAGGAGTTTGAAAAGTACTTCAAAACCTCCATACAGCTTCAACCAAAGATTTTCAGAGCTTTCTCCTACTACTTGACTTTACAACTTTGCCACTCAACATGCCAGAAGTATTGAGAACACTGCATTCCATAGAGATAATTTAACTGTATCAGTTAGTAATATTAGTTAGTTAATCATCTCTATTCCATAGAGATACTTTAATTGTATCAGATCAATAGGCTCTGTGTCCAGTCCCACCAAAGACTCAAAGTCCCATTTGACTGGGCACTTTATGAAAACACAGTACCAGGCCTGACCATTTCCAATGCAAGAAGAGTTGCCCAAGGAAGCTTGTGGCTCCTGCCCAAAGCCCAGGATCCTATTTCTGATGGAAAAGTGTGTCCCTTCTCATCAGTACTGAGTCTGATAGCACAGGCCCATCTGCACTGGGATCTGAGAGTCAGCTCATAACTGCTCTGGGAACTGATCACAGCTGGTGATTTTCTCATTTTATGGGACCTAAGAAATATTTTCAGTGCTTGTGGATCTTTCCACAGTCTGAGATAGTCTATCTAGACAGCTTTTATTCTAGCAGAAAATACTCTAGGCATTTTCTTAATAATTTTAGCATTGCTCACTCGTTTTTCTTTTTTCTCTCTTCAATTCCTCTCTGTCATGAGAATAAAAAAGAAAAATTCCATTTGAAATGGAACATTTTCCTTAATCCTATAAAGAAAGAGTATAATTGATTCAACTATAAAATTTATAGGCATGGAATCAATGCTTATTATAGTCAAAACATGCCAGGTCACTTCTTTGTGGCTGGTTTAAAGCTGTTCCGTTAAGTGTAATGTTAAATGAAAGTGCTTTAGTCTAAACATGAAAAGGTTAGATTGTGTTACATCTGCACAGCTCTGTGTGCCTGTTAGGATCTGATTTCAGGGTTTCATGCAGAAGACCTTCCATTGTTTCCTTTGTACCTTCTCTCTGGGGTAAAACTAATTTTTGACAGTCACAGTAGTAGCTGCTATAATGTAGATATTAATTTAATCTGGAGCTGCATCAGTCCTTAAACAGTTCAGACTTTTCCTTTATGTTTTTGGGGTCTGGAAAACACTGAGAAATTGAGTATGAATGGGGCTTAATCACGGCATTGATGGCAAATCTTTTCAGTCTCTTGATTTTTCTGTTCTCAGACTACCTTCAGGGCTAATTGAAAAGATTCAAGTGCTATGCAGGCACAGTCACTCCTACAGCTCTACTCTTCTGGCTATTAAACATTTCTACACACTTTGCAATTAAGCTACTAAACTCTTCAGCAGATGGTTTTTCTAAGCAGCAAAGTGTTTCTAACTTTTCTGTTGGCGCAGAGCGATGCCATCACAGAGATCTAATGGTGGAACATTTAGGGAGGGTATTTATTAGGGCTGGAGCCAGTCAAACTGACTGGAGAACCTCAGATTGAGTAGATTTCCCATTTTCTTACTATTTGTGATTTCATCTTCATGGTGTGCCTGGTGTTGGTGCAGTACTTCTGAGACAAGACAGTGTTGAGACTGTGATTGCTTGGGGTGGCTGTGCCCTGATGCAGCAGCATCTTTAAATTCCAATGCCTGGGCCAAAAAGTTTGCCTATGGCTGAACAGGTGTAATTCCTGTTGAACCAAGCGGGAATTCCAGAGTTTTAAATAAAAACAGCTCTTGGCCCATTATCCACTTACATGCACTGTGCCCAGGGGCCAAGATACACAGCATTGACAAGTGATTGGGGTTCCTCAGGAGCTTGAAGCTTTACTACACAGGGCTCAAACAAAGCCGCATTTCAGACAGCAGGGAGCACATGCCAGTTTCATTTGTCTGAATTTCGTCATTCAGAATAAAGGCCTTTAAAATCACCAGTCACTTTCCAAAAAACCAGCCCAATTCCCCCACCCCCCCAGTTATAAATCCTGGCAGTGTAAAAGCCTAAATAAATACATACGTCAGCTGCCAGGATCCTGGATGACAGTTTTCAAGGCGTATATTGCCCCAGACTAGCCTGTAAATAATTTTTATTTTTATTCATGACTTTAAAACCACATCACTAGTGGGCTGGACTTGTGGTTCTTCATTTGCATAGTATATGTTTTGACCTAAACTGAGTTAAATGCAGAGGGAGAAGAAATGAAGGTCAAATTTCATTAACAAAATAAAGCAGCTCATGTGAAATTGACGTCTAGTGATGGAAAAATATGCAACTGAACTGAGCCTTTCACTGGTTATTTAACCAAAACAAGGTCTCTGTAATGACAAACATTCCCATCTTCAACTGCATCACAGACACTAACAGAAAAACTTGGCATCTCTCATTGTATGGGAATATGAGGCAGAACTGGTGAGGACTTTTTCCTGCCATCCCCTTGCCAACTGTACATTCCATCTGACTGAGGATTACTGATAATTTTTGGCACCTTTGTGGCTACAGAGGACTCTTCTGTACAGTATTTATTTATCCAGGAATTCTAGAATTTATTTTTAACAGAACTTTTAAAAATGCTGTAAACACAAAATATGCTAATTGTATTAACAAAAGGATTCCTACACCAAAAGTTTACTTTTCCCCCCAAAAGCACACTTTGGGGCCAAGCTCTTCAGTTGGTGTAAGTTGGTAGAGCTGCTCTCCTTTTGGTGGACACACTCCAAATTTAAAATGGTCGAGGATCTTTCCTAGTAAAGCAAAATGCTTATAAAAATCTGAATAAAAGGGAGTATTTAGACATATATTCTTTCCTTAGCAGTACTACCAGGAGCCTTTAACAGCCATGTCTCTGCAGCTACAAACAGGACCTCATTTGCCAAGAGACACAGACCCTGTCAGACAGCACCAACACAATGAGGAGAGAAAAGAGGTCAAGAATATTGTTCCCATTTTACAGAAGAAAAACTGAGGCAGAAAAGCATTAAGTGACTATTTTCTACCAACCTAGACATA
This sequence comes from Anomalospiza imberbis, assembly GCF_031753505.1. Lineage (NCBI taxonomy): Eukaryota > Metazoa > Chordata > Aves > Passeriformes > Viduidae > Anomalospiza > Anomalospiza imberbis. Next base: position 10,787,009 of record NC_089699.1, on the reverse strand, counting down.
ACTGACTCCAGCAGAGCCCTGAGTCACCTCTATCAGGGCATGTGGACATACCCAAAGAGATGGTCAGAAAGCTCTGACAAAGCTGAGAACTGGCTTTCTGTGTCCCCATCCAGAGCATGCCTTGCTATTCCCTAAATGTCCTGGAAAATCTCAGAACCAGATTAGAAACTATTACTTTCACCACAAAAAATTCAATGACAACTTTTTGGTTTTCAGTGACAGAAAGCTGAAATGTTTTAGTTTTGAACAAAGATCTTCCCCTCCGCTTTTGGGTACTGAAATCCAAAGAATTTTTACAAGCAAACCTGATTTTTTTCCTGGTTTTAACAGAAGGTTTTCTACTCAATCAAAGCCTCACCATTTTTTCAGAACCTGAACATTTTGAGATGCATTAGCAAAAGGAAAAAATAACCCAATTTTTTGACAAGACCGACTTTCCACTAAAAAATCACAGCACAAGGGGCAATTTTCTACATTTTTTTCGTCTTCTTCATCTTTATCTTTCAGGGACTCCTGAGCTGCTTTTGCTGTTATTAAAATGCCTGTGTGAAAATTCTGAGGGTGCTTTAGAGCACACAAGGCAGTAAATAGGCTGAGAACTGTGCTCTGCCTCTCTGAACGCTCCACTGGAACCCGGGACACAAACTGCTAACTTAGGAATCTAACTCATGTACCTGGCACAACTAAAGCTGGGCACTGTAGCTGGCTTTGGATTAAACCTCCTGTGCTTGGTTTTCTGGCTAAGTCAGCATTGCCCTGCCTTGAATTAAGAGTACCTGCACAGACCCTGGCTGAAGCCAGGCACAGTAACTCACTGAGCTCCAGCTCGTGCCACAAGGCTGAGCAGCACTGAGGATGGCACATGAGAAGCTGGGGTGCTCTGAAGCAGAAACAGCATTAATTGACAAAAAGAATAAAAAAAAGAACAAAAAAGGAAAGAGAAAATTTCTGCTTTATAAGATTTAATTATTTTTAAACTTAAGAAAAAAAAATCCATAAAGTAATGCAAAGAAGTTAAATATTCCCTTCAAAGGAAATTTTCTCTTTTTAAAATTATCCCTTTTTCTAATAAACTAGTAATTTATATAATCCGTATAAAACCACTAACACCCTTTCTTCTATTTTTAAGTAACACTGGAGAGCTTTCCCAAGGCTTATTTTATTTTTCTGAGAAGGATTAAAACTTGTGATGGTCCAGATCCTTCCACACTTCTATTTGCTGACAAGCACCACACTCCTGCCATAACCCCAGTGAGCAGCAGCTGGGGATGTGTCGTGTGGAATTTTCAGCACTCCACTGGCTGCAGTGGAGCAGTTCCAGGCTGACAGATTCACTGCTCTGAATGCAACACCATCTGATTGGGAGCTTGTTGAACAAGTCATAAATCAAGTGATCTTTATGTTTCTAGACAAACATTTCAAGGAAAACAAGGATAAAGGGTCTCTATATGGAGCTATTTGTTCTATCCAGCCTCTTATCCAGCTTAATATTTTTGTTGCTTCACAACGAGCATATTGTGACTTGCCTGGGCTGCACAGGAGGATGCTTTATCCTTTCAAAGTAACTGCAAGCTGTATTCCTGTTTTTCACCCAGAAGAGGACCATGGGAAGAAACTACTGAGCCACTATCCTTCCTTGGGCTCAATCTGCTGGGGATGCTGCTCCAACCCAGACCTAAAGCATGCAGAAAGAATATTTTACTCTTAAGTAAGTCACGGTGCTTTAGTTTTGGATCCAGTTTCATGCTAGACATGGCACAGTACCTCAGATGGCATTGCAGACACAGCCTGAGGGGACACACACTCCTCTCACCACTCAAAGGAGCATGGGGTGAAGTCAGCTCAAAGAAAATCCTGCCTGCTCTCCCATAGCTCCCCTCTACCCCCTTTTTCTCTCTCAAATAATTCAGATATTTTAGCCCTTCCAGACAAAAACTGGAGCCTTAAATTAAAATGTCATCTGTTAGTAAAGAAACTAAGCTATGTTTTTCATTCCTGAGAAAGGACTCACTTATGCTTATAACTATAAGTTGCTAGTGATTAAGCAACTGGTATATTTTCACACTCATTAAAAGAAACATGGTGTGTTCGCCTTTCTAAGAAAAGGCATCTTGTTTGTAATACTGTAATACATTGGGAACACCTTCTAATTGGCTTCTAGTGCCCCTTGCCAAAATTCAGACACAAGTTTGTTTATTTACACAAGGAAAAAAATAAAACATTGTATAATTAGTCGAGTAATGGACTCCTAAATTCAGAAACTCAGAGGTATGCAAAACTGACAAACTTTTAAAGATTCCATTTTGGTTTATGAAATATCTCAATAGGTAGCTCAGACTGCATCATGGCTATTGTAGCAATGTGCTGCTCAATGTGGTGTTTGTGTCGAGATGGAAAACTTTGACATGTTTGATTTTTATGCAAGTCAATTAACTTGTTTTTTAAAACTGTAAGGGCATGCTTTGCAAATAAGATTACTTACTATAAATTATGAGAACATAGGGCTCCATTCAGACAAAAATGTTACACACCCCTTACACATGCATAAGTCTGCAGAATATAGTTCTGCACCCTGACAACTTATTCAGCTAGGGGTAGGAGCTTATTTTGGTCTATTCCACGGGGGCTTTCCTAAAAAGATATGAACAAAAGGGGATAGAGACTTAATTAGAATGTCTCTCTACACCCCACCTTCCTTTGCACCACCCAGGCAATTCCAACAGGCCAAAACCTCTCCTTATGTGGTGAGGGAAGAATTCCTTTTTTCAGTTAAGTCAGCCCAGAGCAGAATTAGCAATGGTATGTCCCCCTAACCACAGTACAGACAGACATTTGGCCATTCCCACCTGTGAGCTCTGCTCTCACACTCAGGCACGCTCTATTGACTGCTGCCTGTCCATCTGTTCACACAACCTTCCTTGTGCTTGGCCCCAGCTCAGCTGGGACCCTCAGTCCAGGGCTTCAGGGCGAAGCTGGCCTGGAAGAAATGACACTGAACGCCAGAAATGACACACCACCAGCACAAATTAAGATGCCAGGGGCATTTCAGACGGCACAAATAATTTTCCTTTCATGCAACAGACATTTGGTCAAGACTGCTTGCTTCCAAAAGGCAGATCTTCTACGGGTGCATGAGAAATGCAGGATGTCTGTTTGGCACTCAAAATGCAACCTAAAGAGCTGCAGAGATGTACTTGGGGCTTGGATGCAATGGCAGTGCCAATACACACACAAAGTAAATCCAGAGACAAGTATGAGTCAGAGAAAGAATAACTGTGGAATTTTGTCCAGGTCCTTTCCACTTTTACACATGCAGGGAAACTTTACCTAAGCAAACCATCCCATTGATTACACATGTGAGCAAGAATTGCTTGCATGAAGAAAGGTCACTGGATCTAGTCCCTGCTTTATGCCCGTTGTGATATAAAGCCAATCCTTACTAAGTCCAACACTTGTTAGGTTAAGGCACAAGAGACCACAAGAGAGCATTTTGTCTTCCTTGACAGTTTCAGTCTAGGTAATGAAATCATTCTTGTTTGAGGGACATTAGATTGTTGGTTCTGATTTGATGTCTGCAGCAAAGATAGTCTGTATTGCAGATTAATCATTTCTTGAGATGTCTTTTACTTAGACAAAAAGGTTAAAACAAGGAGAGATGACTGAGAAGATTAAGGAACAAACTGCTTTCCTGGTCCCCTGGCCATATTCTGGACAACCTCTTCCACAGACTATTTGCTACCAGAACTAACTTTCAGCTTGGAGCAGCAAACTCATACTCATGGAAATAGTTACAGATGTGGAGAGAAACATCTGTGCACTGACACATTCAGAAAAGGTGAATTTCAGATTTCAGGCAAAAGACCTTCCAGAGTAAGATTCCCATCACTGTATTCAGAATAAGAGAAAATGTCAGTGTGACTAGAACTCAGCCACACCACTTACTAGACCTGACCTGCCACGTGTGGAAAGACCCCTCCCATTGCTCAGGAGAGCCAGTGTGGCTTCGTGTCCCCCAGCAGCCTCACAAGGCCGGGTCAGCTGTTGTTCCTGGCAAGACACTGCTGTGGAAAGCCTTCAACAGAATCAGGGACTCATCACTACCAGTATGGGTTGCTATGGACACCACTGAAGAAAAGCAAAATCATTTGAGAAGGAAATAAAAGACTCTTTTCCACCAATAGTGACAGAAAATCCAATAGGTTAGTGATCCTGGTGGAATGCTAATCAACAGCTCATAGAAAGACTTGGAGGTTATGCAACTTTTAATATTCCTAGTGAAGAAGTGTGGAAGGGAATTCATGCAATACTGGCCATGCATACGCTTAGTAAGAAAACATCACACATTAGTGCCACAGGTAAGTCAGACAGTACTTTTGTCTTGCAACTCTTTCCTCTCAAGATCTCAGCCCCAAGCCATAGCCACCTGAAGAGCCAATCTACACATTCCTACTGAGCCAAATATTTAAATGGAGATGGATTCCTTGCTGGCATAAAACCACCCAGCTCACCCGACATCTGCACAGCTATGCTGATTTACTGCAGCCATGGATCTGGCACCTGATTTGAGCCCTGAGACAATCTAAATTTTCCATTCCTCACAGCTCTGGTGAATAATTTAAATATATGCTTTGAGCTCAAAAATAATACATTTAAAAAATTTTAGTGAGCTGAAAAATAAGAAATACTGGCTCAGAATTGCATGGAATGCTCTGTTCCATCTTCGCCTCATGTTCCATCTTACTGAGTATAATTTTGATTGAAATGGGATTTCAGTTTATGCAGGCTAAAAAGAAATGGATTTTGTGTGAGGACTTCTAAAATGAAAAAACCCACTAAGTTAAAAAAATCAACAGGTATTACCCTGAAAATCAGAACAAAATCTTTTATTAAAAAAAACAGTTTATTGTTTTCAAAGCTCAAAGCGGCCAGATTTTTCAGCTGATAGGAATCTATAAAATGTTAGGCTGCCAATGAGTCACCGGTTTTGCCCCAGAAAAACTGCTAAAATATTTTCCTCATACTGTACCAGTAGATATATTTGTTTACCTTAGTAAGACAATTTGCACAGGTAGGGCCAGGAGCATTTACTCTCTTACAGAACCTAAACTATTTTGAGCAATTTACAGCAGGAACACTCATTTGAATCCAAAATACTAAGAAGGGGGACAAGGGTTACAGAATAAACTATAGAATTGCTCAGTAAGGCTGGAAGGCATACTTTGAAATAAATATTTGACTCACATATTCCAAGTGGCATCACAGAGATGATGCTCAAGAGCATCTGAGGAAAGAAGAGATTTGGGGATGATTTTTAATGGGGCTATTTTATACTCACAGTAGAGCTACTCATTGTTCAGATCTATCATTCAATGCTACAGCAATTTTTAAACATATTTTGTTTTCAGCTGAAGTTAGGGTGGTTGGACCGTGCTGTCTATATGGTGGACTGTATTAATCTCTATGGTCTCCCAGTTATGAACATTAAAGTCCATGTTTTGCTCTGTTTTTACAGAAAGTGAAAGAAATTCCACAAAGCTAAACCTGCAAGACAAAATGTGCAATTTCACAGAACACCTACTATTTAGTAAAAAAATATTTTAATCACAATATTAGGACAACCTTCAGGGAAAATATAACAGGCAAAGAGAAACTTCAGTGACAAGTAATTACTGTAACAAAGACAGAAAGATTCTAGGCAATAAGAAACAGAAAAAGATATCTTTGAAAATACTTCATATTTTTAAAAGAAGATGAAGATATTTGATTGGCATAAAATAATGGTATTGAAGTCAATATGTTTATCTATCACATCTGCAGGGACTGATGTAGAGCTGAAATGAAGGATGGAGGGGACTCAACCACTCCTTCAGCATGACACCATCACCCACACTGGGGGAAGGCAGAAGGAGGGAAAAAAGTGAAAAGAGGGTGATGCTGCATTAGCTCTTCCTCCCCCATTCTGCCTTTACCCCTATAAATCCACCCTGACAGAATATATGGCTTAGAATCCAATTATTTTGCTTTAGGATTTCTCTTGTCTGTGAGAAACTACAAGTCCACCTCTTTTTCTCATTACTTTAGAGTGAGAAGATTTGGAAATGGGGTTTTCTGCAGCTCCTAGGAATGTTATATACCTAAATGCCCTGTTTTAAAAAATGTGCACCCATTAGCTCTTTTGAAAATGAAACAAAACAAAACACCTTATTATAACCAATTGCAAAATTCACCATATCAGATAGAGTCTTGTACATAGCTGTCAAGCTACATCTGCTGTTTTTCACAGTGTGGTGTATTATCATTGTCTCCTACTGAGAGCGGTGAATTCCTGCATCCAAAAATTCAAACCAAAAGTTTTTCCTGCCATAGATGTCATCTTATTGAACAAGATGCCTAATCTCAGGCACCCAGGACTGCAAATGTTAACCTTAAAGTTTGCTGGCGTCTCTCAGAAGCTTAGGAGTAAGAGGAACCTAGTCTGCCTAGTCTGAAAAGTTTCTTTCAGATTGCTTTAAATATTTCGTGGATGATTACAGTCTGAACATTTGACTACATGCCACTTCATTAGACTTACTCATTTTTTTGTTCTTACCATAGATGGGAAATTAACAGTGATCTCTGATATTTGATTTCCTATAAGATATGAGAGATATTCAGGGCAGTGTCTGGAAAAAAATTAGGATAATAAGGTGTATAAATCTCTGCTTCATTTGAAACAACGCATAAAAGCCAACCCCACATTAATTTTTTTGCTGAAAGAACTTCAATAAGTTTTAAAGTAAGTGTTTCATTTACTGCCACATGCCACACATACATGGCAAACAGTTTATACAAACCACAACACTCAGCTGTTCCTGGTTAGGTAGAACAGCCCTCCCCTGAACACCCAAGCTGCTCCCGGTTCCCTCGGGACTCTGGTACAGGGTGCTGAGGTTTCAGCTGGTCCAAGAGAGAGCTACAGACACGCGGGGTGAGCGGTGAGTCCTTCTGAGGACGCGCTTGTGAAGCCTTGGCTGAGTTGGGCTCAAGGTTTTCTGGCTCAGAGCAGAATGCTGTGCACTTCTGAAGACAGCTTAAGTACAGTGGAACTGTTCCCAACCTGGTGGTCCAGCCTTAATGCCTTCTTCATGTAGTGCTCAGGGAGCTTTATTAGACTTCCCAGCTCACCAGAAACTCCACTGTGCACACACACAACGGTGCTGGCTTTGTGTGGCCAGGTTTGAGCAGCTGGGGGGGCTACAGGGATGCCTTCATCCCTGTAGTGAATGAAGGGATGAATGCCTTCATCCCTGAAGTGAAAAGCTTCCCCCATGTCCCATAGAGCAAATTCCAGCTGGCTCCAAGGTGGACCAAGGCTGAGCCCATCAGCCGTGACAGGAGAACCTCTGGGAAAAGGTATTTAGAAATGGAAACAAAAAATCCAGCTACTTCAGCCCCAGAGAGGAGTGAGAATAGTGGAGAGCAACAACCCTGCAGACACCCAGGTCAGTGCAGACTGAGGGGAAGGAGGTGCTCCAGGCGCCTCCAAGAGCAGAGATTTCCCTGCAGCCCCTGCTGAAGACCATGGTCAGGAAGGCTGTCCCTGGGTCCCCCGTGGAGCAGACATCCACCTGCAGCCCTGGAGGAGCCCAGGCCAAGCTGTCCTATGGGAAGGCCATGCTGGAGCTGGCAGGACCTGTGGCCCCATGGAGAGAGGAGCCCACCCTGGAGCAGGGAAGAGTGTGAGGAATTCTCTCGCTCTGCAGGGAAGAACAACAGAATGACATGTGATGATCTGACCCCAGCCCCCATTTCCAAGCCTGTGTGCTGCTGGTGGGGAGGAAGCAGAGAAAATCAGGAGTGCATTTAAGCCTGGAAAGAAGGGAGGGGTGGAGGGGAGGTGTTTTAAGATTTGGTTTTGTTTCTCAGTACTCTGATTTGATTGGTAATAAAGAAATTTCCCCAAGCTAAATCTGCTTTGCCTGTTATGGTAATTGATGAGGGATTTTTCCCTGCCTTTATTTTGACCCAAGAACCCCTTGTTGTATTTTCTGCCCCTCCTCCAGATGAGGAGTGATACAGCAGCGTTGGTGGGCACCTGGAGTCCTGCCAGGGTGAACCCCCAACAGACCCAGTACGCTGCTGGGTGAAAAGGTCTCTGCACACCCTCATGAAGCCAGGAGCAGATACAATGAGAGGGAGGAGAGGTACCTGGGTGTTTCCATGGCCAGGAGATGTAGCACTGAGACCTAATTTAGGCATTGGTTTTAACTGAGGCTTATTTACAAGAGTTTCAAGGTTCAGGTCAATGACCTCATTTATTGTGCAAGTATTACCTACAAAACAAAAATTTACCCTCTTATTCCAAAAGGACATGATGAACTTGGAAGTCCACCTGATTTTAAAAGATAGTATTTCAGCTCGTCTCACCGGGCTATAAAATCTCTCTAGTAATTTATGCATGTTTACAATAATATCTGTGCAATATTATTCAACATTCTGTTGCTGTGTGAAAAATGGAATGCCCTTGGAGGAACAAATCCACGCAAAAGGCAAAATAAACCTGGCTAGATACGCAGTGTCTAAATGTCCAAAGCAAACTAGGAGAGGGAGTGAGGGAAAGTTATTTTCTGTCCATTTTTCACTCCCAGACAATATTATGAAGTGCCTGGAATACCAGAAGGTTCATTTGAAAACAGAGGACTGATGTTTACACTGGCCCTTATATAAATATATACGGGTTTTATGTACTTCTTTTCCCTAATACTTCAAATTAAACTCAGCTTATTTATTGCCGAGAAAGGTACAGGATTTTTTTAATTGCACAGGTTCAAAAGAGCAGCCTGGCAATGATATTCTGAAATTGTCCAGAGAAATGTGTCCTCAGAGCTGTGTGATTGGGAATCCTAGGGAAGGGTAACCTCTAACCTGAGCCCTGGGAAGTTGCACTGCTGTAAATAAGGTATTTGCACCAGTAGGTGTAAGATGCACTTATTATGAAGTTATTTACACCACCCAGTGCAGGAGGCACTTCAATTAATACAGGAGTGCCTGGCTCTTCTGTTTGCTCTTCCTCTGGACCACGGTTTGCATCCAAGCCAGGTAGTAAGTTGCCAGGTGTAGGCCAAAAATAAAGGCATTACTATGCCAGAAAGAAAATGCTGTTAAGGTTGTATCAATACAAGGGGCTACACTGGCTACATTCTCCTAATTTAATCCCTCCCCCACAAAAGAAAAATACCCAACAAAAATATACTCTTCACAATCAATCACAATCACAATCACAATCACAATCTGCTAAGCTCCTAACCACAAACACAGATCAAACATCCTAATTCCTGTTTCATTTTGCAGTTTGGATTGAGAATCCTGCAAGCATGACAGTTCTGGTGGTGGCTTTGTGATCTGGATCCTGCTTGGTAGGATCTATGCAGAGACCAACAACTCATTCTACAGAGCCCACTCTGCAGGCATCAGATGACTGTGGCTTTCAGTTACTACCTCTGGATCAGAGCCAGAAGCCTAGTGGTGAAAAGCTCTTTATACCATTACCAATCCCTCGAGCCACCCAGTCCTTCTCCATTGCATACAGGTTTTTAGTGTTGTGCCTTAAGATCTGTTCTGGTTCTGAGTAACGTTCTTTGTGATGGGAGCCTTGCCACTCCCCCTCTCATGAGGGAAAGAAAACAACGAGGAGGGAGTGTGAAACCTATTTTCAAACTCTGTTATGATTATCTGATGCAGCAACTACTCTGGGATTCTCGATGGGAGAGACCTGAGTGCTGGGTGATGTCTGTTCTGGATGAAGAGCAGACTCCAGGCCAGTCAGTGCCAGGATGTGTGTGCCTTCAGTGGGTGCTGCTGCTTCAGTCAGTTCAGCTGGGCTCTGGGATGGGAGCACCCACACACAGCCAGAGCCCCCCACAGGGATGGCTCCAAAGCTTTCCAGGACATCTGCAGGCTGGCAGGGCCTCAGTGCACTCCCAGGTTGGTCTGGCATTGAGTGCTGACTCAGAACACGATGCTCAAAGGCACATGAATATACCCCCAGAGAGGGCACAACTACGATCAGTGAGCTCCCACAGCATCAGCTCAGCTGGTTTCCAGCTAAGCCATCCGCCAACATAGTCAGAGGCAAAATTGTGGCATCTCTGCACTCCTGTCCCACCGTTCAGCAGGGAAAAGTGACTCACTGTGACGTTACACCAGTGCAGATTTCTCTGCAGTAGCTTTTCTCCCAGACTCTTCAAAAGCACATCACACAGGGCAGCTGCTTTCCCCTCAGGGGACAAGCTGCAGGGGACTTAACAGTAATACATTGGTACCCAGGCTTCACGAAGAGGGCTGTAAGCTGCTGATCCTGCAATAACACCTCCAAGGATTTAGAGTCTTTAATGTTGATTGCTGAATATTTCTGTTCCTGTCTGAACCATTCCAACAGTTGTTTCAAGTGACTGTATTCATTCCCTTCCTTTTAACCATTGGAGCTTCTTGCTTGGCCTGGGAGCAGGAAAGAGGGAATGAAAAGGTCTCTTCAAATTTGCTGGAGCTGCTCTCTTAAAAGAGAGCATTGACACAGATCCTGCAGCTCCCACGTGCAGCAAGGCTCCCACTGGACCTGCAGGCTCAGAGAGACTGCAGGATCCTTGTGGGCACTCCAGGAAGAGTGTGGCTGTTCTCCTCCCCGCTGCATGAGAGTATCGTATCTATTCCTAGCATGGATCTACCAGGTGGCAACATTCCCCTGCCAGCATACCTTTGGTTTGGCTCATCTTGAAAGCTATGATGTTACATTATATGATGGCGTCATTATATTTATTTCAGCTTTCAATGAAGATTTCTGGCGAATCTCCAAGCTGGAATATCTTCTCTTTAATGTGTCTAAGATCCAGCCAATGTGGTGCAGATTACATTTATATAACACAGCCCAGTGAGGTGAACTGCTGGGAATTTTTTTCAAGGTGTTGATGTAACTAAACTAAGATTATTTCTCTATTAAAATTATGGAAGAAGAAAAACTTGTCCAGTATTTACCCAAATACTACTGCTCTAATTTCTAGCTGGGGTTATTTTGGTGATGACTCCACAGTGCCCTCATGCAATCTCAAGAATTCATCTTTGTGGTGGTATTTTGAAAATGATAAAAGGAATAAAATAGATTTTTCAATTAAGTATGTATATGAGGACACAGCACTTTAATGTGTAATGTTTCCTAGTTGGTCCATTTTCTTCACACTATCTGAACTAATTTTGAATTAGTTAATTTGGACAAATTACTCTGGTTTACTTTATTATGCTTTTATTGACTGTGTTCCTCTTAGCACTTTCAAATTAGCCATCATCACAACTTCGGTTAAAAGCCACATGTTCTTCCCTTATAATCAGAAGTATAAAGCATTGGGGAATGATATGTAGAATACTGCTCTGCACTGGCAAAGACAGTGGCTTGGATGCTAAATGCAATGTCCTAGAGGACCCTCCCTTGAACACTGGGCCTTAACTTTACTAGATTTTGAATAAACGCGTGGTGTGAGAGAACAGATTATTCTGATAAAGACTGACTACAGTGGCAAAGAAGATGAAGTCCTGTTCTCCTCACAAGGAACTGCAGCACACAGGTTAAATGACTCAAGATGAGCCTATGGCAGACACAGAAATTAATTGAAATTCCCATTATTATGCTTTAAGACACTAAAATTGCAAAAGAAGAAACTGCAGAGTATCTAAAAGCAAACTTTAAACTTTTCCCTTATTTCTTTTTCACAATGGTCTTTGTGCAGTCTTATGATGCCACTACAAAGATCAGCAAAGAAAAACTGGCTGTGTTATGAATTGATTTCTATTTAAAAGAGCTATAATTCAATTTTGCTACAAAAACATATTACAAAATCTAATATTAAATAGATTTGCATAGAAACATTCATCAGAAAGATATTTTATTTGTTTGGCTTGAAACACTTCCACTACAAGCCAAACATTTCAACACTAGGGCAGGAGGACCAGAAAGTAGACCTGACCAGAAACAACAGTGAAAACTACTAATTTACTTTTGATCTACCAGCTGACAAAATTTAGCTATTTATTAAAAAAAAAAAAAATTAATGGGCCTTATGGATGGTGAAACTTGATTTTTTTGAAACCCAAAATATTCTCATGAATTTATTAACAGGGTGTTATTGGCTGAGAAAGGCATGTATGTACACATGACTCTCTGGTAACAATGACCCTTGGATTAAAATTAAGACAGATATGGTGATAAATATTTAGACTGCATTAACAGCACACTTCTTTTACACTCACGTAACAGTCACCAATACACACTCAGCTCTGCACACATAAAAATTTTCAAATCTTGAAGCCAGTAGTCAGAGGTGGTTTCCAGATGAAGTCCCTGTTTGCCCCATTGCTGGGATCACAGACAGATAAATCACTGGGTGAGCCCCCTCGCTAAGTAGTGGGAATATTACTTCAGCAAAGTTTGCTAATGGGGCAAAGGACCTTGTATTGTAATCCAGTGACATTTTCAACCTTCGGAGAACTTTTGTTGACATTCCCGAGTCCCTGGCTGCCATCCCAGCATGAAATAGTTTCTGTTCACATAATTCTCGTGTTTACCAGTCATGAAAAACTCTTGCTTTTTTTTTAAATAAACTTTTTTTTTTTTTTTGCAAGTGAAACTCTGTCTAAAAAAATATTGGCCCCAGGCATACAAGGTTTTGCATAAATTCATATGTGATGAATGGCTGATTTTAATGTTATTTGGGTATTTGTCAGAACCTAACAAATATACATGGTAATGGTGGTTCATAAACTTAAACATCTCAATATACCCTTTCTTCTGGAAATAAATTACGTTTGTTTGCCCTGCCTGGAGTCCTAAGGTAGCCGACATTAGGAATATTTTAAATGTGATCATCCATCCAGCATGTCTTTCAGGCGCCACGAAGATTAAATGAAAGAATCATAAGATGAAGGTCTTTAACTTTTAATCCTTTTACAATGAACCCTTAGATAGACATGGGGGCAGGGTGCCTTCTATGTGAGTAATAATGCCTCTGTTCCTCTTCACTAGGTTAATGAATACCCTAAATGTCCCAAGATCTGATTTTCTTCCCCCCTCCCAAAACTATTGAAATTAGAGCAAAGAGACGGGCGGTAAAACGCACCGAGAGACGGAGCGAGGGAATGAATATGCATTCGGAGATACCGAACTAAGCGTTAGAGAAAGCAGGGCTGGCTCGTCTCTGTGAAAGACCCACGGGTTTAAAATGATTAGCATAGATTCCCTCCGAGTTTTGGAGGAGAAATTAAAAAAAAGAAAAAAAAAAAAAAGAAAAAAAAAAAAAGAGGGTTTTTTGACTCCAAGATAAATAAGGAAAACGCTTTCTGCACTGTCAGGGAGCCTTTGAAGAGCACGTGGAGAGTTTGTTTTCGCAGTTGGTATCTATGAGATACGAACCGCCGGCTCTCCCAGCACGTCAAAGTCCAACACATCTCTAATTGGGCCGGGTCCCGACGGAGCCGCGGGATAGCTGCGGGTCCCGCGGAGCCCCGCGGGCCGGGCCGGGCCGGGCCGGGCCGTTCCGCAGCTCCGCGGGCAGCGGGCAGCGGGCGGGGGCGGCCCCGGGGGGCGGGCCGGGAGCGGGCGGCGGCGGGGCTCGGGCAGCCCGCGGCAGCACGGCCGGCACAGCGCGCTGCTCCCCGGCTGCGGAGCTCGCTGCTCCCCGGCTGCGGGCCACGGTGCTCCCCGGGCTGCCTGGGGAGAGGAGGCTCGAGGGAAGGGGGTGCAGTCCCCGAGCCCCGCAGCCCCGGGCAGCCCGTCAGGGTGGCGATGGCCCGGCGCTAGCGGGAGCCCAAAGAGTTAACCGGGCCGGGCCGGGCGGTGTGCGGGGCTGTCACAGGATCAGGCTAATAACGTGTCTGCGCTGAAACCCCCCAAAGCCCAGGGGTCAAGTTTCAGCAGTGTCCCACCACAATGGTAGGTGTGAAAGACACGTGTCCCGTTGTAAATGAAATGTCAAGCGGTTAAAAGAAAAATCCCCGAGCAGCTGCCACCGAGCTCGCCGGGGCTGCGCGGCCCCGGGAGCGGCTCCGCGGGGGACAGCGCAGCGCGGAGCGGAGGGACCCCCCTGCCGGCAGCCCCCCATCCTGCGGGGCCGGAGCCCGCTGCACTCCGGCGGTGTAGGTGCCGCAGAGCCCCTCTAACAGAGTCGTGAGCAGGTTCCCACCTCCCCCTGCCACCACGAAACGTCCTGCTGAGCGTGGAGAACGAGGAGGGGAGAGAAGAAAGCCCCCCCGACGGCGGCCAAACCAAAAAGCAAACAGAATCCAAACGGCTCGTGTTTTAGTGGTTGACTTTAATTCTGCACTGCACTTTTACTACAAGGATATAAAGAATAAATAGCAGATACTCTTCATTTACATAGGATTAAGTCATTCGAACTGTTCTCTCTATTTACAATAACATTGTGCTCTAGGCGTTTATTCTTTTTTATTTTAAATCTGAAGTCCGTAAGGAAAAAGAAAGAAACCCTCACACACACGCTTTCCGAATAATGGAAAATATTATCAAAGTTTTCTTATCAAAAAGTTTGGTTTGTATTTTTTAATCCTTTTATTAAAAAAGCACCCAACAAAAACCTACTTCGCCAAAGCGAAGCAACTTCTCTCTGGAATATAAATTAAAAAAAAAAAAAAAAAAAAAAAAAAAAAAGAATACATTAGCAACGATCAGGGTAATAGTCTTGAAAATACAGTAGACGCTGATTATTTCACGTATAATACTGACCTTTTAATAGTATATTAAACCGGTGCCATATATACACACAATATACATTCTCCTACACGTTACAGTGCATTACAACGTTAATCAGAAAGCAAATGTCTTTTATTTCTGTTGCAGCAAAGGTCCACGTGAGTCCGCTGGAGAAGGGGCGCGAAGGGAAGTGCCAGCCCTAGCAGGAGCACTTACACTCCGAAATGATGGGGTACTGGATGGGTATCCATGTGCATCTCTGCCCTCCCCGGCGCTGGCACCTCCACCTCAGGATCGTTAAATGCACGGACTTGGCAGGTTTGCAAACCATGCCTTCGGGGACTGAACAAGACCTTTTACTGTAGCAGCTGCCCACTTTGACATACCGGGGCCAAAAGCGGCTGCCGAGATCGTTCCACGTGTATAGGACCGGGCAGAAGGTCTGGGACCAAAGCCACATCTGCAGCTTCCTGCGCAGCTTCTTGCTCAGCCTGTGCTTCTTGCCCGGCTGCAGCCCATCGTAGAACTCCAGCCCTTTGATTTCGCTGGGCATCGCTCCCGAGGGTCTCTGCCTGAGCAGCAAGTCCAGCTCAGCTAGATCGTCCACTCCGAGCCGGTCCTCGGGCAAAGAAACAGCCATAAAGTTGGGGTCGAAGTGTCCGCCCATGAGGTTCCTTAGCAAGGTCTCGTTAAGATCCTTCTCCTTGGGGTCAAAGATAGGGTCCGGGTGCTCGATTAGATCCACCAAGGGCAAGTTGTCGCTGGGAGCCGGTCGGATGTGCAGATAGTGCTGGCAGGCGCCCTGCTCTAGCCGGAGACCCAGCAGAACCACCAAGGCGTATATAGTCACAAGGCACTGGGAATGATCCATCCTTGGGAGACCGGTGGGGGGGGGGGGGAAAGGGGGCTGGATTCACCAAACAGCAAGGGAAGAAGGTGCAAGCAAATACATCAGAAAACTTGTACGGGGATATCCAAAATAGCTCGTCTTTGAAGGGGATCACGATCTCCACTCGCCGCACCACCAGCAAAGACAGCCCCCTGATAAGCGCGGAGAACAAGCCCCCCGCAAACACTCTCTCTTGCAGGCTTCTCTATAAAATTTCTCCTGGTGGAGCCGCTCCAAAATTCTGCTGCTGCTGGTGCTTCTTCTCGCCCTTCCCGGGAACGGGAGATGCCTCTTTTTGTTGCGAATTCTGCTTGCTGCCGCCGCTCCCCGTTGTCTGCCCGTGCGTGTGGAAGAAGTAGCTGCCGATTCTTCCTCCCCGCTGCTCTCCGCCGTTTGCAAAGCAGCCTCCTCAGCAGCAACAGCAGCCACGCACGTTGGCACCAGTTTGTCTGCTTTGCAAGGACCCAAAGCCTTTAAATTTCCTGCACTTTCAGCTTCATCTCCATGGAAACCACAGACTCTCTCCTAACCCACCCCACCCCCCTTAAAACCCACACACACAACACAACCCCCACTCCCACAAAAGTCCAGGAGAGCGCGGCTTCCCCCTTCCCACCGGCAGGCACCCTCTGCTGGGGAAGGCTGAGGCGGGAGCCGCCGCCTCCCCCCGCCCTCCGCACGCCGCCGCTCACGCGAGCCGCCGCGCCCCGGGAGATGCTGCCCTGCCCGGGGCAGCCGCCGGCAGCTCCGCCCGGCCGGGCGCCCGCTCGTCGGGCCGCCGCCTCGCCCCGCCGCTCTCCTCGTGGGCGCGGAGCGCGGCCTCTCTCGCCGGTCCCGCGCAGGAGCGCGGCCCGGCCGCCCGCGGAGAGCAGCGGCTCTCCCGGTGCTCCGCGGGCGGCCCGCGCCCTCCCGGCCCGGCCTGCGCTGCGCGGCCGCCGGGGGCCGCCCGCCCAGGCGCGCACATGGGCGCGGGGCGCGCTGCCCGCCCGCGGGGCCGCTGCGGACGCTCTGCCCGCGGCGCCGGGGCCGCCGGGCGCCTTCCCGGGCGGAGCGAGCCCTCTGCTGGCGGCGCCGCGCCGGGCCGGGGGCTGCCCGCGGTCGGGCCAGGGGGCACCGGGACAGCGCGGAGCGGCGGGATGCCCTCGCCGCCGGAGAAACTCGGGAAGAGCCTCCCGCGCCGCGCGAGTGAGCGCGGGCAGCGGCAGCGGCGGGCAGAGCACCGGGGGTGCTGCGGTGGGACGAGGCGGCTCCCGCGGGTTCTGCGTGCACCTCGGGGGCTACGGCCGGGTGGGACCCCGCGTACGGACCTGCGCTCCCCCGAGACGAGCCCGGGTGCTCGGCTCCCATGGCGGATGCTCCGGGAGACTGCCCGGCCCCGCTGCTCTCTCCGAAGCGCTTGCTTAGCGATTTTCTAGGGAGTTCGCTAAGACTTCTTAATCAGAAATGCAATTTCCAGTTATGCCCTTAATCCATACAGGAAAGATGGAAAGTGCCTCAATGGAAATACATAAAACAATTTAAAATTTGGTACTAAATGCCACTTCCATGGCAGAATTACTGTCTCGCAAAGAGCACTTACACAGTGTGGCAGGCAGTATGGCTGTAAGGCTCTATTATGGTTTGAATAAAATTTCCTGAAGTGCTTGAATCCCATTCCTGCAGGCTATTTAGGCACTTAGGAGCCTAAGTTTAATGAGGCTGAAGCTAAGCCATTTCACCTAAATTATTTATGCATTTGTTTAAATCTTAACCTTCAAAATTAGGTTCGTTATGAAAGTAGTACATAGATCATATTACCAATATAGGGTGGTTTTTATAAAAGTGATATTTTCCCAACTACTTTCATTCCCAATTTTCAATTAAAAAGAACTCTTAACTTTGCTTTATTCCAGAACATATAGGGCATTTTATACATAAGTGAAAAAAATTACATGAAAAAGATGGAAAACTGACCTAAGGTCAACACTGTGAAAGAGCCTCAAAGTGACACTTGCTGCTACAATGTCAGTCAAAGATCTGCTGGAGTTTTATTACAATTATTTTTTCACCTGCAAGTTGAGGTCTCTACCTCCACCTAGACCCTGGTAAACTTTAATTGCTGAAATTTGGCATAAAAGTTGTCCCTCGATATAAGTGAGAAGCCACACCTCAGAAACAGAACAGAAGCAAAAATTCAGAAGTTACATCTAATTGCTTGTATGTACTTTTTAATAATAAATTAAGTTTTACTCAGCTGGTATTTGAAACCAGTTCTTTAACTACCAGTCTCTTAAGTCTAAAAAGCAAAGCTAATAAGGCTTATGTTCCATCTATTCCATGCCAGATGTTTAAGATTCCACATTTAGAATTGTGACCCTAAACAAGGGCTGGAAGACAAGACCTTTTCCTCCTCAACTGAGTTACCTGTACAATGAAATGTTTCTGGAATGAGTCTCTTTAAGCCCGTCTGTCCCTCTTTAAGCCCCAGATCTGTTCTGAGCAGAGCAGGCTGGGGCTCAGTAATTCCTCAAGCACGGGTGTCTGCCTTGCCTCAGGTGCACTGGGCTCCTGGAGAGGCCATGAAATCTTGAGGGATGTAGAAGTGATAGAAGTCACTTGTGGCCCAAGAATTTCTTGATGGAATGGCTGACAGCAGGGCTGGGAAAGAGCTGCCAGTAACTCTGCCAGAGGCCTCTGGGTCAGAGGGAAAAGGAACTGGTTTATTCCAAGGCTTGCTGAAAACAGCAGTAAATGAAACCTGGAGGTAAAGGGCATGATCCAGGGTCTGTGTATGATGCCAGCCCTTCCTGGGATAGGGAGAGAGGCCAGCAGCTCACAGAGGCCTTAGCTGGTCATTCTACTGGCAATGATGCATGAAGCAGAGTAGAACAACTCCCTTTGCCTCAGTTTTAGTGGTTCTGGAGTGCTGTCAGTAGTAAAAATGTGTTTTTTCAGTAGACAAAACAAATACAACCTTCAAGGCACACAGGAAGCCAGTGTGGGCAAGAGTAAGATGCTACTTCTTCAGGGTGACATCGCTGATGAGGAGAGAAGAGGAATGCAGCCTGTGTGGCTCTTGGAGGCACAGCTCTGAAAACACATTAGCAGCTGACTTCAGTCCACAGCAGTGAGGATGTACAAAAACAATTCATAATAGATTTGTTTCCTGTTAAATCTACTAACAGAAAATGGTCTGACCTACTTCACCCAACCCAGGGCTCAGGGATATCCCTCTGAATTCAGCCCCTGGTTTCAAATCAGCCTGGTCTGCAAGCAGTAGTCTCATGCACCACTTTAAACCACAGAGGGACTCTCACAGAAAGTAATAAAACACTGCAAAACTGGGATTAAGAAGAACTATGCCAGGTGTGATTGGCAAAGCTGTGCCTTCCTTAGGACTGGAGGCTTCCTTAGAACTATTCTTGGATCCCTTTACACTTGGAGATTATTTAAATCATGCTCTCATTGCCTTTTGCTTCTCATTTTAAAAAAATCCATTGGCATCAAATGATTGTTAAAGAAAGGAAGGGAAAAGCAACAGCATAACCAAATGAGTCCTCTGCTCCGCAAATTTCTCATATGGCTTTGGGCAGCACATTTCATAGCTCTGCCTTTCCTTATCTGTAGAGCAGGAATGCTAATCCTTGCCCCTTTCATGGAAGTGTTGGAGAGTTTGATTAGATGCTACCAGTATCAGTGGAACAATGCAGAGGGAAGAGACTCCTGTTTTACTAAAATTGTTGAGGAGACCTGTTGAAAGAGCAGACAATTGAATTAAAACCACTTCAATTTTAGTCTTAGGTCCTAGCAAGCTGCTAGTTTCCTCTTCCTTTATACACCTGTATACATTTTATAAAGAAGTTTTCTACCTTTTCTTTAAAAACTGAATCCCTAAAGAAATTCTAAAGGAGATGCACAGCTTGCAGCCATTTTACATAGTCCAAATATATCAGATGACAAATCTACCTTATGAGCTATCGAGGGTCATGTATGACCTTCCCTGGAATCCATGTACCACAGGTAAAAAAAATCACCATTCTACTACTTTGAAACTACATTCTTTAGTGTGGAAAGATTCAGGGAGATCCTGCTGGATCTTTGAAATGTGGGGCTCTGTCCCCCTTCCCGCATGAGGAAGGTACCTCATCAATTTCCCTGCCCCTTTTCTGATACACAGAATAAGGACTATGCTAAGGATGACAATGTTAGCAGGCGATCAGCTGCTCTCAAGGAAAACAGTTTTGAATCAAAAACTTTGGAAGGTAAAACATACTTTGAGAGAGCAAAATTCTACCTTGAAATCCCATCAGAATGGAGACAAGGAAGGATACATTTGGCCAAGAACCTGTATCTGCAGTGATAAATAATATATAAATAATGTATTTTGAAACTAAGCTCTGGGATGAATGTTTTATAGTGGAGTAAATCCTAAGATGACTAATGCATTAAAACAATGAAGAAAAAAAGCCACAAAAAAAAGGATACCCCACAAATAAAAACCACTTATTTCTTAGTCTTTTAAGCACAGCTATACATAGATGCATCCATCGCCTTAAAAATGTCCTTAAAGAATTACTGTATTTTTTTCATTGCATGTCATTCTTCCTCCTAAAATACTGTGCCTCCTTGATTCTCAGCCCACTCTCTTCTTGCTTCTGCATTTTTCCTAAGGTATAGACTTTTGTCTTTAGACCAGAGCTTGTGCATTCATCTGCTGATAAACTGTTTATCTTAGCTTTTATGAGGGCGCCTTGCTGCAAGCCAGCCAGAGACAGGATCCTGGGTGTTTGTCTTTTTTTTAAAGAGGGTCCGGGAAGTGACGGGTATTTATACCTCCCTTGGCTCTATATATCATGGGAGGTGGAACTCCACTGTCTCTGTTTCTTGCTTTTTCTCTCAGCAGTGTCTTCTGCTGTAAATCTGAATCTCTCAGAACAGAGTTTTCTTGGCTACAACCCCACTTGGAGGAATTAGTTTTATTTATTTATTTATTTACGCAAAAGGTTTGCAACAGAGGAAACCCAAAGTTTTTCTAAATCCTCCCCCTCCTCTACCCCACCTAAACATCCTACTTTTTGTGCCAAATCCTAACATCTCAGCAGTCAAGAGAAGAGACCAGCATCTCACAGTGTGCAGACCAATTCATTACAGGCAGGGAAGCCAGTGGGAGAATTGGAAAAGATGAAACAGAAACCAAGGCATTTTTTATGTTAAAAAATGACTCTTATATTTACAAGCAATGGCTCCTGAAGGGGATCTGAATCTCCACACAGGCAACATTGTTTATCCAAACAAACTCCCTGTGGCAGCATATATTACATATATACACACATGGCAAGTAGGAATGTATTTATTCATTTTAGCCAGCCTGGTCATTAAAAGAAACATCTATTGAGATAAACCAAGTTTTTACTATTCCTTTTTTTATAAAATGCTAAAGACAACTGAGGGACAAAGATTCAATAAAGTGAAAAATACAGCAACCTCCCCCAATCAAGCCCTGTGTGCATGGGAGTGATTCATTGATGCCAGCTACTGAATAACCCTGATACATAACATTTCTCACCTCTGATATTTAAAAAGACCCCCTCGCCCTTTTAGCACCAATGGAGCCCTTCAAATGTTTTATTGCTAATTGTCTAATGCTACGTGATGAATGACTGCTTGACTGAAAATGATAACCCATTTTCTCTCAACTACTTCATTTTTCTGGCTCCAGTGGGGGTGAAGAGGAAAAAAATAAATCCAATTACATCATATTTACCCCGTTAGTTATGAACGAAGGAAAACTGAAACTTATTTTAAAAGTACTTCTATCAACTCAGTCCTGAGCCCCCAGGTCCCCTGCACTCAGTAAATGTTGCCTCAGACTCTGGTGTAAAAGGTTCCAAGAGACTCACGGGTTTTGTGGAAGTACAAAGTCCAAGAGGCAGGGTCTAATCCTGATCAGAGAGCCAGAGGGAATAGGATCCCAAATATAACTGACTCAGAAATCCTGGACTAAGTGTAGAATGGCTGCACTTTATGCTCACAAGTATCCGGGCTACAGTGTAATAAAAGAGCAGAATTTAGCCTGTATATAAAACAACTTCTGACTAGGGTTTTGCCTCAAGAATTAATGCAACAGCAGAAGGTCCCACAAATTCAGAACCACTGCTTTATTACAAATTCTTTAAATTTGCTCCAGCTAGAAAATGTACAAGGATGAAGGAGTTTTAGTAACTAGAAAAAGATTAAACTGCATGTCATTCCCCAGCATTTTGTATTATCACTCCTTTCCAGCTTCTTATGCTTTATCCCTTCAGGGAATCTGATCTCTTAAAAAAGAAGTGGATCACAATGATCAGCCAGAGTTGTGTGCATGCATAGCATTATCTCTGCAGCCACTACAAAATGTCTCAAGATACAAACCCACAGTGGCTGGGCTGGCTGTGAAAAGCTCTATGTTCAATGGGAGACTTCTCAAAGAAACTTGTACCTTTAATAGCACATGGAATGATTTCCCCGTTCTCTCACAAATGATAAAACAGGCACACTCATGGGGTTATGGGATTAATTCAAATACAGAAACAGACATTTGTGTCTGATACTGATTTCAAATCTGCTGATGTTCAGTAGGAATCTCTGGGATGTGTTTCTTTGGCTTGGGAGTTTCAAGTCTTTGCGTCTTGAAGGCAAAGGGACTCAGGAGAGTAAAATAATGAATCTAGGCTTCCCAGACACAGATCTGACATTTGCTCTCTCCCTCTGACTCAGGCTTTGACTGGGTTCAGGGATTAATTAGGCCATGCAAACGAGTTAGGTTCTCTCCTCTGGCAACCTGGTCACGTAGGGAACCCCCACCCCTCCCCTTCCCCACACTCTCCTTGCCCATAATGAAGCATGACTGTAGTAAAACAAGTCTTTTGATGGTGACTCTTCTCATCACTTTCAAGACAAACAATGTCTCAGAAGCCCCCCAGCTGCTTTTATTTTTCTTATATCTACAGTTACATCTTGGGTGTGTTTACTCATCCTCATTAAATATGTTGGCCGTTCGTAGTCCCCGTTCCCCCTTTTTTTTAATATTCTTCCTTTATTGCAATTTACACAAAACATCAATTACAGGATAGAGTTAAAAGCTTTTGGATATTGAGCAACATCCCATAACACCACAGTCTCTAAAAGAGAATTGACAGGGGGTATAGGAGGGTACAGCAGGAATTTGAGACAAAAAGCCCCACAGCACACTGAGAAGTCACGAATTACTGCTTTGCACACAGCACAGCTTTGCTTATGTACAGTGAAGTTCCTCTGATAAACCTGAATAAGAACTTTGTGTTATTCTTTCAAAGAGAAAATTAACAAGTGACTGTTACCCTCCTCCTTTGAACACAGATACTTGGAAAGAATAGGATGGCACAGGAAGGAAAAAACAACCCATCACAGGACTAACAAGCAGCTAGGCTTTCCTGCATAGACATAGGTCAGGATGATTTTCTTTCAAGCATCACTGAAATAACACTTCAACTGAGTATCTCTGCTGCCTAGCATGTGTCCTGAAGCCACATCACCTTTTGAAATACTTGTTCTCATAATAAACACATCAGCAGTTCAATAACATGCCAGACACAATGGCATATATTTTGACTATTATTTGTTCTCTTTACATGTGTCTATACATGTGCAATTGTTCCCATGCAGGAACAGCCTTCCCATTTCTCTTGGAGTAGTGTTTCAAAGACACATGATCCTGTTCTGATTTACAAAAATATCAAAATCGAACAAAAAAGAGCATTGCACTGACCACTCTCGAAGTGTCACAAGAGTTCTCTCTACTTTGAACATGAGGGTTAACTTTGGTCAACAAAATGAGCATTTCAACTCAAATACGAGGTATTGAAACAGGCTCAGACAAGGGATTCAAAGAGATACATTTTTGTAACAGAAAAAGAAGCAAAAGGAAGAATGCTGCATTTAAGGCATCTCATTGCAGGGATGGCTTTTTATGCCACTTTCACTTAAGATCTCCCCACTTTTCTCATCAAAAAAGAAGGCAGAAATAACCTTGCTCAGCAGACTATAATCTAAACTGCTGTCTTTAGGGAGACAGATATTGGAGTTTGCTAGTCATCATTCTTGTGTGAGATCTCTTGGGAAAAAAAAAAAAATAGCAGCCTTCCCTGAGGAGCCGTAGAGAGCCCTGGTATGCCTAAGCTTAGGTCCTGCCTGGTGCTTACCGCTGCAGGACCTGAAGGGAGCAGGGAGGGGGGCGAGGTGGGGGCAATCACCCTCCAACACCGGGAACTGTTTGTAAATTACCCTAAGCTTCCCTTAGTCATTATTCCATTAACTGCCTCTTGGTAGATCTGTCAGTAACTAAGCTGGGACTTATTTGTAGAGAATCAGAGGCTATTTGCTGCACTAAGTGAGCCATGAGAGCGAAAGGGTTTGGGATTTATTTGTAATTACAGTCAGGATTTTTTTCTTCTCCTTGCCTGGACCCCACTGGTACTTTCATTCACATTCCCTAAGCTGAAGCTGGCGCCAGGATCACAGGCTGGCCCTGTGTTTATGTCATTGAGACTAGGACAATATTTCAGTGTGGAGCCAGACCGCAGGGATCCACTCTATAAAACCCTCACTAAAAATAGACAGCCGCCCTGCCCCCAGGCCCGCGGACCGCCGGCTCCCTGCGTGGAGAACAGCCCTGGGCCGGGCCGGCTCAGCCCCACCGGCCCCCGGCACTGCCAGCGCCGGCTCTGCCAACCCCGGCACTGCCAACACCCGGCACTGCCAACCCCCGGCACTGCCAGCTCCCGCTCTGCCAGCCCCAGCACTGCTAGCCCCGGCTCTGCCAGCCCCCGGCACTGCCAACCCCCGGCTCTGCCAGCCCCGGCACTGCCAGCCCCGGCACTGCCAACCCCCGCTCTGCCAGCCCCGGCACTGCCAGCCCCGGCTCTGCCAACCCCGGCTCTGCCAACCCCAGCACTGCCAGCCCCCGCTCTGCCAGCCCCCGGCACTGCCAACACCCGCTCTGGCAGCCCCGGCACTGCCAACCCCCGCTCTGCCAGCCCCGGCACTGCCAACCCCGGCTCTGACAGCCCTGGCACTGCCAACCCCGGCACTGCCAACCCCGGCACTGCCAACCACCGCTCTGCCAGCCCCGGCACTGCCAGCCCCGGCACTGCCAACCCCCGCTCTGCCAATCCCGGCACTGCCAGCCCCCGGCACTGCCAGCCCCGGCACTGCCAACCCCCGGCTCTGCCAGCCCCAGCACTGCCAGCCCCGGCACTGCCAGCCCTGGCACTGCCAGCCCCGGCACTGCCAGCCCCAGGCACTGCCAGCCCCAGCACTGCCAGCCCCGTCTCTGCCAACCCCCGGCTCTGCCAGCCCACGGCTCTGCCAGCCCATGGCTCTGCCGACCCCCGGCTCTGCCAACCCCCGGCTCTGCCAGCCCATGGCTCTGCCAACCCCCGGCTCTGCCAACCCCCGGCTCTGCCAGCCCACGGCCTGCCCTGTCCTTCCCCAGCCGCAGTCCCTCTGAGCAGCTCCTGGAGCTGACAGAGCCACTCGGGCTGCAGCCGGCAGCATCCTGAGGGATCCTCTGCTCCCTGACCGCTTCCTGAGAGTGGATGTGGTACCTCGACGTGCCCAGCCTCCCGTTGCCCCGAGCCCTGCTCTGCTGCAATCCCTGAGCAGCCCTGCAACACTTCTCTGCTCAGGCTGCAGTTCCGTGCTATGAGTTATCCAAAAATCCCACTGGCTGTAACTGGGAGAGCAAGAGACGCCTGAAAATATCAGTGCTTGGGACCCCTGCTTTCCCTCTGTAGCTTGTACAGAGAGACCCCAGTAGGACAAAACTGGGTCAAAGACTTCACCTCTGTCTGATAAATCTTTCCTGCAGCAAATTAAAATATGAGCTGAACATTTCCATCTCATAGCTGTCAATTTTATTCAGAAGCATGAACCGGGGCAAATCATTTGGCCTTTTCAATGCCAGTGGTGCATGATGTTTCAGCTTGGAAGGATAAACGTAAATAGTAGAAAGAATGTTCACTGATTACTTCAACAGCTATACCAGGTAAGATACAAGGCACTTAATGCACAGATTTTAAAGGTAAGAGCCTGAACCTGCAGCTTAGACCCTGACATTGGAAGGGGTTTAATTCAATCAGCCTGTGAAGTGACAGAAAAACCTCACATGCATTTTAACGGGCAACAGAGCCTTCCAAAAGACAGCAACAAAGAGCAATCGAGCCTCTTGATTCCCTGAGATCCCTGTTTGCCTAGCTGATGAAAAAGCAGCAGATGGGAGTGTGCGTGCTTGTACACACAGGTATCCTCAGCAGGGATGCTGCCAATGAATGTTCAAGCGGAACAAACCCCTCAGAACAGCTTCCTGAACCACTGTCCTGGCATATCATCAAGTCAGTAGAACCCTGATATGCTCAAACCAGTGGCAAAACTACAGTGGGAAGAGGCAGATTTGGTTGGCTAAATGAGCCCATCTCAACCTCTCTCCCAAGGCCCAGGACAAGCTGACTGTTCTCCACCTGGGTGCATGGCTCATTGCTGATAGAGGTGCAACCAGTCACCCCCTGAACTGAAGAGATGGTTGCACAAATCTATGATAGAACTGAAAACTGAGGTCTGAAATCCCTGTCAGTGCTTTAAAATCCTGCAGTGCCATGTGCTGCTGCTCATAATGAAGGTTGACTTTGATTTGATTGGTTTCAATTAAATCATTCATTAGACAAGCCATTTTGTACAAGGAGATAAGGCTATTGTAATATGGACTGAGAATGTTGGAAAAGGCTGCTTTGAAAATTTTCAAAACAGCAAGAACACATATACATTAGTATACAAGGACAGCTGTAGTCTTGTAAAGAGATTTTTTATCAGAACCATTGGTAAGATAATCCAATGGATTTCATACAAACCAGTCCGTTTTCTGCACCATGCTATGGGTACTCAGTGTTTGCTCAGTGACTGTTCTGTTGAGTTCAGCTCCTTCAGGTCCTTCTGCCACTGTGCTCTTCCAGTGAAATGTATCAGGTGAATGTCAGGGCAGTGTAACCAGGATCCCTCTGCAGTGGGTGTTGGGCATGTGTTGAACAGCAGGTCAGGGTGTGCATTCTTGATCATCTCAACAGACAGCACAGACAAAACCTGAGAACATAAAGTACCAAATCAACTTGCTCAGGGTCACAAAACAGCAAAACCAAGAAGAGGACCAGTTCCTATCTTTTGTAGAGTATCATATTGGCAGGGATAGACCACAGGGCCTCATGGATTTTATAGCATGTTCTGATTTCATTACAATGGAAGTTACTCATCAATTAGAAATATAATTGCTTTGTAATACTTCTCAATATTTTATCTCTGCTTTACAAATACCCACCCAGGGGACAGAGGGCCTTCAACTACCTTTAGTTAAAAGTGTGATATACAAAGGAATGAAGCTGAACTGTCTTGGTGTGTCTTTGATACTGGACCATGCTCTGTCATGTGCCATTATTGTTTGAGAAGCAGCCCTGAATTGTTCTCACACTTCATGCTACAGCTTTTCATTATCTGAGCAAGTGCCATTTGCTCCCCACACTTCTTTCTACAGTCAGTGCGTGCATTCCTTTTTCACCTCTGTGCTGGTGCGGGTGCACCTGACAATGGATATACAGTGAAAGGAAACTGCTGCAGAAACAGGACTCCCTGATTTGTTATAGTAATTAGATGATCTGATCCAAGAAGAAGATTGCAGGAAGATAAAGGCAGCACTTGCAGGAAGTGAACATCATCACAGAAAAATGAATTCTCTCCCTGGGTTCTGCCACGAATCTCAGTGCAGTAGCATGAAAGCAACTGAAAACTTTCCACAGATGGCCACTTAATGTCTGTGTCTCATTTTCAACAACACTTAAGCTATGCAGCCTCACTTGGGCTCCATTCATAGCAGGGCGTGCATTCACAACAGCTGCAGTGCAAACCAACTGGAACTGGGCTTTGAACACATAAAGTCCTGGTATGAAATACCAGCTCTTAGGTGGTTTGAATAAGCACAGCCATAATTAGGGGATACTTGATAACTTTGACTGGAGACCATCTATGTCTTGGTTCTCTAGCTATAAAACAACATCACACCCATGACGATCATGGGAGTATAAAAAAAAAGATATAATTTGAAAGATTTATTATTTATTTTATCATAGTACCTAAAAGCTTGGACATGGACCAGCCATTTCTGGTGTTGTGCAAATGTGTAAGAAAAAGGCATTCTTGCTCCCTCAAAAATTTATAGCATAAGTTAAACCTTTGAGGTAACATATGGCAGGACAGAAGTTAGAGAATGAAACAGAACTATCTTCTGGTTTGCCTCAGCACACCTGTACCTCAGCACCTATGCTCAAATTTTGTTTCCAGATAAAACAGAAAAAAACCCTTTAAAACGAAGGCTTAAAAACATCAGATTCTGTGATATGACCCAGGAGAAACTTCTGCACAGCCTCTGCACAACACTATACAGACTGTGCTTCCTACATTTTGGTGAACACAGTCTCTTTCAAAAAGTTAGTGCTATGAACTGCCAGAGAATTTAAAAGTTTTAAATAATGCTGAGAGCTGGAGGGGCTGTCTCCACATAGAAATGGTACTATAGTAAGAGGTAAAAAAACCTGTCTCCATATACTATAGAAAGACACACTATAGAAAGATTTGAGTTTTCCACTTAACCCCAAACAAAGTCTCTGTTATAGTTATTTGTTTACTCTTTGTCTGTTGCTTGGCCACCCTGATGTCAGAGCCCACTATCTCTCCGGCCATAAGCACAAAGATTGCTCCCATCACAATCACTTTATTATGTGATGGCTTTCCCAGCTAATTTGAAAGGCAATCATTTATCTTAATATAAAGGTTGTTCTGAATCTGCAGATCTCTGCAAAGGGTACAGGAAGACAAGGGAATTTAGCAATCATCATTTAGCAATCTCATTTTGTACATATTTTCAAAGTATTGCAGGTTATCTGTTGTGGGAACAATCTGTGAATTCCCTTGGAAAGCTTATGGTAATGTATTCTTTCGGATCATTACCCAGCTATTCTCCCTGCCCTCTACCATTTCAGAACAGGAATACATATACAGTTCTCTCTTCTCCCTGGCATCTGGACAACTCTTCTGCTGTCACTGCCCTGGAGTCCTCAGCTGGCATAAGAATTCCAAAATAAACGACTGTGTTGTAAGCAGGAGAAAAATACTGTGTCCTTGTGGTGTTGATGTTTTTGCAGCTCAGCTTCTCAATGGCCACTACAAGTTGAGCTGCATATTTCTTTACAAAAATATGCCTGCACTGATAAGTTGGCAGGCCACTCTTTGAATAGACATTTAGCTACTTAACTGCTCACTGTTGCCAACAATGTTCAGTTAATGAACCAGGGAAAAAGGGGCACCTTGACAGGCAGCAGGATGGTGGGCTTTGTGGCCAGCAGACCTTTACTGATCTTCTGGTCAAGAGGTTTTGAAGAGGTTCTATAAAACCCAAAAACTAATATATGAGTAACATAGCAGAAGGTTTTTAAAGAGGCAAAGATACTGACTAAATATCTCCTAAGTTTAAGCATATTTCAAGAAACCACATAAACGAAATAAGCCTCAGCACATAATTTATAAACCTACCCACAGGCAACTGAAGAAGAGCATGAGCCAATACTCAAACCCAGCACGGAAGTACTTAAAGATGTGTTGCTGTGTACAGTCACACAGCCCACGGGAACGCAGTACCCAGAGAACTCAAAGGGCAAGGATGGGATTTTTAAAGAGCTCACTGTTGGCTCAGCTCTGCCAACTTTCACTCCTGCCAAGCTGCATCCAAAAAGGCAGGTCTTACCTTTGCTTATCTCCCAGAAACAACACTCCTGTTGGAGCCACTTGACTCCCAGTATCCATCGCTTCTTCCAATTACTGAAGTTCTGTCCCAGTTTTTGCTAGAACTGGATGCAGAGAGTCACAATTTATTTATTTTGTAGCCTCGGTGTTCCAACGTGTTTTTGCCTGCCCCCCTCAATTTACACCAAAAGAACCTTCACAGTGCGTTAACTTGCACTTTCAGTCTGTGCCTTCTTGCCAGCCTTGAGGGCACAGGGCAAAACCAGAGCTAAGTATCTGTCAGGCTGGAAAATTTCAGTCAGTATCACACTTCCAATTGTTTTCCAATCCTTTCCAGAGGTCTCGGTGGATTATCAAATCAAAAAATTGGAGAGAAGTTAGCATGGAGAGCTGGATGAGATGCTCCCACAACTGGGTGGGCACAGCACAGACAGCAAGGTCACCATCTGGGCAACTGTCCCTGCTGAGTGATGACAACCTGACCTAGCAGAGAAACCCCTCGTGTATGGATTAAAGCACAGGAGATACTGTCACACCAGCAGCACTGGCTAAATTGTGCTGCAAACATGTCCACCAATGTACACGGGATGGGGACACTTGGTTCTTTCCACACAAATTTCACATTGAAGAGTGCAAAGGGCAAATCAATATTCAGCAAGTTTCTCCAAAAGTTAACTGTACTCTTTATTTCACTCCAAAGTGCTCCAGTACCCTGACACTGGGGTTCAGAAGGGAATTTCTTGTCTGTGTTAGGACACCTCTATGATCCAAACCCTCCTCATGAACTGCACAGGATGTGAACTAATAGCTCTTAGTCACCTTTTGTTTAAGTGAACTAGAAAGAGTTGCCTAAGTATCTTGCATTAAGGTATGGTTTCCAACCCCTGAATCTTTCTTATGAATCCTTACTGATCCTTCCGAACCTTTCTAAAGTCTCAACTTCCAGAACAGGATGAAATACTTTACTACTTGCATTAATATGCATTAATAGGGATCTGTATGTGGTAAATCTGCTCATTTGGCAAAGAATTAAAGTTAAAATAATTGGATAAATCACAAATGGAGGCGACATCTAGCAAGAAAAATGCCAGAAAAAGACATTAATTTCAAACTTCAAATGAGATTTTTAACATGAAAGCTGAAAACTATATTATTGCCTATTTGGACTGTAATCACGACAGCTGTACTCTCTCACTGACATGAATCTTCATTTCATTTTTAAAATTAATTGCCAAAACTAAAATATCTTTACCCAAACATTGATTGAAGTGATTTTTTTTCTGTAAATTGATTTAGCAAATAATGTAGAGCAGGTTGAAAGTGAAATTAAAAGCTGTCCCAGAATCAATGGCTCTCCCATCAGCTTGCACATCCCAACAGCACAGATCTTATTTACTCCATACTTGCTCCAAAGTAAAAGTTATCATCACATGCTAAAGGATATTCTCTCCATAAATGGTGACTATGGCACCTTAAATGTAATTTTACAAGATGTTTTTAACAATGCAATACTGGACATTGGATGAAATCTCTGCAGGATGTAGGACACCACAGCATGAGATTATTTCCTTTTGAGCTTCCCCTTTTTCTGAGGTCATGGGGAGTTGCAGATTTATTTTAAGGAAGAACATTACCATAAAAACCCCAGCTGAGGAAATGTGCTTTTAAAAGTTTGTTGCATTAAGCCTTTTATTTTACCAACGTTGTTACCCAAGTCCTACCTTGGCAGATGCAGATACAAGAACTGTGGTCTTTAGGTAGGTCCAGAACCGTATATATCAATGCCAATATAAATTTGAACAAGCAATACAGTTTCAGCAGCCTCATCCTTTGAAAATCTTGGGACCCAAAGCCAGCACAAAGCTCAATCAGAAATTGTTACCATCTGAGTTTACGCAGCTCCATCTCTTTTCAAGTACCATGGATTAATGCTGGGGGAAAGTCAATAGTGCTAAATTCACCCTGAATGTTAAACCCAGGGATTGCCATGGCATTAGGGGCCAGGGATGAGCTCGGCCTGCTGTGGCTATGGCCATCTAATTCAATTAACATTTACGTTCTAAAAAAAAAAAAACCCGCCCCATTTGCAAGTCCTAAGTAATATGGTAAATATGGAACAAATTATCAGCTACAGCAGGGGAGATTTAAAATATGCATCTTGAGTTTGAAGTCACTACGGAACCTGCGGTGATGCAATCACTCAAACAGAGCGATCTTTATGAGTTTAGCTTTGCCAAGAATCCCTGTGCTAACCATCTTCCCAAGCCCGGGTGACACACAGCTGCCAAAAACTCATCCACCAAGAACAACGCCTGCAAGTTTTCGCACATCAGTCGTTTCCCAGTGACTTAGAGTGGTGCTTCCTGACCGCTCTTTATCGGAAAACCTTTTTCAGCCCAGGGCAGCGCACAGAGTACAGCGAGTTGAAGGCTGCTGGCGATGGCTGCGAGTTCTGGGGGGTTCAGGCCTGTGTTTGGCGCTGTGTGTGGCGCCCAAGGCCGCCGTCCCATCCCACCGGGGCCGCGGCCACCGCTCAGCTCACAGAACCGAGCGCCAACACCTGCGGCGCCGGTGGCGACAGAGAGGCCGCGATCCACGCGTGACTGGGGCAGGGACCTGCCGGGTTCTCGGGCAGCGCTGCGGGAAGTACCGGCAGGGGTTTGGACTCCCCTCGCGTGTGGCGCTGCTGGGGGATCCCTCCTTCAGGCGCTCCCCTGAGCGCGGCACCTCTCCCGCGGGACCGCCACTGCCCGGCGCCGGCCAGGAGGGGGCGCCATGTTGGGCGGGCTGAGGGGAAAGCGGGGGCACGGGCCGGCGGCGGCGGGGACATTCGGGCAGCGATCCTCGAGCTGTCCCCACAGCGGCCACGGCACAGGCAGTGAGCCCCGGGCTGTCCCACGCCAGTCACAGAGCACACCCCGGGCTGGGGCACACCGGACATAGGCGGGACGTCGGGGCAGCGAAGGGCAGGCTCAGCCCGTGTCTGGTACCGAGCCCCAGCCGAGCCTTCTCAGGACAAAGCTGTGTCCCCCTGCCGCAGGTTCGGTCACCGCAGCGGCCTCAGAGGCTCCGGGCTGCCGAGGTGTAAATCTGGTGTAAAGCTGTGCACTGACCCGGCGGGCGTCACTTGAAGTTAATTAGGACACACTGACTTAGGCTGGTAAAAATATATTTATCTTTCAATGAAAAGTCGGTGTTGCAAGGGGTGTCACGTTGGCACAGAGGGTGATGTGGTGATTTATGATAAGCCAGGATGGACTGGTGTCCTGCACTCCGGGCAAACCAGGAGTAAGTTAGGTGGACAGTGCTGCTGTGCTTTGCTGCCCGTGTTGGAGGAGAGGTCTGCAGTGCTGAGCATCAAAAGTGGCCATCACCCTGCCAGGGTTTTTGTAAGATTCCCTTCTCTGGGTATCCAGGAGAGGGTAAGGCATGCTCAGCTTTGCAGTTGTGTATGGGTTTTGGCCCACGGTATCACTGCCTGTGGGGATTGCCTGTGGAGCCAGTATGACTCAGGACAGGACTGTGCATCTGAAGGCCAGCTGCAGAACCAGACTCAGGCTGGGACCACAAACACACGTGAAATGCTGGTTTGCATCCTTCCAAACTAAAGCTGAAAAAGCGTGTGGGGGATGCATCCAGCTCTCTAAGGCAGGACGAGCAGTCGGTGTCGCTCCGTGGCTGCTCTACAATGTACCTGAAACAGCGCTTGCAGCTGAGTCTGGATTTACGCTCAGTGCATCTTACATCTGGAGACAAGCAGCGTGCGGCTCGTGTGCTGGAGCCGCGCCAGGGTTAAGCCCCAGTAGTCGGAGCTGGATCCCTGGTAGCACTCGTGATGGGAGGTCAGGCGCAATGAAAGAGCCCTAGTAGTTTGAGAAGGAACACACTAGCACCTCTCCTGATGGGAGGTCAGGCACAGTGAGCAGGAGGGCCCCCCTCGTGCTGGCAGCTCCGTTCCAGTCTTTGGCTGGGCTCCAGAAGATTAAAATAGAGCCTTAGACTGTCCCCTCGGCAGCACTGCCAGCCAGAGCCCTGACAATCCTGGGGTTGTATTCAAACGTGAGTCCCTTGGGAGCGTGGGCTTTACCTTAACAGCTGAAGCACTGAGTAGGTCGGAGCAGGCAGAGTTGTTGCTCTTGTGACTCAGACTCGAGGAAGAGAGGGATCAGGATGGAGCCACGAGAGAGCAGGGGATCAGGACCAAAATTCAAGGCATAGAAGGGGGAAAGAAGCAAGTGTGCCCCAGAAAAAAGCCTGGAAAAAAAAAAAAAATCCTTGTTCTGCTGTGGCTGGGTTCAAAGCACGTGTAGCGATGCGAGTTGGGTGCTCCACTGTTCGATTTAGCTCCTTTCTGTGACCATTTCAGGAAAAGAGAAGATAAGTGAAAAAAACAGAACAATATTTTCCTTTCTCAAATATTTTAAAAAACAATATGGGAAAAGACAAAGGCCATGCAGGTTCTTCTTGTGAGAACCCCCATGTAGGTGGAAAAATCTTCTGTGGTCCAGAAATGATCACGGCTGTGGGGAACAGGAGCCACGTTTCTGTGATGAAGGGCTTCAACAAAATGCCCAGTTTTCAGAAGTGAGAGGCACTCCCAAGTACCACTAAAATCAGCAGAAGTGGCAGATGCTGGTAGAATTATTTATCACCATTTCAGGCATCCATACTTGAAATATTTTGTTTCAGGATTATAAGGAAGTGATAACAAAGAATGCCAGACAAAACATTTTGGCAATGCCTTTTTCTCCCCTGAGAAATAAAATCTGGTTGAAATTTTGAAAGAATCTATTTGAAAATATCACATAGATTCAGTAAAAATATGCTGATATTGCCAAATTCAGTGATTTTGATATTTCAAGAAGAAGCATGTATATTCACTGGTATTAAAGGCTGTTTGTCTTTAAATTTCTTTAATAATAGTTTATAAGGCTTAAAAGTTGCTGCTCCATTTATTATTCTTATTTCTGTAATTGTGTGTGTGTGTGAGCAGAGAGTGGATGATTCTACTTGGTTGTTTTTGGTATAATAAAGATGAACTGGACAGTCAGAATAAAAAGATGTTACTCTCACAGGCAAGAAAAAGAAGCCCTACTGATTAATTAGCACCAATTAATCAATATTTATTAGTTAAAACCTTTAAGAAAATAGAACCATTTTTAGAGCCTTTTGCTAAAAGATATATTTGTTTGAAGAGAGAGATTGAAAAAAGCAGTCTGGGGAGGAGAAGAGCAGCCTGGGGAAGAGAACAGTGAAGCTTACAAATGAAGATTTTTTTGTTGTGTTTTGAAAACAAACAAAAACCCCAAATAAAACCCAAAGCTTTTATTTAAAGACAGAATGAAAAAAATAAGTTAATAGTTTGCTCAGAGAGATGAGAGTTTATATAGGTCAATACACTGGAGTGGAACAGTGAAATGGGTATCTTTTGCTGTCAGAAGAGCGACTCAGAAACATGCCCAGCAAAGTTTGTAACTTCTTTCCAGTTGGTTTAAAAGCTTTTCAGTAAAACAGCAGAGGACACCGAGGCAGGTACAGAACAGCACTGTCCTTCATGGCAGACGTGTAGGAAATGTCTGGGGGAGCTGCACTGCTCACTCACTGATCTTCTGAGAGAAAGGAGAATCTCAGCTCAGGGCAAGCAAAACATACAAACAACCAGGCTCCAAAAATGCATGGTACATGCAAAATGCACCAGAGGAAATGAAGCACATGCGCACAGAAATCCTGCTTTGTCCTGCAGTGTTATCCCCAGTTAATGTCTTAGGTCACTGTACATGACTAATTACTTGTGTTTGGGTTTTTTTTTTTTTCCTTTTACTAACTTAGTAAAGGTAGTATTAATCTTAATGTTTTGGAATTAAAAATCAAGGTAGTGGAAATGACAGACATGTTTTATCTTACATTTTGAGAATTATTTTGCTCTGCCACTTAACTCCACTTCGGCTGTGTTTGGTTAAAATATTTTCCACAGGTGAAAATATCCAATATTATTCCAGTGGTATGCTGTTATTTTTGAAGCTTGAATTGGGGATGTCACAGCTGAAATACAGACCATGGTCACCGTGGACATTGCCACATGTACCTGTGCACAGGATGCTGATGTTGGGAGGATGCTAACCAGGAAATTGTGTCCCTGCTCTGCCACAAGCTGTCTGTGTGACCTTGGCCATGACACTTACTCCAGTTATGTCATCATCTGACTGTTAAAACACATTTAGCAGCCTGTCCATCAGTGAAAGCAGGTAAACTGTGACCCAGAGCAGAGCTCTTCCAGTTTGACTTCAGCATTCAAAACAGAGTTGTTTTTGTTTCCCTTACTTACATACAGTAACACAATTCCACACTGCATTAGAAGTGTCTTGCTTTGCTTTTTTTGTGTACAAGAATATGTGAAAAAATTTCAATTTCTGTTGTCTTTTGTGGGAGGGTATTTTCACCCACAAACCTGGAAGCCATGCCTATTTCATTCAGGTTTCTGAATTAAAATTAAAATAAAGATTTGGAGACCAGATTTGAAAGCTTGGCCTTAGAAAAAGTTACTTTCCAATAAAAATAAAAGAATTCAGGGAGAAACACAAACTACATTCAGATTTCCAGGGATTGTAAAGTTCACATATGGGGTACTTGATGATGGTCAAACAGAGTATTTTCCAAGAAATACTGTTTAAAGATTATGCACAAGTGCATGTGGTATTTAAGATCATGTGAGTGTACACACCAGCATTTCTTTGTTAATGAAGACTTGAAGTGCATAATTTTAGAAGATCACAGGAGTGGTAGGAATGCAAGAGTAATTCAAGTCTTCTAAATCTTGAAAGAGCTGAGTTTCTATGATATTAGATCAAACGAAAAAATCTATGTTAAGAACATTTTTATGACAATGATTCACTCAAATAAACGTAAGATTTCCTTTACCAACTGATCTTTTTTTTTTCTAAAATAGTATTTAATATCTGAAGTTATAAAAAATATTTGTAGTACTGAAAATTATTTTTATTGTCTATTTTATGTACTATTCATGCCTCTTTCAGGAATTATTAAAGAAGCATGAGTCATACGGCACTCATTTACTCTTGGCTCGTGGCCATCCTCAATATATATTTTGATTTTTTTCAAGCCATTCACAGGTACATATGCGTGAAAATATTGTGTCAAGTCCCAAGCACACAGTTAGCACAGCATACATTGTTCATCAAGATATTTACAAAGTTCTAGAGCACATAAAATTGTGCATTATTTTGTACCAAAATTTAAACGTTAACATACGCTTGGTTGCATATATAGAAACAAGTTACAATAAAAATCTCAACAAAGACAACCAATAAACAGCCAAATTGCTATGTACAAACAAGGCAGGAAGCAATTAAACACTGCCTCGCACATTTCACTTAAATGACTTTTTCTCGGAGGGGAAAAAACAAACACCCCCTCTTCCCCTCCCCCAAGTCCCCAGTAACCCTATTAAGTCTTTGTTTTTGTCAGCAAAATGACTGGAACTCCCATTGCATTCAGAAGGGGATTCATTTGTGTAACATGGGAGAGAAGTGTGGTCCCTGTTATAAGGAGCAATAGTGAATTATGCAGTGAGGGCTTCCTCCAGTACAACTGGTGTCACAGAGCATGGTGGGCTCACTCTCTGAGCCTGGCTCCAGCGATCCCTGTGACCTCCAGGGGAATATTCTGAGATCAAACACCTTTTGTCTTCCTTACACACATCATTTTTACACCAGCATAAATGTGCTGTTTTCATTGATGACTCCACTGGTCCAGGTCTCAGGTGACACAGAACTGTGTGTCAGGGTGTGCTGGTCTGTACATGGTCTGTACCTGACCCAGGTTCAGTGAAACTACCAGTTTACATTGGTGCAAAAGAACCTGCAGTGAGGCCCAAGGACAACAGGACTGTGCCCAAACAGAACTTTACATAAAGTAAACCACAAAAATCTGTGCATTCAGCTTCAAATCTGCTCAATAATTACTACAGTTCACAGTAATAAGGTAGATTAGTGCCACACCAGCTTCTCCAATGTCAGATCAGTTACACATTGCTTTCCCAAGAAAGAAAATTAAAATAAAAATAAACATAAAAAGTTTGTTCCTGTTTTTTTGAAAAGCTACATAGGTGGTTTTCTGTAGCCTAGTGACAGCCAAGCTTAGTAACACCTTCCCCTGTTATAGGCTGACTGGTGTAAAGGCTGAATCTTGCCCAGGATGCTGTGGTGTGAAAAGACTGAGGAAGGCATTCCAGCCTGGCTCTTATTCACTCCCAAACCCAGGCTGAGAACCAGCTACTGGGTCAGAGCTCACAGACACCAGCACTGAGGAGAGGTGACCTCTAAGCTGGTGGGATCTCTCCAGCATCCAGCAATGATGCACGGGCTGCTCCAGAGCCCGATCAGATCAAGACAATGCCTGCTGGCTTTGCAGAACTGTCTAAGCCAAAGGAGGGCTCTGGGGGCTGCTCCAGGGAGGATGGGTGCCCTGCTGGCCAGTCCCTGCTGCCAGCTCTACTGTGCCAGGGTCCACCTTGGGGAATGCTGCCCTGCCTTCCTGCAAACAGTATATGGGGCCAACAGCTCCCCTTATCACTTCTGGGCATGATTCAGCCTTATGAATTGCACTTCATGTGATCAAAAGATAAGTTATACTTACAAGTAAACCATTCTAGTTACTTTATGTTTTTCTGTAGTGGAAAAATCAGAGACCCAACCTGATGAAATCTCCATTGTCTGAAGATTCAGGGCCTGTTTACTGAAAACAGTTTTTGCTGATGGCAAAGTTCAACACCTTAGAGAAATTCAGAGTAAGTTCCCAAACTGTGTACCCTATTTTCAAATACACTATACCTTTGTTGTTTGTAAGGCTGTATTGAGATTTTACATAACAGTCACGAGCCATGCATTTAAACACCTTAAAAGAGTTGACCAGCAACTTAATGCATTTCTTCATACCGTGGAGAATTTAAAGATGCACCGTCTCTTTCCAAAGCACATGAATATTCAGGATAAAATATTCCATCTCCCCTCTCCCCCTTTAATGTCTATATTTAAGAGCATTATTTTATAGATTTCTTTGTCTTACTACGTAAAAAAAAAATCCAATTGTTAATTAGTCTCTAAAACAAAGTAAAAAATACAAGCATGGGAAATAAGTGTTTGAGTCACAGGTGTCTTGAGAAAAACTGTCCATTTGCAGACTGCCTTTCTGTGGATGTAAGGAATTTTGAGTATAAACCTTGCAGTTTACCTATATCTCACTTCCTACCAGCAGAAACAGGAAAGCTTGAGACCACTAAACAGGGAGATATTGTCTACATTTTTTTTCTTTCTGTGGAATCATAATATTAAAGCATTATATTCTTTTCTAGCCAGTCCAAGTCATGGCTAGAAATAGGAGGGACTGGGTTCAGACCAGGAGAAAATATACTCCCTGAAAAATGCAGGACAAAAGTTCTGGTACCAGATAGATGAGTCAGAGAGACCCAGAAGTTGCAAAGCCCAAGCACCCTTTAGAGAGGAGAGCTTCAACTGATGCAATGTAGGCACAGGCTCCTTTGAATGATCTGTCTGCTGCCCACTGGAACTGGTGTGGTGCAGGCTCTGAGCTGTGGCACGGCCCAGCTCTGTGCAAGAATTCTTGAAGGTACACTCGAACTCAGCCTGGAGAAAGGGTTCCCAGTAATTAAATGTCTGGATTCCTAATTTTAATTTGATTCTGGACTGTGAGCCTTTACTCAACTCTACTCAGAAGAGTCACTGGTGGAGTCACTCTATGGAGTGGGGCTAACAGTGCTGTGCCGTGCATTTTCCAGGATTCTTTTCAATTACTGAAGTTGCTTGTGAAATGTGTGTGTGATGTTCCTAAGAGAACTGCAGAACGATTGTGATTTGTATTATGGCAATACTTGGTGGCACTGCTTTCTACTATTTATTTGTCTCTGAGTGTACACTACTATTCTTTTGAGGAGACCCAAAATAGGTAGGGATAGCAATTTTGAACAAAGAAGATGTATTTTTACCTATAGGTAAGTCAGTGCTTTATAGCCAGAAGTATTTAAACCAGAACTATCAATCAGTACTTTGACTATTAAAGTTTGTGGAAGAACCTCTGTCTGGAGGCAGTGGATCAAGGAAGCACATCCCATCGGCCATCACCTAAACACTGCTTCCCTAGCAAGGTTAAAATTAGGACAGGATAGATTTTGGCTAGTATTTGCACCCCCAGAGTCAAATTTCATCTCAGCACAGAAGATTATGATGAAGTCAAGGCCTTCCTACAAGTAGAGAATTCAGTCCTTTATTAACTACATGACTGCTTCTGGAAAGGTCCAGCAGCAGGAGCAGACAAGAGATTTTTACATTCTTATCTCACCAGCAGTGTGTACCTCTCTGCTGGAGATTTTGCTACTTCTTGCCCTCATTGTTCCTGATGAGCCAAAGAAAAGTGAGGTGGATTTCATTTAGGAACATCTTGTCTTACCTCATCACTTCCTGCAAAACTATGTGGCCTCAGTGTATGGTTATTTTATTCTTTTATAGTTTTATGGCAGTTTTCTTTAGAGGTACAACAGATTGGGGGAGCCCGGGTGAGGTGCTGGACACTGGAAAACTGTGGTTTATTATTTTGGTTCTGCACAGGAGCATTACATTGTTTCTCCCTGGTGAAAAGCCTTCGGCTAATAAACAGAATCTAACCAGCTGTGAGTGCCCTCAGTGACAGTCAGACATCTCTGCTTGGCTCTGTGGTGAGTCAGGCATTCCCCATCCCCAGTTCCATACAATGTGTGCCCTTCTAGCTGCAAATGGGCACTGACACTGCTGCTCCCCCTGCATCTTCTCACCCACAGGAATTTTTGGTGTGCGTCTCATCCAAACTCTGTGGGAGTGAATGGAAGTCTTTCCATCCTCACTTTGGATCAGGTAATGAATGAGTACTTTTGGTGCAAAAAGTTAACTTCCTGCTCCCAAAAAGAGACATTACAAATGTAATTCCCTTATAGAAAATTTTTGCCCTTCCTATCACTGCAAAGACTCTTCTTGGCTTCTACATACTGAGCAAGCATAAAATAGTGAATAACATGTATTTTTGAATTTATGGATTGAGTTTGCAGGGACTTTAATAGCACTGGGGTTATGGAAGTGCTATTTTAATAAGGACCACAGATCATGGGCCCAAATCCTTACCTTTACCTCAAGGACTTGTAAACTCAACTATTTAACTCAAATCTCTTTATTGGGGGCCTTAGAATGTATCCACCTGGAGGCTGGAAAACTGAAAGGTAGAAGGCTACACAAACATGGAGTGAGGGAATTTAACCAGCAGGAATGTGGCCTATAAAATTAAACTTCAAGAACTGTTTAAGAAAATTAAAGCTTGTGCAACAGCTGGGGTTTCTCTACACATTTAGTAACTCCAGTGTTATGGTTCTTATTAATATAAATTTCATTTTTGAGATCATCTTCTGTAGTGCTTATTGTGGTTGCAAAGGACAAAATCCTGACACACTGTAATTTGCTTTTACACAATACAGTAAGATCCCAACCTCCTTATCACATTAGTATTTATTTGGGGCCCAAAGTAAAAAAATCTTACACTCAAACTGCACCCCAGACTTCCCTAATCTGAATTGCCAGAATATCTCAGCTTCAGACATAGTGATCAAATACCCCTGGAGTTTATGGTGAATATTCAGGAATAAAAATAGAAGGATGTGTGAAAAATGGATGTGTGACAGTGATGCCAACACAACAAAATGTGCTCTTGTTTGGTGGGGAGAAGAAAAGAAAAACTTTGCTTCAATCTCACATACACCCTGCATATTATTTGTCTAGAACCTGGCCTCATTCTGCCTTTTCTTGACCTCAAAGGTTCATCTCCTGAGCTTTTAAAATAACTTGCTACTTAAATAATTTGAAATCTAAGCTCCTGAAAAAACAATTGTGATAATTATGTCAGGCTCTGACAACATTCAGAGATGGTGTTGATTACATTTTCTAGATCTTGAAAGAATTTTGATTTCTTTAGGTGGCTAGAAACTCTGGGTTATCGTGTTACTAGACCAGTTAGTATTTCAGCTATATCCAACCTAAATTCATTCAAGAAAAGCTGAAAAGTAGAAGAAATTGCAGGAGGTGGTGGGAAACAGGTTAATAGACTTTTAGGACACAGTCCTATCATAAGGACACCAAGGATGTTACAACTTCTGATAACTTGCAGGCAGAACCACTCATGCTTAAAATTTTGCATGCTCAGAGA
This sequence comes from Anomalospiza imberbis, assembly GCF_031753505.1. NCBI lineage: Eukaryota > Metazoa > Chordata > Aves > Passeriformes > Viduidae > Anomalospiza > Anomalospiza imberbis. Next base: position 10,745,295 of record NC_089699.1, on the reverse strand, counting down.
AACATGGACATGAAGAGACCTGCAAAACCTGATTACTCAATTGCACATTGTTATATGGTGACTGTTATGACTCTACCTGCAAAGCTGCAGATGCCAGTAATAATAATGCTCACTTCATGACAGATGATACCTCTGTGAGACCAGAAATCTGGTGATGAAGTCAAAAGATTAGGATTCTTTAGAGTGGCACAAGTTGCCATTTCAGGAGCTGGACTTTTACCAGTGGTTTTGAAAATATGGCCTTTATGATCACAATGCTCATATCTCCTATAGAGTGATGGGAAGCAGTGAAGCAGTGCAGGATTCTGGGGTTAAAGAGTGCTGCTGAAAACTTCTGGGACAGCAGAACCTGACTGCTCCTCTGGCCCTGTGATCTGTTGCATAGCACTGTGCACATCCGTGTGTTCTACAGACTCGGTGCTCATTGCCCAGGACTCACCCTCTTCATCCTGAAATGTTGTTTCATAAGGCTGCACATGTATCCTATGGACATCCTGCCTTGCTTCCTCATACTTGCCTTTCCCATCCTCTGGAAGGCTGGATGCATGAGGTATGAAAGTGCTCCGAGACCCATCGATGGCAATCGCCACCTGCTCGCTGGAGGTAGGTTCTTGAGACAAATCTGGAGATCTCATGAGATGCTGGGTGTAGACACCTTCTGACAGAGAGCCCGCCTGAGTCTCGCTGTGCACGCGCAGCCAGCGGTGCTGCCGGCTGAAGTAGTTGTAATGCTGGTGTTTCCCCAACTTTTTTTTCCCTAAAAAGCCCAATGGCTGCTTGGAGCCGGAGGGCTTGTCCGTGCTTTTCAGTGTGAGCCCTGACATTGTCAGACTGCTCATCTGCTCTGTGCAACATTCAGCACTGGTGTCCAAGGCACCACACTCTGTCGGGCCTTCCCTCAGTGCCAGGCAGGGCTTCATGTCGTGGGCTTGGAGCACGTTGGGTGCACTGCCACCCAGGCCACTGCCAGCCTGCTGGGAGATGTCCTGGGATGAGGAGTAAATCAGGTCTAATTCCCTTGGGCTCAAGGCATCACTGGAGTCATAGTCGCTGTCGGTTGGGAGGAACACCTCGGAGCAGCCTTCTTCATCTGAGCAGGGCTGGGAGTCTGCAAGGAGAACTCACAAGACAAGCTCAGTTAACACTCACAAGACAAGCTCAGCAGAGACATGGCTTAATTGTCATTTATGTGGTTTTTGTCCTAATTTTAAATCTCCAGGTCTGGAAATGTATGTGTATTTCCTCTGTGAAATTGCCACAGGCCGAGGTGACAGCAAAGGCAGTCAGGGAGGATTTGTCAGGGAGGAGCCACAGATATGTTAGACAGGTGGTGGCAGAATTAGGAAAACCAGAAAGAATTAATTTATTATGTTAAAGTCGGGAAAAAAATTGAATTTGAATTGGGATTAAGTTCTGAGAGGATCTGTTTTCTTTTATCTTGCTTTCACTAGATTTCATTGACATGGAGATTTGTGAGAGAGAAAATCTCTAATCCAGGGTCTGTTTTTATTAAAGTTGTCAGTTAAGTTACTCTAGATTTATATCTCTGCAACGGTGAGCAGTGTGCAACTGTAAGAGTGGTAAGAGGCTCAAAGCACAACATGGAGGTTGATGAATAAAAACTGCCATTTTTGCCATCAGGTGTGTTGGGTGTTCAAATCCAAAACACACACACAGAATTCAAATGCGAATTTGTGGACCAAATGTCACACTGGCACTGAAATTGCTGCTGTCTTTTGGCTTCAGAAGGATCAATAAGATGATGAATAGTGGCATGTGTGATAGAATAGATTGATGCTCCATTGCCCTGAATAGTTTATCTTAAATTCCAGGAATAAAACATGGATTTTATACAGTGCTGACTGTTCACTTGGAGCTCGTGTAAATTGCCATAGAGCCCAGTACTAATGAATCCAGGGTGTGCAGGACAAGATAAAACTGCAGTTTGCACGGTACCAGAGCCAAGGATTATTTGGTATTCATGGTCTGTAATACAGGGGAAAACAGCTCAGGGAGGGGTGCTGAGGAGGAACACCACTGTATAATGGAGTGAAGCAGAGCACCAGCCTCTTCAGGTTTCTTTTCTTTTAACCTCATGAAATCTAACCAGAAGACATTTATTAATTTTCCTTAACTGTGTAAAACTGCCAATTTGAAAAACCCCCAAATTATTATTACTGTAATGGTCATGGCAGTTGTTTAATGCAGCGTCTGTTGCTTTTGTTTCTACTGTTTCATTTACTTGTTGCTTAAAGACAGCACAGCAGAATGATGTTTTTTTTTTCCTCCAAAGTCCTTATTCCGTTAGCAAAATGAGTGTTGCCGTTTCATTTGTTTCATCTTTATTTTCTGTGATCCATTTCTTTCATCAGTTTAATTTTCTGGCTATGCAGTGAAGTAATAATGGTCAGTGAGGTGGGCACTTATTTGTGTAATTTGTGTAATTCAAAATGCTTGTCTAAAACACTGAAAACTCTGAGAGGTGTGTGAAAATAGCAGTTAAACTGGACTATTGGCAATAAAATTTGCTCTATCAAAACAAAGCAAGAGGGGCATGAGAAATAATTGCTGCAAAACAGAGGAACACTGAAAGCCTGGAAAGAAAATGACTGTAATACCTGACAAATAGAAGATGGCAAATGAAAAATGTGGAAAAATTTGAGGTAGATTCTGCCAAATTAATGAAAACTGTGGGGAAGAATAATAGATACATGAGTGATGAGAATGGGTCAGTAGCTTTTGCTAACAACATATGTCTCATCAGTCTAAGAAAACTCTGAATATGTGCACGGTTAATACACAGCCATCGTCAGAGCTCTGAAGAGCTTTTGATAATGTTCTTTACCATAGGCTCTGCAGCTGTAATTGGGACAAAGAGAAAGCTCCCTCCATATAAAAGAGCAGATTGTTGGTATAGGCAAAAAATGAAGCAGTCAGCTTCCATGGATGGATTTTACTGGAAATCTGAACATCATGGAGAAGCCAGTGATAGTACTTGTCCCTTCCAACCTGTTCATTAAATGATCTGGAACAGTGAGGTGACAAAGTTGGCTGATGATGAGCAGTTATTCTGAGTAGCTGAAAGTAAAAAATGATTGTAAAGATAATAGAAGGATCTCAGTATACTGAGTGGTGATGGTAAAATGATTGTTAAAATACCTTGACAGGTACGGGAAAAATTTACTCCTTTTATGAAAAGACATACAAGAACTGTTATAATTAAAAAGGAGTTCAAAGAGTGCTTGGTAAACAAAGAAAAGTTCTCTTACCACTCACAGCTTTTCTCCTCTGGATTCTAGGCTCAGGAGAAGGGGGAGGTGAAGGAAGACAATCTAGATGTGAAGAGGTGGAGCTCATTTTCTTCTGAGAGTGTTCTGCTGAAAGATCCACAAGCTTCCTTATGGGCAGGCCTGCTGCTGGCTGCTTGTATCTTGCATACTGCAGTGCTTCTGTGATCCATCTCATGTCCCTCCAGATCTCATCAATTTGCTGTGAAGAAAACAATAATGACAAAATACAGTTAAGTATGAGTATTAATTCTGCTTAAGTGTGTACTTTTCAAGTGCCCAAGTAAGTCTGAGTCACTGCCAGGAGAGAGCAGCAAGATCCCCCAAAAGAACATTCAGATTGAGGAGGTCTGAAATGATTTTGGTTAAGAGGTACCTCAATTAAGAATGTGCATTTTTAGGAGGGGTGAATCCAGACCTAAAGTTTGACATGGAAAGAAAATGAAAATTGTATTTTGATGGTGTAAAAAATTGATCAGTTTGTAGCACACCTGGAAGCTGGTTTGATTCTGTACTGGAATAAAAGTGAGACTTCTGGAGCATCTTTGCAAATCCAGCCCAAGGCAATTGCTCAGGCCAGACCTAGTTTTTAACAAAGAACATACTCATGTGCAGATACATAAATGGAGGGCAGAAGCACAACTATGAGCCAAACTGCAGTTTCTCCCTTACCATTTTAGTCTGCATACATTTTAAAAGTATAAATCTACACAAAAGCAGTTCTAAGAGATGCCTTTTGATGGCAATAAGAGACAAGTGCCTAAATCAATAGCAGGATGTAGATTTAAGTATCTCTGCAGAGAGGAAAGATGCTGTTTAATGTGGCTCTGAAGAGTGTTTTGATAATGGAACATCTTCAACATTTTTAACATCATCTTCAAGACATTCAAGATCTTTGATGGCTGAGCAAATGTTGCAACCATCAAATGACAGTAGCTGTGAGTAAACACCCTCCTGCTGCAGTGTCCTTTCCAGAATATCCCTTGCACTTTTCCTTCAGAAGGTTCTGTATTTCAAGTGAGCCTTCCTAATAATATTGCAGTGTTTGAGGGAAGCTGATTTGCAGTTACACAAGCTACATTCTGCAAGAATGCAGTGAGAGTTCTGGGTCAGTAATGGAGAGGCAAAAGTGAGGGGTACTCTGTGCAGTGACAGTTATCTGCTAGGGGAGTGCCAGAGGGATCAGGGTGTGCCAGAGGGGTCAGAGAGCCTGCAGACTGATATCTGAAGATGACTTCTCTTAGCTGGAGATACTTCACAAAATGCATATTCAAAGTGTGATATTTACTCCCAAGGGATACTGTAGATGCCAGATTTGCTGGGGTAGTTCCTGATGAGCTGTGTTGGAGGCAGGATAGCTGGGCAGCTGGATCTTGGTTTTGACCTAGTATGGCCATTTTTATGTAAAGGTGAAATCCCGACTCCAATGATGTCAGTGCAAGTCTGGCCACTGAGTTAATTTGAGCTAAGAATATACATCAATAAGAATAGCAAATGGTTCAGAGATTAATTCATAATCCTGCATAATTTCAAGACTTCAGTGTAGCTCCATGAAGAGAATTCCAGTTAGCAAACATCTCACCTATTTGATTTTAGAGATTTTATACATCCTTTCTGTGATCCTCCCTCAACCCCAGACAAGAACCATCCTGCATGCAGTTTATTAAAATGCAAATCCTGTTGGTTTTCCCCCTGGTGCTGTTCTGCAGGATATTGTAATGAACGGTGGTTCTTTTACAATTTAGGAACATTTGAAGCATTGCATGATATAAATTACAGCTTAACTTAACTAAAACTAAAGTTTTAGTTTAAGTGTCTGAAGATTTCTTTCCTTTCTCTGTAGCATTCTGGTTGGGGTACTCCAAGTGCCTTACATTCTGGTTGGGGTTTTTTTCAATAATTTTTACTTTTCAGTTGCCCTCTGACTCCTTTTCAGAACTGCATTTATATAGACTCCCTTGCTCTTTACAATGTTTGGTTTGTGTAGTGACTTCAACACTGTCTTAGATCTGGGATCACACAAATGCTCTTGCGGTTTCGTGGTCACCACTGAAGATTGTGGTATGTGGTAGGCAGAGATATTTTTGCCAATAGGTGGAATACAGCTGGTTTTCATTTGAGAGGAAACCTGACAAGCCTAATACACTGTCACAATAATTCAGCACAAAACACTGAGGTTTAAAATGTTCTCCCATATTCTCCCAGCACAGATATGTGACTCAAACACTTGGGAGAAGAGGAACACAGAACTGTCTATACAGTACCTGCATATTAATATGGAAATGCTTGGGTTTGATGTGAAGGATAAAAATTTTCCAAATTCTCCTACAGACTGCAAGATAGATTTTCTGAGTGTGAGAATGTGAGGTGACTGAGAGTGGAAGTGCAATGGCTCTTCCCTCTCTACCCTGCTTCAGGTTGCCAAAAGCTCCAAGTGGACAAGGCAAAGGGGGTCTGCATGCAGAACACAAAGAAATAGAAAGGGGGTCTGCATGCAGAACACAAAGAAATAGAAATATTATCCCTTTGTTGATAACTGTGAAGGGCCAAACATCTTGTCAATGGGATAAATGGTGTCTTGGCCCTTATTCCAACAGAAGACAGCTTGAATATTAAGAATATAGAGCTGTAAAGTTATTTGCATCTCTCTTGTAGAAAGACAGGTCAACCATGCCCGTAGATATACTCGGCAAAAGTAATGAGCTTTTTCTATAAATAACCCAATGTCAAAATAATTTGCAAAAGGACAGGGTTTGCTGTGCTGCACAATGGAGTTGCTGATCAAAGAGCCCTGAGTTGAGTAGGTAAAGTCTTGATTTGGGAGCAGTAGAGGAAAATCAGGATGAAAGACAGAGAATAAGCAAATTGGACAAGTATGGTAACACTGGTGATCCTCCTTCACTGGAGGACTGAAGCAGTGCCACTGCATGGTCCTGGCCAGGCTCACAGCTGCTTTTGGGGTCAGCTTGACATCTGAAATGCAGAGCTGTGTTCCTGAGTGTGATATTGTTGGTGGAGATTGTCTCCACAACCTAGTCTGAATTTTCATTTAAATTTTTTAATTGCCACATTATTGTGGTGAAAAATGTCCCCAGTTCATACAGACAAAGAAAAACTCTTACACAAACGAATGCCCAGACATGGTGCTAGCTTACCTCACATTAGATGGGAGGGAGTTTTACAAGCAGACTGACACATTTCTTTATAACAGTCTAGTATAACTGTCATTTGATTTTACCCATAAAAATCCTTCTATAAAAGCAACAACTAAGGAAAGCATGTTCTGGGTTTGAATTTCATAAAAACAGAATTGCACTTTTGATACAACTGCTCTTTTTATGATGTCTGTGAATAATTCTCCATTTAGATTTCAAATTACAGCCCCATGCAATTTTTAAGAAAGCCACCTTAAATTCTCCTTGGAATAGTCAGAAACAGACTATTACCTGTATGTAGTCTATAACTTGCTGGTGTCTTTGTTTGGCTGCAGCGACTTCACTGTCTGAAATTGCTTCCCTCAGGGACTGCTGGGTTTTCAGAGAATCCAGCTCTATGACAGCAGAAAGGCGGCAATACAGGCTTATAAATTTTTCCTTGTAACAGCAAAAATGAGCTGTGAAAAGACCAAGTGCAAAGGAAAATTGTTACATTCTGGTTATGAAATATGAAATCCTTAGCTTTCAGAACACAGATTTTATTAAATATAGTAACTAACTCTGGACGGGTTTCTTTAAGCTAGAAATGAATAATACAGACTTCAGTTCTCCTCTCATTTACACTGGATTTACTCTGTATCTTCAGTGATTTCAAAAGAGTCATTTCTAATTACATCTAAGCGAAGGGATAATCAGGTCCTTAGTATGCAGCTAAAGAGGCTATCTTGCCCTTGATAGCTTTAATCAGAAAGGCTATTTCTGAGGCTTTTATAGCTCATCATTTCTTTTATCAAGAAAATAGTGACATGGATGGAAACTGAAACTCATATTTAATTTTTTTAAATTAAGTATTTCAGAATGAAACAATTAAAAAAAATAATTTTGAAGGCTGGTAACTTTCTCTTGGGCTATGCTGGCTTAAATCAGGAACTTCAATGTAAATGACTCAGCAGGAAAAGTATAGCACTGATATCACAGTTTGGGGGAAATAATTAAAACTCTTTTAGGTGTTACCACACATCATCCTCTGAACTCTCCTGCAGAAGGGTAACACAGAAAGTTCACACATGACCTCTTGCTTTGTGTAATTTGACTTTGGAGCAGCACAGAGCTATCCTCTTTACCAGAGGTAACAGAAACAGAATAGCTACAGTGCCATGGAGCTTTGCAAATGTTAATTTAGCTGGTGTGTTAAAGCTACATTATTCCAGAACCTGCCACTGTTCAGGCAAAACTGAGCAGGTACCTCTTCAAATGGCAGTGCAGACGTACTGAAACTTGCTGAGGGAGAGCAAGTTTTCAGAAATACTTCCCCATTCATTGGTGCTGCAGTAAATGCAAACACACAGCATGATCTTGTTAGAGCAGCGAGTGCCAGTCGGATTTACTGCTGCTGCTCTCCTGGACTGGGCATTTTTCAGGGTGTTCCAGGTGTAAAATGCATATTTTCTTCTCATCAAAATTATTTAAAAAAAAATTAAAACAGTGTCCCATGTCTACTTATCCCTTACAAACAACATTATTAGAATAATTGAGAAGAATTTGTTCAACTGAGATCCAATCACAGAAACATTTTTATCATTAACAATAAAGGCCTAATATGAACACAGAAATCTCCCCAAAAAAAGTGAAAGAATCAATTCTACCTTCTGGTTTCAGCAATGCCTAGATATTGCAGGGATCCAGTGTGAATAGTGTGTGGTCTTCCAGTACATATGCCATATGTGGTGGACTCTTGAGTGAATTACAGCTGCGGTTTCGGCTCCAGTGCTGAAGTTTTGAGCCTTTGTGGTTTTAAGTCAGACCCTTTAATGTTACTTTAACAAATGTTACTTCAACGTAGTCTTTTGTGGTTATGCAATTATATAGTTGGTAGCCACCAGCTAATGGGGAATGGAAGCTTCTAATATTTGAGATGTGAATCACAGTCACTTTATAGAACATCAGGGATACATATATAATCAGTCGTATTGAAATGTCATCTGCCTTTGGCCAGAGGATTGCTTACTTTATAAAATACTCAAAAGTAAAATTCAGCTTTCCATACTGTTTTCTCCACCAAGAACTGCTTTCCCACTGCAGCAACATTGCAGAACAGAGAGGGTTGCACCAGGAATGCCTTTTGGGAGATAGCTCTGTTGCACGTTTGCTGGTACCACAGCATCCCATGCAGGCTTTATTTATTTGTCAGACCCATGCAGGCTGTGTCCCTGAAATGAGAGGCACTCCTGCCCCTGGCCTGTGTTCCACCTAATGAGAATCAAATAGTCTGCTCAACCTCTAGTGAGGAGATTAATTGCATCAGAGATCAAACTGCTCTGTGCATTAACTTGCATAGCAAGGCAGCAGGCCCCTCTCACCAGGAGAAATGATGTGCTCCATACTCAGAGGCCAACAGGCTTCAGGGTGGCACATCAGAAGATAAAAGTCTGGCTTTAGGGCACTGCAGCCATGGCCATGTGACCCAAAGCACTGAGCTAACTCTTACATTAGCTTTCCTTTGAAGGGGTAACTTTTCCTTGGCAGACTACACCATGTATTGTGTGGCTGTTCCACTCATAATTGTATGGCAGCTCAGCTGGCATCTGTCCTCCCACAGGCAGCAGAAACCCCCAGAGCTGTCACAGCACCACAGTGTGCTGTGGCTGATGTGGCATAAATCCAGTGCTGTATTCCTGCCTGATCCAAATGAAATTTGTGTTGCTGGGTGATGGTAGGTCATGGATGAGTTGTGACTGCAGAAACGCAGGCAAGGCAAGACACACAATTAATATCTAAACTCCTACATAAATGATTTGAGCAGCACTTGGCACAGGAGATAGGGAGGTAATGGTGTCACAAACATCTGAGAGGGACATCACTAGGGACACAGTTGGCACTAAGACCTTTCCTGCAGTGGCTCCTGGTGCACTGACTCGATCAGTTTTGGCTCATATCTTTCTCTCTTCTCGAAGGCAGAGGAAAGAAAGATCCCCAGTTTTACAGGCCAGAAGGAAACCGAGCAGACTGATGCATAAGGCTCAGCAGCCCCAACATTTTAATATTCTTTCTAAAAAGAACTATTAAGTCTTTATGAGTTGCTTTTATGTGGAACCTTTTCTTTTCTCTGTGGACCAAAGAAGAAGAAATGAGAAATAGAGGACCTTGAAGCTAAAGCATCTTATGCCTTCTGTGAAACAGCTGGAAAACTCTGTTTTGGGGAATTCTTGCCCAGTCAGCAGTGCAGTGGAAGAAGAGAGCTGAATCTGCTACAGCACAAGATGTGCTCTCCAAAGAAAGAGATTCAAGTCCAGTGCTTTGGCATTTTTCACAACAGGCTTTTGCTGCACCACAGCAATAGGACAGTCTCCTGCATTTTTCCCGGTATCAAAGGGAAAAAGATGCCCCTCACATGGGAAAATCTATTCAGACCTTTCACAGAGCTGTGAAGGAGTCAGACCTTGAGTAGGACCATCTGTAATCAGGATCTGCATAATTCCCCATTACAGAACCAGCAATTATCCTTGTGAGAACTTAGAGAGATGTTTTTTTTTTCATCTCCTGTCACACTCCAGCCTTGCTGTGTCATGTGTAATTTCTCTTGGTTCTGTGTTTTAAAGAACATCATCTTGCAAAGAAGCTTATAGACACATAGTGGATAACTGTGGGCCTTGCTCTCTGCTTTGCATTTCAATAACGATGGCTACAGTGCATGCTTTAACTGCCCTGCTCCCTCTGTAACTTGTACACCGTTATAGGGAGTGTTGTTGCCAAAGCCATCATGTGATTTATTGATTCTCCACTGGGACAAGGGGGAAAACAGATACAACTTTGTGATTTTATTATAAGGAGACTGGGTTAATATTTCTAGGTGAAGCAAGCTACTATACCAAGTTCAAACATCTGAAGAGGGAGGTTAAGAAATCCTGAGTGTGGGGTGTAAGGATTATTCTGTCCTGGGGCAGTGCAGACGTCGTCTGAGGCGGGGAGCAGGAGAAGAAAGGAGACATTGTGACCCAGTTCCAACACCTCCTGTGTGTACAGACGGAAGTGCTTAGCCTGTACAGGGACACGCGCGGGGGAAGGAATAGGAGAGAATTACAACATGGCACTTATATAAACAACACCCCAAATGATATAAAACATTAAAGAAAATTTGCACAACATCAAACTTGGAATTTTTATAAAACGTAAATATTTGGGGCGGGGGGGGGCGGTGGTGGCTAAATGTGGGTTCATGTCACTACATAAAATAAAGATTTAAAGCTGCAATGTTCCACATTAAAACAACACACAGAGGCACAACCCCCCTGAAAACAACATTTATGTTTCTTATTAGGCAGAAAATGATCACATGCCATGTGCTTTTCAAGATTATGATTGCATAATTATGTGAAAACATGAAAATGGATTCAATTAAAAACCTTTAAGATTCAATTTAAGGTTGGTTAAAAGAAATATGCAGCTCTCCCTCAACACAGCACTGAAAAGGTTTAACAAGTGCTGCAGCAAGAGAAAATGGCCCAGGCAGAAGTGGCCTGAGGCTGCTCAGAGCTGCTCTGTGCAGCACTGCCTTCTGCCCTGGCTGTGCCCCAGTGCCACTGTCCCTGCTCCTGGTTACGACAAAAATAATAAAAATACATAAATAAATCCATGGAATTAAAAATGCAATTCATTAACATAAAAGTTTGGTGCTGAGCCATGAGACCATTTGTGTCTGTGTTTAACTGCAAGGTCATGTTGATGTCTATCTCTCAGGCACAAAGGATGAGCTCAGATGTTTGCCTGAGCTGCAGCCTCAGGAACATATTGCACAGTGATTTCAATATTTTAGTCCCTAAGTCTATAAGAAAAAAAAAAAAAGTTGCACAAAAGGTATAACCTCCAAGCAAATGCAGTAACATGGAGACCTGTACAGAGCCCTATTGAATTAGAGTGACTGACCACAAGGCAGCACACCATCTGTCTTAATTTTGGATTTACTTGAGTCTTACTTGGCTCTTCCCTGGCTAGAAGGTGAAGCACTGATGGATTCCTTTTTAAAAGCAAAGCGTAAACCTTTCAAAATCAAGAAATGTAGAACAAGATTAATTCATTTTAAGACCACATCTTTCTAGCTGGACAAACATATTTGAAGTGAATATAAAGGTGATTTACTTCTACTTTAAGGCCTCTTTACCTTTGCAAACCAAAATAAAATGGAATTAATGTAAACAAGAAACAAACTTCTTAGCTTATTTTTTGATGGATCTTTCACATCATAGATTATTCTCCCTGACTTTATTTATTCATTCACATATGCATTTCTTGTACCTAAATGTAAAGCCAGAAGCCAGACACCTCTCCTCACCCACAGAAATCTGGAGGTCTGGGACTTTGTGTTTTAGAAGGGGTACATTCATCTGTGTGCAAAAGAAAAGCAAAATGCTGCGTCTTTAGTGGGCCTTTCCTACAGCCTCACTCAAAGCCTCCCACAAAACAGTCACTTGCTGTGCTTGCCTGCAAAAGTGCCTCTTTCTTTGTCAGACTCGTAAAGCTGCTCAAAACTACTATTTTCATGCAAAAGTGCTTCTTTGGACCTGCCTGAAGTTGCACAAATAAGCTAAAAGATGAAAAAAATAACAGGCAGTTGAAATTTGCCTCTTAATCCTTGAATGTTCACATGTCCAGGAACAGAACTGTTTTACTGAAGATGTTCCCCCTTAGAATAATGGAATACAAAACTTCTCTGCTTTGCTTTTCTTGCAACCCTGACATTGAATCCCTACTTTTCAGTGACACAGTTTGTAGCTTTTTGTTGCATTCTTAAGAATGGGGTTTTTAAAAGGTGATAAATCCCACAAAGGCAAATACCTGATGCAGAGGTAGATTGATCTGTTTGAGGAGTGCTTTCACTGCTGTCTGGAGCTCATACAAGAACAATTGAGTAGGGCAGTCTGAAGTATGATCCATACTTTCCACGGATTCTGAGCCAGAAAGTGTTTGGATCCATTCCCACTCATCTCTGTATGTTGAGTCAAGTTAAAATTAGAAATATAACAACAGTTCAATGCACAAGCAGGAATTCAGTGCATGTGCATTTGGGATCTGTTGATAGTTTAATCCTCATATACCAAAACATTCTAAACTTGTGCAATCTTGATTGAGCTTTGAAAAGTTTTATTTTTCTAGCACATGTACATCAGGCTGAACATTCCTCTGGAAGTCCAACTGCCTTTGAAATATTTTAGTAAGGCTTCTCACTTCAGGTTTTCTCTTTCACATTCTTCATTCCCTATCTACCACAATATTTTACAAAACATGCATTTGAAATTGCTACAATTAGCAGGAAGTTTGATCTCTGTACAGGACTAGCTTCTACTGACTGCAGCCAAAGAACTTCCTGCTTTCCTCCATGTGTCTCTATTTGAGACCTGATAAACATGGGAGTGATAGTTCTGGATCCAATCCCTAATTCACCCTGCCCAGTATTCAGTCTTGAATAGCAGCCAGCATCAAACATTAAAAGAAAAATGTACAGGAAACCCCACTACAAGACAAGTAATAGTTGTGGTATAATCTGTTCCTAAATAAAGATCTGTTCTTAAACTTGAAGAGTCAGGGATTGCTATAAACTCTGAAGCCTTAGCCTTTATATTCCTTCCAACATTGTTGTTAGCATTCACTACTACATTCTGGATATCCTTGTTGTCTATGTAAATATCCAGTTCCTTTTTCCTCCTGCAAAATTCTCAGCTGACTGCTGAAATGATACAGGATTAAAAAGCTCCAGAAAAAGATCAATAAAATGTGTTTCCCACTAGGCAAGGACCAGGCAAGGGCCCTTGCCAATAGATAAGGGAAGCAGTGGACAAGGGGAAAATGGCTTTCCCAGAGCACAGAAGGTTGCTGGCTAGTTGCATTTATAAATATGGTTTTCAATTGCTGTGTGTTTGCTGTGGTTTAGAGTGAAAAAACCAGACATCACACAAAAGAATAAACAGAAAAATTCCCCAATTCCCCACATCAACACCCCATAGTCAGTGAAAATCCACAGAAAGGGTGGCACTGAATCCACTGAAGGCTGAGTCAGGGCTGTAGGCTACGATCTTCTGAACATTACCCCTGTGCAGAACTTGAATAACCATGGAATACCATCCTCAGAAACCAATGGGCCCCTATCCATGTATTCTGGATATGTCTTCAGACAGCTGGGAAAACTCAGGTGCACCTGTTTAGCTCAGCAGGGCTCTCTGGGATGGCAAACACCGGAGCCAAACCCTTCTGCCACACACCAGAGCCAAACTATGCTGCCACCTACAATTTTGCAATGGCAGAATTGCCTTGGCATTAACATTAGATCAGTTGTTCCAAACTTAAAACAACTGTTCTCTCTCTCTCTCTGTGCAAGTATATCTGTATATTCACTTACTTGGAGACATTGCTGTTGTCTCGGATTTTGACGTGACACAGGACATTGGGCAGCTTCTGCAACACAAGCACTTTGATCTGATCCACAGAGCTGCAGAGTTTAAGGTAACCCAGATACAAACCGGGAGGGAGGCGCTGCTGACTTCGTTTGTGATAGGAAAGTATGTCCTGTTTTAAGGGAAACAGTCCTACATAAGAATCTCATATTTTTTTCCACATAAGCAGAAGAGTTTGGGAGCAAAAAGCAACAAATGTTTTTACAGCAGTCGTTCCCAATTCAAAAAGCATTTAAGCACATGCTTAAGCATATGAATAATCTCTGGTAGTTTGGGTGCACTTGGACAACTTCTCACTTAAAGCCATACACAGGATCTCTAAGGTCTCTGTGTCATGCAGGAATTGGCTCTGGCAACCTGAGGTTTCAATCTTCTGCAACTGTGGTGTTTAAACTGGCTTAAATAACCCCCACGTCTGCCTCTCGTCTGATCGTTTCAGTGGTGAGCTGGGTCAGGGAACTGATTCCTCTGAAAAACAACTTGGGAAAAGGAGCAGTTGTTTTTCAGCCGAGCAGTTCCCTGCTTTGGGTTTGGTTCGTGACTACACAGAAGGAGCAGAGCAGCACTGGGGAAGAGCTGGGAGAGAGGGGCTGCAGGAGCCAGGACTGTCCCCAAGGAGATCCCAGCCCACATCTCTCCAAAAACTGCTCTGTATCACCTGCTGTCAACAGGAAGATCTCTGTCAGCATGGGCGTTGGTAGTTTGCAAAATTGAACAAGTGGCAGCATTTTCTGAACAAATATCTTTATCAACAAATAGAGCTTAGAAGAAATTAGTATTGGTGGTGAATTTGCTGAGGCCAGGAGACCTTTTTAGGGCTATGTATAGCAGTTCTCCAAAACTACTTGAAAAATGATGTCTGCTGCCATCCATCCTGAGAAATGTGTGCTTCTGCAGTGGGTGAGGATTAAGACACCTGGCCCTATGCCTTTACTCTTGGAACCATCAAATTATCTGCCAGTGCTATGCTTGGCTCTGACCAGTGCAATTAGACCCTCATTTTCACAAGCACTTCATGAACAAAATACCCACTGGATGATTAAACAAGTAATAGAAGAAAGGGTGGGCATTAGATAGGAATGTGTAAACCATTAGGGGAACATTTTTTCCACTAGGATCTCTGTGGAAATCTGATCAGGACTGTAGTTTGCTTTTCCTAATATAAAACTTTTGCCCAGATTGACAATTTTCTGCACCTTTAACACATTGTAATACATTAAATCTAGCATAGATCAGGTAAGTTTTATTGTCTTTTGGAAATTTTTTAACATTCCTAAAACCTGGTAACATATATTTTGATTGCCTGTCACTTCCCGGTATGAAAAGCAGAGTCTGTGCCTGAGAAAATGCTCTAATTCAAAAATTAAGCACAGCAGCCAGCATCTCAGGGACAATGCTAAAGAAGGGACTAAGACAATTATTTGGCTTGTATTTTGGGTAACTGTGCAACAGTTTTGGGGAGATTGGCTGCTGTTACCTACAGAAAACATGTATTAATCTTAACATGAACTGTCTCTGTTTAATGCGTGTTCAGAGATAATTCTTGAAGGGCTGAACCCTCACGGCTCTCAGGGATGGTAACTGAGCTGAGTGTGCCAAGCAGCTTCTCAGATCAGTCCTTACCTTGGCATTTTTCTAATTGCAAGTCTAGGAGCATGTGATGCAGAAATTAAAGGAGGGTTATGGTCAGTAAAGGATTCCTTAGCAGCTATACCAGGCTCCAAGGAACCCTGAACCCCACAGAACAAGCTTATTAAGTAGAACAGTAAAGTTTAAAACCTAGATTTCGTTTTCAAGGTTGGATGGAAAAATCTTATAGAGTGTAGGAATTCTAAGTGTCTGTATAGGTGCTTAAGAACATCCCAGAGAATTTTAAAGCTGTTTTGTATCTCTTGCTACAAAATTCCATAGCCTGGTTTCCCGAAATTGATAGAAACTACTATTCTCTGCTAGGACTTTGAAGTAATTCCTTTAGAATCTCATGGATATTTTGCATATTAAGGATCTGATCCCAGATCCACTGGAAGTAATATAAGTCTTTGCTCTCAACGGGAGCCTTGCCATTAATTTTATTGGGCACTGGACTGAGGCCTAAAATTCTACAAGACGCTTCCAAAAATCAGGGCTCTGGCACAGGCTTTACAAAAGCAAATAACACACAGTAAGAGAAGCAAAGCACTACCTGGATTGTTATAAGCAAGATGTCTAATGCTGTTGGCTCCTCTGGAGTTGAAAGGGATTTCCTCTGGCTTTGTAGTTTGGATACCTGCATCCATTTGCCATTAAAAAATGAGTACAGACTCTCCACTTCTCTTACAGTAACTATCAGCATATTGCCATGTCGATCCTTGATTGGCTCATAAAAAACTCTGCCTAAATTGTGAGTTCCCAGCAAATTCTAGAAAACAAATACAAAATGAAAGTTATTTATCACATATCTGGAGAGTATAGTTTGAAACGTAACTTTGTGCTCATTGACATCACTCCTATTGGCTTCACTAAGAATGAGACACACTGTGTCTCTCAAACCCTTGCCTTACAGTCGTATCATTTAGTGACAAAAGGAAATGTTTTCCCTTAGGCTGTGTTTGTAGATTGAGTGGTGGATCCTATGAAGCATTTTGATCCAGCAGTGTTTACTCCAATGTGTAATGGAGAACCTCAGAAAGACTATTATGACCCAATGCCTTTGTAAAAGGCAAATTCATTCCCCTATTTGCTGTAAAGGAATTCACTTATTTGGGCCAAACGTCCTAGTTTTGCCCAGTCATGTAAAGATGAAGGATGTGATTTTTGAAAGCACCCACTGGTGTGCTAGTGATTCCTTTGATTTGAACTTACTTAAGAGCTGGGTGCTTATCTGAACCTTCCCACAACCAATGTCAGAAATCATGTCAAATTCTTCCTTTTTTCCAAAATCACTCATAACAGACTCTTTAAATATATTTTTGCTATGCTCATTAACTATAATCTCCATTCTCTGTTCTCCATTTAAAAATTATTCAGATTATTTTCAGCAACAAAAGCAAGAGACACTCATGTTTGTGCTGAATGTAAATAATTCTGGAGCTAAACTGTGGAGTGTGTTTGTGAAGCACAGGATTTAAGAGACACAAATCCTTTTACTTCAGATACCAAGAATGTGCTAGACAAAACAGGCAGAAACTCACAAAACTACCAACGCAAAGTTCTCCGGGAAAATATGTGAGGATTAAAGAAAAGTAATTTTAAAAGACTCCACATAAAATACATATTTTGGTTAAAATCCCTTTCCTCACACAGTAAGGCATCTGCTTATAGGTGCAAACACACTCAATCCAGTGACCAGCCACTGAAGACATTCCCAGATGTTGTCAAGAAAAATGCATAACATTTAAAATATGCTCATTACTTTGTGATTTTTCAAGAGATCTACAGTAAGCTGGATAGGGAGAAGGGTAGTGTAAGAGGAAAACTTGACTTCACAATGAAGCACATTGTATCTTTGGGGAAGTACTGTACATTAAATTAATGACATTGTAAACTGATAGATTATACTGAAATTAATTATCTGCACTTAGCAGGCAATATTTACTTATCAACTTTAATATTGTTAAATTGTTTATAAACTCTCAGTAGTCAGCACAGTGCCTAGGTTTGGGCACTATAAGTTGTCTCTTTCAGCTTTGTGCATCTCTTTCCAGGGCAGACTGTTGGTGTCTATATAGCCCATCTCCTCTGCCTTTTTAAACTGTTTTCAACTATGCCTTTTGGTGTTTGTCTCCTTCTCTGACTGACTCTGGTGCCTTGAGTGTACATTTTGTGCTAATCCCTGTGTCTCCAGCTGGGGCAGATCCTGGCAGTAGTCCTTGGCCATCTAATTGTCATATTAATCACTGCAGCACAGGAATGTGCCCAGATGTAAACAAACAGTTCTTTGTTGTCACTATGTTGTGAATGACATTCCAGCACAGGGAATGGGGGACCTACTAATATCAATACGGGACTGATTCATGCCCTAAAAAAGTTTTGTGTCTGCTTAGCTTGTTACACCATCACTTGTGCTTTGTTTGCTTTAGTTGTCTGCTGGTAACAACAGGCAAACTTGCAGTCCCTGTTGTCTCTGAACCTACTGCTCTTGTCCCTGAGCAGCTGTGTCATCACTATCTTTTCCATTCTGGCCTAAATTCCTGCAGAGTCAGTCTATTAACTGCCTCAATAAAAAGTATTCAACCATATAAATTTTATTGAGATCCTTCCTCTGGCGGATCCCGCTAGGCCACACACCGCTGGCAGCTGGGTGACAATCCCTGTTCTCCTCCGGGACCAAGCAAACAGAACAGGCATTTAGGGCCACAAATTTGGCAAAACTTCAGTAGGGGGTACACCACATGGGCATATTTGCTGTGCCTCTGTGTTTCAAGCTCTGCACTTTGCATCTCTGATAGCCAATAAAACCACGATGCCCTGGGGCTGTTGGGTATCTCCCTGGGCAGTTCTTTGTTCAAGGGGATCTGCCCAGGGGAGATGGAGCTGAGCTAACCAAACCTGTGCCACCTGAGCTGAGCCAAGCCCAGCTTGTTGGGGGAATATTCAGCAGATATAGTGAAAACTTGCTATAGTGACAGCTCAAAGGACTGACGAGCAGCTGCTGCTTACCACAGGTGGTCCTCCAATAAAGGTGCAGCAGGCTGGCCTTTTGGGGCACGCTGGGGAAATCAGTCCAGACAGGTGTTGCCCAGGAAGGCTGCTCTCCTGCACAGCATGCTCACCAAAAGGTGTAAAACAAACCCCCCGTGCATATTGTGAGCAGTGGCCCCAGAGTGTGTGGCTCTCCCAGCTGCTGCACACCAGGTGATGGTGCTGACACGGCCCCTGGGGGACGTGTGGCCAGCACAGTGTCCAGCAGTGGGGATCTGCAGTAATGCCAGGAGTGCACCACAGATTTTCCGGGAAGTTTCGGTGACTTCAACAAAAGGTAGAAGAAAGTGAGGCCTGGATAGACTTTTTCCCTAACAACCATGCACACAGCTTTTTGAAAATGTATTTTCCCACAAAAGTAGCTATTTTAATGAAAGTGTCTGCCTACCATCTAGAGACTTCATATTGTCGTGAAACCCAACTTAACCCAGCTTCAAAGCTTTACAATAAAGGTGGAAATGTTCTGCTGGAGAAAGTGTAATTTCTGTTTGCATGAAAAGTAGCGAACTGAGACACAGAAGGATTTAAGTCACCTGTTCAGTAACAATCAGGTTGCATCTGTAGCAGAGGTTGGAATAGAACAGACTTTAAATGCTTCATTAAGAGATTAATAATTAATAATTAATAGGCCCATAAGAGGCTTTTGAGCAGCAAATATCAGGATTATAACTTTGAATTCCCAATCTGTAAACTCATAGGCTTCTCTGCTTGGTCATTATTTACTGGTTTATATCGGTTTCTATTTTTTTTTTTCTTTTTTTTTTTTTTTCTTTTTTGGTTTCTTTGTCTGTTCTTTCTTCCTATTGTTTCTTTCCTTTGTTATTCCTACTCTTTACTTTTAATATAACTCCTTCCTTCCCGGCAGGAAAGGCTCAGTGCCTCATTTCACTGGAGATGAGAATGCTGCTCCAAAGAACACTCCTAGGGACAGCTGGCAGCTCTGTCCCTTGCAGATCACCGAGCTACCAGCCAGAAATATGCCATGGCACCCACCTGTAGCTGTGCTGCTGCTGAAAGCATCTTCTGCCTGGCCTGGAGTGCTGTGGATGAGGACACGGACACAGCCATGTTCTGCCTCAGCCACCTGATGTCATCCCACATGCAAGACAACTGCAAAAACAGATCCACTCCAACCAGTTCTTGTTCTCAGCATTTGCAAAAGCAGAAGTGATACCAAAATGCAATTTGCACTTGCAAAATCAATAGATACTGCACATTTTGTGTTTCTGCAGATGGCAATCAGCTGACTGGATAAACACAGCACAGATACTGACTCACACAGGAGGTATTCTGTAAACATCATGAAACCATTTCAATTGGTTTTGGGCTGTTGTGCAAAACTGATTTACTGTTCTTTGTGGTATAAAAAAAGTAGTGTGAGACAACCTGAGTGATGGCACAACCACAATACCAAATTTAAAACCCCTGGTTATTTCTTTAGGCTCTTGCTCTAAATGTCCATAAAACCTGTAAGCACCCACATAGCTATCACTCATCTAGGATCATACCTTAAGAGTTAATTGTATCACTGTCAGTGGCCCAGTCAGGATTTAATCCACAGGACTGGTTTGGGAAAATTGCTTTTCACATGATTGATAAAGCATTTCATCATGCAGCTTTTTACTGACATAATTTCATACATTCAGAGTGGTGAGCTAAGGCCTGTGCATTGCTAGCAACAAATTTGCAGAAGCAATAGATGAAATTAGACTCCCATTACCTTTGTGAACCACAGGAAATCCTGCATAACTGAACTACTGTGAGAGTCATCGATTTCCACAATTGGGATTTGATCTTCATTGGTTACTAACAAATTGTCTTTGTAAAAAAGTATAACAGATAAGTAGAGTCCCCTAAAGAGAGAAGGAAACACTATCAAACACCTTTCATGTCTATTCACATCCATGCCAAGTTCTGATGAGACAAAGTGGATCATCTGGTCTAAACTTCTGTGTAACATAAGGTCATGCATCATCAGTCAGTGAATTCTGAAAAATATTTGGGAAGTTTATCACTTTAGATGATGTGAATTACATTAGTCTAAGAGATTATGGATCTGTGCAAGCCACTGACATCAGTTTCAGTGAGAATTTTGCCAGAGTACACAGTACAAAATGGAGGCCTTATGCCCTTTACAAATCAGAAATTTTACTAAAACTTATCATTAATATGCTTAGTTCTGCCCTCCTTTACTTCAGAGCAAATTTGAAGTAACTCAGTTGAAATCAGGTGGGTTATTATGGATTTACACTGGTATAATTGAGTGCAATTTGGCCAACATATCTACAAACCTCTTTATAGGGATAATTCCTTTCAATATTTACCCTCACAATTAGTTACATATGTTAAGTGGTTAACTGCAGGGAATTTAAAGACTCTGGAGAGCTCTTCTGAAAGAATCAAAATCTTACCAAAATACAAAGAAGAAAATGCAAATTGAACACTCCCGACAATGAAAGAAGAAATAATCCAGAATAAGCAACTTCCATTTGCTAAAACAAATAATCAGGGCTGAGAGTTGGGCCACAGTGGGCTGCAAACCCAGCTGGGGATGTCAGAGTTCTATGTGTGTTGCCAGTGGACTATTCAAGTGTTATCTGAGCTCTGTGCTTTATACTATGAATGAATAAATGTTGTACTTTCATTAATGAGCAGCAACAGAGGCAGTGCTTTCAAACAGCTCAGTCGCTGCACTTTGGGTTTGCACAGAATGTTTCACTCTGTAACAATTTGAATCCACTTCCAAAAGTAACAAGGAAAAAATTCTGTTGATTTCAGTAGAAGCTAGAGCATTCTTTTCCTGTCAGCTGCACCAGTCTTACACATCTGTGATTTTATCAATTCATTCTGACCAATTGCTGTCTCATCAGTAGTGGCATATTCACACGTATTTCTGAGGTGCTTTTCTCTAATACAGAACAGCAACTTCCAAAATTCAGAATGCCTCGAATAGAGGAGGAATGACAAACCTTTTCAGAGTCTTCACAAACTTGTTTGATGAATGGAAAAGATGCTTCAGGCTTCTGGAAACCGATTGCTTGCGACCAGCATTTTGTAATTTAGAACTTTCTGAAATGGGAAAAAGAAGCAAACCCAACCCATCTCTTAAATTTCAGTTAGTGTCTCATAAAAACCTTTTGTTTCTTGAACCACAGTACTCAATTTCAGTCAGTGCTCATTACATTCCTTTCAAAAGACAACATTTAGAAAGATGCCCAAATGCAACCCTTTGATGGTGTTTTCATTAACTTAGTGATACACAGCAGCAGACAATTTCCTTACTTGCTGCAAACTCAGACAAGATAAAGCTCTTTTGCTCTGAGGCAAGCTTGAACCAGTCCTGCACACTCTTAATGTTTAGAAAGGATGGGAATTTTACAAGTGGTCTCAAAAACCCAAGAAGGGATTTGAATCATCAGTCAATATTTTAGGGTGTTGTAATTTCTGAATTTCTTACCACATGTAGCTTAAGCTTCTAAGAAGTGAATAATTGGTGCACTGGCTGACACTGACATCCCAGCATCACCAGTGTAACCTAAAGAAAAGCTTTAAGGAGACCAGATTAACCCTCATCTTTCTGTATATCACATTAAATGCATCTGCTGTTGCTTGGATTTTTTTTTGTCCATCACAACAACTTCCACTCATGTATTGCCTCAGAGCTTCCACAGTTACCTTTGCTCCCTAGTAATCTTGAGTCCAAGAGAGAGGTGTTAAACTCTTTTGTTCACTTCATGTCAAAGCTGAGACGTGTTGTGTGCCTGCCAGCATCTCTGGGCCAGCTCTCCAATAGAAGAATTTTATAAAATTGTCCCAATGTTCTAAGAAAATATTGTTAAATTTTTATACCTTGCATTCTTTTTCACTTTGATGATTTTGACAACATGTCTTCCCTTCTCATGCATGGCCTTGTAAGCCAAGGAAATGTCTTCCCATGAGCACTGAAAGCCATGAGTTCTGTGTCACAGCTGTGAACAGCTGTGTGCCTGTGAGTAGGTTTGGAGGGGACACCAAGAGATGGCAATCAGTGACATGCAGGACTTTATGATGTACTGGCAGTTGTTATTCATATCTGGATTTGAAAGCAATGGGCATTTAACACTGTTTGGGTTTGGTTTTGGTTTTTGCAATGTCTGTGCTGTTTAATGTTGTCGTAAGAGAAACAGCAGAAATACTTTGAAAAATGGAGTTAATTCTTCAGATATTTGCTGTGATATGAAAAGAAAGACAAAACAAAAAATATCACTGTGAAAGTGCATCTCACTTTTCCAGGATCTGACTGTTTATTTGGATGAAGCATGGATCCCCATCCAGAGAGAAGTGTGAAACATTTTGAGGGACATCCTTCTGCAGTGGGGAAAAAACCATGACTCGTGAAGAGGCGCTTGCTGAAAGCTGCTGATCACCTGCTTAGGTGTTCTCAGAGTATTTCCCACTTACCTCTGGTGCAGAATAAGAGGCGCCTGTCTGTGTCTCCCTGGTGAGTTCTAATTTTGAATATTTGAAGAACATCTAAATTTGTTGTTTCCACAACCCCATCTGTGGAAGTGCTCGGCATATTTTAAATGCTGAATAAATTTGCACCATGATTGGCACATTGAAAGCCCCAGCAAGCAGACACATTGTTAGCAATAATTACTGCTCTGTGGAACAGCGAGTACAAAGAGAACAAGGTTCTGTTGGGGGTGAAATCATACAGTTCAGATGTATGAGACTTATTAGATCATCAAATCCATTGTCTTTCCAGTGCAAACTTGTTCTCCATGCCATATTCTGCAATGCACTCTTCAGCTTAAACAGACTCATCCAAATTCATGACTACTCCTTTGTTTTCTTCTTCTCCTAAAAATATTCATTTGTATTTCTATCCATATCTCCTCAGATAAGAGTTATTTTACTGTGAGCCTTATTCAGTGTATTGCAGTAATATAAACTAAATGGTACATGAAAACTCCTGTCTTACTGTTTCATTCTTGCAAGGTTAAGATCAATTTAGGAATATAAATTTCGTTCTAATGATTTTCTTCTGTATTCCCTCCATCTATACAGAGGGAATGGAGGAGGAAATTACTGAAGGCAAAGCAACAAAATTTTGTATAAAACACCAAGAGACTGCAGGATTAAAATAAGAGGGCGCATTACAAATGAAATATATGTTATTGGTCTATTTAGTGGTTTGGGTTTAGTCCACAGCTTTGCAGAAGCCAACAGCAAAAGAATTAATGTAAAACTAGATGGAGATGGTAAACCCTCCTATATTGCTATTTGCTTTTGTTTTACAGTGTTGTATGTCTAGAAACCAGAAAACACGGAGCTGAGATTAGGGGATAATTTGGATCTGCAGGAAATGGAACTTTGTCTGTTACTTAATTAACTAATAAATAACACAGAATAACCATCATAGGAAAGTACCAGTAGCAACACAGTAAGTTTATATTAACAAATGATACAGCAACTGAACTTTGAGCTCTTTTAATAGAAGCCTGAGAGTGAGCACATAGCAGCCAAGATGGGAGAATTTCCAGTGATTAGATTTAGATCAGAAACATTCAAACCTGGTCTGAAATAGGCAGTTAAATAAAAAGGTGCATTTATGACATTGGCAGCCTTTCCCTTTGAATGTAGAGGGTGTATAAAGATTTCTTTGCAGGTTTTTATGTAACTGCAACCCATACTTAAAAGCAACCTATTGGAAGAATAAGGACCATCCCCTCAAGCTTGTATGCATCTGGGATCTCTTCTCAAATTCCCAACCTGGACTTCTCAGTCTATAGCTTGGTTCTCAAGTCTACTTTTCTATATTCTCACAATGAATTATAATCTAAACATTTTAAATGCCTTGCAGAATCAGAGATCCCTCTCTTTGCTAAATGCAATTAAAACTATGTGCTCTGCTTGTGAATCAAATTAAAATAAGAACATTTTTATTTAATCTTTGACTTCTCTATTAAAATATATTTCAACTGAATTTCAGAGGGAAAAAATCTGGTAAGAATTCTACTGAAGAGTTGGGTTCCTTTCTTAATGAAGCGCCACACAATTACTTAATCCACTCTGAATTGTTTAGAAAGATCTAAAAGAAAAAAAATACTTAAAAATATATTTGAAGTGTTGCCAGGACATACAATTGTTGTAACTCAGTTATGATAGTCTGTAGCATGGAATTATGAAGACAAATGGATGACTGTTATTTGTAATCATCAGGGTTTTCCAGAAGATTAAACATATGAAAGCAAAGCTTCCTAAGTAATTCCCTAGGAGGTTTCATCATATCACAGAGCAGGTTCAAAAGCAACAGCTGATCTAATTCCAAAAGCTCTTAAACTCACTGTACATTCCAGTGTATTCTTCCTGGTATTTTTGTAAGCTTGTTTTCTCCAGCCCCTGCAATGCAGAGCACAGGGCAAAAGGCAGAGCCTGAATGAACAGACTTGGACAAAGGATCTGCCTGGAATGTGGGCAATGTCCCCTCCCAGATCCTGCAGGAGCAGCAGCACACAGCCTTGTCCTCCAGCTCCTCTGGCTTCTGAGGCTTTTGCCTGCGTTGTTCAGATAATCTCAGACCATTTAGATTGATTACTCTCAGTTTTTTCCACCTTCCTGTCACTTGTCCTGCCCTCTGAGCCAGCGCGAGCAGCACGAGCGGGACGTCCCACACAGGAATCACTGTGGGGCAGTCGGGGTGCCTGGACACCAGGTTTGATCCCAGCTCTGCTCCCACTGAGCTCTGATTCCTACAGAGCCTGGTTGTGCTCTCACAGCTCATCAACACTGTAGGCAGAGTCAAGGATCTTCCTCAAACAATGTCCAGCTCTTTACTGGCAGCTCTACAACAAACGGGACAATCAGAGATCCCAAGGTTGGCCTTAACTGGAATGTGGTAAAGGGAATCATGGCAAAGAACAGAAAAATGCCTGGGCAAGTCCTCAGCCTGTGTGTCAACAGCAGGGCCAGGCTGACTTCCACCCTGTCAGTCAATCATGCTAATTTACATTATTAAGCATAGAGATTGAGCCTCTGTATTACATGAAGTAAAAGCTGTTATTTGGGGTTTTCTGAGAAGCTTATCTCAGATCCTTGATCAAACTCCTCAGATTCCACTGAGGTTTATAAATATAAGAATAAAATTTCTGAGTCAAATTCATAATTCTTACTTTTCCTGCAAACTTTGTTTTGATTCCTTACCAAATTAATGAAATAAAAGGGATTGACATCATCATATATTTAAGGAAAGTTCCAAAGGTTCTCCTATGATGATACAATGCTGATTTGTCCAAAATATACTACTTTGTAGTGCTAGCATTACAAGCAATGATGAGATTTCTATTTGGTTGGAGGCAAGGGTGCTGCTCAAGCTGACTCTGGTGTGATACTGCCCCATGTGAGGTCCCACAGCCTTTCAGGCACGGAATAAAATGTTCTGAGCTAAACACATTGTCTGTATTGTAATTTATTATTCAAGGAAAAGGTGTTAGGAAATCAACAACAAAGTGATCTTTGCTCAGTTTTGAGGCTGGGGTTAATTTCAGGAGCAGTGGAATTTTATAAGAGCAGGCACTGGTGTCAGAATGTCAAAAGGAGGTATTTTCTGCATGATGTTTATAACTGCTTCTGTTCTGGGCTGCTATGTCAGTAAAACAATTTATACTAAGAATATTTTCAGATGTTCCATCACTTAGTCCCTGTTGACTGGAAAGGTGGCCTGAAAGAGCTGAGACAGGCACTAACTCCAGAAAGGAAAAACTGTACCACAAAAAAACCCTTATTTAATAGCAGAAAAAGCCATGTAAGAGATAGAATACATCATCTGTATTTTCAGTACCAAGACCACCTGCAAGTGATAATGTTTGCATGAATTTTAATTAGAGAAACAACATTTTCTTGCAATATCTCCTTTCCAAGCATCATAGACGAATAGTCTAAGTTGCTATGGTTACAATGGGTTGTGTCAGACCGTGGATCAGAGTGATGGTTACAAATTTGCATGTAAAGAACAAAGGCTGCATCTTTTCATTTCAGCCAGATGATTTTAGCTGAAAATATTTCTATGATTTTAAATCAATTGATGCAACTTGACATATCAGTCATACTAGGTGAAGAAAAATGAAAACTTCATGATAGTTTAACTTTTCCGTTTAAAGTAAGTCCCTTTGCAATGAAGCATTATTCCAGTTAGAAGTTTATTTTAAGAAAATAAATAGTACTTTTCAACAACCCGTATAGAACAGGAGTTTTTATATAGGCTCTAAAAAGAATGCCAAGACGTTGCCTTGGCTCTTGAGCTATTAAAGGCACAGTCTGTTTCTCATGAATGAAGATTGGCTGAGATTTGAACTCTCTCCTAGTTTTGATCCATTCTGTTTTGAAATGTAGCAATCTTATCTTCCCATTGCATTGTGCAAGTATTTTTCATTATGGATTGGCATGCCATCCATGTAGTGTCTTCCATTTGGAGGCAGCCAATTCCTCCCTTTTGATCCAAACCAGTTGTTAACTGTCTAAAGTATTTCTTTATATGAAAAAATAAAAAAGTCTTCCTTGAAACATTTTAGTGGAATCCTGTGTGAAACTAATTTGTAGGAAAAAACAAATCAAGAGGTGTGTAGGGTATGGAGGGAGAAAGACTGTGTGTGTGCACATTGCAGCCTTCAGACATTTTCATCCAACTAATTTCAAGGGTTAAGAGCAAGATAGTGTGCTAAAGTGATTCCAGATGGGCCAATATTAATATCTTTCTTTTCCTGATGAATGAGAAGGTATGACCTAGTTAGAAAACTGCTAAAAATTACAGGCGCCACAGAGGCTTCAGCTGGTGCCCTACCACACAGCTATTTATCCTTACCTCTGCAGTTATAGTGCTGATGAGCTGCTCGGACCTGCTGAAGGAGGCGTTCCAGGGCCTCCGTGTGTCCCCTGTGCCGAGGCTCTCTTCCACTGCAGTCTTTCCAGTCTATTGAACAAAGGAAATAAACAGAAATGAAACACAAAGGTGCAGGAGAGGGTCTAAAAATATTTTCTTGCCTCTGGTACTTCTCGGCTCTAGAGGAGTTCTACATCTCGGCAGGCAGGAGTCGTTTCTAAGTCTATTCTTACTGGTACACTGAGTTTTCTTTGCCTTGTGCCAGCTGGGTGATTAATCACAATGGTTATTAACAAAGAGCTCACAAGCAGCTCTGAGAAGCTCCTGTAGTGACTGACTTGACCATGGCTGTTTCTCTCCATGAATGGGCTCTGGTGCTGCAGTCAGGGCTGCCCTCAGCCTGTCCTGGCACTCAGCCCCTCACCGAGGTCACACCATGCTCCTTCTGCCGCTCCTGCCGACGCCAGGAGGCTCCACAACTCTCCTACACTTCTGCAAAGCAGAGAATGAACATCTTCCTACCCCCAGAGCTTGCCCTGTAGCCAGAGAAACATGCTTGGAGCAAAATCACTTCTGGAGATCTGCTCCCAGCAGAGGCCTGAACAAACGCCGGCAGTTCCTGCAGCCATGGGCTGCTCAGCACTGCACTCCTGAGGCAAAATCCTGCTGTGTTTGTCCCACACACATTCAACCTCCAACAGACTTTGTTTTCACTCACTTGCTGCTAATGAGAATCTCAGTCTTCGTTTTAAAAAACAAACTCATCACAAATAGAAAGAACTTGTCTGTATCAGAAAGGAGCTCTTTAATTCCAGACTTGGCTATTTTTGTACTTTGATTATAATGAGAAAAGCTCATTGCACCCATTTCCTGGCCCAAAGGAATGGTGGATCAAGGTATTAAGAGATCTGTCTGCACAGGAGACATGCTCCCATCTTGCTGGCACAGAGGCCGTGTATGTACTCATAGCCACCAGCAGTTTGCTCACTCACTAAATATACAGATCCAGTTTCTAGTGCAAGTTTGGAGTCAAGCATTCCTTCCAATGGGCTCACTATGCCAGGGATATAAATACCTGTTTATTTACATTTAGTGTAGCAGCCAGAGTAAGCCCCATGAAAGGCTGGAAAGAGAAGACATTTGGTATCCTGATAGCCTGTGGGCAGTGTGACAGCCGCAGAGGGGCTGTCCTGTGTGCTCTGTGCTGCTGCAGACATCAGGGCCAGCTGCATTTACTGCTCTGTGTGGGGAAAATGTCCTTAGAGCTCCTGTGAGCAGCCAGGAGGGACCAGCTGGAACTCACCAGTCTCAAAGTGCTTTGGTGTTATCAGACTGGTAGCGTTTCAAACAACCTCATGATTTCTCTGTCCCAGTGGTTTCCAAACTTTTTGAACCTCCAGATTGCTGACTACCTTAAAAATGACACAGAAACCAGACCAGCTTCCATCATTGTCCATCACTCACCTGATCATGAATAAACCTAGAAATATTTCTGTCTACTGGGATTTCAGAGAGAAGCTGCACAATGTTGGCCACCACTTTATAGGCTGCTGCTGTGTGTGGGGGAAACAACAGGACAGTGGCAAGTGCTCCCTATCATCACACACAGACACATTTCCAAGAGTGTCACCAGGCTTTGATGCTCTGGGATTGGACTGGATCAGCATCAGGCCCTGAACCTTTCCTTTCCCTTGCATAATCTCATGGCTGCTGTTACTGACAACTTTGTAGAGCATTAATGTATTCCCATTTAAATTTTAGCTCAGGGCCATATTTTGTTATGCAGCAGTGGTGTAATGTCAGCTTGCTGCCTCCTTGCCAAGCACAAATCTTCTGCTTTTCTCAGCCAGAATAGGAATAGGGAAGTTCTGCCCCCAGTAACTCCAATGGTAAATAACATCTTGTCGCTCTAATGTAAGTATTACTTAATGAAAAGATTTGCATTTAGGCTCTGCTGGTCTTACTGTAAAGCTTAAGCATGTGGCCCTTAACCCAGCAATTACAGGATTTTCTGTTCTCTTAGCACCCTGAAATACTGTACAAGGGGAATGAACAGAATTCTCTCCATGGCTTTTGTGCTGACCCACTGAAATCTGCAGGAAGATTTCATTCACGTCCCAAAACTTTGGAACTGGCACATAATGTCAGATTTCAGAAGGTTAATAGCAGGGGACTATGAAAGGGGAATAGAATGCAATATGCTGAAAGCAAAATTCACATCATACAAAGTTGCAGTCTTAAATACCACCTGTCTTGCCAGGAGTGCTCCTTCTTTGGGGATATTTGGCTGAATAACTGGCAGCTACTGTGAAAGAATCTGTCCCCCAGCTGATGTAAATTTTGGGTTTCTGGGGCCAAGTCCTGTGTAGTTACACCTGGCTATAGTCAAGGTAATTGCACATCACCAAGTTATTCAGTTATCCACAGTAGATTTTTTCCCATGATTGTAGCCCATTTTTGTTTTCAAGCAGAATATTTCTTTAGCCTAATTCTGGTATTGTTCTGGAGAAAACACAAGAAAAAAATTGAAGCAAAATGGGACAATGGTAATGCAAAAACGTTATTTATCCAACCCTCTCCATTATGACTACTGAGAGTCGGTACAGCTTGTTATATTTTTTCACATTAGCATGCAAGGTTATTAAATTGCTACATTAGCCTAATAAAAACTAGTGTTAATGCAATAAAAAGAGAAGTCCCACTTTACGGCATTAATCAATACGAGGGGAGCTGTAATACACTGAGCCAGTTTGGCAGGGAACATGAAGTCTGGAAAAGCAACTAACAATACAATGTGATTATTATAGATTAAAAATGACAAATCATAGCCCTAATGAAGTCTGAGAAGACCTGTCAGAGGTTGGAAAAGGAATATTTTCTTTTTGATATTTCTGCAACATTTACAGGCTACATCCTACCACCATGTGTGTCCACACTGGGGTATTTTATGTACAGGATGCTGTAAGAGTGGTCCAGTGAATGGGATCTATAATGCTACAAGGTAAAGCATAAAACTACATGAGATACTTGTAAGTCCTTTTCTTCTAGTAGCTCAGAATCAGGTTTTGATCCATTAATGTACTGAAAAATGAAATTCCATATATCAGAACTCTCCTAAGAGAAATGAAAATTAAAATATTTCTAATTATTTAAAGTGCTAATGACTAGAAAACAATTTTCTGTCAAAGGACTGGAGAAGAATAAAAGCTGAGACATAAATATACATCAATTATTATTTTGCCTAATTTTTGGGGGTTGGAAGGAGTTGAGTTTTATTATTTATTTCACTCCTAGATGGCATAACAATTGCATTGTGAACTCCAACATCACTAAGCAAACTGGAGGGTAGACAAACCCAACCTACTTGAAGGAGAGGCATATTCAGGAGTAGATTTGCATGGAGGTCCCCATCCTCTCATGTTGTATGCTGAGACACGGACATAATATCTCTGGCCCTGCAAATGGAAACACCTGGAGTCAAAACTACCACTGGATTTAAAATCTTGGTTGTAACAACTGCAAAGCAGTGCCTCACAAAGATTTTTTTTTTTTCAACTTAAATAGCTTTAATAATTTAAATGCACCATGATCAATTGAAACGTACTACAAAGATGTGAGGACAAGTTTTGAGACCCAATTCTGTTTGGTGTTAAATAGATATACAATGACAAATAACAAAAATGAGAGTGATTGCCATAAACATGTGCATTGCTGGAAGAAGGAGAAGAGAAAGAGTTCTTATTTGAGGTACTGGTCATCAGAGTCAGGTCTGGATTTCTCAAGAGCCTTTGATCTGCACTGATTATCCCGTGATCCAGAAAACAGCAGCTTTTGCTCCAGTCTGTCCCAATTTCTCCTGAGAATGATAACTCAAAAAATGGTTCTGTTCCCTTGTGACATTTGGATTAAGGCTACAAGACATATCGTGCCCAATCACTGGAACATGTTGCTACAAGAAAGGCTCTGCAGTGATTTCCAAGGGGTGGTGATGCAAACGCTCGTGTCTTTGTGTCACTGTGGGGACTAGGCCATGAAGGTCTAAATGAGTCCTCTGGAACTCACCGTCCTGAGACCTGTGACGGAGCACCTCAAAGAGTGAAGATTATCCGTAATTATTTCACCAGCCAAAGGAGAAAAGTCTTCTGAAGTGCTCCATTCCACTAGAAACAAATAGCAGGAGAAAATCAAGTCAGGTACAGGTCCAAGCAAAGAAGTCAAAGGACTTGAATCACTCACAGGTTAACTTTTCTCCTAGCAGTTTCCCAGTCCATGTGGGTACTAAAAGTCGTGTTTAACAGTTATGTATAGCAAATACACAGTGATTAAATTATATCTCTATGTATAGGAGATAAAACCAAAATATTGTTCAAAACCTTTCAGGAAAGAATGCTTAAAAACAGACTGCAATACAAATTACTTTGGGTCACCATTGCCCTAATTTAAGCAATTTCCTTTTAAAGGCAGAACAGCAGTGGAACAGAGAAGGTGAAGGAATTGGACCTGTTAATGCTATTTGGCAGTTTATACATCCTAACCAACAAAAGGCACTGACTTGATTGGATTTGCACAGGTGGGCATGGGCAAAGAGTCCTTTTGGCTCCTCAGGCCCACAAACTACCCTTGGCTAATTTGGATAGAAATATTCTCCTTGGACCAGACACTCACTGGAGCCTCCTGGTTGGTTTCAGTGGTTCTGGCTCTCCTGGCCAGGCCTGCTGCTGCTCTGGTCACTGCAATTACAGAGCTCCACCAGGACCTGGTAAGCTGAATCCACTTTTGGAGGAATTTGAGTGCTGCTGGGCTGACAGACCCCTCCCATTCTTTTCTTCAGCCCAAATTGTGATGGGCATCTTCACCAAAGTGCTCCTATCACTCCTGTTCCGGCTGAACTCAGGGGTTATGGAATCAGCAGTCCTCCTGTCCATACTCTTCCCCAATACTTGCAAATATTATTGTGCACATAAAATAGTATTGAGCAGACCATGAAATACTACTGGATGATTTTGAAAAAAGGATACGTGCAAGTGAGGAACAGATGGCTGCAGGCAGGAAACCAGCCTTTTTTCTTAAATTATTCCTTATTAATGAGAAGTGCCATCCTGGTTAATCCTGGAGTCATACCTCTGGGATTTAGTGACCTGGCCCTTCAGAGTCAAACTTCCAGGAAAACCTATCAAAACCACAGTGAAATTAATATCTTGAATTATTCTACAGTAGAAACTGGGAAATCTCATGAATTTCCTGGATTTACACCAAAGAATTCAATATAAAGCTTTCCTTTATTTCCTAAAATCTATTCACAGAATAGTTTTTAGACACTCTATTTGTATATTCATTAGTATTGGAGTTGATAATTTAGAATAAATCAGAGGATATAGGTATTCTAATTTCAACATGTGCAATTTTCATCTTCTGGCAGTGTCATACTGGTATTTTCACGTTAAAAGAAAATGGCTTCAGAGAATTTCTTGTTCATCATATATAACATTTAACTGCCAACACATTTTTCTGAAACAGCCAAGTATCAATAGCACAACTAATTTTTCCTTTCTCCCCTAATTTCTCCTTTTCTATGATTGCACTTTATTTCTATGATTGCACAGCATGCTCTGCAACATTTTTGTGTTTGCTGCAATGAAAAGAAGATTGGTTTTTTATATTCTCATTGAATTTTTTCACTGTGTATTTTTCTAGTTTTCCACGGGTTTTAAATACCTAATTACTGCCACCTTTAGTGGAAGCTATCTCTGCACATTAGTAGGAAAATGTAGAGACTGTTGCAGTACCACATTGTAGGGTTTTGTTGACAGTTTAATTATAGGAATACTTAAAAGTAACATTGAACTTGATGGCCTGTCAGAGTTTCTATTGTAAACCGTGATTTTCAAGGTTTCTAACTCCACTGGTATTAAATCACTGCAGACACTGTACACATGCTGCAGACTTGGACATGTTTTCTGTTTTCCAGAAGGAGAAACCAGAAGGAGAAACCCTGTTCAAACTGCTGAACGTGTTGTCAACAGGCTTGCAGTCACTTCAGACACCATTTTTCTTTTCACGGATTCATGTCAAGCAAGACAGTGTCACTCAGGACAGATTCTGCCAGCAAATCCTGCCCTCGTTGGAATCCCCAGGCGTGCCTGAGTGTCCAAGACAGGGGCAGTGGTTGGGTCACACTTCAGGCAGCACAAAGCAAAAGCCAAGGGTGAGAGAAGTAGCTCTAAGCAGCTTTTATTCTTCCCAAATTTTTAACTGTTCTATGGACTGGAGGCTGACCAGACATAACCTGGTACTTCGAGAGGCATATTTAAATTTGGGTAGCTTACACAAACAAACATTGCAGCCCTGTCCTTGATGTGGGTCCCTTTCCACTTGCATTTGGCATTTAGAGGAGTGCTCCCAATATTTAGAGATGCTGGCACACTGTCTGAAGAGGAGTTAATGCCTTACTCTGAGCAGAATTGCAATCCTACCTGTCTGCAAGCCTGTGACCAGCAGGAACACCACAATACTGGTGTTGTGACTAGCAACAGCATGGCAGCTTGTTCTCAGAAATAATCAAAGACTGCTGAGTTCAGGGAGAGATGCTGAGTTTCCAAGGGGAGAATGGGCTGACGTGATCCTCAAAGCCATCTCAGGAGCAGCAGGGAAGGTTGAGAGGTTTTGTGATGGCAAATCACAGAGCTTTGCTCTGATCTCCCAGGGCAAGCTGCTGCCCCAGCTTGTGTCAGTGAGCCCCTGAGTGCTGGGTGACACTGGGATGTCCCAGCCCCTTGAGGAGAGTGTCCCAGTGTCCCAGTGCTCGTCCTGCCATGAGGTGCTGAGGTGCACCCTGGGTGCCCCGTGGTCCCCCCACCATGCCATCCTTCACTGGCTGCCAGGCTGAGGCTCAGCTGTGCCTCTCCTTATGCAGCCAGCAATGCCAGCATTTTGCTTTCTTTTTAGCTTAGCCAGTGGTGGCTGAGCCCCATGGAACCGAAACACAGGAATATGATATTAGCCTGTGGATCAGGTTATGGTTATCATGGTTGAGAGCCCTCCTTTTAAAGGACATTTACCTAACAAGATGGTGTATCCAAAGTTACTCAAAACTTAATTTTCAAATATATTTATTTTAAAACCTCACTTTTGGAAAAAAACCCGTCCCCCAGTTTCAATAAAAATTTCCATAACTGAAAAATAAATATTTTTTCAACAGCTGTGTTGGAATAGTGCCTTCTTTTCCCCCTCATTTCAAAGTATATCTGTCATAAAAAAACTCATAACAAGTTTTGGAATTTTCTTGCTTACTTACAGTTTTAACAAACTTTTTTCCTCCCATGATTTTACTGACTCAAGTGAGAAGATGACATGATACAGCTTTAAAGAAATGCAAATCGATGGAAATAATTTATCACTTAGGTTTGTATCTCCTGCTCTGCACTGCCAGTTTTCAGCTCTCTACTGTAATGGTCATCTAAAAATAATACATAATATTCTGCTATACTGATTCATTGGGCTAGAAACCTCCTAGGAGGACATTAACACCAGTTTTCCTATTTTATTAAAGGGAAAATGAAGTAAGGAGGGGTAGAGGACCTTGTTCAGTCAACAGGCCCCAAAACAAGGGCAAAATCCATGGATCAGGCCAGTGTTGCTCCCACTGCCTGGCCTTGTGGGATGTCTGCACCTCTTCCTGGTAGCAATACAAAGCCACTCACTCATGGTCTTACCCTGGTGAAGGATCTGGACCTAAAAATTATCTAATTTGTGCATGAGCAACCCATCATGAAGATTTAGCTAAATCTTTGCCTCCTTTGTGAGAGAGAGAGTGCTAGGAGAGAGCAAACAGAAATTACCAACCATTTGTGTCACGCTGAAGTCCTTGGGACTTTAAGAAGGAACAAAAGGCTGCCTCACCTCAGCATGTGAATGCTGAATTATAAACATGCTCAAGTATAGAAAGCTGAGGATGAAGAGGGTCCTTTATAAGAGACCAGGAACAGGAGCTGGTCTTGTAGACTGCACCAACTGTGCTGTAAAGGACCTGAAAGCTGTTGGGTGAATTAAGGATGGAGCATGTTCCAGTCCTGTTCTGAACACCCCAAAGGGCTGCTTTGTTGTGAACGCTGAATGTCTTTGCTGTTGCGGCTTTCCATCTGACACTTCATGTTATGTCAGAGCAGGGCTTTTTTGTGTGTTTAATATATTGGTGACTATGTGTTTTAATGAAGGTGCCCTGTATTCCAGAGCTAGCAAATGCACGATGTGTTGCTGCGGTCGCCAAGATAAGTAGTAATTTTTAAATAAACAGCAGTATAAACAGTTACATAAAACTCATGTAAATTGCTGGCACATAATTTTAGACTGGCTTAAGTTATGTAACTCACTTGTGGCCAAGTTTTTTTTTTTTCTCCCTTTTTTTTTTTAATACTCAATTCACGCACTTCAAAATAAAGGGAGAAGCTTATTTTCACCTGTTTCTTTTCCACTCAAAATCTTTCTGTTATACTGAGCATGCCTTTAACATCTTATCAGAGAGATGGACTGGCAGATAAAGGGCAAAGGGAAGACACAAAGCACCTCCTGACCCTATTGTACATTCTTTCAGGAAAGCACCTTCTCTTGAGTCAAGTAAATAGCCTGAGCCACAGTAGAATTTGTTTCTTGTCTTGACATTTGTTTTTCCTTGCATTAATATTACTGAATTGCTGAGTAGATTAATTAGATTGAGGGACAGGAGTTCTGTTGCTGCTTGTTGGGGTCTGCAGAGTAGTGTGTGGAGCTGGGATTCTGAATTTTATTTCTGCATTTGCCACTGACTTGCTGAGTGACCTTGGGCAGTGCATTCTGTCACTGCAGCTTTTAAGGCAGGCTTGAGCAGCAAAGGTTCTGTCTCCTTCCCCTCCTCCCATGTCCAGGGCCTGGGCTGATGGTGGTCTTATCTTGTGTTTCCAGGGGCCTCCAAACAAATAATTGTGTTATTTATTAGCTTCCTTTGAAACAGAAAACAGACAGAGAGCACCACCAGAAACCACTTCACGCCATCTTTTTCTGCTTGCTGATCTTGAAAAAATTTTAATGATTTACTCTCATAATGTCTTAGCAGCTGGATTTAAGGACATTAAACACTGCCATGCATATGAATAAAATCAGGATGAAAGACCCTAAACAAATATTTCTAAACGAGTGAAGAGACCTGAACATTAGTGAAAAGCAGGAATCTGTTGGTGTCGAGTGTATCCAGCTCTGATGAAGAACATTGTTTAACAGTATTTGGTCAGCTCCTCCTTGCTGTTTTCAACTGTTCTCTCCAGCTTGATTTAAGAAAGGAACCCAATTTTTTCAGATTTTCAGTTCAGGCTGTGTTCATGCCTCTCTCATGTTTGGAAATCCTCCAAGAAATGATAGGAGAAAGACAAGTCATACCAGCTGTAGGGACTACTGACAGCATAATGCTTCCATTAGGAAAAAACAAATGTTTGGCACTGAGCAGTTTGTGCAAACACAGAAGTTAAAACACAGTCATGGCCTGGGACTTGGATTTCTAGGTACAGCTTAAATTAAAACCTGAGCTCCAAACTGCTCTAAGTACTAGTGTTCATTTTTTTGGATCTTATCTATCATTTCAGTTATTTCTGTAAACTTATCCAAGGCTCTTTGTATGAGGTTAGAAGCATCAGTAAAGCTGAAGAGGAATGAAAAAATAAGCAAAAAAACAGCTCTGTGCCCACCTGAGGCAAACAAAGCATTGCTGTGGT
Source organism: Anomalospiza imberbis (assembly GCF_031753505.1). Lineage (NCBI taxonomy): Eukaryota > Metazoa > Chordata > Aves > Passeriformes > Viduidae > Anomalospiza > Anomalospiza imberbis. Next base: position 10,708,128 of record NC_089699.1, on the reverse strand, counting down.
GTGGTGGGAAAGAGCTGCAGGGGTTTTAAAGGCCTCTCAGCAGAACAAGACAGAACAGTGCAAGACAGAGTACCAAAAAAAGCATATCTAGACTATTCCTAGAGAGCACATCTTCATTTGCAACTTCCATGGCTATAAATCTTCACTATACTTATTTAAGATTTTTTTTTTTAATAATCAAATGCTTTATTTGCAGTAAATCTTCTTCCCAACAGCTCTGGGCTCCTTTGCGTTTTACACCTGCTAATAATAACCAATGATGTTAAATAACCTTTCTTGTGGCCCTGTTTCTGGATGTTCCTTTGACCCAGGCCAGAATACTCTATTTTATGTCTTGACATTTATGGGAACCATTATGACAGCAGGCTGGGTGCCAAAGACACATCTTTGCTTGATCATGGTTTCATGACTAGTTCATCTTAAAGCAAATCTGCATTATATAAATGATTTATAAGATACTATTTTTGCTGAATTTTAATAAAATTCTCACCAAGAGAACATAAAAAAAAACCAACTGATCTTTTTTCTCAAGTATTTGATTAGCGTTTTCTAAATTCCAGCAATTCTTTATCTGTTTGCAATAAGGCCAGCTATTCCAGTACAAGAAGGAAATTTTTTCCTCTCTTAGTGAAAATGACATTTCTTACTAACATTTTATAAATAACTAAGAAAATGCGCCATGTGGGTGCACATGCAGCCTTCCAATGTGGGCCAGTGGTTAGAAAGCTACAATGGATTATAATAACAGCCAAGGTTTGTTTCTTAGCCCTGAAATGACAAACATACCCCACTGTGGCCGTGGAAAGAAAAGTGGGAGAGAGAGCATGTGTTAGAACTGTGAGAGGGGATTGAAGAATAAATGGGGTTCTTATGCAGAGGTTTCACATCCTAGAGAAGCTTGGCTTGGATTCTGCCAGCTTCCCCTCCCAGTGGGAGCGTTGCTGTGCTGTACTCTGTGCAGCCAGGGCTGCGGGAAGCTCGCGCGCGCGAGGATCGATCGTTGGTGCAAAGCGTGGGCGGGCAGGCTCAGCTTCGGCCCAAAACGTGACATTAAAATCGAATTAATAATCAGCAGCTGGGAAAATGCACACAAAAAAGTAATCTATCACAATGTAGGAGGCAAAGCAGAGCACTGCACAGTGTGGGGAACAAAGGAAGGAAATACTCAGAGGCTAATTCAAGGAATCTCTTTAATGGGATTCCACTCCTTGTCCTCTAGTTCCTCTGTGATATGAAGGGGGACTTTGCTGCATAGACGTTGATTGACCATATTTAAGGCTTTTATTTCTTTATAAAATATTCCCTACAGTAACTGCAAGAACTTTTGCCTTCCCTAGCAATGCAGACAGGTGTTGAAGGCAAACCAGCCTTGACTTGGGAAGATATTACTTAATTTAATTTTTTCCAAATTAACACAAATTTTTAACAAGTCATTCAAAGTGAGAAGAAAGTAAATATAATTTTAAAAATATCTAAGTGAACACCTTCCCACCATCTTTCCTAGATTGAACTTAATATTCTTGTCCTCCCCCTCTCCTACTGTCAGCTTCCCTTCTCTCTGTTGTGGCTTTCACTCATTGCTGAATTTTCCATCACACTGAGACATGGCCAGGCCAGCTGTGAGCAGCACACGGCTTCTCCTGACCTCCTCCCCTCCTTCAGCTGCCCCTGGCTACTGGAAACTGCCATCCATGCCCATCACTGTGCTCAGGAGGGAGCCAAGTGGGTGCTCAGGTGTGAACTGACTGGGCGCAGGCATGGGTTAAGAAGGAGCTCACGGGGGAGCCAGCTGGGTGTTCATTAGTAAATTAATTGCGTGCTTGTGCACAAACTGACAAGGTATTCATGCCTGAACTATCTGGGCACTCATGCATGGAAGCAGGAAACCCTGCAGTTTATGTTCAATACACGAGGTAGGAGCTTGCAGCAGATCCCAAGATCTGATTCCAAATTTACAGACAGGCATCACTTCTGGGGGTCAGATCTGATTACGAGACCAGGATCAGGCTTTGGCTGAGGAGGCAAATAAGACCCAGAACTCTGATGCTTGTCAATGGACCAAGAAAGTCCACAATGGGCCAGAGAAGACCTAAGATGAAGCTGTGAGCAGGGAAACTTTGCCATAAACCCTTTGAAGACATTCTGGTTTTGTTTAAGTCTTCAGTGAGTCTTCATTCCCAAATCCATTAATCAAAATATCTTCTAAATCATGGACCTCCTTCAAGACAGAAGCTGAAGGTCTTGAGTCCTAGTCCTGCCACTGACTACAAGGAATTCACCTCTTCTGTGCCTTACCTATGAAATGGTTGTAACAGCCACATGCAAAATATTAAAAAAAACCCAAACTCAATAATTTTGGTAAGTCAAAGCAAATGTAAAAGGCAAAGCAGTGTCTAAAATTCAACAACATCATGATACGAGCCTTTTTCCTCAGAAATGAAGGCAGACAAAAGTAGAGACTGTATGTCTGGGTTTTCTCATAGCTATTCATCCTGAGCTGCTGTTCAAAATCCTTATAAAACACAAAGCAGGAGGAAAGAATGATTCAGCTGAGTAACCAGTGTTTGATTAGCTACATTAGTTAATTACACCATCACTTAATATGTGATTCATGTTCAAAGGTGATTTTAAATACATAACAAACTTAAATAATAGAAGGTCTTAAATTTTATGTTAAGTCCAGCACATACTACAGACATTGACAGGAGCTAGAAATAGAAAGGTTTGTTTTAACTTTTATACATTTCTGTACTGGCTAGGCATAAAAATAGAAGTTAAATTGCACAGTCCTGTTAGCTACCAAAATGTAACGTGCAAATAAAGTGCCCGGGAGACCTAATAAAATGCCATAAATGAACTACTGTAAAAAATATCAGACCACACCTATTCAGCAGGATAAATTCAAATGTCTTACAAAGAAATGTATTCTCTTTTCTTTTTATGGAGCAAGAACTGTTTTGAAAAAAGAGAGAATGAATTTCAGAATATACAAAGAAACTTTGAATAATAAGTGGAAAGGGCTCAAGACCAAGTGCAGAATGCTGCTCAATTCCACTATGGACTGGACCAGAATCGAGCAGTGACACAGCATCTACTTTAGAGAGACAGAGGTATTATTATTAAAGCACTTTGTTTTCATAAGACTCGTTTCCACAAGCATTCATTTCCATAACCAGGGTTCTTCTAGAAGTCAAAGAAAGCACAGGCTTGCTGCTTTCCACTCTGACACTGCTATATGCGCAGATATTTGCCACCAAACTGGAGAAAGATATATAGAGATATGGATATAGAGATACAGAGATATAGCAATATATCTGTGTATTTAGGTCTTTGAGGATCACTGCAGGGAGCCTGCTATGGAACAAATCAAACTTGGTCAAACATGGAAGGCCAACTTTTGATAAACATATCAAGCACATAATTAAAAAATGTGGTATCTGCTGTTTGTATGTGTTCGTGGGGACAAGGAGAAGCCCACACAAAAAGATGAGATTATTTGGTTGTGAAAGGATTACCCCTAAGAATAAAACATGCAGAATCACACAAAATTTATAGATCACTCCTGTAAAGTCTTGGAGGTTTTCCACACTGAAATCTTTAATGTAAATTTTCCACTGACTTGGTGAGAAGCCAGCTGAGAATCCCAGATCCAGGTTTCTTTCGAGCTCCAGGGCAGGTCTCAAACAGGCCCAGGCTCCTCATTCCTAAGCACAGGTGCTGACCCTGAGTGCAAAGGCAGCTCCCACCATCCTTTACTGAGACTCCCAGTGACAACAGTAAATTGTACTGGTCTGTTCTGGACTGGAACTGACCCTTTTCATGCAGCTGTGTGACAGCAACATCCTGGGGCTACTGCATATCCAACCAGGACTGAAACAGGGACTCAAAGACAATTAAAATTATTCTCATTAAAAAAAAAAAAAAAAATCTGAAATGGACCCACAAAGTGCTTTGGAAGAAAGGAGGCAGGGAATGACCTTTTCTCAAAATTTAAGTAAAACATAACTCCTTCTCTCCTGATCTAAGCCAACCTGTTTTGTTTTGGGTTTTTTTTTTTTTTTTTGTGTTATAAAGAGCTACACTGACTGAAAATAAAAATCTTCATCCAAAAGAAATCCTGGAAGGCAGCTGGGAAGTTCTAACAAACATGAAATACTCTGCTAAAAGACCAAACTAAACAAAAAGGTAACAAGGGCTAAAGTGGCCCAGACAGCTCAGCATCACTATCTGGAAAATAACTTGGCATCCACAGCTACAACCAAACAGAGAAGATTAGCTTTGTTTGCTACATCAAACATGTCTTTCTTCCTCTCTCTTCAAACATAAATAGTTCCAGGCTCTAAAATAAATTAGCTCAACTTGGGTTATACAAGCTGTTTCATTTTTTTTCTTCAAAAGAGAATATAGATGTTTGTTTAAAAATTGTAAATAAAATATAAACAGAGATTTTTCATTGCATGGTGATCCTTTCCAGTAGGTAGTGATCAGCACTATGTCCATTCTTCTTCCTTATTCTATACTTTGGTATCACACCATTGTTATGACTACTTCTCATGGGAAATGGATGAAAAAAAATCATGCGGTAAGAGGAGGTTTATCTTACTTGTTCACTCTAAAAGCAAAATAATAATCAGGTTTAAAATCCACAGAAAATAAATGCGACAAAATTACTTAACACGACTTTTAATTTTTTTCTTTGAAAAAATCCCTGCTTTCTTTATGTGTATGTGTTGTGTGGAGCATGTGAACCCAAAAAAGCTGCTTAGTAAAAGACAGCAGTTCCTAAAGCCCAGCAAGCACTTGCTGCTCGTCTCTGGTGGGAAGTTCCTGGGAGCTGAGTGCTGTCTGCCTGGATTTATGCTGCTGTGGGGTGTTTTTCATCGACATGGTTGCAGTGGTGCAGCTCTGGTATAACAAAACATCCTGCAGTACCAGTGTGGTGGTGTAAAGAGAAAGCTCTTCCTGGCTTCAAACTGTGGCAAGTTGTTTTGTATGTTAACATGGAACGTTTTGATTGTGTTTTCAAAGATGTAAAACTAAAGCAGGTCCTAAGTACTTCCATGGTGGGATGTGAAGTTTGGCTCTAGGGCACAATTAGCCAAGGGCAGGGTTTTTTCCTCAATATTACAGTGATGCTTCACATCCTTCCTAAAACTGGCTGGGGTGAGGTGTCTCTGGCTTGGAGTCTTTCTCCAGCATGGAGCAGATTATTACTTTTATTATTGATTTATGCCATGCCTGTCTGCTTCCAGCCTCAAAACACTTTACTAAGTTACAATATACTCAGGAATCATTTCTCGTCAGCCACCACCACGCTGCAGCCTTCTCCAGAGGGAAACTGAAGGGAGCCATTAGGATGGTGCCTGCAACATTAAACAACAATCCAGGAGAGGAAGTAAAGAATACTCTGGCTCCTGAAAGCAATGGCTGAACAGAATGCAGTCACTGAGCTGCCATCCAGCTGGGACACCAAAGTCAATACCCATTCACTGTGTGTGGTTAAAATTAAATCTCCTAATGAAGTGAGATGGTTTTAGTGGTTAGAGAGTGAGTGCAAAGTATTATTCTCCTGTATGATTATTTCTAAGTTATACAGCTAACAAGGGAAAAGATCACACACAGGAAAACAGCAGACAGTTAGATAATGTTCCAAGCCCAGTTTCTAAAAGACGTTTGGGCAAATAAAGCTTTGAGCAAAATAATATATTAAAAAAAAATAAAGAAAAAAAAAAGATGACACAAGATAAATTGAATTGGCAGTTTTTCACTGTTTTTAGGGAACTAAACTAAGCTGAATAGAATTGATATCAGTTTTTATTCCCTATAGTTCAGGTCCAGAGAAAAAAACACTATTAATTTCTGTTAATGAGCAGGTATTCCCTAAACACAGTTGCAAATGCTCCTGAATTTTAATTTGCTTAGAAAAAGAAATGGTAAAGCATTGAGGGATAAAAAAAACCACATTAGCAGACTTTTTTTTTTCTTTTTTTTTGTTTTGTTCCTGAATTAACAAAATGCTTCAATGGTTTTCTGGACAGGAGATTTATATATCTGACTAAAAAGATCCTCACACTTTGTTATCAAGCTCTCCTTTCAGGGCTAGTAATTGCTAGCTGGTTCTAATCATTCTTGCAAGTGATCATTTGAAAGGTTCATTTTATGACCCCTCAAAGTAGCACAAAGAATCTCACTCCATATTGCAATAAACAATTCTACAAGCAGTGCTTAATTAATTCCTGAAAGTCACCAAAAGGAGCTATTAATGATCTTTCTTTTTATCTAACCATAAATATACAAGTGTCCTGGGACAAAGGATTTTAAAAGAATATTCTGGCAAGACTAACTGTCAACTTGATAAAGCATAAAATGATCGTGAGTGAGGGTAATTCAAAATACAAGGCAATGCTACCTGGTCTCATCAGAAAGTCAGGTCAGGTTGGATTAAATTTCTCTGAATGCTGTGTTTATCAAAAACAGGACACCACTGACATGGCACAAACCAGGCTCAACCCAAATGAATACCCAAGAGAAAAGTACTGCAACCTTCACAAAATTAGTTTTAAAAATTAGCTCTGTTTGGGAATTTGATTTCCTGTGAAAATACCAAGAATCATTATAATTAGAGGGTAGACAATGTTTCAGGGTTATTTAAAATACAACCATTACCAAGAACAGACTGATATTTTCTAGAGAACTTTGGTGTTTTAGGAGCCCAAGTATTGTTTTCACAAGTAAATCAGGCAGTGGGAAGCTCTTAAATGAAATTTAGTTCCATGGCAACACAACCCATTGCCGAAAATTAGATTTAGGCTTCTAAAGGGCTTTGATGTTTTTGAAAATCACACTTCCTGCAGCACTGCACAGCTGACTAGGTGCAATACAGTAATTTGCCTTCTACTGAGACTATGAGGGCATTATCACTTTGATGGCCTCAGCAGTGTCTGGGAGGTTGGGTTTGGTTTTTTTTTTTTCCATAGAATGTAAAAAATTATTTTGCTGGGCACAGCCAGTGATGAGTGGAATCTGTGACCACAAGCAGGAGGAGGAAGGAAAGAGACAATGTACCTTTCCCAAAATAAGCTCCTGTAGTGCTTTGGGAGCTTGTGCTGATGCCAGTGGAGCCTGTGCACTTCATGTCCCACCTTTGGAAGGGCTCCCTGAGCTGCTGGACCCTCGAGAGATGGGGTCTTTCTGAATCTCTTCTCTTGAAACCATCCCTGGGACACCTCCCATGGAAACATGAAACAGATTCCCCACTACGCAGCCAGGACAGTGCTGGCTGTGAGTATGGAAATTTTAGGTTTAGGCACCTCTGAAAGGAGTTTTCAATGATTAATACAAAGAAACAAACACAGCAGGAAGCATGAAGGGAGAAACTGGGGGAAATAACCAAGAGGACTTTCAGGCTCCCACTCCTTGACTCCCCTGGGCAGGACCAAGGAGGTTTCAGATCCCCAGTCCCTTGACCTGTGGGAAGATTCATGCTCCCACTGGAAGCTGGAGGATGTGGATTGCTGTGCTTAACACTGAAGAACTTACTGTTCCAAAGATTGTAGAAAACCTGAAAGTTCCTTTAAACAGGAAATTTAAAAAATTCTCATTTTTGTTCTAATCTTCAATAAAACTTGCTTTTTTCCTTAATGTAGGAATTTCCTGTGGAATAGAAATTCTGTTTTAAAACCATCTCTATTCAACAGGGCTATTCAGATGGAAGCATTTTTTTATTCATTCCACTTTGCAACTAACTGGTGCCACCCCAAATGTATCACTCTTCCAAGAATGATGTGGCAGCCCTGGAATAGCTAATTAATTGGGCTGTATGATGCCTGTGCCAGAAGTTTCAGCTTCCAGAGGCATTCCTTTAAGGAATGGTGGTGTGGGTTTGGCTTTTACAAGGATACACATGGTTTCAGGAGCCCACAGGCACCAAAAGTTAGTTTGTGTTTTGTAACTGCTCATCTCAACCCAGTCATTGAGCTGATGTCTTAACCACAGTGAGTCAAGCAAACTTCTTCAAAGCACTCATGGAGAAAGCTTTTGGTTAATTTATTTTTCCTTTTTTTTTTAATAAAAATTTTGTCCTTGGGTAATCTTTCAAGAAAATTCCACTTCTATGTCTATTTACTGGGAAAATAATTACATTTAAACACTACTTGTCTCATAATATAACCTCTTGTAGATAAATACCTTTGCCACTTAGCCCTCAAATTTTTGTACATTGTTAAGGGGAATGAAAGATGTCTAAATCCAGTACCTTTATACTTGGTCACCACAGCTGAGTTGACACTGAGGGGTTCTTGGAAGGTGACAGTGAGTGATGTGCTGCTCGTTACCATGAGACAGACATTGGTTGGCGCCTCGGGGGCTCCTGGGAGAGAAGAGAAAACATCAGCTCTTCAGCACAACAAATCCTATTCAAACAATGTTCCTGAGTCTTCAAAGAACCCACTGAAAATCACCCTGCAATTGTGAGCTTTGGGTTGTAGGTGTTTGTGTTTTCTGCCTTTTGAGCATTTTAATTAGTGACCCTACTAACGATATCCTGCAGACACCATTTGTTTCTATCATGGTTTTTGGCTCCTTTTTGGTTAAAAATATCTTCCTGTATATATGTAACCCAATAAAACAGATTCATGCTAATTATGTCAATGAAAAGCCCCTATAAATCTCTTGGGGTGGATAAGAGGAGAGGGAAAGGACAAAACCACAAAGAGCTAATGAAACCTTGATGGTTTCACTTACAAACTCAAATTTATCAAAAACCAGAAAACATTTTTATGCTATTGGGATTCAAAAATTGCAAATTCCACAATTGTTTTGGTGTAATAGTACAAAAATACAGTTGTCAATTGAGGTCTAACATTTTTGTTTAAAAAAAGAAAATGAAAAAAAAGCTTAATTTGCAGAATATCAATAAGACTCAATTCAGAAAACAAACACCAAAATATCATGACTTACTGCTGGGATTGATTTAAAAAGTCAGTATATTAACTTTCACTATTTCTGTATTTCCTGTATTTAGTAGCTAAGAGAAGGAGCACTACATCTGTCTTGAAGAAATAACCTTAACATACAATAAATTTGCGAAAATTATTTGTGAGTACATTTATATAAAGATGGTTTTTAAAATGTTAATGACACTGATTGTATTTTATCACATAGGATACAGCTAAAAGATCCATGTGTCTAGAAACAATTCAGGCCTGTTTACTCCTTCATTTGGGCCCAAATTCCATTTAATTTGGATACAGACTCAATTGTACAACTGTTTAAACTGACTCAATTTGTGGCTGTGGTGATGAAATGGATACCAAGATTAAGATTAGTGCTTGTCAAAATTAAGGTTAAATTTTCACAATATTTATGTGCAAAATGAAATTTCACTGCTTGATGAAATATTTAGAACAATCCCAATTCCAAAGTAGTAAGTTCTTCTGAAAAATAATCAAATTACAACAGAGAAAAGGCCAATGTCTCCATCTCTCTTCCTGCCTATTCATATGTTGTTTTATAGCATCCTGTTTTAAATTCTGAACATGTTAAATGAGATCCAGGAGTAAATGTGAAAAGAGAGAAGCAGGGCAGAATCATTGCTTCCTGAATGAAGAGTTGTGATGTTGGATCTCGTATTAATTTTATGCAACATAAGGAGCCATGTGCTTGTTTCTCTCAGATATTTGGCCCTTTATTGTTCTAACACCCATTTCCTTCTCCCTCTTGGAAAAGCCATTTCACCTTTGTGCCTCGGTTTCTCCATCCTTACCTCTTCCCTCTCCCGCTCACAGCAATGCTGCGAGGATCAGCATCTTTGGAGAGGGTTGTCAGCTGCAGATTCCTGCCTGGAATTTTGCTGTTTCCCTTGATGTTGTACTTTATGTTGTTTTTGCCTTTTTTCATTTTATATGTTCCCTGTATTCTCCACACATATATTTGGAGCTCTGTAGCCTATTGTATTAGTAGCTAGTTTTCCCAGTACTTTTCCATAGCCTTTCCTTAAGCAGAAAGACAAAACAAATTCCAAAGCTCCAAGCCCCAGGAAGTGCAGGGCCCCATTGCTGTCTTGGTTCTTCCTGGGAACCAAGGCTGAGAGCAGCTCCTTGAGATCCATTTCATGGACAGAGCACAGCTAGTGCTGAGGAGGGCACTCCAGAGAAGGGGCTTGACCTGGGGGGGAATTGCATCATCACTTATCCTCCTGATTGGTGCTTTTTGTGCATTATGCTAATTTCTTAACACCTATAAAAATATACTCATCCCTGCAGGGGTGGGCTTTTGTGGACATCTTTCTACAACTGCCCCTGAGGGCCTTCAAATAAAGATCCTCTTTTTTATTACCTCCTTATTGAAATTACCTCGAGTTTTATTTCCAAGTTGAGAAAAGTGCAACATACTCACGGGCATGCTCGTAGCCGGCCTTCATGCGCTGGTAGAGCCTGGCCCTCCACTCCCAGCCCTTGAGCTGTTTCTCCCTCTCGGCGCTCTCCATGCCCAGCCCTTCACTCGCTGCTTGCACTGATAATTCTGCCACTCTCTGCTGGGCCTCCTGCACCAGCATGCTCAGGTGCACAGACCTGCTCTCCACAGTCACAACTGCCAGGAAAAGAGGGAAATAGGAAGTGCTTGGCAAAATTTTGGCCGTGCTCAGAACACATCTTAGGTTACAATATAAGATGTACCCAAAAGTGTGTATTCTATTGCCATCTTCATAAGCTGTTAAAACCAGATGGGGCAGAGTTCCTTATTTCCTTCATGACTCATCCCTGATAACTCTGAGGGATATCTTCTGTTAATGGGCCATCGAGTCTCACTGCATGGCTGATAAAATTACATCATCCCTCAGGGGGAGGAACCAAGGATTCCTACCTGGATATAATCTGATGTTGGAACACCACAGAAGCCTTTTCCCACTGGATTCTCAGAGGACAAACCTTCATAACCACCACTGGACCTTCAGAGGAAAATTGAGCCCTTCTACAGGATCACTGCTTCAACAGAATCACATTTGTCACTACAGGAGAATTGCCTGTCACCTTTCATTGCCTGTCACATTGCAGTCACCTTTCATCTGACTGCTACCAACACCCTGAACAACGGGGTGTCAGGTTGTGTTCTGACAACATTTCTGTATTACTGCATTTATTTTAATTTTCCTTAAAGATCTGGCCACTTAAATGTCATTAACAACATGAATAAATTTGCCACACTTTTTCCTCTGGTATTTCTTATATGCTTAAAATTGTCTTAATTGGACTGCAATTGCATATCTGTTGTAAGTCAGAATATGAAAACCAAGCTAAAATAATAACCTCTCTTTCCAACCTCTGCTTCAGTATAATATCATAAACTTACATTAAAAAAAGGACATTGTACTGGTTACAAACACAATATATAAATTTCAACAAACAAGAAGAGATTTGATTAGCAAAATTAAGAATTTTTTGTTGCTAAAGTCAAGTCCATGGCTGGTAAAGAATGGATCTCTTTCCAGCTTTTTGTGCCACAGTTTTGTCCAGAGAACTTAATTAGTCCTCTGACAGGCAGTGAGCAGCTTGCTATGTGGAGATTTTTTCCTCCCATGCTCAGAATAATATTCATTTGATGTTTAGCAGTTCAGATTTTCTGTGTGAACTACTGTGGGCTACATCAAGGTAAAATTGAGATCACATAGGTTACAAACTAGAATAGGTTTGATTTTAGCCCGAGTTCCTAAACAAGTCGCTTGATTGTACAGTGAAATGTGGTGAATCAAGTAATATTTTCATAGTTGCTCTTAGCCTAAAATGGCTCAATCTGCAGTTTAGAAAGTAGGACTTGTAAAGATGTTTAATTTGAAAATAAATGCAGGTATTGATTTGGTTCTCAATATGGAGGAAAGAGCGCACAAGAGTAGGAATTCTGAAATCACAGAAAATCACTTTGGTGTTTGGTGATTTTGCAGAAGAGCTCTGAGATAGCCTTGATTTAAAGGGGCCTCTTTTTATGATAATCAGTGCCCTGGCATATGTGGCTTTTCTTAGCAATAGTGAGGAATTGCTAAATAGAGACAGGCAGGCTCTTGGTTGCCCCAAGTCTTTCACAGGAACAGCAGGAATCTTACACAGACTGATCCCATCACTCACCTGTACAAGTCAGGAGCAGCAGACATTTCTGAAAACATCAAACTGTACCATATAAAGCACCAAGACTCTCATAGGTTTTTGACACCAAAACACCACAGGACCAAATATGTATGTGGATATGAATGTGTTATTTCTAAACTGGGATTATATGGGACAAATTAGTTTGGAAAGGACCTTCTCTAGACCAATCCTCTTCAAAACAGGCTCAGCCAAGAGGTCAGACAGACTGAGGTACTGTGGGTATTATTCAGTCTGGTCTTGAAAACTCCCCAGGATGGATGGAGATTTTTCCACTGCTTCGCTGTCCTTATAGTGGAAAAGGTGTTTGTTTCATCCAGCCTGAACCTCTCATTTTATCTTTTGCCTCTGTCTCTCATAACAGTATGACAGCCAGAGTTTAGCAGAGTCTAAGAATAACCCTACTGATGTGAAAAGTGGCCTGGGATCTTTACAGCCACGGGAGAGCAAAGAATTACTCAACACCTCTGACATCCAAAGGGTTGTTTTTGAAGAATGTTTGTCTCTAAGACTTTGCTTTCAGAAGCTGGCTTGAAGCCATCTTTCTTAAGTTTGATCATTCTTCATACGGACATCAGGGACATATGGCCAGGCTCCCTGGAACCTGCTGGGATCCTCAGAACTGTTGTTTACTGGGAGGCCAGAGGTAATAGGGTTTCCTGGATCCATGCCTACAATAAACATGCAACACATCTGATAGCACAACGGGACTGAGGAAGGAAATTTTATGTGCCAGAGCTTCAGGTGGTTGAGCATTGGCGTTGGTTCAAGTTCTCACTAAGGATCTGGCTCTATCTGTTTAATCAAGGCTCAGATCCACATTTGTCGAGTCTCTGATGTCCAATCAGCCAGTGGGAATTTTAATCTTATTTGTATTTAGGTTTGCATGAACAAGACAAACTGTGAGTATATGATGAATGATAGTAACTGAAAAGGTAACACTTTGTCTTGTCCCCAACTAAATTAATATTTTAAATGCTCTACTCTCTGATCTTAGTTACTTTGTTTTTAAAAGATGTTGGGTTCCTGTTGAGATTTATACAATCTGAGTTCCATGTGGAGATGAAGATCACAGTTTTACTTTGTATTGCTTTATCTGCTGCTGTTCCAGGCAGAAATCCAGGTGATACACATGGAAGCTATCTGTCCTCCAGATCCTCTTTTCTACAGAGTTAGGTTAGCAGCTATAATGAAATTTCAGCTGGATCACTACAGATAATATATACAGTGAAAGAGTAGAGGTTTTCTGTGAACGAAGCTTTTTGTTTGCACTTGGAATGAGGAATTCCTCTATTTCACCTTCTCCCAGCTCTGTGCATCTGTCTTGTACACTTCTAATCACATTAAGAGATGCTGTGTCCAGTCCCAAAACTGGGTGAGTCAGGATTTTACCCTCCCATTCAGCCTGCAGAAGTCTTGCTCAATTGCCCATCACAGAGGAATGAAAATGCTCCTGCGGGGTGCTGGATCATGTTCCTGCAGCCCTGAGATGATACAAACAGGATTTAATTTGAACAGGGTTGGTTGAGTACGAAAAGCAGAGCAGAAAGTCTGGACAAAATAGAAGGTGACTGCCATCAGTTCCACAAGAGTGAAGCCATGCACAAAGATGCTGTGAACCTTTGTTCTGAGGGCTGAAAATAAATTTTTGCATTTCACTCTCAGACAGCCACTGCAAACACTTCAGGTAAGGAACCCAAACAAAAAGATTGCTTTTTACTGGGAATGTTTCCTCCATTATTTCAATCAGAAAAACTAAAAATCAAGATAAGTGAAGTGGAAATTTGGTGGGTATATTTTGAAATGGAAATGAGGTGGTTATATATTCATATTCTCTGTGTTCATAGGCATGTTTGCATTAATTACAGGAAATGAATACTAATTTATGATTGCCCCTGCTCGCCATCAGACTGCATTTATTTACAGATGAGGTCAATGAAAAATTAGTTTAGTCTTTTTTACTGCTGTTTAGAACACTCAAGACTGTGTTTTCCTCTAGATTTGTCATGGTTAATGAATGTTGCTTCAGCAGTCAATCATGTACTCTAAATGCTGTCACACTTTTTTTTAAAGCCTCAGTCATGAACCATGACAGAAAAATAAACAAATAAATATAAAACTAAAAAACTCTTTTCACTGAGCAGCTACACTATGCAAAAATCTCCAGGGAAGGTTAAAGGAGGCCAGAATAAATGATAATATAAGTGCTGTGGATATAGAAAAGCAATAAAGGTGTACCAACACTGAGGGTCTGGCAAAAAAACTCAACATGCACATGCACACACACTCTCCAGTGAAAAAACTGGCAATGTTAGTAGCCTCAAGGTGCAATTTCCTGGAGTACTGAGATTGACATGCCAGCACTAAATGTTGTTAATTTAACTAACTTCAAATTAATGGCAGAGTCTGCAGTGGCCGAACCCCTCAAACACAGTCTCATTATAGCCTTGCTGGGAATGTCCTAAATATAGGCATTGACAGTTTAAAACAAATTCTCTTACATCGGGGTATTTTTAGACCCACGTAAGGCGTCAGAGTTTGTGTCATGGTATATGGTTGATTAATTGGGTTGGTAAGTCACCCTCCAACCCACAAACTGGGCATAAAAAGGCCCATGAAGGAATACAAAGAAGTTTTATAACTACAATATGAAGTTATAAGCAATATTGGTATTCCAGTAAAGTGAGAAGGTCTGTTTTGTGTTTTGGTTTTCTCTGGTTCTGTAGAGCTTTGAAATTCTCATTTAAGTGGGATTTTAGGCCATTTGAAGACCAGTAGTGAGGGGTCTTTGGGGAATGGAAGTGATAGATTTCAATACAACTGGCCTCCTGAAGGCAGCATAGCCAAAATCAAAAGGATAATCAAAATAAAACAAAGTCTAGACAACTCATCATCCTTTGATTTTTGATCGCAAACTCTACATGATATTTGAATCACTGAGTTCCTGTTGCCATATTTTTTAAAGATTTTTTCTCAAAATTGCTATTAACCCAGCTGCCCCAGTGTTAATCACATTAGAAGCTCAACCTGAATGATTAGTTGGTGTATCTGAGAGAGAAAAAAAATAAAAAGATCTATTGAGCACATATTCAACGAGCAGATACTGCTGCAAATATCCTCCAGCACTCTTGTTATAATTATCCTTATGATAAAACCAGGCAATTTTTGTGTGTCGTGTAATTGATTTTCACTAACAACAGCAGAACTGATCTCATACAAGCAATTATCTAAGTCAATTTTTGTTCTTTACTTACAGTGTGGGCTTTCCTTTGCCCCAACGTGCAGAAGGGTCCTGGCAATGGGGACGTTGTTTGTCAAAATGGCAATATCCAAAGGAGTGAGTCCCTCACTGTTTGGTGTGTTCAGGTCCAGTTCCTCCAGGGTGTATTGATAAAGAAGAATCTGAACAGCATCCAGGTCCTGCTGCTCTACGGCCTCAAACATAGCTTCATTGCACTGGAAATTCTGTGTGTCAATAAAGACAGAAATTCAGTAAAACTTTTCATATGTTTGTGCTTTAAAAATAGAGAAAATTTGTGTTTTGTGAGATTGGTCCTCAAAATAAAATATTGCTCTCCCAGCCCCAGCTTAGGCTCAGCTTGAAGCATGGCAAATGTTTGCAGCAGAACTGAGCTTGGTCTACCCCTGGAGTGCTTGAAATTCCTTCAGGTCTGTGGGAAGATTCAAGTGAGATTCAAACCCATATGAAACAAACACATTCTTATTTAGACATCTGTCCTGTCATCAAACTGTATGAGCAACATTATGTTTGCAGTGTGAAACTGGATGATACACTACAATTTTGGCAGAACCTTGGACTACTGAGTTTTTCAAACTCAAAATTTCAAGCAGAAAACTACAATCAGGTGATGAAAATCCAAATCAAACAAGCAGTTCTGCAGAAAAAGTTTCCCAGTTCCAGTGTGACCCAGTGTGTTCATTCTACCATCTCAGTTTTTTTCTAGGTGCCTGTATTACTGCATTTAAATTGTAAGTACAAGAAACTTCGAAATTTGTAGGCCTTTAAAACAGAAGTAGAAATGGAAATGAAAAAATGTGTCCAGTGTGCATGTCTGAGCAGCAGAGAGCACAAGCAGCCAAACATGAGAACTTCCATGGCACCAACTCTCAGGCAGGGAGAACCACTGAACCTTTTCCTTACCAATGTCAAGGAGATAAAAGAATGGCACAATACAAAGGCCCCTGTTGTTTCCTAATTGAGCTGGGGAGAAGCAGGTGCAGGAGAGTAGCAGGGCCCGCAGGTTTCTTTTATGAGAACATCCTTCTGGAGCCTGCAGTAATGACAAGCTACTTGCCAAGATTCTTTAATTTCTCTCCCAGTGTCCCATTGCCGCAATTACCTGATAGGGTTTTCCCCTCTTTGGAATGAATTAGCAGGAGCAAGAGGCCCAGCAAGGCAAGGAGGGCTCAGAGCACAGATTCAGATACTCAGTGTAAACCAGCTCCCTGTGTCCCAAAACCACTGAGAAAATTCTCATCACAGAATACACTCTTTATTCCATTAAATACATATTGAACTGAAACCATCTTCTACTGTGATTAGAAGTTAACACTTCGACCACACTAAAACTTCATTTTCTTTTTTCAATATCAATTTATCAATAGTTTTATTGGGTATAACTGTGTCCAAGTTTGCTCTCAGTGAAACAACATTGACCTGCTGGAACATCTCTGTGTCTCCTTGTAAAACACATGGACTAAGGGTTTCCAAGCAGTTCTGGAAACTGCAGTCCCCAGCTCCACTTGGAATTTGATCAGTTCTACGGGGGCTTTTTTTCAGTGTGCTTGAAGTTAAAAGTGTCTTCCAAAATTTTCAGGCCTGACAGGGATCTTCTGGTCTACTCTTTGCATGTGAAATATTTGTACCACACTAAGAAATCACAAAGGTGATGTTAGCTGAAGGTTTTACTACAGACCCCATCTGTGCTGAATATTGGGGATCAGCAGAACAGGAGGACAAGCATGCAGAAGGTGCCCTGTACCCCAAACTGCCAATGTAAAGAAATGAGATACTTATGTTAAGATGGCAATCTAAGGGTGAGATGAGCTATGCAAATCTGCAAATCTGACAGTAGTGCTGACTTGGGAATCGCCTGGTAGACACTGAAGTACAGAACAGCTCATGCTGGAGAAATATTTTTTCTGTAGGTTTCCATGCAGAATAAAAGATACGACTTAAACATCACTGCTGATCATGGGGTTCTGTCACATTCTTAGGGTTTAGACTTTTCTCCAGATGACAAGATTCAGGTTTAATTTTATAATCAAATACTTAGGCCACACTCTGGGATTGGTATAAGATAAAAATCTCAGAAAAAGGTACAGGTGAATGGTAAGCAGCTCTATTTGTCATTCTTTTTTTAACTCCTCTGTTCAAGATAAAAATGGTTTGTATGGACATACACTGTCATTAGGCAGAGTGCATGTCTAGAAAATTTTAGAAAAGAAGACAGCACATATTTCTCTTGTTATAAGGGAAAACTTTAAAAATGTCAGAAATTTTTACTGCAATGCAGGAATACTTCTTATCATTCCAGTAGCTCCACATATCTGCTGTCTTGCTTATATAACACCGTTATAATCTTGATATCAGAGACCTTATACTTATTCTGGTGTTTTGCCTGTACCCTGAAAGGATGAAGTGCTCTTGCTAGAAATTAAAAGAATTTTAAGTAATTAAAATTACAAAATATTTTAATTATTGGTATGATTCTGATACTTCTGTATGTCTTCAGCTCCATTCAACACTGATATTGATTTAACAGCTGTATATCACTGTATTGTGCACTCAAAATTAACATACAGAGAGCAGTGATGTTTGAAGTACAGAGGAAGAAGAAAGGTTGTTCTTCACTCCATGAGACTTCATTATTATGATGCAGAATTGTGAACTGTTAGACTTTTTATCATGGAAATTATTAGAAATTTAAAATCAGAAAATCACAGAATGATTTGGGCTGGGAGGGAGCTTAAAGATCAACTTGTGCCAACAACCTGCCACAGACAGGGACACCTGCCACTAGAAATACATTCACCAACTCTTCTACATCAGCATTCTAAACAGCATTAATTTAATCACTGTTAACATCCATTTCAAATTCTTTTTCTACTCTTATTGGAACTTTTTCTACAGTGTTGTTTATGGGAGCACGGGATAATTATGCTTCAGAATCATCTGCATTTTGATCTAATCAGAAAACAAGCAAAAGATAATTATTCTTGTAACTGATCACAGCTATGAAAATCTACTTATATAGCAGTGAATTAATCAAGAGCATATTACAAAGGGAATTGTTTGAGAAACGGAATGACTGCATTGGTCTGTATTTCTTTTTAATTTAATTTTTGGAAACAGTCTAGGGGCAGAACAAAAAGGTAAAGCTGATGATATTACTGAGTGACAGGCTGTGGTGCTCACTCAGGACAGGAAGGTAGTTATTTCTCTCTTCACATTTTCCCTTCTGTGGCACTGCATACACACATGGTTTTCCTTTTTTTAAAAACCAGAATAAGTAATTCTCTTTTAATTGGCTTTACATATGTGCACAAAAGTTAAATGAGTTAGCATTTGTAGAGTGCTACCCTAAGTGCTCCATATCATTATTTGGCTTTAATTCCAATTTTGTGAGAAACTCAGGAAATCTTGTACTACATTTGAGAAATTTCTTCCATTATATAAATCAAAAATCACTATTACATGATAATAAAAGAGAGATGGCCTACTTCACTATTATAGCTGAAATTAACCCAAATTATGGCTGACAAAAACATTTTGTCTTTTTAAAATGCACACACACAGACACACACACTCACACATTCCTTAACAGATTTTGCCTACCTGTCAGAGTGCTGTAGGATTATTTTTAAAGTTTTGATTTAAACTGGGGTTTTTTGATTCAGTTATCATGATTTAGACCTACTGGTGTGCCTTTGAAAACACATCTTCAGACTTCTGCTTGACAAATGGAATACCTGAAGTATTTGTGAAATTTTGACCCTAAGTTGCTGAGCAGAATCTAAGCATATGTTTAAGTTAAATTTGTCATAAACACTGTTGCCAACTGACCTGGTGGCAAGAACGTCTCACCAAAAGGGAAAAAAAGAAAAGTAAATTTCTATTTCTTCATTTCATTAGAAATCTGATTGAAAAAGCTGCACTGATTTAAATGAGAAACAGAGCATGACTATTATAAGCTACTTCATCCAATCCAAACAATTACAAGACCAAATTGGAAATATCGTTTTCCAAATGAGCAATTCAGACATAAAATAGGCTGAAATACATTGGTAAATCTTGTAACTTCAAAGAGTGCAAAATCAGGGCAGCTGTGATGTGGCTTTTCTAACTGGTCATACGTGCATCCCTCATCCATAGAAGAGCACATTAAACTCTGCTACAGTCAAAAAACATCCTGGAGAGACAGCAAATTATCTAGTACCTCTTCACCCATGCTAGTGAACTGCCCCATTTGGAAATCTGCATCCAGCCCAGCTCTCCAAGTCCAGAAAAACATTCTACACACCTGACCAACTTTCCCCCAACTATTTGCTTTCACAGAGAAAACAGAAATATATTTGAAAATTATATAGTTTGCTGCAAAAAGCTTATCACATTCCATGTAGAAGACTCTCTAGTATTGCAGCATGTTTCAGACATCTGCAGCCTCAGGATAAGAAATCCAAACAGGTATAAGGAATAATATTTTTAGACCCCAGTGCTCTATTTTAGTCCAGCTAATATTGTCACAAATGCCAACAAGAGCCATCATTTACCTTTACTAGATAACTTTCTTCTGCTCTGAAAGGACAAAAGCATTAAATTAAAAGAAAAACTTAATCACATTTAAAAGTGATTGGGTGAAGTTTAGGAGCAGTTTTTACATTGCTTTTTCCTTGACTCAATACTGCAGCCTCTAAACATTAGCTGGACAGCTGTGCTATGTGATTAATTTATTTAGGTGTTACTGTGATGCACAAATGTATATACTGAAAAGAACTACAGTATTGCTTTGCAGTAAGTAATAACCATGTTCCAGTAAGTGATTCAGTGCCAGAGTGTTTAGAAATGCAATCTTATGTAGCTTAATTAAAATGAAGTGCCCCTTTCAAGCTATTTGCTCTAAGTTTGACTGAAAAAGTCCACTATGTACTACTGGAGTTGGAAAAAGTGGTAAAGCAGTTTCTGCAAAGACTTGTTTTGATAAACATGAGTTCAAGAATAAAGCTATTTTGGGACATTGCTATGTCTGCAGCAAGACAACAATTTACTGAATGGAAAGTGTTGCACAGCAAGAGAGAGTGGAAAGAAAACTCTTCACAAGCCAAAGCTGAAAGAAAACAAATTCTAACAAATGTTGTTCACTTGTCTGGAGACATGATTTTACTCCTTGACTTAGCTCAGCGGCACAGAAACTCAATGATTAGAAAATACATGAGCTAGCAACTTGACCTGGAATATTTCCACCCCTTCACTAATAATTTTCTTGCTGTTTATTTCTAGGGAAAACTGGGAAAACAACAAGCAGAATGGATAGAATGGGATCCAAAGCCTCTCAAGTTCAGTGGGAGTCTATTCACTGCCTGTTGTGGACACCAGCTCAGACCCCAGACTGGTGGTACCTGGAGGTTCCTCTGCTGGGTGTTTGTCAGTGACAAAAGCTGTCACACTCCCATGACAATGTAGTGGGCTGGGGGAAAAAAAGTTAGCACTGGTACACAGGTCTGTGTCCCATTAAATCCCCCTCTACACAACATAAAATCAATCTCCTAATGATGATGACTGATGGAACAGGCACTCCCACTGCTGACAGATCCAGAGTGAAAAGGGACAGATCTGAGGTTCTGAGTTACTGACTCAGGGTTAGCAGAGGACTCGGCCCCCAGCAGCAGTGCCCTGCTCCTCAATCCTTTGGCTCAACTCGGTGGCAATTTCTCTTCTTATTAGTGAAGGATGACAGAACAGCCCATGTTTGAAGGAATATGGAATGTGAAGGGTGTATTTAGATAAACACTGGTCAGAAGATATGCTCACAGACTGGCATTCATTCAGCCTACATGTCAGTCTGCTCTGGCATGTTGCCAGTGCTGGTTTATCCTCCTCCACTCCCTCAGTCACGCTTGAAATTGAAGTTGGAAAAAAAAAAAAGACAAGATAAGATAGTGGCTAAAAAAATTCATCTAAAGAATCTTTCCCCACAGTTCATAGTTTGAGACCTCAATTCAAATCATCCCTACAAACGGAAAGGCATTTGGAAACGCACAGCCTCAAAAGCACAGCTGCTGGCTACCATGAAAAGGCTGCTCTCCAGCTCACAGGCCTTGTTTGAATTTCAGGCTTCTCTTACGAAACAAGAATCTATTGGCTCTGGAAGAGCTGAGAGGAAGCAGCCATGGTCCCCTGCTTCCTTCAGGTCATGGTCTTTCTTCACAGGAGAGAGACAAGAGTCTCCACAGGTCATGCAAGGGTCTTCTGACTTCAGGAAAGCACAATCCTAGGGCACAGCATCAGCTAATTGAATTAAAAATAATTTCCAATTCTTGCACTGATTTATATAATACGTCTCTTACGTAATGTGTGAGTATTAAAGGAGTCGAGTGTCCTTTCTCCTTCTGACAAAATGTAGTATTTTTGTTATCTGACCCAGCCATACTCTGAGTTCAGTCCTGCATTGCACTAAGCATCTGATTGAGTGCAGCAGAGTGCTGGTTCCAAGGGGCATCTCCTGGTGCATTCAGACAATGTCATTAGTCTTTGCTCTTCAGAAGTGGAGGCAAACTCTTTCCCTCAAAATAATTCAGAGGAGAAGTTGAAGAATGTGATTGTTTTTCCTATTTAGGAAAAAGTCGGATTTATTTTGTTTTGGCAATATCCACAAGCAGGTTCATCTTCCTCCAGCAAGTAGAAAAGATTCTGTTGTACACTGAATTTACATTGGGCTGTTATTTCAGAAACAAAATCCACTCCCCAAAATGTGTGCAGTGGGGGTTGTGTAACTTCACCAGCACTTGCAGCAGCAGGAGCCCTTGTGAGGGTTGATTCCAGCAAGTGTTTCTATATTTCTCTGTGCTGGTACCAGAGTGCTTGGCTGGGATTTGGTTGGGGTACCCAGGCCAGACTCCTTCACATGTGATCTCTTTCTTCCATAGTGTTCTTTACTGACCATCACCACAGTCTGGGAATAGCCTTGCATTTATCTGTCATGCCTGAAAGTTCCATTTGCCCTGCCGTTTGGAAAAATGGGAACTTGTATCACGAGACATCTTCACTTTTCTCAAAACATGTTTTATTCTTTTCTTGTAAGAGAAACACTTGCATCTATAGATGTAATTCACGTTTTGTCATGTAAGTGCCAAGTTACAGCCTTACTCCTAAAATAAAGCATCGCCACTTGGGTAGGTAGCCTGTCTTTACCCTTCAAGGAGGTCAAACTCTGTTTTGACAAAGGGTCATTAACGGTAAGGCTGGGAAGAACACACGGCACTCGTCAGGGAACAAAGCGAGATGATGAGAACGGCACAGATTAAAAAGCCAGATGATTAAGGAGACAAATGGGAGAGTGGAGTGGCAGTGGTGGGATGGGGCATTACCACGGAGGCCTTGCGCAGGCTGAGGCGGTCGCAGCGGGATCTGAAGTAGGCTTCGTCAAAGGACGTGTGGCTGCCCTTCAGCTTCTCCGACAGGTTCCGGTACAGCCGCTTGGCAGCGCTGGGCGACGAGGGCATGCTGTGCTTTTTGCTCTGCAGGAGGCTCAAGTTATGCATTTGCTGGGTCATTCTCAGCCAGGGTTTTCTAGAAGGAAAACAGCAGCCATTTAGTGAGGTTTTGCTAGACCAACATCATTGATCAGAAGTGTGTCACTGAAGCACACAGTGCGAGGCTGCTGTGCCTGAAATCACTTTCACACACAGTTCCTGCACAGAGGCACGTTTGGGGCTTTTTCAATGGCAAATTGCTCTTTATGGAATTAGACCCATGGATATCTATGGAGACAGAGAATTAAAGATGGAAAAATAAAACAGACCACCCCAGAATTATTTGCTAATTTGTATAAGGAGGAGGAGTTGCAATTAATGAAGGGAACAATGTTTTTGCAGAGTGAGTTCTGGTAATACAGGTGTCAGAAAAAAATGACACTCAAAAGTAAATGTTGCTATGGTCAGTTTCATACTGAGTGACTTCTTCCCCATGTAGTGGACAGGCACTGGTTGTGTCTATTTGTTGTGTTACTTTATCCTGCTCTGTGTTTGCCCTGGCAATTAAGAGTACAAACCCTTCCAAGAGGGACTGCTGCCTCTCTCTGACTGCCTCACCTAACTGGATTTACATATTATCTCATAATTAAACAATACTTTCTATGCTCCATCATTACAGTAATTTTTCTGTATTAAGAAAAAAATTAATTAATATTTAACTCTGGAAGTATGTTATGTGGAAATAATTTTGCCTTGCTGAAGGGAAACTAAGAATCAGATTTGACCCAGCTGCAGGCATAGGAAACTACCCCTATGGATTTCTAAGTGAAAAGGTAACAAAAATGCACCATTTCTTCACATATTCCTTTCCCCCTGATGAGTGTGTACACATATTTAAGGCAGAATGCCTCTCTAGGAGACTTCACAGTTGTAATAGAAAATCTGGCTACCTTTTCAGCCTATCTTTTCTGGAAATAATTTTTTTTTTTTGGTACTATGATACAAATTCTGTTTTATTCTCATGGTTTCAGCCTTCTTCTGAGAAAATTGGATGGCAGGACCAGACTTTAATGACTACTTCCAATAAAAGCATTCTTTACTAAACACTCACCCTGCTGTTGAGGCTGGTTTTGGCAGGTATTTGTCCTTAAGATTAAAGACACCACCCAGGTCTCCTAAGCTTTCTACATCTTCCATTCTCACTGTACACTGTGGTGAGCAGACACTCTGAGTACAAAAGTATCTTATTACAAATAATTTCACATATTCTCCACGCTCCTGGGGTATTGAAGAGAGACCAAGTCTCTGAAGGAAGAGAGACAGAGTCAACACAATCGGCATATGGGATGAAAAGACTTTGTTACATTTGAACAACAGTGTGTGCAATCAAAAGGGAATTATGTGAGCTGCACTCCTGAAATAAATGTGCAAGTGTGGAGATGATCAGAAGCTCTCAGGGACTCAGGAGGCAGCAATACTGCAAGGATTTTTGACTGGTTTTCTCTGAGTTTATGGAGTAAACTGATTATCCACCTCCCGCTTTTCTATGTTATTAGAATTCCAAAGAAACTCATGAAGTTACCCAATTTAATAATAATTTAATTCTTGGTTATTTAGAGTAACACTTTCAGTTTCTGTTAGAACACAGTGCTACAGATTGTCCCACATAAATTTCTCCCTTTACCTCTGTTTTCAAGAACTTCTTTTCATCAGTAAAGTATGGGTCAAAACACAGACCCAAATAGGGAATAAAAATAGGCCAGGGAATGCCATAGGCATATTTGTAAAGGAAGTTTCAATTTCCCAGAATAATCTGATTCCAAAACTACAAATTTTGAATACCAATACCATGCACAAATACTGATACACAGTTGGTAGTGAACTCAGGATAGAAAGAACAGTTTGCATTTGCCACACAGACCTAACCACCCTCAAGATGAGGACAAAGAAGAGTAGACCCAACCAATTCTTAATTCAAAGGCAGGTCAGCCTGCTGCACTGTCTGCTTTGGGATTATGGGTTTTTATTTGAAAAGCAACAGGCTCAGCACATCTGAGTGGCACAAGAGAGGTTACAAGGTTCATGAAAGCAATATGGGAATTTACTGAGGGGCTGTGTAGATATTTAGTAAGCAAACATTAAATAAATTAGGAACATCTTCTCCTACCTACTGTGATATTAGTTAAACAAAGGAGAATGCCTGATATTAAAGCTAACAAGGCTTATGCCTCTGTCAGTGTTCTCTAGGCTGATAAAATCCTCCTCCTGTCTCACTAGACCAAACTACCTGCTTGCTGACTTTAATACTCTCAAGGATTTAAATAATTACAAAAAAAAAAGGAATTTTGCCAGCCTGACTCCAAAAAAAAGCCCTATCTCTTCTTCAGCCTTCACTAAAGCAGAACATGTATTTGTCTCCATCTTCTTAAACTCAGTTGCCCAGATATTTTTCACATAATCTCTTGAAAGTCATCAAGTTCAAGCTTTTCTTGAGAAGGGAGAAATTGTTTCCAGAATCCCAAATTTCTACAGAGAACAGCTTGACAGCAGCATTTTCTTTTATGAGAAAATACTAACCTGAGCAAGTAAAGGAGAAACACCTGTCAGTTCTTGGACAGTTTTCCAGGAAATCAGAGTCTTTGGGAGAGGTGTTCTAGTGACACCTCTCCCAATACACATTCCAAACTCAGACAGTTGGCAGGGCTGTTTTCTCTGTTTCCATGTGTACACTGTAAAAAGAAACTGTTACAGCATTCTAGAATGTTGGTGTAGGCTTTGAACCAAAGCAAATTTAGGCATCACTGGGGTGCTAATCTGTGTCACCAACCCAGAAAAGGTTCAGAGCTGTTAACTGTCAAGTCTGTTTCCCATGGCATGGGTGACTGTTCTTATGGACTGTGACTAAAGATAATTTGACTCCAGATATGACAGTTCCTTGAGGTACCTGGAGTCCTTCCCACCTTGATCTGGCCAATGAACCAGAATTTATCCATTCAGAAGGAAACAACAGTTTGTTAGTAACCACCTAAACAACAGCTTCTGAGGACAGTAACCACGGCGTGCCCTTGCCACACATGGAAGCTTTGACAGTAAAAAGCCAGAGCAGATCCATAGTCTGACGCTGATGGAAGAAGAGAACAGAATCTTTTATAATCTCATCAATGTTTCTGTGAAGTCAAGAGCAGGTGAATCTATAGAGAAGCTAAGTAAACACTCTAGAAATTGCAGCTATTCAACATTAAAACAGATGGCATCTTTGCCATCCACACAGAATTGGTGAATCACAAATGACTTGAAACATAGATGTGTTCCCTGTATACTCACCATCAATATCCCAAACAAGTGCAGGAATAAATGTGGAACAATAAAGCAATAGCTGGAATGAAATTATGTGAACGAGCTGCCTTTTTTCACCAGTGTACTGAAACAGTAAAGTGCAAAATGCTGCTGCAGATTATCATACTTAGCATCCTTCCTAGTCACATACAAGGTATGAAATGAAAAAAAAGGCAAGTTGAATATTCTGTAAAACTTTCTGGAAGTGAGATCTTATTAGGCTGTAGAAATTACTCACAGTAGAGCAATGGAAATGAGATTGGGCAAAATTGTGGGTGAAAAGCATGATAAGAAATAAGGAAAAGAGAGCTCAATTCACATGATTCTGTGATTGAAAGCACAGGGGTTTTTGGATGGTGTTATTTGTTACAGAAATAAATTATTTAATGAGAGCAGTTTTAGCCTCCTTTAAAAAGTTATTAATTTCATTTCTTTTACAATCATATCCTTGCCTCAACAATCAGGTGAAGACCTGAAATGTACATTGTCTTGATTGAAACAACAAATCCCCCAGATGAAATGCACTTAGCCTGAGGATCTGTTATTGTCAGAACTAAAATTTTTACAGCACATGGAAGACTAATAATTTAGAAAAAGAAGATGTGCAGAACAGCCCCATTTGATATTTTCACCTATGGAAGCCTCTGCACAAAGCTGACCCAAGTCAGGATGACATAAGGACCTCTCCATATGATTTGGAGTAGCCCTCCCAAATTAGTGTGATCTAATTTGCATCCCCACAGCAAGGTGAGCACTGCAACAGGCAGCACAGCACCAGGTTTTACTGAGAAAGGCAGGAGTAGACAAAATAACAACAGCAGCTCCCCTTATAACCAGTCATAATTAACAGCAGTTTTCATTTCCAAGACTTAAAGAGCACAAAAGACTTGCAGCAGATCTCTGGGGAAACAGTTACTGCCCTGCCCTGGAAATACCCATCAAACCAGTGTGACTGTCACTGTGCTATAGCTATGAACCAAACCAGGGACCAAGGTCTCCCAAAACATATTTCATGCTACACATCCTGCAGCTTCATCTTTGTGAGCAGATTTCTAATTGCACCTAAGCACTGAACCATTTCATTCCCCATCACCAGGGTCCTTTAAAAGCCAAATTCAAATACAAATGAATATAAAATAGTTACCTTTATAAAAGATTTGTGTTTTTTTTTTCCTTTTTAATTGTCAAATACTGATCTAATATTCATGTTCCTCAAAAACATATTGCAGAGAAAGGAAAAGGAATACCTGAATTATAGATCACTCTCTGTTGTTTGTGGCACATATATTCTACACTCTATAGACAGGTGCACTGGTAGGGCACAGCATAGCTGTAAAAGCATTCTCTTAGGATTTTAGGAAAACACAACAGCTGAGAAACCACTCAACACTGTATGTTTATGAATCAATCATACTTGAAACTAATAATTAGGAATATGTGCATTAAAGAGTTAAATTTGACTTACCAGCTTAGGCTATCCAAGGCAAAACGTGAACAAGTTGCTGGTAATTGTCCCCACTCTTCCTTCAATGAATCACATTAGCTTTGCTGTCTCTGCTGGCTCAGCCTCTGGGCAGAATGAGTAAATCTCTTCCTTACACTGCATGAATGATCAGATATGAAAAAACCTATTACTAGTAATTACTGAAGTCCAAGATTGCTGCTAAAACCTCAGAGCAGAACAGGGTTTAAAGCAAGCAGTGTTGTATCACAGGTAGAATGTTTGGTGCCTTAACTTGTCCCAGGCACCTGTGCAGCTGTAGGAGTGACTAATATGTGAAGCCTCCATGTGAGAGATGCCATGACTTCTGTGTGCTTTTAGCTTGTTGTAGCCTTTAAAACTGATCAGCTGCACTGCGTGTGAGTAGAAAAAAATAATTACTGCCAGAGTAAACAAAACTGTGATTGTAATTAATTTGCCATGAAGTACGACCAAAAAGACATTAATGCAGCCATCCTCAAGCTGTTGGTTTTATGCTAAAACAGCGAGAGGAAGGGGTAAAAATCACAGTGCAGTAGTGCTTGTTGCATGTGATGTATTGTTTCTTCTTTCTCCAAGCAAGCTACCACTACAGCTGTCTGCAATCATAGCAACAAAAGCAGCAGGCATAGCCATAGCTGTGGGACATCTGCAACATCATTGGAAAGCTCCCAGCCTGAACAGGTTACGCCTCAAAAAGATTATTAAATGGAAAACAAAAGCACACTCTGCGGATGCTAAAGCAGACCCTGTAATGTCTGCATTAGGAGCTTCCAAAATAGGAGAATAGTGATATTTCAAAATCTCATTTTTTTACTATAAGGCAAAAAAAATACAAATGCTGGAACCCACAGAAACCCACAAAAATGTTACAAAGTCAAATGTGGAATATTTCAAATACACCATTCTAAAACTGTGAAGGTGACAAACAAAAATAAACAACAACTTAGAAAATTGTTATCCTTCTAGATGGTCTACTGGGTTAAATTCATGCAATCAGAACACTCCAGTGCAACACTGGATAATAGAAAAGAACCAAAACACACCAACTCCTGGGTTGTAACCAATGATCATTAATATCTACAGAAAAAGTATTTTGGATTATTTTTCAGGAGATACCAGAGCTACTCTTACAATCTGCTGAAATTTTTTCCCTGGTCTTATTCAGACGTGATTTTTGGAAAATGTTGGAAACCTCCCAAAATCTGTTGATCAGCTTGATTCTCCCACACTTCAAACCTCAGCTAAGAGAGCACTGTGCCTCATACCCAAGGGCACCCTTTTGCCCAAGTAGCTGAAGCTAAAATGTAGTCCTGGGCCTGATGTTTGTATGCCATGGAACTTGAAGCTAATCTGCATTTTTAAACCAATCTGGATATGGATCAAACCATTCTTTGAAGGTTTTCTATCAACACATGTGCCTGCCTGTACATGTGTGTGTAATGCAGCAGACGTGGCCATGTGAGAATATCAAATGCAAATAATGAGAACATCAAATGCAAATACTTACATGCTTTGCTGCAGCAGAGAATTGCAAAGTGCTATTACAATATTCTATGCACAGCAATCCTCCTCCTGTACCTTGAAAATCACAGGCCCTCCATTTACAGGATTCCCTCTTTTGTTCTGCTCCTTCCAAGGATCATTAGTCAGAGAGCTGACTGAGGTCACTGCTCCTTGCCAACAGGAGGGAATTGGAAATCTTTCAAAAACCACCAAATACCTCTCTAACACTGAGATACTATCTGGAAAAAAACATGCTGAAAATCTGAAATGTCTAAATCAGTTAAAAATAAATGTAAGCCTAGGAACTCCATTTTCAGTGCTGTGCTAAATAGGGATGATTCTTCTAAGTCAAAGTCACCAATTCAGGGGTTTTTTTTGCCTGTATAGGCCTCAGCTATGGAACTCACTTGTAAAGGAATTCTCAATTTCCAGCTGTTTTCAGGAGAAAAACATAAAGTGAATTTCCAGAAATCTGTCTATTCTTAAACATTTCTAGCACCTTCTCATTGTGGTTCAATACTTCTGTCTTCTGCTTTCTCCCTTCAGCTTGGTGGAAAGCAGCCCTTTTACAATTGCCATTTTGACTTTTTAAATGCTTAGTCCTTTTTCTACCCAAACAGTATTTACCAGAATAGTAAAAGTCAAGATGTTTTCTTGCCCAAGCCTAGTTCCTGTGAAATACAATTAGCTTTTTTGTCTCAAGAAAATATATTTATAATCTTCTTGACCTATGTATATAAATTAATAATTAGCCTGTTCAAAATCCAGAAGACACAAAACAATGCTCAGTAAGGTAAAAGAAGTAATGGTACATTTAGCAAATGCTAAAAATGAAATAATGACAATGAAATAATTAAAAATTATTATTGAATGTTTGTAAATAGCTGTGAGAGGCACCTACATCCAGTTCTGGAAGTGAAGAAGACTAAAAGACCTACAGAAGCAATAGACCCTGGGTTTATGATGAAGCACGCGACCCTGGGTTTATGATGAAGCACGCGGAAGAAGATCCTTTAGACTGATCCCCTGCAGAAACCTGCCCATCCTCAGCCTTTGATGCTTCCATTAGAGGACAGAGGAGGCATCCAGTTATTACTGCCCTTGCATTCCACTCTCCATAGCTGCACAGAGCATTTTGCTGGCTGTACTTACACTGCTGACTTCACCGACTGCGACAGGTTTTCCTTCCATGGTCGGTGAGTCTGAAAGTTCCCTGCCTGCAGCGCACAACGAGAGCTGATCCCACAGGCTGCTCTTGTTCTTACTGCTGCTAAAGCTGCACTTTTTTGTGGAGATGTACATTTAGTGGTACATTTTGTTTAAAGAGGCCGCCCAAGTTGGCTGATTCAGTGACACAGTCCCCAAACCTTCACCCTGTGCTGTTCTCAGCTTTACACACCAGAGCTGTTTTTTTGCGTTGTGTTGGCCATTACCTCCGTGTAGCAAATTCTGTGTGTTCCTCCCGGACACTGGGACGTTTCTGGGATGAGGAGCTCCGAGGAAGGTCTCGGGTTTCGCGCTCCATCCATCGATAGGTGGCAGCGTCCACCCAGTTCTCCAAAACCCTGCGATGGTCCCCGGAGCGGCGGCCACCCAGGCATCGCCTGTCCCCAGGACGCGATGTCCAGCAGGCAGCACCCCCTCCATCCCCAGAGCCCAGCGTTTCCCTGCTTCACATCGCGTGCCCGTGTTTGTGAAAAACATTGGGTTTTCCCACTAGAAACTGGGTGGGAATTTTGGAGTGGGGAAACTCACATGAAGCCTGACTTTAGTCGCAACAATGGCAAAGCTGTTGCCATCATAAGAGACAAAGCTCCAGTTTGGACTGTTCACAGTCCCACAAAAGGAGCAAATGTTGCTGAAATATCAGATCTCCATCCACTGCCGCAGCAATGGAGCAAGGCAGATTGGATACCTGGAAATGGGATCTCCACCCCCTCCGCAAGTAACATGGCTAACTCTGTCTGGCACCTGTATGCACTCTCATTTTAAAAATCATTACTTGAGAGGTAGTTAAAGTGACTCTTCCCCTTGAAACAAGATAATGGGGTGGGTTTTTTCATACAGTCAAAACTATTCATTTAAAAATCATTACTTGAGAGGTAGTTAAAGTGACTCTTCCCCTTGAACCAAGATAATGGGGTGGGTTTTTTCATACAGTCAAAACTATTCAGTGGGAAAGGTAAAATAAAAATCAAACAAAACAAATAAAAATCAAACAAAACCCCCAAACACATAAAAGTATATGTTTCTTTGTCCCCTCACTCATTATTTCTTGCACATTTTTGAACATATATTGTACCGTAGTAAATTCCAACTCTGGTTTTGGCAATTCCTGCCTCTCTGGCTCCTTGTTTACCTTTCATTTTTCACCCATACCCTTTTGCCAACTTGCTTCTTCTCTGTCCTGTTCCCTGGCTTCTTGTGTTTCTTCAAGGACGTTGATTTGAGTCTTACTGTTTCACTAGTTACTTTAGCCAGTGTTCTGGATCTAAATCCATAGCAAATAACCTATTATTCACAAAGACACAGAAGTATTCAGTATGCTTATGAAAAAGACAAATATTTCCCAGCCGATCAGTCACAGACATGACCAAACTTGAAAAATTCTGAAATTGTGAGTGAAGAAAAAATAATTGTGTTTGGACTAAGCTTAGAAAAGAATTTTTCCAAGTATTCTGAAATATTTGTGGCAACGTGATGTCAGTAACCAAGTGGAACTGGACTTGGCAGCCCTGGCTCCCCCATGTTCCCTCTGCAGCCACAGCTCCCAGCCCACGGTCCTGCCAGCCCATCCTGGAGCCCAGGACATCCAGGCTCTCTGCAGGGTTGAACTTGGCAGATGCACCCATGCCTGGGGCTTGCAGACTCCCAGAGGAAGGATGCAGATGGGAGGAATTCTCAGCTTTGTGGCAGCTGTGGACTTGCTGCTTGCACTTCAGAATATGGTTTTAAATGAACTAGCAGAACCTTCTGACTATTCTGGTCAGAATTATTTAAAGATGGCGTGTTTTTCATACAGTCACAGTGGCTTTTTTACCCCCACTAGTCTTTTTACTTGAAAATTCCTGAGAATAAGAATTCCCAGCTGCAGTGTAATAGAATTGGGCCTGGGCTGTCAGAGCTACAAAACTACTGAGTCATTTGGGATCTTTTGGAGTGTAAGTTAAGGTAAACAGAAATAAAATAGTATAAGAAGTCCATCAGAGCCTCAAAGCCCTTCCTATTCCGAGCCAAGAAATTAAAGGGCAGCTGCTGTTACCTATCAGGAGGTGTGCACCAACTCTGATATATGGGAATGCTGCTCTGTTGCAAAACCAACAAAGAGCAGAGCTCTGCTGATGGTTCTTGCAGTTGTTCCTCAGATTAGGAAAAACCCCTGGATCTGTGCAAACACACGAAGCTTCAGGAAGCCTATAAAAGTACATGAGGCCATTGGACGTGTCTGAAGATACTGCTGTTCCTCAGAAACAAATTACCCATCTGAACATCATGGAAATAATGAAGTTGTCAGCAACAACAGGCGGCTGTGATGTTTTGTCAGCCTCCTGTTGATTATGTTATCTAGTCAGACACTCCAGATAGAGATAATTTATGCCATGTATTGTTTAGCCATGACTGCTCCCAGCTGCACTACATTTAATTCAAGTTACACCAGAACATTTTACAAACAGAAATTAACAAGCTTTTCATGGCTGGCAATTTCTAGATTAGGAAAGAATAAAGGAAAAAAACAGATTTTAGCAAAGTTGAGCATGGAACAAAGCTGAACAGAGGCATACACACACCATCCCAGAGAAGCACCTTGTTTTTTAAGCTGAAGACATCTTTAGGCTTGTGACACAGCCTTTAATAAGACCAAAAAGAACATACAAATATATAGATAGGTGTCATTGCAACTTTTGTATGATTGCAGTAATTAGTAGTATACTGATTAATATAAGGTCTGTTCCTGAAGATTGATTCACTTTTCTTCAAAACTTGTGTAAGACCATCTATTATAAAGTACTACAAAAGTGCCATTATTTTTCATAGTGAATAAAGAAAGAAGTTTGATAACAGAAGAACAACTTCCTGCTGTTCTGTGGACCCCAAGTACTGTTTATTTCACTAAGCAGATACTCCTTAAAGAGCAGCTTGTTTGCCCTGATTAAAGCAGAATTCTGTTTATGGGCAGTGATTTTAACAGATTAAAATCAAACATTTAGAAAGAAACGCAAACACAAAAACAACAGCAACAACAAATCCTCCACCAAACAAACCACAAAAAAACCCAGAGTAAGATGCCATTTCAGGAAAACTTTGCTACTGAGGACAAAGAGTAGGAAGAGAGGGGCTGTTTTCAAAGGGTAACAATTACCTGGGGTGAATAATTTGTCTAGATCCTGATGGAGACAGATTGTTCTAGATAGCAGCAATTCAAACCAAGAGCCTATTTGTCTGCATTATCAGA
This sequence comes from Anomalospiza imberbis, assembly GCF_031753505.1. Lineage (NCBI taxonomy): Eukaryota > Metazoa > Chordata > Aves > Passeriformes > Viduidae > Anomalospiza > Anomalospiza imberbis. The sequence continues at coordinate 10,674,503 of NC_089699.1, read as the reverse complement.
GGAAGAACCACAAGGAGATCTGTCTCCCTAGACCAGCTTTTGTGAACAGCCCTGTAGGTTATCTTTGCAATAGGGAAGCATCCCCCTGCCTGGCTGTGAGAATTTTCCACAAGCTGGAATTCATACTGCAGTCATTTGGTCTGATGTGGCTGTTCATTTACATTTGAGTTTAAATGAAAATAACTCTGAGGAATCCCAAACCAGGGGAAAATCCCAAATCCATCACAGAAGCAATGCAAAAACCCAGACAGAAATGATTGCTGTGAAGTAATTCTAGATTTGCCAGTGCCATTCTTTTCCACAATGAGTTCAAATGATCATTTAAACATTCATTTTCTGCTGAGAAGTTATAATAGCTTCAAATCACGAAGATGCAAGGTTTACTGCAGAGGCAATACACATGGACATAAGTGTATTTGTTGAAACCTTTTTATACTTTAGAGAGACAAGGACATATGATTGTTTATCCTTTACAAGAGGTGTGGGGCACAGCAAAAACGGTGGCAAAATTCAAAAGATGGGATTGTTCTTCCTCAAGTGCAACATTTCAATAAAAGTGAAATTAAAAGGTAAGAAGTGCAACCAAATCTTGTTTGTTTAGAACATAGCAGATCTGTATCATGCTTTAACCAAAATAATTCCTTTTTTACTGTAATGGAGGCTTTTAAGAACTGTAGTAGTGAGAGTAGCAGTTCATGAAAATATCTTCCCATCACTTTTCTTGAGCTCTAAACCTGATGAATCTGTTCCCTCTCAATTAGTCATGCCAGCCTCTCACTGAGCAGTAAACATCAGTACTTGGCCTTGCTGTGTTGCCATGTTGCCACAAGTCCCATCTCCATCACACAAACTAGATAGAATACAAAGTGATAATTGCTCCCTAATGAGCACACACTTTTTGGATGAATTTAGTTCACAGCCCCTCTTCCCATTTCTCTTGCTTCATCACAGTGAACTAAATGCATCAACCAACTCCAAAGGTGAGAAATAAATCTGAAATAAACTCCTACTTTTCATGGCTGAAATGTTCATTCATACTGTTTCATTGCAGCAAGACTTACTCTGTTTTCCAGCGGGTCAAAGAGAATCTGCCTCAGACTATAAGATTGTGGGCTTTATCTCCCATATTCAAGCTCTGATTTAGCAAAGTCCTTGGAAAACGGCTACCAGGCCAATTCTTCAAGGAGGGGTTGTGGTGTAGGCCAAATCCTGATGTGTTGGCAAAAATCTGTATGAACTTCCATCCTGTTCATAGACCCTCTGGGACGCGCTTTACTCCTTCTCACTCACCCTCAGATCAGAAAGAACAATGCTGGTTGACCTCAGGGCAGGAGGTGCTTAGAGCACACAACAGGACTCTGGCAAGTGCCCAGATTCACCGTGGGTGGGACAAGTCAAGGCCAGAGCTGCTTCAGTCTCAGGACCTTTTGCTCTTCAAATCATGGTAAAGCACTTGTTAATCCTAGAACAGAGACATTGGCTGGGAAAACCTTTGAGATATCAGGCTCACCCAGCCCTAAGAGTTTCCTGTATCAAGAATGTTTGGTTATCACGTGCTCATTTATGTTTCAGTTACAGGCAGAAAATTGAAAATATTAAAAACTTCAAAAACTATAAAGCCCCAACTCCCCAACAGCTTATTATAAATAACTATTTCCTATATTTTATAAATGAGGTACTTCAAAAGTGTTTGTACATCACCATCCAGTCATTACATTGATTAGTGTTGTCACAGGAGACAGATGGGGAATATAATTTGCTGCTGTGTTAAAAGATTGAATATGGATTTGGAAACGAGGACTCCTGGTCCAATGAAACAACACTCTCTGCAGCCAGAAGTGCTGATCTGATTTCATCTGAATTGTATTAATAAATATTTGCAAAACCAGGCAGCTTAGGTGGCTTATTTAAGAAAACACTTGCTTTTCACCTTTAGTAATTAATTTCCTTCAGGGTTAGCATTTGGTGGTCTTACAGCTATTGCCCAAACTTCTACACACTTTGGGATGATTAATGATCTCTGTTCTGGAAAATTATGAGGTGCTATGAGGAAAAATTAACTGAATTCACACAATGTGAAACCTCTCACTGGGTACCTTTTCTCTGCATTGTTTTTTTAAGGGGCATGGTCTGTGTGAATGTGTGTCATAGAAAACTTGTAATGAGCTCCCCACAAACCTGCACTGAATTCTCATGTGGTAATGCAGCCAGTCTCAGCTGTAGGCAGCACTGAGCCCATGTGAAGTCTTACAGATATTCAGTGCTGGCAAGAGAATTACCCTTCAAGTAGCACTGATCAGTGTGACACCTGAGCCTTGGGACAAAAAGAAATGCTCAGGGCTTTACTTCAGCTGCTCTTCTTGGTTACAGCTTCAACCATCCTCCCAAAAACATCCCCTCTCACACACACAAAGCACAAACACAGAAATGTCCACATTTATCACACCAATTTTGATATCCATTTTGTAACTTTTTAAAAATTGGTAAATAATATGCTTTAGGTCATATTTTGCAGCATTTCACTCAATGCAGGTCTTTTGAATGATTGCAACTGAGAATATGTCTTGCATCTTTGCAGACACCATTCTGGGAGAGCTCATTCTGGGCCTCTATTCGCTTTTATCTCACTAAACAGGCACAATTGCAACAAATTCCATGCAACATCCAGTGTTGCTACTCAGCTGGAAATAAAGCCATGGATTTGCAATGAGGTGAATAACAATTTATTATATACAATCCTCTAACAGAAAATCTTGTGCTCCAGCAGTTTGGAAGCACCTGATCTGTTCTCTTACCTGTACTGTCTAATAAAGCTGTGTCCTTTGGTTTTAATTAGGGGCCATAATTATTAGGAATTTGAAAATTAGCCACTATCAGTATGCAAGATGAATTTGTTGTCTGGCTTTGTCTTTTATCTAAATAGGATGAAAACCAGAAGGTTGACTTGGTTATTCCAGCTGCACTTGGGAAGAAGCAGAGTTCAACATGAATCACTGGGTTTGTTCTAAGAACTGCTGGTGCAGATTGCTCTGTTGCCTGATGTTCAATACAAATAAGGTGACTCTTCTTGAGCGAAATATTGAACTACGGAGAGGGGGGAAAAAAGCCAAGCTGGTATGAACGACTCTGAATCACAGATAAAAAGGAGCCATGAAAAAAGTATAAAAAATCCATTTGAAATTTTTAACAAAGAAGTTTCAATGGCAGAGTACTTTCTTTTACAATATTCTACCAGAAGTCTGAGATACATTTTCTTCCTGACTTCAGTGATATGGGTGTTTTGTACTGGTATTACTGCTCTAAGTACAAACACTCAAAGGTTCCATGGATTGCAAATAGATAGAACAGGAAAATGAAAGTAGGGAGCATGAAGGGAGAGTTTATCTAATAGTTACTCAGTGGACCTGTGAGAGAGCTGGGGTTAGACATTAATATTGTTCCAGTGCCTATTTATCCTTAATCGTATGGCTTAACAGAAATGTTGGAATTTTGTCCAATTTTGGCTCATCTAACTTTTATTTTACACCCGCCCCCCCTTCAAGAAGTTGCCATGGAACTGAATTTTCAAATTACTGACATGCCACATTGGTACTTGTGTTTGAAAAGCCTACAGATTAGATTACATGAAATTAGAACAGAATAAATCTGGTGGCCAGTGAATGATTCCATCATTTTTCTTTAAATGAGTCTATATTAAAAACCAGTTTAAGATTAAGAAATTAATCCACACTTCAGCAAAATCTAGAGTATTAGTGTATTGATATCATAGGGAAGTTTGGTTACTGAGCCCATTATTATGACACAGTCTCACAGTTTAAATACAACTGTGAGACTGTGATATCATATTCTTATAATATAGTTATTTGGATTTCCTGAAGAACACCCAGACACTCAAAAAAAAAAAAAAAAAAATTGTTCCAAGAGGTGCAGTACTTAAAGAATGATTTTTAGAAGGGTGAGAAATCCCAGCCTAACTACCAGCTTCTCCTGAAAATAGGCAATCTAAAAATTGAATGCTCTGTTATATCAGCTCACAAGCTGTGCTGGGAGAACACAACATTTTGAGACACACAAAAAGACAAGTGAAGCAGTTTTGTTTTTTAACACTCAAAGAAGCACAGATTCAAGCTTAATAGTACCAGTTCACCACTACAAAGATTGCATAGAATTCCCTTTACTTATACCAGCATTTAGCTTTTAAATATAAATAGTAGGAAAATGTGATTAATAGAATTCCAAGTAATTTTAATATGAGTTTAAGGAAATAGTTATACACCATTGAAACCAGAAATTTTGGTCAGACTTTTTTCCACAAACTTATCTATGAACCATTGAATGGCATTTTAAAAAGTACCATTTTGTTCAGTAGGTTTTTGAAAATAATATGGAGAATACAACTGGTATTTTCAGCCCGAACATTCATACAGCCCTCATGAAAAATAAGGAGTTCAGGCTTAAAAGTGAAATGAATCTTCTCTAATTTTATGTGAAATTCCACTGCTCCATGTAATACAATCTTCATTCCATAACGGGGGCTCCTATTTAGTTAGCAAAAAATAACAACCTCTCTAAATTACTGCCTTTTGCATATCTCCCACAGATCTGATGGCTCAGATCTTAGGTTTGGATAGGGACAACCTCCCAGTGGGTTCCAGATATGAAACCTCACTGCACATGAGAAATACTTTCATCTCCTTCTTCAGCCCTAGATTCAGCTATTCAAAACAGAAAATCACAGCACAAACATCAGCCCTAACAAACCTTGGCAGTACTGAGCTACTGCTGTTCTGTGTTGTCAATCAGCTGTCAAAATGGAAAAGAAAACTGTTTCCACATTCAGATAGTATTTCCAAATGTGCACATGGTGCTCACAGTAGATGACAGTGCAAGAATTGAATATCACTTGCATACCAGAAATACTTTTGAAATGTGAAGTGGGAAATAAAGGAGTGATCACGAGTATACAAGAAAATCCAATAGGATTGCAGTGGCAAGCTTTGAATTTGTAGTGAAAGTTGTCTCCCTGCAAGATATGGTTTTTCCAGTGCATGCAGCAAAGCAGAGTCAGTTCCTTTTAATTTCCTTCATCTATCTGTCTACACAAATCAGCATCTGAACTGTATTTCCAAGCAAACACCTATAAAACTAGGTGTCTTCTCAGAAAAGTTTTCCTTTCCTTGAAAAGCAATCAGGAAAATAAAGGAATTACTGTACTGAAAATTAATACATCCACATGTGTCTATCAAAAAAAAGTGACTGAGAGAATATATTAAATATTAGATACCCAAAATCAGTTTTCAGACATTATTATATAGCAATTCCTGAAGTATAACTACCAGGCAAATAATTTGCTGTAAATAGCACTTTTGAGAAAACTGCTTGCAGATTATTTCCAAATAAAAAAAGGTACAATTCACTGTAGCATTTGCTTCAAATTGTACAACTAACTAATTATGAAGTAGTCTCTTTCAACATGAAATAATTAATACAGACAATTAGCATACACAGATGGGTGAGAAAATTAAGCTTATGAGTGAAGTATGAAAGGAATGGAAATCTGAAAGTAATTACAATGGATTTTTCCCCATTTTCTCTCTATAAAGAGTATGTTATATTAGTTCCATATAAGCTCATTTTCACTTCTGTCTCTGACAAAACAAGCAGGAAACTGTTACACAATATCACCTATTTGAAATAACACCAGATTTTAGACTTTTTTTAAAATCCAGGAACAAATGGATAATGAAACAAAAAACCCCAAAGCATGTTTCTTTGCAACTGATGAATTATGATTAAAAAAGGTCAGAAAATGACATTTGCATTATCTGTCTTGTTCTGAAAATAGCACTGTATTAAGAATAAATGATACAAAAGTATATCAAAAACCTTTAACAAATGAGTAATGCATATGACGAGTCAAGGATCAGAAATTCCCATCCAAAGCTACAGAGCACTGTTAGCTACAACAAGCCCTGAGCCAGTCAGTTGCTCCAGGAGCACATTTCAATTGGTTTGATTCTTTGCTGGACAGCACAGAAGATGTGGAAGACTTTTCTTAGCCACAGGCTGAACGTTCTGCTGAACTTTTTGCTAATACCCACTACTCAACTGTCTTTGTTCTTCATTGGTACCTTGTATGAAATCTGAACAGCCAAGCAGAAAGTCTCTTTAACCTCCACTGATACCATCACAGCAGCTGTCAGGGAATCCAAATGTGCAGCATCCACCTATGACTTGTTTGGAGATAGAATTTTTCATTATTATAAATCCTGAAACACATTTTCTTTAAAAATTGCAAAGGCTTAGCAATGGTGATTTCATAAGGGAAATCACTCTTGCATCCACAATTTCTTCAAGATAAAGTTCAAGGCAGGAAGAGATGCTGAAAATTGAAACAGTACCAAAAGACAGAGGATAGATTATAGAGAAACCAAAAGAGATGGAGGTTTAAGTTCAGAGATGGAATAATTCCTTCTCTTATGAATAGCCATATTCTTAGATAAATAATTCTAACCAGTTAAAACCAATACAACTTCAGTCAGTAGAAGAAAGTGAAGTCCTGTTTTAGTAAATAATTGCGTAAGCCCCTACAGATGTATATCTGGATCATTCCATGAGAAAACTTTAAAAGAAACGGTGCAGGATGTGTTAAGATTTATCTTTAGAATGGATTTGTGACAGGGTAAGGAAAACGTTCAGGGGATTTCTAAAAGCAACTTCTGATCATAGCTCTTCAATTACAGCAGCAGTTAATTAACAGCTGAAAAAATAGGACGCCCTCTCTGTTAAGTGTATTCTGTGCCAGAGGAAATAGGAATCTGCTTTTCCAAAAGCTAAATGAAGCAAAACTACATGGGCTTTGTGTAACAATGAAAGCAACACTAATTTATTGGATCTTGAGAATATAAGCAAACAATCCAGGATCTCTGCTTGAGCATGGGTATACATGTATTTATCTCAAGTTTTTGTCTTCCTGGAAAGTCTCCACAATCTCAGTCATTTGGATGAACTATTATATAGGGAAATAGAAATTATTCAAACTTATTAAAGAGTGGATAAAGAGCTGTCTAGAAGATTTTAAGTAACAAAAGGTATTTTATGATAAGAAATATGTTCAACTGTTCAACTTGCAATTTTCTGCTGCAATTCAGCAGCTGCTCATTACAGTTTGAAGAAGTTTCAATTATCACCTCTGTGCTGCCTGGTTGTAAGATCATTGAAGACTCCTTTTAAAAAGTTGCATCAAGTTTCCTAAAGCAAATATTTAGATACCTGTTAGATTGTGTCACTCTCTCAGAAAATCAGACTCTTGATTTTCTCCCTGCTTTGATGGCCATCTTCATGACAATATTCCTGTGAAATACAGTCCTTCAGAGAGGGACTGGGACAAACTGCTCTGGGAGCTCCTCCTTTTGTTTATGCTTTCTCTTGAATGATCAGAAGTGTGGTGCATTCACTCAGCAAGAATTGTCAGTGCCTTCAATACATGCAAGCTCTTACTCAGCAGAGCTGGCTGTCACCCAGAAAGACACTGCACTGTCAATTTGCAAGCAGGTTAAAGCAAAACAGTTCAGTGATAACTTGCACCCAGAAATGTATTGCGATGATCAAAATTGCTTTCTTGCATTTGGAATTTAAAATAAAGCATTTTTAAAAATAATAGGAAAACATGAAGAAGTCTTCTTTCCCAGTACCACTGACCATAAAGGTAGGAATTTGGAGGATTTGTGAAATAGTGGAATGATAGCTTGGATCAAACTTCAAAGTGCTGGTTAATATCTCATTAACTTTGCTGCTGAAGGAGTCACCCCTTTCTGATTGATGTCTTAATTATGTCCTAAACAAACCATAACATAGTAATTTCATAAGCACTGGTACATTTCCCTTCCCTCACAGCAGCGAGGAAAAACTGTTTTCTTCCATCCATTCCTTACTCTGTAAATTAAAAAGGAAAAGACATTTGCTTGATAAATGTAAGACATATTCATGATAAAATATACAAAATTATCAGCAGAAAGATGTCCCACATTAATGATGTCCTCAAGTAACCTTCTGTGGAGCTTGAATAATGGTGTGACATAGAACTGCTTCAAAAATGAGGCAATTGAACATATTTTTGAGCCAATTTACATAAAACATTTTAATGCAATTCCGAGCAAGTCTGCTAGATTATTAAACAGTGACTTTAATAGTTAACAAACAGTCCTTTAAGTTTCTATTGTAGCTGAAATAACTTCCATCCGAGGAAAAGAATTAATAGAATGAATCCTGCTTTAATCTACATTTTCAGGCTTTTATTAAAGTTGTTTCAGCTGCCTTCAGCCTGCAACAGCAAATAGACCAGTTCCACCAAATAATGTGAGGCTTTGCACACATTTAGGCTCATGGTTTCTCTTCTGAATTATATTAAAGCACCTACACAGCCATTAAACCTCACGTTCCTTCCCCAGAGCCGCTTCAGCAGTGACTTTAGGAAGAAACTGTTCTTTGATGACCTCCCTAGTGAATGAGTAATTGTAGATTTTCCTTTATGATTACTCCTGTTTTGCCCACCCACTTACAACATCCACTATTATAAGGCTATTTATGGTAACTACTACAAGATAAATGAAACCCACATTTGTGATTTGCATACACAAACACGGTGCTCCACTTAAGAGAGCAAAAACCTTTGTGCCTCAGGAGGGCACTGACTGGTGTGTGACTGAGAGGTGCAGTTCTGCCATTTTTATATGTGCCTCTTTAACCTATTTTTGGGACTTCTGAGACACACAGCACATGGCATTAAACAGCAGAAGCATCTACACAGCTGCACTTTGATATCAAGATCAGTGAGCATGTCAAAACAATCAAAGATGCCCCCTTGGTCATGCAAAAAATACTGAGATTTCCAAGTGGGGTGTGACACCAGGATTCACAGCGCTGTCCTGGAGCTTGGTACAACTCCAGCCACATTCATAGTAGCAGTCTTTTCACTAAATTTTGTACCAAAATATATCTCCATTTGTTCAGGCCTCAAAAAGGCAGTAATTTCATTCAACACTGCTGGTGCTACTGGATTTATAGGATGTGTTTTTAAAAATATTGGGAATAACTAGTTTGAGGTTACAAGTGGTACCTCAGTCCCTCCTCTCCACTCCAGTCTGCAGCCTGTGAGTTTCTAATTACTCCTTGATCTGCCTTTTTCAGAGAAGAAATGTAAGTATGGATCAAAAAATTACAAAATCAATGTACAGTGGTCAAAGTTTCCAGTTCTCACATCCCTTAGTCAGAAATTTATCCCTAAGCCCAAGAAAATTACTCAAGTGTTGATATAATTGTGCTTTGATAAAAGCCTCAATTCTTATGAAGATCTTTCAGTGAAAGCAGTACAGTAAGAATACATCATTAACTCCTATTTAGTGTGATGTGAATGCACCATAATGACCACCCTCCGTTTTGTGCATGAAACCAGCTGAAAGAAACTCCATATACGAAATACAGAAGCTTGGAACATTCTGCAGTGTGCGCAGTGGTTTGAAACTGGAAAAAAAAAATGCTGCTGAAGTCTTTACAGTATTAAGATATGAATAACGAACATAAACATCTAGTACATGGTGACTAATGAGCATAAAGCTTTCATCTTTCTTCGTGGGAAATCCTATGGAAGGCAAATAAACCCATAAAGACCATTTTAGGAACCCATACTATACCATTTCAGAAAACTTTCTTTTATCCCAATAGCTGGCAACAAAATATATGCATTTACAAAAGATTTCTTTTTTTTTTCCTTTTAATCTGTAGCTAACTGCAGTTTTAAAGCCTCTCATTTGTTTAACTACCAGGCTGAACAAGCAAAGTTGGCATTTAGAAAAAGAAAATAAATCAAAATCCAGTTAAATTTGGCACCTTCCTTGTTCATTCTTCCCCAACAGTCCTGACTTACGAGTGGTTATTCTCCTTTCTTTTCAGATCCTTCTCTAAGCTCTCTCACCAGGATTTCAATGTTAGATTATCAAATGCACAAGAGAGGCACCTAATTTCTCACAGGCACTTCTGAAAGCTCCTGACTAGGTCTACAGTGACCAATTTTCTTTCTCTTCCCCTGCCCCCACCTTTTTTTTTTTTTTTTCTGGCCTTTGATCTTTAGAAAGCACAAATGCCATTACAGTGAATAAAGTCATAGCCCACAGAGTCAATCCCCTACCCTTTCCCTCCCCCCTTCCCCAGCCAGCCCCAGCCCAGGCTGCTTCAGCTGGGCTCAGAGACAGCAGCAGGTATCATCAGCCCTGTGACAAATGAGAATGTGTGTCAGGGGAGGCTGTTCAAACAAACAGTTGGATGCTTGGGAACACAGACACAAGAGCTAAGATCTAGCTTGCCTTCCCCCCCCACCCTTTTTCTTTCTCCCTGCACCTTCAAAACAGAAGATTAAGTTTGCTGTGAACATGAGCTGATGAAAAGAATTCAAATAGTGCTTTGAATAGTGCCACTGGGAGCGTCACAGGAGAATTACAAATTGCTGCTGGAGACACCAGTCTCCCTTTACAGAAAGTTAACATAAAAGTACACATATCTTCTTTCTATAAGGTACTAACTTGTAAATTAACCTTTAATGGAGTATAAATGATGTTCTGAAAGAACTGCTTATGCAGCTATATTTATGATCTAGAAAATTGCAAATATTTACAAGATTATAGGTGTTAATGGTCTGTCAAAAATGTTTGTATATTGTACATACATTAAACCTCAGTTTAAGACCACCCTGCTATAAAGACCACCCCATTTCTTGTCCCATATAGAATTTCATTTGATTCCATATATTCCATTCCTTATAGCAAGGCTAGGCCCCAGCATACACCCAAACCACTCCAGACAGGGAACTGCTCCTCTGTAGGATCCACGGTGAAGGAGAATGTGTTTCAGCCTCTGTTCCCGGGTTCCCTGTGCAGCTGCCACCAGCCAGGGCTATCCTTGTCATCCACCTCAGCAAAAGGCTGGACAAGGCAGAGCAGAGCTGGACGGGTCACACACAGGCTCAGGAGGAGTGAGCAGCGTTGCACTGCCCTGCGAGGAGCAGCTGCACCTCCCAGCACTCCTGCCTCAGTTTCCCCGCTGCGGTAGGCGCCAGCCGCGCCGTTCAGCGGAGCAGCCCTGGTGTCACCGCGCGCTCCTCAGGGCCAGCGAGGGGGACAGGGCTCAGGCACAGCCTGGCTGCTCTCTGTCCCCACAGCAGGTGGCCCAGTCGTAACTTCTCACTTTCTGCATCCAGAAATGTTGTAAAACCAAAATAAAGTATTCAAAAAAGTTTATTTTAATTCCTTCTTTTAATTGCTATTAATAGATTTTCTTTATGCCTTTTTAAAATTTTAAACCTACTTTACCTTTCTCCCAATCGTCTCTCTAAACAAAAAATAAATTAATAATTGACCTACACCAAAACCTACCACACTGTTAAATACATCAAAAAAAACCCCTTAAAATTAAAAAAATCTTAAATTAACAAACCAAAACCACTACAACGACTCACATCTGAGCTTTTATTTTTTTCTTTTATTTTCTTTTTTTCTTTATTTCTTTTTTCTTTTTTTCCCCCTTCTTTTTTTCTTTTTTTTTCACTCACTTCCTAATTGAAACTGTAATTTTCCTCAAAAGAATTTGCATTTGAGGTTTTCTGCAAGTGCTGAAAACCTCAAATTTTACAGTAAAATAAAAAGAAAACATCCCCTCTTTGAGTTAATTCTGTATTTGTCACTGTCTCAGTTTTTGCTGTGTAAATAATTATTAATATATCTTTTCTGGGCATAAGTTATGGCAAGAATAATTTCAATGCAAGCCAAAATATATTTGCTACTCAAAGTGAGACAATAACTTGTTCTCTGTTCTCTGATCTATTACAGCTTCTTTTCTGGGCAATTGAGTAACTTTCTGTATTAGAAATTTCATCCCAACTTCTGAATGGAAATTTCTTTTTCTGAAAACATTGCAAAATAAAAACCAGTTGGACCTTGTTAGTTGTGATAGTGAAATTTCAGAAAGGTCAAAGTTTGAATTTTGAAACAGGAGAAACTTTTTTTTGGAAACACGCATAACTCCAAATGTTACAATTTTTAATACTTGTTTTACAAACATCATTGAATTCACGCATAAATACAGATGGGGAAAAATAAATACTCTGGGAACAAATACTTGGGGCTCTGCCCAGGTTTTATTGCAACAGATTATTTTCTTTTGTAATTTATCATTTGCTGTGCGTTATCTTGCTCAATGACTGGAAAAAAAACAATGTTCTTCTTTAGGATAAAAAGTCAAAGGAAAACTTGAAAAGGCACTCTCCTCCCTGACCTCATGCACATTTTTAATGATATCAAATTGCTCATATTTTTTTGCCTTGCCATTTTCATTTTTATACCTGCTGGATCAGATCTTCAAATGATGTAAACTGGCATTGGCCTAATGGTTTCCATGAAAGTATCAGAGCTGAGGATCTGGCATTAATTATTGGGGATTGTCTGTTCTCCAGTGAGATAATGTAAAAGCAGTTCCGCGCCGAGCTTGAAAGAGAGTGATCTGTGAGTTAAGTACAGAGATACGGCTTAAGTGAGGTGTTTTTAGGGAAAATTAACTTCTGAGATTTTACACAGATCTTCAAATGATAATTATTTTATGTCATAATCTGTGCCAAGAGAATAACAAGGCAAAGCTTCTCCAAATTATGAGACATTTGATTTTCTCAAAAATACAAAATTAGTTTAGATAGCTCAGTGAAAGGAAGCCATTTGCAGTTTTGTTTTTTTACACAGAATGAGCTGGCTTACATCAGTTTGGCTGCTAAAAGTGGTGGAGCAAAAACCAAAGATTATATATAATTTTTGATTTTCAAACATTGGGTTTTTTTTGTTTTGTTTTTTTTTTTTTTTTTGGCAGACATAACCACACACATTACAAGGCTCCCAAATACTCCTTTCATTTTGGGTGCTTCGTTTTAGTGAGTCTTCTCTCCATCTTCTTCTAAGATTATTCAATCCAAAGGGCTTTTTATACAAGTACCTAGAAAAACATCAGGATTTTATTTTCATCGGGTTATCTCCTGGTTTGGGATGGGTATCCAGAGAGGAGAGATCCACAGACCAAGATTTCCCACAGGTAAATTAAGGGTTTTGTTGCAGGCAAACACTGCTTGCTCACATTTTCTGTGCTTTCAAAGGCTATTTCCCAGTAAACCAAAGCATTATAAACCATGTATTTATAACCCTGCTGTAGAACACACAAAACCACCACACCACGATGTGTCTGGGTCAACCAACTTTGAAGGCTCTACAATAAATTTCTAAGGATAAACACAATGATCTGAGATGCCTCTTAATTTTCTTTGACCATCAGGGCACGGAACTATACATTTCCATGAATAAAATTTGTTTTTTTGCTGCCAGTACTCCCACTGGAAGAGTGTTTTCCACCAGCAGATGGTCACCTCCTGATTTGCCTTACATAAACCTATGTATTTGGGGGTAGTTTATATGACGCTGATTTTTTTCCAGTATGCTTGTTTAGACATGTATATCTAACTTAGGTGTCTTCACTCCTGTTACTTATACAGAGTGATTGTGGGCTTTGAATCAATTAGTTGATTTCAACAGCAGTGAAATGCCTTTATGCCATTCAAGTTTTTCCTCTGTAAAAGGAGGATAAAACCTCCTTCCTTCCCTCTCCTCTCTATGTTCATTTTCAGACTGTAACTTCTTCTGAGCAAGAATTCTGTTGATCAGTGCTGGTTTAGTGCCTACTACAATGGGTATCTTCTCACAGTGGGGTACTACTATGCTACAAAAAAAAAAAGTAAATATTACTGATAGTAAAAATACAGCTCATCGACTAAAGGTGCGTGAAAAGAATTTTGTCCTGTAAGACATCAAAGTTCTTAAAAATTCATATGTCAAGTATTTCCATCTGAACTAAATTAGTTTTGTAGAACTAAGATTTCATGGCAAATAAAAATAGTATATCATCTTAATAAAAGCATCATGTGCAAAGGGAAAATAAAAGCAAGAAAGATATAATTTTATAGTACTTGCACAGTTCTTCTTACTCTGCACTGAAATTCAAAACTACCAAAGAAGCAGCCATCAACAGCCACATAATCAATCTCCTGTAAAGCTGGTGCTGGTCTCCAACTTATTTGATACAAAGGACAGTGGAAACAATAGGAAAGTTTGCAGGAGTGTAGTAAATAACTCTAATGCTTTGAATTGCAAAGGGTAAGCAGCCTACCAAAAGTATTTATCAAAGTCATATTGGAGGAAAGAAACATCACCAAGCAGAACAGAGCAAGCCAGATGCTTGGAGATTAAATGGGGTCAAAAATGCAACCCTAATTTTCATAACATCCTCATAAAAATTCACAGGAAACTGCTTTCTGAACCTGTTTTGGAAGAGATTTTCTTGAAAGTTAGAGAGGAGTTACAGACTGAGATTCTACTGAATGAGGTCAGAATTACAGAGGAAGAGAAAAATAACCTGTTCATTAAGTAAAAATAAGAACATAAAAATCAATACAGAACAATGGCCAAAAGTAGCTGACAGTTATGTCTAGACTTGTGAGATCAGATTTACATCTCTCAATTTGCACTAGTGTTGAAGGTTCAGATCAGTCAGATCTTTAACCCTTTCAATGAGGGAAGCAACCCACATGGCTTTTGTGAACTCCCCAGACTTACCACTAAATATAAAGTTAAAAAAAATAGGCTTTACTAATATTTTCAGCTCCTTTCAACCCTAGTGTCTCTCCCCTTTATATACACACACTTTGCTTGTGCCTCATCCTTCACTTCTTTAATCTAAACCCAGGTGTAAAGAGTAGGATCAAGGCACACACTCTAAAACACTTCACTTTTTTTTATATATAAAGCAAACTTAAAGGCCATTGAATATAATGGAAGATGACCTAGACTGGCAAAAGACACAACATCATCTTCATGAAATAATTTAGATGGAATCCCTCCCACATGAAAAGACCAAGATACCAGAATTCTCAAAAAAAAAAAAAAAACAAACATGATATTATTCAACAGCTCTACAAATAATGAATTATTTTTTAGAACTTAAAGGAAACAGATTTTTCAAGTTCTCATGATGCCCTTTAGCTGCCATTCAAAAAGCCATCTGACATTTTCTCTCACTGCTAACAGTTCCTGTGCCAGCAGCACTAGGACAATATTCAGAGCAATGACAGGCATTTAATTTTCAGTCTTTGATGCTGCAAAACAATGCAGTAAAGAGAAAATAAAATTTAACAAATTGATTGACAAGTTTCTTTTAGACTCTTCCCTTTCATTTCTACAATACCAATTTACCTCCTGCTGACTTGCAAAAGAAACACAGGGTAATTCATTTGCCTTAGTGGACAGTGAAGGAATACAGAATGCAAATATGAGAGCCATAGCCTTGGTGTATTTTGGCTGACGCTTAGGCTGTATTTATTATCTGACAACAATTTGCATGAAAGTATAATTTCCAAACCAAATTATTTTTCTTAAGAGCAGACAAAGAAGTTTTTAAAAAGTAAAAACCAGGCACATCTGAACATACTGGCCACATTCTTTTAGTAAACAGAGAATTTAGTAAGCTGATATGTTTATGGGACATGCAGTGCAAATAAACCAGGCATAGAAGTGGCTACACAATGCAATTTATTTCCATCAACAATTAAATAATCTACCATACTTAAAAAGGTCATCTTTCTTCTTCTATGGACATTGAGGAAAGAATTTTCTTCTGTATTTCAGAAGAAAAATAATCCTTAGATACCACTGGAAGCGAAGAACAAGTTGCAGCTCACTCTGAGGTACTCAGTGTTTGCAGAGCAGGGCTGTGTCCGGCTGCAGCCTGGGCGCTGCCCTGGGCAAACCTGGATCCTGCACTAACGCTGGGCACTCCCTCTGCCCCAGGCACAGCAGCTGCTGGGTGTCCAGCCCTGACCCCCTCTGCTGCTCTGAGGAGCAGTGCTGCATTAACACGGTGCTTGAAGTTACCTGAGCACATGCACGTAAAGCTGGAGAGTCAGGAGTACTTTCTGCGACAGCAGAGATGGTTTGAGGTGTTCCTTCCCTCCCTCATCTCTCATTCATCCATACTATAACAACTCACTGCTCTGTTTCCGATTGCAAGTGCTTCAGCTAAATGTGAGCAGAGCCTTTGGGGTTCCTACAGTAAATCCAGATTGCAATATTTACAGATGTGCTGTGCAACACCTGTGCTGTCAGCTCAACACCTGGGAAACATCGCGTCAGGCCTCCTGGGTGGGGATCATTGCTGTGCACGTGGGGAATGGAGCAAATCTGGGTGAGCAGGGAAAAACCAGACAGAGCTTGTGGAGTGGGTTGGGTCCTTCCTGAAGGATGTGACTTACTGAGTGTACCTGGAATTGAAAGCACATGTGGTAGGGCAGGTCTGCCCAAAACTTCTGGAGAGTGGCAGCTCTAGTGCAGGCAGATGACAGCTGTAGTGAGGGCACTCAGATGTTTCTTGTAAGAACTGTCTCACTGGAACCGCCAATGGGCGCAGTTACTGGTGCTCCAGTTGGCCTCTCACGGTACCTGGATAAATGTTTGAATGTGTCAAAATATTGGAAGCTAAAGTTTTCATCCAGAAAGGAAAATACGGAGGTGTGCTATTCCATATTTCTTCACAGTAAATGCCAGCATGAAGAATTATTTCCACATAGAAATTCTTGAGTTACTGTAATGCCAACAATATTAAAGCATGTTGTGACCTAAGAACAACAGCTAAACTTTCCCATACTGGAATTGTGAGCTGATGTCCACGTGTACAGCATGGACAATGTTTCTTGTAGCTGTGGGATAGTTCATTTCTCTCCCTGTATCCTTTGCTACTCTCACACTGCAGCATAAAGGAAGCAATCTTACTGCTTCTCCTCTCACTACATCTTGACACAATATTGAATGCTTGATTCAGAATTATAGAATTAACTTTCTTTTTTTTCTTTTACAAAATAACTTACTGTAAGATGAAAAGGTTTTACTAGGGATAAGTGTCCACAGAGTTTATGACTTAAACTTAAAAGCTGGTACAAGTTAATTATTAATCTTGAAGCTAAAACAGCTTGAAAAAAGGTTTCCTTTGACAGTCTTCCCTTTATCTAAATACTTGGCTACAGAAACCTAAGAAATTTACAGTCCTTCCCACACACAACACTTTTGTCTGGAAGTAACTAGAAGTGTAACTTTGTTCCTATCATATGTAGAGAGGAAACAAAAAGATGATAAACTCACTATTTGTGCCAAATTCATTTTGCCTGATGTGCTATTTTGGTGTTAAAATACAATTGGAATGATGGTCTCTGCAGACAAAATTAAAAACCTGATAATACACTTACTAAGTAATGTGCTAAACCTGCTCATTCAGCTTATCCACTGAAAATTTTGGTGGTGCTCCTTGTCACATGCAGGGTACAGAGGGTCCAATTTCCAGCAGTGGTTGAGCTTAAGAAACAAGTGAGCAGAGAGGTGAAGCAGCAGTGTGGAATGCTTAACATTAGCTAACACACTGGGCTTGGGAGTGAGGAGACTGCATTTCTATTCTTGTTATGTGGCTGAAACCAAGCTGCTTCCTTTTTCTCTGACCCCTTCCAACCTCATCCATCATCTCCCTGCACAGCAAGCCTGCCTTCTTACAGGCAAAACTTAATGAGATAGGCTCTGTAGGGGATCTCGTAACACCAATAATATCTGTGCAATACTTCTTGCCTATGTTTATTAAGACATGTTACCTCCAAAATATTCTATGGTTTGATTCAAGAGATGGCAATAATTACTGTCAGACTCACAGAAAACAGTATTATAATCCTAACTGCCAGCGGCAAAATAGTCTTACAAACACATGAACCATTAATGATGCTAAAGACTTGTTGTTTCCTTTATAGTCTGTAAATCTACTACATATCATATGCTAATGCATTTTCAAGCGCCAATTAATATATTTTATCTTACTTATTGAAGTGTGTGAAGAAGTTGGTCTTTGGTCACAACCATATCTGCTTACTGTTGTTCACCCATATTTTAAACCCACAATTTCATCTATTGTTCTTCCATTTCAGGTAGAGGTTGATTTTTATGGAAAAAGCCATCAGGAATTACTGTTACTTGATGTTTTCATTGTCTCAAACATTTGTAACTTTTATCAACAATACAAAGAGGGAGCAGAAGTTATGTTCAAAGTTAATAAAGACTGCTCTAAGGATTGTATCACATCTTCCTAAGAATGTGAACAGTAAGAGAAATGGCAAAAGATAACTGGAGCTCTGTCACCATTATCTGAAGACCAGAATAACAGTTTTTATTACACACATACTTAGCTATCAGCTGCCACAGTCTCTTTTGAGCCATGTGCCAGCTCTGATCAAAACTCCCTGGTTACAGTTCATGTCATCAGCAGAGTCAAATGCAATGTGCTAAACCCTAAAATGTGTTCAGCATTCTGGCCCTAACCCTGGAAACCATTAAGCACATGATTTTCTTTAACACCTCAAAAGTCTCAGTATTCCACTGAAAATGAGACCACTTAAATACTTGAAAATTAAGTGGAAGCTCAGGTAGGCTGCTGGATTGGGACCAACACTCCTTGTAGGTCCAACCACTAATTCACATCCTTATTTTTGGTTCCATTTCAATCACCCAGCCTTGTGCAGTGCTTGGGACAAAAACTTACAGGGAACTACAGAAGCATTTATTATCTGATAATAAACATGAGAACAAAAGGGTACAAATCCAAACCTAAAGTAATGAAAAATCTATTCTGAGTAATATGATGAGTGGTTTGTATACTTCAAGCACCCTAAAACACACAAAGGTATTGCAGTAAATAGTCATCAAACATCTATCCTTAAGGTGGAATACCCCTACCAAAATTACTGCTAAACAACAGTGAAAGGAAGTAGCTTTTTAAACAGAAAACATTTGTGCACTGCCATGTCAGGGACCAGGGGTTGTGGGCAGAACCCTGGGTGCAGATTTCACTCCAAGTTTCACATCCTCACAGCACCAAAATCACTGTGCATGTGTGAGTCGATCTCTTCATGCACAGCATCTTTTCTCCAGAGCTTTAAAAGTTCAGAAATCCTGAAAAAAAATAGTTCAAACTCTCTTTATTTTGCTCCAATAGGTTACCAAGTAAAAATAATCCAGACTCATTAAGTATGATTTGTCATAATTTTGTGTGTTGCCCATAGGGTCTTATGATTTTTGCTTGATAAATACATCCTATCTCTCAAAAATGTCATACCTGAAATTAAAAATAAAAATGACAAAATATAGTTTGTCTTAAAATTTACCACTTACAACTTCATTTAAGCAAATTTCATGGCCGGAGGACTCAAATTCTCTTTTTAAAACATAGTCTCTTTAGGATGTAAGACTATTTTACGTGTTTGGATTTAAGAAGTAGAAAATAAAGCTCAGCAGAGCCATTTAATGGGAACAATCTTAAGGCTTGTCCACACAGGAAGTTAAGCTAAATTAGCTGAAAGGTGTGAATTTAAAGTGCATAAGGTAAAGTGAACTACAGTCACTTTATTTCTGAATGAGAACATTCACACCAGGCTTTAATGCACTTTAACTAATATACTTCAAAATCATATCTTTAGTTAATTTGTCTTAACTTCCTGTGCAAACAACTCTTCTCTAGCACTTACTGAGAGCCACAATATAGATTGATGTGGTTATATTTATAAATATGCCTATTAACCTTAAGACTCTGAGTCAAAAAAAATTTGGGATGTTAAATAAAAATAAGAAATATGTCCTTGCATGAACTTCCTAGTGCTTTGAGAGTGCAAACAGTCCTAATGTTCCTAATGTAAACATGTCATTAATTTAGCCCTAATTTATATAAAAGTATATTAGCTATTCAGAGCCAGGTTTAAAAAAACCCACAAACACTTGCATATTGTGACTATGGTAGGAATTTATTTCTGAAACAAATGAAAGGTAAATAAATAGAGAAAAAATATATGTTTCATTGAAATACAGCACAGTATTGAGATTCACCAAGACACACTAAATATAAAGGACTTTTACCAGAATTAACTTGTAAAAAAGGCTCTGAAATGCTTTATTTTCTGAGGGGTGTCTGAAAGTCTTCGTTATAAAGGATACCTCAAATTATCTAGAGACTGCAAAACAAGATTTTGCCTCAGATAACCTGTGAAATCAGTACTGTGTTTTTCCGACCCGTGCTTGAGTTCAAAGAACCTTTTCAGAAGTAGTTCTTGTAGAAAGAGAGCAGGGATGTGCTGAACACCCCACATTTGCTTACAGGGTGACTCAGTGCTCTGACAGAGCAGGGGACGATGGCCTGGCACAGCCACCACTGCGGGGACTGCTGGGCCCTACACATCAACACACGGAGCTCAGCTACCAGGAGTAAAAACAGGGAAAAAAATATGCCCTTTGCCAGAGCAGGAAAATAATCTGGTTTTGCAACCAATTTGGAAGGCTGACATTGTGTCCCCCCAGTACACAGCCACAGCCCCACACAATCTCAGGTTGCACAGGAGGCTCTGATTCCCCCCTGCATCAACTCTAGGTTCTTCCTCTCTCTTTGAAAGCTGGTGAATAGCACAGTTCAAAAGTAAAATACAATACTGAAGAGAACTTTCTTTTTTTTTTTTAAACTGATGACAGAGAGAGTGGGATAGTGGACCATGAAAAACATCCTCTTTTAAAAGAGAATTGCTAAAATAACAGAACCAGAGGTTTTTAAACCATAAACTTTTTATGAAAGAAATCTGCTTCTCAGCATACAGCACCATTTTTTAGTTTATCAGTTCACAAGTTTTATATGATTCAAGCAGATGTTCTGACTGACAAGGCTACAACAGAATAGGGATGATAATAATATATCCATCAGGTGATAAATAAATAAATATCTCCATCAGCTTTCATAAATATTTTGAGGTATTCTGTATTCTCAGAAAAGTTCTTCAGATAATAGAACTCCATCAGTGAAAAGATTCCTTAAGTGCAGTGATAATTTTCTCTGACAATTTTGCACAGTGACAAAAATTCAGAGTACTGCATTAGCACAGGTGGCAAAGCTGCAGCCATCCACAGCTCAACACGATGGAAGGGGACAGTCCTTGCTCAGGTGTCCTGGTACTCTGAACATTTGACAGCTTTTTCTGAGCTCAGACTGTTGCTTTGGCAGCACACAGCCTTGAATCTCAGCTGGAGTCACAAACCTCTTTTAGTCCCTCATGTTTTCTGATTTCCCCTCCTGGGCAGCCCATGGCCTATTTCTGAGCACTCAGGCTAATGCAGCCTTTGGGCAGGCTTCCCATAGCTCAATATTCTACGTTTTGTGCTGCCATAGCTTTTCAATCATGCTTCATTTTTGTGATGAAATCCAGCCACAAACCTAAACTCCCCTGTATAAACTAGAAAGGCTCACCATTAGGTTAAGAGTCCCAGACAGAGGCAAAAAGCATGTGTGTGGCAAAACTGAGCTGCTTGTTCCATAGTCCCTGTTTGTGTAGTATCTTACTCCTGTCACACCTCACTTGGTACTTTCCCTTCACTGCCAACAGGTTCTCTTTGGAGCCCTTAATTCTGGTATATGTCATGGAATAAATCCAGGAGAAGCAGCAGTTGCTGCTTTTGCCAACACTACAGCAAATGTAGGATTCCTTCAGGATCCTCCTGGTGTTTTCCCTGAGCAGTGGCACCCACAAGCTAAGCAAACTGCACAGCTCAAGGCTGTCAAGTGAAAATGTTTGGTCATTTTCTGTTCATGCAGAAACATTGAGAGTCCCAAACTCTTGGGGTCCCATATTCTTTCTTCCAAGTTCCCCCAAATTAAACTGTTAATATGGAGACATACCTCAATCTATAAAAAGATGTGCATTGATCTTCATAATCCCAAATATCACATCAGAGAAATATTAAAAAAACCCACTCAAACAGCAAAAACACTAAAAGCAAATGCACCTGAGACAGGCAGATGTGTCTAATTCACGCCATCAAGCACTTTACAAGCTAAAACTTTAACTTCAGTGATTATGTCTGAGGCATTTAAATGGTTTTAAATTATAAGTCTAGCAGAAGTATTTTTCTAATAATAAGCCATTAATTCTGGCAGTTTCAGACTGTCTGAATCTAGGTGTATAAACTGTAGCTGCATCAATCAGTGCTGTGTGTCTGGCTATTTCAGGCATTCCTTGTTAGTATGAAGAAAGAACAGTTTGTCCCCTAAGCACAACAGCAGCTGAGATTCCTGTTGATTGATAACTAAATGTGCCATAGTGAAAATATATTCGGATAGAGCTGGAGAGGGAGGCACAGCAAAGACGTAATGGGGGCGGAGGAAGGAGGGATGAAATTGGCCACAACAGGAAATTCCTGCTCATGAGTCTTCCAACTAGCTGACAAGATGGATTTCATTCCTGCAGGTAACAGTGCCTTTATATTTAATCTTCTACAACATCTGTAATCATGCAAATTCTTCACTGCTCTATATGCAAGTTCAATTACTGAAAAGCTGTTCTTACTGTTCAGGACATTTCTCCACTGTACATTCATCCTGTTTCATATACAGAATCCACTGATGTCAACAAAATTGGTGTGTAGAGAAAGCCTAAATATAAAGGGAATTAATTATGCCAGTTGAAGAAT
This sequence comes from Anomalospiza imberbis, assembly GCF_031753505.1. Classification (NCBI taxonomy): domain Eukaryota; kingdom Metazoa; phylum Chordata; class Aves; order Passeriformes; family Viduidae; genus Anomalospiza; species Anomalospiza imberbis. Next base: position 10,651,839 of record NC_089699.1, on the reverse strand, counting down.
CCTTTACTGGGAGATGGTAATTTCTGAAAACTTAAAGTGATTTATTTAGAAGCTTCTACTTTTTTTTTTTTTTCCAGGGACCCAATGATTTTGCAGCTGAAAGCTGGAAGAAATTCACAGAAGTCACCATGATTAAGTTGAAGAACCTTACTTTAAAAGCTTTACAATTCTAAACAGAAAAGGAGTATTTTCTGCTGTAAATGTCAGTCTCCATGTTCTACACTGTGACAAGTGAACCTCAACCCATTTTCCAGTTTGGTGAAAATTTCAGGCTTTGGGTTCTCACTTAGTTTTTGGCTTTTCAGTTTTTAGTTTCTTTCTGATCTTTGACAGCCTGAGAACAACTTAGAAGTTTCAGAGCAACAGATTTCTACCATTTGCAAACTGTGAAAATCTACGCTGTAAAACATTGACAAAATTTGGCTCAGATCCTGATTTCATGGAACAAGTAGGCAAGCATCACCAGAGCAGTCAGTAAGACAAGACTGGAATCTCCACTTGCATTAATCTCTTTTCTAGCACTCTTTCAATCAGTATGGGAAAATATTTTTTCTCCCAAGCAGTAAAATACTAAATGATGCACTTATGTTAAATAGATGCAGTCTCATTAATGACATAGAAGTTTAAAGTGCAATAAATACTTGAGAGGCAGAAAATCCTATAATCAAAATGCTGATGTAATCAATCCTGTAATCAAAATGCTGATGATAGCTCTGTTGGAAGATGTAGTGAGGAAGGGACAGTGAACCCACCTGTGAACTGTTACCCTGCTCCAGTTAAAGTCATGTCCCTATGGAATTCGTTTGGAAAACACTTTAGGAAAAGATCAGACTGCAACAGTTAAAATGAAGACATGCTCAGGTGCCTGGCTTATGTGAGCCATTTCTAATCTTTTTGAACCAAAGCAGAAATGATTGTCCCATTCCTACACCAACAGCAGTTTGTGAGGCTGCAGTTCACTAGAATAGAATTATATGCAAAAATCTCCACCTATCTCATAGAGGGGGCTGCATTTCATTTTCATAGTGATTAGCAAATAATTTTTTTTGCCACTTTTTCCTAATATGTCTGACCAGGTATAAGCCCTCCCCACAAACCATTCACTAGGAGAAACTAGGCCATAATCTAATTTTGGAGGTTTTGAACCTCCTGTGCAGATTAGTGAGATGCAAAGAGGGGAGGTCTGTCTGCCACCAGTGATTGTCTTACAGAACATGAAAACAAATCCACAACGTTGCTGGCAGGCTATTTTTACATTTCTACCCATACAAGTTTGGTCATGGTTTCTGTAAGGATGCATAGCTGTCCTTGTTTGAACTTGTAGGAGATCTCAATATCCACTTTTAAGGATCCTGTTTCCTTTCTGTTCAGCCAGATGGAAACTGCGGGTTTTTTTCCAGCTTTGCAGTCTGGATTGCAAGCTGAGGTTTGCTTGGCTTTTCTCTGTTCCTTTATTTCCCTTTCATTTTCTGTTGCATTTGTCTGTCCAGGAAATTACTAGAAATTACTCTGGGACACAAATTTACAACATACAAATTTCTTAGCAGAAATTCCCTGTTAATCTGCTCACCATGCCCCAAATCTTCAGGAAGTGGAATTAACTCCCTGGTACTTACTGAGTGCTCTGAGTGACCACACAGAGTTGCTGCATTCTCTAGCACACAGACTCTGACACCTTAGCTTCCTTAGAATTTTTCTACTAGCTATTAACTATTACCTATCTTAGGTGACATTTCAAAAAATCTTCAGACAGGTATATTATGTGTCTGCTGGTGCCTGGTTTTGCATGTTAATAAACCAGTTCTTCCTGTACAAATCTCTGAGTCCAACCTTTAAATCAAGAAATGAAGTGACTACCAAGAAAAACAGATTTTTAAAAGCCACTGTTTTAAAATACTCCTTGTACAGGAGAACAAGCTCTTATTTTATGAAATGCCTACTGATCTCTCAACACTCAGAGCTGTCTCACACACAGGGAACGTTGCCCCACGTTTGGGGGAAGCCATTATCAGTGGTCATAGTAAGAACCATGAGTGAGAACTTTTGGAAGCTCTCCATTCCCCTTTAAGATTTAACCAAAGAATGGGAAACTGTTAATGGTGAATTTCACCTGTAGAATCATGTACAAACTATTCATGTTTTGTTAGGGGAAGGAAATAATTTATTTATTCCTTAGTCTATTTTTTTTTAATTGTCTACAAGAACTTCCCTGATCTTGCCAGACAGACAAGGACAGCAGAAGATTCCAGTAAATCTTTGGACAAAACCAAAAGAGCAGTTAAAGAGTCTCTCTCTCTAATTTCCCACACTTACCAAACATGATGCATATTCTGTGTTGTAGCATTGAACTATTAAAAATTGACAATGCAAATTCAGTAAAAATCATAGGATCAGAAAATGGCTTGGGTTTGGAGGGACCTTAAAGCTCCTCTTATTCCATCCCTCTGCCATGGGTAGGAATACCTTTTTCTAGGCCAGGTTGTTCAGACCTCCATCCAAATTGGAATGTTACAAATGAAAAACTGTTATTAGTTTGGTTTTTTTAAACTCTACAAAACAGAGAACTACAGACAGAAACCAGAATTTCTAGAAAAGAAAAAAATTCTGGATTTGAACATATTTACTCATGCTTGCAATACAGAAATATGAAGGCAATGATAGAGGCTGTGCTGAATGCAAAGACTGAATTAAGGTCTGTGGAGATCCCTAACATAATAGATTTTGGATGGGGGAAGGAATATATACTAAAGAGTAGTTTGTTTTTCTCAAAATAAAGCAATTTAGTAATACATGGACACATGGCTTGCATTTTTGTTCTGTTTGTTACCATACTGGTATTGCATTTCAGTTTGGGGGAAATAAAGGTAACTCCAGTTGAAAATACTATTGTTGGCAAGCTTAAGGACACAAACCAGTTATTCTGTCCCTAGTACAGCGGCCGGCACGGCACATTTCTACTGCAGTTGGAAGTTGGTCAACTCTAAACCACCTAATTAAAGCAATTATTCTAGGCTTTAACAGTTTATTACTACAGCATCTAGAGACCCTGCTGAAACTGGGTCTATACCCTCTACAAACAGTTAGCAAGAGAGAATCCTTTCCCTTTCAAGCATTCAGTATAAATAACTAAGACACAGAGGAATCAGCCAGGTGAAGAAATGAGTTATCTGTGGGTTTAGTTACCTGTGCTGGAGACATGATTACCAGCTGATCCTGCTTAGTCCCATTCCTGTGTTTCACCACTTGTGTGTCTTGGGTTTTACAGGTAATTTTGATCTTCAAGAACAACAACAAAGGTAAAATTAATTATGAGCTACAAATTCACCTCCGTTACTGGGCACCAAAAATTTCAGGATTCTGATCCTAAAGACCATGGAGTTTTTAGCATGACAGAAAAAATTATTATCAGTTTCATAAATGTGGTATGTAATTAAGTAAGCTAATTCTCTAAAACATCCCTTGAAAGTTCAACTCAAAGCTCATTGAAATCAGCTAAAACTTCCAAAAAGTTCAGAGGCTTTTGAATTATGTTCCCTTTCTGTCCTAACAAAAACCCTTTATAAAATTAATTTGAAATTCCAAGATAAATCTAAATACCCTCTTTAAGAAATGTAGGGGTTCAGTTAACTTGCAATAAACAATCCAGCCACTTTTTGAGAAGTCTATCAGTGTTGAAACCTGGGCCTGTAAGGCAAACTTTGTGAGCAGGATAAAAGTCCCAATAAAGCTGGTTGGGCACTTTGAAAGTATGCTGGTACATTACATATTTTATTGCTCACATGCACAAACCCATCAGTGTCCTAAGGCAGTCGTCTTTCTAGCTCATTGATTTACAGCAAGAAAGCAAATCAACACACTTATATGTATAAAGAGCTGAATTTGGTGAGGTAAGACCCATGAGGAGGTGTTTGCAAGAGTAAGCTCTGAGACATACGGTTTACAGAGAGTTTGCTCAGTTTAGTTTACAATAAAACACACTTTATGCCAACAGCTGAAATATGAAGTCTAAAGCATCACCTTTTTCAATATCAAGCTCAGCAAAACTTTCCAAAGGAAAAAAAAAGCCCCCTGCAACAATGACCACAGTTATTCTCAACGTGCAGTTTGTCTAGCAATAAAGCTGTGCATTACTATCACCTTTGTGCTCTCTACATATTCCTGCAGGGCAGTTAGTTTTTAAATAATTTTAAAATTTGCTATGAATCAACCTAATGAAAAACATGTCAGAAACTGAACAGAGGTTCATAACAACACAGCAAAGACAGAGAACTAATTAATATCTATAAATAACGTTCAGCTGCAAGTTATGAAGTTTGTAAAAAACCACATACATTTATCTCTCACTTGGCCACCATGCCTGGAAAGGCACCTTGGACTCTGTGACTGGACAGCCAGGGAGGCTGGGGGTAACAGGCTAAAATATTTTACTTTTCCCATTACCATCCTCCTATAGCATCTCTCCTGTCTCTACCCCAATGCTTTCTTTGTCTCTTGAATGTTGAATCTAAATCTGATCCTAACTGGCCCTGTAATCAGGCTGTGAGGGCTGACTCTGCTCAGTGTAAATAACAGCACTTTCACAGCTTAACTGTGGTGTCCTGTGGGTTTAAAGAAAGAGCCCTATGAACACAACAGCAAATATCAAGTGGGGAAAGCTTTTGCCATTCTGTTCCATTCCCTTAAGTAGAAAATAGCAAGGAGTTAGTGTTGTTTGATAGCAACAATAATGAGATGGGATGGGAACCGTCCAGAGCAATGGTTATCCCTAAACTGCAGACAAGCAGTGACAAAATGAAAGAAATTTCAACTCCTCACACCATTCTTTCCCTTCATCCTGTTTTTCACTTCCATTGCTCAGAATCTGGTATGCTTCTGAAACTTCATCTTTCCCTCAACTTATGGAATTTAAAAATGCCTGTAGCGTGTCATGATGTAAAATAACACACCTTGCTATAAGACATCAAGCCTTGCAATTCTCAGCTTCTTATCATGTGAATGAAATCGAGTTATTGTTCATGTACTGCTGCAAGAAACCATTCTTTAGCTAGTATGATCTGTAGTAGTTCAATTAAATTTTGTAGTGCTGAAACTTTTTACAGCTGAGGCTCAATCCATACCCCTGTGAGCACTCAGACAGCCACTTGCTGTCCTAAATGCTCAGAATAGATACAGATAATGACACAAAATGTAGTTTATATAATAACATACCATTATTATGGCATTCGCTTTCAATCCCAGACTGGCCACCATGGTCAAGTTCAGGCAGCATCAGTCTAAGTCCATACAAAGTTATGCCAGAAAACTGAAGAACACTTTAAATAAACTACATAGAGACATTCAACTGCCCAGTGATGCCACAGGGTTTCTTTATACACAGTACAGCAGTGAAAAGCAATCAGGTGGCATTAGACAATGGAGGCCACTTCTAAAGTAATCAACTAGCTAGATGTGGCATATTTCGTACTATGTCAGCCTATTCAGTTTCCAAAAGCCCCTAAAAATCATCCTCAGCTTGAAATTCCTACTCAAAGTAAAGTGCTATGTTGATTGTTTTAAAATAATAACTTTCTGGCTATGTATTAAATAAAAATTGAATGATTACTTTCTCTTTTGAGCCAAAAAGTATTGTCACACCAGACAGAATCCAATAAAAATGGCCAGTTCTTTTCCATATTCCTCCACAATGACCATAGATCAAATTTTCCATATACAAAATGCCTAGTGATGTAAATATATATATTTAAAAGGTACAAATGGCTAAATTGGAATTCTAACTCAACACTGACTTCTGAACAAATTTGATACACTTCATGATAACAATTTTTGAAATATGGTCATAATTTTAAATATTCTTACATAAACTTCCCCAACCACTGTAATCATACATTCAGTGAAATATTTCAGACTTCTCCTTCACTTTTCAAATGTGCACGGGCTGCATATGTCAACTCCCACAACATGTTACTTTAGTCATTAAAATGCTGGACCTGAAATTTCTACCTATTTCAAGTGACAATCTGATCTAAAACTTAGTTTGGCTACAAAAAACATTGTGTTTCAGTCTGAGTATCTACTCTCCTTTTCTAAAAGAATTTGTTCCTCCCCTGGTGATGCATGATGGCTGTTGTATAATCTTGTACTGCCCAAAAGAGAGGCTATAGAATCCAGCCTATACAAGCAGAGATTTATGAAGTGGCAAATATTTGCTTGAGACAATTGCTGACCTCAAAGGAACATCTTCAGGAGCCCAGGCCTGCTGAGCGTTGCCATATGAGTCACACAAAGATTAACTTGGAACAAAAGCTGCAGCAACTTTGCATTTAGAAGAAACTTGGAGTCAAGGTACATCTTCTCAGCTTGACTCCATGTGAAATTTAAATCCGAAGATCATTAATTTCAATATTGTCAGGATACAAAAGGAAAAGGAGACATTAGCCTTAAAAGATTTAGAAAGGAGTGTTTTGGGATCCCTCTGCAGATCTCCATCTTTCCTAGCTCAGTCTCTGCTGTAAGGCAGGACACAAACACTGACCTTGGAGCTGTTCTGTGTGCATTCCTGACGTGCTTCTGGGGGAAGAAAGTTTAGACAACAGCTTCAAGCTCATCTTGAACTCTTCTAAAATGCACTCCAAACTCTCAAGGTTTATTAGCACAGAACAAACCCAATCTGAATCACACATGAGATGATCCTTAACACAGCCTTGAATATGACACAAGAGGAGGCTACAAAATCAGTGATGGGTTTTCTTCTGGTAAAAAAAACAAAAAAAAACAAAAAACAAATACAAAAAGGGAGAACCGACATGCCATAGGAAGATAAGAAAACAGCTCCTCAAATCCCATGGCTAAAGAATTAATTGAAACAGGATATAAGGAAATAATACTGGTTCTCCAAAGAGTTGTCCATTAAAACTCTCTTGATAACATTCTAGAGAAGATATCAAACATTAATCTAAGTCTTCTCATATGCATAATGTTTATGAATTTGAAAAGACTTTAAGATGAGTTTTGTTTATCCAAACTCCTTGCTGAACACTTTCAGATGTCCCACCTACTCTTGCACTTTAGAAAATGTATGTGTGCTACTCATTGCCATTATATTTTCAGCATGTCACATTGTTAGTTTTACATCTTTGTTGTATGTTTCAGTGAAATAAATCTTTGGGCTCTAAAATTTTCTACTTTTATTCAGTGCAGTTTATACCACATCCAATACGCCTACATATCAATTTAATATAATGGGATTATAGCAAATTTTGTCATAAATGAGTTAACAATGGCAATACTAGGAATGAAGATGTGAAAGCACTGGATTTAGTACACCTTAGAAACCAGAGTGTTCTCATGGATCTTTGAAGAGTTTGCCCTCTCATCAGGCTGGAACAAGCTATGCTCGTTGCTGCAGTGTTTTTACAGCTGCTGTTACCTGTCAGTAAGAGCACACTGCTCTTACCCAATGCTACAGCAAGAACTGTGCATGGCTCAGCAATACAATATGACTAAATGGGGGTGGGGGAAGGGGCAGTGAAAGACTTGGGGTGACTTGTCCTTTTTCAAACCTTCCATCTGTTTAAGCAAGTAACTGGGCCATTAGTCCCATGAGCTAATTGGCATTTGATCCACATGCATCTCTAGCTGCAATGCAAAGTCTGCAAATTAGACAATAGCCAGAGTAAGGACTTACATGACCCAAGTACTCAGAGTGTAGCTACAACCAGACTGTATATGGTCACTGGTCCTGGCTTCTTAAATCCTTTAAGGCTCTTTGAGAAAGCCAGATCAGTTCCAGGACTGGAAACACCTGTGTAGGAGCCATTCAAAATTCCTAGGTTTTCTGGCTTTTCCCTCAAAAGATACTGAAAAGCTTTTACAGAGGAGGATGCCCCCTGCCCACTTTGATGCAGTAGTGATGTATTTTAGTGAAGGATCACACAAATTATAACAGGTTGCAAGGGGCAGCACCACCCCAGACCATCACACCAGTCCTTTTTCCAGGACTACAACGTAAAAAGCCATAAGCCATACACAACCTAATATATGATCTGTTTTGTATCCAGAGGTATCTTGGAGGAGTTAACCTGCTGATCTTTTAATGAGTAAATCAGTTTGAACAAAGAATTATGTTATAAGCCTTGGCTTTTACTTGGCATTGAAAATCATATAGTATATAAAAATGGTGAGATCCCGATATTTGATCTGTGTGAGATTATTCTTCTTGCTAAAACCATGAAACGTTGCCAACTACTTGGCTGCCAGCCACATAAATCAGCTTCTCATACCTCTTCCTATAGGTCAGTCATCATACATGTCTTTAAGACTAACATCCACTTTTTCTCCTGTTTCAGCTTAGTCTATATTGATGTCTTATATGTAAAGCATCAAGAAACTGAAATAGGTGTTGCTACCAATCCATTCTGCTTATTCTACATTAGATTTTTGCTTCCTACAAATGATCCTACACTTCTGTAGATCATTAGAATTCTTACTATTTACTTAGGTTCTGGATAAAGTGATCCCTTGGTGTTACTTCCCTGTCTTCAGATTTCTGGGTGGGCTTCATTTATGTATGCAGTGCATATATGTATGCTGGGATAAAAGCTGCAGTATAACAATTGCTAATAACAGGACAAACTTAGTAAAGGTAAAGTTACTAAAAGTGCTTTCAGTGGCTTATCATACAAAATCTCTAACAGCAGGCCTGGTAAAAGGACTGACATTTTTGTTCATCTGAATGAAAATTGAAAATAAACTCTACATGAAAACGTTGAACAAGGGAAAACTGCAGAACTAGATACCAAATGGTGATGGGGAAAGTAATTAAGATCAATATGCAGTGACTTTAAATCTTTGCTAAAAAACACCCCACACCCTAAACCCAGGATTTTCTTCAAATATTGCAAAATGTACAAGCCAAATTGTTATTAGGAACTCTTAGGAACACACTTCACACTAAACATACAGTATTTTAATCCTGATCCTTAGCTAGTATCACCGATGCAAGCAGCAATATTGTTTGAAGTAGGGTATAAAAGGAGAGAAATAATCCCAGACAGAAAAAATAAACAATTAATTTCAGTGACTCATTATTGCCTTCCTCTTTATTCAGACACAAAACCTAATATTATTCATAAAGGTGCACACATGGTCATTTTTCTTCATTTAAGTTGGAGCTGAGAGACAAATCATCAGTCCCCCCGCGCACGGGAGTGTTGTGACTGCTGTCACCTGTGATACCCGGGAAGAGCTCAGAGGTGCTGGCTGCTGTACCAGCACAGAGCAGGGGATCTGTGGGTTCGTGCTGGGCGAGGAATAGGAAGAGCAATGACAGTTCCTTGTTGACAGGACTGTGGGGAGCTGGTGCGTGACACTTCTGCAGCTGCTCTGCGCATACACTTACAGTGACTGCTTTTGCCTGCAGTAATCAAATCACATCTGAAATACAAGAACTAAGTTGCCCGTAGTGGTGAATGCATTCACTGCGACACTGAGACTCTGAGTGTGGAATCAAGAGAGCCTGCATCCAGATGATCAGCATGCTGCACAATTTGTCGAAATACGAACTTGGGTGCTTGAATTTTAATTCAAATGTGATGAAAAATTGTGACCAGAGGAACTTTTTACATCCATTTAGGAAAAACAGAGACAAATTCATCCCTTATGCAAGTCTCCCACAGAATAAACTGGCTTAACATTGGAATCATTCAGATGTCTCTTTTTAGGTAAAATGACTACAAACTTACGGAGTTTATGCATTAGGCTTTTCCAGCTGAGATTGGCTAGAGCTCTGGTAATACATAACACTTTAGAGACAACATTTAACTTCAATACATACAAAGCTTAAATTTCATTATTTTATAGTACGCTGGATTTCACTGAATCATAGCTACTACTTTATCCATGCTGTAGCTATTCTGAGGGAAATAAACATCTCTATTTCTGTTACTAATACACCAGCATACACAAATTCTTTTACTTAGGCACATATATGTAAAAGCAGTACATGCACACATCTCTTCTTCTGTACCAGGAAGAAAAGCAACTAGATCTAGCTAGAGGAAAGTTAATTCAGTTAAATTCACAATAAAAGATCAATACTTTATCTCAGGTTCTGCACACCTTATCATCAGCTTCAAAAGCAAATACAATTTTGACAAGCAATATAATCCAGTACTTTACATTCCTTCTGAGACCCTCATGGCATATAATCTCTTTTTAATGGATGAAGAAGGAAAACAGAGAGGTGAGATGAGATGTTCAGGACTGCAAAGGAAGTCAGTAGCATGCTAAGGATAGAACCCAGTTGTACTAATGTTTCTAACCCCTGAAATGTTAAATGCAGACATGTAATCCCACCAGAAAAACAGGCAAGCATCACACTAGTGCCCCTGCTTCAAGCATACATGCCTACTGGGAAGTGCTGGACACTTCTGGTTGCCAGCCAGTAAACTTTCCCCCTCCTCAGCGTGAACTCTGATTGTCTGCCAGTTCACTTACCCATGATTATCATTTTTTCTGTCTGATGAGTGTAGAACAATTGCCCCTCGAGCACGGGTTAGCCGGAGCCGGAAGAGCTGCTTGCCTCCAGCCCAGCTGTCGGAGTCTCCATGCAAGATGCTGTGCAAAATGTTGAGTTAAAAGAAAACACGAGTAGGGGGAAAAGAGAGCTCTCTGAGAACCTCCACATGGTTCCTGTTGCTAAGGGAACCACTCCCTTTGTCTGCATAGGTTAGGAATGGCTGCTTCATTTGGAGTCTGTCTCTTAAGTACTGAAAACAGCACAACAATTTCAGAGAGAAAATAAAACGTCCAGAATGTCTTGCAACCTTAGAAAAATGGAACCACCTAGGAATTCTTACATTAAAAGCATCTATTAATAGTTGATTTGGGTGACTCCAAGTAGCCTGTAGAACTCCTGTGTGCCATCTGATGGGACAATACACTGCTGCACACAGTTTAATTTAGTTATTGTAATCAGTTTTGTGGATGAGGTTAGCTGATTACAGAGAGAGAGATCAAGAAATCAGGTCCAGTTTACTACAACAAATGGAGAAGGATCAGCAGTAACAAATATAAGCATTTAACAGGTATTCATTATGGGCTATAGAAGAGAGATGCCTTTACTTACATGGGCTCCTATAAAAATCCAAGCCCAAATCCTTAACTCTGATTTCTGTAGCTTCTCTGCCCTGCTGCCTCTCTATCCCCAGACCCAGCACAGACATGTTTGTGAACCCCCAAATATTTGAAAATCTACCTTCTATACAGGCCCACTGGGCTCAGTCCAGTTCAGCACACGGAGTCAGGAACCCCTGCTTCTTATCTTACCCTCTGTGGTATTAAGGCATACAGTAGGATGTGTATTTGGTATAAACATGATTTCACTGTGAGTCTGAGGCCCTAAAACATGAAGAGCTGATAGAAATTGGCAGGAAGGTTGGTGCATGGGAACAGAAATCCCCTGAGTCTAACCTCAAACATTTTGTGTGCATGAAGAAAATCAGCCTCTTTCTGACAATATACAGCACAACATGCATTGCACAGCACAATCACATCCTGCTTTCTCTCAGCTGGTGCCAAAGCCAAAGCACCCCAAAATACTGTCAGTGCAATTTTTTTTTACTGTGAATTTACGTGTTTTAATACTCTAGTATTATGGGGTAGAAATGGTCAAAGACAGATCCAGATACAAATTTTCAAGCGTAGACTACTTTAAAGTTCTTAACATATCTAGAGAACAAACAGAGAAATTAGTTACATTATGTTTGGATAAATAGACAAAATTTCAATATCCTAGATGATGGGCTTCCATATGGAAAGCAGAATTTTCTTTTTCCACCAGAGAGCAGCTGTGAGTGCCTGCAACAGTGGAGGGGGTCAGTTCAGTCTTACAGTAAAGAGCTGAGCTTCACTTAATGCAAGGTAGCTGCTGAGGAAAATCAGAGCCAGTGCTCTGTTTTCCAGGGAGCTGAACTTTTTTCCCCTCAGCCAGATTAGAGTATAATCTTAAAGAACACCAGAGATGCTCTTAGAGAACACTAGTCAGATAAGAGTAATAAGATGCCTTTGCTCACATAACCCAGTCCAGCACTGACACTTTCACATGAAGATTTCCGTTGTCACTTCATTGCACATGTTGAATTGTATTTGCAGCATATGAGTTGCAATGCCCTCCTGTCTTCCTCTCACCCCAGTGAGTCAAATAAAGCAGTCAGAATTGCTTTGTAGAGAAGCCTTTCTGCTCTTCTTTTCAAAAGATTAGGAGATTAGAGAGTGCAACCCAGACTTCAGTTTAGGGACATTAGAAAGCAACTGTTAATGGGTTTCCATTGCATCATTTTAATCAAGGAACATTTAATTGGAAACCAGTTTAAAAGTTTGTGATTATATGTATTATTTTCCTTTCAGGGCATTAATTTGAATTGCTCAATCCTGCTGTGTATGTGTACACACAAACAAACTCATCCCATTTTCTCCTGCTCATGGATAGACTGATGTCCAGGCAAATGCAAATAAAAGATCTTGGGATTCTCTGCAGCCTCAGCAAGGGAGACAATGGGTTTTATGACTGAAGTTTCTGCCAATACTTTACCCACTTTCTTCTGCAGCTTGCAACCCATGGAACCTTCTTCAGTGTAATTACAATGACAAGAGCAAACCCATGCATGTTTAGAGCATTCAAAGTTGATTCCTACCATAATAAAATTCTTCAATGCCACAGATCAGTGCTTAGTGAGTCTAAGAGTGCATTTTACCTAAGCCTTTTACAAGTGTTTGGGTATATAATACTATCATTAATACAAGAGCATTCTTCTGATTATTCCCATTTTGTCACTTCATGATAAAAAGACATGGGGAGCAAATTCAGATCACATTTGTGAAAGAGTCAGGGACTGCACCGATGTAGCCTCCTGCATTACTACACAATGTTAGCCCCCAAAAAACCAAAATAAAACAAAATACCAATCTTTCCCCCCTTATTTTAACAAAGATAGGTATTTTATCAGTTGAATAGAGATTTTAGCATCCTATACAGGACATTTACTTCTTTCCCATTATTACAAAAGCAATACATTTTTGTCAGACAGGCAGTGAGGCTCAGATTTGATGATGACAATGTGAATTTACAAGAAGTGAAACTCTACTCAGGAACTCTTCTTCAGTGAAATCTTGAACTGTATCTATTACAATAAGTCCCATCTCCTCAACTGAAAAATAAAATGCAGTAAGTACTGATGTCCTAAACAGTCTGACTTTGTTATGCTAATCCAAAGTATTAAGAATAGTCAGAAAAGGAATTCATTAGTGGCTACTTGAATCAACTGCTTTTTGTCCCAAATGTGAACATATCTCCACAGTCAGAAATTACCTACACAGTGTGATTGAAGCTTATTTATTTACTTACATATAATAAGCAACTGAACAGCTTGCAGTGCATGAAGTGAGGCTATGGAAAAGTACATTACAGTGCTCCTGCTTCAGGGCCCTTTCAGTCAGAATTTCAGTATATGTGCCTATTTTCTGTTCATCGTTCAGGTAAAAACATTGAAACCCTATTCCCTCAGTCCACTTAGTGAGCAAGAAAAGATTGCGTGCCTTATATAAAATGGCTTAGGAGGAATTTTTAAAACAAATATTTACAAAGCTCTGAAAATATTATCTTGTTTTGTTAAGGTTAAGTGTGCAAGCACTGTACCTGTTACAAATATACCTCTTGTTATGCAGTGAAAGAAGAAGGCAGATGGAGCTGTTGATAGCCTCAGTGACAATAGCGCAACATGCAGTTGCACAGGAACCAGTATTCACCTTATAAGGAGAATTGTTCATATTCCTCTTTTTTTTCAGTCGTAAGTTAGAATTAAAATTCCGACATGAGAAATTTTCCATAGGAGGGCCATATTTAAAAGACCCTCTATATAAGAAAACCCCTTTACTTTGAATGAACTGACATGGATTTAAATGACCTGTGAGAGTATGTGTACGGTTGTATGTGCATGTATAAGGTTTCTTGTCCACTTTTGAGAGCCCAGACTCCCATCCCTTGTGGCAGTCTGCCAAACAGGCCAGGAACGTGAAGAAACTTGACTTTCTGGCACTGTTCCATGTGAGATGCCGGGGAGCTGAGAGCTGGGAAAAGCGGGTGAGCTGGCAGCAAACCAAGAACATTTCCATCAAAAATTTCATTGGAATAGACATTTTCATGCAACGTGTTAGGTTTTGGTGAACCAGCATTAGCTGAGAGAAAAATGTTCCACTGGAAAGTTTCCAGTTTGTCCTAGTGCTAAGATCTTGATGCTTGGACCTCGTAGAATTCATTCAACTGAAAAATAGATTTTTATTTCCTGGTGTCATGCACAGAGACAGAATGTAGTTTACTGTACTACTGATTGTCTAAAATAATTTCTCCTGATACTGTAAAAAGAAGCTTTATTTTGCCATCTGCAGTCAGTGCTGCTGTCTCATGACTCTGTGATTTTTTGCCATCTCCCCATCCCTCTTTTATCTCATCTAAATGGATCACAAGAAGGAATGTCAGCAGGCGAGGGACTCAGTTGTGAGAGCACCACTTTGAACTCAGAGACAGATTTAAATAACTATGTCTTGAACAAGATTTCCGTCTTACTTTCTATATTAGTTCAGTAGGAAAAACAGTACATCCCCACCGTGAAGTGTTATTGAAATTCATAGATATGGATTATAACAATAAACCTGTTACAGTTCTAAGAAATGTATAAAATATAGTAGCTTCAACTACTAAACTGCAGAAAAGTAAAGTATTTAACATTATATTGAGCAAAGATGACACAAAGTTGTGGCAGAAAACTGAAGTAGGGAAAGCTACAGGACTGGATGAATAGTCAACTCTATATTGAATGCAATGCACACGTTTGATTTCACAGATTCTTTGACACAAAAAAGTGTATGCAATATAGATAATTTAGTTCATCTCATTCAAGCTGCATGTGTGACAATTCTGAGCTTATTAGAAAACTTGAACAAAATTCAGCTTTGTCACTGATGGGATATGGCAAAGCTGGGCCAATTCCATGTGCTCAGCTTTTGAACCTGCCTCTCAGAACACTTATTCATATTACACCCCATTCAGGAAGTGATCTCACTGGAAAATCTGAGCAAAGCATAGGACAGAAGTTCCAGATTCAAAAAGCTAAGGAATGTTCTTTCCCCCCCTTCCATTTCATCTTCTTTTAAATTAATTTAGTCCTTGTGAAAATAACTGGATCAACAGCCCTAAGGACCAGGGCTTTTGTGGACACACAAGGACACATTTCCACTGTCCTCATTTCACATCAATGAATGTTCACTCTGAGCTCCATGGTTAACTTCCCGTCTTGGGCATCATAGGACTTCACCCAAAACTAGTGCAGAGATAAGCACAGAAGTCTTCAGTCTGAGAATAAATAACTTTATAATCATAAATAATCATGCAATAATTCACCCCATAATCTTCTGAGTTCTTATAGCAGAAAAGAAAGTGAACCCAATTCTCAACTGAGCTGTAATATATAATTGTTAATACTGGTACTGTAATAGTATCTTTTGGTCACTAGCTCTCTCAGTTTTAAATATGGGCACCCAATTTGAGCTAAACCCAGCATTAAACACATACCCATAGGATTTCTATCTTGCTTTTTCTTACTGGTAATGAAAGAAGCATTAATGCAGTAACAAAGTGTCATGCAAGCTTGAGCTCTATAAGCTGACTATATCCAAATCCTAGACATTGTACAGCATGTCTTAAGGAAGCCTCTGGGTGTTCCAAGAGCTTCATGTGGCAGAGTTAATTCAACTCCATGTCTCCATTTTACTTCTCAGAATTTCTTCTTCTATTTGGAAGAGTAATCCACCTCATTTTCAAATGCATGAAAATTCTTCATCTCCATTTCAAGTTGCTGTCAATATTTCCAGGCTGTGTAACCACTTTCCTCAAGTGAAATTGGCAAAATTGGCCCAAATAATGAATTCATTTTTCAGCAGAAGGAAACAGAAAATATTCCAAGCTTGCTGAAATTGATGTGAAACTATCAAAGAAAGTATGTGCACAGAATTAGCAAAGCAAAAGTCAGACCTGTGGATACATGTTAGTCGATATCTCAAAACAGTCAAAGAACTCCAGCTGGTGTTTCCTGCCTCTATCTGACAATGATGCACATTTTCCACCTCCTCTGACAAGAGCTGACTTCAGTTTTATCTCTGCTGTTTATTTCTGTTCTTTAGAAAATACAGATTCAGAAAGTTCTGCCACCCACTTGCAGCAAATTTAAATATCTAAACAAGAGTGAAGTTCAGTGATAACACTGTGAGTGAAGCTGCTGAAGCATAATTATTCTCGTTACAAAGAGCAAGTCTCTCATACTATGTGTAAGTTTGCACATAGAGGTAGACACACATACATTCAGATTAAATTTACTGTACTATGCTTGATTTGTCTTCACTGTAACTACTTTCTGTGCCATCACTGAAGGCATTTCCAATGTATATATTTGCTCTGACACCTCTAGATATCATCATGTTCTCTCATGCCCTTGAGTGAGATTGACTCACTTCCATTTCTTCTGTTGCTGTGACAAAATAAACAGTAGCTACAAAGCTGTCAAAGAATTGGATTTCTTCTTCTGTCTGCTTTTAATCCTCTTATCTATATACTTGAAATAGGTTGTTCTATCATCCAAGTCATGTTCATATTTTACAACAACTCTTGCCCAATTTTTTGCAGAAATTTATACCTGGCCCTTGTGTTATTTTCGCCTTTATTAAGCCAGAAAAAAATAACAAAATAAACCAGACTGAATGCATTTAATGCAGCAGCTATAACAAATTGCTCAGAAGTTAGAGTTTCAGAGAAGCAGGCCTTCTGGGGGTGCTCCCGTCATCGAGCACACACAGGTAATACTCCTTTCTGTGTCTCATAAAGCAGAAAGAACTCCTAAAATTGAACTTCACCCACTCCAATCAAAATGCCACTCAACTGCTGATTGAAATATCCTTCATTCAAATCAGAGTGAGTGCCTTTAATGGCTACCCAAAAGGCTGTCAAATTAAATAAGAAACAAAATGCAAATAAATTAGCATTCCTAGCTACTGATATGCTATAAATATTTATGAGGAAAAAAAGATGCTGTAATTTCAAATGATACCACAGGCCTATTTTGTACAAACAGTTAAAACAGTTATACATGCAATACTGTACTTTGCAATTTTTTTCCATTTCACATCACCATAATCACCTAATAAATATTTAAATGGACCCATTTGCTGTAACTATAAAAGAACCGTGTAAACTTGTTGTCATCTAGACACATAAGCCGCAGTGGAGTCAATGAATTTCAACAGTCACTTAATATTGCAAGCCACAAGCTACCTTAAACCTGCCAGCAACTGTCTGCCAGGAAGCTACTGTAGCACCATGGCTACCTCCTCCAACCCAGGACACGAGATTCATTATGAATGCTAGCATTGCTACTCTAATTAGGCCTGGGAGAGGTTTAACAACCATGCTACAGTCTTGCTGCTGACAAATATAAAAATAAAGCCTTGTTCAAATTAGCAATGTGAAGTGAGAAGGCCTAGAAGCAGCAACTGTCTGACCAGTAGTGAAACAGTTCTAATCTATAGTGAGGTTATTTTGCTTCATAAACTGCTAGTATGTTACCTGCAGGAGGTCTCCCTGTAAAATGAATTATAGTAAGCTATATGTGATAATTAACCGTGCATTAGCAAATATCTTGAAACAGGGGGGCTCTGTTTTCTCTGTATTTTGACTAATAAAAGCATGAATTTGTTCAACAAATGATCATTTAGGTTGTGGAATGCTAAGCATATTGGAAGAACACAGTAAGCAATAGAATATTGTAGGTGGACTAACAGTTTCCTTACAAAAACAGGCTGTTTAATAGGTTGGCTCCATACTACGTTATTCACAGTACTAAAAACCACAGTGTTGGGAAGACAAATACAATATACATTTAAAATAATATAAACCTTGTACTCATATTTACTTTTAAAATGCCATGGATGTGACAATAAAAAAAAAAAAAATCCATAAGCAAACGTTTATCTCAGCAAGAGAAAATCCCAAATGACTCTTTCCAGAATGTAAACAGATAGTGAGGCAATTGGTATGGTCATCTTTCTTCTCTAGAGGGGAGAAAAATGTGGCTGAGTTTAAAATGTGAATCATATGAATGTGAAGCAAGGCAAAAAAAAAAAAAAAAAAAAAAAAAAAAAAGAAATAGAATTATGTGTATTGCTTAACACAATAAAAATAAAGTGGTGCTATAATTTTTTTAGCTTCAAATACATCTTATGAAAACATATCTAACCATAATGCTTTATAGAGCTGTGGCTGTACCAGCTCCCTCTTGGCTGTGAATCAGAGGTCAGAGCCACTGCAGCAGACACAGATTGACAGTCTGTGCCTCTTTATTCATACCATATGGACTGGAGCCCAAGATTCCAAACATCACAAACCAAATTTCATTTAACTACAGGTAATCTATCAGCTTTAGCCAGGCTCCATGTAGTAATGACTCATTTTAGGATTTGGCTGTATCATGGGTGGATACCCAGCCCCAGTGTCATGGGGATGAAGCACAGGTAAAAAGAGAAGTTATTGGACAGTTCATAAAGATCAGCATTCAGAAATCTCTCAAGATGTTGAATATCTTTAAAACATCAGAAGTGTTCTCTAAATGTAAGACAAAGCCAAGCTCAGCTGTACCTCTGAGCTGTATGTGTCTATTTCCTTCTCCCAGCACAGCTCTCACCTGCCCCGTAACAAACCACACACCTCAGTGCCAGGTCTGTCCCTGCAGCACACCAGGCCTGAAATAACTCCCTGATTTCTGAGGCAGGGAGCTCTCAGTGAGATACCAGAGCTCTGGACATGCAGCAGACATTCAGTCTGAGAGCATGGCAGGATACTCACACGCTCTGGAGACAACCACAGGGCTGGGACTGCAGCATCCTGTGCCACACAGTCACCAGCAAGAATGCTCCTCGCCAGCTTCCTGCAGCCTTCCTTCTGAACATCCATTTAGTTCAGCCAAAGGATATTGGCTTGGTGTTGGCTTTCTAATATCTGTTTAAATTATTTTGGGGATATTTCTAATATCTGTTTAAACTATTTTGCAATCAAATTACAAAAGAAGGGTCAAGAACACATTGCTGAGGAAGTAAATAGGAATTCTTCTTAAAGAATATGCTCTATGAAGTAAAAAAGTCACCACAAATTAATGGCAAGCACAAGTTATTTCTTCTACTTCACTACAGAAGGATAAGAAATTATAAACCAAAATTTTCATTCGTCCAAGCTAGTATAGAGATATGTCTCAAGTTTGTAAGCTCCAATCATCTGGTAACGGAGGGTGAGTTTGAGATTCTGTTTCCCCCTCAATCTCCAGCATAAGGATGTTTGCCTTATGTTCATAAAGAATTTAAGTATATTAATTTTTAATGTATCTCCCTCTCAACAACATGATTTTTCACTCTAAGTAAGAGCATTAGATAATTTTAACCATCACAATTTGAAAGTGACCACATGTTGCAGTTAATGAAGTTTGAAAATCCAGTGTCACTTTTAAAATTTGCTTTTCAAAAAGAAAACCAAACCCTTAAATGTTTTTTACCATTGCACTAACCTTCAGCTCTCTAAGGTAAATGAGAACTTAGAAAGTAGTGTGCTGTATTTTCTCAGTTGAATTATATTATAGACTTCCAGGCAGAGGGTAAGATTGCCCCCTTTTGGAATTTTTCAGAGTAACAGTCCAAATAAAGAATTGGGTGCAAAGCATTCCTAATCCCTACTCAAGATATGCATCTCATCAGGGATTATTTCTGCTTCATGCTGTTGTGTTCTCATGTTACTGTGTATGTGGCTTCACATTTCTTATTAAAGCAACAGGCATGAAAGAATTCAACTGCTCTTGCCAGCAACCACAAAGGCA
This sequence comes from Anomalospiza imberbis, assembly GCF_031753505.1. Lineage (NCBI taxonomy): Eukaryota > Metazoa > Chordata > Aves > Passeriformes > Viduidae > Anomalospiza > Anomalospiza imberbis. The sequence goes on along the minus strand of NC_089699.1, from coordinate 10,631,878 downwards.
CAAAATCTGAAGTCAGATAAAGGTAAACATATGGAACATTCCAAGGAATGCAGTAGTAAAGATGGAACATATAGCTGAATTCTCCCCTTCTCTGCTCTGTAGGACAAGCTTTAGAGACAGTAATTTGTAACTACAGTGTCTCATAAAGCAGCATTCTCTGATAAAATTCACAGAGACTGTAGCATTCTAAATAAGAACTGGAATGACTCAAGTGCTGAAAACAATCAGGACAGTTCTTCTGATCCCAGATTTACCTTAACAGCAAATTCATGCTTGGTGTACTGATCTAGTGGTTGGGTTTTTTTTTTTTTTTTTTAATTGTCAGCTTTAACACCTAAATCGTGGTCGTTAATCAAGTATAATAGTCCTTTAAAGACATGTTCATGAGCACAGGCAGAACATGCCCAATAACCAGGAGTCTGAATGGATATTTGTATTTTCCTTAAAATCTTATTTTTATTATTACAGTGCCATAATGCCAAATATATAAATAATTTGTTACTGAAAACAATGCAGGTTAGTTCTTTCAAATAGTTCATAATTAGTATTATTTGCAAATGAACATCATTAGTCTGTTACTTGACCTGCATCTTCTTCTAGTTTTAGTAAGCTAGTCTTTATATAATGCACAATTAATTGCATTAATTTGCACATTTTTGTTTCAAAACTTATTTCCCAGGGATAATACCTTTAAAGCTCTTTCAATTACCAAATTTTATTCATTCTCATATGAACCTGGTGGTTTAAAATTAGTAAAGAGTTTCTTCTAAAGAAATATATTAGTATGGCTTCAACTAGAAGTGGTTCAACGGCCAGCTCTTCAAACATGGAGAGATCTGCAAATGGAGTCAGACTGATAGACTGACATAAACCAGCAATAGGATAGAAATCAGGGAGTATTAGTGGGAGCTACACTGATGTATCTCATCATAGCTGGAACAAGACGTCTGCTCAAGCAAAGTAAGAAGGGCAGGCTGTCAATGCACTGCGTCAGACACGGAGGAAAATGGAATATTTAAGGTGTGCAAGTATCTGAAAAGCTCATTGCCCAAATTGTGTCAGCAGTATTAAATAGCTCCATCCCATTCTTCTGTTCCAGTCACAGACTCTATGGAATACAACATTTAGTTTTCTATCCTATTACAATCAAATTATATCACCAAAGGCTATTGTCTTCCAATAATTCAAGTATAGTTCAGTGAACTAAACCAAGATTACACTAGTTCATAGGAAACAGCATACCTGAGTGTGTCACAACTGATTTTGAACCCTACAGGACAATACTTTAGAGCAGTGTTCATGTGGATGCTATAAAAACGTCATTGTGCCAATAAACTTCAATGCAAGTGCCTCAAGAATAAATCATGTCACTCATATTTCAGTTTTTAAAAATTTTAAAACCCATCAGTAACATTTTTTCCTGTGGTTAATATTTTAATATTCTTAATCTCTGAGATACCAAACTTTTAAGAGTGATGAAAACAATCCTTGTCCCTTACATATGTTTTATCTTTGCTTCATGGTGAGTAGATTATCACAATAAAGAAGATTAGGCATTGCAAATTTTATGTCTTCATAAAAAAGCTGAAGTCCCAGGTTTACTGAGTGGAACTCAGAGTAAAAACCACCATTACATATAAAGCACCGAGTGTAACAAGATGAACCGCAATGTAACTTTCCAGACTGTTTGCCCAAGCTGTTTAATGCCCTGTGTATTTCTGTTGAGGGAAAGTGAGAGCTTAAGTTGAATTATGTCCTTGCTGCTTTCAAAATACCTTAAACAGTTATTCAAACTGTAGCCAGTGTGTCATGCATTCCAATACAGAATATAAGGATCTATGTATTTAATATCACTGTAAGACTTTTACTTAGAGTTTTCCTCTCAGTGCTATGGAGTTAATCATAAGGAAGGAATGCACATTCTGATCATGTTAATTAGCTCAGTGAATATGACTTCTAAAGAGATCACTTAATGAGTCCTTAAGGATGATGAAAACCATTTTATTAAGAGAAATGCTTGGTTTCCTTTACTGACACATTCATTGGACCAAAAGGCTGTCATTAGCTGTAGCTGTCTTGATATCTATATATGGACAATGAAACCACTGCAGAAGACACACTGTAGATTTAATATCCACATTTTATAGCCACTGAAAAGTATGAGGATAAGGATAGAAGCAGAATAGTCACTTATGCTTTCAGAAAATATAAATTTGAACTTCTTAGGGCATAATTTTTTACATATAAATGACATGAATCAGTGCTCTGGATTGCTGAGCTTAATTCTGTGCTTTTATTTTACTTATTTTCCCTTAATGAAGGACACGAAGAAGCAATGCCAACTGATAGAGAGTTTTGATTATGATTGCAAAAGTGCTGACTTTTTAACTGCTCCCTTAGGTTAAGGAAAAATGCCTCTGGGCTTGACCATGGCTCAGAAATTTTTAGGATATGTTCTTATCTTTGCCATGTTTGATTTAGATTCATCTCGTTGTGCCACCAAGTCCCTTTTTATGGAGTGGAGACTCAACATAGCCAAGGTCTTAATTCAGTTACTTTGCTTGGGTGGGAGGTTGGCCAAACATCCCCACCTACTGCTTCCATGAGGTTTTCTCTGCTCATTCTTCCATGGAACATGAGAAACAAGTTCCACCTGATAAATAAACTGTGGTCTTCACTCCCTTTCTGTGCTCTATGGAGGGGTGGAAGGCATTGCACCTGAAACACATCCAGCTTCACTGCACAGCAGTTGTCACAAGAACAGTGCTACTTGTAGGAAAGGTAGGAATTCCATTTGTTTATTCATTTAGAAGTAAAAAAAAAACCACAGCATCTTTAGGAATCCCTTATGGAACCTGACTGAAGCACGTGCATGGGCTGATATAATGCCACAGAATCTGAGCATGTAGAACAAAGAATGATTTGAATACAAACTCTTTGTGAGTGTAGGAGAGAATGCTTATTATGTGCTTGCATAATCACATCTTTCATCCAAAATTAGAATATGCTGAGTAAATCCCAAAACAATTCAGGACTTCTCTAGAGAAATTCCCACACTTCCCAATTGTTCTTCAGGCTGCTTAAAGGCCATGTAGCTCAGAATCTGCTGCAGGCTGCAGAATATTTCCATCTGACCTTCTGATGAGTTTCCACTTTGTTTTTTCAAAGTTGAAAACAGAAGATCTACTACTGGGCTCACGAATACATCCAAATGCTGGAGACTGGCTATAAGAGATATCATAAAAGGGTCAAAAGCTATGTTTTAAATACAAAACTTTCTTGTGTCTATTAAACATCCACAGAGCTACCTTGCCTGTATTTTTTCCAATACCACTTAAAGAAGTCTATCAGTGTTTGCAACAAATCATATAATCAGCTGGGCCATTTAAGTAGTACATTTGGGTTGCAAAGCAGAAATTCTGCATAAGTAGGTGGTGAACATAGTAGAACAACATTTTTGCTTGGTTTTTTTGATAAACCATTGGGAAGTTTCACACTGATTCACCAATGGCTTCCAGTTGATAAAGTGTTGTTCACCTAAAAATAAACTAAGCTAAAATGTAGCTCTAACTATATGAAAAAGAACAAATTTAAAATCAGTGTTTTTTGGTTTCTCTTTTCCTCTTCTCACCCTTGTCCTGCCCCACATCAAACCAGTGCTGGCTAATACTGAGCCACACAAGCACTGGAGGCTGAAACAGTCAGAAGCATAAGAAAGTTTCTCCAAGTTTAGTGGAAGTCTGTCATTTATGCCAGAATCACACAAAAACACATTTAGAAGTAGCATTATCCTGGCAATTCAAATGACCTCACACACCTAAATCCTGTTTTCAAAAAGAGTGCCTTGAAAATGTAATACTTTTCATAATAAATGGATCTTTTCAAAGAGATTGAAACCTGAGCCCCCCTATTTCTTAAAGAGACATCATAATCCAGATGCATAGATTTTAACATTAAAATGGAGAAATTAATTAACTGTGTGATTTCAAAACACTTAATGTCCCAATAAAATATTCCACAAAGGTTTTTTCTGCAGATATCTAATCTAATCTTTGCTTTCATGGAGGATCTGGATTTTCCCCTGTGTTATAGGATAGCTTCAGATTACAATAAACCTTAAAAAAAACAAACCCCAAAACTATGAGGGAAAACTAAATGAAAAATTGTTTCTAGTTTTGATAGCTTCCGTTCTGTAACAAACAAAGCTTTAAAGTCTCTGAAGTGTTTTTGCAAGGTACATTCAGCTGCACGTGGAACATTGTAACTGGAGGTAAACACATCGCCAAACTTGGCACCTATAGCAAGACATTCCCTCCCTAACAGAGGTACTGAAAGGGCATTGACAAACATTGGAAAGAGCAAAGAAACAGGGAAAGAATGGGTTTAAATTTTGGATAGATCTTAATTAATCTATTCAGTTGTGAGTTTAACCCTATCTGATCATCATTACTGATATTTCTTTTTTTGATAAATGCAGAATCCTCAAGAACACTATTGCAATGATAAATAACAGAACTTGCACTCAAAAGATTAGCAATTCCCAATTCCTTCACCTTAGAGAGTAATTATTTTTCTACATCAAGTATTATTGTGTTTATGACTAACACAAAATTAACACAGTTGTTGTAAAAAGCTTTTTATATGTATTACACAGTTTCACTGAATGCATTGACTTGTTCTATAGGTATGCACTGAAAAAACTGTTCAGAGTTCAACAAGAATTTTGCATGGACTAAACTCTGCAAAATATTCTAAATATAGCTAAGAGGTGAAGTTTAATATTATTTTATATAGGAACTTTTTCAGTCATAAATATGTAGGGAAATTTGTTGTCACTAAAACAAAAATCTGTCTTATTTTAGGAGGAGACCATGTTTCTCCTAAAACCAAAAAAGAGCTGTAGTTTTTGGATTTCACAGTAAAAATGCCAAAACCAATTTGATTTTAGGGGAAAGGATTTCTAGCCAGTCCTAATAATAGGGAAAATTCTCTGTCATCATTCAGTTTAGCTGAACAAGAAGTCCTCAATTTATTCTATAAGTGCAGAAAGCACTTGTAAGAACCTATATTTACAACATCTAATAGCATCATCCACCAAGTCTACACTAGGAAAGCTGCAGGAACAATAAAGGCAAGAAGTGCAAGAGAGGACCTGTTGAGATTAGCAGAGTAATAGGACATGCCATCACATTGAAAACAAAGGAAATGGGTATGAATTCCTTGGTGAGCTACTGGCTACCCTTCTGTCATTGCTTACACTGAGCTCAGTACAAAGTTTTAGGTAAGTGCTGTGGAAACTGTTTAGTTACATGAATCACTCTTTATCTAGAGCCTCTGACAAGAGACAGTCAAATCAAAGTCTTTCAGAGAAGACAGATCCATGCAAACTTATTTCCCTCTTTTTCACTTCCAAAAGGCATCTTAATCAGTTTGTGAAACATGAAAAAAGTCTAGCCTGTTGCAGTACCACATAAATGTTGTAAAAACCTGAAGTGCTGTTGCTGTAGAAGGCACATGAGGTTTGAATCTGCTGCTAATAAACAGTGCTTGGAAAACATACTGAGAAATAATTGCAGGTTAATAACCAGGTTTCAGAAATTCCAAAGGATCCACTTTTATTCCATGTGTCATAGCAGTTTGAGTGTGCAGTACAGTGCAATGTAATCTTAATTAGCTTCCTTAATCTTCATTGGTTGGAGTTGAGTGGTTCTTTTCAAAACTGGTCCCCTAAAGTTCTTGATAACTCCCAAAATTAGTCTTTCTTTTGTTATCACAAACACACCCACACACACACACCCAACCTCTACATTTTTCCAGAGAATCAAAGGAAATAAGAACTTTTCCTTAAAAATACACCCCTGTTTGTCTTGGACTATCACAAACTCTATGCATACTCATTCCAGGTTGCCAGTTTTTAGTACTGGCTTTGCTCATGTGTAAATGCAGGTAAATTATTGCTATTAACACCTTCCCATAAACTGACTCTTGAAAAAAACTGTAGAAATATAAACAGTTCCATAAATAGAAATTATGGACACCCAGTCTTAAATATGATGATTACTGGTTTATAAGTATGTCCCATTAAAAGGTATTGACCACACATCATAGTATCAGTATATACTCAGTTTAAAACAGTAGCATTTACTTGGAAGGCATAACAAAAGTGCTTTCTCCCCAACAAATAATTCAAATTCCATTCTTCATATAAAATATTCTACATATTTAGAGAACAGCAAAGAAATAATCTGCTCATGCGTCACATTAAATGAAATGCAATTTTTATTCTTCAAAGATGAAAAGCAATGTTTAGAAATGCATGTGGTATTCTGCTCATCGGGTAAGTGAACTGTCTAAGAAATTATTTGAGAATACTTACATACAGTGACTCCAGTGTGCTTTGCCCCTTTCCACTTGTGCTGTTATTCAAGCCTCAACTGAAACAAACCATCTTTGACAGTTTGCATTTCCTCAGAGCTGCTCTGTCTGTCTGCAATTCCCGAGATGGACACTCTTCCAATAATTTATATCCCTATCAGAGTTCTCCTGCTCCCCAAGCAGAGGCAGCACAGTCGCTCTGTCATCTCCCACTTGCTGAGCTTCTGCAGCAAAGAAACAATAGAGGGGAAACCGACAACTGATAGTGTCCAACTACTCAAGGAAAAGCAACCTGAGACCAGAACGTAACACATTAGATGGTAAGGGTAGACTGAAGTGTGTCATCTGTCCTCCAGTGGCATTTTGAACCCTCAGAAAAACTGTAAAATACTGACAGTAAGCTTGGGAGGGAACAACAACGCTAGAAAAGGATTTTAAAGCAATCATTCTCAAGAATACAATGGTATTCAAAAAGCAGATGCTCCTTTAAAATTAAATTATGTCTTAATAAAAGGAAAAATTCTCAATTTCTCTTTACCAGGACAGCAGCAAAGGCTGCAATACTTCTGACAGATATTATGTTTCCTTCAATAAGTTAAATGACACTGTTAATATTAGCACTATCGCATTGGCAATTATGTTGCATGAGAATTAAAAGCCGTGTAACTCTTTAAATAATAAAATTTCTGTTTTGAAGGAATAACAAGAAATAATTCTGATATTCTGATGAAGGGCCATCTTTTAACAGTCTCTTAAATTTATTCTAGTGTATGAGATACCTTAATTACAATAACTTCTGTGTTGAAACAAGCGAACAGATGAATTGTAATATGAATCTTCAAGGCAAGCTCTCCATTAAAAAGAGGTCTCCTCCTCAATATTCAGTTATATGAATCAATAATCATTCCCACAGGCCTACTTATTCAAACAGAGGTAAATTACATTCTATGTACAGGAGTTCTCAGAAATTTTATCAGATAGTGCTAAGGTTAAGAAAGCATTCAATTTGGAGGGACAGTTTGGATTAGAATTTAAATCTCCATTGGAACATAATTAATGCACTAAACATCTATTAATAACCACAAAAACTGCTAGAAGAGTCAGTTCTTTTACTACATTTTGAGAGTTCAGTAAAACTTATTTTTATAGACAGGACTAAACATTTCTAACACTTACTTTACAGCCTCCTCTGGGATGGTATATACTGCTGCCAACTCGGCACCACTTCCTGACACTTCAGAGAAAAAAGAAAGAAATATTAAGCACGGTGGCAGAAGAAAAGTTTAAGTGCCTAGATTAATGTTTCTGCATTGGAATCTGGCTGAGATAACACAGCTTTTATAAGAGGGTATTACCTTTTTTAATTGAAATCAATGACTTGGGATTTCTGCCCCCCACTCTCGTTGTAGAGTACACAGAATCAGAATCTTGACATTTGGATCATTTGTATTATTGGGAGGAAATAATAACTTAAAGATGGGAAACACATAAGGATATAAATTCAACAATGTCAGTAAATTCTCAAGAAAATATTCGTATCTAATAGTCCCCAAACACAGTGCTCAAGTGCCAGAAGTCCTTTAGGACATAAAGTGAAGATATTAAGCAGCTAGAATCACTTAATACCATGACCTCATTCACATGGCAGTGCTGGAGAGCAAGGAGACAAAATAATTATGGTCACAAGGGTTTAATGTGACCTTCTATGGACAAGTCTTGCCAGTGACTGGCTGTTTTCATCCCCTGGATACATAATAGGCTAAAGGAGAAGGGAGGAGAAAGGAACCTGGTGGAAATGTCATTGTATCCCTTGTCTGAATGAAAGATTTTCTGGTGCAATCCAAAGAGAACCTATTTTGCTGTAAATCTTTATTTCTTATGCCTCATGCAAAGAACTGATAGAAGACAAACCATTTCACAGCATAGGTAAAGAAAAGCCTCCCACTGTCGAGCTATTTACAGCTCTTAATAGAGCAGATATTGGCATGCTGGAGATGCAGCATGTATAGCTGGAAGAAGAATGGAACATGCTGTGTCTTCTATTTCAGGGGGAAGGCAAAAAGCAAAAAGGAGACTGAAGTAGTTGCCACTTGGACACTTTTAGAATGCAACAAAGTGTTCAGGCACACTCCAAACTGTGCTCAAGGCCCAGGCCAAAGGTCTTGGTCAGGGAACCTCACAGGAATTACAGTAGAACATGCAATAAGTGAAGCCTTGAGAGCCCCAGCTGAAGCATTTTCCAAATTTTTTGTCAAAGCCCTCCCAAACTTTCCCCATCACCAAGGGTAAGTCATACTGCTGTCATCATATGAGGGGAGGGTCAATTAATATTTTCACTCTTAGAATAGAATTATTTATTAAGAAGTTCACAAGGTTCTTGAGACCCTCAGCCAAAGAAATTGAAAAAATATATTCAGATTCATTTTAGCAATAGCCCACAGATAAAACTTGTAAAAATGTCAAGTCTAACTTTCAGGAGTGATTCAGTCAGATTAGGCATATAAATCACTTGGATGCATCTGAAATTTGTGCTTGAGACAAAGCCAATTTAAGGAAAGAATATATAACCAAGCTTTTCTTAAACAAGCACTAAGTAATGTAACTAGGTTAGAAAATAACAGAGATGTGAATATTGTTTGTTAAAAAATTAGAAGGGATTGCTGTGGTAGGATTTCCTATGACTTTATGCAATTGTCAGAAGCAAAGGAATGAGGCTAATTTTAAAGCAGCTGCTGTTTATAATATTCTCCTTTAGATCTCCACTTCTAAATCCTAGCCCACGGTGCAGCAGAGACCCTCTGCTGACACAAGAAAATTATTGAGTCAGTATTTTCCTTCCCAATCTTTCAGCTGACCTAAGCAGCTCCTAACACTTGCCAGCTAAGATGACTCAACACTACAGGTAGATAACATTTTTTTAATTTCTTCCTGAAGTTCAAATAATACAAAAAGTCTTTCACTCCCCTCAAGATCAAACCTCAGCAGACAACTTGCAGCTCCCTGCTTCTCTGAAGCACCGATTACTTGGAGCTTTACTAAGGCTCAGACAAGAGTGAGTCAGACATTGACATCCAAAGAAAGCAATGTCCTGCTGTGTCTATCACTATACAGGAAAACTCAGACAGAAATTCCAGGCTCCCATGCCTTTGACATCCAGCTGTATGCCTAAACAAAGTTGAGTTTTCTCTTTTCTGGCTCCTCTTGGAAGTCTACCAGCTGCAGCAAGCAATCCAGAACTGCTTTGCTGGGTATCAGACCAGACTTATTTACTCTTTTCATTAACCGTGGAGGCACATTTTCTCAGGGCTCATTCAAATCCTCATATTCTCCAAATACAGTTATCAGAATTAGGGAGACTCTAAACCTACTGAGATAAGACCAAAATGGACATTCTCAATTTGTCTCAGTCATTGTACATGTCCAAATGAAGGAAAATAAGTTCTGCCAGAGTTTTGGCAGATGTCCAATATTCTGGACCTGATCAACACCCACAGAGAATCTTCCACAGATTCAAAGTGGAATAACTGAAATGTGCATGAAGCAAGTTTATGTTATCAGTTTCACCAGTCACACATAAGCCTAGTTTGTGCCAAGGTGAATGTCAGCCACTGAATACCTGCAGCATAACCTTATTCAGGAGTGTATTACCAACATTATGAAATCCCAAATCAATCCAGCTGGGGTACTTTCCCTGCCAATAAGAGGAATAATGTTTTTTGTTTATAATATCTAATCTTTCAAATTCAAGAGCAGCTTGATTCTACTTCAGAGATGGGGAAATCAAGTCACAGGAAAGATACTGGCTAAAAAGTACCCAGTAGCTCAGTGGCTTAAGACTGGATTAGCATCTGAATATTTGAATTTGCCACCCAGATCCTCACTAACCACCCTCTCTAGCAAGCTGCCAGCCTCCCACTGTCCCACACCAGTTACAACTTCATCTCCAGTGGAGAAGCTCAATCCCAGCAGCCAATAGCTGTGTGTACCTTCCACAGGCACTTACTGACTGCAGGGGCATCTGAGCAGGGCTGGCTATTTCTGGCTGGTATTCCCAGCTCCAGCTGGGCAGATTCTGGAGAGTTCACCTGACAGCACTGGCTCAGAACAAGGCTGACACAGACACACAACACAAACAGGAAGAAATGGAGAGAGAGACTGGGTGTCATTGATAAAAGATTGTATGCTTACTAGGCTAATAAATACAGTGTCTGCACATGCCTGTAGGTGTGTGGAAATCTCATTTAACAATGTCACGTTTCTGAAGTGTGCAGCTGGCATAATGCAGATAATGCACTTTAAATAAAGCAGTCATTGCCTTGTCATTTTGTAAATTAATCTGCAGCAGACTTAAGATAGGGCAAAGGTAATCCCATGGTATGCCTTCACTTCTGATGCTGGTTTAGCCACCCTCATTCCTGTCAAGACAGACTAATTGTTTTGTTTTTGTGGGCTCCTAGGGAATAACACACTTACAAATTTGGGAAAAATAACAACATTGACTGTGGCGACTTTTGATCAATCACCACCTAGCTGGGAATGTCAGACCTATTAAGTGTCCCTTCTTTGCCAAAAATTAATGAACCAAAAATAAGTACCAGAGTTTGGAACCAGCTCTGTCTCAGCTGTATTCAATGCCACAGTCACACTGGAAGATGAGGAAAGGGAAAAAAAGGAGTGAAAGAAGAAAACAAAGGATAGTAACAATTGCAGCATGTTTTCTTTTTCTTCATTATTAAGTATGAGCAAATACTAGAACGTATAATGGCCAAAGGGAAGATGGCTTATTTTCTATTTTATTGATCAAAGATTCAAAGAGACTAAAATTTAGGAATGAACAATAAATAGCTCTTCTTGTCCATCATTTCACATACACATGGTGTTTAACAGAAGTCAGCCAAATGAGCCAGCTTTTCATAAAACCAAATTCCAACCCCAAACTTCTGAAGCACTACAAATTAAGCTGTAGTTTTCCTTCAAGTTTTTAATTTTTTAGATCCTCATGAATTTTCAGGAGACTGTGTCGAAGTCTTTGATAAACAACTTTCTGATGAAAAAAAATATTAAACAGACTTTTTGTATTAAGTTTAAAAGAAATCTTCTGGTGTCTAAAAATACCACCAATAAACTACAAAGTAATCCAAAGAGGAATGATTTTTTAATTTCCCAGATCGTATAAAATTTTAGCAGTAATATATATGGGGGTTTTTGTTTGATTTTTTAAAAATTCAGAACTATTGCGGCCTCTTTTCCTTTTATTTCCCAAGATCTTTTGGCAACAATAAACTTATTTGAGTTCCTTTTAAAAGAAGGTCAGATTGTCTCAAGACAATTAAAAGGAACCATGCTGTTTGAAGTAACACTGCCATGGTCCTGCTAATGAGCCTTGTAATCCTGAAGTTATGGTAGAAGCAAAAGACATTTGGTACAAACAATGACAGTCAGTCCCACAACATTTTTATGTGCCATGTCAGAAGAAATTTGCAAGAGGAAATTGCATCTATTAAGATTATATTTTTGAATAATTTGAAGGTTAATACTTTCAAAATAAAAAAAAGGTCAAAAGCACTGCAGGTCTGCATTTCTCAGGTAAAAGCCTCTGACCATGAGCCATTCAGACAGAATGGTTTAGGGTTCAATCAAAGGCTCAAAGCACAAATTTGCAAGAACCAGGAAAATAGTTTGGATTTATCTAATGTTTTATTTAATAAGAAATTAAATCTGAAAAATTTCAGAATGCCAATTTTGCACCCACTTTCCACATGGAGTGTCTTACCTTTTTCTGTTTGAAACTACCATTAGACTTCCACATTTCTTTATAAATCTAAAAACTTAACAAATTTCAAAATATATTCTAGTGTGTTTTCTTTCAATATTGAAATTAGGAGGTGGATTGGCTAATCACCGTCCCTCACCATGGCTAGTTCTTCCACAAACTGTGTGAAGTAATATTTCCATAATGTTATTATAATATTTCTATTTTCATAATGTTATGTTGTGTACAAGTAGATATAGGCAAAGCTACATTTATTCCAAGCCTCTGAGTGGCCATGGGCCAGCTGCCATGAGAGCTGAGGCTCAGGGTGCCACCACAGCCCAGGCCACGGGAGCAGAGCACTAAACTGGCAATGCCACCTCAACTACAAAACCTTTGCCTCTTCTCCATGTCACATTATGCAGTTGTTTCGGAGAGGTATTGAAATAAATATTTACACAATCAAAACCGTGTATTGTGTATAAAATATTTGCACAAACATCCTCCTGTGTGGGGCTGCCTGGAAGGTTTTCTGACCACATACATTTTGGTCTCATTATCTCAGCCACTGCACCAGCAGCATTATTAGGAATGGAATTTTTAAATGTGGCCATCACGTGGCTGAAGCTCAAAACTGCATCTTCAAATTTAAGCAGAGATTTTTGTGGAGGCTGGAGGAGTGCCTGTGCAGCCTCAGCAGTCTCAGCTGCCCCAGGAGCCCACACAGCTTCCAGCAACATCCACAGCCCCCAGCCTTGCCCTGGATCCCATCCCACAGCTGCCCTCCAGCCCTGGGGACTGTGCAGTAAAGAAGGAAGATGTCTGAAATCTGGCTCTATCACCATTAACCTCAAAAGGCTCACTGCTATCCCAAAAATGTCCCTTGGGCTGCTGAGGCCCTGGTAATTAATGTCCAGGAGAGCACGCTGCATTCCATGGACTTACAGCTCCACTCCTGGTTTCTGAGCTTTCTCACCTTCAGAATGACATTTCATTTTTGACAACACATCCCCTTTCTAGATCCTCCCTGCCTCTGCTTTCCCCCATCATCTAGAGGAGACACTAAGTTGTGCAAATATTTCAGAAACTTACTGGGAATGTGGCCTGCCAGAAGCCTTTCTCTCCCTACCCTCCACCACATGTCTCAGGTGACAAGATTTTTCCCCTTTTGTGACAGCAGTGTTCCCTCTGTGACAGTAGTTTTCCCTCACTGACAGCAGTTTTCCCTCAGGTGACAGAAAAGGAGCTTTCCCTCAGGTGACAGAAGAGGATTTTTCCCTCAGGTGACAACAGTTTTCCCTCAGGTGACAGAAGAGGAGCCTCCCCTCAGGTGACAATTTTACTTGGGGTGACATTTTTTCCCTCAGGTGACATTTTTTCCCTCAGGTGACAACAGTTTTCCCTCAGGTGACTGCACAGGAGCCTTCCTCAGGTGACATTCCCCCGCTGTTCAGAGCTAAATGTGTTCACAGAAGGAAGAATCCCTTAGGAAGGGACGAGGGAGGGGGATTGTTTATGTGATATTCTGTGTTTTAGCAGGTCAAGGGAAAGAACCCTTTTCTGCCTGGTAGTTATTTTCTTTTGGTCTTTACATTTTGTGCTATTATTGAGAGATGAGCAAACCCCACCCTTTTTTCTGAGTTTTGTGGAGTTTGGAAGGAGTTAAGGGAGGCACTGCATGCACAGTGTATCCCTATCTTGGGCATTGGCTTTTTCCAGGTGGCAAATAAAAAGTGATTCAGCAAAACCAGTTGTAAAGGGGAAGGATGGGGCTGCAATGTGAGACACGCAGTCATTGTCAAAGATTCCTTTTGCTAACTGTATCTTTGCAGATTGAGCTGCCAACATTACATGGAAAATGTTGGAGAGGAAGGAAATGATCCCTTTCAATTTCTGCCATTGCCTTTCTCTTGATTCCGTGGGGCGTTATGGGCGTAAATTGTAGTCAAGGCAAGAAGGGGGGCATGCTATCTGACTTCAGGCAGTGAAACTGAGGTAGGTATTTTTAGTTAATTTACTAAATACTGTGATCAGGTATCAGCCTCTGGATCCCTGCCCAGTGTTGTTTTGCTTTCACTCTTACTTATAAACACATCTACATCCAGATAAAAGCTTCTTTGTAAATTTTATTTATTTGGAGGTTTCTACATGGGATGAAAAAGCTTTAAATGGTAGATGTAGAAGTAGCTTTGGATCTAGACAAATTTTGCACTCACCAAAACAAATTTGAGCCAAATTTAGAAGTAGTGCCATATGACATGCTCTTGGGGAGAGAGACGCTGGCTGTAAGCCCAGATTTGACAAAGATCTTTTGCACATTTTTATCTTTATACTCTGTGAATAGTCCCACTGATCATTCTGTCAACCTGAAGTACTAAAACATCATCAGGCTGGCACTTAAGTTTTAAAAAATTGATTTTTAAATGAAAGAACTTTTTAAAAGGCATTTTTAACTTCACTTTCTGTTTACTGAGCCTTAAGGAAACATTTGTGTCATGTTTTCCAGTCTTTTTCTTTGCAATGACAGAAACCCTTTTTTTCCCCCCAAAATGAATCTGGATGTTCTCATGCAGACTTACAACTTTCAGAGATGAGATTTTAGGCAGATGTCATACGTTGTAAGATTCTTGGTAGGAACTGAAAGAGTTGGCACCACAGACAACACAGCACTTGTTTAAAGTTTGCAGAATGCCTTGGATCATAATTTCTTTGGGGCAAGAGTGTTAATTGTGTTGTGGCTAAGTGATGCACGTGCAGTTGTGTGTAAGTGTGTGTAGCTCGCTCTTCTGATGCTCTCTGTGTCTGCTTCAGTCTTTTCATTGCACCATTTTCAGCCCCTCATGCAGCTGGTCCAAGGAAAGTACCAGTGAATTAAAGATAATTACAGGCCAATGACTAATGCTTTTATTCTGTGGAAATCATGGGAGAAGTGGGTAAGAAGGTGGCAGAGTCTGATTTAACTTCAGAGCAGGTGTCTTTTGGAGAAAGTCAGCATACCCACGGAAGCAAAGAAAAAAAGTTCTCAAAATTACTATGGAAATTCTCCAGATAACAAGCAGAAAATTAAATTTTGTGCAAATGGGGACAAAAAACAATTAGCATGTAGCTGGAAACAACAGAGAAGCAAGCATTCAAAGGGTATTATTGATGTGCTTTAATTAAAAATTAAAGTAGCTTAGGGGCTGACCTGAAGTGTTGGCAGTGAAATCAAACCAAACCCAAGAATGTTTGTTTCACACACAGCACTTAGCAGCCGCAGCTGCCATCAGCCAATACTGCTACAAGGTTCTACAAAGAGTGCAGTTACACAGCCTCTGTCCCAAACAATCCTCATTTAGTGTAACAGGCAGAGGGTGAGTTTTACACATGGAGAAATAAAGCATAGAAAAGGTGGTTATTCCTCTGTGAAATAAAAAATATTTATGAGAGGAGGTGAATACTGATTCCATGTCTGAAGGAAATATTATGCCTTCAAGAGCATACTTTCTTGACACTCTTTGTGACAACCCACACTGTTACTTTTATTGCATAATAGAATATTTTTATTGCTGTTTAACTGAAGAGGTCAGTTAAGGACATAGTTACATATTGTTTTTTCACAATTTGTCTCTGCCACATTTTTTATGTCTACATGTCCTCTGTGATTATCATAGGTACCCATGGAAGGATAAGACATGAATTATTATAGAGGGAAACAATGCTGTAGCTGCCCAGGTTGAGGCATATTTATACATGGACAGCAAATCTTGTATGCAGTTTGAGTGACACAAATTACAATTCCTGGCTAGGCTATTAAAATCTATTTTGACAGCAAGCAAGTAGACAAAGGGGAATGAAAGCAGCTTTGCTGAACCTGCAGGACACAGATAAAGGTTGAAGCAGAACTCAACCAACAAATGAAGCTACAACTCAGTTTTTGGTTGTAGCCAAAAATCCCCATGTCTATGGTCAGGCCTAGCAGAAAAAGTTAGTAAACTGTCAAAAACATACAGTGGAAGTGTCTATGTCTTTTCCGACTGCAGAAAATGTGTTTTCCCTTGCAATATACTCTCTTTAGCCAACCTTTCTCTCACCTTATTAATGTACAGATTATAATTACTGATTTCCCCAGACTAATCCTTCTTTAAATACATCCTTCTTTTGGAGGAGACTGTGGGTAAAAGTTTTGCAGCATCTTTGAGTGCTCTGTGGTGGTACAGCCCTGGCATTGCTTAGGACTGGCAAGGCCTTGGCACAAAAGTGATCTGCATACTTTTTCTTCCAAGGATCCTGATTAGTTAAAACTTACGCAGGAAAAGATAACCTCCCCAGAATTCCTTGGGAAGCTTTCTTTCTTGTGTCTAAACTACTCTGGAACAAACTTACAGAATGAATACCTGTAGACTGCAAGGCTTGTTTCAAAGCTCATCAAACACAAGGACTTCCTTTGACTTTAAGACTACATTGGATTATTGAAATCATCGTAAATGACCTAAGAATTGCTTGGGAAAGGCCCCTGCTGTGTCAGGCCCCCTGAGGCATACGACTCTAAAAATTTGATCTACAAATTTGACCTAAAAGTAGATTTTTTGGCTTCATTAGATTAATTGTGAGAGACCCATAGCAGGTTCTTTACAATCACTGAAGGGAAAGCCTAAACCATGTCTTGAAATGCAAGTCATGGTCTCTTTCAGTAGAGTCTGCTCTATGAGGGCACTGGGCTAATAAATGGTTTCTGCTTTTTTAGTTTAATTGCTACTTCACTCAACAAAACCCTGATAGAATCCATAATAAGACAATCAACACACCATAAGCTTTTTAATTGTTGCAATATATAGGGGTTCCCATTTGTCTTGCTGGCATTATGTCCCATTTCTCTTGCTGGCTTTCTGCTACAGATAGGTTGGGGCTTAATTTCAGCATTCTATGGCCAATCTTACCAATCCTAAACAGTCTCCCATATTGTAGTCCCTTTATCAAAACAATTGGAATATGATCCTTTTGTAATTTTATGTAATACTATTCTCAAGGAATAGTTTTCTAATGGTGCTGTGCTGTTGGCAATTGATTCTCAATGTTCAGCATTCTGGCACCTGCATATTTCTTACAGGTATTCACATGCACACTTTTAATTACCTGCCAGATTAACATACTAAGGACCATGATAAGGGACACACATTTTACTCCAATAATATGACCTTCTCAAATATTGTAATTGACCCTTTGCATGTTTTTTCCCTCCTGTAAAGAACTGTTATTCCTATTAAGATCTATCTTAAATATAAATCACAGAAACAAATAATTTCTTAGGCTGCAGTATCTAGGAGCACCAAGAGCACAATGAACATTTCATGAAATAAGACTTCTTAAGAAGTTTGATTTTTTTTTTAAATTACCTTAATTAGATAATAAAAATTATGGAATTTACTATCAAGCAGAGGTTTAATATATATCTTTGACTTTGAAGAAAGTCCTTATACAGAATTTATT
This sequence comes from Anomalospiza imberbis, assembly GCF_031753505.1. Classification (NCBI taxonomy): domain Eukaryota; kingdom Metazoa; phylum Chordata; class Aves; order Passeriformes; family Viduidae; genus Anomalospiza; species Anomalospiza imberbis. The sequence continues at coordinate 10,614,282 of NC_089699.1, read as the reverse complement.
ATACTTGTAGTTAGTATATTGATATTTTTCTCATCCAAAACTGAGATTGAGCAGGAAAATCATTAAAAAACCCCTTTTTTAAAGACAATTAAAGCCATTTTTATTTAATATTATTTTAATATTTTTAATTTAAACTTAATCTCTGTATAAATCCCTTTATTTAGCTACCTAAGAAGCCAAAACGGCATTCATTCTGATGTAGCTTTCTGGCTTCTCTGTGTAAAAATATTAATAAATAATTTAAAGTTAATTTTAGTGTGAAAAATCAGAGGAATCTTGTATGAGTTGGTTCACCATTTCAGCAGTATTACCATGCTGCCCTCTGGAGTACACTAACAAAGCACTGCATGGTAAAGTTTTGGAGACATCTGCTGTTCTTCTTTGCATCCAAGAAAATTATCACTGGGAAAAGGAAGCCTTGGCTAAACTCTTTGAAAAGCAGGAAGAACATGGAGTGTTTTACTTCACTTAACCCAGAGTTTTTGGGCATGTTTTCACTACATATGTATTACTATGCAGGAGTTCATCCCTGGCTAGACCCCAAAGCCTTTGATAAAAATGTGATTATTGTAGGATTATCTCAGTGCTTGTATTCAAGTTCTTTAAGAGCAGATTTTAATTATAGAATCACCAGATTCAGGTTTCTCAGAAAAACTGACTTTTATCATCTGGAGATGCAAGAGCAGTGTCAGATTGTCCCATTGATTGCAACTTTTGTGGCTCCTGTGTAAAATAAGTCTCAGAAATCCTGAGACTGTACTAGGAGAAATAGTAGGTATCAAAGGCAACAAAAAAAACCACATTTTCCCTCACAAACTCAAAAAAACCTGAGCTATTTGGAAGACATATGCATCTGTTTTTTCCTAAATTAATTCATCTTTCTCCAAGATGTGTCTTGTGGAAAATCTAAAAAATCCCTTTCACTCCTGCCTCCTTTCCCTCTCTTCACCAAATCACCTTCAAACCATATAAGAATGAAAACAAAGGTCAGGCATTTATGTTATCTCTAACTGCTGGGGAAAAAACCCAAACCAAAACACCAAAAAAAGTAGAGTTTAGGCCCAGTTTGAATTTATTATCTTTTTTTAGGAGTCTCTTACTTAATAAAGATATTTAGTATAAAGATTCCCAGTTGCAGATTGCCAATAGCTGGAATTGGGGTTCAAAGACAGCACAGATCCACAAACAGAAAGTACAACAAGCCCCCCCTTCTTCCTGCTTCTCCAATACAGACAGACGTTAAAGTGTATATAATTCATGTTTATTTCTGGGTTCTTTCTCTGCTTCCACAGTTGGAAAAAATGCACACGTTAAAAGGAAAGGTTGTTATCTCCAAAAGAGGTTTTAGGGCCTTTACAACACTTGGGAGCAGCTAATTAAACTGTTAGAAGTTATTAAATACTCTAAATACTTTTCCATTGGTAGTCAACAGGAATTAGATCTCTTATTTCTTTAAGTCTCTTTTTAATGTAAAAAAGGTGCCTTTCTTTAGGTGCCTAAAGACTTCTAAAAATCTGCTTTTTCTTAAGTCTAGGGTTTCAGGTCAGGCAGAAATAAAATGTAAGCTAAGTGGCAGGAATTGCAGATCACATACAGACTGACAAATCATGAAAAAATAAGATCCTGCCAGGAGTCTGCAACATTCATTATGGTGAGAATATTAAACTGCATTTCAGTATCAGCAAGGAAAATACCATCTATGGGAAAAGCTACCTGTGAAAATGCAGGGACTCTGTAGGGAAAGCAGAGAAGTCCCCAAGATAATGACACTGATGGAGACATCAAGGCACTGAGCTGATAGGGCATGAAGAGAGACAGGAACTGGCTGAGATGGTCTCTAATTACCATGGAAAACCTGGGTAATGGGGCACTCCCGGACACTGAGGAAGTCAGATTTGAATTGTCACTGGAGGTGTCAGGGCAGAGAATTATGACTAGACACACGATTGTTTTTCTCAAAGGATACCATAACCTCTTACAAACATTTAATTAAATTAATTACTTCACTGTCTTATGGCATAAGCAGCAGTGTAACTCCAGCTGGCTCAAACAAGGAATCAGAAGTGTCCTGAATGCTGTACCTATTCAGATTTGCATTGGATCTCCACTGTCTGAATTCTATTTGGATAGCAGCTCAGTTGGTACATGAGCGATGATCAGGTTTTTGATGACTGGATGTTGATGGAAAAGGAAAGGAAGTAAGCCCAGGTGTTCTGCTGTTTAAATCCTAAGCAGACAGTACTGCCTCCTTTATTCTGGAGTTTGATCTAGTGAAAACTCACTCTGACTTTTTAGAAGGCTTAAGATCCTAACTCCCTCTGGCAATTTTAAAAATACCACCTTCCATTTATAATATCCAATGAGAGAAGCTTTAATATTACTAAATAATTGTTTGGGGATTTTTTTCCCCATAAAAGTGAGGAATTATTTGTGTACATATGACCTGCATGTTGAAAAAATCCACATTATTAGTATGTCAACCTTTTGGGTTTTTTTTGAGAAAAGATCACATCAGCAAATAAAGCCACATTATCCTGGTAAATATTTTCAAAGAGGATGCAAAACCAGATCAGAGCACAAAAATAGCTTTACTAACAGCTTCTACAGAGATTAAATACATATAAATATATGTATATATCTCCCAAGACAAAATACACAGCTTCATATAATCTGCTAAAGAGAAAAGTAAATATTTTGCAACCACAAATGAAGTCAAAGCATAACATTGTGGTGAGACTTAAGAGGAGTTAACAGACCAAAATGTCTCATTATTTCACAAATTATAGCAGCATGAAAAAACACTCCTTTAGTTTCAGGATACTTAGGTCTGTTTCATGAAATAAAAACATGTGATGAAAACAAAGCAGCGTTTCAAGCGCAGCTCCAGACGCTGGCTGAGCTCGGTGCGATCGGTGCAGCGCGAGTGACACCGAGCCCACGCTGCAGGTATGACAAATGGCTTCTGTCACAGAAACGGGCTGGCACACGGACACAGCTTCATGCACACCATCTTCTTATGCCCACACCGAGGGCTTTCTCAGGCAAGGTGATACAGTGCATGCTTTAGGTTCCTCTCACTAATGCTATGGATTAAAGTATTAAGGGTAAAAATGCAACTGGTGGCCTTGACCTGGTTTGTAGTGGGTGCTGAGAGCCAAGTTCTGCCCTCAGTTACACCCTGTAGCTCCCCTGAAGTCCGTGGCAGTGCCAAGTGTAACTGAGGGAAGAATTCAGCTGTTCAAATATGTCCATGGTTACCAAGCCAACTGGCAGCAATTGCCAGGGAATAATAGGAGTGTTGAGGGCAAGAACCAAGGAGCCTTCGTGGGGCAGTCTGGAGATCTGCACAGTGCTTGTCTACAGACTGTCTGGCCTCCTGAAGTCAAAGCTATTAGTTTTTCCTACTAGCTCTAATGTACTGCAGACAAAAAGGGCCTTTCACTGGTGAATGCTGATAAATGAAATGCTCACCAGCTGGGGCTCCTGCACCTCTTCGTGCATTGTAGCAGCAGCCTTTTGTTTGTGCCAGACCTAATCTTAAAGTTTCATGGGGAAGAGGGCAGGGTTGAAAACACTTCAGATTCTAACACAGTAAATCAATGTTGTTATTAATGAAGTAAAGCTGAATAGCTTCCAGGCTATTCAGAAATATGACACAGAAACACTCATCTTTTTGCAACATAGTTAGTAGTTATTTACTGCTTCATATTGCTGAAATTGGGAATAGGCTTTCTGGCTCATACACTAACTCCATCTGAGGGAACAAAAGATGGCTTTTAATTTCCCAGATGAAGAATCAAAATCTGGAATATCTGTCTGGACTCATATTGGAAGAAAGGAACTCAAACTCTGGTATCTTTAGCTGCAGTGCCTTTGGATATCAGGGATACATCCCTGACCAGCTTGTACTCTAAGAGCTATGTGTGGCCTTGGTGAAGTCCTACAGCCACACATTTCCAGTGTAGAAAAACTTCTTGACACTGAATAACCTTGATTTAGGGTATTAAAATGGAAACCAAAACATTTATCTTTATATGGATTCATTGAAATCCTGCTCCTAGAGCTGTATACTATTTTAAAAGTTTAAACTTCACCAGAACAGATTAAAATCCCTTGGCAGCCATTTCTGTTCAATTTCACAATAAAGATGTAATGAAAAATCAGTTGGACTGTTTTGATTGACAGTAATTTTTTTTTGCAAGATCTTTAGATGGTCAAATTTTTTAAAAGAATTGGATGGAATCTCTAACCAGGAAAAGGTTAGAGTGAATTAATCAGACTTTCAGTTGAAATAAGTCTTTCTTGTTTTATTTAAAATAGTGGAAGTGTTTCAATTTGTACCAGTTCACTCTTTCCCATTACAAACACCTTGTCATATGAAGGTCTTAAATACAGTAAAATTAACAGGCAAATACAGGAATAAATACACCATGTTTTGTGAGTTCTATAACTAAGAAGTCCATAATCACTGCAATAATTTCTTTAATGCTAAGTCTGTAGACCCTTCCATTTCCTCTAGGGCAGATTCAAATTAACTGTTCCTTGCGAGAAGAGATTTCTTCCACCTCCAACAGGTTATTGCAATGTCTGCAATTTCTGACAATTACTGCAGTTATGTAGAAAGAATTTGCACTTGTATGGTATTGCACAATCTAAAACACATCAAAGGGACACTTCACGTGCAATATACAAGGACCAAACTCATACTTCCAGTAATTTCTGGAAGAAAATATACAAGCATTTTTCTACAAGGAACTATAGACTATAGTATTTAGAATTTGATACAAGAAATTATTCAGTAATTCAGATCTGGAGGGGATGTGAAGTAGAAAGAACGTTAACTGCTTAAGCAAGGATTTGCCCATTTGATTAATGAATACGTTTTGCTTATCTAAAGCATGTTCTTTCCAATGATCCAGAACTACAAATGGTTCAAAAGAGAAAGACTGAGACATGCAATGTCTCAAACTGGGCCTCAGTGTTTCCTAGGCAGCCGTTGGACAACATGGTGAAATACAATAGCCAAAGGTGGGAGGGCAGAGACACAAAGTACTCAGCTGTAAAATGAGCCCATTCTAATTATGCTAAAAGAGCCTGTATCTTCAAACAGATGAATGTCATTTACTGAATCAGTCCTCCTTGAAGAAACTGCTTTCTAATTGTATTTTCTCTGGATGAAGATCCTTCTTCAACTGCTTCTTTCTATTTTCATTGAAAAAGAGAACTATCTTTCAAGAAAAAAAGATGAGTGAAAATTAAAACTACCTTTACAATTCCTTTTTTTTTTTCAAGAAGGGATTGAAGGAAAATACTTTATTTAAAACAAAGGAAACAGTCCATTCCTTCCTCATTGTCCTGTTAAAAATGGAGAAGGGCAGTCAAAATGAGAATTGCCCTTTTTAAAAGCTGTGTTAAAGCATAATACTCTCCACATTACGGCATGAGGAGGACCAGTCTCAGATGGCTGACATTGTCAGAATTACATGGGAGTCAGAGCAGGTAGTGGTGATTTACAACAGCATTAGGATTGCCTCAAAGGCCATAATGTTGGGGGTTTAGTGTGTTTGGGGTTTTTTTGGTTTTTTGGAGGAGATTTAGCTGTTTCAGTACTCATCAGGATTATATTTTAGCATCTCAGTGCTGTGCAGTCCAGTTTCATGACTCACAGCATCTGTTACTGCATAGTGGCCAAGGGCCCACAGAAATTATTAAAAATGACCAGGGATGGAGAAAGGGAGAATTCCCTTTTTGTCTGGTACTGAAAGCCACAGAGAAATGAAATAACATAAAGTCCAAGTCACTCACAAAGGTGGGGTGAGGGGTTGTGTAGAAGCAGCATTCATAGGTGTAAATATGCCAAACAAACCTCTACTTTATACACAGCACAGATTCTTAGAACAACTGAACAGCTTTTCTGTGACCACTGAGAATGTCATCATTTCATTCTCACTTTGTAGACCTGGCTGAGAAATACCTTGAAACCCAATATTGCCTCATTCCCACTGTAACAGAGACTGCATCCATCTTATCTGTGCACAGAAACACTTTGCCCACAGCTCTTATGCCTCCTAACAGCCCTTAGAAGCGTCTGTATTCAGAAAATGGACATGGGACAATATGAGGCTGGAGATATAAAGCGTTTTGTGGGATATAGTGCACTGGTTCACCTCCAGCAGTCTCTCTGGGGAGGAGAATATCAAAGGTCCAGAGAAGAGTCAGAACGATCTGAAGAACAGTTTGGAAGACAAACAAGAATGTAATCTATCAATATAGCCCTCTAGGCATTGTCCTGAAATTTTAATGGTATATGATTGTATCTTTCTTTTTAATCTGAATTTTAAATCATATTATCATCATCATCATCCTAAAGTGGCTTAGGATTTAGTAAACAGACATTAGATAGGGTTTTAAGGGTTGATTTAAAAGAGTCTTTTCCATCAATGAAAGCATGAACATGGGATATTTTAATGGAAAAAAAAAGGGTTATTTTCCTTAGAACTACTGATGAGAAATTTAGAAGAATAAATGTTCCAGAGAATGGACACTCAGTCTATAATCATGCTAATATAATAGAACTGCTGAAGTATAGCAGACAGTGTGGTGCACTAACCCTGGTACAGCACAGCCACGGCAATGAGCCTGTTCTGCAAGTACCATAAAGCAGAAGCAGCAATCAGCTTCCCATGCAAAGTGTCCATCCTGGCAGATACAGCTCAGAAAATATTTTAAATATGCAGATTGCTCATGAGAGTTCTCATCTAGCTGGAGAGAAATTCATTACATAACATATACATGCACTCTGGGATGTGAAGGATTTGCTTCAAAGTGCGCCATTTATTCCAGTATTTTAGTATTACTTCCAGTATTATTCCAGGGAAAAGACAGTACATTTTTGACAAATGTTAGTAATTTTCTGATTGCTGGATTTACTTACATTGATGGCGAGTTTACTGAGTTGCTGCTGGAATTTTTCTACAAAGGACACCTTGATATGCTTCATTCATCTGGAACACATGAAATGAATCACAAGGAACGGATGGAATTTTCAAGAGAAAAAGAAAATAATAAAATGCCCACCATAAAAAATAATTCTCTATAAATAATCTCAATCGGGAAAACCTTTACCCCAGAGACAACCCAAGGCTGCTTTTTTAGTAGCTCTTTCCCTTGTGACAAGAGCAAACTTTTCCATGCCACAAATCATTCCCATCCATCATTTTGATGCAATCTGAAGGAAACTCATCCTACCATCACAATGTGCCCCTTTTATTCCAGGTTCAGATAGGGAAGTATTTGCATATTTGGTCAGTAAAACTTATTGAGTTTACAATCAACAATTATGATCTTTCTGGCTGGTTTGTACACTTCAGACCAGCAATTTCATTTTTGTAGTTAAGTCCTTGCTCAATTGATTTCTCAAACGGAATCCATTTCCGGTTATGTTCTTCTGGATCAGCTTCTGCAGTTACCATTGTGCAGCCAAGTTTATTTTACATCAATTACTGTAGAAGAAAGAGTTGGCCTTTCCAAAAAAGATGTAGGATGGATCAGTAGAGTAGTGCTGCTTACTCAGGAATTGAATATTTGTTTTCTATTTCCTTGATGGAATGGCCTTAACTTTGTGAATTAGTCTGACTCAATCTTTTCTAGAAGCTGATTTTAGCTAAGTCTCATTTGTGAAGTGGGCTGTTTCCTACATGCTTCAGCAGCCTCCCTTCCTGGATCACACCTCTCATTAAGGTCACAGAACAAAACCAACTTCAGATCCATTATTAACAGCTGCCAGGATTGCTGCTTCTGTCCCTCAGTTTCTTATTCTATTTCCATGGTTGCAAGAACAGGAAAATGTTTGACTTGAAAGCAATATTCGTGTACTAATGTGTGTCAAGCCTGTTTTGATTGCAGATTAGAAAAAACATAGTTTCTCTTCAGTGGGAAATAACACCATTTGCTATTGCTTTGGCCTTATGTACATTGCAAATAAAAGAACCAGCTAATGGCCAGGTTTTTAGGTGCTCTTTTCAGTCTTTGGTAGCTTGAGGGAAGATGAATCCTTTACCGAGCCAGGAGATTTGTATGCCTGGTTTGAGTTATTGAGTGAATGTGTCTGCACTGCACAAGGAATTCCAGTAATAAAAGGCTCCTTCCCAGCCAATGTTATTGGTCATCCATCCGGGGCAGATGCTGGGAGACAGGAACTACACTGATGCTGGAAAATGTTGTATCAGAAGAGCCTGAATGATGATTCGAATATACACAGAGATGGGAGAGGGATCAGAAAGGGGAGGGAGCAACTGAACTTGCAGGCCTTTGCTCAGGAAGATCATTTATAGGTACATCACTGCTAGATCCTGAGATGATAACACAGAGGTAAATTATTAGCTCCTGCAATCATCGCAGCAGTGAGGATGACTTGCAGGCTGAATCCAAGACAGGTAAATCCAAGACAGGATTAATTCTGGGCTCTGCTTGCACACAGCAGTGCAAAATGACAGCATTCCCCTGGTTCTGATGTTTTATAAGGTCATAAAATGTTAGCCCAATGCAGGGCAAAAGGAAATGAAGATTTGATCTTTATTCTGCTTCTTGTAACACCAGAGGGCTGTTGCAGATCTCACCAGCACTCCTGTTTGGTTTTTTTTATTAAATTCAAGAAACAAATGTTACAAATTTTGTCTTGGATTTTACCATTTTTAGCATTCCATTTGCTATTCCTAACCTTTCTAGTTCCTGAGCAGCATCTCTGTCTGGAGAAAAAGTAATGGGTTTTAAATGAGAGAAATGCAGAAAACACTTTTTTCATGAGTCTTCTCCTCCAGATATTTTAACTCTACACTGTCCATGCCACTTATGAGCCATGCTTGAAGTTCTCTTTACACATTTTGAAGTACTGCCCCAAAATTCAAATCAAAGATCTCGTGGACTCTGGTACATTTTTGATCAAGTTTTGCACTATATCAGCATGAATATTTTTTTTAGTTCCAACTATCCTCCTCCTGCAGCAGTAAGAATTACAGCCATCAATAAACATGAGCTATGCAGTGCTGACAGGCAAAGTTATTTTAGTCACATCCTACCTAACTGTACTCAGAGCCCATGCAGTTCCAATGTGTTTTTCCTTTGGCAGCCTTTTATTTGTGGTTCAGAATCATTTCCCACCAAGCGTTTTATCAGCATCCAGAAGCTGGTCTCGTAAAGCAAAACTTTAATTATAATTCTTTTCATTACGAGTCGAGGGACTAAATATTGAACAAGAAATTTCCTTAGTCTTGAATGTTGACAAATTTTTCCCATACGATCTCAGGAAAACCGTGATGGGAAACCATCTGTAAGCCACCTGAGAGTTCTGGGGGTTTTATTTCATGAAGGGAAAGACAATCCTACCCTGCCTGGGGATTACTGGCTCATTGAACAACCCCTCTCCTCTGACGTTATCTCACTTTTTTGACATAGTTTCTTTCATGCCTCTTACCTGATTTTGGCATTTTTAATTGCTGCATTCTCACTTTACTCCATATAAGCAGCAAACAGATCACAGGGCTTGACCAAAAGTCATCACGTGGCTCCGCAGAATCCTAAAATACAGAGAGCAGCGGGTAGGAAATGTAATCTTTAAATCTAACGCTTCCACGTGCTGTAACACAATTCTGCGCCTGAGGCGCTCGGCCGATGCTGGCTCCGGCGCACGGCACTAGAGGGCAATGCCACATTGCACTTCCAGGGAAAGCATTCCCGGACCCTGCTGAGCCGGGCTGGGAAACGGAGACCGAGTGCAAAACACAGCCACGCTTCTCTCAGCTTGTTTCTGTCACCAGGCTGAAGCCGCTCTGCTATGCACACACACCCCATTCACAGGCTGCAGACAGCCCCTTCCCAACAAGAGCCACTTGATTAAGCTCTTTTTGTGTCTTCCAAGAAAAATGTAGATGTTTTTAATTCAGACACCAGCAAAATCATAGTGCTTTCTGCCTGTCACCTTCAGGCAAATCTGTCATCATGAAATTGCACTGAATATGAGATAAATGTAAATGATGTTAAAGACAGTGTACTGAAAAATATAGTTTCAATTTTCTTACACTGGGGTTTTTTTCCTTGGGTGTGAATTGAAGTAACTGTACAAGAAGCTCTGTTCTTATTGTCCAAACCAGATGTGGACCAGTCTGGAAGAGTGGCAACTGTTAAACACTTGCCTGGTTTCCCTGCAGAAGCTCCTGCTGGTAATGTGCTGATATGGAGATGATAGATGGAAGATGGAGATATGATTTCAGGAATATCCAAGCCATTTATCAAAGAGAAACTTAGTCTCTTTCTTTCTCCAAAGCACCTCTTGATTATAGACTGAGCAGACTTCTTTGCTGAGGCAAAGTTTTGACTAATCAAGTTTTGTGTGAGTGAACTTGGATGTTCTTGAGGGAAGTTTAACCCAAAGCAGCACTGTAGAGTTGACTATATGCTGTTTATTTCATGACATTTCAAAGTGTCTTGCATAGGTTTGTAGTGACTGATTCAGAAAACTATATGCTGTTTATTTCATGACTATATGCTGTTTATTTCATGACATTTCAAAGTGTCTTGCATAGGTTTGTAGTGACTGATTCAGAAAACTTGAGTTTAACTTCTTGTTTTGCCTTTGGCTGAGGGAAGAATTTTCTCTCATATTCTGTCTTTAGTGTGTAAATAATGCACATGCTGATGAAAGCACACCAAGATAAACTAATGAAAGCAAGTTTTCATTGCAATTACACTGACTACTGTCTCATTTCATTTCAGCCATGAGGATTCTATCCCATCCTTTGCACTTCATTACCCCACACTCCTTCAAGCAGAACCAATATTTTATCAACAGAACCAGTACACCCCTACAATTTTACACTGGTTCCTTTTTTCCTCTAACTTTTCACAGATAGGGTACTCACAGAGTAAATCTCTTCAGAGGCAAACTTTTATATGCTGTTGCCATGAGCTATGTGGTGACATATAATGTTATGTTTATATATATTTGAGGGAGTGAGAGACCCTGTTCTCCTCAAATGAAGGCATAAATGCCAGAATCCATCTTCTGAGCCAAGTTATTGATGGATGAGAAAAGGTTTCAGTGTGAGATATTGGTGATATTATACCATGGTAAGTCTCAGTGAGAAACAGTAAACTGTTAGAAACTGCCATGAATTATATTTTGGACAATGCTTGTTCCTTGAAATTATCAATCTTCTGCACAATAATTAGACCCATGTGAAAGGTGGTGTAAAGAGAAGCACACAAACATTAAGTTAACCTTTACAGGGACATAGTAAAGTAGCAATAGAATTGAGTGAACAATCCCATTCTGACCTGCTGAATCTAAAGTCTAGATTTCCAACCCTACATAGGATTAGCAAAATTTCCAAGCTTTTAATCCATCTAGTCCTATTCTTTTAAAAATTTGCCTGTAAAAGTACAGACACTTTGAAAGATTTATGTCATTAAATGTCCAGAGCCTAAGCAGATTTGTTTTGGGCCTTAATTTTTAATAAAGGGCCTTAATTTTAATAATTTTTTTAATTAAAAAACCTTAGATCACAATTAATTATATGCAAATTGAATGTACTTTAAAATCTGCCTTTACAAAAGAAAGTAGAGGGCAGCCAGCTGCAGATATAACATTGGAGATGTTGCATTTTCATAATTTGTATTAGAATGGGCCTCTCTGAAGCTGTCTCATTTTGAATTTGGGGAGGAGCAGAAGGAATATGTTACATTTATCTAGGCAGTTTTGACTAATAATCCAAAAGATGTTACCAGGTAGATGTTTAAAAGACAAAATGGCATTTTCATCCATTCTGGTTTTATTACTAGTAAACAAAAGCATAAAACGTAGCACTTCCCTGTTCTCATGGTAACCAGGAAAAAATCAGAACATAGAAAAAATTAATTTTTTTTTTGTCACACTGGACATGAACAGGAACTGAAAAAAGCCTGTGTAGCTGAAAGGCAAAGCAAAGCTCCCACTGTCTTAGTGCAGGACTTCACCCTGTGCAGGTAGTTGTAGACTAATTAATATATCTAAGAACAAGGTTGGCAATTCATCATTCTGCTTTTTATTATTTGTGGAAGACTTAAAACTTCCAGCTGCCAGATCTCAGGGTGTACTTGGTTTTCAAGCATTTTTGCAGTCCTCACAGCTAGGGAGCCATTAAACAAATATTCAAAGATGCCTATGACCAGATGGGATGGGATTTGTTTATGCACGTATGTGTTGGAGTAAGGAGGGATTTAGTGAGATTTCAGAGGTATTGAATTGAGGTTTCTGTTTCAATTCACTGAGACAGTAAAACTGCAGGGTAAAAATTCTGTATAATATTTGCACCAGAATTTACTTCTGTGTATGATTCTCACAAACTTGAGTGAGGTCCTTCCTAGGGACTGCTAGTCCCAACTCAGAGTCTGCCTCAATGTTTTCTTCAGTGATGGCCAGATCCTAATTTTTTTCATACACAAAAGCATTAGAGATGTACTTCAGTCTCTGAATAGCATAAATTAGGAAAATGCTTCTTTTTTATAGCTAAACAAAATTTGTTTTTTCTTTTTTTTTTTTTTTTTTGGTGTTTTTCCAAAGCTACATGAAACATCAGGAAAGTATCAGGAAAAAGGAAACCAAATGCTGATGTGACTTCTCAGATTAAAAAAGAAAATAAATAAATAAAATAAAATACTGTGTCTACATTGCTCCTGTTGTCCCTGCACAGACCAGTGAGCACTGTGTGCCCAGTGGTGCCCTTGTTTGTCACATGGTACCTGTGGCCCTTTGCAAATGCTTTGATATTCCTTCCTGGCTCTCCTGTGTTTGGTACCCAGTTTCCTGTAGTCTTTCCTCACTACTGAACTCTATTTACTGCCCTTTTCCAGGTGCTTCTTTGCCCTCAGTTACTTCCCATGCATGCCTTTCTGTGCCGAGGTATTTTTGCTTTCCTTCCCCTCTGCCACATTCCAGAGTCAGTGATCCTGCTGCCAGCTGACTCACCAGGCTGCAGATGCAAGGTCATGCTGTAAGACAACGAGGCTGCCAATTTAGAACATCACCCACTGGATCAGAGCACAGCAGTTTTGTTTGTCAGCCTCCTCAAATGATCAGTATCTGCTGTCTGAAGTCCATTAAGGAACGATTGTATTCCCTGTGCAGACACTGGTTTGCTCTCTGGGTAACTACTGAAGCCAAATTTAGGATAATATAAAATCTATTTATTTCTATCTTGCAGTTCCCCTTTGGTTCCCAAACTGGGATGTTCCAACTCATTCTGAGTTTGCTGCCTTATGAGACAGCATCATCAACACTTTGAAGAGATGGCTATTTCTGTACCTAGACTGTGCTGCCCTGTACAGCCACTCTTCAACACAGGCAGAATCCACCCAGGGGAAAAGAGGCAGGATTCTTCTAAAGGATCTGCTGAGAGGGAAGTAGAGATGTGGACCAAAGCCAGTGTTAAAACTCTTAAGCAGTGTGAGAGGGGATGAGCCTCAAGTGCTGCCCATGCCACATGGCTGTGACAGGAGGAGAGGGTTATTTGCTTCTGCAAGTTTAATACTTTGCCTCTGTTTTATCCAGAGTATTAACTGCTCTGCAGCAGTGGAAAATGCTGATAGTAGTTGAAAAATGTTAAATTATTTCACAAAAGTAAAAATACTTTTTTCCTCATTTTTCAGTGACAATTGGAACATTGTGCCCATTTTCTGCCCAAATCAGGAGATATATTTTTCTTGCTGCCATACCTTTCTTAGCATCTTTCTCTAGCTCCACTTTATTTTTAGAAATTAACAATTGAAAAGTGGGCATAAAATGAAGTGGGAAAAGTTTAAATATTTTGTATTTGCATTTGAAACAAATCCAATAACTATTTTTTAATGCATGTTGTAAAACCAGTGAAAAATTAGAACTTATTTATTCATGTAGTCTACTGTATTACAGATTTCCCCGATACTTGAAAAAAGTAATTGCTGTTTGTGGGACAATGAAGGTGAGGTAGATAAAAACACCATTTTACTTGATAAACAGCAACTAACAGGGAGGAATCCAAAGTGAAAGGCTCAGTATTTGTCCTTTTAACCCACCCAAAAGCTGTGATATCAGAGTAAGCTTCCACAGCATTTGCAATTTCCTCTGATATCCCCAGTAAAGCAGAGGAACTGTCTGGATGTTTCACTGCCAAAAATAGACCCCACTGTCCAAGCCCTCTGGGATTTCATTCCTCTGATCTCTGCTGGGAAACCACTGAAGGTGTTTTACTGACACTGCCATTCTGAGGAGTTAAAAAGGAACATTTTTTGTTTTCTTCCTTGTTTGCATCTGTAAACAAACTCACTCCCAAACAAAATAATATTTGAGTTGGAGCCTCTGTGCAAGGCAAGGGTGGAGCAATGCAGATTATTATATTGTTTTTTACCTTTCAAAATATCAGGAGAAAAGAGGAAACAGCAAAAGTCAAAGCTATCTTATCTAGAATGCCCTAAGAACTTGATTTTTCCAATAGTGTCACTGTGCTAAACAGTTTTGCCACTTTACAAATCAGAAGATAGTCCCATTTCCTGGGACTCTGGCCAACATTTGTGTTTCTTCATTATTTGGCCCAGAAAATTAAAACATTCAATTTGCATATTTCAAAATATGTCTCTGCTAAATGAAAAAAGATACAAATGCCCCTGAAAAACTGCCCTGTTGTTTAAATTGAAGACTTTATTATAAAATATACTGAATATATTTTATTACATAATTTTAAACAAAAACCATAGTCTGTCTTCAGAGAGCTCTTGCCCGGCTTAACACTGACCAACATCACTTCATATTTACTACTCTCTTTTCAGTGCGGTTTTTATCCTTCCCCCTCATTTTTCTTAATTTCAACAGTTGCAAATTCCAAGAGACATAATTCCTATTCCCACATAAATACAGACCCACAGATCCAAATACATATTTTGGGAAGGCAACCACGAATCCACGCAAGATTTTTATAATACATTAAAATGGACAAGCAACAACAGACATAAAAATAATTGCTGGGCAGAAGATGATCCTTGAGAGTGATGTTTGTGCTCACTCTCTGGAGCAGGAAGCAGGGCCAGGTTGGTAGCTCAGTGGGCTACGATGTCAGAAGGTCAGATCACACACTAGGATTTGGGCTCATCCCAAATGTTGACACAGTATTGAAAGGGGAAGGGAAAGGGGAAGACATGTGACAGTAAAGGACATTGTATTCAGCAGTAAATGTCGATTGGAAATATCCATCATTGGGCTGGGGAGAGGAAAGTCCACTATGGGATCAACACAATGATTTGTTCTTCTTCTGTTGCTAAATGTTGAATTGGGCTGGTAATAAGCACCAGATCTGGAGGAGAAGAGTCTGCTTGCTAACAGTAAATATCCTATAATATGAATTTAATTTTAATTAAATGTGATTGAATATAGTTTCCCATCTGACAAAAAGAGAGTCCCACATGCCAAAAATTTGAGACTGCTATTTGGCTTAGCATGCTGTCCTTCAAAATACTGCCTTGATAGTAAAGGTAAAACTACAGGATCATCATGGAATTCTTAGATATTCTAAATCTGCACTTCATCTTCTCTTTTGATTACATCTCAACCTTGCTCAGCTGGCCCTTTCCCAGCTTTTAATCTTTCAGGTATGATCTGCAGCTGCTGGATGCAACAGGAAATGAGCAATAACAAATGGCACCAGTAACATTTCTGGGAGTGTGCAGCTCAGACTCAGTTTGTCTGCTCTTGCTGTCCTTTTCCAAAGTTAGTCACCATGCTTTCACTCAATAATATTATTGCTTATGTAATGTAATGTAATGCTTATTATGATATTGTTTCACAACTTATTTTCTTATTATGATGTTATTTAACAAAGATTCAGAAAGTCTGCCTTCATTTAATTCAGTTTAAATTTTCCAGATTTCTCACCAATTTCATACCAATAAGAAAGCAGCCTACAAAAAGCATCTTACCAAAAATGTCTATGCACCTGTTTTTAATACAGATCTTGACTGTAGGTTTTTCATACACTTGTGTGTCTCATTGTATCTCAGTTGAAGTCAGTCTGTTAAATAACAGCATCTGGAAAAAAAAGGATGCTGCCTTCTCAGAAGGATTCACACTGTAATCTCCTAGATTTATTGATATTGAAAATCTTGTAATAATTCAGCTTGGAAGGAACATATGGGATCATCTCATCATCCAGTCAAACCCACAGAGCAGAGCAACACCAAATTTGAAGCTGGCTCTAATTTCAAGGTCAGATAAATTGCCCGGGGCCTTGTCCACTTCAGCTTTGAGTATCTCCAAAACCAGAGATTTCAGAGTCTCTCAAAGCAGCTTGTTTCATTGCTGACTATCATCACTGAGAAAAACTTCCTTTATTTTGGCATAAAACATTCTGATATCTGCTGGCCATTAAAAAAAAAAAAAAAAAAAAAAAGAAAGAAGAGCAAAATACAAGTTCTCTACAGAAGTGATATTTTCACAACAAACTGGCAAGGATATTGATTGTACAGAATTACAAGTCTGAAAGAGAGGATGGGTTAAGCACAAAATTGCAAAACATACTTTATACAAAGGAAGGACTTATGTGATGCCTATAATTGCATTTGGTGACCTGGCGGGTGCTTCTAGGCCTGTCTTTGCTGAAAGACCTTAAAAGATCTTCAGATTACTGCTTTATTCTTATTCTCTAACTTGTTCCAAATGGATTTAAAAGTCATTTTTCTAAATGCCTGACTGTCATTGTAGTGGATTTACCAAACTCATTATTCAGCGGTAATGCTCTCAACTTCATGGTTCCTAGAACCACACCTTAAATGTTATCAAGGGTCAGTTTATTCCCATGTTACAAGAAAAAAATGAGTGGAAGGCAACGTACTCTTATACATGCCCACCTCACACTCTGAGACAATAGGCCCTTCTAGTGTCACAGTAATTTCCTGCTGAAAGCATGTTCCTACTGTTTGTTTTAATTTGAATAGTTGAACAGCATTGTGAGCCTTTCACAGGGTGAATGGTTAGCCAGGCAATTTTGGCTTCTTGTGAGATCCACTCAAATGTACAAATCGATTATATGGCTTCCATGCTGAGAAAACACATTAACTTTAAAATGCACAGCAGTAGCCTGGTCTCAATAAAAATAATATTTAAAATCCACTCTTAAAATATAACTCCAAGTTGCAGCTGAATGTCAAATATCCATTTCCAGGCAATTACACACAATTTCTATCATGCTTTGGAAGACATGTATATGCACCAGGAATAATAAAAGGCAAACCCCCCACAGCTCTGAGTGATTGAAACAGGGAAAGACTTAAAACCTTCCAAGATATGCAGAAATGCAGTGAGCCTTGTGACTTCACATCAGGCCTCTGGTCACAGTATGTTCAGAACAGAGGAACCCTTGGCCTTATGTGTTGTAGAAGAACTGCTTCAATCCCAAACTTGTCATTCTAGGAATAACATGATTCATTCTCATGGGTTTCTCCCATACATGAAGAATGGTAAGACTATTAAGCTTGGAGCAAAACCTGATTCTTACAGTCCATCACATAATCTCTTTTGTCTCGAGAGCTGAAACAGGCCTTAGAAAAATATTAGAATTTGCAGGAAATCCAGAGAGTGCAGATAAACTCACTTAATATTGCAGGTACTTGCGCTTACACTGCAGGAACAACTCTCAGTTTAACCTGTTTCACAGCTGGGATGCAGGAAATTTTTCACAAGCTAAAATGAATATGTGTGTTCAAGACCTTTTGATGTGATTATTGAGGCAGGTTCCATCAAAACACTTATTCACAGGATGCAGTCCTTACTTTGGAAATTAAGGTTTCCAGTGGAGAGTTCCCATTTAAAATGTTCCTGTCTCACAGCACGACTTAAAAATATCATTCAGATTCCAAATGAGAATGATTGTTTATGGTCAAGTTCTCAAAGAACAGGGAATACTGAGCTAAGAGAAAGATGACATTCTCTTTATGTGTGCAGATGTAATTAATATGTTCCTTGGCAGTTACAGAGAAGAATGAGTAGGATGCTTTAACACCAGTTTTATTTACCTTATTGATCAGGACTCCAAAGTCTGCAGTTGTAAACAAGAGTGGTATGAAAAAACCCAGCAAAAGCAATTTTTCTGTAAAGATTTGTTCTTTTTTATTGCTCTTCAAAAAGCATTTATATTTCTTGCAGTCCATCTGGATTTATAACAACTCTGCTCTTGCCACAAGCCTTCTTTTCTATTTTGGAAACTAACTTCTATGGAAGTTTTCAGTGTCTTTTAACTGAGATGAGTGAAAACAAAGTTTTTTGTCTGAAAGTGTAGTAGTTTGGTCAGAGAACTACAGTGAGACAGTAAATTTGGTTATGAATTATCATCTTGGTAGAGGAAGGTAAATCTGTGCTTAGGGAGAAATCACTCTCAGCTGAGTAACATTTAAGTATCATTAGATCCCTTTTGAAAATGTTCTTTGTACATAGAAAACTGACATAATGGGAAGCAAAATTGTTGCTGGGAAGATAGATCATCTACTAGCCTGCACTAGCATCAGCAGACTATCCCCCTGTCTTCCCACATTTTTTGTTCCACCAAATTATAAAACAGACAATGACCTTCTTGAGAAGTGAAGCATCAACCAGTTGTTTCCTGAGCAAAGAAAACTTGAGGTTCCCTTTCCACATCATCTTCTAAGAGGCAGCACCAGTGACTGTGAATCTGACACTCTATATTAACTTTGGATTACTGAGAATCTTTACCTTACTTTACCTTCCAACTCAAATACATTCATTTTACAGAGAGATTGACTGGAAAGAATGGATTTGAACGGCTGGAACACACTGTGGAAGGATGGTTTATATTAATTTTGTTACAGCATCATTCCTCATGGAAACAGGGGATGGGGAACCAGTCATTCAAAAAAAGAACCACCACTTCTTTCTGTGAAGAACATGCCAAAACATGTTCAGTAAGAGCTGCTAAATTTAGAACAGAAGTTCTGTATGAGAATTGATCCAAAGCTTATTATGATTTATGCAAACTCTGATATTGCACTTCCAAGCAGATGCCTGTTTGTTGACTGAAACAACAGCAGTTTTCTAGTTCTAGTTGGCTGCTGAGAAAACTTCATTAGTCCCTGTTAATCTGTAGTGTGATACTTCCCAATCTATTAATTGGGGTGGATAGAGAAGATGAAAGGCTCAGTTATCACCTTACAGAAATGTTCATTCTTTTTTTATTCAATCATTTGCTTACAACAGATCACTAAAAGAATAACTTTGCACTCCAGTTTTAGGCAAGCTGATGAAACAAAACCAACTTCAAGGTACTACATTAACAAATATCATGGGAAGGGGTTTTCATGTTTTATAGCCCTGTGCACCAGAATTCAAAATGCATGGTGACTTAACAACTTTCACTGCAGGTAAATTCCTGCTCAAGATATCCAGAAAGGCTCACATGATACATGTATAATTTATGGAAGATCAATATTTAATCAATCATTAATAATGTTCTAAAATGATTTAAAAATGTCTTTACATCCAAAGACTGAAAATACCAAGTCTTTCTAGTCACAATCTTCCATTCAGATATGAAGCCGCACCACACAGGCTTGAACTTTTCTTCCCTGGTAATACAAGATGTGTGTAGTAACCCAGACTTAAACTGAAGTGTCACTGCATATTTATGTTACTTTAAAAGCCCATGGGGGAACTAAAGACAAGATCTGATGTCACTTTCATCTCACATCATTGCTTAGTTGCTGGTAAACAGTGCAAAAGCTGGGTTTAGTATCTGCTATTTAATCAAACATGTTTTAATTTAGCAAGCTGTGTATAGCACAAGAAGCTGCTTGTGCAATGGTTTCAGTATGGGTATGTGAGCAAAGGCCATGTATTCTACATGCTCAGTGCAGGGCCTGCAGGAAATCAAATTTTCAGCAGGATTGACAATGGAGCCATTCAGCCTCCTGAGCTCTCAGCCTCAGGGTCTCAGCACACTGCACACACATGGATACTCTGTCTTGGTGACAAGTAACTAAGACAAAGTGAATTCATGATTATAAAATGCTTTCAGTCGTCCTCCTGCTTTCACTTCCTTAAAGACTAAACAAAATTAGATTGTCTGGAGAAAAAGAATGAAAAAATGACCTCTTTTGTACATGGTTCATCTCTGCACATACTCAGCTCACTAGGTACACGTTGTTTGTAAACATTTCAACTCAAATTTTAAGGTAGATTTACAATTACAGGTAAGTTTTGGACTATTGTGGCACAGAGGTCAGTTTTGTTCAGAAAGAACTGGAAATTAATTAGTCTGTATCATTGTTCCAGGAAGATCCATCCTCAGATAAGTCTCCTTTTAAAATTTTGTTATATCATGTTGTGTAACACTGTAATATTCAATCCAGTGACAGTCTCCAACTCAAAAACATTGAAAAATGCCTGAACTGCTGGCAGAACACAAGAGTCCTGCTTAGTTCTAATCCAACTTTTTCTTTCAAAATCCTTTACAAATAAGGCAGCTCACGGTATCAGCTTGTCATTTGTGACCTGCCCAGCATGGAACTCTTAAACCCAGGAGACAGAACAAGAACACTACATGGGCAAAATAATGACTTATTGGAAGTATATATACACACAAGGTATAAAGGCAATATTTTAAATTGTTTATTTTTTAACAACACAAAGCTACTCCATTACCAGACTTATTCAGAAAGAGGATTAGATTTAGGAAAAATGTAGAATATTTTAAATCCCTGAGAATGATGTCCTCTCATTCTGTTATGTACTCCCTCCCCACCCCCCTCCCCCTGCTCCCAAAAGGTGCTGGAAATTTAATTTCCTGCTCAATTAAGCTTTTAGTGCATCACCATCCATTCTTTATGTCAGCATGAAATTTAAAAATGCAAGCAAGCCCAAGTTCCACATCAAGCTCATCCACATTCAGTGGCAGGCACCCAGTTTAAAATTATCTCCAGTTTCAAGTTGGTATCCATAGCTGCTTTATCCAAGGCTACTGACTCTGAAGATAAGACTTGTTCCCCATAAATCAGACATGGAAGAAGTCACCTCCTCCTTTTCTTCTAGCTGGACACAGCTAAAGGTTTTTACATTTCATACAGAAGTATGGAGCTGTGAATGCAAGGTTTTAGGCTCACTCTTTTTACATCTGGATTTAAGGGAGCTTAGCATCACAGACTTCTACTGCACATTTCTAGTAATTTACCTCATCCCTCAGCATTTTTTAGGTATATCAGGCAGAGAGTTTAAGAACAAACTTAGGTAGCAAAAGCATTTCCTCCTATGCAATCCAAGTTCCATTACTAAGTTTCAGGAGGAAGCCATCCTGCAAGGTAACAAAGGCAGATCCAAGCATAACACGTGCAGATAATTTGCAGTTCAAGTTCAGACATTTTTCTAGTAAGATTGTTGTCTCTTGTGCAAGGATGCAACATACCCATCACTGAACTCCTCTAGCTGACACCTGACAACGAGCATAAGAAAGTTCCCCAAAGCATGGGGAGCAAGGCTAAACTTGAGTACTTTCAAAAGCTGCAGCTGATATTGGTGCTACCTTGACAGTGGCCAGCTCTTCAGCTGGAGATGCAAAAAAAAAAATCTAATAAAACTAAAGGCATAACTCAACTAAAATAAAATTCTTTCCAATATTAGAGGTAGATTTTTTTTCCAGTGTAATATATAACATCTGCTCCTGTAAGAGCAGAGATCTAGGAATTAAATGATTAAGATAAGTTTCAACACCTATGTGCTCTTAGAATAAATAAGGCAAGCTTTTTGTATATCCTTCAAGAAAGCAGGCACACCACTCTGTAAAGAGAAAGGCAGAAAAGTTATTCTTGCATAATGAAATCAATAAAAACTGTAAAAGATGAGAATTCCCATTATATAGATCAAGGACTTCAAACAGATACAGTTCTAAGATCTAATATACAATTGTCTAAGATACAAGTCTAAGATCTGGTACATAGCATCAAGCCATTCCTTTAACACTTTGGAAACAAACTGCATTATTCAAGTTTACTTGTCTTGAGGCCATTCATATATGCTCTGAAACACAGATTATTTGTGGTTTGCTGCAGAAATTTACCTGCCAGGTTGACAAATCAAAGGAATTTGACAGGAATTAAAATAAGTAAATTAATTAAGACCATTGTCATGAGAGCATACAATAGTGACACTGTAAATATGGGACTGTGTAAAAGCCACGAAGGCCAATAGATCTGTTTCAGAAAAAATTAATTCTGCCCAAAATGTAGAAGATGGGTATGACTGCAGTGAATTCATTGCTTGAAACAGATTAGCCAAAGATCATTGTCTGTAACCTTTCCTTACCTTGGCAGCCCAGTTGACCAGCCAGGATGGAATCATGCCACCAGGATTATCAAAATAGTACATATAGACTAGAGAGGAGAGAGAAGTTACCAGATACCAGTTACCTGAGACTCGGCTCTAACACACTGCGACAGAAGCTATCAGTGTGCATCACTAAAGCACCAACTACCACAGTTCTATTCTAATTTCTGCACAAAAAATTCAACTTTTCCTGAAGTGAAATGTGAAGTAAATATAGGCATTCCCTGTTAACCTCTGGGAAGCTGACAGAGCCACTACAGGCATTTAGATTACTGCAAACCATTTTTGGCACCCTGTCTTATAAAATAAGACTGTCTTTAAAAGACTAATCTCAAGACAGGAGTCAAGCTCTAGGCAAACCCTTTAATCTATACATCTGTCAAACACAATATTTGAATCATTGCTGAGTTAAGAAAATTGCAGCAGAGCCTCCCCAGCTGAACTGTCTGGCAGGAAAAGAAGTACAGACTGGGGGTGGGATGGCAGGGCAGAAGGAAGTGGTCAGTAGACTATTCTTAACCACCCAGCCCAACTGCTAAATAAAAAGATTCTTCACAGTAGTGCATTGCACTGAACATTTCCAAAGGTTTCATTCATTTTAAAGTAACCCTTGTCTTAAAATTTCCAGTCCCCCTCTTTGTGTGTTTTACTGATACATACATTCCTAGCTACACGACTTGTCACACATTTTCTTGACCTCTTACCTTTACATCCAGCCTTGCCATCACTTTCAATTACCAGGCTTTGTTTATAGCTCTTAACTCTGATAATACCAGGCTTCTCAGGGCACTGAGGAACAGCCACACTTTTTGCTAACACAACCCAGATCTTCCTTCCATGCACATCCATCTCCCGGCATTCCCGGATATAGACATACTGCATTGCAAGTTGAGGAGGCATGTCAAAACAATGTCAGTTTGAGGGATGAGGCGTTGACAAGTGAATTCCATCACAAACAGGCCCTCCTTCAAGTTATTTCTCATGTCCTTACAGGATTCAATCCTGCAGAGCAGTAATTCAGCTATGTGAGCTCTAGCTGTGTGTGGGAAGAGGCACCCACACTCCTCTTCACTCATATATATTCATGTAACATGAGGACTACAAGATTTTAGATCAGTGCAGCAGAGTGATGGAATCAGCTCATTGCTGGGATTCCTGGATGACCAAGTGGCAAAAACTGCAAGAGGAACAAAAACTTGAAAGGATACATCTCTGTTTGAGAGAGGAAAAGGGTACTTCACTTCCCAGTAGATTACCTTTTCACCATCATATGTTTCCTCATACAGTTCTACAGTTGAAAGAAGAAGACTGTTAGATATTTTTAATTTCTACTGCAACAGAAATATAGATGGCATCAAGAACTGCTCAGATTTCTGACATGAACACATTTTACATGCAACCCTGATATCAAAATTGATATGTATGTAGAATTTTAGCAGTAAAAGACATTAAGAAGTTCTGTACCAGGATTGCTCAGGAATCAAATACACAAAAATAGGTGGCCTGTTTTTCTGAGGCTATTGGATTAATTGGTGGGAAAAAAAACAAAAAAAAAAAGCCAAAAACCAAACAAACAACAACAACAAAAAAAAAAGCCAAAAAACCCCAGAACATAAAATCAGAACAATTCAGAGGGCAGCAGAGTCAAATTCCTTTTCCAACAGTTTGTTCATTCAAAGCCTTTCCATCTCATAACTTTTTTCTCACCCGTGCATGTTTTGCACAAGTCCAAATCACAAGTACAATGTGCTTTTTTACAGGCATGTCATTACCCTTGTAAATTATACTGAATTAACATGGAACTAGGATGAGTGCAGCTTTCTAACACCTGAAGACATCTTACATGAGGGATTAATGAATTTTGGAAAAGCTGTCAGGAATTTCACATGCAACAGCAAACTAGAATCTTGAGGAGTTTATGAGCCTTCATTACACCACCTTCAGTCTGC
This sequence comes from Anomalospiza imberbis, assembly GCF_031753505.1. Lineage (NCBI taxonomy): Eukaryota > Metazoa > Chordata > Aves > Passeriformes > Viduidae > Anomalospiza > Anomalospiza imberbis. The sequence goes on along the minus strand of NC_089699.1, from coordinate 10,589,952 downwards.
CTAGAAACTCAAATCAGAAGGCAGCAGAATATGAAAAAAAAGTAACCTAAGAATAGTGCCTAAAACATGGCAGTGACTCAGTTGGAGAGTAGTCTGGCATGAAGAAGAAAAATTAGTTCTAATCAAACCACATAGTCAAGTTTGAAAACCTATCTACAGCACAGCTTCCTTCCCTGAGGCAGCAACTGCCACTATGGGGGCAGTGGACGTGACGAGCCATGGGGCTGAGCCAGGGTGAACTCCTGCTGGCTCAGGCCTGGAGTAAAGAAGAGTGTGATCCAGAAAGGTGGTTCACCTTTACAGTCACAGTGGTCTTTTCTTCCTTTACAGCAGACTTGTGCCTGAGGTGCTCTATATCCTCCAGAGCCAGGTTTTTGAAAGCGAGGCCAGAATAACTGGTGATCTCATTGACAAGGCAAGAACAGTGCCCCAGATGGGAGATTCTTTCCCTATAGAATATATTCCAAACCAGGCTTCTGTTGGTATGCCCTGCAGATCAGCTGTCACCCACGGAAACAGCTTCTCCTCTTCTCCAGCTGGAGCAGTACTGGATGCACCTGGTCTTGTAATAACCCACAACATTTATGTTTTCCACCAGAGGTCACTGGAGCATTGGATTATTCACTTAACTTTAACTTCTAAACACGGAGATTTCCTTTTTCAAAGGCACCATGACATTGTTTTAAAGACCCCAATACAACTGTTATTAGCTACCTCACTTACCTGTGTATCTTTGCAAACACAGGAAAAACACATAATACATAAACCACATCCCCACATCCCACCTGCATTCACTTCAAACCAGAATACAGTGCATTTTAATCAATAATCTGATTTCATTTGGCATCACTACAAGAGATCACAAGTCCATTCTATCCATAACAGGCATAGCAGCACTTACTGCTTCAACAGTCAGTTATTACTGTGAAATTGTTGGGAAGTCTGATCTCAATCAGGAAGGGGCTGTAATCAGGAGTAACAAGTTTCAGTATTGCTCAGGCCCAACCGTTTTGCATCATGCCACAGAAGCACGTGGTACCTCAGTCACTACTCTACAGTTCAGTCACTACTTCCCTGCTGAACTGGCAGCTGCAGCACAAACCAGGCCTCAGGATGTCCACATCTTGTGGATATACAGAAGCATGCAGAAGCTGTTGCCTTTTCAGCTAAAAAGGCAGCTGCTTCTGGTCTGGTCAGGTTTTCCTTTCAATGCCAGCCAGCAGTTCAGCAGGGAATTCTCCTTTGGACTGACACTTGCATGGCTGTAAGACACCAAGGAATAAAAACAGTAACACCAAGAGCAAGAAGGCTCTCAATGGAAGTTTTCTGGGGTTTCTTCCTAAATGTGAAAGAAAAATCCCAGGCTGAACTGGCATTTAAAACACTGGCTAGCACCCTCATCATATGTACCATCCCAAAAAACAGGTGGGCTTGTGTCAATTTTTAAGTAGGAAGGAAAGCATTACGTTATATTTATGCCCTGTAAGAGTTAATTTCTGTGAAATGCTGGACTTAAAACACCAGCACAAGTATAAATTAACAGATGAACAAACCATGGTCAGCAAGGATATAAGTGTCAGCTCTGCAACATTATCTAGCTTTTAGTTAAAGGGTGTAGCTTCCCCCAGCGGCTTCCTTTCTTTTCGCTATGAAGGAATTAAAAAAAAAAAAAGTGTTTATTTAAGAAGCATTCATTTCTCCTAAATGCACTTAAAGACTACTGAAGTACTCAACAGAATATTTTTACATCCAATACAATAATGTTGAGTCCCACTCTGACTCTTTGTTTCATTAATGGCAAAATGGCTTTTGCTACAAGAAAGCTACTGAGCATTTTGACAATTAACACTTCTTAATGAAGACACTACTCCTTAAATTTGACCAAGACTGACATGAGTTAAATTTATGGGTCTCTGTATCAATGCAGCCACTGGCATTATCAGCTATCATTCACCATGGAGCTGTCCTAAATCTAACAAGCACAATATTTAACAAGTCTTTGGTTTTTAACACTGGTCTTTGTTCAGCAAAACACTTGGACCACTTTTCAGGTTTACTGGCCTGCTCTGACTTCAAGCACAGGCTTAAAAAGAAAAGGCTACCCATCTTTAAAATAAATGGATTACTAGATATCTACATCAGCTGAACCCTTACCTTGTTACTGCTGACTTAAGATGTTTTAACACCATATGGATAGCCAGGTTCAACGCCCTTTTTCAGAGACAACATTAAATAAACTTAACTAAATTAGTTATTTCTTTCTCTGTGAAAGCCTGAAGTTACCACATATTCTCTCGATACACCCATTCCTGACTGTAAAAGGTGCCAAGAACAACCCATGCTTTCAGGAAAAGATATTCCATCATGCATCAAAGTGGTGGAAGCCTGAGAAAAAATTTTCACAATGAGATTAGCCTTTGAAATAATCTCCCCAAGGACAAATTTTAAGACTCAGCTGAAGAGGGTGCTAGGCCATCTTGTCTTGACTGTGCTCTCACCAAGGAAGTTTGGACCAGATGATCCAAGAAGTCCCTTTCAACCTGCTATTCCACGATGCACTGCTCCACTGCCATATGCAAAGATGAGCAAAAGGTACCACCCCCATTTCTCCCCAAGACATCTACTAAAATTTAACCTAAGCATTACAACTAGAAGTTACAAGGTGCTCCAGCATAAACAGTGATGCCAGTCATATGCTTTAACCAACATGGAAAGAATTCATTCCAAAGGAAATGGATCCCTCCACCAATCTCTAATGCTGAGACATTAGAGATTCCATATCAGTGTCTACTTGTATATTTGCAGAGTGCAACCTTATCCCAAAAGATATTTAAGTCTGACCCAAAGTCTTTGTAGGCAGTAACTTTGAAATACCTTTGAGGAAAGTTTTAGTGGGAACAATCAATGTGGACTCCAGCTTGCTTTTACACTGCCTAGATGAGCTTACCTTTAACATACTGATCCCACTCTTTTCTGAAATCCAAGTCCATGTAGACATCTACACACAATTTTGGGGGAACATCAGCGAGACCACCAAAGATTTTATATTCATAAAGTCCTGATTGCTGTGGAAACAGAATGAAGAGAGGAAAAGTCACACAGGAAAGGGAAGTACTCTGCATCAGGGTGAACAGCTGAAGGAAGTTAGGTGGGGCACAAATTACAAATATGCTCAAGAAGTGTTGAGAAAACAATATAAGATTCAGTCTTTAACCTCTCGACTTTTTGATCTATACATGAAAGTGTAAATCAAGACAGCCTGACCTGCCCTGCACAATGGCTGTTCCTTCCCTTACACCAGTACCCTTTTTACTTCATCACGAGTTCCAGAGGGAGCATGTTTCTTCACAGACACCGTCCCCTTTTCATCTCCAGTGGTCAGTGTGGACTAAATCCTGCCCACACTGAGGTTTACCAGAAGCATTAAATTCTTGTGACAAGTTAGTTATGCTTACACATCAGGCTAGGATACAAGAATGCTTTACAATGTCCACACTTATATACAGCGCACTCATATCTGCCTTGAATATTTATCAGCTATTTTCTTTCAGAATGCTGTATACACTGAAGGGGTGGGGTGCAGGATGTCTCCTGTTTTAATGTTACTTTCAACATATGGTAATTCCATCTGCGCCTATAGAGCAATGTTTGTACCATTGTTAGTACGAGTTCAGGACTAAGTTAAAACAATGAGAGTTCAGGACTAAATTAAAACAATGAGAGTATTTCAAATATACAGCATAGAAATCAAATCAAAGCATTCCCAAGGAAAGGAAAAGAAGGATTATACAAAAGAAGGATTATCTTCTGCTAGTGAATAGATGAATTTTCTTCTTTTCCTTGCCTTCACAAATCAACTCCAGAAGATGAAGATTTGAAGTACCAGAAAACAGTACTGTCAGCAACAGAAACCAGTAATGTCAGCAAGGAGCTTAAGCTACTAATCTTCACTGTGGCTTCACTGAAGCACCAATCACCAGCTTCAAACCTGAACTATTCAACATCTGTGTAACCCCATGCACTCATCATCTTTGTAAGAGGCATCAACAAGAACTGCTTTCTTAATGTAAATTGCTGTTTTTCTCACAAGAAAAACAGCAATTTACAGAAAGAAAGTTAAAACAAAAGTAAAATGTTTCCATTTTTCTGAGGCATGCTATCAGGAGAGTCAATCAGCTTGGCTGGAATGCAGCACTGAGCTGGAAGGCCCAGATCTATTTCTGCAGCCTGAAGAGAAGGTGGAAAGACAAGGCAAAAAGAGAAGGCAACAGGAAGAATAATTGCTGCTTTCAGCTTCCTGGACTACTGTTGTACAGGGGAGTTGAAATTCAGTAAGTGCTAAAAGCTAATTTTTCCAGTAACAACTTTAAACAAAGACCTTCCTTCTAGAGTTCATCTTCTCTTGTAGCAATCTGAAGCAACTGAAAGACAAAACAGGAGATTTATTTCCCAGGAGTCACAATATTGGACTTGAAAAGGTCCTTTGCATCCTATGTAGTCTGTCCATCCAGCCTAAACTAGGGGCATCGTACACTACACAAAAAAAAAATGACACACACCTGTAAATGTTTTTTTTGTTTGTTTCAAATAGTCCTTTTAGCTCTACAGTCCTTCTGTATAAAAGCACAAGAAGATGAAGAGGAGAAGCCTAAGCTCCCTTCCATCTCACCAGCTGCATTCATACAATAGCAGCACAGCCACTGCAGTAAGCCAGGGTTTCCCTGGCCCCATGTGCCTGGCTAAATCCAGCCTCCAGCTTCCCAAAGTTCCTTTGCCTTCATCCACTGCATAATGCACCTACAGCTCTGGGTTGAGCTCTGATCCTAAAGCCTCTACTTCATCCACTCCAGCAGGAACACCCCCAGCGCCACGAACTCCATCTACTCACTAATTCTTGCATGGATACCTGGCAGGCACGCCAGCCTCACCTGTGCTGTGAGCACCTATTGATAAGCTTGTCTTGCCATTGCCAGTCACCACAAACACACTGTAAACAGGGACTATTTATCACTGAAGAAAATTCCAAGGTCTATGAAGTGATGGTTTTTTAAAGAGGCTTTCTCCACCCCATTGTGCCTTTAGCACAGCCCTGTACGCTTGCTGATTTTTTTCTAACATTACCATGTCTGAAATTATTTCTCAGAATACAAATACAAAATTGTCATGCAAAGACCAGCGTGAAGTCCAGAAGGAGCTGAGAGGAAACTATGATCACTCAGTTAAAAAACCAGGATATTTATATGTACATATATTTCTATATGGATTTAGAAGTCAGTATTGAATAATAAATCTGTGTCAAAATGGAAACACTGTCAATCACAAGTCAGTTCCTAAGCTACTGAAGTTCTTTAAAGAAGTTAGTCCCCCCCATAAGGGAAGAAAATTTCATTCCAACCCTTTCTGAACCAGCTCCTGGTTTCAGAGGTGGAAAATCAGTGTGAAGGGAGTTCTGGAGAGAGGCAGGAAGGGGCGGGGGCTCCCGGAGAGAGGATGCAATGACACGGGCGGGGCTCGGGAGAAGATGTTTAGGGACACGCTCCCCTGACCGCAAACCCGCTCCGAGGGGGCTCGGGAGGGTGGCACATCGACCACCCCGGAGTTCCACATGCTCGCCTCCGCGGGGTCACTGCGGCCCGGCAGCTTTCCCATCAGCACTTAATGGCATTAGCCGGAAAGCTGCTTTCTGCGAGCCTGCAGAAACCGAGCCCAGGCCCGTGCGGGGAACCGGCGGCTGCGGGCGGGGTCGTGCGGGGACCACCGCCCCCATCCCCGTTACCACCGCCCCCATCCCCGTTACCACCGCCCCCAATCCCGTTACCACCGCCCCCAATCCCGTTACCACCGCCCCCATCCCCGCCACCACCGCCCCCAATCCCGTTACCACCGCCCCCATCCCCGTTACCACCGCCCCCATCCCCGTCACCACCGCCCCCATCCCCTTCACCACCGCCCCCAATCCCGTTACCACCGCCCCCATCCCCGTTACCACCGCCCCCATCCCCTTCACCACCGCCCCATCCCCTTCACCACCGCCCCCATCCCCGCCACCACCGCCCCCATCCCCTTCACCACCGCCCCCATCCCCTTCACCACCGCCCCCGGCCGCCCGGGCCGCGCTGCCCGAGCCCGCCCACCTCGTGGTGCAGCCGGTAGATCCGCACGCCCATGGTCTCCACCAGGAGCTGCCAGGGCCCCGCCGCGGCCGGCGCCGGCTGGTCCAGCTCCCGGCAGGCGGCCCCAAACTGCTCCTCCGAGAAGCCCCGCGACACCGGCTCCTCCGGCTCCGGCGGCTCCGCCATCCCCGGCGGCGGCCGGGCGGGCGCAAGCCCCGGCCGGGCACAGCCCCGTCCGGCCCGCCCCGCTCCGCCCCGGGGCCGGGCCCCGCCGAGCTGCGGGGCCGGGGCAGCGGGCTCGGGGTGGCGGCGGTTTCACGGCCCGGCCCTGCCCGGCAGGTGCGCTCCGTGCGCACTCGCGTCAGGCCGGGTCTCGGTGGCGGTGCCTCTGAGTGTGTGTGACATCAGCCTGGTGCCAGCACGGGGACAGCTCCGTGGGTGTGATGGTCAGGGCCGTCCCTTTGGGGTGTTCCCCAAGGACGCAGATTGAACACTGTGGGCACGTGTATTTTTGTGTGTGTTCGCATTTTGACGGGCAGTTTTCCTTACGGACTGTACATATGAGAGCATTACATAAAGAACCTGTAACTGCTGTACAGCTGCTTGGCAGGTGAGTGTGGCCCTGGCCCACCCACCGAGGCCCAGCCAGCCTGGCAGAGAGGGGGAGCAGCAGGCTCTGGCCCATGGCAGACTCGGCTGCACTGGGGTGCACTGGGGTGGGCAGGGTGGAAGGGGACAGAAAACCTTCACTGGGGTGAGCTCCCGGGTAGGAGGAATCCACTGGCAGGGACTCATTTTGCATCTTGCTCAGGCTCTGCAGTGACACCACCTATCACACTCAGCCAAGCATTAAAGCCTTTAAAATGTGACTATGGCAGGTTTTGCTCCCAGGAGCTGTAAATCTGTTTTCATTACAGCTTTATTTTTCTAATTCCTGTGAGATTTTCCTGCTGAACACTGTGTCTTCAGAATAAAACAAGCAGCTCTGAGCAGTGGGACGTCATCAAACCTACTGACTGGCAGCACCACCCAATGTATTTGGTGGTAACCTCTGTGCAAGGCTGGAATAATGTAGTATTTCTAGCTTCCCTGCCAAGTGGCTGAGCTCTTTGACAAAGAGTTCACTTATGTCAGCTGTCCTTTCCAGTTCCAGTCAATTGGTTTGCAAGCAGAGCATGAGGATTTCTGGCTGACTGGTTTGGACATACAGGCTGACCCTCATCCTTGCACAGTCCAGAAAACTTTTGGAGAGAGCATTATGGCAGAAGGCAAGATTGGATCTCACCAAATTCCTCTCAGTATGTAAATTTGATGCCAGAACTTGACCTGTACTATCTTCATAAAATAATGTCAGTAATGTTAATAAATATCTGCTCATATCTTACCTGCTCTCACCTCCTCACTGAGACTGGCAAGCATTTCAGTTATTTTGTAGTAATCTTATGTGTATTATTATTATTATTACTACTATTTATAAAATAGGTATAAATATTTTGGCTTATTTTTGTTCTTCCTTTAAACATTAATTAAAATGGCACGCTCACAGTGAGCCCAGTTGGTTCTCCAAATATCAAGGCAACACATTTCTTATGGCTGATCCCTTATGAGTAATTTCTTGGCTAAGTTGCCCTGAGTGAAGCTGTTCTGGCCACCCAGCTGAGGAGCTGGTCTTTAAAATGGAATATGAGGCAACGGTGTGGAGGTGAGACTAATTTAGTTTTTCTTGCAGAAATATTTCTTTACTTACGCAAAGCTTTTATCAGATTGCTGTCACTTTTAAGTCCCATTCTTTCTCTGAAATAAGGCTCAGTGAAACTGAAAGAGCTTGTGGCTCGTTTGCACAAAGGTGACTTTGACCCAGTATGAAAAAGAAGGAGTTGTGAGTCAAGAACTGATCTTTAACATGCAGCAAGGGCACATGCCTGTGAGATTACATGATCTCCTTGTTTGTGCAAAGTGACTGAAGTGATCACAGCTCCGTGTTGCCTATTATTTTAGGGTCAATGTTTTGTATTATATGGTTGTCTACATGGCATCAGTAAGTTGGCTTCAGCTGCCTGACCACTCCCTCTTTCCCCAGCACTTTCATGAAAAAGAGAGATTTATCTCACAAGGCCACTCTAGGGACAAAAGCTTTCAAAAAAGGCATTACTATGTGACCTTTTTTCTTGGTAAATAAGGAGTGGTGATTACTGAGAAAGCACAAGCTGTTCTGAGAGTTTATTTTCTGTTTTCATGTATGTTTACGTAAGTGTTATTATTTATCACTTGTATTTCCATGTGTTGCCCTTAGCTTAGGGATAGAAGCTGAAGTTTGAACTCAAGTCCTTTAGAATCTTCACTGCTGGGTAGTGGCTGTAGGCTGGGATGAGTTCAGGACTGATTTTCTACTGCTCTGCCCCAACACTGTGGGACAGTAACTCTGCTGGGCCAGCTGGGTCTGGGAACACGAACCCAAAGGCAGCCTGGATGCAGCAAAATCCAGTCCCACACATGGATCAGGGACCCAAATGCCATTTAAGTGAAAATAGAGGGTTACTATTCTGGGGCAATGAGGGGGAGTTTCAAAAGTGCCCATAACTTGATCTACATACTTGGTGGATCTCAGGCTTCAGGTTAGTTACCCGATAGTGTAGTAGTTAGCGTACCTGGTTTTCAGCCAGGCTTTCTGGTATGGGAAGGTTTAGCTTTTATCCCTGGTGGTGTATAAGGACAGGTTGGACTGGGCTTTTAGCACCTGGTCTAGTAGAAGGTGTCCCTGCCCATGGCAAAGGGTTGGAATGAGATGGGAAGATCTTTAAGGATCCTTCCAATCCAAACCATTCTGTGATTTTATGATTCTCTTTAGCTGCTGCTGCTCTGAGTGGGAAATATACCTCAAGGAAATTTGCTGATTTGGGCTATCAGTGGCATTAATGCACCTAAATCTTCCACCTGTTTCTTAGAATGGAAATAAATCGGTATGAATTCCACCCAACACCTAACCTTTCTGCTACTGAAATCAGTGCTGGGTAATCCAATGAATTCTGTGGCATGGAACAAAACCAGGAAACTGGACAACTCCTACATCAGAAAATCACATGTGGCCAGAAGTGAAACCAGCAATGAATACTACACTGATGTTTTCAGGCCCCAATGTTTATTTTGGATATGTGCATCCATATGTGGGAGAATGTTCCCAGCTATATTGTGTTTTCCTCTATCTGTCTCTGTGTGGCACTGGTGCACTTTGAAAAATTCTTGAAGATGAATTAAAGATGTGGGATTTTGATGAATTCAACTGTTGTGCAGACATTTATATACTACTGTAATTCCATTTTACTCAGTGCATTCCAAAAACTTTGCAAAACTGCTGAATAGTCCTCCCTTACCATTTATACAATTTGTACATTTGCATTTCTCATATACACAGCCAAAGCAATTATAAGCTTCTGCTGCTGTTGCTTTATTGACTGCATCATGTAAAAGCCTTTCTCACAAATTGTTTCATGACTTGTACAGTTTGCAAGAAGATGATTCTTCATCCAGAAAGCTGAGAAATAACAACAGCATCTCCCATCACAGCCATGCATGTGTAAGGTAGTCCATATTCTCCTCTCTTGTATGAGTCAAAGGGAAATCTGTTTTTTCAACATTTTTAGAGCACACAGAAAATATAGCCTGTCTGCTACATAGCCTTTATATATTTTATGTATTCTATATATGTTTATAAATATGTTTTTATTCCTAAGTATTTAGGCAGGGAGGGTCACCTAGGGTGATTTTTACAAAGAATTAGCACAAAACATGCTCTGCTTGAGCTGTCATATGTCATAAGTGGCTATTAAATACTGGTTTATAATGGCCTTCTTCATAGAGTTGAATTTAACCCCAAATTATGACAGTTTCTATATGGAATATTCAACAGAGTTCCACCCAAATAGAAGAGGATTCAGAGGGTAACGAGTTCTGCAGTTTTCTGCCTTCTGATACTAAGTGTTTTCTACCTTTGGGAGATAGTTTATTATGCTGAACTCCTGGTGTCAGAACCCATCTCTTTCATTTGACCATGTATACTTTTGATTTACATCTTTTAGCCACAGTTTCTCTGGAAAGTAACACACTCCCAGTGCAAACAAACTGGAGATATAGAGGTGCAACCTGTTTACCTGGCCCTGAAGAAAGAGGGGTAATTTTAAATTTCACTGTAGGAAAGAAGGGATTTCACCATTACTTGCATGACCTAAAATGACTCATTCAAAAGATAAGACAGCCTGTTTAGATCTTCACTTGGTTTGGTAAATGCTTATCACTACCACACCCTCTACTTTCTTAACTTGTTTACATGGATGTAGAAATATTTCTAAACATTTCCTTTAGCAGGTGATGTGAAAGCAGATGATATATATGAAAAGCTTTCTTTTGTGGGAACAGTAGGAAATGGTCTTACTGCAATTATTCTTTTTTTTTTTTCCTTTTTAAACTACCCTTTAGGTCAGACACTTGACTTACTGTAAATTTCACACAAGTCACCTATTATATAGGAGAAAAGCTGTGTATTTTAATTTTGTGCAATATTTTAGATAGATTTTGTGTATAAATTTAGTCCTAAGGATTGTAGTGAAGTAGGACAAAGAAAGACTCATCAGACAGGAAGTAATTCAGCCAAAGGCCTGTATAGCTTAGTTTAAAACTCATCACTTTCTACTGTTGGAGAGTCAATAACAGCTGGCTGAAACACTCCATGTTTGTTAGACAGACCACTTGCAGAGGGAACAGTGCATGCTCTTTATACCCTACCTACTGAAAAAGGAAGCAAATGAAATGAAAATGTCTCTTGACAATATCCACTAACTTGGACTACTCACTTTTTCAGCTTTTTGTCTGCATTTCCCTTCATGTCTTTAAGCCCTGTAAATTCTTTGGGTGACTCAGTGCAGGTGGAAAACCAAGAAAATAGATAATTCCTATTTTGAAGTTAAATTTCAGCTGAATCTGCTGCATCCTACTGCAATAGTCTCTAATAAAAATCCTGGTTATGGTGAAATTACAGCACTGGCGTTTGCTCCCACGCTTCCCCCGACTTGGCCAGAAAGCTGCCACGGTGGCCAAAGATTCAGAGGTTCTGTAACCAACTTATGCAAGGTTGAAGAATTGGCTTCTTGTGGTGTGATGCATCCCTCTGCTAATTAAAAGCACATGTCCACACAAGGAATGCAGATCTTCAAATGGGAACTTCATGTAATTATGAAAGCAGTAGGAGATAAGAATAATTGTTTTCAGTTCCAGATATCCTGTCTTCTTCAGCACTGCAGGAAGATTAAGTGAAAGTCAAGGAAGGCAATAACAAAGTTCACATGCACAGCAGGATAGCTGATGTTGACCAAAGCACTAGTAGGATCTAATGGAGTTCAAAGAAAATTCCTTTTCATATTCCCAGCCACCAAAGAGGTTTCTCACAGTCGTTATAAGCACATCCATTTCATGCGCCTGAGTACCCACAGAGTGGCTGGTTTACACAGCTATCAACCAGCTGGGCTGTAAACTGTGTTCATGAGAGGGGAGCTACAACTTTTTATGTGAAATTATTTGCTACTCTGGCTTAACTGGCTTTGGACTCCTTTTGGACTCCACTCCTCATCACAAAACACATACACTGCATGGCATGGTAAGGACAATTTATAATATATTGAACATGTTGAAAGGGCACTTTTTGAAAGTTTCACGAAATGCAGTGTCCGTGTGTGGGCTTAGGGATAAAATCAAAGGAAAATTCAGTAGAGGGTTAGGGAAAAGGTAAGAAAAACAAAGCAAATAGGGAGCCCACAATGGTTGTACTTTGCCAGATTAGTGAGTCACTGTTTGCTGTGCTGTTGAGGCCCAGGAGACTGTTAGAAACTCAAAGGAAGCCATGAAGTATTGCAAGTGTGTTTCAGTCGGCAGAGCAACAGCATTGCTCAATTTAGGAGCAGAACTGCTCTCTCAGTAGGCGCCATGAGTTCCAGAATCACACACGCTTCTTGCTTATCAGCCCAACTTTGGGGCTGCACTTCCCTCTAAGCAGCTGTGTTTAGGCCCCTGGGAGGAGATTTTGTCATTTAGGGCAGGTCCTAAAGGGGAGCTATGTATCACTGAAGCCTGGCAGTCCAAAACTGTGAACCTGTAACCCCTCACTGCAGCTGTTGCTCAGCCCTGAAGTTTCCTCAGCTGTTTGCACTGAATTTCTACAGGTGCCGAACATGCTGCTCCGGGTGTGTCTGGTCCTTCTTTCCTTACATCCTTGTTGAGCTGTGCTCAGAACACAGCAGGACCTTAAAAGGCAGAGGTAGTCAGTCATCCCCTTTTTTAAAAAGCCAGAGGGCTGGTGCCCAAGTTGTTTTAAACCCTTCAGTGCCTGAGTGCTGCAAATCCATCCTTCTAGGGGAGAGCACACTGATCTCTCAGCACTAGAGGAGACCTCATTGCCATCACTTTTTATTGCAGCTTTTATGCTTCACAGCAAGAAATAAGAATTGCATGAGGTCTAGCAGAGTGTGTGACTTTTTTGCCTATTGTTAGGGCATTTGTTTGTACAGAAACCTGAATTCTAAGCCCAGCTTTTTGTGCCTGTTTATGTGTATTAGAATAGCTCCTAAAAATCAGTTTCATGAGATATCTTATGTAAAACTTCCAGTGTTTTATGTAATATTTTCAGTAATGAAGTTGGCATGAAAAAATAAGAATGTACTAGTGGAGCTGTGGATGGTGTAAGCCTGAGAGGGAGGTTCTCTGTCAACATAGGAGGATCAAATACTAGACTGGAAGGACTAGAGAGGAACTGATGTAACAGGAATGGGGTGAAATTTAGGTCATGCACACATGTGCAAACAGCAAGAATTTCTGATATAAAGTGAAAAATGAAACTGATACTGGAGAAAAAACCAGACATCCTGAACAATCAGAAGAAAATTATGAAATGTTAGTATTTCTAGTAGGCCAGGAAAATACTTGCACTTCCATGGAAGAAGTTGGTAAGACATCTGAAAAAAAAGATTGAAAATAAGCCTGAGAGAGTTTAATTTCTCCCTCTTAGGGCATTAGAGGGTTAATTGCCAAAAGAGAGAGTAACTGCTTCAGCCAAATGTTTACTTGTCCATGTATAATTGTCTGTGAACCCATTCAGCTAAAAACAAGGTTCCTAGATATCAACAGAATAAGGCTTCTAGTCTCCAACTGGAGTAGGAAACCTGGTTGTTTTTGAGGTGGAACTTATCAAGTCTAATAAAGATATTACAGACATGGCTGCCTGTACTGGGAAGGACCAGACAATGGTCCAGGAGATCCTGCCTAATGAAGATCCCCTCAGATCCAGTTCGTTTGTCATTTCTGCTCAAATGCTGATGTATTTGATGGGAGCACCAGCAAGTGGGGGGAAAAATTGACAGTTTCTTGCATAAAGCTGTGGAGCTTTTCCAGAACCTGGTTGATTTGTCTGGAGGAGATGAACCCTTGGCAGGGTCTCCTCACTGGGCAATTCTTAACAATACACAGGATGAAATCCTGGCCCTTGTGAAGCTGATGGAAGTTTTACCATTAATTTCTGAGGCCAGGATTTCACCCTGGGAGTCAAAAGTACATGCATGCTTTCAGAGACAGAGTGGCTAATTAAATACATCTGGTGTACTGTTCTTTTATCAATCATTGATAAAATAGTGTATTTGAAATATAAACTGTCATTGAGCTTAACCACAAAATTCAAACATGCCCCTTTACAAGACTTAAAAGCATAATTTGTCTGCTTTTTGTCTGAAGTAACAGAAATCATGGTAAAAAATTAACACACACCCACACCCATCTTCTCCAAACCCCTGTAGTATTTGATGTGCTGCAGAAATGAGTAATTAAAGCTTAGGAAAGCCAGTTAAAATATTTCGAAATGATACATAAAACTTTATCCTGTAAGAATGCCATCCGAAGCTATGTTCCTCCTCCTTTAATTTCTGAGCAGTTGAGCTAGGGCTTCATCAGGATTTCGGGAGGGACTGTGCTTTGAAGTGACCCAGCACGGCCACCCAGCGAGCTCAGGACAGGTACTGACCCTCACCCACACTGCTGCAGCCGGGATGTGCCCGAGCAGCCGGCACGGGGCTGGGTGCGCAGGAGGGCATGGGGGGCTGCGGGGGAAGAAGGGGCTGCGGGAGGGCATGGAGGGCTTCGGGAGGGCATGGGGGGCTGCGGGAGGGAAGAAGGGGCTGCGGGAGGGCATGGGGGGCTGCGGGAGGGAAGAAGGGGCTGAGGGAGGGAAGAAGGGGCTGCGGGAGGGAAGAAGGGGCTGAGGGAGGGCAGAAGGGGTTGCGGGAGGGAAGAAGGGGCTGCGGGAGGGAAGAAGGGGCTGAGGGAGGGAAGAAGGGGCTGAGGGAGGGAAGAAGGGGCTGCGGGAGGGCATGGAGGGCTGCGGGGGGCATGGGGGGCTGCGGTAGGGCAGAGGGGGCTGCGGGAGGGAAGAAGGGGCTGCGGGAGGGAAGAAGGGGCTGCGGGAGGGCATGGGGGGCTGCGGGAGGGAAGAAGGGGCTGCGGGAGGGCAGAGGGGGCTGCTGGAGGGCAGAGGGGGCTGCGGGGGTGCATGGGGGGCTGCGGGAGGGCAGAGGGGGCTGCGGGGTCCGTCCCTGCAGGACGCGCCCCCGGCCCCGTGTGTGAGACCTGCCGCGGGCAGGGCGCGATGCGGAGCCTCCGCTCGGTGCGTCCCCGCCGTGCGCATCCCTGTGCCGGCTGTGAGCAGCGCGGGGCGGAGGGAGAGGCCCGGCCCCTGGCCGGCCCAGCCCGGACACCCTCCCGGCCCCCCCGCCCAGCGGGACCGTCCCGCTGCCGCCCCGCCCGCCGCAGCTCCCGCCGCTGAATTTGCTCCGGTCCCTTAATTGCTTCGTTCTCACCGAGAACTTTGTTTACAGTCCCTTGTGCGGCGAGCTGCATCCCCTCTTATGCTGGCTGCCGGCTGGTGGCCGCCGCAGTCCCGCCCGGCGGCCGGGAGGTAAGGCACGGCTCGGCTTCGCTAGGCACGGCTCGCTATGGCACACTAGCCCATGCTGTGGCGCACTGGCCCGGCCTGGGGCAGGGACTGGCACGGCTCCGCTCGGCTCGGCTCGGCTCGGCTCGGCTCGCTGGCAGCCCCGGAGCCGCACGCCCCGCGGGCGCGCCCCCGCCGGCTCCCGGTGCCCGCGGGGCTCCGGCTCCGTGCCCGGCTCCCCGGGCGGCCGGGGCTGCTCGGGCTGCGCTCCGGCACGGGGCTCTCCCCGCTTCCAGCAGCCGCGGGGGCTCGGCAGTCGGAGCCGCTGCAGGTCGGGTGTCCCGCGGAGCGCTGCCTCCCGGTACCGCAGGGCTGTACGTGCACAAGGCTTTCCCCGCCTGCTCGCCTCTCTGCTCTCTTGCGGAGGTACTCGGGGGCGGGAGTGACACGCAGGATTTTAGCCCAGGTGTGTGCGTGCCGTGCAGCAGGCGCGTTTGAAAGTTTTGCAGTTGGCACATAAAAAGTTGGTTTCTGGAGGAGTTGGATTGACACTCCCACCCTACACCTCGGCTATGTGGGGAAAACGAAAAAGGTGCGAGAGTTTATATCTGTTCATGATTTTACTTAAAAACTTGGTGAGAGAAACTTACTGCATCCTGAGGCAGCTGGTATGGAGGCAATGTGTTCTTCTCCTGCCTCTGTAGCTCAGGGCATGCTCCTGGAGTCTTGTAAGTACACATTCTGGTTTGTATTTTCCAGGAGCGCTCACCTGGGGCAGAGCTGCGGGATTGTGTTGAGGATTACTACAGTCTGTTGAATTCTGAATGAACTCAGGCTCTCCAGTTGGGACAGAAGGACTCCTTAGGCTATTTTCCATAGTCACTTTAATGCATAGCCATAGTGTGAAGTGTTAGCATTATGATTTGTTGGGATTTTACATAAGCAAAAAAGGGTGCCTGAAGTATTGTGTAAGATAGAGAGAGTCTGGTCTAGAGCTTGAAGGTGGAAAACTCAAATGTGTCCCACTGGTTATAAATAAAATATTAAAAAGAGGAAAGGGTTGTAGTGGCTCTTTGCCCTTGCACAGAGATAGTCCCTATGTGGGAAGCCTCCTGAGAGAGCACCACATTGAAATGATTCCCAGTTAAACGCTGAAAGCTTCATTTAGACATTTCATGTGTTTCTGCTTCAAAGTTTTGTGGTGGGAGAGGGAAGGAGAAGGTAAGATATTACATGTCTAAGAAGTTGCTCTGTCAGAAATTTTTACAAAAACATTAATTTAAAATAAAAATATCTAAACTGTGTGCAGTCAGGGATAAATACAAATAAATAACTGACAGAGACATTAATCTTTTCCAAGCAAGATGCTGGCAGAGTGGCTTAGGGGGCACAATTGCACTGGGAAGAGCTTTCAAACAAATGTAACCTTGCTGTAATCCAAGTAGAAGTTGACTGCAAGCACATTTATGAGGTCTCCATTTGTTTTAATGAAATCTAGATTATTTATCTGAAGTCAGGATTTTTTTTCCTGCATTTCCCTCCAAACGTTTCAGAAAGTTAAACTAATTCCTAGGTCCTGTGGAAAAGGATATAATCAATGAGATAAACAAGTAGACTTCCTTATTATTAGCTAACTTCAATAATCAGCTAAATATAATTTGGCAATATCACAGGCTTATTGCAAGGATCTTCTGGAGAACAGCAGCAGTTTGTGCCTGTAAATGTTTGTGTTTGTGAAATGTTAGCAGGGTCTAAATAACTTAAAAACATAAAATCCCTTAAAGTTACTCTCATGAGTTTACTCTCATCCCCATTTAGGGCTCCTGCTTCCATGTTGAAATCATCTTCCGTGATCATGCACTTCTAGAAAGGGTGTCACATAAGATTAGCAACATAAGTCTGCTGCTTCGTGAGTTTTACCCAGCTGCCTGGTGATTTCACAGCTGTTTCTGCAGTTGATAACAATTTCCATCGCTCTGCTTTTTGCAGAGTTGTCACTGCCCTGCTGCAGTTTGCCTTGTCCCTCTTGGAGTTATGAATCTTATTTTTCAAAATCCAGTAACAGAAATGAACAACATGAAATATAGTGGACTTGTGTTTATTACAGAGAGTTCTTGGACTGTGTAAGTCTGCCTTTTTTATTCTGAGCGTTTGGGATTATATTACGTAGGTTTTCTAATAGTGGAAGAGATCTAACAGGTTTTTTTAGTGGTGTGTTGTCATAGTTCACAGCTAGGAACAGGGAGATGGAATGATGTGCTCAAAGAAATTGGACACATAGAAGAGACAAACTCCCATATATTCTGAATCATTATTCACACAGGTGAAGTGAGCAATAGAAATTAAATTAAATAGGATTTTTATCTGCAGTATTTCTTGTGCATTGACTTTTCCTGCCTGGCTCTTTCTGGGGACTTGACTGGGTTATGGTACTAACTACTGCGACGTCACATCGTCAAAGGAAGATGTTACATTGGGCCAGAAATGGGTGGCTGCTTCCAAGAAAAGAGGCAGAAGCCACTAGGAGAGCCAGAGGGAGAACGTCTCCTGCTTTGGTTAGGTTAGGAGCAGGAGTCAGCCCACAGCAGAAGCATAGCCCACAGCCCACAGCATTTACACTCATGACTTTTATTCTTAAGAAGTTCATAAATATTCAACAACTTTTCTTGTAGGAAACTTCCACGCTAGAATATTGTCACCTCCAGTTCATCATTCAGCAACATCTGACACTTCAAAGCCTCGAGCAGCTCTTTTTGCCTTGAACTGTCATACAGGACATCTTCAGCACTCTTCCTCTGCTTTCTGAGCCAAGGATCTTTTACCATGGATTTCTCCTGGATCTGGTAGGTGTGCATGCTGATGGATTTAATGTCTTTTTGATAAATCTAAGCTTACCCTCACCAGTGGCTAAAATTTTTCTCTCCCCTTATCCAGGGTTAGCCACAGATTGCCACAGAAGCACATTCTTCCTCCAACTCAAAGTAGCTCCTTAAGATAGTACTTGTGGTATGATTAGTGTGAGGATGCTGGTGTTGCTGGGTATCTTTGCCTAAATTTCTTACCCTGAAACTTGAACCAAATCACCTGTTGGCTTAAGTCAGAAGTGACTTTGCTGGCAATGAGGATCCAGTGCCCTTTTTTCTATGGCTGGATACCTTTGCTCACACTTCAGATAGGTTCTGTTGTTTATTTCATTTAATAGTATTTCAATAGAGGGTTGTTTATTTGTTTTATATGAATGTCTGCCTTCTTACATCCTATTCCAGACAAATACTGTGCTCCTCAGAAATTAACAGATATTTTGCCATTGACTTAATTATGATAGATTAGAATATTTTTTTCCTGTTAGATTTGACTATATAAATATATCTCCTTTCTTCATAAATCTCTGTAGAAGAGGTCTAGGAGATTTTAATGCTCATTGAAGATGTATCTGAACCAGAGTAACAAGGACTTTGGAGACAGGAGTAAATACATTTTGATTAAAAGTTAAAATTTCTCAGAATAATAATGCTTATTATGGACTTTTTCAAGTTATTTGTCAGTTTCCCTATTTCAGTGACTGTTAGAGTACTTGGACTTTTGAATAGTTATTACAGTGTATTTGAGCCAATAGACCTTTTATATGCAAAATATTTAAATTTTTTTCTCCCTCAAATTTGATAATAAAATGTTACACTAATTGAATGGTAAGATCAAAAAAGGTGACATTTGGGGACCACATTCCTATGTTATGCTGAACTTCTGTAACGTTTTATGGATAAGTAATGCAGCCACATAATGGCACCAGTGTACATCTCACTGCTGGGTCAGTCATTATTGAAAATGTAGAACTTGGGCTCAGATCCACATGGGAACAGATTAATGACACTTGAGAGCAAACCCATGGCTTTCCTGGGCTCTTTCTGATTTAAAAGGCATTTAATCATGCATTATGATTCAAAGAACAAAGCTACCAAACCTAGGAGAATTTAGGGTATCTAAGGTGTCAGCACTGATATATTTGCTTTGTCTGAGCAAATCCCTTTCCTGCCCTTGGAGATCCTGAGTACTCACAGAAACAGGCAGAATCATTGAATGGTCATGGTTGGAAGAGACTTCTGGAGGTCATATGGTCTGACCCCCCTATTGCTCAGCACGTAGGCAGTGCTGCCCAGGACTGTGCACAGGGCTTTTGATTATCTCCGAGCGTAGAGACTCCAAAACTTCACTAGGTTCCAGTGCTCAGTTACCCTCACAGTAAAAAAGTTTTTGTGATGATCAGATAGAGTGTTTCAGTGTGTGTCTGTTACCTCTTGGGCTGTCACTGTGTGTGCTTGGGTGTGTTGTGTGTGCTCAGCAGGGACAGGCTCCTCTGGCAGGGCTGAGCCCACAGGCAGCTCTGCACAGCAGATACAACAGGGAGCTGAGCACTCTTCCCCAGAGCAGTAGAACAAAAGCTTTGGCAAAGAAGATCTAGGCTTTCCTTCTCTCTTGAGGGTTCAAGGGGACTTTGTGTACAAAAACTCTGACTATATCTAGCATTTAGCCTGTTTGTGCCTATGTTTTTTTTAAAAAGAGTGAAATCCTTTTTCATGTAAAACCCACGGTCAGTTGTAGGAGGTTCTGAGATACAAAACCAAGGGCTCTCCACAATGAACGAATATATCTTAGCAACAAGGGTGGAGTGGTGGGAAAGGAAAAGGAGAATACAAGTATCTGGCAATTAACTTCCTAGTCACAGATGTGAAGGTGATAAAAGTGATAAAAGCATTACTGCATTGCCAACGCTCTTCCTTGTTCTCTGAGCTGCGTATCATGCCGCTCATGAAAGCAAAAGCGGCACAGCCCACACCAGAGTGGTGCAGGAGTCCTGGGAGTCCTGTCCAGCAGGACAGCCAGTGGTTCCCAGTGGTTCCCAGTGTCCCAGTCTCTGGAGTGTGTGTTGGGGTGCACGAAGCTGGGTCCAGGACAGAACATCTGTGGCAGCCTCGGTGTCGGCTGAGCTCACTGCAGGCCCCAGAGTGATCCCACATCACCAGAGCCCCGGAGACAAGGCTGAGCTCTGACATGGCAGCCTGGAATGGTGGAGAGCTATGGGCTCCTCTTGCTCTGAGCAGGTGGACTCTGATTTTTCCCTGGGCCCAGAGCCAAAAGGTATTTGTGTCCTGTGCAGATGCAGTCAAGCTGTACATGCTGTCAGGACTGAGAGTGTGTTTACAGTCTGGAAACAGGAGGAAAACAACCTGCTGTATCTGAGATAAGTGAATATGATGGTAAATCTCCCTCCCACAGTAACAGGGATGTAATTTCATGGATTTATAAGAGACCCATTGCTTTTGCATGGAGCCAGTGTAAATAGCAAGCTGTCAGTCTGGCATTGATATTCCTGTAACTGGAGGTTCACGAGCCTTGAGCTGAGCTGAGTGCGGGAATCTGCGTCCCCACTCCCCCCACATCTGCACCTTGTCATGACCGTTTGAATTTTTTCCCTAAGCAGCACTTGCACTGAGAAAGAGCTCACAGTTCATCCTGGTTTTTGCTGGGCTAGTACTTGACCATATTATTGTGATATGCAGTGGAGCAAATCTGTGTAACATGTTGTGTGTAGGTGTATAGAGAAACTGTGTGAAAAGTGTGTGAGCAAAAATCAAAACAGTATGTGAACTTCACCTCTTTGTGAGAAAATATAATGCCATTGAAATCTAAATTGCGTCCAGAAATACTGACTTTAGGATGTAACTTAATGTAGGATTTGGCCCACAACATTTTAATGTTGGTGTCTGTCTTGGTCTGTGACTCTCTTATTTCCAGAACTTACTTACATATTGTTGAATACTGTAGGAAATGATTCAGATCCTTCACAATCAGTCCTGTCACTGCTGATCTTGTGCATAAATCCTTGTGAGGTCTGAATGTCTGGTTGTTTGTGATCCCAAGGGGATACTTCTGTGTCCCCATTTGTCTTATAAGTAATTGGTAATCATTGGTTGAACTCATGCTCTTCTCTCCACACTGCAGCACGTGCTCAGCAGAGCCTGCCCTAGCCTAAGAACGGGCCGAGTCAAGATGACAAACGAGACAATCAAGATGACAAACGAACCTATCAAAGAGATCCTGGGCACCCCAAAGCACCCTGATTCTGTACCCACAGAGAAGAGTAACAACAATGACTGTGTGATAACCGCCATTCCTCTGGTCAGTGAGTGCCAGCTGACAGCAGCCACGGGGGGAGCAGAGCTCTCCTGCTACCGCTGCACCATCCCCTTCGGCGTGGTCATCCTGATAGCTGGCATTGTGGTCACTGCCGTGGCATACATCTTCAACTCCCATGGATCCATCATCTCCGTCTTTGGGCTGGTCCTCTTGTCCTCAGGACTCGTTCTGCTGGCTTCCAGCGCCGTGTGCTGGAAGATCAGGCAGCACAAGAAGAAAGCAAAGAGGCGGGAGAGCCAGACAGCGCTCGTGGCAAACCAGCGAACCTTGTTCGGTTAAAGGCAGCCAAGAGAAGGCTGGACAGAAGGCAGAACCTTTGTAAGTCAACTTGGCTATTTATCAGTCAGAGAGACTGCAGGTTTTAATTTAACTGTGGAAACCAACTGAAATGAAAATGGAATGGATTAAGAAATACTTGTAACAACTCCGCAAGTGCTCTCAATGTATTTCTTACTGCAGAATTGGTAGTGGTTCTTTCCAAGACAGAGGAAAACCCATTTTTCCTTCACAGAAAACTGTGTCACATAACTGCAACCATCCTAACTGTGTTCTCCCACATGCTGATTGTGTTGGAAAGGGAATGTGTGGGAACTGAGAAAATAATTTCAATAGACTTGAAATGCCAGAGGTCTCCTTAAAACACTGACATTTGTCCAAGGGAGAAATCATAGCATTTGAAGTGACTACAAGTTTATGGCCAGAGTATCTGGGACTTAAACTGTAGCTCAAAAAAAAAAAAAAAAAAAAAGGCAATAAGAACACATTGCAGATTTCTTAATAAGCTGATTCTTATATTTTATGTAACTTCCCCCTCCCAATACCTGTGGTACTTTCCCCCTTTTTTAAACCAACTAATATTGATTTTGTTTCACTATTGGATAGAAATCAGTAGAAATGTATAATTATGTTGTTTAACCTAAATAACGAGGTATGATCATAGCTTAAAACATGAGACTTTTTTGTAAATTAAAGTGGTCAGGTTTAGCACTTTTGATTATTTTGCTATAAAATTAAAAAATAAATTTCATTAAAATAATATCCAGTGCTGCTAGACTTTTAGAAAATATTTCTTTATTGCTATCAAGATAGCTTGTATCTTCAACTCTCACTGCTTTATATTTCTGTTTTTGTAGAACAACCCCTACATGTGAACACATGTACTGCTGATCTCTTACAAAAACCTCTGCAGCCTGAGGACTTTGGCTTGATAGTCCAACCCCCTGCAGCTTGATTAACAACTCTGTTATTGGAAAATCACAGCAGACAGTTCTGCAGACACTCACTGTCACAGTCAGTTTGAGACATAACTATTAATAATAACTTGTGGAAGCAAAGCTATGTGTAGTGTTTGCTGACTGAGCTTTGGGATTACAAATCTTCATGGAAAGCAGGTGCCAGGTGTCCCCTGCTTGTGGCTCAGGTGTTGATTCTGTTACTCTTGTGTTGTAGAGGTCTTCCAACTTTTCTCAGTTAATGGAGTATTGAGAGGCTTGTCCCAAATTGAAGCAAACCAGAACATGATTTCTCCTTCTTGAAGGACAAGTGGTGCTGAGCTGAGTCACAGGTTTCCACCCCGGTGTGTATGAGCAGGCAGAGGGGCTGCATGGAGTCCTTACTGTTTTTTCTCTCCTTTATTTTCCCTCTTATTTTCTCCAGGCTCAAAAGGGCTGGATGTGATTTTTGCTTTCCACTATCAAGGTGAGACAGGCCTGTGTCTTCAGAGCCTCTGGCAGCTGGGACAGTTTTGGTGATGCTGCTGCAGAGCCCACCTGCCAAAGAGGTCCTGCAGGGGGTTCCTTCTGCAGCTCATCCTGGATCCCTGTCCTTCTGCTGAAACCACACAGGAATTCTGGCTTAGGTGCCACCATTTCCTCTGCCCTCCATGGTTTAAGCTTGTTACATCCATAACTTATCCCTGGATTTGCAAACTGCACCTAGTGTTTTAAATAGAGTGAGCTATATGTGCAGGAGGGGATGTTTGGGGTCAGTATTTGCGTTGCCACACTCCATGGTTACCAGACGCTATAATAAAATCACTTGCATCAGAGGAAAGCTGACAACACATTTTAGCACTTCCATAGCCCTCACTTAATCGCGGCAGGAAGCTTTCCTGCTGCTAGGAGAACATGTTGCGTCACCAGAACATCTGACACCGGTGTCCAGTGTCAATCACTTTGCTTAAGGTCATTAAAAATATTAGGGTGTCCCCTTACGATGCACAGGTTTTGCATGAGTGACAATTCATGGGAAATGCATAGCATGATAAATAATGGAACAGGTGGACTAAAGTGGTGTCTTTCCTGTTTAAAATGAGAGAAGTGATTGACATCAGCAAAGCTGGATAAGCTAAATAGAGCTGTTCATCTTTTTCCCTCCCTGGGAACACAATAGTTTTTCTGACTCCTTCTTTCCCTTCCCCATTTCTTTTTTCGTCAGTGGAATTTTGGGGGCTGCTGAGGAGAGAACTGCAGGGGCTGTAGAGATGCTGTGATTTCCACTAAGTGTATGGCAGTTTGGCTCCGTGGTTCCTAGGCTGAGCCCGGAGCAGGAGCTGCCCTCTGCCCTCTCCAGAAGTCTTTCCCACACAGGGGTCCTCCTTTGGCCATCACTGTGATACAGCTGAGCTTGCTGTGAAAGGAGGGGAGAGGTACAAGGTGAGGCTCAGCTCCAAGTCAAAAAAGAAAAGCCAAACTCAGTGGAATGTAGACAATGGGGGTTTTGGAGCAGTTTTTTTTTCAGGAAGGGTAAATAGGAGTGAGTAAGAATTGCTCTGCTGCTACTAGAGATGATTTCCCTTTCCATATCTCTGCTCTCTGACTTTTGCAGTGCATAGGCAAGGACACAGCAGAGTTCCTGGACCAGCCTCTGCCTTGGTAATTGTGGGCTCCCGGGCATTACCCGGCCTGTGTGCAGAGACAGACACATTGCAGAGCCTGGATGTGATCCCGGGCACAGCAAAGCTTCAGGCACACTGCAGTACCACCTAACTGGACAGGCTGGGAGGCCTCTGGGGGAGAGGGAATGCTGAGCTCAGCAGCATCATCTGTGTCCTGTAGAGATGAGGTACATGCACAAGCATATTCACACCAAGAAGCAAATGAAAGGCTGTGCACAAAGTCAGGCTTGTTTGTCCTTTATTCAGAGGAGCAAAACAGTAATTTTATGGGGGAGAATTCCAGCACCTGATCCTGGTGTCCTGCAGGAGCAAAGGAAAGGTTGTGAGCAGTTCAGGCAGAGATTTTTATGCTGTTGAAGATGTTTTAAAGGTTTCATTGCTAAGTGTTCCCATGGCCTTAGGAACTGACTTTTACCCTGTAATTCATTTGCATTGATTTTGGGCCAGTCTGAAGCAGTAGTAGGATCTTTTCTGACTGACCAGTGATGATATCCTACCCATGTCTCACAGTCTATGCCTTTTTCTTCTTGAAAATCTATTTATTTCACATATTTTTATTATTATCCTCTCTCTCTGTACACACCCAGGAACAACACATCCTTTTCAGCCCTTAATGCCCAACCAAAATTTCTGCTTCGGAGTTTGAACCCCATGACTTAATCTGGATTCATTTGGAGTTTCATGCCTGGGTGCTGGGTGCTGCAGTGCACCAAGTCTTTCATGCAAAGCCATCTGGAACTCCATGATTGCTGTTTGGTGTTTCTCATGGGAATCTGAGGAGCAGAAGGATGCAACCCTGTGGAGATCAAAGTGACTTTCCAGTTCAGAAACACCTTCCTTCTGGTGTGAAAAGGCTTTGAATGCCACAAATGGTGTTTCAATTCTGGGAGAGGCTGGGTGGGAGCTGATGCAAATTTTATTGTCACAATTGCTTGTCTATCTCTTCCTGAAAACCCTGGCAGCACTGCACAAGCAAAACTGCCCTCACAAGGATAGAAAATTATCTAATAAAGGAATTGCGCTGGTGCTCTGTAACAAATGTTACAGTGAACTTAAATAATCATTTCAAAACCTAAGCACAGGAAATTGTGTCTGTAACTACACCCTGTATTGCTATTGTACACAAAGACAGTTATAGCCTGGGACAGTATTTTAAAAGAATAATCAGATTGGTATGACAATGCTTAGATTTTGTTCAAGTCAAAACGCCCAATTTACAATTCCCCAGTCATTTCACATGTTGTGTTTTGTACGTGACTCTGGCTCTAATACCATGATTTTCCAGGTTAAAAAAAAAAAAAAAGAGAGAGAAAGAAAGGTTAGTTTCACAGACTTGTGTCAAGAATTAAGTTTCTCTGCCATGGACACTTGGGAGAGCTCCTGTTACCAAACACCAAGTGTACAGTATTACTGCAGCTCCACAGAACAGGAACCAGCTCGGAGTGTGGAACGAAGAGAGGCCTGAGAGTCTCATCAGCATCCGGAAGAGTCAGGCCAGGAACAAGCTCTCTGGAATATCCCATATTCCTGCCTCAGCTTTGCTTATCCAGAGTCAAGTCCAGGGTTACTGCTCCTTTGATATCTGAGATGGAAGTCAGTGCATATTATTAGCAGGTTTCACCTAATTTGTTTTTACAATGGGCTGCAAAATAAGAACAGAACAATATTGGCAGCCATCATTTTGCATAGATATTACCAGTACCTCTGAGCATGGACAGACATCATTTCGCTTTTATATTTCCAGTACCTTTGTTGCCTGTAGCTTGTATGACATTTTAGCTATATAAATATAAATATTTGCCAGTCATGAAAGGCTTTTATATATTGAAGTACGTTACATATCAAGAACTGCACTGTATGATGTGAAAACTATAAATTCTGGCAGAAATCTATGTGTAGACTAAATCTTACAGGCTAGACCATGCGGGAGAACAATGGTCTTAAACTGCAAAATCAACTTGAATTTTTGGCTTTTATTCAGGTTGTTGATGTCACTATTAATATGACACAGGACCTAATCCTTCCTCTTGTGAGCAGCCAGTTGGAGTCCTATTGTCCTGACTGTGCATCCTAAAATTTGCATTTGTAGCAGACATGGCAATTTTGAAAAACACTTCTTTTGGATTGATGGCTTTTCCTCTTAACTCTTATTCTGTGCTTTCTACACTGATAGAAAAATTATTACATTTTAAAAACAGAAAAACAGGAAAGAAAGAGAAGAACATACAACTGTAGATGTTGGACACTGCGTAGAGTAATGGAAGGATAGTAAATGTGCCTTGTTGATGGAGACTTTTAAAAATATGTGAGTCTTGTTTCTGATACATCCTGGATTTTATCCTCAGTTTCATTCTTACAAAATGTCTGAAGTCCCCAGGTTAACATCGGTCTTAGATCCTCACCTCATATTTATTTTCTGTTTCCCAGGAACCACTTAGCTCAGTGAAAGGCAGATTCTTTTACCATCTTCTGCAGCCTGACTGACATCGAATGCCCATGTGGGATTTGCAGAGGCAGTGTCCCCATGGCTTTTTAAGGTAAAAGGTGTTCAGCCACAGTCTGCTCTTGAGGGGCTAGGCACTGTGCAGAGGTAAAGATTTCTGTGCTGCAGCAAGAGATGTCAGTGAATAATCTGTGACAAAAACATAAATAACAGCAGAGCAGCCCTTCACCGCCTCTTCTCAGCCACGCTCCCTTTCTATCTGAAGGCCCGGGTTTGTGAATAGAGTTAACAGCTTTCCTGGAAAACTGGCCCATGACATGATTTCCTTGTGAACTCCATCCACCTGTCATGTTAGGGCTTGGTGCAACGCCAGGGCTGGCAGGAAATAATAGGCAGCAGGATGCTGGTGTGTGTCGATGGCCCTGACCCTCCCATTCCTGAACATGAATAAGCCTCGGGCTAACCGGGCGTCAGAGCCGCGCGGCTCCGGGCCCTGGGACGCGCATGGGAGGGAGGCACAGCCCCTAAAATAACATCCAGCCAGCAGAGCTGCAGCCCAGAGCGCTGTGGGAAGGGATGGTGTCACATTCTCACTGCCTGCTGCTCTTTGTTCTCTGCCCTGCACCCTCACTACACTGCAGAGAGAAATCTGCTGCTTCACACAGTCAAAAAGACAAAGTAGGCCTCCATGTGAGTTGGCTTAGATTCCCCTGAACAGACTTGTTTCCCTGGAATCCATGGGGTATGGTATGGATGACCATCTCTGTTGCCACTTCTGCTTTGCTTCTATCTAGATAATTTCATTCTTTGCCTACCAACTGATGGTGCTTCAAAGAACAACCTCTGCTAGCATGCAAGCAAAGGACTTTTCACTCTGGATTGCAAAATGAACTTGTAAAGAAACATCCTGATCTCTTAACCATTTCTCTATAAACAGTTTTATCAAGAAAATCTAATGACTGGGTCTGGAAGAAAATTGTTCCCTAATCTGAAGCAAAAGTGGTACAGCAGAAGTTTAATGAAATGCAGGCTTGGAGCAAAGCATCCTGTCACCCCTTTCTCTTTTTTCCCCTAAGGCAAAACTGCTGAAGTGAGTAATATAACTCATGTGAAAGATCATAAAGATGGTCAAGTTATTGCTGATGTTTAAGCTCTTGCAAAATGACTGACTACATGCATATAGGACCAACACCTCATTAGACTTTTATAAGAAAAACCCCAACAACTTTGAGAGCAAGCTGCTCCTCCCTTGGCAAAGCCCTGAGATTCTTCCATCGCAGCAGCTGGGCCATGATAGGTGTGGCAGCCTCAACCAGCTCCAAGTGTTGTGACAGACACAAACTACCAGTGTTGACCACAGCATTCACATCACAGTCACCACTTTGCTCGCCTCCTGCCCCTCTGTGTGCTGACATCAGTGGGGCTAAGGTGGTTTTTCTGAGCAGCCTCCTCTTCCTCACTGCAGCCTGGGCTGCTCCATGCCAAGCAGGACTAGAGGGACTACAGACACAGACACAAAAAAGTGACCAGAAGTGAAAGCATGAAGCCTGGAGCTCAGGATGGGACAGAAAAATCAGGGAGAACCCATATGCCCATGTGTGTTTTGCTCACGCTAATGCTAAAGCAGAGATAAGTACTGCAGAGGAGGAACTGAAGCATGTTGGCAGCCAGCCTGGGGAGGCTTCTCTTCCCTGGCTGTGTGAAAGGCTTTCTTTTCCTCTGCACAAAGCAGAGGACAGCCAGGAGCTCTGGGCTGCACACTGAGCATTGCCACCCCGGAGCATCAGCTGCATCACAGCCTGGAGTGGCTGATGCACTTCTGGCAGTGGCTTTGTGGGACTGCAGAAGAGCTGGCCATTAGATCATTTCCCATGGGCCATCAACCAGGGACTCAGTCAGATATCAACTTTCACTCTGGTCTTTGGTCAAAATGGTCAATAAAAACCATTCCCCTGGTGGTGGTAAAACCAATTGTGCTTCTGTGGAAGAATTTACTGCTCAGCAGCCTTTGAAATACAACAGGCTCCTTCCAGTCAGAGCTACAGAATTTAAATGTGAGCCCAGAACTGGCCATTACTGAACAACAAGACTGCACAGGAACTGGCAGCCAGACATTCCCCCGCCTGCAAGTCATGTTCTACAACCGCCTGGGTTCCCAACACTCCTCCAAAACTTTGCTATGTTTTTACAGGACCCAGATCTCTTAATCCACTTGCTTTTGGTGTATTTTCTGTGTTCCCAGCCACTGCTGAGCCCACCTTTGTTACAGGCCCTGCAGCTCTGAGCATCCCCTGTCTCTCAGAGTGATGGTGCCGAGGCTGCCCAGGGCTGCTGGCAGAGCTGCCTTTGCAGGGCACCGAGGTCCTGAGAGCCGAGCAGGGACACAGATTTGGGATATTTTTCAGCGCCATCTGCTGGGGTTCTATCTGTTTTCTAATGGCACAGTTTAAGTGTGTATATTGACATATCGATTCAGTAATTCAACACTCTGTGTTCAGATGTAGGAAGGATTTAAAATTGCCAAGAATGAGAAAGGAAAACTTCTGCACCCTGGTGCTCCCACCACTGAGAGCATCCCTCAGCCTCACAACAAACACTTAGTTGTGCTCCTATGGTTCTGATAATCCTTCATTTCCTAGGATGACAGATGTATTCCAAATGCTGTAGTTACAGCTGGTCAGAAACTCCCAAGGGAATAGTCTTCCACTGGAAAACTATGATCTCGTTAAGTCAAAACATTTCACAGAAATGTAAATTTTATTGCTTCTTCATTTTTACAGGAAGTTCTAATCATTGGATTACCACATTTAATTTTAATTTCATTTTAATTTAATTTTACCGCATTGTATTTAAAAAATCAGAAAGGGCAGGATAACACGAAAGGTTTTCATCTTGCTGAAATGAAGTATGCACAAGTATGAAAGCTCTGTACCTAAATCCATGCTCAGATAAACTCCTGAGGCTGTGATTTGCATCCTTATTTGGGAAGGTAAGAAAATGAGAACAACCTTGGAGCTTTTCAGGCAATAAAATTCCAGACTATGAGGAGCTCTGATCACTGAATTTTATTTCTCTATTCTACTTGGTTTTGAGAGAAAATAACCTGATTTGGGAAATTATTTCCCTCCATTTCTGTCCCATTGCTGATGCCTTGCTAAACCCGAATTCTGCCGACGCACTCAGTTCAGCAAGACTGTTGGCAGTTCCAGTTTCCTGTAGCAAAGGCAAACCTTTTGTACTTTCTCCCTTTGGGCAGTTTTCTTTTTCCCAGTAATAGGAGTGTGTGAGGCCTTTCCAGCTGGGAAATGCATGTTGCAGGCGGCAGGGCCAAGTGTACAAAGAGAAAGGAGTCTCGGTACAAGTTACGACACCGACATCTGGCAGATAGATTTGACGTCTCTGTCACCTCCTCTGCTGGACAATGCTCTTATCCCCAGAGTGAACTCTTTGTTCAACGCTGGAACGCTGAAAATGTGACTGGCATCAGTTTTGCAGAGCACTTGGAGAGTTCTCATCTCTGCAGATCTGTCTTTAAAAGGAATAAATGCTCTGAGAGTCTCCCCAGCTTCATGTCCTCAATGAACATCAGGTTTTGGGGAGCCAGCCTCTGTTGCAGAAAGCTGCAGTGTGGTCACAGGGCAGCAGACCTCCAGTTGGGCTGAGGAATGATTTGAAGAGACTGAAGCACAGAAGTGCTTGGGGGAGGAGCTGCAAATATTTGGTCTCCAAATAACTTGCAAAAAGTGGCCAATTTTGCCCAGGAGTTAGAGGGCTGCTCTTCAGACTCCAGCCCTGTTAGCCCCTGATGTTGGCACTCCACCTGTGGGGGATGGCTGCTATTTCCATCTCATTCAGCCACTCTTTTTGGCTGCTTTCAGATGGGCTTTGTGCAGAGGGGTCATTTCTTCACAGCGACAAGACTGAGCAGGAGCCGTGTGAAGGGCATCCTGCAAAGTGACTCTTCACTTTCTTCCCAGCTCAAAAGTGGCAGTGGGAGGGTTGTTCTTTGGGTATGACAGTGCTTGGGGATTTGAATTTAGTTTCTAGACCCTCCAGTCTTTGTGGGATGTGTGGAACACAGCCCAGATGTTGATTTTTGATCTGCCTTGCTGGTGAGTGTGCTCATTGAGGTCAGCAGAGCCCTTCTGCATCCCCTGCACATCATAGACAGAAGGAAAAACAGTGTAAATTATATTAAGTAATTAGATTTTTCTTTTTTTCTAGCAAAGTTTAAATCTACCTTGAAACAAATTTTCCCTTTGGTCTAGTGCAGCAGTTCAGCTGAACATAAGAGATGCCATTAAGCAATTTTTGGCATGGAAGACATTAAGTACCATGAAGTCAGAACCAAAAGCTTGCAGTTTAGCAACATGCATAGCATGAAATTAGATTTCTGAACATGTGAATTGTGTCATGGTCAGGACCCTCCCATGTCATGCACCCCGGCCGTCTAACAACTGCCTTGGGAAGTTTGATATTAAAGTCCCATCAAGCATTACAAGTGTCCTAAAGTGATGATGGAATGAGAGATTAGAGAGGGGCCTGTGGCAGAGCTGGCAGCTGCTCATGGAAGGCCTTGAAGTGTAGAGAAACACCCCAGGCTCCCCACAGAGGAAGAACACGTGCTAGAACATCAGCTCATTTATGCGGTTTATAAGTCTATTTGTAGATGAACATGTACAGCCACATAGTGGCCTCCTCCCCTTGATCACTGAGCAACCTTGATGCCAGAAAGAGAAAAAAAAAAAGCTGTGTTGATTTTTTTTGAAGGGAAATCGTGATTGTGGGCCCAAGAAGAGAACTCAGCTCCCATCTCTGAGTTTGCTTTTTCTTGTGGAGAATGGTAAAAGAAGTCATTATCTTTTAATAGCATCTCTTAAATACTGGTATATTTCCATCATCTTTTTTGATTTATGAAGCATGAATGGGCAACTTTCTCACGCAAGGGCTATGTTTTTATGACATAGTCTTACCGTATGGTGTTGGAACATTTTGGCAGTGTTTGTCAAATACAAGTTTGTGGCTCAGGTTTCTGGATAATTTTAAAATTTCCAAGATGGGCTTATTAGCAACACTTTCCACGAGACATGTTTTCCTAATTGATTAAATTAATTTAGTTTGATTTGGTTTTGTCAGAGTTATTTTTTTCAGACAATATTTGTTTTGTTGTTTGTTTTTCACATCTGTTCGATTAAACATATTATCCTTCTGCGTATAAGCCATCATCCTTTTATGCCTTACTCTTCACTTTAGTAGATAATCTATAAATATTTATTCTCCAAATTTAGAAATGTGCTCTGAGCAACACACCTATAAAATTATATAATGTAAAGAAACTACAGTGCTTACTTTTTTCTTAATGCACCAAATGATGTCTTTGTCCCACTGGTGATAGTAACCCAACCTTCAGATTTCCATAAAACCCAAGATTGTAGCCACAGTTGTTTAAGTGTTGACAACTACTTTTTAATTCTAAAAGGAGTTTCATCTTCATAACAACTTTATGGAACTGAGAAAAGAAATTTATACCTATTTTCTAAATCAAAATAGGAAACAGAATCTGTCACTGGATCTTTCCTTGCTTTCTAGGTTATACCCAAAGTACATAAGGAAAGAGGGTTCATTTGCCACAAGCATGAAATGGCACTAGAGGGTGTTAAACCTACTCAGTGTCAAGGAATTCAAGCTTCAGGGTTTTTTCTTTCTGGTGAAAGACATTTGGTTTGGGGCCATCAATTAAGGCATCAAGAAATCCAGCAGAGCCACAGTCTGATTACAATCTAATCACATTGCAGGGGAACTGCACAGTAATCACACTTGTCATTGCCACACAAAAGGTTGCTGTGAGCCGTCAATCTTCCTATCACCAACAGGAAACTCAACTTCCATGCTGTTTACAAACCTCTCTTAGGAACTCTTGGGCCTAAATCCTAAACAAACTTCCTCAATAATTGCCAGCAGAATAGCACAGCATGGAGACTTTATTGCTGGGGGTCCATTATTCTTTAAATTGCCCTCTCACAGAGCCAGCCCTGGCATCTTCAACACTTCTTTTGTTTGTTCCCATGCCAGAGGCTCTTGGTAGTATCACAATGAGCTGCAAAACTAGCCTTTCCAAAAACTAGTATTTGAGTGCATCCAAAGAACAGCAGTTAAGATCAGTATCCAATCCCCTTATTCCCTGGCCTACGTATTTGATTTGGAAATCATTGAACACATTTGTTGGGATAAAAGCCACAGAAAGGTCTGGACTTTGGGACTTTCTGCTGTTGTTGTGGATTAAGCAAAGAATCCAGAGATGGGTAAGGCTGAACTGGGTTCTGATGCTCTGCTGGACCAAACTTGAACTAATGCACGTGGTTCCTGAACCAATCCCTGTGTATATTCTTGTACCTCTGCCCTTCAGTGACAGCTCAAGTGGCCAAGCAGAAAGATGCAGTGAGGCGTCTTTCCAGCCACTGTGGTCTGTACAATGAAGGCTTCACAGCTCTTGGTCTCGCTGATGAATTTTTGCTGCAGGCCAGGGAAGGGATTTGCATGCAATAAGAATATTTTTTCTAAGTTAAACCAAAATACACACTTATTTCAAGGAAGGTTTGGAGGACAGCCATGTACATTTTGAAATCCCTGGACCAGAATTGAGCTATTAAAGCAGATATTGCAGGATGCAGGGCTTTTTACAACAAAGGGAGGGAATGGAGCTCTTGTTCATTTTTGGCCCTAAGAGTAATGTTTCATTACTCTCTTTCCAAAACAAAAGTGGAACTAATTGATTGCTTAAAGTTGCTTATTCAGGAACATTCCAATAACATCCCACCTTATGCTTTGGCTTCTGTAATAGCTTTTCCCTGGGCTCCTTACAGCAGGGTTCTGCCTTTTCCCGAGTTAACAACAAGCTCTCTAGGGTATTGATTCTGGAGGCTACAAGGAAACTGTAAAAGGGGAACCTGGACACAGGACACAGCACACTTGAGACCTCAGCCAGACTGCTGGGTATTTGTCAGTCTTAGATTTCATGTTGAAGACTACAGAAGCAGCACTCAGAATGCCCACTGTGCCCATTGCAGAGGTCCTTCTACAACTCCCTATGAGACAAATTCTCTTGGGCTTTTATTTACATCCCTGTGTGTTAATGTGTACCTGTGTGTGTACACATACATACAAATCTCAGTCTTTAATGTTCTTCCTTTAAGAAATCGAGTAATCTTTAAAAGTAATTCGTAATAAGAAGCATATATTTCTTTGCATTTTAGAACTAGCAATTGATTAACTGATTGATGGGTTCAGTTCCAGAAGCCAGTGTCCTTAATTGGTTTCTAATGAACCCAAGTGCATTATGAATATAATTTCAAGTCAGCCTGATCTCCCAGTAAGCTGAAGGCTCTTACTGATCCCAGTGGGATATGCAGGTTTGTGAGACTGTGGTATCTTTTATTTCTTGTTGTCTGAAAAAGCTGTTTCTATAATTGTTTAGTGAACTGAAAAAAATATGGGTTGAGAAGGATTGAGAAGGAAAGTCACTAAAATGAAGGTGGGTTCTGTGGCTGGGCTGGTGTCTGTATTAAGCTTGCATGTTAATAGATCTGGAAGAATGTCACTGAGTAAGTATCTTGTTGCCTGGCCTAAGCAATTATTGGTTTTGTTGGTATTTATTAAGCCTCTTGGTGCACTTGGAGCTTGACTTCTAATTCAATTATCTACTGAAGAAGAGAAAAGTGGATTAGAAAATATTCTTTACCTGCAAGGTGATGTTTTCTTTTATAAAGATAACCATACAGGGCATTTAGCTTTGATGCTAAGTAATTTTTCCTACAGGATCCCTTATTTGCATAACAAGATTTAGTTTTATTGTTTAGTATCAGAAAGTCCAAATTATTCTGGCTTTCCCAGAGAATTGGTACCTGTAATGCACTGTGCTTTGGGCTGAGGAAGCCAATGTGATGCTTATAAAATCTCCAAATTATTCTGTATATTTAAAGTGTTCTGGGGGGATTACATCCTCCACAGCCATACCTATATGTGGGAAAGAGAAATGTAACCAATTCCCCTGCTGACCTTTATCTTATTGTGTCTATTTAAAACAGGAAAAGCATGCCCATTGGCTCAGCTAATACCTTAAATAACTAAAAGACACCCTGCTCTTCCCAATTCCTGACTACTTCCTTGTTTGTTTCCCTCCTGGCTAGCAGCAGCCTGTATATATATATTAATACAGGTATGCAAATTTTCAGTGCCAGACAGGGCTTACCCAAGAAAACAAAACAGTCTGTAGCCCTTCCAAATCCCTGCCTGACACTCCTCACCTGGACTCTGTTAGATACTTTTATTTCCCTTATTGAGTTATTATCTTTTGATAAGACACTCTCTTGCTGCCTTTAATTTTAAGCTAGATAGAAATATGTTTTACGTGTGGTTTTTTTTTTTATGTACGTATATATAATCGCTTTTGGACCTTTCCAGCATTATATGCATAACTTCAATGTAAACCTAGGTTTATTAACCATGTTGTGATCTTGAGCAGTGCTCTCAGTGTAAGAAAAATGGAAAGCAAAGGCAGCTGGGGGAAATCTTGAGGGAAAATGTTGATGTTTTAGGCCTGTCCACTTGAAGCAAAGGCCTTTAGTGCCTTAATTGCTTACACCAACATACCTTCCACTTTCAAAGGTGCTTTAATGTACATATAAGGCATTTAAGGATTTAAAAATGAAAAAGAATTTTTTTTTTTTGCTAAAGCCCCTTAGGAACCTGGTGCTGTTTTGATCATCTGGATCCTCAAGCCCTTCTGTGAAATCTGCAATTTGCATTTTGCCTGAGGGATCTGGGTGAAGTGGTAAAATGAGCTGAGCCTGGAACCGCTGAACATCCTGATGTATGTCTGGAGTTTATTTCAAAATGCTCGAGTCAGATGCTCTTTTGTCAATTCCTGGCACACCAGGGAGTAAACATGGTCACCTACAGAACTGAATTAATAAAGAGTCATATGCCAGTGGATCTGGGAGCCACTGGCACAGCTTCTCAAATCAGAAGAGCTGGGGCAGATGCTGAGTGCAGGGTCAGGGAGCAGCACTCCCTGTGCTCCGTTAGCTGCCTTTGGTGCTCGTCCATTTGGCTCCTGTGGAGATCCAGCTGCTTTCCAGGGGCGAGCAGATGGGGAGGGATGGAATGGCAGCTCCACTGCAGCGGCGTGTGCAGCTGGTTGCTATTGCAAATGGAGATGTTTGGGGTTTATTTATCAAGTGTGTTTGTGAGCAGACAAAGGACAGCTCTCCAGTTGTTTGCAGTGAGGCTTGAGCACTGTTTACTGAGGAAGGGAAGGCTGAGGAGGGACCTGGTTATCACACAAAGCAGGCCAGGAGAGATGACTGGAGCGTTTGTTTTTGCCTTGGCTGATGGTTGGGGGGACTGTTCTGTGACTCCACAGCTGCTGCTGTACCTGTGCTTGTCTGCCCCGGTGTGTGGGGACAAATGTTGCCCCCAGGATGCTTTGCCTCCTCTTACAAGGACAGCACCTGCAGGGAGTGGCTGGGGAAGGGCAGATGCCAGGCAAAAGGGAAGTTTCTCCTATTTTCCACCGATAAAGAAGGTGAACCCAGCCCTTCATCCCTTCTGTTGCTGCATCCTGGCATTCCCTCTCTCACTGCCCTCTTACAGGATTTTTCAACCACCTCTTTAACTACCAGAGGCTGCAGAAGTGTTGGCCAACAGCAACCCCGAGCCTTCTGAGCTGCTGGTTCCAATGGCAGGACCCAGGATGGGTTTAGGCATGTCCCACAGAGTCTGGACCTCTCCTGAAGATGGTAGCAAACAATGTGTGTGACTTGCCAGGCAAACATGTGGTGAAATTGCCATTATGAAACACATGGTTTTGGGAAAGGAACTTACTTGCCAGAGTGACTGTTTGGGAGTGAGTCAGTAGATCAGCCCAGATGTGAGACCAGTGGGAAGAATCCTTCCATTCTTGGGTAAAATCTCAGTGCAATTCCTGTTAGAAATGCCAGAAACTTGCAAAGGCACTTACATAGATACAGTCCCTGTGCTCTAAGGAAAGGCTGGGAAAAAAGTGATTGTGGAGTTAAAGAATCATCTACCACCTTTACTACATGAAGGAAACATGGCAGGGGATGAAAGGAAGAGTTTTATTTGCTGTTGAAGATGACAGAGTCCATGTGGCAGACAACATCCGAAAATATGAAGTCACTTCCAAAAAACACAGCTGTTCTGTGGGAGCTATGATTTCCATATGCCTGGGCTGCCTGAGAACATCTTGGTGGCAGTCTCAGAACAGGAATGTCGTCATGAGCACTGCTGAACTTTAGAGAGGACTGGATTGTTTTCCTGGTAGTGCCTAGTGATGCTATTTTGTAACGCTAGCCTTTCGGAAAAAAAGATATTCCCCGAATTAGCACATTGCGAGTTCATTTAATGATTGTTCTGCCTCTCAGAGAGATTAAACCCACTGGGCTATTGCTCTAAAGCTTTAATAGGTTTGATTCTCTTGAAAGTTACATTCTATATTAGGCCTTTGGAAAACTGAAGAGATTACTGGATGAAACCCTGGGAATGGTGTTGTGCTCAGGCTGATCTTAGAGGGGTGTGTTACCCTCCCAAGGGATCGTTGCTGCAGGAGTAACAGTCAGCCTCCGCTGCAGAGCTACTGCAAATCATTAGGGTTTGGCACGGGCTTTACCTTCTCCTGTGTGTTTTTGTAGCTGCACAGTGGAATCTCACTCTGAGGTAGAAGGCAGTGTCCTCTTCCACTTGCAAGCTAAATTCTGTAATCAAAACATTCATGTTTCCTATCATTTGAAACAGGCCTGGTATTCAGGTTTCATTGTAGGGGAAAAAAAAATTCCCCTTTAACTTTTGCAGTAGAAGAGCAGTAGGATTTTTTGGTTAGAGACTTGGGTTAAAACGAATTTGTCAGCCACTGCTCTGAAAGATTGATTGATGTCTCACAGATCCAGCTGCCTGTGAGGTCTGAGCAAGCCCCAAAAGAGCCTGAGCACACTCTGTGTGTGGGAGAGGAGCCTCTGCTGCTGTGCAATCACATATGTCAGCTGACACGGGATATTCCAGCCTTGGACAAATAAATATACCCAAAATGAGTAACCTAGTGAGGTAAAGTGGCAGCTTTGGGGATGAAGGTGGTGAACCTGTTGGAATGGAATACACACTGCGGGGCTGGGGGAGGAGGATGGTGTGGGCTCTCTGGTGTCAGTAACGTGCGGGTCGAGAGGTGTTGGAAGGGAAAAGAATGGCCACAGTGTTCTCGTGGGGATGGAGCCAGCCCAGTTAAGTATGGTTTGCTAAACTGCTGACAAGCCTGAATAAACAAAGTTTGTGTGGACAGGTCTGAAGCTTAGAAGAGGTCGTTGACTTCAATTATGGTTCAGCAGAAGAAAAATCTGAGCTAGGGGTACTCAAAAGGTTGAAAGCTGGATGCTCCCAGCCCGGGGGGATATTTGGACTCTCTGGATGCTACTAAGCAGCTTTCCCTGCCTGCAGTGTCCATGAGGTCACAGCCCACACTGGGTTGTCTGGGCTCTGTGCACTTCCCCTGGAGTTATGTGGGCAGGCAGGTAACACAAAAAATAACATTGCTCAGTAAACTTACAGTCACATCACTCAGCCACTCCTGAGTGATTTTGATAAAGTCACTTCTGAGACCAGTGCTTCAGAGGAAGCTTTTTGGAGGCACTGTGGGATGCTCTTCAATTTGTATCTACATACCAAATATAAATGGTTTAAGTGTCCCAGAACCATCAACAGCCATTTTAAACATTCCACTGGTGGACCAGGTCAGTTTTCTGGCTGTGTTTAATTTGTCTCCATCCTCCCTTGTTCAGATCCTGTGCTTGTTAGCAAGGCCTCCAAGCTGCAGGACTTATATCAATATTCATATTTTTCCCTTCATGCAAACAATGGAGAACTTGAGCAAAAGCCCATCCAGGATGCTGGGAATTTCCTACAGAGTTCAATGGACTTTGAAGCTAGCTTATAAATGATCAAACTTTTTCAATTAGAAAAGTTATTTTATGAATGTAATCTGTGCAGGGCTAGGAACAACTTGCTTCACACAAATCCCTGGGCTGCTTCTGTTTTCTTGACTCCTCCTCAAGCTGCTAAAGAGCTTTCCAGCATGGGATTAGCTTCTCAGAGAACAGCTTGTATCTAAATATTTTTATTTTTTAATTGTGGATTTGCCCCATCAGATCTAGAAACTGAAATGATTCAGAAAGATGTGGGCAGGGACGTGCTGGCCGCTTGCACTCTGCAGCCCCGGAGTGCTGCGTGTTCAGTAGCAAGCCTTGGCTCACAAACTCCCCCAGCAGGAAGCTAATAATGAGAGTTCTTGAGCAAGAAACAGAAAAATTTAAACTAAAGTCACTCCCGACTGAACAGCTGTCTGTGTTTTTAATTTGTGCTATCATGAAGGGATGGGGGTAGTGAGGGGGAAGTTTTCCCTCCTCCTTGCTGAGGCCATCCCTGACCTTCAAGTGCTTAATCCCAGCCTTTTACTGCTCCCTTCTAGCACTTCCCCATCTGCAGCATCTCTCTTCTGAAAAGTAGAGAAGTGCTTTAAAATTGTGATTAATTGTGAATTTAATTCCCTCCCCAAAGAAAGCTAACCACAGTCAAAGCAGAGAGAAAAAATGACTGGCCCTGGGAAGGCTGGACACTGGAACTCAGTGCTGGGAGACAGAGCTGGAACCCAGAACACAGAACTCCTCCTCATTTTCTTTCCTGATGAGAGTATATTTCTTGGAGGCAGAATGTGTGTGTCAGGATGGACAGGAAGGGTGGAAATCTGGTCCTGGAACTGTACTTGCCAGCTCTTACCATGAATTAATTGCGTTTGGCTTGCCCAGCAAGTACTCATTGCCTTGAGAGAATACAAATAGAATTTTGCAAGACTGGACTATCCCAGTTCCAGCTGTGACACTTCCTACCCAGCACTCCAGCAGAAATCTGTACTCTACCCACCCCCCATCCTTTTTTTTTTTCTCTTTTTTGTTTTGGTAGCACTAATGATTTTGCACTTGATGCATGCCTGGTGCCACTGTACCCATCGCTGACTTCTCTCTGTCTGCAGCGTGCCTGGTGCTGGCTGATTAAGTCCTTCCCCTCCAGGTGTGGCTGCATTTCCTGTCAGATCTGCCCATGCTGTAAAGTTCAGTAAAAGAAGCGTGGAGCTCTTTGACATGAAAGCCCCTCTGTTGCTGTTATGTGGATCATTAATGTGGCATCTCAGACCAAGTGCTGCTGCACTTCTCATATTCACAGCATTGCCTTGAATTCCTGCCCTGCAGAAAGGTCAGCATTTCCCCAGCAAAAGTATCCCCACTGCTTGGCTGGGCAAAGGCTCAAAATCTCCAGGCAGTGTGGAAGCTCCTGCCCAAACCAGCTGCCTGCCTTCCCCAGGGTGGGAAGGGCATCCTGGCTCTGCTGCCCCTTGCAGATGATGACAGTTCAAAGAGGAAAATAAATCATTTATATCTTGCATCAAAGCTACAGTTCCTGGGTGATAACTGTGTCTTCTCCCCACTGTACCCTGTACTACCAGCAGCTTCAGATAGAAAAACTAAAAATCCCACCAAAAATCCAACACAGGATTTTAAGAGGGGTTTTCATGTTAGAAAAGGGAGAGGAAACTGTTCAGGCTTCAGGCTGGTAGAAATCCTTTGTTTATTGAAAGAATAGGAAAAGCTGTTGCTCCCCTTTGAGAGTCCTCTGTACCTGGAAATTACTGCAGGCCCAAAGCTTCCCCTGCTCCTGCACTGGCATCTCTGCCCCATAACAGCTCACCTGGGGCAGGGGTTTGGTCTCAGCAGCTCTCAGCTGGGAGCAGATTTCCTCCGTCCTCCTCGTATCTGTGTGGCTTTCAGAAAACCTCATTTGAATGGGCATCTTCTCCCAAGAAGCAAGCATTACCTTGCTTCTCTTGGCCCCTCTTCTTGGAGGAATGGTGTTAAAAATGTACCTTTTCTGTTCAGGAAGATTCTTCCTTCTTCCTTTGTCTCTCAGCCTCCCATATGATGCCCTGAATGCAGCAGTGTATGCTTGGCCTGAAGTGCCTGCTCTTCAAATCCTTAATGCACATAGGCATTCCTATGGGATGCAGCATTCATGCTGAGTTTTGCACCTGGAAGATGTGGAAGACACTTGAAAGGTAAACCCAGTAGGGGGGAAGTGTCTGTGCTCCCTCCTGTGACACCCATATCTGATAAGAGATGATTTCTTGGTTGCTCCTGTGTCCCTGGGGATGCCTTGCACAGATTCCTTGGGAGCAAACCAAAATCCAGGGACCAAAACCAGAATGGAGGTGAGAGCTGTGTCTGGCTCCAGCACACATGGGCCATGGGGTCTCCAGGAGCTCAGGCTCTCCTGCTGGGGAGGCTCCTGTACGAAGGGAGGGGCTGAGGCTGTGCTGTGTGTGACTCCTGACCCTGCTGTGTGGGACACCTGTGCTGCTGCCACACTTCAGCAAAGTGGCTTCAACCTCTGATCTGGGTGACTTTTACTGTCTAGACTGGGGGTAGGTACTCTATATTCTTGTCTCTTGAGGTCTTGCAGTCCCCTGGGGCAGGTATGTCCCCTCTTAATGCCTGTGCTCACATCCAGAGCCTCGAACCTTCTCGCCTGACTCCCCCAGCCCCTCCAGAGTCCAGGCTGCTTCTATGTAATAAATAAATCTATTTTCTTTTGCCTCGAAAGGAAAAGGGCTGAGGGCTTCCTAAACCCAATTGGGCAAATTGTTTATTGTGCGAATTTCAATAAGGGTTTTGAAAAGGAAGTGGTCTGTAAGCCCTGATAAACACTGTGCAGTAG
The DNA here is from genome assembly GCF_031753505.1 of Anomalospiza imberbis. NCBI lineage: Eukaryota > Metazoa > Chordata > Aves > Passeriformes > Viduidae > Anomalospiza > Anomalospiza imberbis. The sequence continues at coordinate 10,548,514 of NC_089699.1, read as the reverse complement.
ATAGCAGTGGGGAAGGGTTGTGGTTCCATCTGGATGTACACACAGCCCTGGGCCTCTCCTGGGTCTGTGAGAACAATGAATTATATATATCATGATTTACAGGGCTGGCTCCTGGGCTGCTGACATCAAATCCCATAGCCACGGGTACCAGGGGCTGTTGGGGATGGGTTCTGGTCTGGCAGGACCTGTGTCTGACCTGGGACAGCAAGGATGGCAGCTCTGTTGGTCAGGGGACACACTCAGTGATGCTGTGGCTGGCTCTCCCCCAGACTCCTTAACTGTGTGAAAAAAGGTGAGCACTGAATGGGGAATAAATACAGCCAAATATTGACCCCCCAGCACAAGGTGGGTGTGTGTTTCTTGCTCTGTTGCCTCTGCAGGCTTCCTCCTAACACAGCCACAGCAGACTGGGGATCTTCACTCACAGCTGACAAATCCTGAAGACAATTTTTTTTCTTTTTTGCCTGGCCAAGAACTATTTACATAATTATGTGCTTGAAGAGTAGGGTTCCAAATAAAGACATGATTTCAGATATAAACACACATTATCTTCAGAGCATTAAAAACTCCCACAAAGTAAATTTCTAACTCTAATAGCTTGAGTTACTGTGTGTTTAGAGAATTAATAGTCAGTGGAGGCAAGATGGCACAAGTGAAGTTACAGCAAGAAAAGTTCAATATTAAAATTACATATAATGTTTTCAACAAAAGATTGCCCTTTCTTGTCTTGCTAAGAAGGATCATCAGACTTAGCTTAGTGGTTATATTCTAGGACTAGTAGATGCTTATTTCAGCAATTGCTTTTCTACCAGAATTATTTGTTTCTCATTAAAATGTAGGTAATCCCTTGCTTTAACTAGCATCTTAAAAGGGAAAAAAACAACATTGAAACAAAAAAAAAAAAACAAAAAACAAAACAAAACAAAAAAACTAAACTGGAACCGGTGTGGCCAGAGCAGAATCTCATGTGGAAAATATATGAGAACCTCATAGGATGTTGACTTGTATTGGCTCTGAAGTCCTTTATGTAATAGTTTCACTCTTGTATTGAAAATTATACATCATCTGTATTCCAGGGATTTTTTCCAAGTCTTTCTGGGGAAATCCCTGGATATTGGTCAAGTTCTCTTGACAGATGAAGAGAAAATATTTTGTGTGCTAAGATCTTGCTGGGATACCTTAAGGCATGAAGCGCCTGTTCCTGTTAACCCATATTAAAGTACTGCCCTTCACTGTGTGCAGCCCCACTAGTTCTGGTGAAACAGAATGAGCAGAAGTTACTCCTGTGAGTAAAGCTGGAGTTAGGCACAAGAGTTGCTTTTGGAGGAGGCTGAAGGTGTGTCTGATGCAGCTGCAGAGGGTCACAGTGCAGATCACAATGAGCTAATAGGAAGCTCTGCAGTTTCTCTTGGTCCACATGAGAAGTGTTTTTTTAGGAGTGTCCTCTCCAGAGCTGGGGAGCCACAGAGGCAGAATGCTTAACTTGCATTTTGGAGGTAGAGCTACAGCTCTCCTGGGGTAGGGGTGGGAGCACTGCAATCAAGACTCCTGCCCTCAGCATGATAGGAGAGGCGGAGGGGAAATGATTTTCCTAGTCACTCCTAGGAGTTCTGCATTTCCATGTGAGAAAGGCAGGCTTGGCAGGTCATGCTGCCAGAGCATGGGCTGGAACAGAAACCCCTCCTTAGCCTGTTTTGCAGACAGGAGGTACTGGGTGGCTGCAGGAGCTGCTTTGGGGTATGACTTTTTCTGCTTCACAAACCCAATGTTCTGAGGATGCATTTGTGCACCACGAAACTTCAGTGGAGCCCCACAAAAGCAGTCACAGTCCAGAGATGGGGCAGCACAAGGGCACAGCCACCACAGTGAGCAATAAATGTGAGCATGAGCGTCCTCTTGTTCAAGGAGCTCACAGGAAAGGTTGGAAAGGTTGGGGAGGAGGTTTTACTGTCATGAATGTACTCATGAAAAAACAGGACTGAGAGACTGAACAACCTACTAGGGGGCAAAGGAAATCATGGCCAGCCCAGTGCCAGCCCAGCAGCGTGGGCACGAGGCAGCAGCAGAAGGGAGCAGAGCTGTGCCATCTCCCTTCCGCTGCCAAGCGCTGCCAGCGCCGCGTCCTAAACCCCAGGGGTGGCTGCAAGCCCCGCACAGTGTTTGTTGTGGGGTTGCTACTGGAGTCTGTGGTCCAAGGGAGTTTCTCAGGCATGCTGGTGAGTCATCTGATACAGGAGGAGCCTGAGACAGGAGCTCCACGTTGCCCCTCACCCAGCAGTGGATCCTGGCCGGTGGCTGCTATTTAAATCAACAGCAGAAGCGTCAGTGTATCTGTGACATTTTTTTCAAGATGGCTGAGGAGACCAGGAGCTGACAAATGATTCTTCCACTTCTCCTGGCTAATTTTGGATTAGCTGCATTTACAAACAGGTGCAAAAACATCCACATGTCCCAAAATTCCTCAGTGTGTATCTTTGGGGTTTCCAGCACCCAAACCTGTGGAGGGCAGAGCAGTGAGCTCAGGTGTGTTGGTGTTCCATCCTTTGTCACATATCATCGACTGTGGTTTTAAATGCCACCTTGGCTGATCTTTAGAAGGAAGCAAAGCACCTCCTGCCCTTTGTTGGTGTGAACTGTGGATTTTTCTCAGTTTTGGCCTGGTGCTTTATGTCAAGGTGCCAAATACACCCTGGGTTTGACCTAGCAGGGAATTGTGCTGGCCACAGCAGCACAGTCCCAGCAGAGTCTGTGGGCACAGAGGAAATGACCCTTGATGCAGCCTGTGTTGAGCTGGGGGGAAGCTTGGTGTGGTGAAATGGATTTTACCATGATGAGGCATGTCCAGGAGCAGGAAATCTTCTGGTACAGACTCACAAGAGCCTGTTGCTCACCATTTTCTGCCAGGAGAGAGGAGGCCAGCACCCACTGAGAGGTTGGATGCCCTATCAGATGAGGACTGTGAGGCTTTGCCCCAGCATGGAGCAGGAGCAGAGCACTGCTTAAGGACATCCAGCTGCTCCTTCAGCCCTCTGCCGAGGTGTGTGTGTGGAAGGTGCCATATCTGCAGCACTTACTAAGAGCCTGGTTATCTCTGAGGCATTTCCAAAGAAAATACTCAATTTCCCCAGCTTTGTGCTGGCACAACTTCTGTGGAAAGGGAAAATTAAAAACAAAGAGAGCTCCTTTTCAGAGGGCTTGGTGCAGACCACAGTGCTGTCCCATGCTGCTGACATGGCTGTCACTGCTGGTGGGGACCAGACAGCCTTTACTGAATGGCTGCAGTTTAAGTTGGGGTTTTTCCCCACTAACTCTGTGCCAGTGCTTTCTGTCCCTACCTGCTTGAGGGAACAGGCAGTTGAGCTTCTTGGATATCCCCGAACCTCATCTCAAATCACTGAGAAGAAACATCATTTCCTCAGGGATAAGCAGTCTGGTAATTTTTCATCTTTTATTATGATTCCCATGATACCCATTTTGGTATTTTTGAAGATTTTAAGTTCCTATAGATCCACAGCACCTGCAGCCTCTTCAGGTTTGTGAGCCCTTTCTCATCAGGGTAGGAGCCCTGAATAGCATCTCTTCCCCAGCATCCTCCCTGGGCTCCTGGTGCTCTTCTGTCCCTCAGCACATAGCAGGAATTCAGTCCCTGAGTGAATGTCACCAGTGTAAATGGCAGGGAAAAGTTCATCAGTGGCTTTTCTAAAGAAGTGCAAGCTGTGAAATGAGGCACTGTGAGGCACTGACAGAGGCTTTATACATGTGGCACTGAAGAATGGCTGTTGGTCAGTCTGACTCCCTGGACCTCAGCTGTACATGTGTGTGGGGTAAGGCGAGAAGCACAAAATACTCTGCAATCAGGTCTAGCCTCAAGCCTCAAGATTTAATGTTAAAGGTGAGGATGTTGACAGGAATTCAGAATTTTGGGGAGAATACAATGCCTTTGACTAGCTTGTTTTCCCTGCTCCTTTACTGGGTATTGATTGAAGGAGTCTGAAGGAAACCAGTGCCCTAAAATCAACATGCTGTCAAGTAACAACACCATGAGAACAGAGCTCCTCAGAGCTGCTGCAGGCCTGAGCTGCCCTGGGAACTGTACAAGTTTAAGAAGTCAAAAGTATTGACCTGAATAAGAATGAGACCATTTTTGGCAGCTGAAATTTAATGTGGAGCCTGAATAAAAGACTTTCCAGTTCACTGGGCGTAAATGTGAATAACTTACTGTTTCTTGGCTGAAATCACGGTGTTAAGAGCAGGCAGCAGCATTACACAGCACACTTTTCAGTGCTGATTTCAATTTTCATACAGTCCCAGTGGGACTATAGAAAACTCTGCCCCATTATGTTTCAGAACAATGGGATCACTGCAAAAGAAAGACATCAAGTGTGAACGTGCCAAGCTGATTCCTTTCCAGCCTCAGCTTGAGCAAAAACATTCAAGAGCAAACATCCACAGTTCTTGAGGTGGGCAGAACCAACATTCAGATCTGTGTGGTGTGACGTTTTTTGGCCTTTCTTTACATCTGTAACCTAATTATTGCAAGGATGACACATCGTTTTCTGGGCTTCTGAAATGCCACGACACATCTGCCAGAGCCCTGAGCTGCTGTGTGAGCACTGAATACCTGCAGCACCTTGGGGAGGGGTTGTGGGCGGGAATACTGATCCATCAGGTCCTGTATCCAGTCGTGGTCACTGTTGTGAAGATATAAATTAACTTTTAATGATGTTTGGATGAAGATGTGCATTTATACCTCCATGGACTCTTTCTGTGCTGATGTCTCACAGGCTCCCAATGGCTGAGGTGTCACTCAATGGTAGCCTTGGGACTAAAAGTCAGATTCCTCTTCCTGTATCCATTTTCAGAGACGTTAACAGTGAACAAACAGGACATCATTAAGAAGATGTTCAACAACTCTTTGTAATCTGTGAGTTGATCCAGTTGTTGCTATGCTGTCACCTTGGGGTGAGCCACCAGGTGCAGTGACCCCTGGGACAGGTACTTAAGAGTCTCTGACAGCAAGAGAGAAACAAATGGGAAAGATGTAAAAGCTTTCTGAGTAAAAGCCATCCTCACTGGATTATATCAGGATGGTAATAAATGCTTTGGAGGGGTAAAGCACCAGGGAGAAAGAACTGTTTAAACAGGGCAACATTGGCATAAGAACAAAAAAGTGTAGGCTGGCCATAAATATTCTTGGTGGAATATTCTTGGAAGGAGGTCTCTCTAGCCACCAGAGAGTATTATTTCATTCAAGAAGTGTGGGAAAGAAACTGTTGGTTGGGTTTTTTGCCCCCTAAGATGAAGTTTACTAGGTGGATATGAACAATTATGTGTCTGCAGTGCTGAGGATCCCTTCCTGAGTTGTGCTCCTATTTCAAAGGATAAAGGCAGAATTTTGTCAGCTAATTTTTGTAAAGAACCCCCTGTGCAGTTCCTTGAAAACCTAAGTGATAGTAATTCCAGCTTTGGACAAAAGTCTTTAGATTTCCAATAACTTTTTGAGTCTATTCAGAAGAGCTGAGAGCAGCAGCCAGAGAGCTCACTGGCATCATTCTACACTTTGTTTTCCAGTGCTAACACTAGCACATCAGTGGATACTGAAATTTGCAAAGAAAACCATGTCAATAAATAATAAACTGTGGGGAGAAGTCAGTAAATCCTTCATGTCTGAACTTTATAAGCCAAATTATGAAATCCTCATCAGAGGGCAGTGTGGGTGGTTAACACTCGGAGCTGGTATGGCTCTTGCTTTTCTGAAATGTGAAATTTCATCCCACAACAGGACACAACTCACAGATGTGTCCATGTGCTCCAGTTGTACTGGAATGACTCAAGAGGAGGCACACAAGAGACAGCTGTCTCTGCTTGCTGTTGCAGAAGCTTCTTCCCTCAGCCTCATCCAGGAGCTCCTTTCCTCACAGGAACAGCACCAAACTCAGCAGACACATCTCAAAAGTTCATGACTCTGTCTCTAGGTCACCTTGTGCTTCACATCCTCCTAGTTCAGGCCCAGGGACACGTCCACATCTCCCCGTGGACCAGCCACTTTCTTTCTTGGCTCTTTGTAACCCATAATTACCTTCCGGGCTTTTGGCAGAGCAGTTGTTAAAGGGGTCGCCCAATGTTCCCTCTGTGCTTGCCCTGCCTGCCCAGATAATAGTCCAAACTTGCACTTGTTTTTTCCTCAAAAGAAGCCTTTGGACTTAGGCTAGAACAGGCCAGGACTTTGACAAAACTAGTCTTTCAAGAGGAGGGGAAAAGTTTTCCACTTGCTGAAGCTGAACTTCTGTGCAGGAAAATGCTGTTTCCAACTAAACTTTCACTGTAGCTCTTTGATCCAGAGTGGAATTTCTGGACAAAATTAAAGTTCACGTGAGGCCAGTTCTTTTGTTTTCTTTCCTCAAGATGTTTGGCTCCTTTGAACCCTTTGTTGCATCGTGGAGGCACAACTGTGCCTGGGGATCTCTTCTTCAATCTGCTCTCAGCTGCTTTTTCCCTTTCTTTGGCTGGCAGTTCTCATTCCTCTCATTGGGATGAGCTTACCTTCATCTGACATTTTCTTCATACTCTAATTCTTCCAAACTCAGCTTTAGGAAGTACCTGCTTTAAGACGGGGGAACAAGCGCTGTGGAACAGAGGATGTGGAAACTAAAAGGTCTTGAGGTAAAATCATTGATTGCAGACTTCCACCCCAAATACCTCTCTGCTCCATGCTAAACAACTGAGGCTCAGTAGGTTTTCTTCCTCTTTATCTCAGTAACATATTTGGAATTCCCATTAAAGTTCATAATTTCTCTGAGTGTACTCTAGCAGCATAACTATATCAACACCACACAACTATCTAAACTAATAATATCAGAAGTGCACAAAGAATTGTAAACAGGCAGGTTTAAATTAATTTAGGCAATCTCTGCTCCAGAGAACCAAATGTACAAGCCATTGCAAGCTTTTAGGAAGACTAATACACTGTAAGATATTTTGGTGTGCCTTTACAATCAGATTTCTTCCCACGATGAAACTGATTTTACTTCAACTCCTGCCTCTTTGTATACTTTCTTGTAATGATAAATGACCCAGCCTTGGAGATGTTTATAGTTCTCAGTTCACTGAGGGTGGAACAGATGGCAGCACTCACATCTTCCAGTTGTGCTGAAAATGCTCTTACTGGCTGTGTGGAAACACTGTCAGGAGGTGATCTGTGCTAATAAATATTTTTAGGATGGAGATGGATTTTAATGAATTTTTGTAGCCATGTTCCCTCTTCCTCTCTCCTTTGGTTTTCTTGTTTCTTTTTAACATTCTTTTTCCAAATGTGCTAAAAGAATAAACCAAAAGGCACTATATAAGCTATAAGCACATAAGGAAATGAGCCAGAAAGTGATAGGCTGAGTTATTAAAATCAGGTCATACCCTGAAGGAGATTACAGCAAGATGAGCCAACATAAATATACACTATATTTCTGTCATATGTCTTTGTTACCCTGGGTGGCCTGCACTCAATTAACAGGGCAAGGAGAGAGAAGCAGAATACATGAGTGTTACAGGATCCTAATCCAGCTGCTTGGAATCCAGTTCTTATTAACCAACTAATTTATATTCCCTCTCTGAACAAGAGGTCGATGTTAGTCTGCTGTAAATCAGGAGGAACAACTATAATTCTGTATTTTACTGAATTCAAGTCCCACAGCCATCAGCCCCTTCTCCTCCTCCCTTGTTGAACGTTCCTAATCCCCTAAATAACAAAGGGAGGTTTTCAGTGAAACAAGATAAGAAAAGCCATGCTAAATTAAATGCAAATCTTGCACAGCCCATGTATTTCATGGATTTTCAGACCTTGATCCCTTGATAACCTATAAAGGAAGGCTTGCAAGGGTTTTGGAGGGAGATGCACAATGCTGGAAGACATTCATAAATTGGCCACAAGTACAGAGAGTGTTATCTCTTAAGATGTAGAGCCAAATTCTGGCTTTCATTAAACTGGTGAAAATATGGAAAACACTGCTTGCAGTGCCATCACTCAAGGCTTGCTCTCGATTTAATAAGAAACAGAATTGGTTCCAACATTAAGCCATCAGCCCACACAGAGTTACGCTCTGTTGTTAGTCTGCATTAATGAAGGTAAAAGCCTGAATTTTGCTTGGGGCAAAAATAAGGGCTGAACGTGATCTCCTCTGTGTTGAAAACTCCAAAGGTGTTGCTCCTAATGTGGCACCTTTTAGCATCCTGTGGGAAGCATGGCCCCAGCAAGGTTGCTCTAGCACAGGAATAAACCAGAGATGCATCATCCTCTGCAAGGCTGTGTTCCAGCAGCAGCTCAGGGCCAGGCTCTGTGGAACGGCACCACTCACCTGGGCATGGCTGCCAGACCTTCTCCAGGAGGGACACTTTGCTTGTTCCAGGGCAGCTCAAATTCAGGAGGGACTTCTCAGTTCAGGGGATTTAGGAGTTTACAGCCGAGAGCGGCCTGAGGTGAGCATGTCCTGTGGGGGCGGTTTGGATGCTGACACAAACCAGGGCTGAAAGGGAGCAAAGTCTGGCTCCCCTGAGGGGGAAAATGCCCTGCAAACGGGGGTATTTTATCTCAGCTTGTAAGAGCTGTGTGGGATGGGGCTGGGAGCTGCAGCCTGCAGGGTTCCCCTTGAAAGAGCAGGAATTGCAGCTGTAATAAGAGGTGAACGCTTCTTTTATCCTCCACTGCAAATGCCACCGTGTTGGCACCACAGTTTCCTGTTTGAATCCTGGCAGATCTGGGAAAAGCTGTTTAAATAAGCCCAGTGAAGGCACTGTAGGAGTTTGGGGTCTCAACAAGCCTCATGCACACGGTGCAGCTCTGTTCTCCCAGGGAGTTTGCCCTGCTGCTGCCAGCACTGAGGGCTGGCTCTGGGCAGGAGCAGGACAGTGGGCAAGGGGATGCTCTGCACTCATCCTGCTCCATTCTGTGGCTGTAAAAATAAACAAACACATGGGGTTGGGGAAGAACCCTCCACAAACATCGCTCCCTTGTTTTGCTTTGCCTATCACAAATCTAAACACAATATTTTCTCATTCTTGGGCCCGTATGAATTTCTGACAGTACAATTGGGGGCTGGAGCACATTGTCTGGAGGAGCTTACCAAGGAAATCGAGAGTTTGGTCAGCAATTGTAAATATCCTCCCCTAATTGAGTTTGTTTGTTCTGCAGCGCGCACCGGCGTCAGGGGCTGTGGGACACCCTGGCACCAGGTTACTGGTGGGAAAGATCCGCTGCTCAGATAAGGATGGGAATAAACTCCACCCACAGAAATGCCACAGAAAAATCCGTGATTTATCCATTAATTGCTTTAAGGGGTGGTGAGAGTGAGTACAACAATGGGGTATTGACAATAAAGTGCCTCGTTGGCAGGAAAAGGGCTTTCCCCTTGCTCTGAGGCTTTAATGTGCTTGTTCTTGGAATTACAAAATGTTTGCAAGTCCTTCAGTAGCTCAGGGATGCAGAATGAAAGACAAGTACCCAGCAAAGAAAGCAAATGTTGGAATGGGTGTTTCCTGCTTGGAATGAAGCAAAATGCTCTTCTTGCTGTGAAATGCATCCAGCGCCACAGGCTGGGGGTTGGTTTGTCATGGAGTGACACCAGGGATTATTTAGGGGGTTTTAAGGTTCTTTTTGTGATCTGCTTCTTCTCTGTGATACCCTGAGTACTCAGCACATGGAAAGAATGTGCTCAAATAAGAAAAAGTGCTTAAAAAAATTGCTTGAGCCTCATTTAAGTCTTTTGAGAGAGATTCCTCAGTCACAGGGCTTTCACTCCATTCTGTTCTCACAGACTTACATGATGCTGTACACTGTCTGCTGCAGAGGCTAGGAAATTGAGGTATGGTTCAAGATGACGAAGATCCCAAAGGATCAAAATCCTCATCAATGGCCAAGTCTTGGGATATAAGTGATCACGGGCCAGTTAGTGCTGCACTGCTGAAATCCAGGCTGCGCCCCCCTCCTCGGGCATTCCCAACAGTGCCTCCTGCTTGTGATGGCACTGTGGGATTGCTTTGCCTGTGGGAGAAAAGGAGCTTTTTTTCTGTGCTCTTTGTCTTCAGGTGCTAGCGAAAGATGGGGGTGCTGCAGGGCAGGGCATGCCAGGGGACACTGGCAGCCAGCAAGGAGCCACCTGGCCCCACACATGGCCAACCCATGGTAGCAAACGCCTCTGTGAAGGGTTTTCTTCCCACAATCCTGTATAAACAGTTTCCATGCTGATGAATACATTAACAAATCAAACCCAGCTTCAGCGGAGTCACTAGGGAGGAGCTAGGTGGGACACACCACAAAAAATATCCCTGGGGCTCTTGGAGCTAGTGCTGTGCCATCCCTTTGGGCCCATCAGGGAGCTCGTGCTTCCAGGGACAGGATGTCAGGGCTTTGCATTTAGTCTGAAATGGTTTTTAAAGAGACTTTCTCTATTTCACTGTCAAGCAGTAGATAACCTTTTCAGTGCTACAGAAGTTGCCCTTTGCATGCAGTGGGTATCAGGCTGCAGTTCAGTGCTAAGTCACACTGCTTCCACAACCAGGGCAAGAAAAAGCTGTACTCAAGAGATGTTTACCTATTGGGAGCTTAATTTCCATATATGTTCCCTTGCTGATGAGTCAGAGGTTCAAGTCTGTTCCCCATTACACAGCATGAACCTAGAAAGCACACCAGATGCTGTTCTTCATTAAACAAGGTTATGCTGTGAAAGAGAAGTTGTTCCAAATTTGCCAAATTTGTATAATTGAGAGCAGAATAGGGCCTGGCAGCTGAGCTGGCAGCAGTTGACTCAGTGCATCTTAACCAAGAGCAACTGGCTGGGTGTTTTACAACCGCTGGAAATGTTCTCCACCTGGTGCACAAGGTGACTGGAAAATGCTTCAGTCTTATGGTTTCTTCAAAGCCCTCATGAGAGACTTTGATATGATGTTATGTACATGTGCTTGATCCCAAAACAGGGATGGGAACCTATGGAAGTGGAGCTGCAGAAGGCCCTGTAGCCATTGCCATGGGCAGGACTGGCTGGTGGGTTTGCTGTGCTCAGAGAGCAAACGTGGAGGTACCTGAGCTCTCAAAACCTGCAGCATCCACAGGGTGGGCAGAGGTGCAGGACAGAGCCTGCTCTGCTCCCTGTAGCAATGGTGGGACTCTCACAAACAGGAAATAGATGCTGATGCAGATCTGATACCGTGGTGCTGTGCTGAGAGCAGATAGCTGAGGGCTGGGGGAGAAGAGGCTGGGCACGTTGTGTATCCACAGTTCCAGAGGCAGGGCTCTATTGTTCTGTGCTCTGCAGAGGCTGTTCCCTGGAGGATATCCTGTCTGGACAACTCTGTGCCAGTCTGCTCTATGGTGGTGGAGGGGCTGGATGGTCAGCCTGGAAAGAATTCAATAATGCCTTGTAAAAGCAGTGATTTATCTGCAGCAGTGGTGAGCGAGCAAAGTCTGAGATTTTGCCCCTCTTGCTGGGTTTCTATCGGTGTGTCCATTCTCCCTCTCCTTGGGACATCCCTACAGGCTGCCAGGCACTCAGTGCCATGTATGTGTGCAAGGATGTTTCGCTGTGTCCATCCCACTGTCTCCAGTGGGGAACACAGCCACAGAGGGAAGCACCCAACTGCAGCAGAGCAAGGAACCCCAGCCCAGGGTCTCCCTGCATTCTGGTGCAATTTGGAAAATGCTCTCGGAAGAGCTGTTTATTCCAAAGGAACTGACTTGTGAATACCCTATCTCTGACTTAGCTAGTCTGCCTTGCTGGATATGAAAAAACCCAAGAATATTTAGTTTATCATTTAAGCTAAATAATGCACCCAGTTGTTTTGGACATAGAATTCACAGAAGACAGGATGGTTTTGCTCCTGCTGGCTGCTTCCAACAGTGGTTTCAAGCATGGTCCTCAGAGAGAGCAGCTGATGGGACTCTGGGAAATTTGAGCTCCTTGCTGATCCTCTAACTCATCCCTTTGACTCTGGTGCTGCCATTTGTACCAGCAGAGCTGAGTATGAGGGGATCTGGGGGATCCCAGTTGGGAGGTGACGGTTGGGATGGGATGGGACAGGAACAGGCCCTTGTGGGATAGCAGCAACCAGACTCTTCCCATCAGCTCTCTGTAAACACAGGCAATAGTTTCTCATGCATCTTTTTCCAGTGAAAAGTACAGATTTGTAGATATTAGGATGTTTTCTGAACCTATGTTGTATTTTGCTGAAACTTTTGTTCAGATTTTCAGGTTTTCCTCTAAAAATAACTTCAAAGACCTCTTCTAACATTCTCAAAATTAAAGTGGTGCCCCATCTTAGAACAGAAGTGGAAATAGTTCCAGCATTTCCTCCAAATGAGAAATAAACTAAAAAAAAAAAAAAAGAAAAATTGAAATCTCGAAAATGTGAAAAAAAAAGGAATTTTTGAGCTATGTTTTCAGTGAATTTTTTCAAAAATAAAATTTCAATCCTGCCTCCTCTTTTCAAGTGGAGGTGCTGAAACTGCCAGGATGGAGCTGCTGTGGCTGTTGGTGCCAGCAATGCCTCTGGGATGGGAAGGAGAGGACTTAGCCCTTCCATTTGCAGTTTAAGCCTCATTTTGTGAGTCAGGTCACCAGGACAGGGCAGTGTCCACCACTCCATCCCATCAGTCAGCTGTAGAGCTGCAGCCTCAGGGGTTTTGGACCAAGGGCAGCAATTTATCTGCCTTTCCACACCTTCCCAAGTCAGTGGTCATTAAACCCGAGTGACCTGAGCCTGCTCTGTGAGCTGGACTCCGGTTCCTGAGCAACGCCAGGGCAGTTGGAGAGGATTTGTTGTATTTGCAGTTATAAATCACAGCCCAGAGCTGAGCTGCCCCACCAGAACTTTCCTTGTGGCTCCTTCCCTCTCCCATCCAGAAAAACAGATGGTCACAGTCCTCCCCTGCGCCTGCAGAGCCGCACCATAAATTACACGGGGGTGTGAGTGGGGAAGTCAGGCTTGATCTTCCAGATTTTACAAGAAACATCAATAATTTAGCTTAGACTTTCCACAGAAGGGGAAAAAATCCATTATTTGCTGCAGTTTGGCAAAAGTGAGAGGGGAAGGGGCACATGAGCCAGGGCTGAGATCTTCCCCTGAGGCTGCAGCAACAAGGATGTTGCTCCCGCAGAAGTTTTAAAAGAAACAGCTTGTTTCAGCACTTCATTTGGCTTCAAGTTCCTTTGGAATTGGCTTCTCTGCTTTTTAATGAGCTGAGAAGACTTGAGGTCTTCTGCACCCAGGCTTGATACTCACCAGAAATGCAGCTCTTATTTGTTATAAGCATCCATGAACAAACGAAAGCTTTGAAGAAGATTTTAAGTTCCCTTTTGGGGAGTTTGATGGTGCAGAGCTGCAGGTCCCACGGGGACAGTGCTGGGGATGGGCCACTGCTGTGGTCTGAGGAGCAAGGGGACGTGTGGGGCTCATCTCCTCCTACCTGGCATGGCCAGGGTACCACAGGTCTCAGGACTGTGGTGAGGTTGCTGCAAGTGCTGACTCGTTTGGCAGCTGGACACGGCCCGTGAGTCACCGTGAGTCACGTCCGCTGCATCTTGGGGTGCATCACTGCTCGTGGAGCTTTGGTGTGAGCTATATGTATGATTCCTTGGAAACAGCTCCCCCTAATTTAATCCAAGGAAAAGCATCACTGCAATTCAGAGCCTCAGTCAACAGGAAAAGCAGACTCTGAGCATGAGAACATCAGCTCATTTCTGGAGGGGGACAGTGAGCTCTGCTTCATGCAACCAAAAGTTTCCAAAAAGCACTGAGTGTGGCAAGTGACAGGAGGAAACTGATCCCTAAAATTACATCAGTATAGCTCAGAGATGACCAGAGAGGAGCATCCAAGCTCAGCTTCTTCTCACACAGCAGCTCCTCAGGACAGGGCTGCCACAGACACAGAGGTGTGGTCAGAGAGGGTAACTTGGGACCTGTGCTCTGTCCCAGGGGCCATCAAAGACATTCATCAAAATCCCAGGGCTTCCAATTGGCTTTTGAAGAGATTGCAGACAAGCAAATATGCTAATTCACTAATTCAGCACTTAAGCACATACTTGAAGCTAGACAGCTTTTTAAGTGCCTTTAGGAGTGGGAGCCAAGACAACAAGGGAACAGCAGCAGATCAGATCATCCTTCCCTGGCCTAAAATCAACAGCGACTTCAGCACTTCCAAGACAACAGCCATCTTCAAATTCCTGCTCTTCCTTCCCCTCCCATGTGAGCCAGGGAGCCAGAGCCACCAAATTCGCTGCACTTGTCATTTCCATGCTGGTGCTGGTGGCATCTTCCTGCCAGCCTGGCCCTGTCACCTTACTTTTATCCATGCTTTTGAATAAATGCATTCATGAATACAAAAAAGAGGGAGTGACACATCTCAGTGAGAAGATGAAAAGAACATTTGGATATTTAACTATCAATTACTAGTTTCATTGAGAAGAACCTGCACTTCTTCCCTCTCAGGCTCTTGACTCGGTGATTTCTTTGTTTTGGGTGATAACTCATTTTGTACAGCAGCTTCTGGGAGGCAGCAAAGCTGTGAACCCTGCCATAAATCCAGACTGTCTGTCTATGGTCCCCAGTTATGAAAACAGAAAAAAAAAAAAAAAAAAAAGAATTCATATGCTGGCTGCTTCATTGGCTCCACTTTCCTTCACTTGAGGCAATTTCCTTTTGCAGTTGAGTGAAGCCTTCCAGGGAGATGGCTGCAGCAAGAGGAGCTGTGCATTAATGGAGATCAGCTCAGATCCTGACACTTTGTGTATTACAGGGTATTGCTTTTAGTGCCTTTTTAATCAGAGAGGAAAAGTACATTTAACTGGGAAAGGCTAATTGGTCTCCAAACAACACACCCCAGGTGATAGTGAATAATCTCCTCCAGCCCACCTGTCAGACCATGCCACAGCTGATTTCTAAAGAGAAGTTTCTTAGGGATGGAGCCCTTGATAAGGGATTTTGCTCCAAAAGGGAATCTGGAATTCTCTTTTTAGCTCCTTGTCCTTGGGATATGTGTTGGTTTTGCATGGTCTGGTTCTGGTAGTGGAAGAGGGAGGCACAGGGTGGCTTCTGTGAGAAGCTGCTGAAGGCTTCCCCCATGTCCAGCATTGCCAGTCCCTGGTGGCTCTGAAGATGGACATGCTGCTGGCCAAGGCTGGGCCAGTGAGGGAGGTTGGTAACACCTCTGTGATATCAGGCTTAAGAAGAAAAACAAAACAAAGTGAGCAAAGTTTTTTCATAGCCAGAGAAGAGGAGATGTGAACATGTGAGGGAAACAACATGGAGACACCAAGGTCAGTGGAGAAAGAAGGGCAGGCGGTGCTTCAGGGGCCAGAGCCAAGGCTCCTCTGCAGCCATGGTGAGACCAGGCTGGAGCAGCTCAGCCTCTGCCGCCCCTGGGGATCCACAGGGGATGCAGAGATCCATCCCGAGGCCCTGGGGATCCAGAAGGATGGAGAGATCCACCCACAGTCCCTGGGGATCCAGGGGGATGCAGAGATCCATCCCCAGCCCCTGGGGATCCACAGGGGATGCAGAGATCGATCCCCAGGCCCTGGGGATCCAGGAGAATGGAGAGATCCACCCACAGTCCCTGGGGATCCACAGGGGATGCAGAGATCCATGAACAGCACCTGGGGATCCAGGGGGGATGCAGAGATCCATGAACAACCCCTGGGGATCCAGGGGGGATGCAGAGATCCATGAACAACCCCTGGGGATCCAGGGGGGATGCAGAGATCCATGAACAACCCCTGGGGATCCAGGGGGGATGCAGAGATCCACCCCCAGGTCCTGGGGATCCACGGGGGATGCAGAGATCCACCCCCAGGCCCTGGGGATCCACGGGGGATGCAGAGATCCATGAACAGCCCCTGGGGATCCAGGGGGGATGCAGAGATCCATGAACAGCACCTGGGAATTCACAGGGGATGCAGAGATCCACTCACAGCCCATGGATCCACGGGGGATGCAGAGATCCATCCCCAGCCCCTGGGGATCCACAGGGGATGCAGAGATCCACCCCCAGCCCCTGGGGGAGGTGTCCATGCCAGAGCTGGTGGATGCCTGGAGGAGGCTGTGATCCAGTGGAAGATGCCTGGAGGAGGCTGTGATCCAGTGAAAGATTCCTGGAGGAGGCTGTGATCCAGTGGAAGATGCCTGGAGGAGGCTGTGATCCAGTGGAAGATGCCTGGAGGAGGCTGTGATCCAGTGGAAGATTCCTGGAGGAGGCTGTGATCCAGTGGAAGATGCCTGGAGGAGGCTGTGATCCAGTGGAAGATGCCTGGAGGAGGCTGTGATCCAGTGGAAGATTCCTGGAGGAGGCTGTGATCCAGTGGAAGATTCCTGGAGGAGGCTGTGATCCAGTGGAAGATGCCTGGAGGAGGCTGTGATCCAGTGGAAGATTCCTGGAGGAGGCTGTGATCCAGTGGAAGATGCCTGGAGGAGGCTGTGATCCAGTGGAAGATGCCTGGAGGAGGCTGTGATCCAGTGGAAGATTCCTGGAGGAGGCTGTGATCCAGTGGAAGATTCCTGGAGGAGGCTGTGATCCAGTGGAAGATGCCTGGAGGAGGCTGTGATCCAGTGGAAGATGCCTGGAGGAGGCTGTGATCCAGTGGGAGCCCCAGTGGAGAGAGGGGGCCCTGCTCCCAGGCTGGAGCAGCCTGGCCTTGGAGGACTGCACCCCGTGGCAGAGTGGCCCACGCTGCAGCAGTTTTGGGAGGGCTGTGTGCCCCTGGGAGGGACTCACGCTGCTGCAGGTGTGGTAGGGCTGCTGCTCTTGAGAGTGGAGCCACACTCGAGAAGTTCACAGAGAACTGTCCCGTGGGAGGGACCCCACAGCCTCACAGGACAAGGGCTCCTCTCCCTGAGCCAAGTGGAAGAAAACCTCAGGTGATGAACTGGCCAAATCCCCCTGCCCGGAATCCCTGCGCTGTTGGTGGGAAGAAGGGAGGGGCTGGGGGAAAGAAAAGGTGTTTTAAGGGCTTATTTTACTTCTCATTATCCTCCTCTAATTTTGTTAGCAATCAATTTACTCTGTACCTCCAAATTGAGCCTGTTTTGCCCTTGAAGTGTATTCTCCTGATCCTTATCTCAGCACATGAAGCCTTTATTAATTTTTTATGAGTCTTTCATGGGTGCCTGGCACTTGGCCGGTGTCAAACCATGACAAATCCATACACAGCAAGCACTGACAAGACATCAGTCCTTTCACCTTCCCTGGGGAGAAGTGGTGGTGGAAAAGTCATGTGTAAGAAGGCAGGAACTGGGAAAGCCTGGACAGTTAAGGGTCCAGGTGTCTTCTAAGCATGGCTGTGACCCTCAGGGGTGGGCTGGAATGTGGGGCTGAAAGTGGGGTTTAAGAAGTGTCTCTAAAGAAGCTGCTTGCCCCTGTCAGCTTTGATGTGTGATCCCGAGAGCCCAGACAATCTTTTGCCACTCCAGATGCAACAAATGAGCAAACAAAAAGCCCACAACATAAAGCGTTTGGTGAGCAAGAGAAGTGGAACAATTCATTGCCAGTAAGTAGGAAAACAACTCTCCACATGTTTCTTCCAGAGAGACAGACACATTGTAGGACACTGTGGCATGTGAGTCCTGCCAGAGCTGGTGTGGGTTGTGTGGCTGTCTCCTGGCTGGCTGGAAAAGTCACTTCCAATATGTCTGTGTGTGAGGATGTGTAAATTATGGCAGGGAAGACAGCCTGGTCTCATTCTCAGCCCTGATTCAAATGAAAATGATGTTATTTCCTGCTCTGCTGGAATCCCTCTTATTACCACTGGTGAAGTACTCTTAACTGTTGGTGCTCTGTTTTCTGTGTGACTCTGGGAATTCAGAGGAGCCCTTCTGCCCACTTTGGGGCTGAGAGAGGCTCTACCTGCTGTTTTTATCAGATTGCAATTACATGAATATCTTGATGGCTGGATTTAGGATTTCATGCTAATAAAAGCGTGGTGATGTTAACGGGTTCATGATAAGGAGATGGGATCTGATTTACTGTATATTTCCCACTTCTTTCTGCATGTTCTGGGAACACAACCCCTGGCTGGTGGTGCTGTGGGACAGCCAGTGCTGACATGGGCAGTGCTGCAGGGACATCACGTTTTGTCCTCTGCTCCTTGACAGGGCAGGGCTTGTCCTTCATGAGCATCTCTTCATCCTCTGGCTACAGCAGGCAGGAGGAAGATTTCATTTGCAATGAAATGCAGATGTGACTTTCAAGAACATAATCAACACTTTAAACTCAACCTACACATGGGTATTGTTTGGGGTTACAGCGAGGTGTGTGCTTGAGGCAGGGCAGCTGCACTGGATTTTATCCTGGGTTCAGGAGAACCCCAGACCCACTTTGATTAAATCCACTGAACCTTGTTGCAGGATCAATGCCAAAGTGAAACATGAGCAGGTCTGTGGCTGCCATGCTTACAGCCACTGTCATCTGCTTGGGAACAAATGTTTGGCCACAGAATACATAGTTTTTATGTGTGTGCATGGAATTACCAAAAACAAAATCATCCATTTTTCTTTTTTTTTTGACATTTCCAAATGTTTTTGCTGCCTAATTTGCTGGAAAGTGCTGGTGCTGCAAGTTCGGTCTCTCTGGGGTTAAAAGGAATGAGTGCCTTGCACAGGCTTTTGTACTCTCCCTCACTCAGTTTGTGGTTGTTGAGTTCAGCATTTTTGGTGTATGTGTTTTAAAGAGTGATTCACTCATTTTTGCTCAGGACAAGATCAGTTTCAGACAGAAGCAGGCCAAGGAGGATATGGGTTTGGTTTTGCAAAACCTCATCTGTGACTTTCAATTTGCTAATCCAAGCCCAGAACTAAAGGGTGGCTGGGGTTCAGCTTGCAATTTATCTAAAATGATTGAAAACCAAAGCTGAGGTTTGGCAATGTGGATCTTCTTTTAGCCCTCTCTCGCTCCATCATTTTATCTTCAAAGAATAAGCAGAAAACATTCTAAATGACCATCAAACACTAGAAAACTTTTGATGGCATCTTTTTTGATGACATGCCCTTTTCCTGATGGTTTATTTCCAGCTGGCTTCACTCTTGCAGAGCTCAGGGAGATAGAACTTCTGAGGGTCTCAGCCTGGAGCCGATTTGCATCCA
The DNA here is from genome assembly GCF_031753505.1 of Anomalospiza imberbis. Lineage (NCBI taxonomy): Eukaryota > Metazoa > Chordata > Aves > Passeriformes > Viduidae > Anomalospiza > Anomalospiza imberbis. The sequence continues at coordinate 10,529,401 of NC_089699.1, read as the reverse complement.
GAGCAACACAAGGGTGCTGGGTGTGCGGTGCTATTTTCTTCTTGCCCAAGGAAGAGCCTGGGCTGTCCCAGGGGACGGGAGGGAGCACTCCTAATCCAAGCCCTGTAGCCTCTCCCCAGCCCAGCCCTGCCCCTGATAAACACAGGATGTAATTGTGCAAAGGGACATCGTCCTGTTTTATGCCTGGGAAAACAAGGCTGAGAGGCAGGAACAGAGTGCCCAAGGGGACATGGCAGAGCCAAATCCCCAGTTCAGGCTTTCTGGCTCTTTCTTTTGGTCTCAGGGCCACAGTTTGGAGGGGCTGGAAGGGAAGACTGTGATTTCATCCCTGTCCAGTGGCAGGGGAGCAGCACTGTATCCTTTACCCTCCCACACAGGCAGGCAAAGCACGGTGTGATCCTTCTGGCTCTGTTCCCCTTCTCTCCTGGGCAACTCCTGCTGGCTGAGCCCTCTGTGCAGCCCGTCCCTGTGGCAGGGAGCAGCTCAAACAAAAGGGTTCATGTCAGAGGATTTTATTTCAGCTTTCCAAGAGCCTCCCAAACACAGAGCTGCAGTGTCTGTGAGGGAGCAGGAATTGAACATCTGGTAAAGGTTAGGGTCAAACATATAAATGGGGGAAGCACATTTCATTAAAATACCCAATCTGTGACGTCAATTAAACTGATCAAGCCCTTCTGCCCTGCAGTTGGGGAACCATTAACTTTACCCAGTGAAGGGTGTTTATATGGAAAATATGAGGCCAGGAAGTCTCTCCTGATTGTGATATTGAGGCTATCAAAGGAGCTCGCTCTCCCTTTTTTATTTTTAATCTCTACATGTTGCTTTTCCACCCTGTTTCAGCAACAGCAGCCTCTTGCCTGGCCCCTGTGGGGTGACATTCACCATCCCCTCGCCAGCCAAGCTGCTGTTGCTGCCTCCTGCCTCTCCTGGGCTTGGATGCCACAGGAGCCTGTGGAGCCACTCTCCCTTGTCCCGTTTTGCACAGAGCTGTGCGAGGCAGCTTCCTACCACACGTGCACAGCTTGGCCACTGTCCAAAGTACACTGGGACATATTAAGATTAGGTTTAGGAGTGTAACAAAAAAATAGCTTCCATGGGAACAAAATTTCTGTTCTTGCAGTTGCTTAAAGTGCAGGATACTCTGTCTGCATGGACATAAAATGTCAGCGATTGATGTATGACACCCCGATTTGCTCATGGGACACTTGAAGTTGTGGGATTTACATATATAAAATGAAAGAGGTCATGTTTTTCTCCAGGAATTCTGGTTCATTCAAAGCCTGTTCCGTTCCTGCTAGGCAAGTAGAAATCTTGATCTCTGTGCTCTAGGAACAAAAGGAAGCTACCATTGAATTACTTGATGACAGTGTGGTTCTTGGAAATCTGTCCAAGGGTAAAACTGGCAGCATTTGCTTTGTGTCCAGGGAAACCTGCCTCTCTCAGCTCCTCACCATTGCCCTGCAGCCCTGCTGTGCTGTGCTGTGGGTTGGGCTGGTACCCTGCAGTCAGGCTGGGATTTCCCCCTCACAAGGACTGTGTTCAATCACCCACCCAGTTCATGGCTGTGCTAGGAACTGAGCTTCTCTGTTCTGCATACATACATCTGAGGTTTTGATCTTCCCTTATATCCTTCCCTTATATCCTCCTTGATTTTTCTGATGGCTGCCTATCAGGAAGGAGATTTTAACCCCTGTCTTAAATCCTGGGTATGTATTTCTGTTGCTGAAGCCTTTTCACGGAATCACAGAATTAACTAGGTTGGGAAAGACCTGTAAGATCATCTAGTCCAACCCATGACCTAAAATATTCAGATTTCCTGAAATTTTCTTTCTTTACAGAGATAATCAAATCTCACCCACCTTACACACCTTGGCAGTGCTAGTCATGGGTCAAGTTAGCCTTGGATTCCTTGCAGAAAAGCCTCCAAATCAAACTCTTCCTCATTGGAAAAGGGGTCTCCCTGCAAGTTTCTTCTTTTTAAATTTGAAAGAGCTTTTGTTTAAATTCTGACCAAGCCCTTTGCTTTCTGTGACCTGATCTCAGGCAAACAGCTGGGAAAACAAAAGAACTGTAAAAGCTGCAAAAGTATGGACAAAACCATGAGAAAAAAAATGGGTCTCTTGCCATGCAGCTGGGTGGTCCACATGGAACCTGGGGATTGCACTGAGTCTTGTGAAACTTAACACACCTCTGAGCACAAATATCTCCTCTACAGGATCAGGCAGCTCATTCACCTCGTGTTGCACCCCAATATTTTTCTGAAGGCATGTGGTGCTGCTTTAAAACTCTGCGCTTTGTGACGCTGAAGGACAAATGCTGGAAAGCAGGTACCAATGTCCACCTGAGCTATGAGAATTGGTGTCTTCTTAGGAAATTTCAGCATTGGATCTGAAAAACACACTTTGGTATGAACCCAGCCCAAAAGAATGGTTTTGTTCTGTCAATCCCTGATGGCAGCACCTGTGAATATTGCCATGGAAGACTCAGGGATGTAACACCCTTTAAATCCTTGCACTGCCAGACACACTCATACAGGTGAGCCATTCCCTTCCTTGCTGAAGAGCTGTCTCTGTCTGCTGGGGGGTTTCTTGCACCTTTGTGGTCCAGGGCTAGGGAGTCAGGACTGGTGTTAGGCCTGGGACAACACTAGAGAGGTCACCCTAGACCTCTCTGTGTCTTGCTTGAAACATCATCAAGGGCAGATGGGCAGCTCCTCTCCCCTCACTGCAGCTTGAACATCCATTTAACAGGACAAGGCACAAACCTCATTTTCAAAAACAAGTATGTGAAGTTCTTGAGGTCATGATCCAGGATGGGTCAGCCAATGTGCTGTGTTTAAAAAGCATTACGGTATTCAAAATGAAATAATTTTTCTCCTTTGAATCATGGCAGTTAACTGAAGTGCTTCCAGACCAGAGCCAACTGTTTGTAATTGGATATTTAATTTGTTTTGTGTAGTTTAGCACTGAGTCTCCATGTTGTCTGAGCAAGAAAAACCAAAATAAATTTTAAAATCTTTCAAAGTCAAAAGGATTTGCCAAGCCTGAGAATATTATTTTGTACTCTAATTAGCTGATTTGTCAGAATAAGAATGAAAACAACTCTCGGCTGCACTCAGTTTATTGAGGTGTTGCCCAAACCAGGACAGTGCTGATGGTGGGGTTCACACTGGTGACTGTCAGGAGGCTCAGCCTTCCCTGCCCAGGTGTAGCCCTGCTGTGAACTGAAGTGTGGGCAGTGAAGAGGAGGTTGGCATGGCCCAGTCTCACAGGACACAAAGCTTTCTTTTTTGTGTGGGCTGCGGCTGCTGGGCTGCTGGAAAATGTCATTGACTGATGGCCAGAGATGGCATATTGCTGACAGTCTGACCACAACACCTCAGTCCCAAGGGATTATTGATCATTTGAGCATAGCTGTGACAAGAACTGCTGAACATTTGATAAAAGACAGGTTTGTTCTATTAAACTGAAAATAGATGTCCCTGTACAGTGAGGCACTCAGCCCAAGATTATAAATTGTTGTATCACCCTCCCTTTTCACAAGGTGACACAAATGGTGGTTTAAAGCTTAAACTTTTAACATTTCCTCTTTGGCCACTTTTGCTGCATGAAGGCTGCTGAGCAACTTCTAGAAGTGTTGGAACTGTTCTCCAAATATCATGTATTTATGTCAGTCTTGCTGAATTGTCTCCAATGAATGACCCAAGGCATAGTTAAATGCTTACCAGATAGGTAGGTACTTACCTGGAAGCATGAAGTAATTTTATTCCCATGTGCATCAAGTTGGCTGTCTGCGTGGAGATTGGCAAAGCGGGTCCTCAGCAGTCACGTGGAGACAGGAAACTTGTGATTTTCCAGCAAAACTCTAAGCAGTGCCTGCTTTCAGAACAGAACTGTATTTTGGCAGAGTTCACACAGACCTGTAGAGCATCTTAGGGGTTTTGGCCAACTGGGCTCAGCTCTGTTCACCTTGTGCTTGTGAACATTTTCATGGGCACCTTCACAGCATCCTGCCTTCCCCTTCAGCTCAGGCCTTTTTGGATACACTGCACTGAGATTCCACTCAGAGAGGCTGAAAGACATGGAATGCATTGACAAGAGCAGAGAGAAACCAGAATGCTGAGGCAAGTAATAACAAGATGTCCAATGAATGACATCAAAATTTGACTGAAGCAAAGCCTACAGATACACACAGAGCCAGCAGACAGATGGGAACCACAGAGGAAGCCAAGAGGGAACAGTGAAGAGATGATAAGACAGTGGCCAGGAAAGAACAATGCAAAAATTATTTGGATTAAGTTTGCAGCAGAAAACCATGTCTGGTGCCAGGAAAGAAACCTGAGGAACCTGGCAGGACTGACTGCAGTGCAACTGCTGGGTCTGGACAAGAGGCAGAGCCCAAGCGTCAGAAGGAGGAGACCAGAGGCCTAAATGTCTCAACAGCAGGGGGACATGGTTCCTTCCTGGTCAGAGGGAAAATCTCCCAGGAAAGCCCTTTGCTGCAGGCTGGAGTCCTGCTGCTGTCTAAAGGAACACAAAGTAACCGGCGCGTGTGGAAGGAGCAGAGACAAAACAAAAAATCCTGGTGGTAAACAGAGTGGAAGTGGGTGAAGCAGGGGACAGGATTCAGTTTGGAGTGACGTCAGTTATTTATGACTGTTTGTATCCTCATATCTTTTATCTCCCAAGGAAGGCACAGGCTTTGTCCTCAGGGGCCGGCTGTCCCCACCCAAGAGTGGCGGGGCTCCGGTGACAGGGACCACGTCCCTGGGATGGAGCTGGACCACGACGACCCTGTGCAAGGATGGGGATGGCAGCTTGGGCTGTTGGAACGGGGACAGTCTGCTGTCCAACCTTTCCCTGGGGCAAACGAACCAACTCGCAGAAATGCGTGTTGCTGTGAAGGAGGGAAAACAGAGGTGACAGTGAGAATGAGGTTTGAGCATAGTGGGGAAGGAGCAGTTCAAGGAGTCCGTCTCTACTCAACAAAATACTTTGGGATGTGCCCACTTTGGCATCAAACAAGTCCTGTTGCCTTGACTGAGGTTTAGGTATAAGCTTTTTCTTTTTTTCTGAATCAAGCCAATGGTGTAAAAACTTTGTGAACTTGAAATCAGGGAGAGCAAAGCCAGTCTTGCTCTATTTCTTATATTTGTTCCCAGAGGCTTGTTGGCAAAACTGTGATCTGTACTGTTACAAAAGAACTCTGGGACAGAATTATTTGAATAGAGAGCTTTAAGTGATAAAAATCTGTTTATACCACAACATCTCCAGCCAAATTATTGACGTATACATTTCTGTCCTTCCATTGATGTAACTTTTCAATTTCCTGTTGGTGTCTAAGCTTGATTTATTTTTCCATTTATTTGGGTTTTACAAAGAGCACTAAAAAGCTTGGCAGTTGGGGCTCTTATTTTTTTTTTTTTTTCAGTTCAACCCTCTTAGTCCTCGATCACTTCATTGTTTCTGCAAACAATGAAAAAGAGAGATGGAAGAACAGCTGAGAACGGCTGGGTTGCTCACCAGGTGTCTGACTGGTATTCGAGTATCCTCTTTTGAAGGAGGCCTGTATTCCCTGAAAACAAAACACAACACAACAAAACCAAAATTAATTCAGAGTTCACTGTATTTGCTGCCGTCACACATGATGGGACACAGATTTGCAGATCTGAAAAAAGCCTGAAAAATAAAACAAACAAGAAAAGCTGCTCCAGGAAAGCTCAGGCTTTTTTCTCTCTGGTTGCACCCCAGCTGAATTGAGCAAAGAGCTCTGCAGGGCCTCTTGAGGCAGATCCTGCCAAGTTAATTTGAGAGACTCCTTTCTTGTCATCTAACTCCCCTCTGCCTCCCTCACCCAACATCTTACTCAAAGCAGCAGGCAGGAGCCAGGCCTGGGGACCTCTGGTTTTGAGGAAATGACTCCTATGATGTATTCTGCCAGCAAACCTGCTCACTAGGGCAAAGACCCTCTACCCATTCCCAGCTCACAGAAGTCCCCTGGTTCCTAAAAAAGCAGCTACGTGTTGCCATTCACCCCAAGGGTGCAGAATCTTGAATGCAAATCGAGAAAAAGCAGACTGAATTCAGGAGCAAAACTGATTTTTTGCCCACAGATTGGTAACACTGTCACAGCAGCACTCCAGCGTGCCCCAGGAATAGTGATGTACTCCCGACATCCTGCCCCACAGAGGTTTATTCAAGGCAAACAGAGAGAGGCAAACACACCTTCATCACCCTGAGGGAGGACACACAGATTTAGTGGCAAACAGAACCAGGAACTGTTCAGCAGCTCTGTCTGCAATGGCAATAACTGGTGAGCAGCACTGCCCCAAGCTGGAGCCGTCAGTTCCCCTCTTGCCCCTGGGTACAGCAGTTTCTCCTGGATGTCTGTAGCCCCTGACTTTTCTGGGAGGGTGCCAGCACCTATTTCCCTCTTCCAGGCCACAGCTGTGTTAGTGGGGAGGTCACCAAACCCAGCACACCCCCAGATCTGGACACACCCAGTGCCTCTTGCTGCCACTCCAGCTGAGCCACACCTGAAAAATCCTCATTTACTAGGAATGAGGAGAGAAAGAGTATAACCCTTAATCTTCATAAGCAATAAAACAAGATGCTGTAGCTCTCACTTTGTGATTTCTCAGGTCAAATGCTTTACTACCTACAATAATAATTTGATTTCTGGCAGTCACAGCCCCCGTTCAGCTAAACACTCACACCTGAGCAGAGCACTGTGTGCACCTAAACCCATCCCAGCTCAGCAGAGCACGTCAGCATGGACTTCAGGGCCAGGGAAAGAAGGGAAGTGTATCCTTAAAGTTATTTGTGCAGCTCCAAGTCAGACCAAGGTAAAGGATAGGATAGTTTATATGGAGTAATTTTGAGTTGAGAAAACTCAGCTGGGATAAGCAAAAGGAGTTTCATTGAATTTGGTGCAAGCATCATTAACTTTATATCTGCATCATCTTGACTGGCTCTTGAGTTATGGGGCAGAACACAAATCAAGCAAACAGCCCAGCTACAGAAAAATTGAAATGTAGTTTGAGTCAGCTTTACCCATTCCAGGACACCTGCATTAAATATCAAGCATTTCATGTTTTTCCCTCCTGCTTTTAAGTGATTTCACCATTAATAATGAGAAGGAATTCACATTTGGATGGACATGCAGACTGACTAAATATCTTAGAGCACATCAAAATAGATTTTCCACAGATTGGGGTAATTGAGCTTTCATTGGAAAGTTACTTAGAGATGAAAAATAAGGCTATTTCCTTCCTCTAGGTATTAATCTTCTATTACTTTTCACCCTACAGAGTAGCACTGACTAAAGTACACCTGTGATCTGTTGATATCAGCCCAGTTATGTTGAGAAAGTTGTAAGGATTTATCTGACATGAAGATTCAGATCACTGATCTAAAATCAAGTAATGAATTTTCTCTTTCACATCAAATCTGTCATTCTGGTTAACAAGAAAAGTCAATTAAATGTTAAGCTATTTTATATGAACATTCAGCATCATTTCAGTTACATCCTACTGGAGATTATGGAAAGGATTCCTGCCTGACTGTCACACCTTGTGACCCAACTGGTCTGGGTCAAAACTCTGACCCATCCATCCCTCTCTCATGCAGCATCCTGGACTTGTGCACACCCTGTACATTAAAATTGATTTTTTTTTTTTTTTGCCTGCAAAATCCCTATCCAAAGCAAACATGTCATGGCACAAAATCAGCTCCCATGGAGTTTTGCTGCTTGTATATCAAATAGAGCCAGTTCTAGTGCCAGCAGAGCCCTCCAGAAGGAAGCTCGGCTAGAAGCAAACACCAGCACCCCATTTCTGCTTGAACAATCTCAGCTGGGCAGGGGTTTGAGGGGCACATCTCCCCGGGAGCCTGAGACAAAGAAAAACCAATGGGGAAATAGCTGATCAGCATCTGCCACCTCATAGCAGCTGCTTTAATTTTCTTGAGGACCAGATCCTCTCTGGCTGAGACTTTTCTAGTAAGTTGATTTGCAATAAAGGAAACTGGATATAGGTTAGTATGTTTGCCTGCTGGGTACCAGGGGCTGTAAGTGGGAAGTGTTTTCATGGATGTGGTGGCAGTGGTGTCTGAGCTTTTGGGGAGAGGAGTAGGGATCTGTATGCAACATTTCTGAGCTCAATCTGATAAAACCTCAGTCTTTGTTCTGAGCTTCTTTTATTCAGCGTGATTCAGGATATGCTTAATCTCAGGTTAAGCTGCTTCTCTCACCTCTGTAGGACTGTTCACAGTCTCAGAGTCAGACACTTCCCTGACTGATGTGTGTGTGTGAGGTTGGGGTCCCAGCAGGGCACTGAGTACAAATAACTAATCAGACCCATTCTGCATCTTCAGAGCTACTTTCTATTTTACCTTTTCATTTTTCTTCTTGAATTTCTATTACTTTCTCAAAAGCAGCATTTTCACGGCTGTTTTCTGCTGCTGTAGAGATGAAATACAGAACAAATGCAGCTGTAAAGCGGGGAAGAGTTTAACCACTGTGGCAACACTTCCGAGGGCGAGCATCGTGCGAGCCGCGAGCGGGCACCGCGGGAGCTCCGCTGCCCCCGCCGCCGCTGGCGAGGGCCTGTCACCATCGAGCAGAAGAGGTTAAAAAGCAGAGTTTCCTTTCTGCCAGGCGCTGCTGGGGCTCGCAGAGGCGGTTGGTGGCAGCGGGGTCCACTCGCGGTCCCTCGGTGCCACCTGCCGGGCCCGGCTGGCTCCGGGACGCTTCATCAGGAAAGCAACAGCTCCTACGTGCGGCCGGCCGGCACCAGCGCGGGGAGCTCCGCGAGCGCTGAGAAATCCCAGCTGGAAGAGGGAAAAACAGCAAAAAATCCCAGCTGGAAGAGGGAAAAACAGCAAAAATCCCAGCTGGAAGAGGGAAAAACAGCAAAAATCCCAGCTGGAAGAGGGAAAAACAGCAAAAAATCCCAGCTGGAAGAGGAAAAAACAGCAAAAATCCCAGCTGGAAGAGGGAAAAACAGCAAAAAATCCCAGCTGGAAGAGGGAAAAACAGCAAAAATCCCAGCTGGAAGAGGGAAAACCAGCAAAAAATCCCAGCTGGAAGAGGGAAAAACAGCAAAAAATCCGAGCTGGAAGAGGGAAAAACAGCAAAAAATCCGAGCTGGAAGAGGGAAAAACAGCAAACCTGAACATCTATAGTTTGCCCTGGACATGGGCTGGGGGGAGGAAATAAATTATACTGAAGCCAAGTCCCTTGCTAGGCTTCAGTTTTCAGCACACTGACTTGGACAAAGGCTGCTGGGAGCTGGCCAGGCTGAAGGACAGGAATCCTGGGAATAAAACAAAAGCATAAATATGGGATTTTGCTGCAAACCAGGCCCTGGGAGGAGGTGATAGATGAAACTATCATCTATTCTCACCCTTAAGAGAATGATTTGAGATGCTGTGGAGATGTAGAAGCAAGGAGGCTTTTTTGTCTCCAGGAGAATGTGTCTGCAGCAACATGGGAGGTGCTGTGGCAACGCAGTACCAGATTTTACATTTTGAAAAGTCCCTCTAAAAGCTGGCATGATGCCTATCTAAACTAAACACTTGAGGCATGTATCTCCCTGCTGCAATGTTGGACAGTAATCTGAAACAAAGCTGTTCATGTGGAGGACCTTGGAGGAGACAATTCAGGTTTGGAGAACGCATAAACTTTGTTGTTGTTGGTGGTTTTTTTTTTTTTTTTTTTTTTTTTTGGTTTGTTGGTGGTTTTTTTGTGGGGTTTTGTTTTGTTTTGTTTTTGTTTTTTGGGGTTTGCTTGTTTTGTTTTTTGGTTTTGGGTTTTTTTTTTTTTTTCTGTTAGCACAGTGCTAAGTTCAGAACCCAGGCTGTCATTTGAGGAACAGTTTAAAAGACTTAATGTAAAATCCCATCTCTGTCTCAGTATGGAAACTATATAATGTTTATCACTCTGGTACTGATCTTTTGTAGCACAACATGATTGAAATTTAAGGCCATGAAATCCATTGCCCTTCAAATGTGCTGTTGCTTCTGAGAATTTTGGAGGGATTTCCAAAAGACTTTCAGTTTCCCAGCGATCACTGACACCAAATCCCGGCTCCTATTGCCATTGCTTTGGATGGGAAGTGCATAATTAAGAGCCTGTCTTGAAAAAAATCTCAGCCTCATCTAAACCACATCTGACAGCCAAATGCTGAGCTTCAGACACAGCATGTGGTGTGTGACAGGCACAGAAGAGCGGGGACACACAAATGTGCATCCTGGGTGCCGTGGGGTTCTCTCCCTCTGCCAAACATGCCACTGGCAGTGCCAGCCTTGGGATTACTCTGATGCAAACTTCTCCTCAGCTAAACAGCCGTGAGGGCAGATGGTGGGTGGGGGATGCAGCTGATGTTGACCTTAAAGCCAGTGGCATATGTGGAGGTCGAGGCGGCAGGATGGCCCCATGACATATTTCTTACAGCTTAGACACGCCAGAGCGGATTCCTGCTGACACGTAAAGCCCTTTTCCACAGCTCTGGCAGTGCTAAGACCTGGGACAGCCTAATCCCTTCCTAAAAGCCTTGTGTGCTGTAACCAAAACCTTGGGGTTTTGCATGGAGAGGTGAATGTGCTGACGTAGGGTCTGTGGTGCTCCTTGGCCCCATCCCTTTGTGTCTGCCTCCCTGGTGTCCTGGACATCTCTGGCTTCCAGCAGCCACAGTGGTCTTTCTCCAAGCACTGTGTGGGTGACACGTGGCAGCTCTCTATGTCCCTACTCCCTCATCTGCTTCAGAGACATAAATCTGGAAGGTGCAAAAGGCACTTGAAGGGTTTGTGCTCAGGAGCCTGGCCCTGCTGCCAGGCACTCACAAACTTCACCCTCTTCTCAGCCAAAGGTCCACACAGGAAAAAGAAACTAGCAGCACCCTGGCTACAGAAATGCTGCAGTTTTGTTGTACCTTCCCACACATGGGAGACTCAAATGAGACAGAGCAACCTGTGGGAAGCAGGATCCTACAGAGGAATCTGTGCAAGGACTGGCTGTGCAGTGTGTGAGAGCAGTGTGACGTGTCCTTGTAATACTGACAGCAACCTGGGCAATAAACATCTTTAATTCACTTTAAAACACTTCTGTAGCACTAGCCCAAGGCAGAAAGGTCTTAGTCAAAATCAGGATCAGGCTTGTGAGTTTGAGAAAAGTTACCTTGCAAATGACTTTCTAATTATTTCTGTATTCATTTACTAATTATGCAGCTCAGGTTTTTTCAGCCCATGAGTTCAAACCCACCTGAGGAATGGAGGGTCTGCAAAATAGCCTTAGAGAAAACTCAGTTTAGTACCTGCCCACCAAGGAAAAAGGTGGTCCCTGGGCAAGGAGGATGTTTTCCTATCAATATAGCAATCAAATTTAGCTTCTGCCACTGTAGGCAACGTGGCATTAAAAGAAGGAGCTTAAGTTATTAAACTGAGCTGCTTTAATCGTCCGGTTCGGGGAAATCCATTGCTACAGGAGACCTGAGGATTAGTGTATTTTTACCACAAAGCCAATACATCTATTCTGATCAGTTAGCACTTGCTCATTCGTGCATATGAAACTTCATTCTCTGAGTTTGCCCTCACTAGTATGGGACCAAATGGAGTTTTATTTGGAGATTGACCCTGTTACCTTGAATCTCATCATTCTGGTATCTAGCTATGTCATTTTGCTTCTGGTTTTCCTGATCTCCTGCGTGCTCTATGACTGCAGAGGGAAGGATCCCAGCAAGGAATATGCTCCTGAGGTCCCTGCAGACACCCAGCCCCCGATCCGGCTGGTGGTGATGCAGCAGGGCTCCCCTGGCACTCGCTGGGCAAAGGGGCTCATCTCTGCCTACGAGAACCCTGCTGATCTGCCTGGGAAAAGGACTACAGTGGTGTGAGGGACCCTGCCTGGAGCTCCAGTTCCTGCCTCTCTGCTATGTTTACTCCCCGCGTGCAGAAGGACAACGCGATCCCCAGGTACGTTCAGACACTGATTTATTCAATGTGCTGCCATTGCTCGGGGGATCATTTGATGTTGAGCTGTGCCCTGCATCGATATGAGCTCGCAGTTCTGCCTGCCAGCCATAAAGAGACTAACTTCCATTTCTGCTGCTGCCTTGCAGCCCACTGGCAGCCAGCAGCAGTGACGCTGTTATCCTCTCGGGCACTGAAGCGGGGCCTTGGTTTAATCTTGAGTTGTGCCCAGTGCAGTTATTTTGGCAGGGACTCAGTGTTGTTCAGAGCATCCCACCCCAATGGGCTGAGCTGTGCTGCCCCACAGCCTCAGCACGTCTTCCTCAGTCCTGCAAATGACCTTGGAAGGCTGTTCCCACCTCCCCAGGGAGAACAGAAACACTAAGGATTTTCAAAGGATAGAGATAGTGCCTTTCCTGTAGAAGCCAGCTGCTGCTCCCATCAGAAATCAATACTTTCTATGTTGGCTGTGAGCTCCCCTGAGGGCAGTGCCAAGCCTGTCTTGGCACGTGTTTTCTGTAGGTAGAACACAAGCTCTGCTCTTACGGAGCAGAGCACCCCTTGCCCTGCACAGATCCCCTGTCAGGATACAATTTGCTTCCTGGAAAAGCTGGGTACAATGCCTCCTGCCCAGGGGGAAGTGGGAACTGAGGTGAATTTACCAGTAATGTGAAACGTGTGTCACTTCTGTCCTCTGGAACAGGAATTTCTAACCCCATGTCCTGGATTTCAGTGTCCATCTCGCCCTGAGCCTTCCTTCAGCCATATCATGTTCCTGCTGGGCCACATCAAGGCTGTTATTGTATCTCCAGTAAATCTAATGCTATCTGCATCAGGTCCTGCTATTCCCATCATTTCAGAGCTATAAGCTAAAGGCCTTTTTGGTTAACAAGTTTCTTCTGCATCTTGCTGGTTTTGTCCCTGTCAGTGCTCCTTAGGATGTTTAACACTAGGTTATTGTGTCCCTCTAAATAGTGCTCAAGTTCCTATATGTGATATTATTTAAGTGGTGGATTTTAGCTGGTTATTAAGGGCAAGTTAGCACTGGACCCAGACAGTTGCAGGTGCCTGTCCCATAAGCTATTTTACATCATGTCAATGTGAAGTTCCCACAGAGTCCTACAGAAAGGTTTCGTAAGCACAGTGAGATTTATTACCTGTGTCAGGTGTCATGGATGACTCAGTGGATGCAGTGATCCCAATGTCTTCAGGACAGGCATTTTAAATACTTCCAGAAATAAACTGCAGTGAATTCAAACCACAATTGAACAAAGCTGTTGGCTGGATTGCATGGTTTGTACTCCAGCTGGGTAGGAACAGTCTGCCTGTGCTACATCCCCAGACATGCTGGTTTCTGAATCAGCCACAGAGCACCCTGGCTTCAGCAAAGAAATCTCAAGAGTACCTTTTATTTAACTGTATTTTAAGAAAAGGAGCCAGAATGATTGGTGTTTTTTCTTTTGGTTTCTAAATTCTTGTGGGTGAACCCAGGTTTTGTTTTCAAGCTGTCCTTTGCACCCTGGGAGTCATGGATATGCCTGGTTTGGGAAGGAAGCCTGAATTGGAAGGAAGGTTCCTGATGGGTGGGTTTAAACTGGAGTAAAACTCTTCATGTGATGAAACTGGTAAATCAGAAATTGGTCCTATGATCCTCTTCCATGTATCATGCTGAAATAACTACATTGAATGTCTTCTTTTGGTTGTTTAGCACTGAAAAAGTGCAATTAGTTGCAGCTGCTTTGGCAAAACGTGGCAGTGACTGAGCTGCTCGTATGTTATGGCTGCTGTCACCCACGCAGGGTGGGTTATCTCTCCTTGGGCTCTCCCATCTGCCTTCCCTTCAGCCTGTAAGCTCTTTAAAGCTTGTTGTGTGTTCATGTGTCATTTAACATTCTAGGAGCATTCTTGGTGATAAGGGATCCCTGGCATTTAAGAACAGAAATAATAACATTTGTTAATAAGACCTTGGGGGAGGACTAAAAAGAGCTCAAAAATATCACAAAGAGCATGTCACAGCTCGTGGGACATAGAATGCCACAGTGCCAGCAAAGAAGCTGTGGTTATTTGCTGAAGGTCATGCAAATAATGTAATGACACCACGTCACCATTTCATTGCCACTGTGTTTGTTTCTGTAGGTAAAACAGACTTGCAAGGCTGTGTTAATAAATACTTTCAGATAGCTGAAATTCTCCAGATATGGAGTTTTGTGTGCATTAACCACAGATCCCTGGCTCCTTGGAGCTTGATGGCAAAGCTGCTGATTTTGGCAGGGTAAGTTTTCAGCCCTAAGCTTTAGGAAGTTGTGCCTGGGGAGGCTGCAGGCACAGGACCAGTTTCCATTGTTCTCTCATGAGGACGTTTGTCAGTTGTGATAGTTGGTGGACTCTGCTCCAAAATGTGGAGTTAAAAGCAGCAAATGATACTTTCCTTCTGATAGCAGAAAGGTAAACATAGGGTAAATCCCTTTCTGGAAAATGAAAAACTAAATTGCGTCAGGACTTTGCCTTCCCAATAGGAATAAAATGGCTTTCTTGGTTTTGTCTATACTAAACCAATATTGGAGTAATTTGTCTTACTAGGCCAATATTGGAATATTGTTTATACTAAACCAGGATTAGAGTATTATTAGTGGGAGAGAATCCTTGAGTATGTAATGAGAATTCCAAGTAATCAAGTCCCTATGAGTGAAATTACTGCTTTGGGGAGGTCTCTGCTGCCATGCTTTACTTAATGACTGTGTCAAGATTAATGCACGCAAATGGACTTTCATCAGGCCAAGCTTGCCAGAAATCAGCCTTGAAGCTGTGTTCCTTCGAGTGCTTGCAGTCCTCTGCCACGCCATTTGCATCACTGGGAGGAAACAGGGATGAATACTCCCACAGCAGGGTTGCTGTTTGCATAAGTTGTGTGTAAAATGTGAATCCCTTGCTGGAATTCACACAGTACAAAACATTCTGAACCAAGATTTGTTGTTTTCTATCCCAAACTGAGCCTTGCAGAGGAGCTCTGCAGAGACTGAGCTATCACTTTGGGACACCTGCAGCATCTTCCAAGCCCTGTCCCACATGGGGAAGCACCAGAATGTGACTGCGGGGATCCATGGATTCAGGAAAGAGCCCCTGAATCTGACTCTTCCATCCCTGCTCAGTTGAGGATGGGTTTATGCCTTGCTTAATCCTGCCCGTGCCTATGGAGACGTTCTTTGCCCAGAGGATTAGGCAGGATTTTAAGGCCAGGATATCCAGCAGAGAAATCCTGTCCTGCAGCAGGTGCCCTTTGCAAATGAGTGAGATGTGGGTAAAATTGTATTAATATTTATTCATAAGCAATATGAGGTGGACAATGTTGGATGGACTGACAAGGATTCAGGAAATATGCTCTATTCCCTGTTCTGCCCTTGGCTTATGGGGCATCCCTGGGCAGTTCTTGTCCCCTCTGTGCTTTGCTCCATGTATCTGGTTAGTTTTCTCTGCTCCTCTGCCCTCTGCACTGAGATTTCTCTCTTCTAAGTCATTTATGCAGTTCATAAGGAGTTATCATTACAAAACTGGCACACAAGGGCTGCACTTGAATTTCAGTCCATGGACTAACTCCAGTAGGATCCAAGAGAACAAAATAAAATATCCTCCCACAGCAATGCAGGTGGATCAGAGAAGTCATTGAACAAGCCACATGAAACCTGGGCAAACTCTGGGCACAGCCTTACAACACCTGCTTTGGGTGAGCTGTGGTCACCATGGCACTCTGATATCTGTAGCTCTGTGATTTGAAGCGAACTCAGGGGTGCTGGAAGGATTTATTGCTGTTCTGCAGGAAACAGGAATTCAGTCTGCACTGGCTCGCTTACAGTTGGCATAGTGTGCTTTTAAAGTCACAAATTACTGCTTCTGTAAAGCCTTTATTAAAGGGCTTTAGAGAAACAACAGGAAAAAAGATTTCCAGAGTTCTCCAATATTAATTCTAGTCAAACATGTCATTAAATTCACTGAAAATTCATCTTTCATGTGAGGCTGTTCCACTGTAAACATACTGTCTAAGCCTTCAGATTTCTTTTTAAAATCCCTAATAAGCCACTACATATGAGTAGAGGATTAGTCCAGACAGACTAACCCATATTTGGCAGGGAGAATTCCTTCCCATGCAGTGATTGTTTTGAATTTGAAATGGGTTTAACCTCGTCTCGTTTTTTTTTATCAGCACATTGTTTCATCCTCTGATTGTGCTGAGTGTAGAAGCAGAGTGACATGGCCAAGTCAAACCCCTTGGCTGTAAGAAGGACGTAAGAATAATTTTTACTGCCTAGAACTGCATCACCTTGAGTTATCAGTCATTCAGCTTGTGTGATGTTGGTGCTTTGGTGGGAATGCCAGGAGGTAAGAATTGGTATTGGGACTTTAACTGGAAATACTGTTCTTCCAACCATGAGCCAATGCTGCTTTGGGGAGCCCTACAGCCCATTTGTCATCTTTTAGAGGGATCAAACCCCACAAGCCCAAGTCTCTTGAGCTACCTGTGTACCTTTTATATGGCAAAGCACTGAGCTGGGTGTCGTGGCCCTGGGTGTCCAGCCCAAATGACTTTGTGGCTCTCCCAAGTGCTTGACTTCCTGTGCAGGATCTCTTCTGTCAGGTGGGCTCTGGGGGTTGAACTGAATCCACGTGTCCTGAACTGAATCCAGGAGTCCTGAGGGGCTCCTGGATGAAATGACAGCTGGAGCCTCAGCAAGGATGTGCATGTGAGGAGCATGGTGTACGTGTGCTGGTGGCTGCTGGCCCTGAGCAAAGCAGGTGGACTCCTGGGGCAGCTCTCAGAGCTCTGAGGTGAAGGTCTGGCTCTTCATGCTACAGTGGTGGAAAGCTAAATTAGTTGTTTACAAATAAACTGCTCTGACATCCGCAGCAGAAAGCTATCTGACTTAACTAGAGAAAATCATAGCAGAATGATGGAAGCTAGAAAAATCTGAACAGATGCCTTCTCAAGCTTCTGTTCTGCTCCTGCTTTAGTTTCCTTACTTCTTCCTCCTCACATATGCTGGTTTCCTTGGAGACACTTTCCTTGGAGAAACTGCTTGGTTTCCCTGTCTGACACTGACACTGTTTGACATTAATGTTTCAAAGAGGCATTTCCACCCTAATGTGACAAATCGGGTGGTTTTTGGAGGCAGATCCTTGTCACAAGGCATCCGAATCCAGAATGTGAGGGTTCAGCCCCGGCTGGGGATGGGTCAGTCTCATCCCAGATCTGCAGCAGATGCTCTGTGTGGGCAATGAAGCTGTGCCCTAGTTTCTCCATCTGTTAATGTCAGTAATAATTGTTACACAAGTGGGGTGTAGGGTTGATTTAATTAATATTTATGAAGGAACATGAGATCCTTTCACGGGTGGTGCTATGGAGAAATTGTTAATTATGAATGATTATATATTTGTGTCTCTTCCCGAATACCTAGAAGACTTGGACATATTGTTTAAGCACTCTCATTTTGAACTCCTTCAGTATTGAAGCTGATTTGGCCTATGTTATAGCTCTTTATTACTCTAAAAATACACTGAATTTAACTGCTATTGACTTCAGCATGAGCAAGGAATATAGGCTTAGCATCCACCTTTATCTGTAATAATTGTATTGTCTAAGTAATTAATATCCTTTTATCACTTCATTATGTAATATTTTTCACATTCTATTTTTATCTCTACCACTTCTTTCATGTAAAATAAATATACAAATTCAGGTCAATTCTAGGGCTAAACCTTTCAAGAAAGAGGAGGGAAGGCAGGGATTGGGCATATCCACCTTTGCCTTCTTCAAATGACAAACCCCCTGAATTTCTGAGAAATTGATGGGAATTGTCTTAAGTTTATTGCTGGAAACTGGGCACACATAATGGGAATATAATGAGCAGAAAAGGTGGATTGAAAAAATCTGTGAGTGGCAGATGTTTGTAGGTGCCTTGTCCATTTGGTACAGCCACTGCACCTCAGACCCTCCCCAACAACAACCAAAAAAAGACAATACTTGATGGAGGCATATTAATAGTGCTTATTACAGGTGATTTCTTTCCCATTCTCTGCATCCCTCCTGTTTCAGGAGCATTTTAAGCACAGATTTGACGTTAAGTCACACACTTGTTTCCTCAAAAAGAGGAAACCTACTGTTTTTCCCTCCAAAAGAAGAGCTGGCAGCAGCAGCCTGGGCTTGCTGAAGGACAAACACTCCACCTGTCCTGAGCCTGAAGGACATGTCCCTTAGTGAGACAGAATCTACCCAAATTTCAGCTGTGCCCCGCGGGGAGCAGTGCAGGGCTGTGGTTTGCTCTCTGCAGGGTTCACAGCAACACTTCCTTTAAATCATTTCTCATCAGCCACCAGCAGCTCTGCAATTTCCAGCCCTCCAGGCAAAGCAGGCAGGTCACCAGGGCAGGGGAGGTGTTATGAGCCCAGGGACACTGTGGAGGGAAAGAAAAGCTTTTTACTGAGATGGGAATGGTATTTTATCACTTTTCAGGGCTTTAGTTTTAGACCAGGTTTACACTGGAACCAGAGTGATTTAATAATGGGTGGGTGTTTTTATTACTAGCAAAAACTCTGATGCTGACATGATTACACCAGCAAAAAGTAACTTGACAATAAGCCTTTTTTTCCTTGCTGAAGCAATGTGTACTAACTTGGCAGATAATCTCATTAATTAATTGAAGCTCTATTTACAGTTGATGGAGAGAGACAGCTTGTTAGGGACATGCCATCCAGTCTTTTCTAGTGCAGACAGGCTCTGTAGAGCTGCATTTTTATTTATATACACATGCTGAATTGAAAATCGGGGCATCGCTTGTAAAGCCAAGTGTTCTATCCCTGGAGAAATGAATAGAAGGCAAATCTTTGGCATCAGGAGGCTCCCTGTTTGTTTTGGGAAGGAAAACTGGCAGGGATCCCAATGCTAACTCTGAACATCTGAGGGAAAGGCTGCTGGAAAGAATTATGTCGTGACGCAGACAGGGGAAAGCCAGGAAATTTGAAGCCAGGACAGAGACTCCTACCTTAACTCATTCTGGCATGGAAAAAATCATTGTGAAGTATTAACACCACAACTTTGGGATGTGTATTTACAAAACGTGCTAGTGTTTGAGTTGCCTGGGAGGAGGGAGGTTTTCAGCAGTTCTTGGTGGTAGAGATGAGAGAACTGCTGGGACAGGTGGGAGTGCTAAGCCGTGACTGAAGGAGGAGATGGGGATCATCATTGTCCCATCCATGTGTTTTTGTAACTGCCTTGGCAGTGTTATTTGGGAGGGGATATGCTGCTCCCCCATTATTACCTCTGGAGAGCTGAAGGGACAAAGGACCCTTTTTTGTTTCCCTGCCAGCCAGCTCTGTAGGCCATGAGGTCCCTAGGTTTCTCTCTTCTTGTGAATTTGTGCTCTCAGTATTACAAAAGTCCATCTGTTTGTCGGGGTGACAGTTAAACTGCCATTAGGAGAGTGTAAGATATTATCATGGGCTGGTTAATGGGAAACTATTTTGCAAATGGACTCATTGCTCTTCCACTTTTGCAAACAGAAAATGCTTTGCCTTCTTCAGCTGCTGAAGGTGAACGTGTGCTTTTATTTTGTTGCCTGTTTGCTCTTCATGTGCAGTGAAAGAGAAGATGCCCCAACCTGGGGTAGAGCTCCCAGAGGAGAGGGCAGTCATGTTTGAGGCAAGAAGCAAAGAAAGGTCCCACCACCAGCAGGGAGGTGGGAGAATGGTGCTGCTAAAACTTCCCCAAAGGTGGCCAAAGCCTGGCCTGCAGGGCAGAGCTTCAAAGCACGGTCATGCTGTAGGGCTGCCTTTTCCTGTTTTGTTTAGCAGCTGCTAGGAAGGAGATGACCATGTTTTTTCTGTGCCCTCTCTGCTGGGAAGCATTCAGGGTAATCTGGAGTCACAGATGTTACAGAGGCCGGATCATTTCCTTTTTTTTTTTTTTTTTTTTTTTTTTTTTTTTTTAGCAGAAGAAGTCAAGGCATACTTATTGGATGAAATGGATGAAGGCAAAAGGCTAAAGCCCAGGCTGTGCTCTCATCACTGGAGGGTGAAACACCTCTCTTTGTTTCTACACACAGCAAAATCTTGCCCTTACCTGGACTGGAGCAGGGCCAGCCTTTTGCTATGAGTTCCCTCCAGGCAGGTGTGCAGCAGCACTCACCTGCCTGCAATGAGCAGGGTACCCTTGGATCTCCAGGTGCTTCCCATCCTGTGCAGATGGCTGGAAGTGGAAGCTGGGTCTCAGCAGCTCCCTGTCCATCCTCAGAGGCCAGTTCCCCCAGGACGAGCTCCAGGACCTGGCTGGATGGCAGGAATGCCTGTCCTGAGCGGGGCCAGGCGGGATGTGTGCTACCAGTGTGTAACAGTGCTGTGAGCGTGGGCAGCTCCCGTCACTGCATCTTGTCAGTGCAGAGCTCGAGAGCATCCTCTTGGGTCAGAAGTATTTTGCCACTCTCGTTTCGTTTGATTGAAGTGCCAGCCTGTCAGATTAGCTCTGCTCCTACAGGGCACCAGCTTTTCTGTCTTAGCAGATAAACCTCTGCTGGCCAGATCACGGCGTCTGAAGCCCCCAGCACAACCTGCCAGAAGGCACCCGGGGCTCCGAGCAGCCCTGAGTTCAAAGGGGCACTTTGGGCTAAGAACTCCCAGTGAGCCTGATCATGACTTCAACCTGGGAGATGGGGACAGCAAGTGCCCCAGATGACCAGAGCAGGGCAAGGCTGCAGAGAGATAACTGGGTTTGTAGGTGCAGCCCTGGCTGCTGGCACAGCACAGGCTGCTCCTGTGTGGGATGCAGTCAGAAAACGCTTTAATGTTTGGATTTTAAAAACTGAAACCATCATATTGCATGTCTCCTAATAAAAGATAATATAGAATGCAATAATGTAGCAACCCTATTGGCTTCTCTGGTTGCTAGCTCCATGTTAGTGTATAATGCATGCACACAGCTCCACATGCTGAGACCTGTCAGTGCACATAATTACAGCTTCTTGCATAAAGACTGCAGGTGCTTCTATTTTAACAGTGTCTTAAATTCAATACAGAAGTCACCCCAGCTCTATTCTTATTCTTCACCTTGTCTCAGGTCACCTCTTTTCTCCAGAATCTCAAGGGACAGGGCAGGTTATTTGACATTGACATGCAACTGCTGTCCTAAGCATCAACTTTCCAAACAGCACATTCTGGGATATAGGTACAGCACATGACGTGATCTTGGTGTCTCCCCACAAACCACTGGTCTTTCCATGCTCCAGTTTTTGGATTTGCAGGGGCCAGATTCTGTTGCTCAGGAGTGGGATGTGACCCTGGACAGGTCTGAAGCCCATGTGCTGTGCTCTGTTCTCCCTGTCCCTGCTGCAGGCAGGAGGTTACTCAAGGTAAGTCAACAGGATTTCAGTGATACCTTGGGGTGACACGAGTGTAACTGCAATGCAGGAGAGGGGCCCAAATCTGCACGGGTACAACCATGATTTCTATTTGGCTGTCATGCTTCAGAGCCTCTGTGAAGCCACAGTTTGGCTGCTGGATGTGCTGCCCCAGCTTTCTGCTATTCCACCCTGCTTTCAGATCCAGCTGCTCTCTTACTGTTGGTTTTCACACTCATTTTGTCACTCTTTGTACACCAAGACCACTAATTGGTGCAGCTAATTAACTGTTAAAAGACAGCGTCTCTGTCTTCAGATCCAACCCATGGATCTGAGCAAAGCTTTCCTGAGGGGCAAAGGCAGCTACAGCTCTGACCACCCCAAACTCGTGTCATTAGAGCTGCACCTGGGAGATTCAGCTCTTCCCTTTGTTTTCCCTTTGAGGGCCTCAAGCAATGTTTTTTGCTTAGTCGGATGTAAGGATGCTTTTTAGTGGACAGATGGCATTTTTCAAGTGAAAATGGGATGAATAAAATCAAATATTTGTTTAAATTTGAACAGAAGTAATATGTCTAATCAGACTGTCCTCCTCTGGCATCTATCCATGGAAATACAAACCACAAAGCAGCAAGTAACAGCCCCGGATTTTACACTGGAGTGCCTCCCTAAGAGACTGAGTGTCCTGTTCAGTACAGATTTCACTGGGTTCCCAGGGCTTGCTTTCTTTATTTGAGGTTTGGTGCAACAGCAAAAAACTGCTGCTTTGTTTCTTTTGAAGACTGTAGAACATTCTTTGAGTAACTCTGAATCTTCAGGACTGGGGTTCTATGAATGTGCCCCCACAAAACCTGCTGTGCAGAGGGGATGTGTAACACCACTGATCCAGCAGCTCTGTGCCCAGCCAGGAGCAGCTGCTGGTAACCAGGCCCTTGTTTTTGTCAGCCCAAGACCCCATTTCAGACAGACCTGTGTACAAGTCGGAAATCATCACGTTTTTTCTTTCACTTCCTTTTGTATAATGACAGTCCTACTTTCCTTTGACAGTGCAGTAATTTAGAATTTGATGGTGGTTTAATGAAAATCCTGTTCTTCTCCCTGGAAATTGAAAGTCAACATTACAAAGAAGTCCTTCCTTGACCTTTCCCTGTTGGCCACTCCTGGAAATTAGAGTGTCTTCATTTTAATGAGCTCAGAGGATTGGGGAGTTGCAAGAAAAGAAAAATCAACTTCAAAAATATCTCACCTCCCCTTGTGAATATGTCAGGACATGTTTTTAGATGCAGAGCTCTTACCTGAACAGGCTTGTTCTCTCCTCATTCTGTGGCTTCTCCAGCTGAGCTGTTTCTTGGCTCCAGCCTGTGCTTTATGATGCAAGGCCATGTTGACTTTGCATGAGGTTTGTTGCAATGTATAGAGTAGATTTGTAAATCTCCCCAGCCTTTGCTCCTCTCTCTGTCACTTCTGCAGTCCAGTCCAGCTGGCAAACCAGGGGTGACCTGCCTCTGTGTGCGTGTGTGTATAAATACATATAAGACTATATATCATACGTAAGAATATATAATGATATAAGATGCAATAAGAAAACATCTCTGCAAGGCTTCAGGAGCTTGTCTAACCTGGCAGGGCCATCCTAGAAGTGAAGTGGAAAAAACTAACTAAATAGGAATGACTGAGAATGGAATGAATTCAGGAAATGCTGGGCTTGGGGCTCTCCTCTACTTGTCCCTGTGGGTCCCCTTCTTGGCCATGTGGGTCTGAACTGTGCCCAGTGCAGGTTTGAAATTTGGGTGATGTGGAGACAGAGCCCAGCAGCTGCAGTGCTCATCCATGCTGCAGTTTTTGGATTTGCAGGGATGGGAAAGGACTTCTGCCTTAGAGCCAGAGTGATGCTGCTCTAGAAGTGGTTTGGGACCATGTATCCACAGGCTGCAGGAGTTTGTAAATGAAAATAAAATATTTGAGTATTTGTCAGCAGTTGATGAAACTCTGCTGGTTTGTTGGGTTTTTTGGTTTGTTGGTTGTTTTGTTTTGTTTTGTTTTGTTTTACCAAAAGGTTTCAAAACTGGCCAGGCATCTTGTTGCTTTTTAGAGTACTGAAAAATTTCCTTATTTTAACCTTTTTGTTGGGTGAAATGATTTCTTCCAGAACCAGTGTTGTGGGGTCAGTCAGATTTCAAGCCCAAGCTCATGGCTATGGAATTGCTCCTCTTTTACCAACCTGAGTGCCTGATTAGAAATTCAGTCTGCTTTCACAGCCAAAGGAGAGGGTTGGGTACCTCCAGAGGAAATTCAGCTCTCAGGTGTGTTTTGTTTCCCCTGAGGTAAGAAGACACTTCATTTGGGTTCAGTGAAAAAAACACAGGTTTGGTGTCTACTGTGCATTTTGGGTTTCTGGCTCTGGAGGTGGTGTAAGCACAGCTGTGGAAGATCCTCTGCAGCAAGTTTGCTGTGTAAAAAGTTAGAATTTGTATAGGTTTGAAAGCTGTTTAAATAATAGTTTTTTAGTACTACACCAGTGTTATCTTGCATACATATTTATTTAATAGTAAGACCAAAAGCTTGGAAGAGAACTGTGTTTGCAAAGGGCTGTGATGGTAAAGGTTTCCTTCTCATGTCTGTGTGCAGCACAAAATGGAAGCAGATATATAATGGAAAATATGTAGGAAAGGTAATTTATTCTATCAATGTCAAATACCCATACAAACCACTCTGGCTTGATATTTATATTTGCAGAGTTTATTAGCACAAAATAAAAAAAATAAACCATAGTGAACATAAAATAAACCACACTGGCATATGGGAAGAGTGTCACCAAAGCTGTCCTTGCTGCTGCTTCAGTGTATTTATCCAACACTGGGGCTGATCACTCCCAGAGCAGCACTGAACAGTTTGGCTTTGAGGTGAGTCAAGGAGGAAACTACAGGGATTGCTGGTTGGGAAATCAGGGTAAAATCTGGAGCAGCCATATGTAAACATTGACATGGTTACGTGAAGGATAAATGTGCAAATACAAAATACCCTCAGGCCTTAAATCATGAGAGTCTTACAGTGATGCTGCCCCAGGCCAGGATTGCTCTGCAGGGCAGGACCTGCCATCAGCCAAGGGCTTCTTGGATTGTGGATGGCTTTTTCCTGCACTGGTTTTAGCCCATTTTTAGTTAAAAAAAGAGATGAGCTTCACTGCCTCACCTGCAGGACAGCAGAAGACAGGGCTCACTCCTTCAATGCTGCCTCAAGCCCCAGTGTAAGTAAAGTGATTGCAATTTCCCTGATCCCATAAGAAAAAGTTTGCTATAGCTGATGGTTACTCCCTGTGGCATCTCTAGGGAGCTGGGTGGTATTTTTTCAAGTGGAATGTTAGTGGATACCAGCTTTGCCACTATAAAATGAGGAAAGCAGCTGTAGTTTTTGCAGTCAGGTAAATATTGAGCCTGAGCATGGTCATGCCTGAGTAGGGACCTGGTGCTGTGCTCACCTGGCTGTGGCACAGTACAAATTAGACATGCCCTGTCTCCCCAGGGATTTTACAGCTATGGAGCTGAGGCACATTAATCATCCTGCCATCAAAACAAACCTTTCTCCCGCGCTGAGGACAAAGCTGCTGCTCGGAGCTGGACTCAGAGCTGGAATAACAGGGGCTGTGTGAGGTCAGGGTGGAGGTGAGCTGGCACAGCTCCCTGGGCAGGCATGCAGAGTGGCTGCCCACATTCCCACAGGCTTAGCTCAGGCTGTGGCCCCTGCTAGCATGCCCATTTTTGACAACAAATACGAGCAGCTTTGCCACCTCCTCTGTGCGACTGTTGACAGAAGAATGGGCATTGCCCCATTCCCCTCCAAGCTGGGAATTGTGCAGAAATTTCCAGCTGGAGTAGACCCATCTTCATGACGCTGTTCTCCAACCCTCCTCCAGCAAACCCTTGCTGCAGTGGGTAAATTGTGACTGAAGCAGAGACTCTGAGCTGCTTGGCTTGGGTTTTCACATTTGAGGATAAAAAGCAGGATTTGGGATGTAAAGCTGTGCAGCTAATCAGCTGGAATAAATGTCCAGAGAGCAGCCCTGGCTGCACTGGAGTCACAGCTCCCAAGAGAGGCTGAGGATCTGTTCTCCAAGCCAGTCAGAACAGCTGGGTCATTCCTGCCAGGCCATGTTCAGTCTTGAGGGCAGGACTGCTTTTGGAGGCACCCACCTTAATCACCTGCAGCAAAATTTAATGAACAGCCAATCTTTTTTGGCAGCTTTTTCTTGCAGGGAGGGCAGAGGGTTTATGTGAACTGGATTTGTGAAGGCAGTTGTACAAATATTTGTCCTCTGCTCCTTAGCAGCAAAGGGATGAGTACAAACAACATACCCATTTAAGGTCCCACTCACTTGTCACAAAAGAATCGATCCAATTTTGGTTGTGTTACGGGCCTCCAGCTTGGTCTGCAGGTTGTGTAAGGTGTAGCTCAGCCCCACTCCAGCCTGGAACAGAGGCAAAGTCATGAGAGAGCAATGCTGCAAGGATGGAAATCCTCCTGCACAGGGATGGAAATGCTCCTGCAGAGGGAAGAGCTTTGGCCTGGGAAGTGGCTGTAAAAAGAGCACCTTTGGGATCTCCAGTCAGTGGTACAATACCATCGATACCTCAGGTTATCTCAAGCATCCATCTGCTCGCTGGGAAGGCAGGATCAAGCCATGGTTGTTTACTCAGTGAGGCAGTTCCCTCCTGCAGGCACTGCAGCAGGTGAATTGTTCTTAGTGTAGGGAAAGAAAATTCTAAAGACAAAAAAATCACAGGAAAATTTTAGCGTGTGGATTCAGTGCCCAGGTTAGATTAGGGCTGCTCTGTAAATGACTGAGGATCAGATCAGATTATCAGGACTGCAGTGTGTAAGATCTCTCCCTCCTAGCTTGGATTAAACTCTATGCCACATATTGAAAAATGAAATATTGAGTAGCTACTCCCAAAGTGAACATAGTCCATTCAGTTGTGTGATTTTTCTCACAGGAAAAATACTGTTTGATTATGGCATTAAATAGTGTGCAATACTAGACAGAGACAGGCTAAGACAGACTTGACTTGAATTTTGGTGCTCCCTAATATTAATATTAAGGTCTTCGATTTTGCAACTTCAGTACTACTTTTATAAGTGGAGAGATTTTGTGCTTAAAAGTTTTTAATTTTAAACCCCTCCTCATGCAGTGGAGAATAGGTCTCTGCTGTGACTATAGAAAAACTGTGAGAAAAAGAGCAGTTGTAACAAACTACTTTGGATAATTCAAAAACCATTTAGCCTTCATTCCCTTTAGTGATCTCATATTGGACTTTTATCATCACTGTAATTTGATATTAATATTTTTTAATTAAAGTGTGGGAACATTTCTGGCAGTTGTTTTTGGTAGGTTCCCATTAATGTCTACTTAACTGGAGACAAAGAGTCAAGCATACATTTAATTATGGAGATGTCTGCATGACAGCATAAAATCTCAAATGAAAAAGAAACACTTTTAATATGAATAATCATCAGACTTAAAAGTCTCAGTCATCTTTAAATAGGAATATATTGATGACTAAAAGCAGCACTAATGTGTCATGCACTATACAGCCAGGAGTTTAACAACCATTTATTTTAACCTTCCATGCTGCAGGAGTTGCAAGCAGGGGCACAGCTCATTGCTCAGTTTGTGTGGGATTAATGCCACCATCCAGAAGTTGAGCCTTTGCCTTCCTCAAAACTCAAGAACAAAAGGGAGGAGATTAACTCCTCTAGAGTATCTCCTCTCCTCTGCTAAGGGGCATCTTTCCTGAAAGGAAGCATTCTCCTTTTTGTCTCTAAGAACACTAAGGAGCTTTTAAATGGTTAATGTTAGTGCAAATGTACCCAGGACAGCTCTACTGACAAAACATGGGAATTTGGACTTCCACTGAAAAACTAAAAATGCCTTTATGAATTTTGGATAGAGACTTTTGTCATTTTGACTAAACCTCCACGGAGGTTTTTCCAGTGCCAGGTTGCTAATAGCTTTGTTGTTGTCTTCTAGAATTTAAGTAAAATGCTATTACAGGACTCCTGTAAAGTTCCAAAGAATTGGAGGCAGTTCAGAAGCCACCATTCCTATTTCTATCAGGTGTGAGGCTGTTTGAAATGAGCCTTGGGCAGTCGTAGGAGCAAGGGTCAGCCGAGGGCAGATGCCACCACGGTGGTTTGTTTGGGACACGAGCAGCCCTCTGCCCTCCCCAGCCCCACTCTCACACCAGGGCTGTATCTTGCCCTGTAATTTATAAAACTGATCCTGCTGAAACCATACAGAAGGGAGGAGAGTGCTGTGACCTCAGGCAGGAGGAACAGTCGGAGCACAGCGCAGGAATTCTGGCCTTTGATCCCCTGCCAGCACCGTGGCCCCAGCGCTGGGGAAGCAACTGAGGAAACAGAGTTTGAAAGCATGGCCTTCCTCCAAGGCTCTGGGTTCTGTTCCCAAAAATGTGGCCTTGCAATTTAGCACCCACAAGCAACAGATAAGAGGTTGTAACGCCCAGTGCAGCAGAACAAGGTTAGGCCCTGGTGAGGATCCTCACTCCCCTCTGTGGGCAACCAGAAGCAGCTCAGAAGTGACAACCCCAGGGAAGGAACAGTTTCTAGAAAGACATGATCTATGCCCACAAAAATCTCTATTTCAGCTCTTCATCAGGGGCACTGTCTGTTTATTTCTTGATTTTCTTCAACCAGCCTCTCCTTATAAATATTGCTACCGAGCCTCAAGACCCAGGAATCTGGAGGACAGGAATTTGCTGTCTGAGGGATTTTAAAAACAAGTTGAGGGACTCCTGTGCCCCCTCTGGATTGTTGTTTACCCAATTGCTTTCCAAATGGTTCCTAAAAACTTCCCAAGCATTAAAGGTTTTTTCCCCTTTAGTCCTTCCAGCAATTATGTGAGGGGTCAGAGTCTCATTTGTGTGAGTCCAATCCCTCAGTAATATCACTGGAATGCTGTAGACTTTCATCCACCACAGCAGAAAGATAAGTCAGGTCAAAGTCTGTCTGAAAACTCATCCCTTCCATCAAAGATAACACAATTTATAACTCGAACTCAAGGACAGACAGAAGTAAGTGGATGATGGGCGTAAGGCCTCACAAAACTCGCCAGCAGCAGAAACATTTATTTTGCAATCACTGTTTGGAGCAGAGTAGATAAATTTGAACTGGAATCAAACTTCTTGATGTCTCTGTTTCTTGCAAGTCCTCTGACCTCTCAGCAACTTGGCCTGGCCATCAGCAACTAAATGATATATCCCAAGAGTTTCCGGCTGTTCAGAAGGGACATGGTGAAACTCCCTTTACTCTTTGTAACACACCATAACCAAGAAACAGAACATTTTGACTTTTGTCCTTAAATAACAGAAGTTATTTCTGCAGAAACACTGCAGAAACAGTCTCTAAACTTATCAGGGGAATTGCAAGTTAGAAAATCACTCAGAGTCTCTTGTCCCTGCCAGGCACTCTGCTCCCTGTTCCCAAGGCTAACAAGCATTATTCAGAGTGGGAGATATAGTAGGGACAGTGTGTCTGATGTTTGTTGGGCTATATTAAAGAACATGTTCATTTTGCTTCTGAATGATATTTGTAAACATTTGCAAGCAATAGAGAAAAATTGATTCATATTTTATTAAGTCTGTTTACAAGACCTAGAAGACCTGAGA
Source organism: Anomalospiza imberbis (assembly GCF_031753505.1). NCBI lineage: Eukaryota > Metazoa > Chordata > Aves > Passeriformes > Viduidae > Anomalospiza > Anomalospiza imberbis. The sequence goes on along the minus strand of NC_089699.1, from coordinate 10,500,379 downwards.
CAACACTATGCGTTGGAGTACAGCTGTTTTCTCCCTCTCCAAATGTATTTAGGAAACCTAAAATAAATAACACTGAGAGGTTGTCAGCTAGCTGGCAGGAAGGGCAGAGTGAGTTCACAGGCCCTGTGCAGCCCCTGCCAGCAAGGCTGAGATCCTGTGCAGATGATGCTTCATGATCTGCACAGGGCAGTCAGGTACCTCTTCAGTTTCACTGACTTACACCCACCTTGATCTTTCTCTCCTATATTTGTTTTTTTAACTATTGAGAAAACTAAGTATCATTTTAAACTGAGAGACTATCCAACCAGAGTAAAATTTCAACCATTTAACAACTGACAAGAAATCAATCTGTTTTCTTCTGCTAAATATGTTTAAAATCTCTAAGCAGTCCAAATGGGATGTAGGAATCATTTCCTCTGAGATGACAAATGACGGGCTAAATTCCACCCACTCTGTTCACTCTGGCCTGACCTAGGGCAGATAGGAAACAATGAATGTCTTTCCATTAACTTAAATGGATTTTGTGTCAGCCCCATTAGGTAACAGCTTATTTCCCTTCATTGATTGTGATGTCAGAGATGAGGAATTAAGAGTGACTGGCACATTAGGACTAGGTAGCAGACACATTTGCAGATCAAAATCCCAGTGATGGGGAGAAGAAAGGAGGGGAAAAGATTTTGCGTGTCGATGTTATAAACATCAGTTAAAGATGGTCCACTGTGGGCTGGGATTCAAACACAGAACTGCTTTATTTTGGCTTTGGTACAAGGGTGAGCATTTTTCATTTACTTCTGAAAAGAGAAGAATTTGGGGATATATTAAAATATTGGGTCCAAAGAGAAATAATTTAGTTCTGCATGGGTAACACATTGCTAAAAAGATCTTTAAAAGCTTCCACTTTTGGGTGCTCAAATCCTACATCTGAGAGAGAGGGAAAATGGTCTTTTTTTTTTCCAAAAGGATGGGGTACAGCTAGGGCTTTTCTTTGCAGGCCACAATAACAAGACAATTGGAGGATGGGGGATCTAATGACACTCAGAGAATATACTGTTATAATAGAGTAGAGTAATTCTTTACTCTCTCTTGTAGACTTCCTAAAGGCAGGCTACAACACAGATCCTCATGACCCTTATCCCTTTGGTTTAAGAAACCGAACTGTGATTTTTCAGGTGTTCTCCAGTCTGAAGCTGAAGGCAATGGCAGCTGCTTAGCTCCTGAGTCAGGTTGTCCTGATTTGGCCTTTCATATAAAATTCTCTTTATGAGTGAATTTTACCTTTAATAACTTGCTCTTTGCCTGTCAGCCAAAATTCCATACTGATTTCTGCTAGGGAAACTGATAGATGTTCCAAGGGCTGTGGGTCACCAACTTTTTTATGGTACAATTACTAAAAGCCAAACCCTTCTCACATTTTTTATTTCTAAAAACGCCTTGAAATCTGGCACCTTTATGACTAAAGCTCCCAAAGGAAGAACTACAGAATCAATATCTGAAAGCAAGATGCTTCTGCATTTTTTGAAGTAAAAGTTCTCAGCAGTCATTAACAGACTTGATTCATCTGATGACTCAGAATTTGTGCAGCTGGTCCAAGGCCATCTCAGAAGCTGAAAAGTGCTGCTTTTCTCTCCTTCTCTAAAGAAGTGATCTTTTCTCAGTTACATGAAGCACCTCCTGCCCTCTTGCCAGCTTCTTCATTTAAGGAGAAGGTTATATTCAGAACATGCAACAGCAAGGAATTTGATTGAAAAGATGAATTAATATAAAATTTGACCTTCATCTGTTTTTTCCAATAAGCATTTTGAAATCTTTGAAATGTCCTTTTGTTTACTGGAAATGCAATACATGGGAGGACTATTGCAATACACAGGCCAAAGAGAAGAACAGACTGTGAAGATAGAACAAATAGAACAGACTGCAAAATAAATGTTTCTCCATTATTCTACTGTAATTAAACTTCATTAGTCACATAGATAAACATATTATAATTTCATGGTTGCCTCATGTTTTCAGGAGCTTCATGCTTACTGATTTGAAGTTCCTGAATCAGATACATTCTCTTTACATTTTGGTTCAAGTTTTTTAAACAATCAGAGCTTACATTTTCTATGATGCATTTAGGTTTTATTTTCATTATAAAATTCCAGTCTCATGCCAGATTTTCAATGTTAATAATTCAGCCATTGCTTTTGAAGAGGTTCAATGGCTCCATTCACTGATGATTTAAACAGTCAATTTTCAATCATCACTCTCTTTTGAGAGTTTATAGCTGTGCTATTCCTTTCCCATTAATTGCTGTCATGGTAAAGATTCCTATCGACTGGAAGTACTTTGATTTTATTCCCCATGGTAACTGTTTATTATCCTCACAAAATCTTGTGGGTTTGTGGGACATAAAAAATACACTTTCCTCAGTAATAGTGACAAACGAGAAACCTTCAGCAGAATTTGACATTTCATTATCCAGACTAATGTAACATAATACAAGGCCCATCCCTCTAAAATCCCTTGTTTCACTTGCAGGAAGTCTTTCTATGATGTGAGTAGCACTGCTGTAATCCCATTTCAGCTTTAGTGCTGGCAGCAAGAGCTGGGACATCAGGTAAATGTTTACATTTCAACATTTCCTGCTGTAAGTGGCTGTCTGTGCCAAGGAACAAGCCCTTCTTCGATACCTGTGTCACCCTGGAAAAGTTGTCCAGGCCAGAACTAATTCCATTAGTGTTTGGAAAGCTATTTATAAGCCTGCCTTCAGTGGGATGACCTTATTAATTAGATTGGGGGAAGGCTGAGGGAGGGAGAGATGTTCATTTCACAAGACCATTGACATGCATTTCCAGAAGCAATGCCTCTCCTTCACACTATGCTCAAAAAGACTGTCAAATAAAGCAGAAATCTGGGTCAGTTTGCAGCAAGGAAAAAAAAAAAAAAAGCTATATCCATGCTGTCTGCAGGACAAAAAGCATAAACTTTGCACAGGGTAGTTCTGCTGCCACATGTCCTTGAACATGCTAACAAAACCCAAGCCCTGTGTTCTCTAAATCCAAGAAAATAAAAGAGCTTTACCACTAAAGCTTCTAAATCAAACCTTAATGAAACCACCACCTTCCTCCACTATCATACACACTCCTAAGACAGCAAGGCTAAATCCTCATATTCTGTTTGTTATGAAGTCAAAAGAAAGCAGAAGGTTGCTTTTCTCCCCCTTATTTACCCCAAATGCTTGATTTACTCTCCAGTGTAGACTGGGAGTGGAGTTTCACCTGCCAAACCCATTTCCTGTGCCTCACTACAGCTGTGCTGCTCTGCTCCCTCCCCACTACATTTAATTGGCTCCCTGAGCCATGGTGTCCTGCTCTCCTGCCTCTGAAGCCAGTCCATCACCACTGCCAGGTCCAAAAAGTGAGTAGCTGGGAGCATTAGCCTTGTCCTGTCACTAATACATCCATTTTGGCAACTGAGGAACTGCTTCTCTGTTATCTGTTTAACAAATCGGGGGACTGGTTATTGTGCAGGCTTGTAATAAGAACTCATCTGTGCCAAGCGGCCAAAAGAAACTCAGCTTTTGTGCAGGATGTTTACTTTTATCAATATAACCTCCTGACAGAATCTCATTCACCTCTGGCATCCCTGTGGCAATTACATTTTTCATCTTGGGTGGGGAAAAGGAAGCTTTCAGAGCCTGCCTATTCATTTGATGGATTTGTACAACCCAGGACAATTTTGCAATGCAGAGAAAACTACAGACCCCACTTCTGCATCCTTCTTTGAATAATCCTCTACAGATATTTAATGTCTCTTTCAGAATTCAGTACGTCTTTATGTGCAGACTCCTCCATCTCTAGACAAGTAGACAGTGCTTGTGAAGGGCTGGCAGGAGATTGGACATGGGTCAAATGTAAATGTACATTTGACCTAAAAATAACAAGGGCAAAACACACAGCTCATGTATTCCTGAGTGTCAATCAGACTGGGATTGCCTGGTTCATTTTGGACACTCATTTTACAGATACCTTACAGAACTAAAAGTCTCTTTGTCCCATGAAAAAAATAATAGGTTAAATGTCTTATTAATCAGCCCTTGGCTGTTCATGTTCAGCATGTTGCTCCTTCCAATCACACTACAAGACTGGGGCCCACAGCAAGGATGCATTCAGTAAGGAAAGTTTTTCATCCTTCTTGTAACCCTGACTCATTTATTAAAATGCATTTCTGGCTGAGTGCACAATGACATATTTCTAGTCTTAAGAATGTTTTTAATCAAAACTACTTAAAGTATTAGAAGGTTCTGTTTTTTCTTACTTTGTAAATAAGAGTAACCAAACTAACGAGGTTTTTGCTTCCTTAATCTTGTATGCTGAATGCCAATTTTTAGGATTTAGACTTAATGGTTCCTTGGTCCATAACAAGGAGTTTCTTTTATTGCCACGTTTTTAGGGCACTCTGATTCATTCAATCATCAAAAAAAATTACAGAGATGAGTTCAACAAGAGCCACTGGTACTAAAAATATGTCATTGGTCAGGACTGCTTTAACAATGCCTGTGCTGAGTAATTTAATGTTCTCCTTAATAGACACTGACTTCCAGTAAAAAAAATCTTCCAGTTTCAACACCACTGTCATGATGGTTGGGGCGTGCTTAACCTGGTTCCACTCAGTCAAGCTTCATGATGTGAATGTTCTTCTTTTCATTCAAAGTAAACAAGTCTGAACAGATTTTTTTTTTTTTCTGTATCTTGAATTTGTAAATCTTTGATGCTCCAGCAACAGGAAGTTACACTGGTTTGAGATCTGTGTCCACAGAACAAAGGTGGAAAAACAGGCTCTGAAAACTGTGAGAAGAAGAACTCTGTGACACATTTGCGAGTAGAGTCTAGATCAAATGTCCACAGCAGCAGGGAAGGAAATGAAAATGACAGTGGCTTGGAAGAAGGCAGAAGAAAGAGTCAAAGAGGAGCAGAGGGAGTGAGAGGAGATGGAGACAAGTTAACACCTCTGTGTGCACCTTTGACAGTGTCAGTGCACTCATTTTACAGGAGTCAGCCCAGTTTTTTGCCAGAACCACAAAGCAGCCAGCCTTCCAGTCATGGTGTACATATCACATGTTCCAGAACATTTCTACAGCCTGAAAGTGCAAATTACTGGGGAGCTGCAGAGGAATGCAAGGATGGGTGTGTGGTACTGAGCAGGAAGGCAGCTGCATCACCACAAGCCCTACCTCAATATAAAGGCAGGATATTGGGATACTGCTGGCACTTCAGCTGTTGAAATGCAGCTGTGTGTAGGTCTGGGCTCTTGAGCAGCGTCCTCAAACTTTGCTCCTTTTGGATTAACAGATAACATAGGCAATATGAAACTTTATTACCAGTGACACTGCTAAATTGGATGACAGATTATACCAACATATTAACAGTGATACCTCACTGAGATGAATGGGAGTATTTCTCAGGGAACTAGTTTGGCTCTGCATTTCAGGAGCTCTCCTTTCCAGCATCAGGCTCTGCCCTCCTTTTTCAAAAAATCTGAGCAGCTGTTTGCAGAAGTCTTCTGGCCCAGCCTCACCTATCCTAGCAGCAACCAAGCCCCTGCTGGAGAACAAAATCTGCAATTTGTATCTGGAACTACAGAAACTGAGGGGCAAGTCTTGCCACAGCAGTATACAGAACTGTTACCACCTAATCCTTTGCTCACTGCTGGCACCAGGGAACAGCTGGTAAAGGGGACCAAGAGCCATCAACAGTCAGATTGAGCCTGACATGCAGCCAAGCTGTGATGCTCACACTTCCCTGTGCTGGAGGTGGTTACCTGGCAGAAGAGACATGCTTAGCTTGGGAGATGACTTACAAACCATGGCACAGCTGCCAGCAGATCCTGTCTGCCTCGGTCCTACCATGAAAGATGTTGACACTGAGTATGGTTTATTTGTCTAAACCCGTGGTTTGCCTTGGTGTGCCTCTACTAATCACTTTTGTTGAGGGCTGGAACTGTTCAAAATGCCACTGTAAACAAGATATTAGATTAGAAGAATAGTGTAAAAATAGAATTCCAATAATATTAATATTCTCCTAATTCATGCCCTGATTTGTACTGTACAAGGCAACACCACGTTCACCTTACAGAAATATGCTTGACATGGTCCCTTCACTTAGTGAAATAACCCTTGCTTGGCAAAAATAGATTTGAGTAGGTAAGGTTAGGGCATAGAGATGGGGAACCCCGCCAGCCAGTTTATCTCCGCCAAGCAGTCTGGCCACTGTGATCTCGATTTGGAGCGGAGTAAATGATCCCATGTGCAGGTTTATGTGACAGCAAAGCCACGGCGTTTTGCCGTGCTCTCCTGTGCCACGCCGGGATGGACCCCATGGCCGGGTGGGTGAAGTCACCCGGGTCAGTCTGTGCCGAATCCTCGCAGACAGGCTCCTACAGCTCCCAGGCTGGGAAGAGGAAGCGTGTTGCCACCGCCAAGTCCTCCTCTCTGATGAACGAGCTGAGACAACGGCGATTAAACTGCAGTCCCCAACAGTCCCTCCGGTGCTGCTCCATCCCCAGCGGGGCCGCGGGACGAGCTGCAGCCAGCCCGGCCACCGCCGGCCCCGGGCACCGCCGGCCCCGGCACCGCCGGCCCCGGCACCGCCGGCCCCGGGCACCGCCGGCCCCGGGCACCGCCGGCCCCGGGCACCGCCGCGGCCGCTGCCACCCACTGCTTGCCGGAACGCCGGCTCGGCCGGGCCATGCTCGGGAGCCAGGCCGCGGCTCCCGCTCCCACCCGCGCGCTCCCCCCAGCCCCATCCCCAGCCTCATTCACCGCTCCCACCCCGGTGCTCCCCCGGCCCCGTTCCCCGGCGCCGCCGCGGCGCAACCGCGCGGCCCCACCTCGCAGCGGCGATGCCGCCGGTGCCCGCGCCGGGCCGGCTCCTCCCGCGCTCGGCCGCGGTGGGCGGGCCGGGGCGGGGGCTGCGCGGAGCCAGGGCCGGTTAAAGCGGCCGCCGCCCGCCCGGCCCCGCGCTCAGCCCGCCCGGCGCCCGCCGTCCTGCGCGCCGCGGCCGCGCGCTCGCCAATGCGGGCCCGGAGCCCGGCCCGAGCTGCCCCCGGCGCCGCCCGCAGCCCCCCGGCCCGAGCCCCCGCCCCGGACCCATGCGGCGGCTCCGGGAGCGGTTCCGGAGGTGAGTTCGCCGCGACCCCCGGCGGGGAAGGGATCCCCCTTCCTGCCCGAGCCGCTTCCCGCGGGATGGGAGCCCCGGGCGGGGTGAGGGGTGGGTGGGTGGGGGAGCCGAGGTTTTCTCGCCGGTGCCGGGCGGGGAGGGCAACGAGATCCCGAGGGGCGCGAGTGGGCGGGGGTGAGGAGGCTCTTTTGTTTGTGTGTTTGTTTGTTCTTCGCCGCCGCTAAATGGGTGAAGGTTCGCGCATCCGGCCCTGTGTCACAGCCGCGCATCGCGGCGCTCCCGCGGGGCCCGACCTGTGGCTCCTGGGCCGGGCTGGGTCAGCGCCCGCCAGCTCCGTGTGGCCCCGCGGGGCCATGGAGCTCCTTGTTCTGCTGCCTTCGAGGGCGCATCGAGTATCGTGGAACCACAGAATGCTCCGCGTTGGGAGCGCCTTAAAGCTCATCTCGTTCCACCCCTCTGCCATGGGCAGGGATACCTTGCACTAGACCAGGTTCCTTCAAGCCCTGTCCAGCCTGGCCTTGGACCCTTCCAGGGATGGGACAGCCGCAGCTTCTCTGCCAGGGCCTCAGCACCCTCACAGGAAAGGATTTCTTCCTAGTGTCCAGTCTAAATCTATGCTTTTTCACGTTAAAAATCAGCCCTTATTCAGCTTTAAGATGATGCTCATGTTCACGGGGAGGTTGACTGGGTGACTGCAGTCGTGGTTCTTGGATAAACATCTGTGGGCTTTGGTTCTTCATTGCCCAGAGTCCAGATGCCAGGCCAGTAACTGTTGCTGGACAGCCCATCTCCTGGCTGAGGCCAGTTTCACAGTGGCTTCCCTGACCAGGGCTGCCCTGCTCTCCTTTCACCAACTTGCTCAAGAAACTGAAACCTAAGTATTAAAAAGGAAATAAAACTGAAAGAGAAAAATATGAATGCGTTTGGACGTGGGTTTCTGTGCTAGCCCACACCTCGGCTGGCTGGTCGCTTGCCCCTGAGGTCAGATGTGCTGCAGCACCTGGGATGACTTGTGGTTGCTGCCCACTCTTTGCTTGAATTGCTGCCTTTCATACTTGTCAGAAGGCTGGGGAGGTCAGTGGGATGCACAGACGCTTTTTTTCCGTGACACAATCTATGTATGATAGCAGAGTTGTTTGTGGATTCTCAGAGTATTGCAGGTTTCCTTTTATCTTTAGTATCGTGCTGTAAGTACATGAACCTTCACACAGCGTGGGATTTCACTGATATTTCCAAATAAGGGAGCTGCTTCTGCACTGATCTGAATTATTCCTGTGCCTCAGATGCTGAATGATAGTAGAGATTATGTGAACAGTTACAAACCACAGCTAGATACTGTCAAATCCAGGAAGGAAGGTGCCTAATGTGGAGGAAGATGGATCTACTATTAACTGAATGAATTTGGTCAAAGTCAAATTTGGAGAAAGCAAGCAAGCTTTTAATAAATCCTTTATTGTCTCTTCAAAATCTAATCTGAATGGTCATCAGATCTGATTTGACCTGCTTGTATTTTTTTTTTGTTTTCCTCTTGAAAACAGAGAGCCTAGATGACATCCTAGATACTGAAGCATATATTTAGATAATGAAGCAATTTTTAACCCCATTTGATGTATGCTACTGCCGGTTTTGTGGAGTTACGCCCACCTTGTTGCAGTTTCTCATATGCTGTTTTTTGTGGTTTATTAGGTCTAAATGGCTTCCCCTGCTGCTGGAAAGCACAAAGAAAGAAAGGCACAAAAAGAAGGAATGTGCTTTTAAGCTGGTAAAAGGAAGTATGAGGTCTTTTGAGCTGAATAAAGGAAATATACTTCCTGAAAAGACTAAAAAAAAAATCCAGATCTTTGAGGCCATTATCAGTGCTTGCTGGTTTTACTGACATTTTGCTTCATACTTAAAACAATAATTCATTCAGCAGATGGGAATCCTCAATAAGATTTGATTTCCCTTCTGCAGTCTGGGGTCTAAGCTTGTTGTGATGCCAGACTAATGCCATACAGATATGTGCAATGGATTTAGGGTTTTGTAATTTATTTTTCTAAGCTGGCTTTGCATGCAAAGACAAAGCATTAAGAACCCTCGGGCTTTCCTTCTGCTTTGTCTCCCAAATCTTCTCTTAATTCTAGAATCTCTGGGAAACATATAGCATCTGTTCCTTGGAAATTTATAGGAGTTTGAGATTAGGGTCTGTCACAAAGGATGGATCAGTCTGTATGTTTAGAATTTAAAATATTTAAAGTATTTCAAGATCAAAGATCAAGTAGTGTGAAGGGAGGGGTGTGAGTTTCCTCCCTCTTGTTTTAAATTGCTGTATGTCTCTCTCAGTACCTTTTTTCTGCTTATATTGGGAGCATGTTCATCAAAATTTGTTTGTTTGCTGTGAAATTCTGAGTCTTGAACTTCCTTGGCCTTGAGCAAGTTCTGCACATTGAGAATTTAAATTGTGAAAAGGAACTCTCAGCTCAGTTCAGTGCAAAAGCATTCTGTTCTCCTGGCTGGCTGCAAGCAGTTCTCAGTCTCTTAATTTCAGAAATTTCTTATTCTGGTATTGAAGGCATTAATATTTTATCTTGAATATCTTGGATTTTCAGTGTCTTAAATGGAGAAGTATTTGTGCATCCTTGTGAGATGTGTTGCATATCCTCTGATTAAATGATTCTGGTTTCACCAGATATGCTCTCAAAAAATACATTAGAGATTTGCTAGAGAATCAAAAAGGCTTCAATTAAAGACATTTCCTGTAAACTGTAGTCCAATTCAGTGAGACTTTATCAGACTGTCCTGCATTTGATAATAACCTTAATGGCTGTGATATAGAGAGCCTTTGTTTAGGAGTAAACAGCATCTGAATGCTCTTTACTGTGCTTCCACTTCTAGGAAGGTGAGATTATAATTCCCACAATTATCTTTTCCAGAAGAGGCAAACGTGACCTGTAGATAGGAGGAAGAACAATGTCCCTGTGTTGCTGTATTCACAAGGCAGGAAACAAGAAGCATCCATTGTTGGTGGTGGCATGGAGTTTGTTTGCTTATTTATTTATCTTTCAGAAAGAGTGGAGCTGTTTTGCCTCTGGAATGTGAATAATTTTGCAACCCCATTCTTCTGCCTTTGTGTTGCAATATCATTTGTGTCTCTAACTGCAGGAGTATATGACTGACTTTAACAGTGTGTGTCAAAATAATTTTCCTGGTTTTGATGAGCAGAGAGCAGAGCAGCTATTTTTCAAAATTCACATATGCTTCTTAAGACATGAAGCCTAAACTGTCAAGCTGAAAATGAAACGAACTCGTGAGAAGCACTGGCTGGTATTATTGCCCTTCCAGCCACGTCGTCAATGATCCTCCCTCTGAAGTTGTTTCTGATAATGCTTATAAATAGTTAATTATCAAAAGGCAGAGAGGAATAGCTGAAAGGTTGCTTTACTAAGACTGTTGCCTGTGAGAAGTGACCTGAGCAGATGCTTTCCAGCATTTGGCATCAGGGTCTGCAGCCTGATGGAGGCTCCCTCTCAGAAGGGAGAGGCGCAGGTCCATCAGATGTGCAGCAAAGTTGGTGCTGGGACATCGTGAGACCCATTTCTGCAAGGCAGAGGTAAAACTGAACACTTCCCCTCCTGCCAAAACACACGGGTGGTGTTGGTGTTATTGGTATAAACACTGAGGTGAAGGGGATGGGTGAGATGTTGCTAATGCTGGAGTTCTGCTGGAACTCTGGTGCAGAATATTTGCATTGTTCCTGTGCTGCCACAAACAAAACAGGGAAAAAGCCATAGACAAAAGATCTGTGTGTAGGTAACAGAGCAAGGATAGATTTGTTACTGTCTCTGTGTTCTGTTCTACAGCTAATAAATGTCTTTAAGTTAGTGACAGTAAGACGTCCTAATTTTTAGTGTTGGTTCATAATTCTAAAATCTAACATTGCCCCTAGATCCAATGTGTTTGCTTTAGAAAGTTGCAGTGTATTTCCTACTGAACAAAAGGGAAAAAAATTAAAAGTAGTAGTTAGATAATAGAAGATCCCATTAGGAGACATCAATTATTTATAGATTTTTATATGATAATAGTCTCTTGTATAGAAATTTGGAACAAAAGGAATTATAAAGCTACTACAGAATATGAGATTTTTCCTTTTGGTTCTTCAGATTTGAGTGGGTTTTTTTGTTTTTTGTTTTTTTTTTTTTACTTCTTTTGAGACTTCCAAGGTACCACCACAGAGAAATGTAATAATATTCTAGATGTGATAAGTGAAAAGTTTCCCATGACTTTGAATTTATGGAGTTGGACAAGGGCAGTCCAAGCCTGGCCACTCACTGAGCCAGCAGATGCTTTTATTTTTAAACATTTTCCTGACTTGGAAGCAGAACTGAGCAAACTGAATGTTCCATCTTTAGAGGATGCAGAGATGGTGTTCAGCAGCTGTTGAAGACATACAAGCACTGGGAAAAAAGTAATTTTCCAAATATTCTGCGAGCCTTTGTGATGAGTGTCATTGTCTTCTTGGAGAGGAGAGCAAGGTGCCATTTCTCACTGACAAAAGAATTGCCATTTTAAACCATATATTAACTCCTGCAGGGTTATTTGCTAACAACCATTCATGTGCTGTCTGAATTAAATTCACATTTTTCTTAGCCTTTGTATTAGTACAAATTAAACTGTTTCTTGAAATTGCCATGGTTGAGGAAGAGATCATGACACCGTTATTTTCCCAGTGCTACTACATTTTCATCTATTGGTTTAGAAGAAAACAACTCACAAGTCACTTAATAAATCAGTCAAGAAAACCAAATGAAATATCCCAGAAATCTGGAACTGCTTATGCCAACTGTAAGACTTGCATTGGATTTTTTTAGTTGTTTGTTTGTTTTTCCCTGGTTTGAGGTTGGCCAATATTTTATAGATGTCATAAAAATAGGACTCATTTTGATTTAAACCAGGGGGGACATGGGGAAGGACCAAAGTTTGTCTAACAAGCTTTTTGTAAAAATCTATGTAACAAAGCTGCTCTTGGTTCTGAGCATACAGACATGTTCTGTATTTCTTGTGAAGCTGTTCCTGGCTGCTTGGATACCTGTCAGTGCATAGTTTTAGAAAAACCTGGAGTAAACTGAATTATTGGTGAAAGATAATCACTTTTGTAGGACAGTCAGCAGTGCTGGGATAACAGACTGTAGCTGGAGAAGTTCACAGCTTTCATTTGACTGTTGCATATAGGTGTGTGCTGTCTTTTACAGGTGTTCCTACACAGATATAAATTGTTGAGTTTCACAGAAAAAGCTCAAGTGTTTGGGTTTTTTAATACACTTAAATAAAATGTTTGCATTGGCAAGTTCTTCTGAAACTTTCTTAGGTTTCATCATATTCTGTTCAGCTTGCACAGACTGCATTTGATGTGCTTGTTTGTGTGTTAGAATGTTTGAAAATTCTTAGAGAAAAAAGTGGAATGTCTATGGCAAACCTCTTGAAATGTTTCCTCTTCGGAACTGACCATTAGAGTCTCCTTTTATCATCCCCATGCAGGAGATGTTTGGATCTTGGTTACAGACATGGGATTGGCAAAATGAGCCATTTCATTCTCCAGATACAAATACTGCATGCTATAGGAGTCAAAAAGTCAGTGTTCAAGTGCTCCACACTGGAATATTGCTGCAGTTTCAAGAACTTCTTAAAAGAAGAATAACCCCTGACAGCTATGATGAACTCCATATTCAAGAATAATTTTAGTCCTTGCCATGTAATTTAAATAGGAAATGTTCCATTCTTCCTCTGACCAAACTGTCAGAAAAGAGGGAGTCTGACTGCTCTGTGTGAGCTCCTGATTAAAGATAACCATCCCTTGTACCAGGCAGTCACAGGAATTTATTTAACATGTGTGTCTGGTAAGAGACTTTACTTGGGAGAACTTGCAATTTAAATCACAGTTACTTTGAAACATGTCTGTACTTATAATTCTTAACACTACCAGGTTGGAAGTATTCCTTCATTTCCTTCATGACACTCAGAGAGATGTTTTAGTAACTTTCCTGAAAGTGCTTCTTAATTATTCAACAGGTTCATGAACCACCCAGCTCCAGCCAACAGCCGCTACAAACCCACTTGCTATGAGCATGCTGCTAACTGTTACACACATGCAGTAAGTATACTTCTGGCTTTTTTCCCTATTTTTTCTTTAACCAGATATTTCAATAAAAATTTTGTTTGGATTGCTAACTGCTTACTTTTGCCTCGCTGTGTTCATATCTACAGCCTCTCTCTGGTTTTGTGCATATAAGCATTAACTGTAACAATCCAGAAAATTAGATGTTTGGTAATGTTCCAAATCTCTTGGAGCTCCAGACACTTCATAAGATTCCTTTACACCAGTGTTACAGGTCTTTAACTTCATATTTTCCCTCTGTTCCAGTCAAAGGATGCCTGCAGTAAAGGGGATATAGGCCACTACTAGTTAGCCTACAAGGTGGATTTCCCAGGTCTGCCCTGACATAATATTGTGCAAATTGTAAACTGGAAAAGAAAGATTTATCCATGTGAGAAATGGGAAGGCCTCTTTAGACTGCCTGTAGGTATGAGCAACAAGAGCTGGAATGTTTTAATTCTGATACCTCCTGACTCTTCAAGAAATCTGCTGTTTTGCAAGAGGTCCTGATAATGCTGACAGCCCTGCTGAAATTTCAAGTCTTTCCTTATTTTTGTAATGTAAGGACTTATTCTAGTTTTGAATATATGGTATTCACATAGAAAAGAAGAAAAGCAGTCCCCTTTGATTTTTTTCTTTTAGCAATTAGGAAGTTTAATTTGCTGTCTGGCACTTTGAAAAGGACTTAAAAATGTGTTTGTTTGCTTTTTAAGATAGCATTTGCCCTTTTATAAAAGCAACTTGTGCGTCTCCGCAATCCCTCAACTCCAAACATCTGAAGTATGTTTGACTTTGTCCTAAGTCTCTTATCTCCAGTGTGTCTGAGTGAACTGCAGATATGAAAGCTCAAAGTAGTGCCCAGGACTCTTCAGTTCTTGAAGGAGCTCTGTTCGTAAGGATCCCTTGTGTGTATTTCATAAATAACCGACATACAGCTCTGTGGTGCTGGTAAAAACAGAATCACCTTGGTTTTACATGTAGACATAAAGTTGACTGAGGCTTCTGTGTTCTTAAGCCAAAGGTCTCATGTACAGCATTATGTAAATATATGCTTATTTGCCTAGGGAATGAAGCAACATTCTGTTGGTTAGCACAAATATGTAGTTTATCTCATAAGCCTTGTGCAAATCATGTTTGCTCTGGCCAAAAAGTTAGATTTCAAAATATCTGGCAGATGTTGCTGTGCTCCTTAGCAATTTCAGCTTTCACCTAGTTGAAAAGCAGGCATGTTTTACTCCTGCCTGTTAGCAGGACGTGACAGCCAAGGTGGATCATTGTTTTCTGGTAGGCTGCAGAAACTGCAATTGCTTTCTGAGCAGTCAAACTACTTACTAAAACCTACGATGAACTGTTAAAATAAATATGCAATAACTTTTCATCACTATTTAATGTCTTGAAATGGGAGTCTAAGCTGGGAAAGCACAGAAAAGCTAGGGGGGATGTTTTCATCTCCTTGGTGTTGCAGACTTACTAAATGTTAGATAGGCAAGTGGCTGAGTCTTTGCTGCTAGATTACAGTGTGAGTTTTCAGTTAGACATTGATGATTCCATAGAACAGAATTCAACAATGGTTCTCCAATATGTTTTTCTTAATTCAGGAAGCAGTCAACTTTATGAATGTGGCAGTACTTCTCAGTAGGAATCCCATCTGGTTTTGAACTTAAAAATGCACAGCAATCAGTTTATGGCAGCTGCTTAATAAAAACAAGCAACAAAAAAATAAGGATAAAGGAGTAGTATAATCCCAGGTACAACTTTTTGGTACAATACTTAAAAGGTAGCTTTGTGTTGCATAGTAAGGTATCTTCAAATGTCTTACTTGTAAGGCTATTTTAAGTGTCTTGCTTTTTTTTTTTAGCTTTAAATGAAGCATTGACTTGCCTTCAGACACTGGGAGAGGAATGGCAGCAAAGTAGTTGAAAACAGACAGAAAAAACTGTTCTCTGTGTTCAAAGGAACAGGAAGGAAACAGTGCATGAGAAAAGCAAGGGTTGTGAGAATGGGAGGGGAGAGATGACTTTTTCATAAGGAAGCTTTCTGATGTATGTAAAGTTCATCAGACAAAAGGTAGACCTTGTTGTGTTAAAACCTCAGGATTTAGACATGGCTTGCTTTATACTACTTTAAATGTTTCTTCTAACTGCCTTAAAAGGAGTAACTATTCTTAAAATTAATTATAATCTGTATTCCAGGTTGGGTTAGTGAAGTACATGGAAAAACAGAAGTAGTATAATAAATATTTTAAAAGTGAGACTTGGAGCATTTAGAAGGCCATTTGAGCATGGAAGTGGGGGTGATGAAAATTTCAGAAGGACTCTTCTGATGAAAATGTCTCCATTCCCACTGACTGGTATAAGCAGTTTCTCTGCTCTCTGTGTGTTGCACAGCCCAAGTTGCTTGTGGGCCTCCCACTCTGTGTTACTGGTCTCTTAAAATTAGGGGAAAACGGAAAAGTTGGGAGAGATGGTAACAGGAGTGCACTCATGGAGCAGGCAGCTGGAGATGGGCACAGCCCTTCATGGTTCTCTCGAAGTGTCACATTTTCTGGGGGCAGGGCTGGCACTTTATTGCTGTTTCTGTTGCCTTCCTTTCCAAAAGGGAAGTGTATGGACCATTTTTGTGCCCTCAGTGTGTCCCTCCCATTGAGAGGCTCGTGAGATTGCAGCAGTAACAGCACGCTCTGCTGCAGTGGCTCATGCATCAAAGGGCATTGTTGCTGCCTGCATGATGTGCAAGGAGAACAACTTAATTTTCCAGGAATGTTATATACAAAAGCAAGACTTCCAACAGGTTTTGAAAGCTCTCTGTGGCAGAGATTGTCTGGAGAAATATGGAAAGAATACAGGTAAAATGCTGACCAGTGGAGCAGTATCCTAAGCAACCCCAGGCAGGTGGGAGGTACTGGGTGTTTTGCTGTAAGTTGGTAACCAGAGAGTGTAATTTCACTGAAGGGACCCTGATCAGGCTCACAGCTTATTGTGTCGGCCTCTTTCCTTGTGCCTTAAGGGTTTTTACTTGTTGTGACAGCAGGGTTTGTGGTAGTTGGTTTCCCAAAATACACCACACAGAGGTTGTGCTGAAATTTATTCTGAAAGATTACCGCCTGTAGATGTAAATAAACATATTTTAATCCTTTATCTTCCTCCTTATTGCAAAGAGCTTTTAACTTCATTCTCTCATTTTGTTCTGGCATTTCTCTAGAAAGCTTAGGAAGCTGTTGCCTTCTCTCTTGTTCTGCAGATCTCCCTTCCAGCCCCACTTCTGATGCAGCCAGGATTAATCACAGTGCTAAAATTAGTAAATTGGCACATCACAGTTCTGGGTTTGCTCAAAGTACATTAAGATACTGGGTTTGATGGTATTCACTTGGAAGACTTGCACTCCACGATGAAATAAGCAAAGATTTTGTGACTTGTAGCTGGAGTTTTTTTTCAAGGAATATTGGTAACTAAGAAATGCTTTGTCACTCTGTAAAATGACACAGCACAATCCCACTCATTCTGTTAGTTCTGATTCTCTGACTGCTTTTTTGGTAAATTCCCCTCCTTTTAAAGGACTGATTAATGGCTTTTTCATTCTGAAAACTGGAGATTAAAATGCAATTCTTGTTTAAGTGATTTTTTTCAAATGAACATGGAAAAATTTGCCTTTTTTATGAGCTGAAGTTTTGTGTTTCTGTTGTAAGATGGATAAAGCCCAGTGTACCATATGTTACCTGTTATGGCATTGCCATCTGAAGAACTTTCATCGAGTTGGCTGGAACAGCAGGGTATCATTTCTGGATCTTGTATTTAATCTAGCTATTTTTGGCCAAAAAAAAAGAGTAATAAAACATCTCTTGTTTCGTCTGACTGTTCCCATGGTGCCTGTCAAGCACAGAGAGGAAAATGGTTCCAAAAAGAACACTTAGGAAAAAAAAAATCAGTCCTTCTCATGGAATACAGTGCTCCTCCTTGTGAGAGGTAGAATTGTTCTTTAAAGCAGGACAAGGCAAAAAAGGGGATTAAAGTCTTCATTCATGTGCTGTACTCTTGATTCTGAAGGTGCAAATAAAGAGGTGATAAGAGAATTGCTTCTTTGTTTTAATTGTACGACTTTAGACACAATAATTACTGGAAAGAGTGGTTGACACTGAACTTTGTTTTGGCCCATTTGAGCATCCCATATCACAGCTTAGCTTGTGGAATATTTATTTGAGGAGATTAGTAAAAAGCTGGGATCTCTGTGTAAGAAAGGCAGGTTATTCTGTTTAATATCTAAAGCTCAAAGAAGGCTCTTTTCCTGTGAACTGGTCTCTGTCAGAGTCCCTGAGCAGCTCATGGCTGGGCTGTTATAGGGAATTAGTAGGAATTTGCTGTTTTACCTGGTATTTGTAGGTATTTCATCTTTCTCAAAACTTTACGTTCTCTAATCAAGTTCTTCTTTAGTTCTTTTAGTCAAATTTAGTCAAAACTGAAATTAGCACCAAAAATTGGGAAGGAAACTGAGGATTGTGGTTACAGTGGGACTGTACAGCTTAGAGCCATGGCTACACCAGCATTTCTGGGGCTAAGTGTCCTCCTGTCCCCTGCAAAAACAAAATGAAACAGCTGTCACATCTCATCAGTCCTGGCTGTGCCAGGGCCTTCAGCCACACTTCATTCACACTGTGTGTCATGTGTGGAAAACAGGAGTGACTGATCTCCTGAGGAGTGACACATTTCAACCTTCCCTGAGTTTGGGGGCTATTCGGGATGCGTGCAGGAAACTTAGGGTTGGTGATAAATGAGAAGCCAGGCTGGCAGACTATTTCTGGCCTTAAAGTGCACCACGTCAACTTCCATAGTTCCATTGCAAAGCCCAGGAAGTGTTTTCACCTCTAGTCCCAATGCTGTGAATGTATCAATGCCATACTTTTCATTCCAATGACTCTACAGCTTTTGGCACAAATACACTAAATTTTGCAAATCATAAAGAAATTTAATAGTAATGAAGCTACAGCTGATGTACTTCAAAGTTAGAAGGAAAAGCCACTTGTTTTTTGTTATTCTCAGATTCATTCAGTTTGCTCTGCACTGAGCAGAACCTTGATTTCCTCTGGTCTGTAATTAGATAAAGGACAGATAGGTCAGGCTAGACTAGAACTCTGCAGTCTGAGCTATCAAACCTGTAATGCAAAGTGGCCAGATTTGTTTAAACATTGTTTGTTCCTGGCTTTATTGTTTAACATATGAGACTTGGGTTAAATTACCTAGAATTTAACCCTGAGAAGCTTATTTGCAATTCAGGGGAACAAATTAGCATCTTAGACGTGCTGTAGGGCCTGGAAGGGAATTTGTGCAGTGTTTGTAACTTAGAAGGCTGACTTGATAGTGGAAGGAGATGGGTAGAAATACCTGAGTCAGTGAGCTCTCTTCTTTAAATACTTGTTGGACATAGGGTGTTTTTTAGGGTTTTTAGGTTATTTTCTCCTTCCCACCCCCGTCTTTTCTTTTTGCCTTTTCCTGAAGGAGATAGAGGTACATCGTATTTTAGTCTGGAAGGGAGTGTAGTTTTGAATGTATGCATTTAAAGCCTGCAGTCACTTCTTTGATGCTTCATGCAAGCGTGGTAATTTTATCATGATGTTTGAACAGGGCCTGTTTTGGAAGAAGTGAATTAGAAATGCTTGAGAGGGAGGTCGGAAGGAAAACAGAGTTGGATATGCTTGCATTAGAAGAACATCTTTGTGCATTAAAATCTATTAATGAGAGAAGTTTGCAGCTAATTTATTTATGGTAGCTTAAACCCAAGTTCTGCAAACCTATTGCTTAATTCTTGCAACTACACTTTGCTAAATGCTTTGATTTTTCATTTGGGATTCAAGTTTATTTTGGTTTGTCTTGTGCTCTGTGTCTTATGCACAAGAGGTGGCTTAAATGCAAACCTAGAGTAAGATCAACATGATTTTAAAACATGAGGCAGAATGTGAAAATAAAACCACTGATAATACTTAACAAAATTAGACAAAATAATTTGTTGTCATGCCTAGAGGAGTTGGTAACCATCCCTGGTACTATGGGGGGAGAAATTTAGCAAAACCAGATCTAACCTACACCCGAGACATCGATGAATTTCTGGTGCTGATGTGTCAACTTCAGTAAATGACAAAACTCTCTGCTGGGGCTGGGCTCTCTGCCTGCTGGTGCTGCTCTGTGGCTGGCACCACGGCAGAGACCTGACAGTGGCCTTTTGTTTTGGCAGTTCCTGATTGTTCCTGCCATCGTGGGCAGTGCCCTCCTGCATCGGCTCTCGGATGACCGCTGGGAGAAGATCACAGCATGGATGTACGGGGTGGGGCTCTGCGCCCTCTTCATCGTCTCCACCGTGTTCCACATTGTTTCCTGGAAGAAGAGTCACCTAAGGTAGCAGGAGAAAATGTTTCACTTCCTCGTGATGTTTCCCCATTATGTTTCTCAGTCAAAACCAATTTTACAGGAGGTTGGAGTGGTACTTTCTACTGAATCATGATAAAAACACCCTTCATTTTTTTGGAAGAAATGGTGAGCCAAGCTCATGTACCAGTGAACTTGAATGTCTGCTGCCTTGTCACAAAGCAAATGTGTTTTGGTCGGCTGTAGTGGCTCCTAGTCCAGAAACAGAATGGGAAAAACATAATGTAAGTGGTTGATGGAAAACATCCCATTGCAGACATGAAGACACTGTCTGGGACTACGGCATCTCAAGTGCTTTGAGGAGCACAGCTTTTGCCAATGCCCAGCTAACCAGCAGGAAACCTCCATGGGACCAAGGCAGCAATAGCAAAACTGACAGGGGATTTATTATTTTTATTTTATTTTATTTATCCCTTGTAAGACCCCCCCCCAAATAATTCTGGGCCATAAATTGGATATAGCCAGTAGTCACTAAATAGTAACAGTGTCTGGATTAGGCAAAGTTGATGTGACAGGGATGCAGGGTGGGGGTGGAGAAGGGGAGAGGACTGGAGAAGTGCTCAGCTCTTAGGTGTCTCCACATAGTTGTAAGAGAGATGGAGGTGATGGTATTTTCCCCAAAGTAATTCCAAAGCATGTCAGGAAAGTGAGATGATGCAAAAATCTTCCCAAAATGTGTCATGGTGACCTGTTCTGTCTCTCTCTCCCTAGGACAATGGAACATTGCTTTCACATGTGTGACAGAATGATGATCTATGTCTTCATTGCAGCATCCTACGCACCGTGGTAAGAAATGGGGACCACAGCTGCAGAATCAAAGCTTTTCCAAAATAAACAGTTCATCATTGCAGCTTTCCAAAATCTATTGATGGCTTCTTAGATGCAATTGACCAAATTATGTGTTGTGACAGACATTGTAATGTCATCTCCTGGGCCTTGCTGAACAGGAAGTGATGCTAGAAAACATCAGAAGGTAGTTTCTGTATATTCCACATACCTCAGTTTATGCTTTCCACCCATCAGTGCAAACACCTTCTGCCTCTCTGTGGATAGAATGTCCCAGTGTTTGTTCCCCCATCATTCTGTAGTTAAAGCTCTGAGTATTTATTTGTTTTTATTAATCCCTACTGCTCCTGTGTCAGTGTGGTCTGTTTACTCATCACCTCTGTCTCTTGGAACCTTTATGCCTCCAGGTTAAATCTCCGTGAGCTGGGACCTCTGGCATCTCACATGAGATGGTTTATCTGGCTGATGGCTGCTGGAGGAACCCTTTATGTATTTCTCTACCATGAAAAGTAAGAATTATTCTTTGCATTTAACTTTAAACTGAAAATTATCCTCAGAGAACATGACCAAACTTTATTTGTTTTGGAGATGAGCAAGATGAACAAGTAAGAATTATTCTTTGCATTTAACTTTAAAATGAAAATTATCTTCAGAGAACAAGACCAAACTTATTGGTTTGTTTTTTTGTTTTTTTTTGATGATACCAAGGTTCTCATCAAATAAGAAAATTTAGGTTGTGTCAGTGTTTTATTCTCACTTGTACTTACTGCAAGTGAAGACGTCTAGGCAGTATTTAGAGAAGGTATTGCCTGCAACTCTACAATGCAGAGATATACAGTAGTTTTAATTTTATCATAAAACACTGGTTATTTATCTGCATGCAAAGCTTTTTGAATAATGGCCCAATACCAACACACAATTTAAAATACTCTTTTTTGCTATTGAAGGAAACATTCATCCTTTTGTACACCTCCTTAAATGACTCAAATCATTCCTTTTTAGGTATAAGATCGTTGAACTCTTTTTCTATTTAGCGATGGGATTTTCTCCTGCTCTGGTAGTGACATCCATGGTAAGGAATGTGACTATTAACAGTGCAAACAAACAAAACTTTCCTTTTATAACCAGCTTAAATTTCGGTGCAGCTCTTTCCTCTGCAGAGATGTTCATTTTAGTACACTGTACTTGTAAATGCTCTTTGCAGAGCAACCAAATGCAACCACTTATAGTCTGGATTTATAGTTCACACTTCAGTGAAATGCTGCCTTGTTTTGATCAGTCCAGGCTGCATTGTGTAGATAAAGAGAGCCTTGGTTTCTTGGTGCATCTGAAAAGCATCCTACTCCAAACTTATTTATAGTTACACATTTTAGATAATGTTGATTAACCCTCTCTGCTGCTAATAGAAACCTGACACATTTTCAAGTTAATGCCTTAACTGGCTGTATCAAAGTCTTGCTGGGAGGAGCTGCATTAAACTCACACTTCCACAGAGTAATGTGGTTTTCTTTATCTCCATGACTGTCTGCTCTGCTGACGAAGCAAACCATCAGTCTTGTTTTAGTTCTTGAGTTGTCCCAGTATAACTTCTCTAGTGCTATGGGCACATAGTATATAAACACATTATTGTGCATTTCACAAAGTGTAATATAAATACATTGCATTTCTCACTTGTCCATCTGTCGCACCCAACATCTTCTGAGCTGTCACAGCCAGCTCCCTTTGCTTGGGGGAAAAAAGCACTTTGTATTTTGTCCATAAATACACTTTGCCCCCTCTACACCCTGCCCCTGACCTGTCCTTGTTCCCTGGCAGAGCAACACCGAGGGACTGCAGGAGGTGGCCTGGGGAGGTTTGATCTATTGCCTGGGTGTGGTGTTCTTCAAGAGTGATGGAGTGATCCCCTTTGCCCACGCCATCTGGCACGTCTTCGTGGCCACAGCAGCTGCTGTCCATTACTATGCCATTTGGAAGTACCTTTACAGAAGTCCTGCAGAGATCATTCGTCACTTATGAGATTGTACAAAACAATAATCTGCACTTGGCCTCTGTAACAGTATTATTTGACTTAAAGATTTGAGGGAATTGGAAAAATTGCACAGCAAAACTGCACTGACTTAGGTAGTTCTGTGAACACAATTACTGTGAACTGATGTTTGTGTCCTGCCATTTCCCATCACATGGCAAGTGCTGTAAATAACCAAGATACTGTACTGCAGTAACCAAGAGTCCATTCCACGTTAGCAGAACTGGCTACCTGATGTTTACAAACAGATTTTGTATGCTAGTTTAATTTTACAGTTTTTAACTACGTGAATTTTTCTAAATTAAGGATTCAAATGGTGAAGTCAGTGCAATAGTGAAAACGTAATGCTCTTGACATGAATTTGGTTTCTATCACCTTTCCACGAGTCATTTCTTAAACATGAATCAGAGACAGCTAATCTACTTTTACCACCCATTATCTTGGTATAATGTGACTTTTATAGAAACTTTTTTGTGTTTTTTGTAAACTTTAAAAGTACATTTATTGAACTGAAGACACACAACTGTCATCTATGCAGTTATTCATGTTGCAAACTCTTGCAAGAAATGGTTACATTCCACACCCTGTTCTGAGGAGCAAACATTGTACCTCTTCCAAAGTTTGTGTTGCAGCTGTAATTGTAATAACCACTTCTACAAGCTAAATGTGATTCTGCTGAGTTCTAACATGGCAGCATTCTGCTCATTTTCTGTACCACTGAACCAGACCTTAAGTTGGCTTTATTTGTAATGAAGAGCTGTAAAAGGAATAGCTGAGGTGATTTTCTCCTCCAAGTTCCCAGCTGTACCCATGCTGCCCAGGGTGGGGGCTCGTGTGGGGAATATCCCCCTCCAAGCCATGGCCATTTCCCCAGCCCATGTACACACACGTGGCATTGAGACTTGGGTTTCCAAAGGGACTTGAACTGATTGGTCCCACCAGCTTTGATGGGGTGGTTCTGCTGGGAAATCCAGGTGGGAGCAGCAGGCAGAGCATTGCTGAGCACCTGGAGCTCAGGGGTCTTCACAAGCACAGCCTGGCAGGGAGCAGAGCTTGGCAGGGTGTCACTTGTCATCCTGGGACTTTACACAGAGTCTAACTGGTCTTTGTTACTGTCTGTCTGTCCAGGAAATCCAGCTGTGGTAGCAAGTCATGACTGTAGGACGTGTGCTCAAATGACCAGTGTAGAAGAGTCGTTGTAATCCTGTTTGTCCAATAATTGTATCCTGTCCCACTATGTAATGAATGTCTTATATTAAGATTGACTTTATCCTTTTTCTAATTTACTCAGTTTTAAACGTCAGTATTTAAAAACAAAACCAAAATATGTTGCCTTTTTCAGATTTTGTTCTGGATATTGCCTGTCTGCAGACAATAAATAGCAAGGTAGGGATGTTTCAAAGGTCCTGTTTCACTCAGATTTGCCAGAGGGCTGCAAGTTTTGGAATATTTACATTCGTATAGGGAATTTACCAGAGGGACAAACTTTAAATTCAGGACATTGAAGACTTGCTGTGTGGTGGTAGCAGGTGATCAGAGAAGTGGCAGCACCACAGCAAACTCAAACTGCCCCAAAAGAAAGCAAAGGGAACAGCTGGGCAGGTGATTCTGCTACAACAGTCTTGCAGATCTGGATGCCTCAGTTTTTTAACATTGTGTCTATTTTAATATTTTCCACTTTTTGTGAGTCCATATATTTTGTTGAAATGCAGTACTGCTAAAACCACTAAAATACATGTAAAGATTTTCTGTAGTCAAAAGTTAAACTATTGCTTGAATATGTTTGTTTTAATTTTAAGTTAATTTTTCATTGCATTTGCTTTTTGGAGTGTTTGAAATGGTTTTTAAAAAGTTTCAATTCGCCAAAAATATTTTGAATTACTGTATTCTAGTCAATATGATATTGAATGTACTAGACTAACAATAAACATTTGGTGCAATTTGGAAACTCTTGTTTTCTTGGTGGTTGTTTTTTTCCCACCTCCATCCTTTGGGCAGGGCAGTCAGGGACTGATACTGTGGCCACTCCTGACAAAAAGGATCCTGAGCTGAAGCTTAGGACGCTCATGTCTGCTCAGTCAATGCTTTAAAAATTGTAAGAAAGACTGTAATCCAAATTATTCAATCTTTAGTATGGAAAAAATATATTTCTGTCTGAATTTTGGTCAGTAGATAGAACTTCCTTTTCCCTTTTGCTGTTCGGGGGTATAGGAATATATTGGGATTTTTTTTCAGCTTAGAATATTGAAATACATAATTTTGCTCCTATCCCTGGAGGAGTATCATTGCATAAAATACAGACAAGCTGAACTAAAAATGTATTTCTGTCTGGAAAGCAAGCATATCAATTAGTCTTTTCTTTTTTCTCTCCATCTAATTGCAGCTCTTGAGGCTGATTCCTCTCAGGAGTAAGGATAGTGCTTTTTCCAGTAATGCTTGCTGCAGTACAGAGATGGGATTTCTTTGTCTTCCCAAGGCAAGTGTTTTTAAAAGCACTTGCTTCTGTATTTTCTATGCCTCTAGGTTTTAGAAGTGCAACAAGTTGGCTGAATCTAAATAAAGCAGAGACATTTCAGATGGACCTTTCCAGAAAATGTCGGGGATGCAGCAGGTACTTTGAGTACTGGATATATTCTTAGGTCATGTTTTTATAACACAATATCCTGTGCATCAAAAAATAATTCTATTAAAAGAAGGGCTTCATTTAAGGATTTATCTTAGAGTGCTTGTTTGAGTTGTATTGGTTTAAAATAAATAGTGAGGAATGCCCAAAGACAATATTAATTTTTCTTCCTGTTAAAAAAGGAGGTCTAAAAGTAGGCTGTTGTTCCAGTTCTGTCTGCTCCACATTCCTTGTAATTATTTGTGATTATGGTAAGAATCTCCCAGTTCTAGGTAAGTAAGGAAGTCCTGTCCAGGAGGCTTGAGTGGCCTTGTGGGTCCCTTCCAACTCAGGATATTCTATAAAATGTACATTGTTGGGGCTGGAATGAGCAAGTTAAAGAAGAAGATACTACAATTTTTCATAGTTTTTTTTTTTTTTTTCCTTGCTTAAATGTCCCTCCTGCTCAGAGCCTCTACACAATTCTTTACTTGGGTCTGGTGTGTTTAGCCACGAGATGTCCCTGAAGGCCAAGGCTGTCATGGTCACGTCATGTGCTTGACTAAATCTTTTCTCCATGCTTTGGATTTTTAAAGAGCACGGGATGTTGGGCTCTGCTGCTGATTGCTTTCACCCATCAATAGGTGCCATAAGGCTAAAGCTAAAAATTGACAAAAGAGTGATCAGGATGGCACGGCAAAGCTGGCTCCAGGGTGTGGGTGCTTTCTGCCTTCCCTTTCTCAGCCTGTGCCATTGAGCTCTGTGCTCCAACAGCACAAGGCTGCTCCTCCATCCTGTTGCTTGGGAGTGTTTCAGTCATCATTTGGCTCAATAAATTCACCAGCCACTGTCAGAAGGAAGGGAATGGACATAAGACACCTGAGATGTTCTCTAGTGGCTGTTGGAAGTGTTGGGATGCCTTTACCTTGGCATTCCCAGCATTCCCAGGCTGCTCAGCCTTGGGGTTGGCTGTGAGCTTTGTAGCCTGCCTGGGGAATTCAGCACAGAGCACCTGTCCCAGGTGCCAGCTGAACACAAAAGAGAAGTTCCAGTCACAGGTCAGAGCCCCAGGGAAAGCAGGGCTCTCTTGATAAGAGTTTTCAGATTCCTATTTGGGTAGTGTTTGGTGGATGGTGTTTTGGCACTGAGCTGGGTGTCTGTCACTGGGTTGTTTCCACTCCAGGCATCCTCCTTCTGTCTGTGGTGAGCAGTAAAGGTGGCAGTGCTTGTTTCCTTTGCAGAACCAGGGTAGTTGCTCCTAAGGATAAGCTGGGGAACCAAAATCCTGTTGCAAAAGGCTGGCAGAGAGGCCAGTTTCGTAACATAAGTCACATTATTAGCTAATGAAGCTCATGTGCTCTCAGAGGGATCTGTTCAGATGTCTCTGTTGCTTAGCAGCCCCAGCCCTGCTGGCATGGATTTGAGTGCCCAAATCCTCTAGGTGCCTTTGCAAATCTTCCTTAAATTTTCAGAGGTGAAAAGCTGTTGGTAGAGACTGACTGAATGAGTGGCTTTAGCTCCAGCAGGCGCCTCTTCACTGTCTGGTGGGTGGTGGTGGCTTCCAGGAGAGGCCCGGAGGTGTGACCAGATGTGGTATGTGGCTTCTGTGACACAGCCAGCCAGCAACTGAGCTGTTCTCCAACAGGGCATCCAGAGCAGCCCACAGGATGTTTGGATGGAGAGCAGTAGTTATTCTGGATGTTGAAACACTGAAACCCAACCCACAACACCTACTGAACATGGGGAGCCTGTGGCACTTTTGGATTCAACAAGCAAGGATTTAGTAGCATCTTAAATGCTGGAGGATTGAACATTGTTGCTGTGGGAACTCAGCTGTCTTCTCTAATCAAAACCCATGAACGTGGGAAGCTCAGGATTGGTCCAGGAGGGGAATATAGATTGTATTTTTTATAATATGTGTCTTAATATATGAATATGTTTGAAATGGCTTTTGTCTTGAAGCTGATGGTGGTGCTGAGCAGCTTAATCTGCCTTCTGCTAAAACACTGAAAATAAAGATTGAAGGGACTGTGAGATATTTTTAGCCCCTCCTCTGCCTGCAGGCCGGATGGACTCTGCCTGTCACTCCTGACAGGCTTGTTCTAAAAAGCCTCTAATAATGGGGATTTCACAATCCTCCCAGGCAGTTTACTTCAATGTTTCCCCGCTGCCCTCTTGATTTTTGGTTTTTTTTCCAGCTGCCCAAGCATTGTTTTCTTTGCTGTACTTTAAGCCTGTTACTCCATGTCCTGTCTGCAGCAGCTCAGAGAAGAGCCCTTCCAGGCAGGTTTTCTGTAGCTGCAGACTCACTTCCCCCCTTGCTTTCTTCTCCCCTAGACTTAAACAAAGTCTTCAATCTTGCTTCCCTGCCACCTTGTTTGACAGAGCCACCAGGATGTTCCAGGCTCCAGACACTTTTTCCCAGCTGATGTTGTGACACAGGGACATGAGAAATTAGTGACAGTGCAGAAGGAGGGAGAGGTGGAAGGAGGAGCTCTAATCCCATGTTTTGGGAGAGGGGCATCAAGTGAGAAAATTAACTCTACCCCAAAACCAGCACACACAGCATCCCAAGAAGGCAGCTTTTCCTTCTTTGTAGCAATGAGGAACAAAGACACATGGACCTCCTTCTTGCTGTCTCCAGGGGAACACTTTATTGCAAAAAACCAATTTTTATGCTCTAAACTTAAGCAAAACAAGCTGCCCTGCCTCTGCGGTGTTGCTATTCACATGTTCACATGTCCTTTTACCCAACCATCATTTTTGATCTCGCAGCGTCCACACGTCTCCCCGGCCAGTCACTGCCCCGCACACGAGGTGACCACACACCAGTCATACAATTTGTTCTCTGCTTACATGACCTCTTTTTTGCCTTGCTGTTAGCTGAACCTTACCCAGAGTGCTTTCTGGTGAGCAAGAGTGAGCAGAAGTGAACAGGATTTCTTATCTTCCACATCTCCCCCTTCTTTGTTTAATCAATAAAATCTCACCAAAGACAGTTATGCCATATACTACTAAATGTTTAAACCACACCCTGAAGCAGAGGTTGTCTACAAGATTTGAAAAACCTGAGCAGATCCTGAAACATTTTCAGATGTAATATGACTGAGCAAGGAAGAGGGGGAGTAACCCAGTAATAACCCTTCAAAAACACCAACATATGCCTTGACATGAACAATGTGGACATGGTATCAGTATGGGTAACATCATTCACTGGCTCTGTCCATCTTAGGGGGTAAGACCTGGGCAGTGCCTTTGCCAACCAGGATGGCACAACAAATGGCTGCACGCAAGGCAAAGGAGCCCATTTCACGTTGTGACCTGTGGAGACATGAGCATAACCCCTGCCCCATGCCAGTAGATCTAAGGGTCCTTTCCATTGCCCCGTTAACAGGACCTTTACCATCACCACAGGCCTGGGATCAGCCTTCGTATCGAAAGAATATTGTCTTTCACATGCTGTTTGGCCAACCTCATCTCAATTCAGAAAACTGAGAACCTACAAGGCCTTTGCTAATCTGTCTTGTGGATACCCTAACTCCTCCTCCTTTTGTTTTTCAAGCATGGTTTTCAGTGTCCTGTGGGCACGTTCAACAATAGCCTGCCCAGCAGGAAAGTGGGGAATACCTGTGCTGTGGGAGACACCCCACTGTTGTAAGAATTGGCAAGTCTGCTCAGAAGTGTAGGCAGGCCCATTGTCTGTTTTCATGGTGGCCAGAAGGCCTAAAGTGGCAAAGCAGGTGAGCCATTGCCCAGTGACATCATGGGCCTTCTCTCCAGTGTGGGCAGTTGCCATCAAGAAACGAGACTAAGTGTCAACAGATACGTGATCATATTTCAAAATACCAAATTCTGGAATATGAGTGACATGAGTTTGCCAAATAGAGTTTGGAATGGCTTATCAATGGCCTCTATGAAAAAGATCCTTCAGTGAAGCCGAATCTGTCTGCACGGTAGTTCCAAATTGTCCTAAAACATCCCTTCCCCATAATGTACATGGTACAGCAGCAATAAATGGTGCAATCCAGGCACTTTGCCCATCAGGGCCAAGAACAAGCTGGATGTGAGTGCTCTGTCTAGGGCGCTGCATTCCTTCCATCCCAGTTAGGGTTGAGCTTGGGTTAATCATGGGACAATCACAGAGCCAGTCACCGCTTTTGATGATGGAGACATCAGCTCTGGTATTGACAAGCCCTTTAAATTTTCTGCCATCTGTGCTGCATACCAGGGATGGCTGAACTGTTGTGATAGAACTTGTCCAAAAAAGTTGTGGCTGACCTGTGCCATGCCACGTTTACCCTTACCACCAGGGGTTTTGCTGGAAAATGGAACAAGCTGTGCTGAGCTCTGACCTGCAGGTATAAAGCAAGGCAGCACTGGGATCCAGAGTATAATTTATATTTCACCCTCATAATCCGAGTTGCTAACACCAGGTAACACAAAAAGCCTTAACTTAGTGGTGGAAGAACATCCAATTCACAAGGCATGTTTCCTCCAGGACCACTGGGACCTTGGAATGGGGCAACCAGTTCATCTGTAAGTTGGGCCCAGGGCTGACACACAGTTGAGCAGGGTGCTGTGTCCTTTCCCAGGGGTGATGTTTCTGTCTGGAGCCTACAGAAGTGGAGAGGGAAAAGCAGGGAACGAAATTCAGGTTGGAGGAATCAGGTTGCTGGGCCAAAGTCCTGGTTACAATAAATTACCTCTGGCTGGTTTCACCCATCCCGGGTGAAACCCGGCTGTTGCGTGCTGTCTGCAGGCGGGGCTAATTTTCACATTTCAATTAAAGTTGAGTCTGCGAATGTGCAAAATGATTGAGCGTTATCCTTTTAAGCCTGAGTGAGTTTGACACTCGCAGAGAGCAGCTGGAGCACCGCGGGCACCCCGGGCCCTGCCAGCCCCCGATGTCTCACACGCGGCTCAGGCAGAGCCCTGGCGCTGGTGGGGTGACACTGGGTTTGTCCCTGACCACCGGGGACTTCGACCTTCACAGGGTCTCACCTGCAGCAGCGGCACCGAGCGAGAAACACCCGAGGGAGGCTCAGGGGATATTAAAGAGGAAAAGCTGGCGGTGTTTTGGAGCAGATCCCAGCGCTCGGGACGTGCTCATGGAGCTTGCGTGACCTCTGGTGTTGGCTCGGAGGGGCTCTCAGCATTCCCACCATGGAGCTTTCCCACTTCCCCACCCACATTTGCATTTAGGGAGTGATTACATATTAAAAAAAAAAAATCCAATACGCTGCGGAAGCGCACCGGTCACAGTCACAGTGACAAATCCAATTTATTCCTCTTAAATGCAATATCAAGGATTTGGTTTTTGCCATGCAGACTTGCCATGGGCACGGCTGTGTCTTTATTTGGCTCCGGATTAATTTCTTCTAAGCAGCTGGGCAAGGGTGGCAGAGGATTTAAAGCATCTCAAAGATTCTTAAGTTCTCAGGGGTTTCATGAAAACTGGGACTTTGGGAAAAGGAGTTAAAAAGAAACAGCAAACTCGGCCCTAAGGCAGTGTCGGATGCTCCAGGGCTGCCAGAGCTGGGGCTGTGCCCGGCCAAGGGAGCACCTCAGGACTGTTCCAGTCTTTTTTTTTTTTTACTTTTAAATCATGGATTTTCTGGGAAAATTTCATCCATGAATGACCCCAGAAATGTTAAATCCACCAAAATTATCCTGAAGTCAAAGCAGGTGGGTTAAAGCAAAAGTACTAGGACCTCAAAGTGGCAAAAGATCTGGAAAACTACTCCAAAATATACCCTTGGCTCCTCATAAAGATGAGTTTGGGATGTGCCTCCTGGGCTTGAGGTGGAGAAGAGATGGTTTATTTTAAATACTTACATATTAAAGTATATTTGTGCCACTAACTATGCTGCATTAATAATACCTGTTAAATTCTCTCTGAATATGTAAACGTGTACGAATAAATACCTCATCATGTGTGAAAATCCTGTCATATGAAGTAAATAAGAAATAAAACATCTCCAAAAACATGTTTTATCTATTATCTGTTCTATACTTTATATAAAAATACAATAATAAAAAGGCTGCTAGAAGCACACACAGAGGCAGTCAAGGAGGTCTTGTGTGTTTCTGCTGTACAACTATATTTTGTACATAACAAATAACATAAATAGCAAATATCTTTGAAGCAATAAAATGTGGATACAAAAAGCTCTAAATCCATATTAATGAAGAAAATGCTGTTGAGTTGGCAGTGTGAAATATAATTATTAAATGTCTCTAGTTGTGTGCATGCAAAGATAAATGTGCACAAACAGCTAGACAGGGTGAATGTGTGTATTAGAATAAACACATGTTGTGTCCCAACTAACATTTATTAATCTTCATCATCATAAAATCTACTTCATATATTTTTGGAAAAAAAATCGAAAATATAAATCTAGCCTTTCAAAACAATATAAAAATATAAATTTTAACCTTTAAATCACATTGTTTTATACATGTGTCTCTGAGTAAAAATATATCCCTTTTTTAAAATCTTTGCTGCGTGTGTACATGGAAATCTCTGTTACAGAGACACACGTGTGTACAGAGGGGCTGAGCTCAAGAGCCACAGGGAGTGTTTCTGGGTTATTAAAACACATTTTGGTGCACAACATATCAGATCTTTACCTGTCAGTGATGACAATTTTTAGATGAATCTTCATGTAAAACTATTAGAAACCTTATTAATACTTTTCCATATGCTATATGGAAATAAAATTATTAAATTTCTGTCTGACTAGACACTGTGTGTGTACACATACATGTCTGTGCATAATATAGAATGTGTAGTAAAAACAGATTACAGTAATGAAATACATAATTAGAAACATAAAAATATTAACTTAGATGATTAAAATCTGCTAAGTATGCTGTATGAAAACATAACTGAATTTATACCAGTGTATACAACAGTATGTGGACACACTACATATGTATTTACACATCTATATATAGTGTATATATACATATATATCTATATATATGTATATAAACACTCTCTCTCTATATATATATATATATATATGTATACACACACAGGTTTTAGACACCCAGAGCTATATGGGCACACAGGTGAGTGTGGAAATGTACCTATGTTATGACAACTCATGCATATTTCAGAGCTAGTATCATAAAGGCATTTTTTGTGTGTATTAAAAAGTTTTATTCAAGTAGTAAATTGTGGTAGCCTAAATGAAATACAGTTATTAAACTTGTAAATATATAAAACATAGAGGGAAGGAGCTACAAGGATGCGTGTGCCCACAGTGTTTATGTATTGTAGCAATTACATTTTGTGCATAACATATATGGCAAAACCATCCTTTGTAACAATAAAATAAACTTGAATTAAAAAAAAAGTTATAAGGGTTTATTAATAAAATAAGTGCTGTTAAATATTCTCTGTGAAAGTATAATTAGCCAATGTATAGCTCTATGGATGCACAGATATATGTGCTTGTGGCTATGAGACCAAGTACACTTTCTGGCTCATTAAAAACCTTTGTATTAATAAAGCTTTTGATATATTTATAAAGGTGTATAAAAATAGGAAGCAAAAGCAATTATGATAAACATGGTAGATGAAAATGCAATTTTTATAAATTTAAATGCAATATTTATCTATTTTAATGCAATATTTATATTTTTATACATTTATATACACACATATCTTTAATGTGCATATTAAAATAGATGAATTTATATTATAGGTATATATTTAAAACTAATGAAAGCATGTACACACACAGAGGGGAGATTGAGTCAGTGTGTTATTAAAACATACATTTTGTGCATAATAGGTACTATGTATATTAAAATGCAGACTTTTATAGGTATGTGTGCCTATATATCATGCTCTGTACCCAGCTATAAATATACAGATACATATATACACATATTTAATAACTTATGTACAGGAAGTTCTGAATTATAGTTTTTCTCTCTCAGGCTGTATCTTTTTATAAACTAGATATTTAAAGCCTGTAGTATGTATTATCTGTCATGCAGTCCATATAAAATACTGGCTATAATGGACAGTAAAATTAATAAGTTATGTTGTATACTACAATAAAAATTACTCCTTGATATGCAGCATTTTTATGAATTTACAGTGAATTAACACATCACCACATCTCACCATAAATAAAGTGTATATATATATATATATATATATATATATATATATACAAAATAACATATTTTTGTAACAACAGTAAATAGCACTAATTGTAGTATAATTGGAATTATTTCATCTCATGTAAATACACATTTGCTGTGGGTATACCCAACCCTGGTGGCAGCTGGGAATGTTGGGGGATATTTGCCCCCCTCAAATTAGCTGGGATCCATCCCCTGGTGGGACAGATCAGAGGATGGGGGAGAAAAATTCCCTCCCAAAAGCCCCACACCCTGATACACCAAAACAAGCACACAGTGAGAGAAGAAATATTTAAAAGTTTATTAAACATTAAGAATAACAGACAAAAAAAAAATAAGATTTGGGCTGAACAGCATACAGGATGCAAACCATTTCTTGTCATACAGATAATTTGATCTATTTGTTAAACTTGTATTTAATTCTGTCTTGTGGTGTTGCCAGAGATACGATGGTTGATCACATGTAAGTTTTAATATAATTTTTTTCTTCACATAAAAAAGTCAACAAAATAAAAATAAACTGCACATCTCTATTGTAAAATTACCTGCAAAAATAATTTTAAAGCAATAATTGGGGGTATTACAAACCCACAGAGGCAAGATATTCAAATAAGAGGGGTCTGAACTGATCCCATCCCTGGTGCTTGCTCCGGCTCCTCCCCTGCATTCTGAATTTCTTGCTTTTGTGGATTCAAGTCAGAACTTATTTCCATGGTGCTTGGTTTAGTGCCTTCAGCACCACTCAAAACAGGAAAAGAAATACCCCCCCTTCCTCTGCCACAGGCTTTCCCACGGAGAGCCCCAAGGTGCTCAGATGCCCAAATCCATCTCCAGTTAAACTGATTTCTAGAGGGCATTCTTTTGTAAAAAGAAAAAAATCCACTTCTAAGTTTCAGCAAAAAATGAAAGAGAAGAGAAGCATTTTACAAATGCTTATAATGTAATAGAGGTCAGTGAATTATTTAGAGAAGCTATTAATTAATCTGCAAATATATATATTTCTATTTTTATAAAATTACAATTTCTTATACCTAAAAGCTCCTTCATGAGCAACAAAGCCATCAGAGGTGTGACGAGCCCAGCTGAGCTGTCCTTGGGAACTGAAAATGAGCTAATTTCCATTTATTTATTTTCATTGTTTTCTCAGGGAGACAACCTGGATAGTGAACCTGGGAATTTTCCAAGTTTTAAGCCCACATATTCTACCTTTTTTTTTTTCCAGTATTTATTTTTTTTTTCCCAGGTGAGCTTTTCAGAGCAGCCAGAGTGCCTAAGTCCCCCAGGAAGAGGGGAGTGCCCAAGTCCCCCAGGCTCCTCCGAACGTGCCCAGCCTGTGACACTCCCAGTGCCGGGATGGGACGAGGAGGCACCAAAGCAGCTCTGGCACTGCCGGGCGAGGCAGAGCCAGGAACCTCGGTGCTGCTCTGTGGCCATGCCTCAATACACCTGATACCTAGTCTTCAACCACTTCCCACTCCTTCCCTGCCCAAAGAAACAAAAGAATTCTCTTTTTTTCTTTTCCAAGCTGCCTTTTGCATGTTATACAAAGTTCTGTGGTCACAACCTGCCCTAGCAGCGGCACCACCGAGCTCACCCTGCTCTTGGGTCACCCCAAACTTCCCCTTTGTGGGGGTGATTAGAGTCTGCTGCTGCTCAAGGTGTGTCCACAGCAGCTCCCAGCCCTGCTTCTCCCAGAGGGAAAACCAGGGGCGTTCCCAAGGGGCTGCAGCAGAGACCCCAACTGTGCCGGACCCTCCTGACTCCTGATGTGCCTTCTGCAGACCTTTAGGGAGTAACTCCCTGCACTTCAGACCTTCTGCAGCACACGGAAACTCCGTTTGCTGAACAAATGGTCCACGGGCAAGCACTGCACGTCGCAGGACACCGACAAGCCAGCCGTGTTCGTGGAAAAATACCGGAGAAATGCCACCCATGCAAGGGTGTTGCTAATGCTGACCAAAATGCTGAGTTCTTTGCAGCCATCTCCTGAAGCGTGAATAATGATTTAATGGAAAGAACGACCTTTTTATTTGAAGATAACGTCAGAACGCTGAGAAAACTGTGAGCGAGACGTAGCACCGTATTTCCTTCACGTTACTAACTGTGTGCGGTACACAGCTGTGCACAGGATCTGAGCTGGTTTCAACAAAAAAATTCAGCTGGAAACAAATTCTCTAGCAGCAGCAGCAGATTGGAAATTATGATGAGTGGTTTTGTATTATATATTATTTTTCTGCCATTACAAAATGTTGTAATGTCCAATCAATAGTTGACTAAAATCCATGTTGTGCTTTGTCCCTGTTAAACAGTTTCTTTATGTGTTTCTGATGAAAAATAAAAAAGTCTCTCTTTTTCAGTAATATGGAAAATCCTGGAAAGCCATATTACTTCCATAAAAATTTAATTTAAAGCACAGAACATGCCAGTGTGCCAGGCTTAAAATTACGGATTTAAAAAAAAAAGAAGAAAGCAACAACCAACAAACCCCTAAGCAGTTCCTTTCTATACAATAATGGAGAATATATATCTTTGCTATATATTTTAAACATGGAATAGCTTTTTCTTTTTCCTATATATATGTCTTTCAAAATACATTGTCAGTATTTGTACTTGAAAAATACTGTACAAAACGAACATACTATAATTATTCTGTATAAACTTTATACATTTTATAATATCTATCCTTTTGGTCTAGAGTAAACACTTAGATTGATTGGATTAACCACAGTATATGACAACACCATCCCCTCCTGAAATACACCAGTGTCTCTTACATTCATTTTCAGAAGTCCACTTTATATTAGAACATACATGTTCAAAAGCAGAGTTTAAAACAATGAAGTTCAGAACCATCAGTTCATGTCACACTCAAAATAACAATCACTAGGAAAAAATGGGCTTTGCAAACCAGTGACTTCTTCTAACTGAATAAAGAATAAAAGTGATTTTTTTTTTAAACAGCAAGATATAATCCACAGAAAATATATTACAAAACATGGGGAAAAAAACCAACTGAATTTAGGTATTTATTCAACTTTTAATCACAAAATGGAGTAACTAACTGAAAACAGAAAAGCCCCTCTGATTTCAACATCAGATCTGATTTGACGCTATTTAATTTTGTTCTCATTTTCAACTAATGATCCTGCTCCTTACACATGCGCTCCCCCACGGCAGGGACACAGTCAGCATGCTCATGGGAACGTGTCTGGGACTTTTTGGAGCTCCTTGGTAAAGACATCGAGACTGCTGTTGGGTAGGGAACCATCCCACGTCCACTGGGAACATCCGGGCAGCATGCACGCAGGATTATTGCTTCAGGTACAGGCAGTGCAAGGTACACACTCTGTGCTCTACCCACAACTCCTACCTACCTACCTGGGGTCCGTGGAGAGAAAAGGAACCTTAGTAGCTACAGAGAAGCCAGTATGGGATCTATCATGAGTATAGCTAAACTCAGCCTAACAGCACTTTTAAATCTGAAGACAATTATTACCAAAACTTAAAAATACAACAAAAGCAATCTATAAATTAATAGTTCTGCAGTGTAGTACTAAATTATTATTTGTGCACTTTATTAGCATGTTAACTTTTCTGATTAGACAGACTTAAAATGATAGCTTGTTACTCTCGAAAAAAACTGAGATCTACCTTTTTTTTCTTTTTTCTTTTTTGTTTTTTTCCTTTTTTTTTTTTTTGTAATTTATGCTGGGATCTTTCCAAGTAAATCAGGAGGATGGAACTGATTACGAGAACGTAAAACCCCTACTCTGAAGCAGCACTGAAGGAAAAAAAAAAAAAAATATATATATAATAAAAAGCTTACTATGGCGGTTCTCAACAGTCCAGGTAAAAATGTGGCACCCTTTGAAGAGGGCTGATAAAAATGGGAAGTGCTGAGATGCGCACGCACACCCACAGCCACGCACATGCACACCCACAGACACAGACCTGGGCACACACGTGTGCACACACACACACGCAGGGACACGTACACGCAAACAAAAAGGAAAAAAAAAAAACAACAACAACAACAACAAAAAACCAACATTAAGTCAGTTTTGTTTCTGCTTCTGGTAAAGTGCTGAAGACAGAAAGGTTGGTTTGGGTGTGGTGCTATCAAACAGGAAACACATTGTCCATCTAGTCAAATGCCAACCCGCAACAAAGAAAAAAAAAAGAAAAAAAGAAAAGAAAAAAGAAAAAACCCCAAAACACCCCACCTCCCCTGCCCTGGATTTACAGGGGGCCGTGCCGAGCTTCGTACTTGGCCAGGACGTTCTTGCACTTGCCCAGCTCTTTCCGCAGGTCGGCCACCTCCTGGCGCAGGGCCGAGTTCTCCTTCTCCAGGAAGGAGGCGCGGATGGCGATCTGGTTCTCCTTCAGCCGCCGCGCGTCCCGCGAGCGCTTCGCTGCCATGTTGTTCTTTCTGCGCCTGGCCCAGTATTTGTCGTCCTGCTCGTGAGACACACAGAGAGGCAAACAAAGGTGTTAGATTTTGGGAGAAGCAGAGCTGCCCACCGGGAGCCGCTCCCAGCGGCCGCCTCCGGACCGCGAGTGGCTCCAGCGTCACCCGTGGCACAGCGGGACTGCAGTTACAGCTTTGCATGGCTCAAGCCGCCCTGGCAGCGCAGATGCTCTCACGTGTTGCTGTCAAAATGTTTACACTAACCCCCTCATCCTCCTGACAGGGAATTCCTCCAAGAAGAAGTGAAGCAATGCTCCGGAGGTACAATCCATCTCCCATCTAGGCTGACCTAGTTAGCACATCCACCTTCATGTGCCATGACTCACCCTGAACAGAGGCTGCAGCAGCACTAGTTACCTCTGGCCCTGCTCAGAGCTGCTGGTTCACTCTCTGTGTTGTTATCACCCATTTCATCTACTGCCACTCTTTTTTAATGTTCAAAGCACTCTACTGAGCCCCAAAATGTTCCTGTCTGCACCACTGTCACAACAAGAGGATTCCCTTGGCACAGTGATGATGGCTGCTCTGGGACCCAACACAGATTAATGCAATAGGCTTTGGCTGTGAAAAAAAAAACACATTGGACAGAAATAGGTCCACTACTCCCTGAGGTTTCATGAGCTAACACATTCCCAAAGTGTTATTCCTGAAGACCTGGCTCTAGATCACCTTACTGCATTGGTGCATCAAAGACTCGAAGTAACTACTGAATTTCACCTGATTTTCACTCTTCCAATGAAGTGGCCTTCAGCAAAATGGCAGTTTTCATGTTGCTTCATAAACTGAATTAAGTTCTAGCACTTTGGAACAACTCAGAAAATACAAACCAGGTAGAATCTCTTGAGAAAGGTTAAATTCCGTCCCCTGCAGAGTATGAGTGATGCAGCCACTCAATGCTCAAACTCTGCCTGGCCAAGTCACAGAGCTCAAACTCGCTTTTTCTTCATCTTAACATGCTTCCATTTCCCTGTGCCGCTCCCAAGGACCAGCACAGGGCAGGAGACCCAGCTGCTCCTATGCTGCACTGAGCAAACACCCACCACTCCTGGTTCCTTCTGCCCAGCCTCATCCTGCTGCTCTGCACCTTCTGCTGCTGCACAAGGCAGGAGAGCTCTTGAACTGCTTTCTATCAGTTTGGCTCAACAAAGTGTGCAGGAATGCTGATCTGGAGCCAGCATTATCTCTAAATGGCTCTTCACCTGTATGTAGATGGGTCCCCCACAAAATCCTCCAAAAAAACAAGCATGCAGCAAGAAGCTATGACCTAAATCTTGTTTATAATTTCCCATCTCAATTCACTCCATAAAAATCAGCTTTAAGCAATTTATTAGTGTGCCACCTAGGCTTCATCCCTCTTTATTTTAACAAATTGCAATGGCAAATCCCTTAATCCAGGCCTGAAAGAGGTAAGGCTGGCATTTCCAAATCACATGCAGCCCAGAGACGATTGACTGGTCTAATCTGCTTACCCTCCCCCAAAACCCAGAGGCTGCTCCACATGCCAGGGCAGGAGCAGCACTTGGGTCAAGCACTCTGAAACGAGTCAAGGGCAAGTGATGGGATGATCCCAAGGGACCCTGAGCTCCTGCTTCACTCCTGTGCTGCACTGCTGGGCTCCACCTCTGGCCAACGGGACCTTTGCCAAAGCTTGCTCTGATGAATAAGGGTACCTGGGAGATGTGACAAAGGGAGAAACTCCAGCCATTCCTGCAGCAGATACTTCTCCCTTGGGCACTGCAACCCAAGAGGCAATAGAACTTGCCCAGGTAAGCAACAAGGTGCAGGCAAACTTTTGCAAAGGAAAGCTGAGTGACAGCAACCTGAACACTACTGCAGTTGTGATTTCTGTGCTTTTAACTTGCACCACAGCATGCTTAGGGATAAAAATAGCTTATTTCCCTAATGCTATCAATCTGGTGCAAACACATGGCATCCCAGGCTCCCTGCACATGCAGCCAGATTCCCACTGACTCCAACAGGCTCTCAGGTTGTGTCTCTTGGGGGCAGTAGCAACAGCAGAATGAAATTCTGCCCTGACTGCCTCTGATAAAAGAGATCCTTTTGGAAAGCACATACTGGGAAAACAGCTTCACAAATAATATTCAGAGTGTTTGATAACCTGGATCAGTTGATTGATTTTCCTGCTTATCTTCAAGCACTTTGCTCTTCACATCTCAGAAGCAGTGAGTGGCACAGACTCTTTCTTCTAAAATATTGATGTAGTAATGTATTTCACATATTGTATTAAAACACACCTCTCAGCAGAAAAATTCTGTTTTCTTCTGTTTCCTACCACTTGTCTAGATTCTTTCACCTGGATTAGTGAATATATATTAGTGAGATAGTTTTTACTATAGTGTTCTCATTCATTATTAAACACAGAACTACTGCAACTTCCAAATAAGACACAATATACTTCAGCATGTCATCAGGGTCCTCCATTCTCCTTGAAGGATTCACAGCCTGTGCTGAATAGACAGAGGATGAAGAAAAAGGAAACACGAATAGAGACAGGATGAAGAAAAAGGAAACATGATCAGGCTGTTTCATAAGTGGGAAATATGGGACAAAGCAAGCTTGTCCAAGGTCAAGCAGGAAGTTTCTAGCATACAAAGGAAATGAATATTGAGCTCATGCATTTCAACTGTTGCATAACTAATAAGGGACATCCTCCCTTCAGACTCATCCAGAATCCTGAACAGTTTTATTCTACAGCAAAGTCAGATTTAGATGGAAAGATTTACCTTACATGACAAAATGGATTCACGCTCCAAACCTGTACCTCAGTGAGCAGCTGTCAGAGACCCTGTAGGAATCACCTCGTCACCAGTTCCAAATTACCTTCAGGTCATCTGGGATGAAGACTTTGCGAGCTTTCTTGATCATGGGCTGCGGTTTCAGCTCTTCTTCGGAGAACTTGCGCTTGCGAGGATCGAACATCTCCTGGCCAGGAATGCTGGACAGAGCAAGATCTGCAGGGTCAGGTTCGTAGCCGACAGGAACTTGGATAGTCTCAGGATCAATGGGGCTTGGTGTGTTCCGGTTTGCTGGCAAGATCTGACCTACAGAAATACAGGATAAACACAGCTGGGTTAGAAAAAATATGTTAATTGTAGCAAAGGTTTTTAGAAGATCTCTATAGATTTTACAAGCAATAATTCTTTCA